>NC_135317.1:20439371-21674371 GCF_048772815.1 Callospermophilus lateralis | reverse complement strand
CCCTTAATTAAGTTTTTTGTTCTTTTTATATATACATGACAGTAGAGTGTATTTTGGCATATTATACATACATGAAGTATAACTTATTCTAATTAGGATCCCATTCTTGCAGTTGCACATGATGTGGAGCTTCCCTAGTGGTGTATTCATATATGATCATAGGAAAGTTATGTCTGATTCATCCTACTGTCTTGTCTATTCCCATCCCACACCTTTCCCTTCATTCCCCTCTGTCTAATCCACTGAGCTTCTATACTCCCCTCCCCCATTGTGTATAAGTGTCTGCATATCAGAGAGAACACTTGACCTTTGGTTTTCTGGGACTGGCTTATTTCAGTTAGCATGATAGTGTCCAGTTTCCATTTACTGTAAAATGCCATAATTTCATTCTTCTTTATGGCTGAGTAATAGTCCATTGTCTACATGTACCACATTTTCCTTATCCATTCATTTGTTGCAGGGCATATCATTTATTAATTATTAATTTATGGGACAGGCATCTATTTGTCTCTCTGGACCTTAATTTTCACAGTTGTCTCACTGAACACTCTATTCTATTCCTTTTGTTTTCCATTCATATCCAAGCATCATTTCAGTAAACAAGAACTGACAAACATGAATGGGAAAAAATGAAACATGTACTTCAATGAACGTGTCTAGAAAACCTTTGTTTATTTCTTTATTTGGTACTGGGGATTAAACCCAGGGGCACTTTACCGCAGAGCTATATCCACAGCCCCTTTTATTTATTTATTTTATGTGAGACAGGGTCTCCCTATATTGTTTAGGGCCTCATTAAATTGCTGAGGCTGGCCTCAAACTTACCATCCTCCTGCTTCAGCCTCCTGAGTCACTGGGGTTACAGGCATGCATCAACATGGTTTCTGTAAGCAATTCAATGTGTATACTGGTTCTCCCAAGGCAAACAATCAAACATGCAATTATCTGACACTTAAACAAAAAGTGAGTGTGTGAGGCCTAGGACTGCCCCCAACAATCAACATACCCACCCATGCTGGAGCCAAGGCCCAGGCCCAGGACAGACCCAGCTGACCTTCAGACCCATGCCAGAGCCCAGACTCTAGCCTAGGAACACCCCCACCCACAGGCAGACCCTCCAGGGAGTCTAGACCATGGTTAGGCACTGTACAACTCTACAGCCCACTGGGAGCCCAGACCTTACAGCTATTGCCATAGCCCTCCCCATTCAGTAGCCTCCACTTTGGAACAAGAGATAGGGCCTGAAAGCAGCCACATCTCTGAACAGGCAGCCCACCTGTTAGCCTCATCTCTGAAAGTGGTTGCAGCCATCTTAGGACACCCTCACTGCTATCTTAAGTTACCTCTGTTATTGCCACCACCACCTTTAGTTACAGTGGCATCCCCTGTAAGACACCAGCAGGGACTGGAAGGCCAACACCAAGCTGAAGTACAGGTAATCTTCAGGGGCACAACCATATTATAGGGTGCAAACTGTAAGGAATGCACAATATAGTCAATGAAATAAAATCAGAAAATTTCCCAAACATAAAGAATGAATTGGAAAATCAAACACCAGAGGATTACAGGACACCAAATATACAAAATCACAAAGGATCTACAACAATGCACATTAAAATAAAAAATGCCTAGCATACACAATAAGGAGAGAATTTTAAAAGACACAAGAGAAAGGGATCAGATTACACATAGGGGGAAACTAACTAGGATAATGGCAGATTTTTCAACATAGACTCTGAAAACTAGAAGATCCTAGAACAACATATACCAAGTTCTGAAAGAAAATGGATGCCAACCAAAAATCTTATATCCAGCAAAATTAAGCTTTAGTTCTGATGATGAAATAAAAACCTTCCATGATAAACAAAAGTTAAAAGAATTTACAATGAAAAAGCCTGCGCTACAGAACAACCTTGCCAAATATTCCATGATAGGAAATGAAAAATAACAATGAAAATCAGCAGACAGAGGGATTACACTAAAGAAAAAAATCAATTAAAGAAGAAACCAAGTCAAGTTAAATAACAAAAGTAAACAAAATGGCTGGGAATACAAATAATTTATAATTACATTTATTACAATTATAATTACATAACAATTATAAATATATATATGCCCCAAACAATGGAGCATTTATGTTCATCAAACAAATTCTTCTCAAGTTCAAGAGTCAAATAGACCACAACACAATAATTCTGGGTGATTTTAACACACCTCTTTCACTACTGAATAGATCTTCCAAACAAAAGCTAAACAAAGAAACTATAAAACTCAATATTTCAACCATCAATGAGTGACTATACTTTCTGCTAAGTAGCACATGGATCCTTTTCTAAAATAGAACATATATTATGCCACAAAAAACTCTTAGGAAATACAAAAAAGTAGAGATACTACCCTGTATTCTATCAGATCCGATGGAATCAAATTAGAAATCAATGATAAAATAAAAACTAGAAGCTACTCCAACACCTGGAAATAAATAATATGCTATTGAATGAACAATGGATTGCAGAAGATATTAAAAAGGAGATTAAAATTTCTTAGGGGTAAATGAGAACACTGATACAACATATCAAAATCTCTGGGTCACTATGAAGGCAGTACTCATTGTATGAAGTTCATTCCTTAAAAAAAGAAAAAGTCAACAAATAAATGACCTAACATTACATTTCAAAGACCTAGAAAAAGAAGAACAAATCAACCCCCAAAGCAGTAGAAGACAGGAAGTAATTAAAATCAGAGTTGAAATCAATGAAGTTGAAACAAAAGAACAATTTAAAAAATTGACAGAACAAAAAGTTGGTTTTTTGAAAAAAAATAAATAAAATTGATAAACTGTTAGCCATCTAATGAAGAGAAGGAGAGAGAAAACTCGAGTTACTAACATCCATGATGAAAAAGGAAATATCACAATGGACACTATAAAAATACAGAAGATATTTAGAAATTATTTTGGAAATTTGTGCTCTAACCAAATAGAAAATATCAAAGGCATCAATAAATTTCTGGGGTCATATGAATTGCCCCAACTGAATCAGGATGATATACACAAGTTAAACAGATAAATTTCAAGCAATGAAATAGGAGACACCATCAGAAGCCTACCAACCAAGAAAAGCCCAGGACTAGACAAATACACAGCTGAGTTCTACAAGATCTTCAAAGAAGAACTAATACCAATACTCCTCAAATTATTTCATTAAATAGAAAAAAAGGGAAAATATAAGGCCAATATCACCCTGATTTCAAAACCAGTCAAAGACACATCAAAGAAAGAAAACTTCATACTAATAACTCTAATGAACATAGATGCAAAAATTCTCAATTAAATTCTGACAAATTGAATACAAAACCATATTAAAAAGATTGTGCACCATGATCAAGTGGGGTTCATCCCAGGGATGCAAGGTAGGTTCAACATACAGAAATCAATAAATTTAACTCATCACATAAACAGTCTTAAAGATAAAAATCATATGATCATCTCAATAGATGCACAAAATGCATTTGACAAAATACAATACCCCTTCATATTCAAGACACTAAAAAAACTAGAGGTAACAGTAGCATATATCAATATAGTAAAAACTATCTATGCTAAGCCCAAGGACAACATCATTCTAAATGGAGAAAAATTTAAGGTATTCCCTCTAAAAACTGGAACAAGACAGGGGTGCCCTCTTTCACCACATATGTTTGCATCCTAGAAGGACTACCTGCTGTATGGTTGGATGGTGGCAAATGCTTTTATTCCACTTGCATGGTTAGGGAGTTACGCAGTGAGCCTGGAAGGTTGTACCATCCCTTGAAGGCTGATGTTCTGGTAATCTATCTCTTGAAAAATATAGGCAAAGCAATCAGAGGGATGAAAGAAATTAAAAGGATATAGAGAGGAAAAGAGGAACTCAAACTATCACTATTTGCCAACGACATTATTCTAAACCTAGATGATCCAAAATATTCCCACCAGAAAATGTCTAGAACTAATAAATGAATTCATCAAAGTAGCAGGATACAAAAACAACACCCATAAATGAAAGGCATTTCTGTACATCAGTTACATATCCTCTGAAAAAGAAACTAGGAGACCTACACCATTTAAAATAGGCTCAAACAAAATAAAATATTTGCAAATCAATTTAATGAAATAAGGTGAAAGGCCTCTACAATGATAACTACATAATGCTAAAGAAATAAATTAAAGAAAACCTTAGAAGGTGGAAACATCTACCTTGTTCTTGGATAGGCAGAATTAATATTATCAAAATGACCATAGTACCAAAAGCACTATACAGATTTAATGCAATTCTGATCAAAATACCAATGGCATTCATCATAGAAGTAGAAAAAGCAACCATGAAATTCATTTAGAAAAATAAGAGACCCAGAACATCCAAAGCAATCCTTAATAAGAAGAATGAAGCAGGAGGCATCACAATACCACATCTTAAAATATACTACAAAGCTATAGTGACAAAAATGACATGGTATTGGCACCGAAATAGATATGAAGACCAATGGAACAGAATAGAAGACACAGAGACAAACCCTCATAAATACAGTTTTCTATATTAGTGAAAGGAGCCAAAAAACATACATTGGAAAAAAGATGACCTCTTCAACAAATGGTGCTGGGAGAGCTGATAATCCATATATAGCAAAATGAAACTAAACCCATATCTCTCACCATGCACAAAACTCAACTCAAAGTGGATCAAAGACCTAGGATTTAAACCAGAGACCTGTATCTAATAGAGGAAAAAGTAGACCCAAATCTTCATCACATTGGATTAGGCCCTGACTTCCTTAATAAGACTCCTAAAGCACAAGAAATATAATCAAGAATTAATAAATGGGATAGACTCAAACTAAAAAGCTTCTTCTCAGCAAAAGAAACAATCAATGAAGTGAAGAAAGAGCTTACATTTTGTGAACAAATTTTTGTCACCCACATATCAGATAGAACACTAATCTCCCGGATATACAAAGAACTCAAAAAAAATTAACACCAAAAAACAAAAAAATACAACTCAATCAATAAATGGGCTAAGGAGCTGAACAGGTGCTTCTCAAAAGAAGATATACATTTGATGAGCAAATATATGAAAAAAATGATCAACGTCTCTAGTAATTAGAGAAACGTAAATCAAAACTACTCTCAGATTTCATGTCTTGCCAGTCAGAATAGCAGTTATCAAGAATACAAACAACAATAAGTGTTGGTGAGGATGTGGGGGAAAAGGCACACTCATACATTGCTGGTGGGACTGCATATTGGTGCAACCACTCTGGAAAGCAGTATGGAGATTCCTTGGAAAATTTGGAATGGAGCCACTATTTGACCCAGCTATTCCTCTCCACGGTCTATACCCAAAGGACTTAAAATCAGCATAGTATAGTAATGCAGCCACATAGCAGCTCAATTCACAATAACTAAATTGTGGAATGCACCTAGATGCCCTTCAATAGATGAATGGATAAAGAAACTGTGCTATATATACACAATGGAATATTACTCAGCATTAAAAGAGAATAAAATTATGGCATTTGCAGGTAAATGGATGGAGTTGGAGACTATCCCACTAAGAAGTAAGCTAATCCCCAAAACCCAAAGGCCAAATTTTCTCTCTGATAAGTGGATGCTGATCCATAATGGGGGGCAGGGTCATGGGAAATATGGAGACACTTTGATTGAGCAAAGTTGAGAGAGGGGAGCAGAAGGGGTTATGGGGGCAGGAAAGATGGTGGAATAAGATGGACATTATTACCCTAGGTACATATATGATTGCATATATGGTGTGTTGCTACATCGTGTACAAACAGAGAAATGAAAAGTTGTGCTGTAATTGTGTACAATGAATCAAAATGCATTCTCTATCATATATATCTAATTAAAATAAATAAATAAGCTTTTTTTTTAAAAAAAGTCAGTGTGCATTTTACACAGGAGTATTGTCTCATACAGATCACTTATCTTCTTACTCCATGAAGAGTCCATTTTTTAAAATATTCTTCACCAGTACTCAGCCCTTGCTAATAAAGAAACTATGACAAATATACCCATAAGATAGTATGTCTTGGCATGGTGGCACATGCCTGTAATTCTAGCAGCTTGGGAGGCTGAGGCAGAAGGATGTCAAGTTCCAAATCAGCATGTGGAACTTAGCAATACCCTGTCTCAAAATAAAAAGTAATAAATAAAAAAAAGCCTAGAGTTGTGACTCAGTGATTAAGTACCCCCTGGGTTCAATCCTTGGAGAAAGAGAGAGAGAGAGAGAGAGAGAGAGAGAGAGAGAGAGAGAGAATATGTAAAAAGAACTGAAAACAATGTCAAGAAGCAAATTGGTACTTAGTCAAGTTATTTTGCTGCATTATTTAAGTTATTTAAACTATACACTCATGTTCTCAAACAACAAAGGTGAGTAAGGATCATAAACCATATACAAGTCATAAAATTCCTTTGGAGAGAACAAAAAATATCCCCCTCTGCAGTAGTTCCAGGGGAGACTTCCAACAAGCAGACAGAAGAAATTATCTCCAGGGTGGCTATCAATCCACTGATTTTGGAATCTTCCTAGTAAATGGGTGGTGCCCATTCACTGCTTCCATGAGATTGTGAGAGAGAATAAAATACCTGGACTGTTGTTCATACAAAAACCATGGTAATAATAACATCTACAATTTAGAAAAATATATACCAATCCACTCAACTGTAAGAATGAAGATATCCTACTAAATACTTGTGAAGACTGAATAAATAAAATATTTTTATACTTTCAGGTATTTATTTAAATTTTAATTAATTAATTTTGCTGTGCTGGAGATTGAACCCAGGGCCTTGTGTGTACTAGGCATTTGTGTGACCCAAGTGCTCTACCACTAAGACACACCCAGCTTGGCCTCAATTATTAAAAAAAAATATATATATATAAGCAGCTAAACTTGAAGTTACAATTAATATTCTGGTCTGCTTCTTACTATTTGTACTTATTATACATTAAATGTGTAATATTACCTTAAAAATCATTTTGTGTGAATGTAGTTGTACTAATGGTTGGACATATTTTGAACCAGTCATGTAAATATGAGTGTAATAATTAATTTCAACTGCAGAATAGCAGATTAATCACTTGTACAAACTTGCACTTGCGCATCATTTGTCAATGTTTATGTCATGAAAGCTCTAGAGTAGCTTTAATCCACACACCTGCATAAAATTATTTAATGATATTACACATCACATTAATCAAATATGATTAATACAGAAGAGAATAGGATTTGGGATCATCTAGTACTTTTCATAGTTGATATTTTTCAAAGTGCTTAGCAAATTAATGACTTAGGTATACAGTGGCTGGTAAATACTATAAAGTCATGCCCCTGTTAGAGCTCGTATTCAGCCTTTCACATTAGAGCTCATTTTAATATTACAATAAGGCCTTTTAATGTCAATGTTTATAACAGCCATGGAAGGAACAAAATGAAATCTTGTAATACCTCATTAAGAACTGAACCTAAGACAGTGCAACAACTGGCAAATCTCATTGGCACCACAGTTACCAATTTCATATTCCAGGAGGGTGGAGAATGTCGGGACTCCCTTGCTAGGGATATCAAATCTCCAAAGTGCACACATGTTTCTTGTTCAAAATAATACCCGACTCAATTGGTTGCTAATTGCATCATCATTTCCTCATTTTAAAATGAATTGCAGGCAGAAACATGGCGGTGGGAAGGGAGTGAGCCTCCCCTTTCCCCATACCACCAGACCCGCAGATCTTGCCTAGTTGGAATACTACATCTCCGAGATTGTTAGAGGACCCCTATCCAGTTTCTCTCCACAGAAATGACCAGCGCTGTGACCCCATGTGGGGCTCTGGGCCTCAGTGTTTGAGTAGGATGCCAGGCATAGGAGGACTCATTGGAGGACCCAAAGCCCCAAGTTCCAGTCCACGCAAAACTTGGTGAATGCCTTAACAGAATCACCTATCAACACATCTGCAGATCACCAAGACTTCACTCTGCTCCCATGCAAGTCACTCAGCTGCTACCTACCAACAGTACAACTGCCATCACCTGGTTCCCCCCACCTCACCAGCTCCCCCCACCTCACCAGGCTCCCTTTACCTCACCAGACAATCCTGCGCTGAAAGCAGACTGCCGCCATCTTGACTCAACATTCTCACCATTTAGCTGATGGCAGTTCCCAGATCTTATCTCCAGCAGCCAGGTACCAGATTTCCAACCTTCCCCCCTCCCCAGTGGCAGTAACTCAACACAGTAGTTGCCCAACACAGGTGTGCAGTGCGACCAGGGACCTGCCCAAAGGAGGCCCCGGGTTAGAGTTTCCTAAGTTGGGAACTGACTGCTAGGGGAGAGGGAGAGACCAGGAACTGGGAAATCTCCAGGCAAGAGAGGGAGATAGTACCGGGCACTCACATCATACAAGTGAGGGGTACCAAAAATAGACCCATGAGGTGCAGTCTTTCCGCAGGGACTGGTGGGTGCCAATTGCTGCATCCAGGTGCCCTGCGCCAGGACCAGTCTTCCCACCCTGGTTACCTCCACCATCCAGAGGGCAGAGACACCAGCTTACAACAGAAGACACCACCTACTGGATGAGAGGAGAAGCAGGAAAGATATGGATCTCTAAAGCTAGCTACAACCCTGGCTTCTTCCATGGAGTTTTTTGTTTGTTGGTTGGTTGGTTGGTTGGTTGTTTTTTTTCTCTTCTACCCCTGCATCCTCTGGCCCTCACTTCCTCAACATAAATGAAACCAAGAACTTTGCATGAAATAGGACTTTGAGGACTGAGTCATCTCAATAATATAATATAGAGGTGTTGTATATGCTCTTTTTTTTCTTTTCCTTTTTATTCTTTCATTTTTCTTTCCCCCTCCAAATTTTACAGTTTTAACATCTCTATTTTTCTAAATACATATGTGTGGTTGTTTTATGTACTCTAGTGTCATCCCACATGCTTGCCTATCCTAAATTACTTCCTGCCTATTCTCCTGCTACTAACCCTCTTTACTAGATTTCTCCTTCATACTTCCTAACATATATTAACTCTGTATCCTCATATCCTACCTCGTCAGCATATCATCCTATGCTTCACCCACAGTTTATTGTCCACTGTCAGAAACTGTAAACATTTTTACAAAACTACTGATTATATTTTAGATAATAATTGAATCCAACAATTCTGTACATCCAGACTAAACTGTAAACGTCTTCATAACAAATTGTTCATTGGTGGTACATTGTTAATACTGGGATCTGTTAACATTGTCCATCCCCACAAAGGAGAGATTTTGGAACCCTACAAAAGTGCTACAAACCTACAGGGTAAAAACAATAACAATCTAGACTAACAGAGCTGGAAAGGAAGACACAGGAGCAACATAAAAAGACAAGGGAAGAAAGTTCCCCCAAAAAATGAAGACACCACATTATTAGAATCATTGGCAGCCATAGCAGGAGGAACGACAGAGAAGGAGTTTAGGATATACATGGTTAAAATGTTCTGTGAACTCAAGGAAGATATAAGAGAGAAAACACAGGCAGTAAAAGATCACTTCGACAACGAGCTATATAAACAAATACAGGAAGCAAAAGATCACCTGAACAGGGTGAAAGAGGTGCTAAAACAAAAAAAGAAAAGAAATCCTTGAAATGAAAGAAATAATAAACCAAATTAAAAGCTTAAATGAAAGCATCACCATCAGATAGACCACATGGAAGATATGACATTAGACAATGAAGACAAAATATATAATCTTGAAAAGAATATAGACCTCACAGTGATAATGGTAAGAAACCACAAGCAGAATACTCAAGAAATATGGGATAGCATAAAAAGATCAAATTTAAGAGTTATTGAGATAGAGAAATGACTAGAGGTCCAAACCAAAGGAATGAACAATCTATTCAATAACATAATATCAAAAAATTTTCCAAACATGAAGAATGAATTGAACCAAATTCAAGAAGCCTACAGGATGCCAAGTGTACAAAATCACAACAGACCCTCACAAATGCACATTATAATGAAAATGCCCAACATACAGAATAAGGAGATAATTTTAAAAGCCACAAGAGAAAGAAATCAGATTACATATAGGGGAAAACCAATTAGGATAATGGCAGATTTTTCAACATAGACTCTGAAAGCTAGAAGATCCTGGATCAACATACATTAAGCTCTGAAAAAAAAAAATGGGTGCCAACCAAGAATCTTGTATCCAGCAAAATTAAGCTTTATATTTGAAGATAAAATAAAAACTTTCCACGATAATTAAAAGTTAAAAGAATTTATAGCTAGAAAACTGACACTACAAAACATCCTTGTAAAAATATTCCATGAAGGGAAAACAAAAAACAGCAATGAAAATTAGCAGAGGGAGGTAGTATCCTAAAGGAAAACTAATCAAGGAAGAAAATAAAGTCAAGTTAGATAACAAAAATAAACAAATATGTATGAGAATACAAACCATGTCTCAATAGTAACCCTGAAGGTTAATGGCTTAAACTCACCAATCAAAAGACTTAGGCTAGAAGATTGGATTAAAAAAAGAGCAAACAATATGCTGCCTCCAGGAGACTCATCTGATAGGTGAAGACAAACACAGACTGAAGGTGAAAGGTTGGGACAAATCATACCACTGCGGAAGCAATCAGAGGTTTCCATCCTCATATCAAATGAAGTAGATTTCAAGCCAAAGTTAATCAAAAGGGATAAAGATGGACATTACAATCTGCTCAAGGGAACCATACACCAACAAGACATAACAATCATAAATATATATGCTCCAAACAATGGTGCAGCTATGTTCATCAAACAAATTCTTCTCAAATTCAAAGAGTCAAATTGATCACAACACACTAATCTTTGGGTGACTTTAACATACCTCTCTCACCACTTGATAGATCTTTGAAACAAAAATTGAATAAAGAATCCATATAACTCAATATTACAATCAATAACTTAGACTTAACTGACATATATAGAATATTTCAACCTGCATCAAGCAAATACACTTTCTTCTCAGCAGCACATGTATCCTTCTCTAAAATAGATCATATACTATGCCACAAAGCAACTCTTAGCAATACAAAAATGTAGAGATACTACCATGTATTTTATCAGATCATAATGGAATGAAATTGGAAATCAATGCCAAAATAAAAAATAAAAATTACTGCAACACCTGGAGATTAAACCATATGCTACTGAATGAACAATGAGTTGCAGAAGACATCAAAGAGGAGATTAAAAAAATTCTTAGAGCTAATGAGAACATAAACAAAACATATCAAAATCTCTGGGACACTATAAAAGCAGTTCAAAGAGGAAAGTTCATTGCATGGAGTTCATTCCTTAAAAGAAGAAAAAGTCAACAAATAAATGACCTCACTTTATATCTCAAAGCTCTAGAAAAAGAGGAACAAATCAATAGCAAAAACAGTAGAAGACAAGAAATAATTAAAATTAGAGCAGAAATCAATGAAATCAAAACAAAAGAAACAATTAAAAAAATTAAAAATTACAAAACAAAAAGTTGGTTTTTCAAAAAATAAATAAAATTGACAGACCCTTAGCTATGCTACTGAAGAGAAAGAGAGAGAGAACTCAAATTACCAACATACATGATGAAAAAGGCAATATCACAACAGACACTATAGAAATACAGAGAATATTTAGAAATTATTTTGAAAACTTATACTCCAATTAAATTGAAGATAGTGAAGGCATCAATGAATTTCTTAAGTCAAATGACTTGCCCAGACTGAATCAGGAAAATATACATAATTTAAACAGATCAGTTTCAAGTGGTGAAATAGAAGATGCCATCAGAAGCCTACCAACCAAGAAAAGCCCAGGACCGGACGGTTACACAGCCGAGTTCTACAAGACCTTTAAAGAAGAACTAATACCAATACTCTTCAATTTATTTCAGAAAATAGAAAAAAAGACAGCAATTCCAAACTCATTCTATGAGGCCAATATTACTCTGATTCCAGAACCAGGCAAAGACATATTAAGGAAAATTTAAGGAAACTTTAGACCAATATCTCTAATGAACATAGATACCAAAGTTCTCAATAAAATTCTGGTAAATCAAATACAAAAACATATCAAAAAGATTGTGCACCATGATCAAGCGGGATTCATCCCAGGTAGACAAGGCTGGTTCAACATAAGGAAATCAATAAGTGTAATTCATCACTTTAATAGAGTCAAAGATAAGAATCACATGATCATCTGAATAGATGCAGAAAAAGCATTTGACAAAATAAAGCACCCCTTCATGTTCAAAACACTAGAAAAACTAGGGATTACAGAAGCATATCTCAACATTGTAAAGGCTATCTACGCTAAGCCCCAGGCCAACATCATTCTAAATGGAGAAAAATTGAAGTCATTCCCTCTAAAATCTGAAACAAGACAGCAATGCCCTCTTTCACCACTTCTATTTAACATAGTCCTTGAAACACTGGCCAGTGCAATTAGACAGACGAAATAAATTAAAGGGATACGTATAGAAAAAGAAGAACTCAAATTGGCACTATTTGTTGATGATATGATTCTACACCTAGAAGACCCAAAAAGCTCCACCAGAAAACTTCTAGGACTAGTAAACAAATTCAGCAAAGTAGCAGGTTATAAACTTAACACCCATAAATCAAAGGCATTTCTGTATATCAGTGACAAATCCTTTGAGATGGAAATGAGAAAAACTACCTCATTTACAATAGCCTCAAAAAATAAATAAAGTACTTAGGAATCAACTTAATGAAAGAAGTGAAAGATCTATACAATGAAAACTACAGGACCCTAAAGAAAGAAATAAAAGAAAACCTTAGAAGATGGAAAGATCTACCTTGCTCTTGGATAGACAGAATTAATATTATCAAAATGACCATACTACCAAAAGCACTATACAGATTTAATGCAATGCTGATCAAAATTCCAAAGGCATTTCTTATAGAAATAGAAAAAGCAATCATGAAATTCATCCAGAAAAATAATTGACCCAGAATACCTAAAGCAATCCTTAGCAGGAAGAGTGAAGCAGGTGGCTTCACTATACCAGACCTTAAACTGTACTCAGAGCAATAGTAACAAAACCAGCATGGTATTGGTCCCAAAATAGACTGGTAGGCCAATGGAACAGAATAGAGGACTCGGACTAACCCACAAAATTACAATTATCATATATTAGACAAAGGTTCCAACAACATACATTGGATAAAAGATAGCCTCTTCAACAAATGGTGCTGGGAAAACTGGAAATCCATATGCAACAAAATGAAATTAAACCCCTATCTCTTACCATGTACAAAACTCAACTCAAAATGAATCAAGGATTTACAAATATAACCAGAGACCCTGTGCCTAATAGAAGAAAAAGTAGGCCTCAATTCCCATCATGTGGGATTAGGCCCCAACTTCCTTTATAAGACTCCTATAGTGCAAGAATTCAAACAAGAATCAATAAGTGGGATGGAATCAGACTAAAAAGTTTCTTCTCAGCAAAAGAAACAATCTGTGAGGTGAATAGAGAGCCTACATCTTGGGAGCAAATTTTCACTCCTCACACATCAGATAGAGCACTAATCTTTAGGGTATATACAGAACTCAGAAAGCAAAACACACACACACAAATAAATAAATTAATTAATTAATTAAATTAAAAAAAAATAACCCAATCAGTAACTGGGCCAAGGACATGAACAGACACTTCTCAGAAGAGAATATTCAATCAATCAATAAATATTTGAAAAAACGTTCATCATCTCTATCAATTAGAGAAATGCAAATCAAAACTACTCTAAGATATCATCTCACTCCAGTCAGAATGGCAGCTATTATGAAGACAAATAACAATAAGTGTTGGCAAGGACGTGGGGAAAAGGTACACTCATACACTCCTGGTGGGACTGCAAATTGGTGCAGCCATATGGAAAGCAGTATGGAGATTCCTTGGAAATCTGGGAATGGAGCCACCATTTGACCCAGGTATCCCTCTCCATGGACTATACCCAAAGAACTTAAAAACAGCATAGGAGACCCTCATTGTTATACAAAATTACATAAAAGAGGTTGTGAGGGGAATGGGAAAAAAATAAGGAGAGAAATGAATTACAGTAGATGGGGTAGAGAGAGAAGATGGGAGGGGAGGGGAGGGGGGATAGTAGAGGATAGGAAAGGTAGCAGAATACAACAGTTACTATTATGGTATTATGTAAAAATGTGGATGTGTAACCGATGTGATTCTGCAATCTTTGTAATGTTTTAAATAACCAATAAAAAAAAAGAAAAAAAAACAGCATACTACAGGGACACAGCCACATCAATGTTTATAGCAGCACAACTCACAATAGCTAAATTGTGGAGCCAACCTAGATGCCCTTCAGTGGAAGAATGGATAAAAAAAAAATTGTGATATGGGGTAAAAATGGGAGTTCATATCCCACATGAATCAAAGTGTGAAATATAATATATCAAGAACTATGTAATGTTTTGAACAACCTACAATAAAAATTAATAAAAAAAAAACAAAGCAAAAAAATTGTGGCATATATACACAATGGAATTTTACTCAGCAAAAAAAGAGAATAAAATCATGGAATTTGCTGGTAAATGGATGGTGTTGGAGAAGATAATGCTAAGTGAAGTTAGCCAATCCCCCCCAAAACAAATGCTGAATATTTTCTCTGATATAAGGAGGCTGACTTGTAGTGGGATAGGGAGAAGGAGCATGGAAGGAATCGATGAATTCTAGATAGGGAAGAGGGGTGGGAAGGGAAGCAAGGGGGCAGGGGATTAGCAAGGATGGTGGAATGTGATAGACATGATTATCCAAAGTACATGTGTGAAGACATGAATTGGTGTGAACATGCTTTATATACAAACAGAGGTATGAAAATTTGCTCTATATTTGTAATCAGAATTGTGATGCATTTTGCTGTCATGTATTTTAAAAATAAAATAAAATGAATTGCAGAATCTTTGTTATTATTGAACACAAATAACCTTAGTGAAGTTCAGTTTTCATTCTGCAAAGTTAACAAATCATCTCTGGAGTTGTGAAGATTGTTACTACAAGCATTCTTACGCACTTTTTTTTGTGGGGGGTGGTAAAGATTTGTCCTCGTTTTCATTGGCTAGATTACTAGGAGTAAAACTGCTGGCTGATAGGCATATATGTGCTCCATATTGTAGAGATCTCCACATGAAGAGGTTGTATATGTTGGTGCTTCAACCAGCAATGACTAAGGTTGGTTTGTACCTTGTTCACCCCACTTCATGGCATTGAAATTTAGCAATTTGAAATTCACTAATTCTGATTGGTGCATATTAGAATCCCATTTGAATTTAAGTTGTATACCCCTATATTAATGAGGTGAGCTTTTCGTATTTATTGAGTATATATGTAGCCTCTTGTTAGGCACCTGTTCAATTACCCAGGCTATACTTTAATGGAATTTTCTGTATTTTATATTGATTTGTGGGAATATATATTTGAAAAGATATTGGCAATTCATATGGCACCAAAGACTGGATAATATACATAGTCAGTCTGAAGCTTGCTTCTTAACCCCATTAAGGATATACTTTGATTAAAGCTCTTAATCATAATAAAGTCAAATATGTGATTTTTTTTCTTTTATACTCATGCTTTTTGAGTTCTTTTAAAGAATTCCTTAGTTATGCCAAGGTTATGATAATACTTTCCTATTTTCCATAAGAAGTTTTATTGTTTTTCTTTTACATTTAGATATGTTACCTATCTGGAATTAATTTTTACAAATGATATAAGGTAGAGTCAAAATGGTTTCATATTAAGGATACAAGAGTGAATAAATCACAGTACCTGACATCAAAGACCTTGTTTCTAATGAGACAGGAAGAGAATTGAACCATTTATTACAATATAGTGGATAGTTCTAAGTGAGAATATAATAAGAGAAGGAAGTGATTACTTTAAAAATTATTCATTGAGTTTGCGTTAATAGTCCTAAGAAAAATATCTTAATGGTTGATTTGGTAATGATAGGCAAGGTTTCCTGGCATTGGTGATTTCATGTTTTGCAGAAGAACAAAATCTGTATTGCTCTGAATAATAATTAACAGTTATGCAGTCTCATCCTTCAGGAGAGTGAAACCAGGGAATAAAATGTTCTGAAATATTAGAAGAAGGGAGTTCGGCAGAGATGATTTTTGAGTAAAATGGTTGCTGCAGATCCGAAGAGGAGAAATTTCAGTTCCCGTGGCTTGGGAAGTCTAGGGTAGTGATAACTAGAGTTCCATTTTCAGTTTTCCCTTTTATGGGCTCCTTTGGTCATGCTATGGCATAAGGTCGATGCTTTTACATTCCATAGCCTAGAAGGAAGTAAATTTGTTTGTTTAGATCTTCTTCTACCTCTGTGATCTCTGTTGTTTTCTGTTTTACCTCCCTCCCCTGCCCCTCTTTGTTTCAACTACGACTTTCCTTATGAAGAGGACTTCCATGACTTCTGGTGGTTTGTGGCTGTCTAAACCCTTCCTTCCTTTGCTCCATTCATGTTTTGGTAAAGACACTACCTGTTATAGAACAACTCCAGCTTTTCCTTTGACACTCACAGGCAGAACCACCATCCAGCTGTCTGGTGCCATTTGACATTGACAGTCGCAAACACAACTGCATCTTGACAGCTG
Source organism: Callospermophilus lateralis (assembly GCF_048772815.1). Lineage (NCBI taxonomy): Eukaryota > Metazoa > Chordata > Mammalia > Rodentia > Sciuridae > Callospermophilus > Callospermophilus lateralis. The sequence continues at coordinate 21,657,663 of NC_135317.1, read as the reverse complement.
CCTGGCAATCATGAGTGTATGATTATATACTCTGGACTTCATTTTGCACATTCTCATTTCTATTAAAGTCTTCATTATTTCCTCATCCTCAGATGATGATGTGCCTTATACTATACTCAGAGAAATTAAAGAATCCAAAGAGAACTGCTGTGCTTTCACCACTCTCCACCTTGCACTGCCCCAAGTCATACATTCCAAGTTCTCATTATTTTTGTAAATAAATTCCCTGGGCTACTATACTAGTTCAATCAGGCCACTTGCTCATAAATTCCATCCCATATTGCATATTCAAAGACACATCTCCTGCAACTTCCCATTTTTTTCTCTCCTACACTCCTCCAAATTGCTCTTGTCCTGCAGGAAGAAAAACAAAGAGGGCCGCTCTGTGGACTTTAGTACCTAATTTTCAGCACATGGCTCCTTGGGCTTTCTCCCTGATGATCCCAAGCATGTTACAGCGCTAGGGTCAACATGTGTTTCTTCTACCCCACATGCTCCATCTACAGACACAAATCTCACCCCTTCACCTCTTCCAAGACTTTGCCAAGAGTTATCTCCTTATCATGAGATTTACTCTGAACAGTTCATCTAAATCAAAACTCAACACTCCGCATTCCAGATATCCTTTACCTATTCTTCTGCATGGCATAAAACTTTCTTATTCACTATATTTATAGTTAGTGGTATAGAGATTAGGTCCCATGGAGGCAGGGATTTGTATCTTTTTTTTTTTCCCTGATGAATTATATGGTACCAGAATAAAACTTGACCAGCATTTGCAGAGTATTATTCACTGAGAGTATTATTCAGAGGATTATTACAAGGCAGATGATATGGACACACAGAAGAGAATTCAAGTCATAGCATAGTAGAGACTACTCTGTTATCACATGATCTAAGTATCAATAGTTTTCATTAAAGAAAAAAAAAACCTGCCGGAAATCCAATATGTATTTTACTAAATTTAAGTTTATAGGCCTATAGGTATGAGCAAATATAGACAAACATAATTTTTATTTAACATTATAAATTTTTTTTAGTTTAAAATGATTTGTAAAGATTGGATATAGAGAAAACATAGGCTGTTAATGCCTGATGGATAAAATAAAGATTTTCATTTTTAGAGTAGCTTTAAAAGAATTTTATTTTAATTGGTCCATGTTCTGTTTAAAAATTCTACATATTTCACTTGAGAAAATGTGGCTCATTATATCCCACAAGAAATCATCAACTTCATTCAGACTCATTAAATATTAAAACAAAAACAACAACAACAACAAAAATCTTTTAGTCTATTGTAGAAAACTTTGTAGTCTTTTATTCATTTCTGATTTGTTCACTAATTAGTTCTTTTTCCTGACCTCCTAGTACTTTAGTCCTTATTATTTTATATTTATGTCATGATGTTTTTATTGTGCAAGTATTTCTAATTATATGTGTCTTCTGTTCAATGAATTGTAAAGCTCCTTGAAGGAGGAATATGGACTGCTCATCTTTGTTTCCTTTCATTCCTGGAGCTTTTGATAGGAATAAAATGTATGTCTTTATCAATCACTTGAAAACATCAGTTCCCTTTTGTCCATCTAGCCTCTCAATTTTTTAGCACTTGATGTAACTGATTTTTAGCAAATGCTGATCCACAGACAAAACTCTGATAATTGACTTCCAAAGTTACACCCTGAGAATCTCCTTGGGAGTTGGTGGTCCCAGAGCAGCTGGTGGTCCTGGGTGCAGGATGCCATGGTGGATCTGCTCTTCCCACAGGCCAGGAGGTAGCATGCAAAGAAGCAAGCTCCAAGCAGTGGAAAAATGTACACATGACTGAATACTTCATCAGCAAAAACTGGAGGGGATTCCACCATTTGAAAAATATTTAGAAAAAAATAAGAATGGCTGGCAGAGTTATTTTATTACAGCTGAATTAAAAAGACTTTACCATTTTTAAAACAATGAACTAGAAGACAAATGTTCCCTTTAGTTTTACAGTATAAAGTGGGGTTACAGTGTTGAAGAAAGTTCTAGGTTATTAGTGTCACCAAAGAAATGAAATAGAGAAGCATTTATCATTAGTGGGTGTGTTTCTATCTCTGTATTTCTTCATGGGTCCCTGTGCTTTTTATGTGCCTTTGTATGTATGCATATGTGCCTGTGCCTCTGTGCATTTGTGTGTACCTCTATTGGTATGTGTCTCTGTGAGTAGGTCTGAACATGTATGTGAAGGTATGCCTCTGTGATTTTGCCTGTGTCTTTTCTATGTCTGTGTCTATCACTCTGTGTTGGGGTGTGTGCTCGGCTCAGTACAAGTCATTTTATTCTGTTGAAATGCAAGTACTTTTACTTCACTTTTCCTTTCATAGTATCTGCAAATTTGAACAGAGATCTAATTTCATTGCTGAAAATGAAACTGTTCTGACTAATAACTGAGGCTGGGTGTTAGTAGCTATTCGTTTTTGTTCTTGGAATTTTTAAAGTTCCACTAAATATACAAAATCAGACTGAAGTTTTTTTTGTTTTTTTTTGAGGAACTCAAACACACAAAATTGAGATCTGAAATCTGTCGATTGGTGCAGATTATGTGCAAGGATAGGAAGTTAGGGTTTCGGTTACTTTAGTGGAAAGGAAATGACTCATATTAATGCTGGTGTGTAACAGAGCTCCTAAATTTAGCTTTCCTTTAGTGTAAAACCTAATATTGATATAGTAATGTGAAACTTTATTTTACTAAACTCCAATTTTCTTGCTGCTCTTTCCTGTCAATCAGTTATCACATCTTTCATTAAGTCCATGTTGCGAAGTATTTAGCCCATAAAATACTCTTGTAAAATCTGAGTTGACTTTATGGAACGTGCTGACTTGGGAAATGTTGAACACTCCACTTAATAAGAATAGAGGGACTTGGGTCCATGTGGATTGGAAAAAAATATGTTCTTGACCCTTATGGAAAGTAGATGTTTATATTTCCAGAGAAAAGGTGTAGAGTTTTTATCAGAAGTGAAATTATTGCTGCAGTCTCTGTCTCTGCATTTACTGTTTGCTAGGAAATTACAAGGCACATTAATAGAACATAACAATCAGTAAAAAAATCATAAGGAAATAGTCTTATTGGAACCTGAGGAAATAAATGTTAAAAAATTATGTATATGTTTATGAAGGGACCATTTAAAAAATTTTTATTGATTTGCTACTAACTGTTCTTGACATTTATTCTTAGATCTACAGTAAGCATGAGAAATAGGTTAAGAAACAAAAGATAATTTTCCTAGCAGACATTTTTGTTGCTCTGTGAGGTGCTAGCAGGCCTAATGACAACCACAGGAAAGAACAGCAGAAGCCGTGTGGAATGATGTTGAACATGCAAAGTGGGCTCCTTGGTTTTAAGCACCTTTGTGATGCTGGTTGCTTTAGAAAATGTAATCACCTGAAATTTTCGCCTGAGAGCACAAGAATGTAAATTTAGTTTAGAAAGCAGGAGATTGCTTGGAACATTGTCAATGAGTGATAGTAATTTATGCCTTCCAGAAATCTTAACTGGCTTATGTAAAAGAGCCATTTGGTTTTCTTTTTAAAATGTCTGTAATTAATTTAAGTTTTAGATCAGTTTAATTAATCACAACTTGTGATGCTGTCTGGGTTGCAGAGACTCTCTTCACTCAGAAATGGGGAAACTGAGACCATTAACTCTGTGACTTGCTTAGATATACCGGCCTAAAGAACCCAGATCAGAGTGTGGCTCATCCATCTCCCAGAACAGTTTTTCTTTTACTTATTGTGATAGCTTCATGTAGCTCCTGTAAATACATATGTAATATGCAGGAAGAGATGTTAAAATAATATTTCAAAAAAAGGAAATGATATTCCCTACCACATATAGTAATGCCATCATTCCTGTGATTCTCCATTGGTTACAAGTCTCAGGTCCTGCTTTAGACAAGGGAAGAATGGTCACCTCATAGTGTATTCTCACCATCTGGACGCCATCATAAATCACAGAGGTGTTAAGCCCCAACCCTCCAGTCTGCAATCAAATATTAGACCACTTTGTGTTAGATGCCAAAACACACACGTTACATTCAGATTCCATAATACTTGTTTTCTTGCTTATAAAGCAATATTTTTTTTTTCCTTAGAGGATACCATTATGATCATTAGTCAAAGAGTTCATGTCACTGGACTCAGATGCCCTGTCTTATTGCTTCTGCATTTGTGAAGAAAACTGCTCCATAAATAACCAGAGCAAGATGGCAATGACACAGGAGGATCACTGATTTCCCCACTTCCTGCATGGGGGGAGAATTTTACTTCTGCAGTGGATGCCTTTATACACTTCTCAATTAATGGCATCAAACCACCTTTGCATAAAATTGCTCCAGTGACATGTGACTATTATTCACCCTTTGAGCAGAACTTTATGGTCCAGAAGAACACACCCAAACTTGGGTTCTTTAAGTACCGAGGGATACACTTTAGATACAGGGGGATGAAGATGGAGTGTGGAAAGAATCAGAATAAAAAATCATTGTGAAATGCTGAGTGGTTTTTGTTGTTGTTGTTGTTGTTTTGGATTTTGTTGTTGTTTTGTTTTTTGTTTTTTATTAATAGAGCAGTTTTCTTCCTGTAAGGGTTGCTCAACAACTTCAATATGCTGATGTGCTTTATGGATTCTCCTGGAAAGTAGAATGAGTAGACTCATGATTCAGGTTATTTATTTTACTAAGTAAAATTTATATTGGAAAGGGGTAGTAAACAGTAACAGAATATCTGAGTCTGGTGACCTTAGAGTCTGGTGACCTTATGGGGATCATTGGTATTAATGGATCCACTGTTCCCAGCTGGGTCTACATTGCCACAGTGTTAACTGAATGGCCCAAGATATTGGCAACTTCTCCTTTTTCATTGACTCTGAACCAGAGATATAAAGTTCTTTTTTCTAAAATAAATCATTCTTATGTGAATAATGGCCTTCTTTTGTTCCCTTCACAGAGGCAGTTAATTATGTTAGACTATGAAGTTTAACTATTGAAATAAAAACTGGGATAAGAACTGTGAATTTTCTCTCTGACCTTTTTTTCTAACCACCATGGAATCAAGGAAGGAAGTATTGTTTGTTTTTTTGTTTGTTTTTTTTTGGTATAGATTTTAGAAGATAAAACATTGCAAACATATCAGCAGATGTGATGTTCAAAGGTGACTCTTATTTTATTTAGAACAGAATAATCTGCATTAGGTAAAATCTGGCTTGTCAACAAATTCCAATTAGCAGTGGGCTTAGATACACGAATGTGCTCACAAGAATTAAATAGAGAAGGGAACAGTCCAGACAACTGATGGCAGCTTTATTTAGTAAAATTCTAATTCCTTTCTACATTTCTCAATGAGGTCAGGTTCTCCCAGCTCACTCCTTCCTGTGTGCCCCAAAGCTGACCTAATCATAGAGAACATCCTATCAGACTCACAGTTTGGGAGATAGCAGAGAGACTGTCAGACAGGGAGAGAAATATGAGGTGCAACTTACAATGCTGTCTGCCACTGTGGTCTTTATTCCTGCTGGTGACTTTGTGTCACCCAGAATTTATGAAGAAACAGCAACCTCTGCCAGAGAGATTATTCTTGTGGTTAATTTTTTTTTTTCTTCACATTATTGCTTCAAAGAAATAACAGTAATCTTTGCTGTAGTCACTGAAAATTTTGATTAAAGAAGTGGCTAAAAAACATGGTCTCCCACTTGGTCAGTTTTCTTTACCAGAAAAGAGGTTTTGCAAGATTATACAACAATTTTGTAGGAGTCTATAATTTGAAAATTTATGTTCCTCAGCTATTACTTCTCAAATGTATCAGTCTTTTGAGTCTGCCATCCTATATTTTAACTTAAAATAGTATTCTAATATACTACACCCCTGGAATTTTATGAAAAAATCATGCAGACTTAGTATTCATTGAACAGATAAAGAGCTTGATTTTTTATTTTCCTGAAAGATTCATTGTTTCCACAGAAGAATCTTTCTGAGAGAATTGGTTCAAAATTCCCAAAGTAGGTGCAGTGATATCTGGTATCCCATATACTGCATTGCATGACTTTAACACATTTTCCTCTGAAAGATAAGGTCAACTTGTCTACTCTTGACTGTGGAGGGTCCTAAGTCACTAAGAGACACCACAGCATGGATTTTAGAAAAAGCCATAGCATTCTACCGGGCTCTCTGAGAAGACTTACTTGTGGAATGCTGAGCAGATAGGTATAAGATATCTGACCCACCATGCTGAGAGGAAATCCCAGCTAGCCCCTGCAAAGAGATCCCACACTGAGGCCCTAAGACCAGATGTGGAGATGGAGATGCTCATGTAACCCACAGATGTCCCAGCACTGGCCCCTTTGTGACTGCAAATATTTGTGTTCCCATGTTTACATGCATGGGGGTATCTGCATATGCTCACGTATTTGTGTATTTGAGTCTGAGCCCTGCCCAGGCTACTGTAAGTTCCAATGTTCTGGGGGAATGTGTTAACCAGGAAAAGAGAACTGGAACATACTTCTGGTTGTACTCTCACATTTATTTCTCTAGAGATAATATGGGAAGGAAGCATGTCTACTCTGAGCAATCTCCAAATAATATATAGGATATATTTGCTATTTTAGACATGATAGAATTTCACAGCAGTCAAAGACATTCTAGGGATATGAATATGTTTAAAATTTTTTAATATCTATAAAAGATGCACAAATGATTTAATTGTCATGTTCACATTTATATTTAAAAAAATCAATCGAGTCACAATATGAGTTAAGGTTACTGCTATCACATTATGTAAATATTTGAATGCATATTTATGTACACAAAAATACTTGCAATTCTAAATTTGACCTGAGTATAAAGAGTTGTGAAAGATAGGGTAATGATCTGCTAAAATTTTAATATATAATGAACAAAATTTTAACAAATGTATGCTTTCAGGAGTATTATTAATTGCTTTGAGACATGCCTATATTCACTTATTATTTCTTCTAACTTAATATATCTAGGACTTTAGAGTGATAGGTAATTAATATTTATTTGTTGTATCATGTGGTCCCGTATTCCTTGGCATGCTTCTCATTTAAGGTTTTGTAGTAATCCAGAGAAAGTAAATTACAGTGTTTTCTTAAGTTTCTGTATATTTTATTAGTTTGGATATGTTATGTGAACATGCAGAAGCTTCCTTGTGAATACGAATAGACTTTTCCAAGAAAGTTTGAGGCACTTGGGAATCCATTCTTAGCAATGTCAAACAGTTTCTTCCTCACAAAGAATAAGTTCTTATCTAAAATGGCTTTATTGAAAAGGTTAAAACAAATTGTTCTTACATTCTATTGCCTGTGCTCACTTCATGCTTTTTAAACTTAGCAGGCGCTTCCTGACCAGGGTCCTCTTCATCCGCTGGATTTTGCATAGATTTGTTTTGCAAAATTTTCAATGAATGCAAATATTCACTTCCTATTTTGATTTATAGCCACAAAGGTTGTAGGCATCAAACTTGTAGTAGCAAACTTAAATGCAAATAGGAACAAAAGGTAAAGGAAGAAGTAGTGGAAAGAGAAAGTGGGTGAGAGAAAAAAACACATTGAAAAAAAATGACATCATGATACACAGTAAAATGAGAACTAGGTGAGGAAAATTCAGAACAAGGGCAGAGGCCAATGTGACACCACATTTAAAAGAATTTAATTTGTTTACTTCTCTGACTTTGCAACAACAGAGGAAAATACCCTGTTTTAATTCTATCTTTTTCACATTTTCTTCTCAATAATTATTATTCCTATTTCACCTTACAGAACTGTTATTCTCTTAGACTAATTGATTAACCAGGAAAATAATATTTCTGAAATTTAGGTTAAACTTTTTTTTTCAACATATACAAATAAAAAGAGTTCATGCTTTTCAAATAAAATCCTCTATAAAATAATATATGGGTGACTTATATACAGGATGAATTCACATATATGTACATATTTATCTCATATTTATAGTAAATGGTGATGTTAGTCATAGTTTCACACATTCCTTTAGAATTTTGCAGCTCAGAGTATTTTCACATATAGTATCTCATGTAAGCTTAAAGCCATTCAATTAATTTTGTTCACTAAGTATTTTAATGAAATCCAAAATAACCTGTCTCATGGTTGGACACTAACAAGGAAGAACTAATGACTAAGTACTTGTAACCTTGGCTTGGTCAGACCTAAGAAGTAAACCTTGTCCTATCTGACTCCCACTGACTGCAGAAGAAGCATTAGGAGAAGGTAAAGGGTCAGCATGGTGGTCAGAGTTGGATCCTCTCAGAGGTCAGCTACCCATCTCTGTCAACATAGGTGATGTGTCATGAGATTCCCAGCTTAGAGGAACTCAAATCTTCCTTTAGATCTTGGTTTGACTCAGGGTCTTGCAGAAATTTACAACAGATAGGTTCTCCAGAGCATGTTTTCCACTTAAGATTTTTGTTCTTCAAAGAGTTAGTAAATACACAAAATTAGAAAGCACATCTCAAAATATTTTTCTACACAGCAAGTATCTGCCTATTTTATAAACATATATGGCACACGTGCACACACACAAACACACACACACACACACACACACACACACACACTCTCCTCTTGAAAAATCTGTAAACCCAAAGCCCAAGAGAAAAAGAGACAGATGGAGATTTAGCTTATTTGCAGATGTTTCTTCATCTTCCTGAAGACCAAGACATTTTTAGTATGAAATATAGGCTCTAGTGCATTTTTAAAGTTAAAAAAAGATTATATGATTTGCCCAGTACGGGTTTGATAGTTCTGGTGGTTGGAAAGGTGCAGGAGGAGGTCTTAATCACCACATTAGCACTAAATATCCCCCAGAGGATCAGCCGGTGTCTAGCCAACCCCGTCCTTCATCATGGAGATCATAAAACTGAGTAATGTCATCATGATGTAGACGTTCAGAGGAGTTTCTACCAAATCATGATAGCAGATGCATTTTCACATTTTTAAGATGCTTCTTGGCAACCATATTATATAACAGGTGTGGCTGTTATAAACATGATAATTAACTTTGGTCAATTATTTTAAATTCTAGAAGATCTATTCCATTTTTAATTATAAAGCCATTTTTATTTTGTAGTTATATAACCATAGAATTGAAAGCCAGGAAACAGAAGAAAACCTCACAATTTCACAACCCTACAAAGTAAACTACATGTTAATCCAGAAAAGTTTTTTCTGCATATTTTGTTAAAATATAAATGCATATCAATTCCTATAGTACAGCTCTCATTAGGGGGTTCCAGCCACTATTAACCTCTTATACTTTCGGGTCTGTGTAGCATAGTGTCTTCCTGAGCATCTATCTACACTAAGACCTTACACCAGTGCATGCGTTCACTTAGCTGTCAACCCAGACAGGAAACTCAACCTTCTGCCAACTTCCTGCCTCCTCTTCTCCCCAAGCACACACCATCAAGTACACAGACATTGATTTTCATAGATTTGGTATTTGGGAATCGTGCCATTTTGTAAGCTACCCAAAGTGAGGCTCTTTAAAGATAAGATTTTAAGCATCAAGATCAGAAGAATTGTAGCTTTATAATTACTCAAAAACCTTGCCATATCTTATTTTGTTTGATTTTTGGATTCTTGACTTTTTTTTCCTGTATGAATTTGTTTATGCCTGCAAATTCAAATGACTTTTTTTCTCTCTCTCTCTCCCCTCCTCCCTTTCTCTCTTCTTCCTCTGTTCCTCCTTTTCTTTCTTCTCCCTCCCTCCCTTTGGCTCTTCCTTCCTTCCTTTCATCTCTCCTTCTTCTTTAACAAAGCAACATATGCCTTCATTTCATTAGTAAGTTTATATTATTTATTTCACAGTCTCTACTTCAAAATATTTCCTTGGAGGTTTTTAATTTCCTACTCGAATATGATCCAACTATTTTCTCATTCTGCCACAGAGTTAGATTTATTTATTTTTTAATCTTTCACTCTTAGGTTATATCCATGATTTCTTGAATCACCATTTGTTCTTCATTTTTAAATGTTTTGTTGTTTTTGCATTTGATTCTTTCTGGGTCAGTCTATGGAGGGTGTAACCAACTCTGACTTGCAGGTGACCTGCAGGAAACTCTGATTTGATTTGGGTTACCTGAAGTTTTCTTGACTTCCTTTAATGAAAATATGTACACTCTCCTTTTTCCTCCAGGTGCTACCAACTTTTGTTGTTGTTGTTTTATGCTGGCCAGTTTCGTATTTTATTTTATTTTATTTTGTCATGCTGAGGATCAAATTCAGGACTTTGTGCATACAAGGCAAGCACTCTACCAACTAAGCTCTATCCCCAGACTGAGTTTCATATTTTAATGCTGTTACCATAGGTGTGTCCATTTGCAATGTCACATCTTACCTTCTCATATGATTCATATTGAGATTACAGAACCCTAGATTCTGTGACTTCCCCTCAAACATTGACACAGTGTCTGCTGACTTCTGGCACTGCTTCACTATTGCTAATGAGAAACCAGAATCTGCTGTCAGTCTGAGTTTCCTTTTGTAAGTAATGTGAATTTCACTCTCTGGTAGCTTTCCACTATCCCTCTGGTAATCTTTATCCTTGGTGAGAGAAAACTCAAGAAGTTCTCTCTTTGTGTCTGTCCTTTTTCATTATCAAATCAGCATAGTTTTATCTAAAGATTAAACTTTAATCTAAAGATTAAACTAACTTTCTTCAGATCCAGAACATTCTACTGTATTTTGTTAGTTTTTCCCTCAATTTCCTGGGTCCTTGGATCTTTGCACTGCATTCCTACTGACTTATTTATTGACATAGCCTCTCACCACATATATTGAATTTCTTTATCTTTTGTACAAAAGTTGAAAGATTTGACTATTTCATCAATCTCTTCAGTGAAATTTTACTTTTTTTATTTCTGAAGCATATTTTATTAAAAATTCCAAAATTTCAAATGGAAATTTCTCCATATTCACATAAAAGGGGCTTAGGTGTTATCAGTTCTTTCCACATGATATGAAACAAAGCTGAAATAATGTGAAAACCCATGACTCTTCTTGGTTCCATCAGTGAACTGAGGTCACAAGGCAAATCAGAGACACAAAAAATGATGACAGACAGGTAGATTTGAGCAATTCCAACTTACTATGGCTAAGATAACTTCTAAACTAGAACTGAGATGGGAAACCTGAACTACAATTGATGAATTTCTGGAAGCTTGTTGTGAATGAGTGTGAGAAACAGAAGCTCCATGGATGGAATCTTCTGGGGGGCCCTCATACTCTCATGAGTTTTGTTTCTAGGAGCTCTACCAGTAAAGATTAGAGAACATATCCCACCCGACACTATGTCTGGATAGGCGGTGGTCGGGGGGTTGCCAGTTTGAAATATGCTGCAGGATCCTGTTCTTCACAATGATGCTCTCAGAAAAAAACCTGTTTGAGCAGAGCATAAACTACTAGTGTTTTAGCAGGGACCAAACTACCTGGGAGAAGAAAAATACTCAACTCTAGCTTCTTCTAGTCTTGCTCTCTAACACAAGGGGTAGAGAGACTTAGAATCATTTATGAAGGACACAGCCCAGGGACACAAGCTCACTAAAAACTAAGACCCAATCATAGGACTATAGGACTACAGAACATGTCTCTTCCGCTGCTACCTTACCACTACATTAACAGAGCTCTTGTATGATAACAGAAAGATAAAACAAAAAGAATGGGGAGTCTCAGATACTATTTAATAAGAAGCCTTGAAGAAAACTCAAAGACAACAAGGAGACAAAAAGAAGAGCACCAGAGGAAATTTAAGCCTCTGATGCAAGTAGAGCAAATGTTAAAGACAGACTAAACCCTGGCCAGAGAAGCAAAACCTTCACCGAAAGTACCTGCTTTGTTTAATTCCTTTCACTCAGAACATCAGTACAAGGCAGGTTAAAAGACAAAAGAACGGTGTGAGGAGACAGAGCAAACATCAGAACAAGATAGAGATATGACAGAGAGATTTAAAATTTCAGAACAGAAATTTAATAACTCTGACTAATATGTAAAGAAATCGAACTGAAAGAGTGGGTAAAACAGGTAGTAAAAGATGGATATTATAAGAAAGAAAGAGAAGAAAATGCTAGAATTGAAAGTTACCATAACAAGAAAGAAGAGTGTCATGGATAGAATTTTAAATACACTGGATATAGCTAAGAAAAGTATTAGTGAACTTGACAAAATATCAAAAGTTAACATTAAATTAAATTTTCTTTTTTCTTTTTTATTGTTTCTTTTTAGTTATACATAAGAATAAATTTTGACATAATTGTAAAAGCATGGAGTATAATTTGTTTTAATTCATTCTCCAGTACTTCCTGTCCCTCTCCCCTCCTCCTTCTCCCTATTCTCTTCCCTCTATTCTACTGATCTTTCTGCTATTTACTTATAGTTGTTTTATTAGTGTCTTATGCATGCACTTGATGGTGAGATTTACTATGGTATATTCAGATATGTACATAGGAAATTAGGTGAAGAAAACAATGGAAAAAAAATCACAGAATAACCAAGAACTGTGTAACACTTCCAAAAATATATAACATATGCATAATGAAAATTCCAGAAGCACAAAAATACAATCAAAGCAAGGAATAGAAAAAATATTTGAAACAATAATGACTGAGAATTTTTCAACATTAATGATAAATACAAAACCACAGATCCAGGAACCTCAGAGAATCATAATCAGCATACATATACTATTAGGTGTATTAAATTCAAACTGCAGAAAAATTTGAAAGCCGGAAAACTTGTCTATAGAGGAACAAGGGTAAGAAGTACATTGGATTTTTTTTAAGACCAGGCAAGCAAGAAAAAAGTGGAATGAACTTTTTTAAAATGATAAAAGAAAAGATCCAACAACTTAGAATTCTATATTCAGTGAAATTATACTTTAAAAGTTAAGGGGAAATGAAGAATTTCTCAGAAAAATGAAAATTTAACAAATTTATTGCCAGTAGAACGACTTTATGATGAATGTCAAAGAAAATTCTTCAGAGTGACGGAATTTATGTACTTCAAAGCCTTGGATGTGCATAAAGAAAGTTTGAAGACAGGCTCAAATTAAGATAGAATAAAATTAATTTCTCATTAGGATATTAATTATTGATTGAAAGTTTATGAGTCATTAACAACTTATTTAGTAGACCTATAGACCTATTCAGATTATTATTTTCTCCTTGTATATTTGTATGTTTTAAGGAATCGGTCCCTTTTATCTATTTTATCAAATTGTGGGCATACAATTATTCATATTATTCTTTTATTGTTCTTTTAAAGCCTATGAAATTAATAGTCATGTTGTCTCTTTTATTTCTGTTATGAGAAGTTTGAATTTTCTCTTTTTTTGTTAATTTGGCTACAAGTTTATAGTTAAAATTCACGTCTTTGAAAGTCCATTTTGATTTTATTGACTTTTTTTCTGTTGTTTGTGTTATCAATTTCATTGATTTCTGCTCCAATTTTATTATTTTTCCCCCTTAGGTTTATTTTTGATTTAATTTGTTCATATTTTTTTTCTGTTTTCCTAAGGCAGAAGCAACGTTATTGATGTTAGATGCCACTTTTCGTTTTTGCATTCAATGCTGTAAATTTCCCTCTGAGCACAGCTTTCAGTCTAACCAACAAATTTTGATAAGCTGAATTTTAATTTTATTTCAACTCTTCTCAGACTTCTTTAACCTAGAGGAGCAAGGATAAACATTTAAGAATATGTTTAATTTAGAACTATGTACTGGGGCTTTCCAATTATTTTTCTTCATTAGGGTAAGTAGTTACTTGAGAACAGTACACACTGTTATATAGTTATACATAGTACAAGAGTAACATAAAACCACTATCAGTGCTAAAACCACTAACAGCATTCTACTAATTACCAAAAAAAAATCATAATAGGTTAAAAATCATGTACATAATCTACAACTATTAAAATTTTAAATTCCGCAGATTCCTTTGGAATTTTATATTCTTTTTATTGGAATTTGTTCATTTCATAGTAATACTAAAGATATAAATTAAGATTATTTTAAGCCTTTATTCTGTTCTCTTATCATTTTATCTTTCTTCTCATCCTTAAAATAATTTAGGGACAGCCACTGGTGTTTTTCTCATATCCTGTCGTCCTTGGCTGTCTGCTTACATTTATGAATGAAGAACTACATCAATTACAGAAGGCTGCTCAGAACTTCTTTTGGCAACCATGGAATTCTATTTCTTCATCTCACTTGAGTAAACAAGTTGATCACAACCTCTAAACGAGAAGCTTTGATAGATCCTAAGACACACATCTAAGAAGCAGGCAGGAAATCAGGGGTATTTTTATCTCCATTCTTGATAGAATGAGGAAAACTTGACTCTGGGCATCAACATTGACAAGTGGCAAACCTAACTCTTCCTGTGTCTAGTTCACATCACACTTAACCCTGAGAAAAAAGCCACCATAGAAAGACTCTGTGTGTGTGTGTATGTGTGTGTGTGTATGTGTGTGCGTGCCAGTGTGTGTGAAGACATGCAACTCATGGTCTTACAATCCATGATGTTGATCTTCCTCTCTTCCCATTCTCATTTCCCATATTATTTTGCAACAAGATTAGGTTCTTAAGAACACTTCAGAAGTGAGAGGCTTGCACCTCCTCTAACATTATTTTCTATGCACACTCCAGGCATGAATCACACTGATTTATGAGTAAATAATTCAAAATGTCTCTCATTTTCTACATATTTATCAGTACTTCTGACCTGATGCAGGATCACTTCCCTCTCTCAGATCTCTTATAAATAAACTTGTACTTATTTACTTATTTATAAACTTATACATTACTTTTTTGGAAGAAAATAAAATATAAATTATGTCTTCAGTCTGCTATCTTGAACTTGAAGAATCACACAACCTTTCCACAAGCATTAAATATATCAAATATACCCTATTTCTTTTAATGATATCTTAATATTCCATTTAGTAAGGGTTCCATCATTTATTTATTTACTGATTTTGTTTATTTATTATCTTCTCATGTTTTGCTCTTAAACATGATATAATGAATTACTTTTTTGTTATTCAAGTAGTATCTGCCTTCATTTAAATTACTTTCTTTGGATCAATTCCCAGAAGTAGGATTACTGAGTCAAAGGAGATATTTATTTTTATGACTCAAATGGTTTTCCCAAGGAGTTATGCCAACTTACAATGACACCAATAATAAATGAGAATAATAGTTTCAATGCACTTTTTCATGTTTGGTCTTTAAAACTATTTTAAATATTTGTTTTCCAATGACTTTTAAACTTACTCTTTCTTAATTAGTTTGTAAAGCCACTAATTATTGCTTTTGCCTGCCTAATTAGTAAAATAAATGGTTTAAAACAGTAATCCTTTCGATTTCTTTTTTTTAATTAAAGCAAGACTTGATTCACATTCTTTTGATTTTAATGCATTCACATTTAGCTAATGAATTAAGAAAAATTAGTTCCTACATTGTAATCAATAATTTCACCTTTCTTTACTTCTCAACTAAATCCAGCATTCCATTTTCACTACCAGTAAATTACTTTTTAGCTGAGCAGCAAGGCTTTCTCTTGCCTATATAATTATAACACACACAGAAGAACAACACACTGCTTGATTTTAAAAGGTAAGAAATTCCTTTTAAAAGTAATCAACTTTAAGAACTTACCCACTATTGTTTGAATCCAAGAAAAAATTTGTTAAAGAAGATTTCTTTTGGCATTGTTTGCTAATATTGTTATCTGCATAGTGGAAATTGGTTCCAAGACCCCTATGGATACCAAAAATCTGCAAGATACTCAAGTTCCCCATATAAAAAGTCATTGTATTGCACATAACCTGCATATGTTCTTCTTTATACTTTTAATCACCTGTTTATTGTATATAATATCTAATTTTAAAAAGTCATAAAATAGTTGTTTCATTGTATTTTTAGGGAATAATTGCAAGAAAAAACATTGTGTATGTGTCCAGTAAAGATGCAACTCTTCAAATATTATTGATCCACTGTTGGTAGAATATATGGATGCAAAACCCATTAGATATAAAGACCATGTCATTTTCAAAACAATCTAGTAAGGTATTTTTTAAAAATTCTTTGTTCTTTTTAGTTATTCATGACAGTAGAATATAATTTGACATATTTATGCAAACACAGAGTACATCTTATTCTAATTTTACTTAATAGCAAATAAGAAACAACAAACCAGGAAAGCTGCTTGAATTTAAATTTTGTTAAGAGGACCCTTAGAATAAAAACTGATGGTTTCTAGCCAAGGGTGAATAATTAATATATATATATATATATATATATATATATATATATATACATACATACATACATATACATACATAAATGTATGTATATGTATATATTTATATATATCATGCTGCATAGATAATAAAAGAACACCTGTTTATAAATAATGATTGATTGGGTCATTTAAAAAAGGGTGATATCTATTTAACCTCTCATTTTAAGACAATCATTCTCAACATGTTGTGTAAAACTATATTTAATTGATGCTTTGAGCCTTGAGGTTATATAATGAAAAATACTTATATGAAATATATTTTGTTCAACAGAGTTATAGAAATAAAAACTCTTCAAAAGAAGTAAATGTGTTTAAAATCCAAATTATAAAATAAAAATCCTGAGAGTATCATGACCCATCTGTGTGATAAAGACACAAAGTTTCTGCGTGGATTACAGTTGTAGCCACTATTGACTGATGGTCAATTTGGAGGGCGCAGATCTGCAAGCACATGCATATGAAGTAGTTTGAAAACAAAACAGCCTCACGAACTGATGAATTCTGAGTACCGGCTCTCAGAACGTTAGGGAACAGACAGCTGTGGATGGTGAGAACACGAAGTTAAGGGAATAATTCTATAAAATGGGCCCACTCTGCTGACCCCCACATGTTTTGTTTTCCAGGAAGCAATTTACGTGCAGTTCTACCTGGCCTAAGTGGACAGAATATATCGCATTCCTCAGCAAACTACCTGTTATCTGCAGGAGAAATGCAGATAATGTCCATTGAAGGAATCCTGATTACCCTGAAGGGAGACACTTTTGAAACCTTTTCTACGCACCTGGTCCTGAAACTCAGGGAGATAAGGCTAATTCCTCCTAACAATAAAATCTATAAGAATCTATGATTAAGAATTCAATGAAAACCAATCAGCATGGGCCAAAGAGAGCTAGAAATGTCATGGAGAGGGGACTTAAAAGTCTGAGGTCATCTTGCTGTCAGCCCAAAGTTGAAAGGTAGAACTGAGTGAGACTCTCTGGGAACTTCTTTGGGATCCCCAATAAAACTACAGTGCAGGAAAGGCATATTGTCCCTCTCCTTTCTGAGAGGACCCAATCTGTATTTGGGGTAAAAATGGGAGTTCATAACCCACTTGAATCTAATGTATGAAATATGATATGTCAAGAGCTTTGTAATGTTTTGAACAACCAGTAAAAAAAAAGAATATAAAAAAAAAAAAGGAAATATCCCCTGCCTCATTTACCATCCCTTCAATAAACTCATGCCTGCTACTCTGAGCAATGTGTCTGAACTCTTTCTGACTTGATCACAAGAATCGGAGCTTGAGGGGGAGTCTTTGTGTTGCGTCAGTTTCCTGAGAGGCCCCAGATCTGTAGCAAGAAGACATCTTTTATTTTTAAAAAGATGTTAACAATATTGCAGAGGGCTGAGGGTTAAGGATTGACTAATAAAACAGAAAACATTTATAAGGGATTAGGATTCGTATCTTCAGATCTTTGCCTTCACTGGCTGTGTTTTTACATTTCACTTTCTTCAAGTAGATAATAATACGATTAGCTGAAAAACAACAGTGACACAATTTCAGCTTACACCTCGAGGAGCCACATGTGATGGTGACTCAGCAAGCATCCTGCCCAAGAAATACACTCTTTTAGTTCAAATCTTCAGTATTTTTGTCTTTTCTGTAAATGTGGTGATCATTATATTACCAAAGAAATCAATACTGAATACTGATATATGCATTCTATATGATCATGATGAAGTACACCTAAAAATGATGGGTCCTTGATGAAGTGATTTTAAGCACCTTGTCTTTATAATGAGGTGGAAGCAGACTATTTGGGTGATAATGAAGCAAATAAGGGGAACAAAAATCACATCTCACTCAAATGTGCTCACACGATAACCCAAACCTGACAGAAATCCAGGCAAATCCTACATTGAACACCAGCTGAGCAGAAATTCTCCTGAAATCTGTTATGATGTGAATGTGTCTCCCAAATCCCCTGTTGGAAACTTCATCCCCAGTGCAGCAGTGGTGAAATCCCAGCACAGATGTTTGAGTGGGGGGCTCCACACACAGGAATGGACTGATGCCATTGCTGAAGGATGAGGGTGTTCATTGTGTGAGTGGGTGTCTCATGGAGGAGGGGTTCCACCCCCTTTTGGTTTCTCTATTCCTCCTTTTGTCCTTCCACCTTGGGAGGACACAGCAAGAAGGCTCATATCAGATGGCAGTCCCTTGATCATGGATTTCCAAGCTTTCGGAACTGTGGGCCAATACATTTCTCTTCTTTATAAAAATTAAGACAAAGCCAAAGAACATAGCTTTGATTTTATGATTTTTGATAATCTGTAAATTCCATCTCAAATCCTCAGAATGCTCCATTGCATGTAAATGTGGATACAGATATATCTAGATTCCTGAGGGCTGCTTGTGTCTTCCCTCGAGTGCCAGTTCTCCTTTCACAAAGAAAGGGGAAAAAAAAAAAGAGCCCTTGACTGTTCAAAAGAAGCACACCTTTATCCTGCTGTAATTGAGACTCACATATAATTCAAGGAAACAAAATGCTTCCTGTTCAGCAACACATGGAAATGGTACATGATTTCCAAGATAACCTTATAAGATAGATACTAATATTGTCCTATTTTTCAGATGAGGAATATTAAGATGCAGAGGGTTTGAGCAGTTTGTTCAAAATTACACATTTGATCAAAGGAATAGTAGCATTAAACCATACCTGGATTTTAGAGCTAATGTTCTGAAACATTAAGCGATACTGCCTCCTCAATGTGTTTGGAAGTGTCTACTTAGCCATCTGAGTAGATGTTGAAAGTGACTCAGTAACTGATAAAATGAATAAAATTCAGTCACAAAGGAATATTCCTTAAATTCTCAAAAATGCAAAGGTTGTTATGCCTCACAGATTTCTTTCATACCTTTAGCATATTTTTTTTTCTAGCAGTGCCAACTGAAGGTTGCTTAATTTAATATTCCTTGGGGACTTTTGCTGACAATGTGGTTTTCTCTCTTTTAGCAAACACAGAGATGATACATTTAAGAGTTACATGAAAATCTATAATTATTCTCCTGGCATGACCTTTCTCTGCTCCCAGAGGGAGCCACTAAAACCTTGATGGAATCTGGAATGTTAAAGGAAAATAAGACATTGCCTCCTCCTGTTAGAATTCTTGGTGTCCAAATCATAGCAGTTATTAACAAAGCAGTTTCTCAGCCCTGAGGACATGCTAAATAGTGAGAATGCCGTTGTGATGGAGGCGAGTGAAACTGACATCATATAGAAGCTTCAAATTGAAACATGCTCATAAGGCAATCAACATGCTGTTGTGTGAGACTCACTACCTGATCATATATTGTAAAATCCTGGCATTATTTTTTCTTCAATTAAAAATAAAACACATTATGAGGTATCTTTCAAAGGCTGTCTTTTGAAATTTATGAAAATAAATGCACATATTATTGTTCATTTTCTAACCACTAAAGTCTTGAATCATCCCAAATCTGAAAACTACCCATATGAAACGAACTTAAAAGAATTTTTTTCAAAATAAGCCAATTATTATTTCACAGTTAGATGAGAAAAATTTCTATTATTTATCTTGATAAGCCAACTTTCAGGGACAGACTATATAACTTAGGTGTTAGCAAATCATCCACTATCCTTGTTACCTTATTTAAATTCAACCTCCACCCTTAGTGTTTAACCCTGGTTCCATTTTGGCATGCAGTCTTTGCTATAGCAAATACTCTATAATGTCTGCTCTTTCCTCAGATATCCAGACATGCTACATGGAGCTAAATATGTTAGGGGTATATTTGGAATGCCATGAATGTGTTTCCAAATCAATTTGAAGCTTCATTTAAAAAGTACATTGCATTAGTAGGTTTATATTACTGTTACATCTATTATAGCAAGAAGATATTCAATAGATACATATTAGCTTATAAAATGCATCAACATTTTTCATAAGAAGTACTGATAGCTAATAGCTATGTAGTATAAAATCTCCAATTCCCACTTTGGAAAGTATCCATAATCCATATGAAAATAACTTAAAAGAAACTTTTTTCAAAATAAGCTAATTATTGTTCTTTCACAATTAGTCAAGAAAAATTTCTATTATTTACCTTGATAAGCCAGTAGGTTTTTACGGCTATCTTGGCTTTTCCTAAGGTAGAGGGGTGAAGATACCTGAAATATCGACTTAGTCCTACCTCTTCTTGGATATTTCAAAACTGGACTGTTTTTTAACATATTTTATATATTTAATATATCTTATATATAACATATTTTATATATCCATATTTTATATATTCTAACACTATTTTGTTTCTAGTATGCCCTTTCTGGACACTGTTGATGAGTCAAGGAAAAATAAATAGATGCCCAAATACATCTCAATGCTTTATAGGATAAGAAGCAGGCTCATGCCGCAGCCCGGCTGCAGCAAAATAACCGGGGGTGACGAACAACTTGTGTAGATTGATACAGCAGGAGTGGGAGCCCTTTATTGTAGGACAGGAGCAATATTTATACATTCCACACAGCTTATCTTAATTAGCATAAACTAGATACAGCAGTCAACCAATAAGGAATCTCTACACTTAATGGCTTGCTGGCGTTACTTCACAAACCACTCCCTCTGCCATTTTGCCAGGCACCATTCAGACTTGTTTACAGACTCTAACATTTCCCCCTTTTGTTTAATTTAAATAACAACCATAGTGGTTTTTACACAAACACCACAAACAATCTGCTACAAGCAGAAGGGGAGGATACAAAATGCCACAATACCAAGCCAATTGATGGCTTCATGCAAGATGCCCTTGGAAAAATTATACCAGCAATAACACCATTAGCAAAGATACAGAGTTACAATTTGTTGTAGATTACAGTTTGTTGTCTCAGTCCAGGTAAAGCAGTGTCTCAATAGATTAACTCACAGTCCAGGTAAATCACAGTCCAGGTAAGTTCTGCAGGCAGCTAGCTTAAATCACAGTCCAGGTAAGTTCTGCAGGCAGCTAGCTTAAATCACAGTCCAGGTAAGTTCTGCAGGCAGCTAGCCTAAGCTGTAGTAGCAGAAACAGCAACAGCTCTGAAGTCTTGTCCATTTCTCAGCTGAAGTTTGGTCCAGTTGTCAGCAACACTGTAAATTCTTCCACTTTTGTTTTCACCGGCACTGGGACGAAGGCAGGAACTCTGCATGGCTAAAGAAAATCCTGTAGTATTCCAGCAGGCACTAAGAAAACAACCTTCTAAACAATTTAGTACATTATCTCAAGTTTTTTTACATTTGAATTAAGCCTTAATAGTGCTCATTACTCATTAGCCTCCAGGTGTGGGAGAACCATTGTAGCTTAGTTATTGGCATTGAAAATGACCAAACATCTGGGATGCCGGTATCATCTTTTGCAGGCTGTAGCATCCCGGGCAGCCCCAGATGGCCCTGGGGAGTGTCCCGGACTCTACTGCTACTGGGCACAGGGAGCAAGAGCCTGCGAGACTGTGCCTCCAGGTCAGGTCTAGATTTGGGCTCTCGCAGTGGCGTCCCACTCCCCTGGGCAGGGGGGCGGGAAGAGCCGGCAACTGCCGCTTGGAAAATCCTTGCTGCGCCATGACCGGCTTGGGCAGGTGGGAGCCGCTGCGCCAATTTACGCACCCTCCAATCACGAAAAGTATTCAGTAATAGCCTTTTGCTGCAACTTTTTTCCTGATAATCCTTCTTCTTCTGAACTTTCTCCTTTCTGAATAGAGTTCCTGGGCTTCCATCAATATATGCCCTAACTATTCTTGGTTCCACTGGGGTGCATTCTTCCCTTAACAATTTACTTCTCACCCCTTCCATATTTTCATCATAAAGACAATACAATATGGGCTGCTGGCGGTCAGGACTCCGGGGCCGGGCGGCGGTGCCATCTTGTGCCCGGGGCCAATGGGGAGGCCGGAGAGGGGGCCCCTGGGGGCGCAGGGGACTACCTGAACGGCCTGGAGTCTGAGGAACTGGAGCCTGGGGAGGTGCTGCTGGAGCCGGAACCAGAGCCCGAGCCCGAAGAGGAGCCACCCCAGCCCCGCGCCCCCCAGGGAGCTCCAAGCCCTGGGCCTGGTTCGGGAGCCCCTGGCAGCCAGGAGGAGGAGGAAGAACCGGGACTAGTCGAGGGTGACCCAGGGGACGGCACCATTGAGGACCCGGAGCTTGAAGCTATCAAAGCTCAGGGCTCAGGGAGATGGAGGAAGAAGCTGAAAAGCTGAAGGAACTACAGAACGAGGTAGAGAAGCAGATGAATATGAGTCCACCTCCAGGCAATGTTGGCCCAGTGATCATGTCTATTGAAGAAAAGATGGAGGCTGATGCCCGTTCCATTTATGTTGGCAATGTAGACTATGGTGCAACAGCAGAAGAGCTGGAAGCTCACTTTCATGGCTGTGGTGCAGTCAATCGTGTTACCATACTCTGTGACAAATTCAGTGGCCATCCCAAAGGGTTTGCATATATAGAGTTCTCCAACAAAGAGTCAGTGAGGACATCCCTGGCCTTAGATGAGTCCTTATTTAGAGGAGGACAAATCAAGGTGATCCCAAAATGAACCAACAGACCAGGCATCAGCACAACAGACCGGGGTTTCCCACGTGCCCGATACCGTGCCCGGACTACCAACTACAACAGTTCCCGCTCTCGATTCTACAGTGGTTTTAACAGCAGGCCCCGGGGTTGCGTCTACAGGGGCCAAGCTAGAGCGACATCATGGTATTCCCCTTACTAAAAAAGTGTGTATTAGGAGGAGAGAGAGGAAAAAAAGAGGAAAGAAGGAAAAAAAAGAATTAAAGAAAAGAAAAACAGAAGATGACCTTGATGAAAAAAAATATATATATAAAAAAAAGATATACTGTGGAAGGGGGGAGAATCCCATAACTAACTGCTGAGGAGGGACCTGCTTTGGGGAGTAGGGGAAGGCCCAGGGAGTGGGGCAGGGGGCTGCTCATTCACTCTGGGGATTGGCCATGGACACTTCTCAACTGCGCAAGCTGTTCCCCATGTTTCCCTGCCCCACTTCACCCCCTTGGGGGCTGCTCAAGGGTAGGTGGGCATGGGTGGTAGGAGGGTTTTTTTTTACCCAGGGCTCTGGAAGGACACCAAACTGTTCTGCTTGTTACCTTCCCTCCATCTTCTCCCTGCCTTTCACAGTCCCTGCCTGCCTGCTCCTGTCCTGCCAGGTCTACCACCCACCCCACCCTCTTTCCGGCTCCCTGCCCCTCCAGATTGCCTGGTGATCTATTTTGTTTCCTTTTGTGTTTCTTTTTCTGTTTTGAGTGTCTTTCTTTGCAGGTTTCTGTAGCCAGAAGATCTCCGTTCCGCTCCCAGAGGCTCCAGTGTAAATTCCCCTTCCTCCTGGGGAAATGCACTACCTTGTTTTGGGGGGTTTTGGGGTGTTTTTTGTTTTTCAGTTTTTTTGTTTTGTTTTGTTTTGTTTCCTTTGCCTTTTTTTCCCTTTTATTTGGAGGGAATGGGAGGAAGTGGGAACAGGAAGGTGGGAGGTGGATTTTGTTTATTTTTTTAGCTCATTTCCAGGGGGTGGGAATTTTTTTTAAATATGTGTCATGAATAAAGTTGTTTTTGAAAATAAAAAAAAAGACAATACAATACACTGAGACAAAACAAGACACAAACATACTGTATCAATCTTCTCCATTTTCTCAAAATGGCCATTTTTCCTCTAGCCCTATATGCCTAGGGATGAGCAGATTTGTTTCCATCCTATCTAGGGATGGGCAGTATTTTTTCTGTCACTTACCCCTGAGTGTCCCCGGGCTCCCCATAGCGGGCCACCATCTGCTGCAGTCCGGCTGCAGCAAACTAAACGGGGGAAGGGGGGGGGGACGAACAACTTGTGTAGATTGATACAGCAGGAGAGGGAGCCCTTTATTGTAGGACAGGAGCAATATTTATACATTCCACACAGCTTATCTTAATTAGCATAAACTAGATACAACAGTCAACCAATAAGGAATCTCCACACTTAATGGCTTGCTGGCGTTACTTCACAAACCACTCCCTCTGGCATTTTGCCAGGTGCCATCTAGACTTGTTTACAGACTCTATCATTTCTCTGGCAAAATGCCAGGCACCATCCTGACTTGTTTACAGACTCTAACAGGCTGATACAACAAGGAGACTTTTGAAATACTCTTTTATCCTTCACTTTTTTTGACTCCTGTCCCAACCCAACATCTATGTAAAATCATATGCCAGACATAGGAGAATTTAAACTATCCTTAATGGAGTGAATGGTGTAGACCTTATGGAGTATGTGTCTCTAACCTCTTTGCATTTCTATTACCAAGTTTCATTTGCCTACTTTGGGTAAATATTTTGAAGAATATCAAATCATGTCTTGTCCCCCTAACAAAAAAATAAGCTATTTCATAGTACTTGCCAAGTCAGGTAATTGATTCCAAAGGGATTTCAGGGGTTAGAACTGCAATTTCCTTTAAAAGAGTGCTCATGTTTGGAATCTTTAGTAGCTGCCTCTATGTTATTAACAACCCTACTTATATTTGACAGACAAGTAATAATGTGGCCATCTATCTACAAGACAGCAGAGCTGAATATATTTCAAACTTTATAAATGAATTTTAAAAGCCCTACAGACAAAGTTCATTAAAGTAAAGAAAGGAAATTTGGTAAATGGAGTCTGGATTTTATTGATGAATAAATCTTTACTTTCTACAACTGCTAATAAGCAGGTTGAAAGTCAAATAAATATGCACTTCCTGTGTATTGAAGGCAGTCCTCTTTGAGCAAATGTGTGTAGAATGCTTTTAGGATGTCTTCAGGGCTGCAACTCAATGCTGAGCATGAGTGATTCACCGGGTCTTTTGTGGCCATGTTGGCTCTGGATGGAAGGGCTTTGATGCTCCACATAGAAAACCCCTGGAGAACTCTCCACCCTTCATCAGAGATCCTTCTTGCTACTTAAGGATCTCCACATTTAGCAGACTTCCAAATCAGGTTGAATATTCTACATCTGGTGTTTTTGCTATGATAACTAACTGATTAATTGCTAAAAACAGGTTTATCTTGATATGATGCAGAAATTGCCCTTTTGTAGAAGAAATTGACTTTCTCATACAAAACACTTTTGACAACATATTTACTTTTAGAGTTTTCAGGAGTTCTTCAACACTTGCAAATGAGACAGATGGACTGTTGGTCCCTGGGTCACATGTCTCACCTAAACGTAGGAGACTCTTCTCCTAAGCAAGTTTTATTGTCAGCTTATGTTCCAGAATGGCTACATATTCAGGGAAAAATTTGCTTTAGTAAAAATGTGTGGTTCCTTCAAAGTATATGTTGACCTATGGCATATTAAAAAGATATTGTTTTGTTGAATGTATGATTATCTAATGAGATTCATTAAAATTTCCAGTATGAGGATCAAGAACAAAAATGGGTACAAATTAACTTTGGTTTTAAAGAATTTGATGGTGCTGAAACCAAGTTAGAAAAGTCTAATTTGTAAGACACTTTCATATCCATACCCATAGTGATAAGCAATAATAAGTCCTAAAAACTACTCAGTGAATATTATCTATAGATGTCCAGGCTCAGATTTCTGTGGGCACACAGATAATTTACTGGAAACTACTTTTCAAGACATTCTGACCACCTGAAAACAGAACAATTTCTGACAAGGCATTTGTTGACAGATATTATGATATCAGGAAAGTTATTATGCATGTAAAGAATAGACAGTTTACCCTTAGTCTCCATAAGATCATTCATTCATTCATCATTTGTTGCATACCGCATACCTGGTCCCTGAGACTTCAAGACATCGATATGCAATGAGAAAGGGACTGGCCCTGATTCCTGAAACTCAGTTTTGCAAAACACATGGCAGGAAAACATCAATCCAGTAATTTACTTTCTCTCTTTAATATCTACATAGATCAACAGGAGCACTTTTTTTTTCTGAAATACATTTGAACATCATTCTATTATGTCAATAAACAATGAATATCTACGATGCACTAAACTCTGTATCATTGTCAAATGTGAATGTTAAAGCATAAAAAGATATGGATGCTGACTACCAAGAATTTATAATCTAATTGCGAGACAGGGTAAATTGAACAGGAAAAAAATTCGAGGAACCATATAACTAAATTGAATAGTGAGAAATTGATTCTGCTATGAAGCAATCAGATGAAGGGGAAAGGGTTTGGGCAGTCAGTTGAACTGGGAACAATGATAATGCAGATCCTCTGGAGGTGAGAAATATGAATTATTGTCAGAGATGAAAGCAAAACTCATACTCAAACTGGTATTGTTACCAGCAGATATTTTTGCATACTGAGTGCATCTGAAACATGTCAAGTCTAAGATTCTGGCATTATGGGGAAAAACAAAGTCTACAGCCTGCTAATGTTCTCTCAGTAAGATAAGAGCTTAGACTCCATTTTACAAATTAGGTAGATAATCTGCAGAGAGTGTTCAGAATTTCTCAGGAAGTAGGTGGATGATCTGAGAGCCAACCAGGGCTAAGGAGTGACTCTGAAGCTCTCTTGGTTCCTCTGACTGCGCTGCTAACTACGTAATGGGCTTGTGGGGAAATAAACTGCTCAAATGAAATGCATCACATGCCACAAATGAAAAGGACCAAGAAAAAGCCAGGAAACAGACTACAAAATTCTCTAGAGCAGGCTGTACTAGGTATGGAAGGGAAAAGTACATGAGAATGGGAAGATGCTGTTCCCTGTGCAGTGAGGAGGCAGTCACAGTGACTTGGAGCAGCTGCTTGAACACTCCCCAGTGTAGGTCCCAAGGGCTGGACATTCACTAAAAGGACAGGAATCAGTGACAGCAAAGGGTGTGAGGAAAAGTTTCTGGGCTGTCACATGTTTTTCTTGTCTGTGAAAGATGTGAAGTACTTGGGTAGAAAATGAACAGAGAGGTAAATTCAAAACAAGAGGCACACAGATTTTAAGGTTTAGAATGAACAATGATATATAACCAGATCAGGGAGGGACACAAATGTCTCAATGCTGGTTGAGGATGTAGGAATTCCAAGGTTGTATCTACTAATACCCATCATCATAAAATGTCACAAAAAATTCTCTAATATCTTAATCTGCTAGGAAATGCCTGTTACCATTTTACATCTTTGATTATTTCATTCCCAGTAATGTCTTGGAATGATATTTTTTAAATTAGCTCAACTACAAGTCACATGCTATTTATTTAAAATCCATTTTCAAAATTCTTTTAAAAGTAATTACAGGAAATTATCTGCCTTTGTATCTTGCTGGCTGACACATCATATAAATCATCCAATGTGTCACTTCTGATAAAGCCCATGTAATCATATTATATGACAGGAACTGCCTGTCATAAATAGACATGATAACCTAATTTGGAAAACTCAGACAAATACAATTTCTTTTAAACTTTAGTTCAAAAACACTGGCACAACTCTACAGAACATTGGCATGTTGAAATGACTTTGAAGAATATATGTAACATTTTCCTCTTTAAAATCTGAGTTATTTTTGTTTCATACTTCACATATAAGCTCATAAAAATGTATTACATAAAATATTTATAGCAAACGTTAAACAAAGAGAATGATATAATTAGTGAGCTCAATTTTTACTTGGTACCCTAATTAGTCTTTGCAGTGCAGGATATTTACAGGAATCTCTTCCTAAGCAAGAAGGTTAGCCAATGAGGGCTGAGGATGTAGCTCTTGCTAAAGCATCTGCCTAGCATGTGTGAGGCTCTGAGTTTGATCTCTAGTACAAAAAAAAAAAAAAAAGATGGGTTAGTCAATGACTCTATGTTGAGAAAAACAGTGCCCCATAGTAGAGAGAGGGAAGATAGGCTCAAAATTGTGTCTATATGTGTGTGGCTGCTGAACTTTGATTTCACAAGCAGTGGTAAGTATACCATAAAGTAAAAACCCTATCTCTTGCATATACCGAGAATTGTTAGGAGAACTTGACATGCTGAAAAAAGAATGAGATTGGGACTCAGCTCTTAATATTGGAGGCTGACACCTGTGAGGCATGTAATGAAGCTATAATCATGGTGCAGACATCAAGGATCGGGCAAAGTGTGGCTCAGATCAGCTCTGACAATAGTGCTGAGTTCTCAGATCACTCCAGGTTTCCATGGGCCATCCTGGAGACTTGGAGAGACTATAGAAGGTTGATGTCGCTTGGATTCTTGCCACCTATTCTTCACTGCCTTTATTCTGCAAACCCAGTAAAACTGTGAAGGGAATTCTAATAGAATATACTAACTTGGCTGTATAAACACCAATTGAGGACCACATAATAAGGAACTTGACCAATATAAGATGCTTAAAATGTGTTTGTGTAGGTGTATGATTTTACCTGTCATTTTCTTTCTCTTTGGCTTGTAATTTAATTTATTTTTCCTCGAGTATGGAAGCAGTGAGATTTCAACCACAATGCAAGGATACACTCACATTCACACTCTGCCAGCTAATTTATCCACACCTTGGCTACTAATCCAGAGAGACACATAAGACTGCATTAATTATTGAATACAGCATCATAGAAAAATGTAATTTATGTTTCCAGAAGACTGACAGTTTTTTTTTCTTTGCAGATTTGTGAATGAATCACTTCCTTCCATTTTCCTTTTTACAGAAGTTTTAAAACAAAACAAAACATAGTTCAGTAGCTCTGCAGAGTAAATTGGAAGGGGATCAAGGTGAAGAATATAAGTAGGATGTCTGCTACCCATAAAACTCACATGATATTTCCAGTTCATTGAGTGTTTCTTTTTTTTGTCCAAAATAGTGAACATTTTGAGTTAAAGTTCTTAGAAATATTATATGAAGTTTCCTTCTGGAAGTTTTGATTTAATCCACTATAAAATGAAATTAATCATCTATAAAATTTACTTTAAGTTAGCTATTTACAAGTCTGCAACAGGAAGATTCAGCTTTGAAATTTGAAACCTAATAAAACTAATTGACCAAATCCCCCCAACAAACAGGTATTCTTACAATTGATGAACTATTTAATCAATAAAAAAGGAATGACCCCTCTGGGGACTAGAAAAGGAAGTATTAGAGAACAAAATGAGTATGGTATATGTATAACACAACAGAGAGTGAAATTTAAAAATCTCATAGATGTGAATATTCCTGACCCTTAAAAGGATGTTCTACTTTGAAGCAACAATGGGTCATGTTTACTCATGACCTAGAGAGGAAGTTTTTCTGGAGAAAGTATTTCTCAAGAGACACACTTCGTAACATCATTTAACACTACTTTAGAGTTCCAGTAAATGCAATAAGGCAAGAAAAGTTAAATGTAAATGTTAGAAAGAAGATATTGAAAATTCATTTTGATCTGTTTCCTTCAAACATCCTTTATAGACATTTACCTTCACTGACAGTCTGACTTATCCTGACCTTGAGATATATATATATATATTCTGACCTTCACTATAGCTTAGTGATGATGTTAGACTTCTGCCTCAAGAGTAGCCCACTAAAAACATGTGATTTAGGTGGTTTTGTCAAAACATGAATGAGTCAATCACATTTTCTTCCCCCCAAAATAGAGAGGATTTTGCTCATTAGGAGTGGAGAGTGGTAAGAGGAAAAGTCAGAAGGAGAACGTGATGAAAAGAGAAAGCAGAGAAAAAGGTGAGAATGCCCTTGCCAGAAAGTAGCCCTTGTTTGACACTTGCCACTTTTTCATAGAAAATGTCTCTACTTTAATTTTTGTTTTCAGATTCCTGTGAGGTCTTTCCATAGTCTTTTAATAGGTAAGTGTCAACCTCCATTTCTTGAAGGTGAAGAAAATCTGGAAATCCAGAGTAGTTAAAAATATTTAAATCATCAACAATCATTGGAAGTTCATATGACAGATGCTTTGTATATATTCCTCATTTCCTCATATAATATCTATATCCTCACAATAATCGAGGATACAGATATTATGAAAGGAGTAAGGGGATAAGATCTGCTTTAAGACATAGCATGAATTGATCATAAATTCAACAATGGCAAGCATAGTGGAGATTCAAACACAATAATTATGACTGTGTATTCTGTTTACCTACTTGGAGAGCTACCCTTTTGATGCTGCTTATATAACAAGCTAGCGCACTGAAAAGAATGAGAAAACTATTAAAACTACTGCAGTTCTTTAATTCTAAATTGCAATCAGTTCAAATATTTTAAGCTCTTGAATAAATAATATTTACAGAAAAGTAAAACACTTCAAAAAATGTCATACTTTTCTTTAGGAGACAATAACACAATTTTTATCCATATTGTCTTCTTCTGAAATATAAAATCAATATTTGAGATTCAGTGTCTTTACAGGCTGGAAATTCTTCTGAATAATGTTCTGACTTGGACAGTCATGCATATTTTCACAGGCACTCATTAATTCTAGTAACTTGCAGTCATGTTCTTTAGGGTTAATAGTGTAATTTCCAAGATTAGTTAAAAGATTGGGGTTTGTCTATACTTTCATTTTGATCAAAATTATAGTTTTATTTGTTTAATTATTCTTTAGTTAAAATGCATAAGCATGAAATTACTAAACTTTTCCTTGGCAGAAATTAAAAAAAATAGAAAGATATTGAGCAGTGATGACATCTCACAATGAATGACTCCGTTACAAAAATTTCTGAATTTGACAATTGTGTGATCTATTGGAGATATTTAAAAGTCAGTACTACATTAACTCAGTATGCAGAAGCATTGTCTGTATGCATGGTAAGTTTTTGTCTCAATATTTTATCATGTGTAATCATTTCACAGACAAGTGACACTGTTTGAACCAAATTTAATTTAAATTCCAACAGCATCCAA
Organism: Callospermophilus lateralis; assembly: GCF_048772815.1. Classification (NCBI taxonomy): domain Eukaryota; kingdom Metazoa; phylum Chordata; class Mammalia; order Rodentia; family Sciuridae; genus Callospermophilus; species Callospermophilus lateralis. Next base: position 21,626,455 of record NC_135317.1, on the reverse strand, counting down.
TACTACCAGCACAAATAGCTCATGTGACGGCCAAATGAACATGGCTTCTACGCCCAGATGAAAGCAATGTACCGGCAATGACAGCTCTGCCATGACTTCTCTTCCAACGACAGCTGTAGAGAGCACATTTTTTCTGACATTGATTATAAACCATGCCTTGATTTCAGAGACATTAAAATGTGAGAAACCATGCATTTAAAAATGATAGAAATGGTGATGAGACAGTTCATTAAGGTGGCCAGGCACAATAAGTATTTTTTAAAAATATATGGTTTTTTTGTATGATTGCAATAAAAAATGATTACTTTTTTGTGGCCATATTGGAAAATACTATACTATTTTAATATTTATGCTATTATAACCATAGTTTCATGATCACAAAAATGACCTTGAAGTAAACTAATCAAACAACTTCCTGTTGTGATAAGAAAAATAGCATCCTCTGAGTCCTCTCCTTCTGCCAGGATCTGATCCTGCCAAATGTGTCATCTCCCCATCTCTCTTAACCTCCAGAATTCATGCAGGGGTGCATCATTTAGGAGGAAAATAACAAAACTGAGGTTTACAGACAAGTTATCCAGTGATGAAAAACCATGAACTTATTTAAAAGAAAGATTGGGATTTTGTTGTTGTTGTTGTTGTTGTTCTTAAGAGGGAACACTCAAATCTAATTCTTTTTTAATTCTGAGGTATAAACAAATTCTCCATAATATGTTGCTTCAATAAAAGATTTTTTCCACATTTTTACTGGTGAATTATAGTTGTACATATTGATAGGATTTATTGTCACATATTCGTACATGCACACAATTCAAAATATAATTTGGCCAATTTCATTCCCCAGCCTGTGCCCCCTCCTTTCCTACCTCCCATCTGTTGGTCCTTTTCCTTTACTGATCTCCCTTTGATTTTAGGAGATCAAACCTCACCTTTGTTTTCCTTTTTGCTCTCTAGCTTCCTCATTTGAGAGGAAATATACCACCTTTAACCATCTGAGTTTGACTCATTTTACTTAACATGATGGTCTCTAGTTCCATCCATAAGTATTTTATCTCAGAGAAAACAATCAGAACTGGTTTTTTCCCTCAAAAGTTAACAAAAGACCCATTGTTTGCTAGAAGTTTCTTTTTGGTTGAATTTCTTAGTAGTTATTAGAAAAAGTATCAAAAGTCTATAAAATCCTATTTCAATATTTTTCACATAGCTCCCTGAAACATGGTCCAAAAAATAAGAATTTTTGAGACTATGAACAGAATCAAAAGCCAATAAAAAACTTCTATATTTTTCTGTCCTCAAATTAAGGAGTGTTCCAGTTCCAGTTTAAAAACATGTTCTGAATTGGTTCATCCTTCTCTAATCTCCACAGTGACGTGTAACCAAGGCAACCGAAACAACACCATATGGAATCTATCCAGGACAATGCAGTCTTTAAGTGAAGATAATGCACAAATATCAAAACAGAAAACTGATGAAGCAATGGAAAATATATTTTAAAGTTCTTTTAAATTTAATTTTAAAAGTTCTAGAGGCTGCCCTTTTTTTAGTTTGAATGCGAAATTCCATTAAATCCTTAATATCAGCACAACTGAATTTCTATATTTTATTTCTCAATTTTAGCTAATTCTCAAAATGTGGAATATTGAATTACATATTTACACACTAGATTTGAAAGTAAAACCATGTAAAACAAAAACACCATTGAACTAGAAATCTAAGGAGCAGAGGACATCATAGCTCCAGGGGTTAGAGGGAGAGGCCAAGATTTTCCCTGTTTTATCCACGTGCTAGCACGGCCTCGCACATCTTGTCCAAGTTAAATCTCTAGCAAAATGTCTCTTTCTCTCACAATTCACTGTCACTTTTGACAATTCCTACTGTGATTATAATTCTATAGCTTCTTGTAGAACTCAGAAACATTCTAACTAGAAACATAAACATTACATAAACACATGAACACTGGGGAAAAGTGGATTTAGACAAAGTATAGGGTCTTTTATTACTTTTTACACATCACAAACTTTAATCCTGTTTCTGTGACAGTCTTCAAAGAGTAGGATCTTTGTGCTATACTACTGACCTGGCGACCTGCCTCTCACACTCCACTGGTGATCCTTCTTGGGAGCCAGTGAACCACCATTCATTACTGTGGACATCCATTTTCTATGAAATTAGTGAGATACAATCCAATCTGTAGAGGGCAGCTGTCTATGATATTAAAAAATACTATCCCAATAACCATTGTTATTATATAAACCATTCATGTAATGACTTCATTATATGAATGAGAAGCAAATGTTCAACCTTTGTGAAAATCACTTGAGAGAGGATTTCTAACACTGTACCTGTATAGTGATAAGAACACTTTTCAGATAATCGCAAATGTCAATGACCAGTTTTATTGCCTCTATACAAGATTTCTCATGTCTCTGAAAATAATTACCAGAATTATTTATGAATTTAGCAAATAGTCCTAAGCACCTGCTGTATGCCTAAGAGACAGTGCCCTAAGTACTCTTATTTGCATCAAGACAGAACAGACAGATTTCTGCCCTTGTTCAACTTACTTTTGGGTAAAAACAGACATTCATAAACAAAATTACAAATTACATAGTAAACTAAAAGATGATAAACGCTAACTTCATCTCCCCCAGAAAAAAGAAAAACACACACATAAACACTGGGGAAAAATGGATTTAGATATGCAAGAATTTGGTGTGGTAGGAAAGTTGCAATACATACATAGCATTGAAAGGGTGAGTTTTAAATCTCTTAAAAAAGCAGAGCCTCCAGGCACACTACATGATTTTAAATTCCATGCAAAGCAAAATTAAAACTGGGTTTTATCTATTCCCCATGCCCAAACTCAGAGTTGTACTCCCAGAAAATTCTGATTTCATTAACATCACATAAAGAGGCAAAAAGAGAACAGAATTCTATTCGCTATCAATGAAGATCTATTCTGTTGTCTTAATATCTTTCTTACAATGTAACTTTCTTTTACCTTTCATCTTATATACATCCATGCCATACCTGCATATATATATATATATATATATATATATATATATATATATATGTATGTATATACATACACACACACACACACACACACACACACACACAACATTCATCTCAGGGAAATATTTTTTGCCCTTAGATAAATGAAGTTAAGCCCATGGAATAAGGCAGCCACAAGTTAATGTGGTTGTGAATATGCTTGATATGGACAGGGACTACCCAATGCACAGCTTGGATTCCACATGTCAAAAATGAAGAGCTAGTTTCTTATTTTAGAGAGGACAAACTGAGGTCCTCCATGGCTGCTCAGAGCTGACCTCTGTAAGGTCACAGATTGAGTAAGCTGGGAACTGTGGAGTGGTCAACCAGTTCCAGAGCTTCATGTAAGATGTTGCTTTGTTTTCTCCAAACACTTGCAAATAACCAGCTCATAAAGAGATTATCAGTCCCTGTGGACTTGGACAGTCTGCAAACTAAAGTACACAGCAAGCAGTGTGAGCTTTATGCTCACATTGGCTCTCCTTGACACTAAGTCTACCTTCTGCAGAGGTGAGCGTCAATGAATACCACACACATGGTGGTCTGTATTGCTCCTGAGGACCTGTTACATAAGACTGGGGCTGCTGGAAGACCTGCTCATCCTCTCTGGAAATAAACCTTATCTTTAATTGTTTGAAATGTTAGAGAGTTTTCTCAGGGGAAAAGAGAAAGAGAACTTTATCTTTGTTTTCTGAAATTTGGATAAATATTAGCAAATTCTTATTAATGTCTTAATGAGAAGACACATATGAGTGTCTTTGATAATTCTCTCTCAAGCCCACATTAGTGTTTGGTAAATGTTTGCTTGCAGTCATTGATCCATCTGACCAACAAGAGTAGGACCAATACATACATGTACTACCATTTCTTTATTGATTCTCCTGCTGATGTGCATTTAGGTCATTTTCATATCTGTGCTATTGTGAATAATGCTGCTATGAAGTTAGGGATACAGATATGTCTTTGAGATACTGAGTCTATTTGTAAATAAATCCAGAAATTGGGTTGATGAACAATATAATAGTTCTATTTTTAATTATTTGAGTACCTTCCATACTAGTTTCCATACTGGTTATATTGATACCTTGCACATATTCAATCCTTACTTGTCTATTAAATACTTTAAGAACAGTAGGGCCAATCTTTTGGGTTTAATCTCATTTAGCATTTAACCAACACATAATCAACAAGATTGCAAAAAGATATAGACAACAGGCTGACAAACATGCATTCTATGAAACAAAAAAAATACTCAACTGTTTTGTTGAACTAAACTGATATAGCACATTGTGAGGTGTATATATTTTAGTATTTTTGTACTTAAGTAAAAATGAAATTTTTATAAAAGTGAACTTTGCACATTTTTCATAACTTCCTGTGGATTATCTCAACCTACTTACTGAGAGATTATTATTTATATTAAATAGTTTTAGACAGTCTGTAAGGGAGGCAGAGAAATCCGCAAATTCATTCCAAAAACATTTATTAATTTCTTAGAGCATTATAAATCTGTGATCTTATGATGGTTACTTATAACCCCAGCTAAGTTATATACAGTGATAAAAGCAATAAAGGAAGCAAAACTGTGCGTTATAATGCTGTCATTCAAGTTCCCCCCAAACCCTCACACAAATCTGCTCTTCTCTTTGTTTCTAGCATATTTTTGTCATTTCTTACCTGAAAGATGTTATGTTTATCCATATCTTTAGGCTCAGCTATTTTATTTAATTTATAACAGCATGTCTAGCTTAAAGATCATTTTAATGTCTGCTGATCATTTTGAGACTCAAGTACAAACTTAATCACCTGATAGAGTAAATCATTCCATTTTCTCACAAATTCCATTTTCTCCTCCACAAACTTTCCCAGTGTTGTTCCCTGCCCCAGATCCCATCCATTTCCTCAATTCTGGAAAAGTGATGGGTTGTTGCATCCCTTCTCTCTTTTGCAAATAACTTTCCTCTGCTCAGAATATTTATTTCCTCCCCAAAGGATGATAAGGTTCTTTTTCTCACTCCTAACAGACTTTAAATGTCATTTTCCTTGACTTTTCTCAGGACCCTTTGTAACCTGACTGTACCATTATTTCTTACTCATTGTACCTTTTGTGTAGATTGCACTTAAGTCAATGTATTATAGCTATTTATTCCAATTTTATTTTACTGTGTCAAAATATGCACAATGTAGAATTTGTCATTTTACCTATTTTCAGTGTATACTTCAGTGTTATTAAATACATTCATAGTGTTGCACAACCATCAGCATCATCTATCTCTGTAACTCTTTTTATATTGTAAAATTGGAACTATATTCATCTTACAATTCCTCATTCTACTTTTTATCTCTGTGATTTTGACTACTCATCTGTGTTTCTCATCTATGTGGAATCACCCAATATTTGTCATGCTCTAATTGGTTTATTTCACCAAACATTGTGTCTTTAAGGTTCATCCATTTCATAACATCTGTCCAAATTTTCTTCCATTTTAGGCAGAATGATATTCAATTGCATACACATTTTTCATTTTGCTTGGTCATTCATTGGTCAACAAATATTTGGGTTTCGCCTACGTTTTAGCTATTATAAATAACACTATTATGGACTTGGGAATACAATATCTCTTCAAACCCCTGCTTTCCTTTCTTTTGGAAATATATACTTAGAAGTTGAATTGCACAATCATATAACAATTCTATTTTTGGCTTTCTAAAGGAACCCCACATTGTTTTCCATAGTGATATACATTTTATATTCCCACCAATTGTGAATAAGGGCTTTTGAGTAGTAACTATCTCAATGGTTATAGGTGGTATCTTATTGTAGTTTTGATTTGATTTCCCTAATGGTTAGTTGATGTTGAGCAAATTTTCATGTGCTTATTGAACAGTTTTTTAAAATATCTTCTTTGGAGAAATCTCCATTCAAGTCTTGTGCCAGCATTTGAATGAGATTTTTGTTGTTGTTGAGTTACGACTATTCTTTAAAGGTTTATTTCCTTTCCTAGATGTAGGCTTACTGGAAGCAGGAATCATATTTTATCTATACATATATCTCCATGGTTACTAGTACTTAGATCATCCATAAGTGTTTATTAAAATAATAAACAAATGCATACATATGCAGGATTTTAGCAGCATTTGAGTGTGAGACCACACTGTCGTTAATTGTAGCTGATCACTTTTCAGGTTTTTCCTCAAATTCTGTCTCTCTTTCTTTCGCAGTCATGAGATTCTAGTATGACAAATGATTTTTCATCTAACCTCCATGAAATGGAAGGGCCTTGTGGGAAAGGTTAGGCCAGAGGAACACAAATAGATGAGGTCTGTGAACTGCTGACATATTCCTCAGCTTAAAAACAGACTGCTTGTCTGAGATTTTGCCCTGGCCACTTTATGCACGCTGGACCCGCCTCGAAGCAGTGACTGAGATTTGATAGGATGCAGTACACCGGCAAGATCAAAAGGACAGGAATCCCTCTGTGGATTCTCAGTGCAGAATTACACACTTGTGGCACCGTCCACCTTGAAGCAGTTATGAAATGTAAGAAGAAATGTCTGTCCTCTCTCTGTCAGACACCATATCTGGGGCTTCTTTATTGGTGGAGGGGGGCATATCTCAGTAGATTCAGGAGCAGTCTCCACAGAATGCATGTCAAGTTTTCCTCTAGCATTGATTTGAATGCTTCCAGTGATGTTCCCTACTGCACAAGAATACTTGTTTCAATGCAGGAAACTCTAAGTACCCAAAAGTGTTTATTTACAGTTAAATTATGCCTCCTTGCTATTTCCACCAACTGATTCAGTTTCTTAGACCAAAGCTATGTTGGTTATGTGAAAAAAACACACTCTTATTACGAAGAACACCATCATCTAGTCTACGCTTTTCTAAACTATATCCTCATGGAACTTTGAGCCATTTTCCCCATAACACATTTCTTAGGCTATGTTTGCATTCAAGACTCACACAAGATGTGCATTTTACTGTTTGTTAATATCTATTGCTACTGTTACTTTATGAAACTGATATAACCATTGACTGAATTGTGCCCAGGAAGGGATAATAATATGCACACCTGATATTTTGTATTTTTTTCATTCATTCAAGAGGAAATTTATTTGGTTAATATCAAATGGGTGGCATTCCTTTGAGCACTGGAGAGAATAGTTCAATTCCTGTTTTCAAAATCTCAGAAATTGTTGTGGAGAATAATTTTTCTTCAAAACCATTAGAATAGATCATTCTGTTTCAGGTCCAACAGAATAGTACTCAAGTGGGACACTTTCTCTGGCTATAAATATCATAAAAATTTAGATTTTGAAGTCTAAATTTCTCCAAAATATAGTCTTCTGCTGTAATGAGATTGTTTTTTTTAACATCAAAGAGATAGAAGCCTAGCTTTATTTTTTAAATATCCTCATTCCAAGTATATGTCCAATAAATGTTTTTATATTTCTACATTTGAAGGAAGCTAAGATCATTTATGAATAAGCACATGTCACATGGGCTTGTCTCTGTAAATCTCTCTTACCTGCCAACATCTCGCTCAAGTAAAAGTGTGTGAGTATCTGTAAGTTTGCATACATGTGCATACTTATATATAGTTAGGTGGTTGGGCAAAATAGAGCATGTAAAGATGGAAGAAACATGTCATAATTTAAAAGAAATTATCCAAAAATTTCAGGAAAAGACTTCTTGAAGGAGAGTGACTATCCATCAGGCTGCTGTGATTTTGATATATGCCATTATGGCAATAGGATATGGGGGAAATTGAAGCATAAAATATTAGGCTATTTCAATTTTGATAGATGTCTTTTAAATTTTTTTTTCTTTCTCATTTTCCCAGTCAGCATATATTTTGTATTTGAAAGAATAATATAATTCTTATTTTCAAATCTGCAAGGTGGTATGTGTGTTCTGTCCAGTGTCTACCCTGATTTGGGTTTGCAAGAAGCTTAATCTCTACTAGCGACAGGGTTAAAAGATCTCACTGATGTCTGAAGTGAGTATTGTAGTTGACCATGTTCAGTACAGATCCTTGCCAATAAAACAACCTATTAAGTGAACAGTTCTGTGATCAATGTACAGGACATAGTACTCACTTATTATTGAGTTATGTTCTAATAGGTCATCCATAACCAATTTATTTTGGTACAGGAGATTGTGTTAAAATGATAGTGTATTTAATCCACACTTTTACAAATAATAGCAAAAAATCTTAATGACATATATAAGATGCTTCTTATAGAAAACAAATATGAAACACAGTGACAACACAGTGACAAAACAGTGACACAGGTTTGCCTTAGTGGCAGAGGAGGAGGCAGTGGAGAAACAGAGGGAGCCCTTGGGAACCCAGTGACTTGTAGAAACTTAAGGCCCTTTGTCAAGTCCCTCCAGGTCCTGTGTTTCTTTGAAGTTTGGATTGAAAGACAATGAAGCCAGGCTGGGGTTGTGGCTCAGTGGTAGAACACTTGCCTAGCACGTGTGAGACACTGGATTAGATTCCCAGCACCACATATAAATAAGTAAATAAAATAAAGGTCCATCAACAACTACAGAAAAAAGTATTAAAAAAAAAAAAGACAGTGAAGCCCATGGAGCTTCAAAGACATCTCCAGATTTAGTCTCTTCTGCCAACGTGTCCAAGAATAGTAATGTGTCGCCATGGCAAGAGTTCAGAAAGGTGAATGTGAAGCAAGGTGGGATGCTCAGCTATAGACCTTCCACACTCTCAGTTTTAACTGGCTGGGTTATTCGGTGAGGTAAAGCAACTTGTTTACTTTGCAAGAGAAAGGACTGGGATTTTTGTTTGTAGGAGGAGATGAAGGAGCTATGCTCATCTGGGTAAAGAAAATAAAGAAAATTTGAGGGAAAACACTGAGAAAACACTGGATGCCGTGCATTGGGTGCACCAATTCTAGTAACATGTCAACTGCAAGCTCAAAGGCTCCTTGACTGGTGGAGAATCAGCTGTGAAACCAGTTCTACTTTGCAGTGCTGGGTCAAGAAGCATCACAGGTTCAGTGGGACCAGTGATGTCGCTTGACTTTCTGAGCAATGTCTATTTCCTACATCCTTTTGAATAGACACAAGAAGCACCCTTGGGACCTCATAAGGCTATCATGGTGCTGGTACCAGAGAGAAAAGATAATCATTCTCCAGAGAAGTGAGATGAAGAAGTGCATCCCTGCTAGTATGTCCAGGTAGTACATGAGGAATGTTATCTGCACAACCAAAACCTTTTTTTGTTTCAATTAAGACCAAATAGGAATTATTGAGCTCTTTTTCATATGTTTAGAAATTGCTGAAAAAATCGATAAAATATTTGGGGAAAGGATATGAAAATTAAACCCAAATAAAGAGTGGACTGCTCCTTTCATTGAATTGCCTGATATTTTGCCACTGTTTGCATTGAATATAAGACACAAATATAGATTTCTGAAAGTGTTTTGCTAGGTTTAAGAGAAATATTACTTGTACAGATATTGAAATTTTAAAAATTAAGATCATATTTACCCCTTGGGCTCTGTCATAGTTGCAGAGTGATTTATTTGTATTCATGACTGAGATGTACAAAGCAGTATTTTGTAAGAGTCAAATTTTCTAAACCCCTGAATATTCAAACACCACAAGGCTCATAGAATACCAAGTGCACCCAGGATCTTGTATAAAATGAGGACTGTAATTTAATCTGAGAAATCACTGCCGCTGTTGCCCCTCCTGAGACTTTTATATCATGCTTTCTTTATAAATTGTTTTCTTTATTAAATAATATATGAAAAGTTTGGAAAAGATTGGAGAAGACCTCTCATTATCTTACTACCCTGATTTAATCAGGGTTAGAATTTCTGAACATTCTTCTAGTTGCCTTCTGTTTTCATGAGCTCATCTTGTACAAAGTTGACCTAATTGGACAAAAAGAAATTTTAACTTAGATTTTTTTTTACTTAGCATGACATTGGTTCCACCATGCCACTTTTATTTATAAGCAGTAAAGATAGGCATGGATTGGTTCAGAAGAATGAAGGAGATATTGCCCCATCAAGACCCCAAGTTCCTGCACTGAGGTGATGTCATACCCAAGGCCACTTCCCCTATCCTGCTGTTCAGGGACTGCACCACCTCATATTCCTTCTCTTTGCCGTTCTCCTCTCTAGTGTATTTGACTTCATAACTTTGTAACTATGATGTAGGAATACTAAATACTCCTAAAGAACTTCCTTAGTTTTATTAGCCCAACCTGTTTTCCATTGGATGTTGAAAATGTTTCAGATAGTCTTAAAGCAAGAAAACTTGTTTCACTGATAGTTCTAGATAGATAGATAATCTATAGCAAGAAAGTATGTTTATATTGTCAAGTGCAGCACAAATTGCTTTGCTGATCTCTCTCTTCATAGAGATCAATCTCTATCCATAGGATTCTTTCTGTATAGAGGATCTGTATAAACAATAGGCACACAATTTGATAATGGGATTTCCAAGAAAAAGCCATATGCTGGCAAATTTAGGTAATGAAAAGGTAGGGAAATGGCCACTCTATTGTTAGATGGTACAGAATATTTTGATTGAAAATACAGCAACGTGAAAAATGGGATAATAGAAATGGCAAATTTAGGAAAGAAGATCTGTCTCAGGATTGTTCACAGGCTCAGACAAGGAATAGAGGAAGAAATGAAGGAGTGTGGGAGGCAGGGGAAGAACAGGAGGATTATTAGAGGGGGAAGGCTAAGTTAGGAGGAAAATAAGATTTTTCTGGAGAGACACAAAGGATGGATTTAAAACAGAAAGTAGAGAATTGCAATAGCAAAAACGGAAATTTATGGGATGTCTGATGAATGGGCCTGGGATTGTTTGGCTGTATGAATAGAGCTAATGGAAGAATAATGATAATCCTGAGTCTCACAGGAAAGAGAAAACTCCTGACCTACATGGAGAATTAGGTAAAAGCAAACACTGTATTCACATGTCTTCCACATGAGTGCAAATAGGAAAGTGGTCCACCAGAGTCAGGTAGGTTAATTTCAAAACACATTGAGCTTTCTTCCTTGGGACTTGGCAATATGATAGTCTAACTTCCTCTGTTGGGGAATTAGGATGAAGAGATGTAATATAAAGAGAAATTAACATTTATCATTTCTCTGTGTGTTTGTGTGTGTGTGTGTATGTGAGTGTGTGTGTGCGCGCATGTGCCATTCTTCTCAGCTTTTCTCCAAATTGTTCTAGGATCAGCTAACACTCCATTCCTTCCCAGCCCCTGTCCCTCACTTCATATTCCATCCCTTCTCCAGATACTTCTAACCCCCAGTCTACCTCATGTTCTGGCACTGAAACACGTGTCCTGTCTTATATTGTTTCTGAAATGTTACATATACATTATGTCACACTAAGTAGTTGGAAACAATGCTGGAGCCATTTCCACATTCTTCTGTGTGTCCCTCAGCCTACCTAGCATGTGGTCAAACACTTGGATGCATAGAAAATGTTTTTATCAATTAGTCAGAAATTCCTGATCTTGCTTAATTGATAATCATTGACATAACTCAGACTCAAATAAACGGTTAATTTTTTTTTTATTTATATATAGATCTTCATTAAATCTAATGAAGTACATGGCTTTGTAAAGGGCTCTGATCTATGTATAGGATGAAGACAAGGGGGCCAGAGCTCTCTACAGAATATTGCAAAGCCAATTATCTGTAGCATGTTCATGCTGTATGCTGCATAAAATTCAAAATCACAAGACTTCTCCTGTGTCATTATCTCAGACTAGGACTGGGCTTGCTGCCATGGAGCTGTGGCAGGGAGCTGGCATTCCATTCTGCCTACTCTGGATTTGTGGCAGAGAAGACTGAGCAGGTGAAAAATGGGAGTGTGAGCTTTGATTGACATAAAACCAAAGTCCGATCCAGCTGTATTGCTCAGTGCATAGGGACAGAGAAAATATTTACATCCTCTGACACTCACTTTCAGTGTTTGTAAAACTGAAAAGCAGCAAATAACATCAACTTTGTGGAACTGTTACAGCAGTAAGTGAAGATGCATGGAGGTGTGTAGCATGATATCTAGCAGATGGAAAGGACTTAAGTGGTGGTCATGGGAATTTCTTATTAGAATTGTGATTGTAATTATCAAATTACAAAAGAAATTTAATTTGTGTGGTACCATGAGAACAACGGTCAAATAACGATAAGATTCTGCAGTCCTCCAAATCTGTTGTGCCAGCTAATTATCATCTTAGGTTCTTATATGGACTGTTCATCACTATGAATTTACATTATCTTTAACCTAAGTTACCAATACATTTATGTTTAGTCATGAATTTATATCAAAATATAACTTTTGATATTGGATTACTTGTGTAGGGCTAATTATCTTTTAAAATCTAATTTCATGTATGAGAATTCTGCTCAACGCATAGTTTGAATCCTCAACAGAACAATCTACAAGACTTCTTCTGCCCTAGGCAATGATAGAAATTATATTACTTCAGGAGACACATCCCAAGCCTGTATTTTCTTGTAGGATATCTGAATAAACCAGCCCACTATAATCAACATAATTTGTTCTTTAAGCCAATAGATTTCTCTTTCCTGTTCTTTCAATATGACATGGTAATAATAAAAATAATTGAAAATATAATAGAAGAATTAGTTTGAAAACATAAGCTCCACCCTTACCAACTTAACCAAATTTCTAATTTTTATTTCATTATGTATTAAACAAATGAGGTGAATGACTGAAAAACAAATTAGGGCAAGTAAACTAAGACATATTAAAACTAAAAATATTCAAAATTATATTATTGTTGCTGACTTGTTAATAAAAAAGTTTGAAGCAAGGAGATATTTGTCGATGATAGAATACAAAACTGTCCAATTGTAGGCAATTCATGGAACTTAACTGCCTTCAGAGAATTTTCTTTTGTTACCATAAAATCTTATAATAGTCAATAGACATTGCAAATGTCTGCCTAGCTCACACTTGGGAAAGGTCTTGAAATGATCAGAGAAGTATGCAGAAAAGCCAAGAGGGTAAAAGTTGGTTCTTTGTAGACCCCCGCTGGCAAAGCACCTGTGTAAGAGGAAATGAGTTTTTCTAAGCCAGTTGGAGCTCTCCTAACGATGGTGAAATCCATCGAGAGTTGCAGGGAGCTACAGCACATGGGACAAGTCAGTTACTTTGGAATCCTTGAACCAGACAAAGCCTGCCTCAACCAGCATCCTAAAAACACCCAGGATAAGTTCCATCCATACAGTCCCTGCTCTTAGAAGTCTTGTTGGCAGAATAAGAAGGACTTTACCAGTTTGCCAGGAAAATGCAGTTCCAAAGCACAGCCCACTCCATTTCCCTATCTCACCACAAAGCTCCAGTGCTTATCTCTTGGCCCTCTGCCTAGAGCACTCTGTGAATTCCCATAAAGATATATTAACATGAGATATCAGAATTTACCACTCTGAAGACATCTGCTCTTTGTCAGCTGTCATTCCAGGCAAGTTCCCTTCTGAATGTCAATGGCAAATGACATTAACAACTTCTAAGGACAAGATCAAAACCCAGTCCAGTTAGCGACAAAATCTGGACTTCAGCCTGTTTCTAGCCCCTGAATTTGCCCAGCACCTCCTTTGAAAACACGCCTTCAGAGCCGGTTCCACTTTGAATCTGCATGTGGGTGAAACACATGCCTACTCTCCAGGGCCTATAACTACTGTTGAAATCCTTCATGTGTTTTTCCCCAATAGTAGTATATATATAGCCTATATATATTTTTGAAATAAATATGTTCATATTTTTAGTAAATATAATAACATATATATTACTAGATTACTTAACATGTAGAAATGTAGTAGATTGGAATCACAGCTCTCGGAGATCATCAATTATCCTAAAAAACTGAAAGAGTCACAGAGAAAATCACAAGGAAAAAATGTTCTTTGAGGGACATTTTGATCTTGAGTCCAGAATGTTAGCCTCGACTTTATCTGCTCAGTCTGGCCTTGATCCATTGATGGGAAAGTTGATTCTAAAAGGTCTGTTTTCATCCCCTTCCATGTAAAACAAGAGTAATAATCAAGCATATTTAAAAAGTAGGTAAAAGGGCACAATTGTTTTGACTTGATTATTATTCTTAGCTCTAACCCCCTGTGACACAGGTCCTATGTTACAAAAGTATTTGACTGAAAGATTTACAGAGAACAATATAAAGCTCAGTGACAAAGGAAAATAACAAGACTATTTCTTAATATAAGTCACATAAAAATGTGCCTCGTGTTCTTCTCGGTGCAGTGAGATTTGGAATGAATTTTTGTTTTCTTCTATAGTTTCTAATTCTTTGTAATAAATAAGCATTATCTTGAAATTTTTTTGTTTTGAATTTTTTTGAACCAAAGATATGTCAGGAAGATTCCATCCAAATTGAAGCTTTAGCTGAAATAAAAAATTTGAAGTTAAAAATTGGAAGCATTGGGGCTGGGGATGTGGCTCAAGCGGTAGCGTGCTCGCCTGGTATGTGTGCGGCTTGGGTTCGATCCTCAGCACCACATACAAATGAAGATGTTGTGTCCGCCGAAAACTAAAAAATGAATATTAAAATTCTCTCTCTCTCTCTCTCCCTCTCTCTCACTCTCTCTTTTAAAAAAAATATTTTAAAAAAATTGGAAGCATTGATCAATAGCAACTCCCACTCTCCTATTTTCTACTATACGAGATCTGTTTTAAAAAGGAAATGAAGTTCACAATTCACAGCAAGTGTTTACTAAAACACTTCTCTGTGAATGTCTATTTTCCAGTCTTCAATGTTCCATATGTTTTGTTTTTAAAGCAAAAGTTCTGATATTTCTTTACTACTTACGTGGGATTTTAAAAGTTACTCATCTGGATAGAAGCTGATAAGCATTTTAGGTCTTCAAGCAAGAGGCTGCATCACATAACTTCCTTAATATACAAATTACGGAGGCAGATGACCAGAGGGCTGCAGTGATCTGTCTAGAGCCACATGACAGGCGAGATGGGGTCTTTTTTCAGGTCTTCTCGTTTTCACTCCATAGCTCTTTGTATAATTCTTGCTACTATTCTGGCTCAAATCTCTGGGCTTCTTTCTACACAGTAGTCACTGATTAGACCCTGCAGGCTTTGAGACAAGTTTTGTCAGTAGGTCCCTAGATGTCTCTCACAATGGTATGAATGACATGGCATTCCACTCACACACATCCACTGATTTGCGGGTAGACCCACAGACAGCTACACTCCTACGAACACACACACTCTTGTCCCGCATACTACAAGGATTCAGCATTACAACAAAACACACATATTTGGAAAACAAATAAGTACATATTTTCCAGAGTTACAATTTTAACTCAAGGGAAACTTGCACTTGAAATGGCAGAGGGTAGAAAGACATTCCTTTGGAAGATGGGTTCTCACTAAAGAAGAATGTATCAAGTCCATGGGGACCGTGTCTAAGATTTGATCTTTAATTCCTTTCTGCCCTGTTAGATATAAAGACACATTATCTGTTGGTGGTGTCTAGGATATGTGGAGAAAGTAAGAATTTAGGAACTGAACAAAGATGATATCTAAATCTGACTTCCTTGTCCAGAGTTGCATGCTCTTGAACACTTCCTTTATAGTCTTTACCTCCATGTCCTTAAAATGAGAATACTATGTATCTTATTGTTTTATCATAAAAACTATACATCATAATATATATGATACTATGTTTTATACATAATAACCTGAGTGCAGGCTACTATGGATTGCATTGTGTCCAAATTCCAATGCTGAAGTCTTAACCACTGGAACCTCAGCATGTAATTACTCTTGGAGATGGAGTCCTTTAAAAAGTAATTAAAGTAATATGAAGTGAATAAGGTGGGCCCTAATTCATCATGAGTGTTGAACTTATAAGAAGAGTAGATTAGGACATTGACACATGCAGAGGAATGATCACCTGAAGATACAAAGGAAAGATGGCCATCTACAAGCCACAAAGAAATCTCAGAGGAAATGAGCCCTACGGACACCTTGTCTGGGACTTCCAGCTTCCAGAATTATAAGAAGTAAATTTCTGTTAAGTTATCCAGTCACTGGTACTTTGTCATGGTAGCTGTAGAAAACTAATACACAACTATACACAGAATGTTAAACAAATTAGAGATGTCACTTAAGTAATTAATACTAGCTTATTGGTAGAGAGGTCATCAACTCTGGAATCTGTGCTTGATGAGAATAGATTAGAGATTTTTTGCAACTCAAATCATAGCTTATTTTAATCACTTTCTATTTCTACTGTTTCAAATGGTGTCACATTTAAAAGTTTCCTGTTTCATTATGGCACCGTGGCACATGCCTGTGACCCCAGCAACTTGGGAGGTTGAGACAGGAGTTTGAGACCAGTCTCAGCAATTTAATGAGACCCTCAGCAACTTAGTGAGATCCTGTTTCAAAATAAACAAGCAAAAAGAACTGGGGATGTAGCACAGCAGTGAATTTTTAAAAATCCTCTTTTTACAGAAATTTTATTATTATTATCTACAGAGGTAAACATGACTTTTCTTTTATAAGGAGAAAGGAAATAGAAGTAAATGAGGAAGATAAAGATCAAGCAGAATTAAGATAAAAATCTGAGCCAACAGATCAAAATCAAGTATCTCATAGAAGCATAAGCTGAGCATGTCAACTATTGAGATGGAACTTAGCCCGGTCATTAAATAGTCTTCAGAATTTGAGAATGATTTCACAATAGAAAAAAAGACCTCAGCGTCCAAAAGTGAAGTTTAATCTCTAAAATATCTTCAATCTCTGATTCCAGGGCTTAGCATTTAAGACCTCGCTGAAAGTAATGAAACTACATTTCCGATACTCTAGCACTGATGGTACTGATGACAGTTGGCTCTAGTCATCTTCTGGAGAGGAAACTCAGATTCTGGATAAAGGATTCAACATGAAAGAATGGATCCAGACCAAAGGAGAAGAATCTTCCTGCTTTGTTTTTATGGCCTAGTTCTGCTCAAGTTCTTCAAGGAAAAAATATACTAATTAATGACCAATTTCTAAGATTAAAAAAAAAGGACATACAAAAACAATATTATATCTAAAAGTTTTCTCAGATTGTGTTTAGAACTGCATATCTTACATGACTTTTCCTACCATCACCTCTTTATAAGGAAAGATGGCATGTCATTTAGACTTTATTCCTAACCCATATACTTTTCGCAGTAAAATACCAATAATAGACATGTAATCATTTATATTTATACAAATACATATAAATATATATATATATATATATATATATATATATATATATCACTCCACACACACAGAACATGTAATATATTAGGACTGTTATTATCATAAACATCATAGATATAATCGTGGTGAGATAAAGTTTATGTGCATATAAAATAAATTATATACTATTCTCATGTAGATATGGGATGTTCCTCAAAATCTCACATGTGAGACAAGGCAAGAATGCTCAGAGTTGAAAGGATTATGCTGTACGTTATAACCTAATCAGTGGATTAATACAGTGATGGACTAAACATTGGTATGGATAAGTGGTAACTATAGGCAGGTAGGGCATGGCTGGAGGAAGCAGGTCACTGAAGGAATGTGGGAATATAATATTTTATCCCTGAATCCTTATACTCAGGCTCTCCCTGCTTCCTGAATGACCAAGAGCTGAGCAGCTTTTTATTCTTCTGCCTCTCCTTCCACCTTGATGTTCTGCCTTGTCTCAGGCCCAGTGATGGAGTCAGCTGTCCATGGAAAGAACCTCTGAAACCATGAGCTAAAAGTAAAGTTTTCCTTCTCTAAATTTTTCTTGTTGGGTATTCTCATCACAGCAATGAAAAGCTAATTAATACATATACAGATGTATAAAAGATTACTTTATACTAAAATAAATGTATGATAAAATGTAGGATCTCATACTTCCTAGGCACAGCCCATTAAATAATTTGTTTACATTTATCCAGATCTGTAAACTAATAATTCTGCTAAATTCAGTATACCTTGTGATAAACAAATGAAATATGTGTGCAAAGAGTTTAATATGTCTGTGGCATAATACACATGCAATGGTAATGTAATATTTATTATCACTACATTTGAAAGAGTTCTGTAATTAAATATATATTAATTGAGAATAATCAGAATTGTTCAGAGGAATAAGTAAATAATATATGTGTAACATGCCTAACCCAATGTCTAGTACACAATAAGCCTGACCAAGCTCTTTCTCCTGACTCTCTCCCTATTAGGAAATTGAAAGCCTTCTAAATAGGTAAAGCAAAACAAAGCACATCTGCTTGCTCCTATGAGCACCTCTGACCTTGCTAGCATTGTCTTTCATTGCTGTTTGGTGGGTTTTTTTATTTTTTGTTTTTGCTCTAATTCAAACTGTGAAGCACCCCGGGACCCCCATCAGATTGGTTACTTCTTCCCTCCATGAGCACAGATGGACTAATCTTGAGAAAGTCCAGTTCCTGTCTCGCTGTGGTAGCTAAAATTACTTGCCACTTTTATTTGTATAGCTGTGGAAATGCTTTTCCTAATTTTCCTGCCAGATCAGTTGAATACTAGAGAGTAAGGGATGCATTCTTCTTCAATGTACATTCTAAAAATTTGATCTGCAACTGATTTTTCCCTCTCATTTTAACATTCCCAGCACTCCTAATTCTATTCCCCTTTGGTGATGGAGGGATTTTCTATACCTGCATAGTTCAGTACACTAACCAATAGTTGCATGTGGCTATTAAGGATTACATTAATTAAGGCTGGGGTTGTAGCTCAGTGGTAAAACACTTGCCTCATATGTGTGAGGCACAGGGTTCAATCCTCAGTACCACATAAAAATAAATAAATAAAGGTATATTTCCCATGTATCTGTGGTGTTAAATATCATTTCTAGCATTCCATGGATATATTTGGTCAGTTTTTTATTCAAAGTACAGATACAGAAATTTTCCATTCATGCAGAAAGTTCTAACGGACAATCCTATCCTAGCCTGTGCTGTATTTTTGGTAGGCATAGAATTTCCAGGTTGAGTATTAAATGCAGAAGTTGCTTTTAGAGCCCAAAGCAGGTATCGTTGTCCCTTGCACTATCAGGTTTCTCCCTTGCTGAGAAGTATCTATCTGGATTATACTACAATTCCTTCAAACTCATTTTAAGTTGATTTTGAGATATATGTTGGAAAACACTCAATACAAGCAAGAGATACAGTAATTGAGCTACAGAAACCAGAACAGGAGAGGTGAAGGGCTATTCACTAAGTGTTATTCAGGCAATCAGCAAAATACTTAGTTCATTATTGGACAAATAATTTAATTGGAACCCTGACTCTGAAGTCTACTTTGAAGACAACAAAGATAAAAAAGTGGGCCAAAAGTCAGGATCCATGATGCACACCTGTAATCCTAGGGACTCAGGAGGCAGGTGGACCACAAGTACAAAGCCAACCTTAGCAATTTAGCAAGGCCTTAGCTATTTAGCAAGATCCTGTCTCAAATTAAAATATAAAAGGGGCTTGGGATATAACTCAGAGGTTAAGTGTCCCTGGGTTCAATCCTCCCCTGACCTAAAAAAAAAAAAAAAAAAAATGTGAGTAAGGAACTGTAATCCAAAAGATCACTGAAGAAAAAAGTCCCTTTTTGATCCCAGAAAGTTCAAGAGGGACATGATGATATCTGTCTTCCAATACTATCAGATATTTATGACTACAACATATCTGACTTGTTCTTGGGACCCACAGAACTGTGAGTAATAGTCAACATTATTGAAAAAAGAATTGTTTTTGGTTAATACAAGGAAGGAGTTTCTATAACAATGAGAATTCTCTGAAAGTAAACTTGAACTTCTCAGGAAGACTTTAGATTCTTCTTAAGAATTCTTCAGAGATCAGGCCCAGCGACCCGCGGAGCGGCAGAGCCACCCCCGCGCCTGCAAGGTAGGTGTATCTGCCACCCACCGGCAGGTCAGGCCCAGCAATTCTCGGAGGGACACAGCTGCTCCACACACTTGCAAGGTAGGCGGAACCGTGACCACCGACAAAACAGGCCCAGTGGCCCACCAGACACATCGCCCTGGTTGGGGGAGGGGCAGAGCCGCAGGGTGCCTGCAAGGTAGGCGGACCCGCGACCCACCAGCAGAACAGGCATAGCAATCCGCAGAGCGGCAGAGCCACCCCCCGAGCCTGCAAGGTAGGCAGACCTGCGACACACCGGCTGTTGAGAGCCACAGCCGAAGGGGCCCCAGCAAACTTTCAGACTGCCAACTGATGAGCTGAAGGGGCCCCAGCAAACTTTCAGACTGCCAGCTGATGAGCTGAAGGGGTCCCAGCAAACTTTCAGACTGCCAGCTGATGATTGGCTCACAGCGGCCCCAGCAACATCTAGCTGATTGGCTCCTCTGCGGTGATACTCATTGGGCTGTTTCCCTGCCCTTTCAGACCATGGAGCTGCTCACTGGGGGACTTTTTTGGCTCCGCCCATGCGACCCAGCCAATCGGCCTCAAGAGCAGGAGGATTGTGGGAGGAAGAGGTTGTTGGGGTGTGTGGCTTGTGGGAAGCCGGTGGTGGCAGTTGGGCTCTGAGGGTTTTTTCCTGAGGAGCTGTTTTGTTTATCTTGTGTGGTTCTAAAAATAAAGTTAGTTTCTTTTGACAAGTGGCTCCTGAATTGTGCCCAGCCAGACTGCGGCAACCGGCAGGTCAGGCCCAGCAACCTGTGGAGGGGCACAGCTGCCCCACACGCCTGCAAGGTAGGCGGAACCGTGACCACTGACAAAACAGGCCCAGTGGCCCGCCAGACACATCGCCCCGGTTGGGGGAGGGGCAGAGCCGCCACCAGCGCCTGCTAGGTAGACAAACCTGCAACCGACAGACAGAACAGGCCTAGCGGCCAGCGGAGGGCAGAGCCGCTGCTCATGCCTGCAAGGTAGGCGGACCTGTGACCACCAAAAGAACAGGCCCACCAAAAGTACAGGCCCAGCGGCCTGCCGGCGTGGTAGGCACATTGCCCCAATTGGAGGAGGGGCAGAACCACCGCCAAAGCCTGCGAGGGAGACTTTGCAACTATACAAGAGCAATATAAATATATAGGGGGAAAAATCAATAACACAACAGTTTCACCAAGCAGAAAGAAACGCGATCAGTATGAAAAGACAAGGAAAGAAAGGAACACAAGCAATGCAGGTCAACTCAACTTTACAAGAGGTAATATCTGCAGCAGATGGAATGTCAGATAAAGAATTCAGGATATACATGCTTCAGATGATCTGGAGTCTCAAGGAAGACATTAGACAGCAAAATCAGACAATGAAAGATCACTTTGACCACTTCGACAATGAATTACATAAACAAATCCAAGAAGCAAAAGATCAATTATACAGGGAGATAGAGGTTATAAAAAACAAACAAATAGAAATCCTGGAAATGCAGGAAGCAATAAACCAACTTAAAAACTCAATTGAGAATACTACCAGCAGAGTAGAAAACTTAGAAGATAGAACATCAGACAATGAAGACAAAGTATTTCAACTGGAGAAGAACATAGACAGCTCAGCAAAGCTGTTAAGAAACCATGAGCAGAACATTCAAGAAATATGGGATAACATAAAGAGACCAAACTTAAGAGTCATTGGGATACAGGAAGGTATAGAGGTCCAAACCAAAGGAATGAGCACTCTATTCAATGAAATAATACGAGAAAACTTCCCAGACTTGAAGAATGAGACAGAATCCCAAATCCTAGAAGCCTACAGGACGCCGAATGTGCAAAATCATAAGAGATCCACACCTAGACACATTATAATGAAGATGCCCAACATACAGAATAAGGAGAGAATTTTAAAAGCTACAAGAGAAAGGAAGCAGATTATATTTAGGGGTAAACAAATCAGGATAACAGCTGATCTTTCAACACAGACTCTGAAAGCTAGAAGATCCTGGAATAACATATTTCAAACACTGAAAGAAAATGGGTTCCAACCAAGAATTGTGTATCCAGCAAAATTAAGCTTCAGGATGGAAGATGAAATTAAAACCTTCCACAATGAACAAAAGTTAAAAGAATTTGCAGCTAGAAAACCATCTCTTCAAAACATCCTCGGCAAAATATTACAGGAAGAGGAAATGGAAAATATCAATGAAAACCAACAGCGGGAGGTAGTACAGTAAAGGGGGGGGGGGAAATAATCAAAAAGGAAAACAAACCATGTTTAGTAACATAAATAAACAAATATGGCTGGAAGAACAACCCATATCTCAATAATAACCCTAAATGTTAATGGCTTAAACTCACCAATTAAGAGACACAGGCTAGTAGAATGGATCACAAAACAAGACCCAACAATATGCTGCCTTCAGGAGACGCATTTGATAGGAAAAGACATACATAGACTGAAGGTGAAAGGTTGGGAAAAATCATATCACTCATATGGACTTCGGAAACAAGCAGGAGTGTCCATACTCATATCAAATAAAATAGATTTCAAGCCAAAGTTAATCAAAAGGGATGAAGAGGGACACTACATACTGCTCAAGGGAACCATACACCAACAAGACATAACAATCATAAATATATATGCCCCAAACAATGGTGCAGCTATGTTCATCAAACAAACTCTTCTCAAGTTCAAGAGTCTAATAGACCACCATACAATAATCATGGGAGACTTCAACACACCTCTTTCACCACTGGACAGATCTTCCAAACAAAAGTTGAATAAGGAAACTATAGAACTCAATAACATAATTAATAACCTAGACTTAATTGACATATATAGAATATACCACCCAAGATCAAGCAGTTACACTTTTTTCTCAGCAGCACATGGATCCTTCTCAAAAATAGATCATATATTATGTCACAGGGCAACTCTTAGGAGTAGAGATAATACCATGCATCTTATCTGATCATAATGGAATGAAATTGAAAATTAACGATAAAAGAAGTAAGGAAAAATCATGCATCACTTGGAGAATGAACAATATGTTACTGAATGATCAATGGCTTATAGAAGACATCAAGGAGAAAATTAAAAAATTCTTAGAGATAAATGAAAACAGACACAACATATCAGAATCTATGGGACACATTGAAAGCAGTTCTAAGAGGAAAATTTATTGCTTGGAGTTCATTCCTTAAAAAAAGAAAAAACCAACAAATAAATGATCTAATACTTAACTCAAAATCCTAGAAAAAGAAGAGCAAAAC
Source organism: Callospermophilus lateralis (assembly GCF_048772815.1). NCBI lineage: Eukaryota > Metazoa > Chordata > Mammalia > Rodentia > Sciuridae > Callospermophilus > Callospermophilus lateralis. The sequence continues at coordinate 21,603,176 of NC_135317.1, read as the reverse complement.
AACAGCAAAAGAAGTAGAAGACAAGAAATAATCAAAATCAGAGCTGAAATTAATGAAATCGAAACAAAAGAAACAATTGAAAAAATTGACAAAACTAAAAGTTGGTTCTTTGAAAAAATAAATAAAATCGACAGACCCTTAGCCACGCTAACGAAGAGAAGAAGAGAGAGAACTCAAATTACTAGCATACGGAATGAAAAAGGCAATATCACAACAGACACTTCAGAAATACAGAAGATTATCAGAAATTATTTTGAATCCTTATATTCCAATAAAATAGAAGATAGTGAAGGCATCGATAAATTTCTTAAGTCATATGATCTGCCCAGATTGAGTCAGGAGGATATTGACAACCTAAACAGACCAATATCAATTGAGGAAATAGAAGAAACCATCAAAAGACTACCAACTAAGAAAAGCCCAGGACCGGATGGGTATACAGCAGAGTTTTACAAAACCTTTAAAGAGGAACTAATACCAATACTTTTCAAGCTATTTCAGGAAATAGAAAAAGAGGGAGACTTCCATATTCATTCTATGAGGCCAACATCACCCTGATTTCTAAACCAGACAAAGACACTTCAAAGAAAGAAAACTACAGACCAATATCTCTAATGAACCTAGATGCAAAAATCCTCAATAAACTTCTGGCGAACCGGATACAAAAACATATCAAAAAATTGTGCACCATGATCAGGTAGGATTTATCCCTGGGATGCAAGGTTGGTTCAATATACGGAAATCAATAAATGTTATTCACCACATCAATAGGCTTAAAAATAAGAACCATATGATCATCTCGATAGATGCAGAAAAAGCATTCGACAAAGTACAGCATCCCTTTATGTTCAAAACTCTAGAAAAACTAGGGATAACAGGAACATACCTCAATATTGGAAAAGCAATCTATGCTAAGCCTCAGGCTAGCATCATTCTGAATGGAGAAAAACTGAAGGCATTCCCTCTAAAATCTGGAACAAGACAGGGATGCCCTCTCTCACCACTTCTGTTCAACATAGTTCTCGAGTCACTGGCCAGAGCAATTAGACAGACGAAAGAAATTAAAGGCATAAAAATAGGAAAAGAAGAACTCAAATTATCACTATTTGCAGATGACATGATTCTATACCTAGCAGACCCAAAAGGGTCTACAAAGAAACTATTAGAGCTAATAAATGAATTCAGCAAAGTGGCAGGATATAAAATCAACATGCATAAATCAAAGGCATTCCTGTATATCAGCGACAAATCCTCTGAAATGGAAATGAGGACAACCACGCCATTCACAATATCCTCAAAAAAAAATAAAATACTTGGGAATCAACCTAACAAAAGAGGTGAAAGACTTATACAATGAAAACTACAGAACCCTAAAAAGAGAAGTAGAAGAAGATCTTAGAAGATGGAAAAATATACCCTGTTCATGGATAGGTAGAACTAACATCATCAAAATGGCGATATTACCAAAAGTTCTCTATAGGTTTAATGCAATGCCAATCAAAATCCCAACAGCATTTCTTGTAGAAATAGAGAAAGCAATCATGAAATTCATATGGAAAAATAAAAGACCCAGAATAGCAAAAACAATGCTAAGCAAGAAGTGTGAATCAGGCAGTATAGCTATACCAGACTTCAAACTATACTACAGAGCAATAGTAACAAAAACAGCATGGCACTGTTACCAAAACAGGCGGGTGGACCAATGGTACAGAATAGAGGACACAGAAACCAATCCACAAAATTACAACTATCTTATATTTGATAAAGGGGCTAAAAGCATGCAATGGAGGAAGGATAGCATCTTCAACAAATGGTGTTGGGAAAACTGGAAATCCATATGCAACAAAATGAAACTGAATCCCTTTCTCTCACCATGCACAAAAGTTAACTCAAAGTGGATCAAGGAACTGGATATCAAATCAGAGACATGGCGTCTGATAGAAGAAAAAGTTGGCTATGATCTACATACTGTGGGGTCGGGCTTCAAATTCCTCAATAGGACACCCATAGCACAAGTGTTAATAACTAGAATCAACAAATGGGACTTACTCAAACTAAAAAGTTTTTTCTCAGCAAAAGAAACAATAAGAGAGGTAAATAGGGAGCCTACATCCTGGGAACAAATCTTTACTCCTCACACTTCAGACAGAGCCCTAATATCCAGAATATACAAAGAACTAAAAAAATTAGACAATAAGATAACAAATAACCCAATCAACAAATGGGCCAAGGACCTGAACAGACATTTCTCAGAGGAGGACATACAATCAATCAACAAGTACATGAAAAAATGCTCACCATCTCTAGCAGTCAGAGAAATGCAAATCAAAACCACCCTAAGATACCATCTCACTCCAGTAAGATTGGCAGCCATTAGGAAGTCAAACAGCAACAAGTGCTGGCGAGGATGTGGGGAAAAGGGTACTCTTGTACATTGCTGGTGGGACTGCAAATTGGTGCGGCCAATTTGGAAAGCAGTATGGAGATTTCTTGGAAAGCTCGGAATGGAACCACCATTTGACCCAGCTATTCCCCTACTCGGTCTATTCCCTAAAGACCTAAAAAGAGCACACTATAGGGACACTGCTACATCCATGTTCATAGCAGCACAATTCACAATAGCAAGACTGTGGAACCTACCTAGATGCCCTTCAATAGACGAATGGATAAAAAAAAATGTGGCATTTATACACAATGGAGTATTACTCTGCATTAAAAAATGACAAAATCATAGAATTTGGAGGGAAATGGATGGCATTAGAGCAGATTATGCTAAGTGAAGCTAGCCAATCCCTCAAAAACAAATGCCAAATGTCTTCTTTGATATAAGGAGAGTAACTAAGAACAGAGTAGGGACGAAGAGCATGAGAAGAAAATTAACATTAAACAGGGATGAGAGGTGGGAGGGAAAGGGAGAGAGAAGGGATGTTGCATGTAAATGGAAGGAGACCCTCAGGGGTATACAAAATTACATACAAGAAGAAGTGAGGGGAAAGGGGGGAAATATAAGGAGGAGAAATGAATTACAGTAGAGAGGGTAGAGAGAGATGAGGGGAGGGGGGGGAGGGGGGATAGTAGAGGATAGGAAAGGCAGCAGAATACAACAGACACCAGAATGGCAATATGTAAATCAATGATTGTGCAACTGATGTGATTCTGCAATCTGTATACGGGGTAAAAATGGGAGTTCATATCCCACTTGAATCAAAGTGTGAAATATGATATATCAAGAACTATGTAATGTTTTAAACAACCAACAATAAAAATTAATTAAAAAAAAAAAAGAATTCTTCAGCTGGGGATGAACAGTCAGTGGTTAAGAATATTGTAGAAGACACTCAAGCCTCAGAAATACCCATCTTACAATTGAGAACTTGATACCACTTCTAGGCCTATGATCTCAGAAGCCCACATCTACTAGAAAAGTGCTCACCAAGTCTAAGCACTGACAGCATCCACATCTCCGAAACATTTCAGGTTTTCTCTGAGGTGGTTAAAAACCTAAAAGTATGAATAACTGTGGGTTAAGCAACCAAAATCTCCAAGGAGCTGACATTATCGCAATAGCTCTGAGGAATCTCAAAAAATATCTGTTGGAGCCAGGTACCGTGGCACACACCTATAATTCCAGAGACTCAGGAGGCTGAGGCATGAGAATTGCAAGTCCAAGGCCAACCTCAGCAATTTAAAGAGACTCTAATCAACCCTATCTTAAAGTAAAATTTTATAAAAGCGGAGCTGGGGAGGTAGCTCAGCAGCAGAGTTCCCCTGGGTTCAATCTCGATTGCTGGGAGAAAAAAAAAAATGTTGGTAAGGGTTGTAATTTTAGAGAATTTGTATTGGTGAGAGTATATTATTCTTAGGTCATCTTAACTAAAATGAATGGAAGAGACGGGACAGTGAAGTGTCTTATTTCCTGGGGCTGCCATAAAATTTAGTACTACAAACTAGGTGACCTAGAAAAACAGAAATCTGTGGTCTCAGAGGATCCAAGTCCAAGCTCAAGGGTCCTCCTGAAGACATGAGAGAAAAGTGCTCTCCTGGATTCTAGTGGCTTGCTGTCCATCAGTTTTATTCCTTGATTTGTAAAATCATCTCTCTGACCTCTGCCTTCATCTCCCTGTGTGAGTGTTCAAATTTTCCCTTTCGAAAATACATGACTCACAGGGCACAGTGTAATATCACACAGTTGGGAGGCTGAGGCAGGAGGTTCACAAGTTTCAGCCCAGCTGGGCAACTTAGTGAGACACTGTCTCAAAATACAAAATAAGAAAGGGCTGGGTAAGAAGCTCAGTGATAGAGTGTTTGTCTAGCATATGTGAGATCCTGAGTTCAGCCCCCAGAAAAACAACAACAAAATCATAAAAGTAAGATAAAATAAAATGTAGTAGTAGATTAGAGTCCATTGTAGGACTCTCTTTTACCTCAATTACCTCTGTGAGGCCCTGCCTCCAAGGGAGATCACCTTCTGAAGTATGGGCATTAGGATTCCACCATATCATTTTATGGAGGCAGAATTCAACCCCTAAGTAAAATAAAGGAAAGCAAAGCAAATTGCCCTTATTATACACCCAAAGAAAAGAGTAGGAAAACAATGCTAAAAAATAGAGAGTTTTCTATGATGGAAAAATCCAAGCAAATAGTCTCCTAGATAAAAAGACTTGTTGCTTCTCATTGCCCTTACAATCGAGTTCAAGGCCTTCACACATCTTACAGAGCTGGCTCTTCAGAACCTGGTCTCATTTATCCTCATCTTCATGGGTTCTGCTTTGCATGCTAAGCTCTGGGCTTAAAGACTGAATTAGTTTTTGGAATGTGCCTTGACTTGTCAAGCCTCGGGACTTAGAACACTTTGGTGCCATTGCCATAAATGCTTCTCTCCACCCTCTCTGCACCTGAAACACCCCTTTCCTTCAGGTGCAGCTTAAACGTTGCAACCCCACCCACAGACTTGGCCAGCTACCTCTTTAGTGAACAATCACAACCCAGAACCTTCCCTAGAAGAGATTATTCTCTACCCTGAGCTTATGTGTCATGGCCCCCACCTGAAACAACCCCAGTGTCCACTGCCTAAGTGGTAATTATATAAACAAACCATGGGACAGTCACATACTGGAATGCCACCTAGTTTTAAAAGCAAAACACCCGTGTGCACACATTAATCGCCTTGCTGCACCTTAAGTACATTATTTTAAATTAAAAGAGCCAAATAAATAGTACATATTGGATGATTCTGTTTGTAGGAAACCCAAATACAGGTGGAAATACTGTTCCAAAGGCACATAATGGATATTCTGTAAAAAAATGAAAAGCTTCTTTATCTTATTTTGGGATTTGGTTACAAGAATACTTGCAATCGTCAATATGCCATAATTAGACATTTAAGAGAGAAAACACAAACAAAAATTTCTACCACACTTGTGTTTCTCTATGTATATATCCTTCTAGCCCAGTCAGGCATTTGCTCCAAGTGGAGGCTTCCAGAAGTCCTCAGTAGCTCTGGCTTCTCCAAGCAGCTCTCCCTGATGACACACTCTTCGTAGTCACCCCTTACAAGTGACTGAGCGAGTCCGTTGTGACTTATGGTTGGAGCCATTGGAGTAATATCCACTAGGGCTTCCAAAGCTAGTCTTCATTGTTTTCAAATACTGACTGTGGTTTACACAGAATTATGCTCACCATGTCTTTGGAAGCCATGTGACTTCAGCTCTATGGACATTATCCCACCTTTTTTTTTTTTTTTTTAAGATTGCATTTAAGAAATCTCCCAATGACACCCCCCAAGTTAACTTTTATCTCTTTTGTTTGGGCTTATCTCAGGACTCTCAGTAAATGTTCATTCTCTACAAAATGAAAGAAAGGAAGAAGATGAAGGAAGGGAGGAAGGAAAGAAGAAAGGAAGGGACAGATGACAGATAAATAGAAAATGATAAAGAGAGGCAAAATCTCCAGTTGCTCTCAAAATGTCCTTCTTCCCATTCCTTCAAAGACTCACAAACCATAGCAGGCCCCAAGGTAGAATGCTTGACATCACCTAGCTTCATGTTTGGTATTCCATAGTTACCCAAAACAGTACCAAAAAATAGAGAAAGACTAAACAAACAACAAGCAATAAACTAATGTCAAACTGCAAAGAGAATTCTACACTGCTTTAGCCAAATCAGTGGGAGGAGTTAAGTGGCCCTCTAGAAACCTTCAAAACACAGGGATTTAAAGAAAGACTACTCCCTGTCAAACAGCTAATCCCATCATCCTTCACTTATGAGAGAGACATATCTCCTCCAAAACGTATCCCTCCATCACAAGTAAAGGCAAGAAAGAATGAAGCGGAATCGAATATCTTGGCATTATTAACCAATCAGAAGTTCAGCTGCTGTACTGACTATATTCTTATATGACTCTTAGTGTGAATGTCAGGGGACTCAACTCCTACACGTTGAAGAGATTCAAAGACCGATAATGTCAGGTAAAATAAGATACACAGTTCCATCCTGTTTGGCTGCAAGTAACAGACATCTAACTCAAGCAAGCTTAAGTAGGAAGAAAGAAAAGCCAGACCTCTCTTACTCACACCCTTGGGAAATTCAGTCTTCTGAGTTTCATCTAGATCCTGAACAAGATGCTCCATCTGATTCAATCTAAATTTCTCCTACATAGGCTGACACAGTTGACCACAGGCCAGGCTGGTCTTTACTTTTCTCAGAATCTTGAACATCAATTAAAAAAAAAAAAAAAAAACATGTTCTGTATGCCCAAGAATTTCATCTGTCATCCCGGGATTAGTCTGGAGTAGCCACTGCAGTGATAGGTTCTCTGAAGGTTAGGGGTACAGGATAGAAAGCTCTGCTTGGCTAAGCCCAGAGAAGAGCCACTCACCTGGAACTGGAGGTCAAATCAGCACAATTTATGTATTAAAGATGGGGTGAGTTAGCTCCTCCAAAAAAAAAACAAAAAACTAATCTCATCCGAACATGGTTAATTAACTAGCAAAAACAAAACTCCCTGGAGAAATACAGGTTACAGGATGCTATTTCTCCTTGTGTGAGCCGTATTAAATGGTGAGAACATATTTTGCTAACTTCAAGAAGCACAGGAGGAAGAAACCTACCTACTAGAGCTGGGGAAACTCTCTAGACACAGACATTACTCTGAATTTCAAACTTGAGGCCCCTTCCCAGCTTTGGGGGAAAATACAGAAGAGGGAAATTAACAAAAATACTTAATTAACAAAATTTCACAATATATTAAACCATAAAGTATACTTAGTTAAAAAAAATTTTTTTTCTGTGTCTTTGTATCAGTAATTTGGAGTGGGGGTGGGGGGCTGGGAAATTGGCATTATAGAGGACAGCCTGGAACACTCTCAACACTCACGGGTCTGTAAATATTCTTTTATTCATCTTTGTTTATTAAAGGTCCTCTGACAAAGTGACTCTGCTGTCAGAGGTGAGTTTATGAAGCTCTTCAAAGCCATGTGACTGCAGGAAAGCTCTCTATCTTGTTTTCCCCATTCCTTATCTGCAAGGATATTTGTTGTGCATATTCTGTTATGATGGACATGTGACTAATATATTCCAGGTACTAAACACATACTAGTTCTTTCATGTTTATTTTAACCCATGGTGTCAACAAAATCCTCAAAGGAATTTGAACTGATATATAGTATGTCAAGGTCTCAAATCTCTTGTAAAAAGACAGAGTTAACTTTATCCCTAGAATAGTTCGTTCAAGTGGTCTAATATTTTTTAGTACTTACTACATGCCAGTTAATGTGCTAAACACTTTGTAGATATTAATTTATGTGAGCTTTACCACAATCATGTGAGCTCTTGTTATCTTACTTTTCCTTCTGGAGAAACTAAAGTTCAGAAAAGAAATTTGCTCTAGGTCACACAGCCAATAGGAGAAGGATGGGAGTTGAAATCAAGGCTGCTAATCTTCCAAGTCCAAGTTCCTTGAGACTCGGCAAAACAGCCTGAGACCCACAACTTAATTCAAGTTTTATCTTTTTAAAAAGTGTGATTATATCCAAACGAGATTTTGTGCTTTACAAATTATAGTTTGTATCTCCTTGTAAGGCATTTGTATTTCTATTTGTCAGAGATGAAATTCTACTAATTAGAAATACCATCTATGGTTCTAATAAAGGAGTCAAACCTGAAGTTCGACAGGACAAAAAGAACCTCTCTAACCTAGATATTTTTATGTGGTCTTTGAGACAGGAACAAAGCCTGTCTGAGGTCTGCAAAGATACAATTATTCCTGAAGGGGTTATCTAGAAAGAGTTAGAGGTAAAACAAAAGGGTTTTGGTAAAGCAAATTAAATTGTCAGTGATGGAATAGGGCTGCACTGCCCACAGTCGCTGGCGGAGCAAGCCCATACTTCCAGAAGAGAAGTGGGAGAAACCATCACTCTGCACCCCATGAGTCAGTTAGAGCCTATTTCAGAAGAGAGATGGAAGGGTCAAGGCCCCAGAACACTCCAGGGGATGCAGAGAGAGGCCAAGTCAGTCAGTCCCTATCCCGGAGGATGAGCTCCGAGCTTGAGAAAAAACTGCTTTGGGGAGATTATTATTAATATTCTTCACGTTAAGATGCAAAAAAGAAATTCCTACACTTCATTTCAACCATATCTGTCATCACCATGAGCATTTCATGAACTATTACATCATACTTTGGGGGATGGAGCGGCAGCCCACCAGGAGAATGGAAAGAGGCTTTGTTTAATAATCACCATCTGTGACTGGACTTCGAGTGTGGAGAGCCATCAGTGGACTATGTGTGGACCAGATCGACATGGCAGCCCGTTGAGTGGGAAAGTCTGGTATCTGGGAAATAAGAGTGGCAACCCTGCTGTAAGATGGCCCAAATACTGTGACTCCCACCCAGCTCCGCCAAAAGTCCCACAGAACACTGCAGATGGGGGGGACCTGCTACAACCACCCAGCCACACAGCCTCTCTGAGATGGGTGTGACCTGCCAAGATGCCAATCAGCCTACTGACTGCCAGACATCACGAAGTAAGACTCTACCCCAAAACCTTATTCCTGCCTTTGACGTACCCCCCTTAAATAAAACACCAGAGTCATATTTTAATTGTTCAGCTCCAGTTTTCTGTGTGGGTTGGACCTATCAGGTGCTCCAAGCTCCCTTTAAAACTATCTTTTCTGACTCTGTGTCTTTTGTTCCTCATTAATTATTCTAGACTTTAATTTTTCTTGTGTGGCTTACTACCTCCGTGGGCAGGAAGAAGGACCCCTTAGCAGAGGCACTGGCCACCTCCCCACATGCAAAAAAGTGGCTTAAGAAACCATTTAGGAAGTCCAGAGCACATTTGATCATTTCCACTTCCTCTTCTATTTTTTCTAGAAATGACTCATAGTCTACAATAGTTTAAATAGTTTATATGAGGATGGATTCACAACACACATGTAAGCAAACGTGTGCACTCACATATTTGAGTATGTAAGAAACACACATCTGTAAGCATAAAGACACGTGTGTACACCTATGTGTGTGTAGGCAATGGAGGCAGTGGTGAAGTATGGAGATGCCCTTGTTGACCAGTCACTTGTTAGGGGATAGTAGTCTTTCTGGTCTCTTCACCCTCGGGTCAAGGCTAGGGTACTGAGTCCTCAAGCCAAAGCAACTCCACATGGCCATCCTCACATGAGGCCCGGGGAGCACCCAGGACCACCCTGGCATCACCTCCACTCAGTTCACCTTTCTCTCTGCCTGAACCCCACTTCTTCCCATTTCCTTATTTCCCTAAGCTGCCACAGCTCTGATCCTGAAGACACTTGGGGAAAACACTGAACACAAACCTCCATCTTTTAGATCTATTTCTCAGGGAATATGATGTAAAACCCCCCAAAATATGTGCCTATAACCCTCCTCACAACAGGAGTCGGGAGGGAGGAAGAAGGGATAAGAAAACATATTTCCCACTGGGATGGGGAAGCCAGTGTACCGGTCCATCCTCTCCCAACTTAGACTCTTAGAAGGCCACTCGGATACTAGAAGTTATAAAGCTCAGAATTCTGAACTCAGATGTGTCTCTGATCTATAGCAAGCCTCATGGATTGAAAAATGGCTAGTTGGAGCTACTTTTACTCTTGTTAACACTCAGAAAATTAGTGAATAAACTATCACTTGAAAAGTGGAAAAACAGTAATAATCAATTTCATTTTTGATGAAAATTAAGCAACTTGTACTGATATTTATATTATTTTGCATCTTGATTAAGACTATCTTCACAAAGTCTTGCTTTCTACTATTACGTGCAGTCTTTCTAGATTGAACTTACAGAATTAAAGAGACAACTTTATATTATTCTGTGATTTTTTTTAAACCAGCCAAGCTCTGTACGTTTCATAATGAATGCCAATAACAGTAAATGGATAAGAAGGCAAAAATAACCAGAAGTACATAGACTTCTATTCCAGATGACCAATTGCAGGTGAGGAGAGGGAAGAGGCTGGAGAGAAGGTGAATTTGAAAAACTTTGGTGATTCTTTTCTGACAGGAAGAGGTGTGTGCACTGGGTCTAGAGCTGTATTTTTATGATTTTCAGAAGTGGGATTGCTTGCTTTGTTATTTCCAGTTCTGCACATTTGTGATATTGTCCAGTTTGTTTGAATGCCTGATTTTCAAATGTTTCTGATTTTTTTGTTTGGGTCATGGTAAAAGGATTGCTAATGAAGAAATAATAATAATAATAATTTATTGACAATTAAAAATTTGATGAAAATATTTTAATAAAATCCTCAAGTTGTGTCTTCACAGCCAGGTTTCTATTAAAAACTAAAGATGTGTTGTCTAATTTTAACTATTATGAACAGAATGCCATCTGCTGATTGACATGTTTCTTAGGAGACATGAAGAGAGACAATACCTAACCTTTTAGAAATTCAGACTTCACGATTAAGTGCTTCTCCAGGGCATGAAACAAAGTGATTTAAAAATAGGTAAGGCTCCTCTATAATCCATTCACACACATACACACGCGCACACACACGCACAATGTGGGAAGAATCTCTAGAGACAAATGTGGGAAAGCATGGCAACCCCTGGAAGTCTTCACAGGATGCTTTTCCATTGTTGTGTTTCTACTAGGACCTTAGGATACCCATCTAAGATACCCAATGCAGACCATCTGGACACCTTGCTTCACTGCTTCTGTACAGAGAAGCACTGTTTGCAGACACTGTATGCAACTGTTCCAAGCTCAGGTAGTCTTTCTGCAGCTAGATAGAAGGGCAATAGAATAGCCTATCCTGGATCTTCCCATGGACCATTAAAGAACGCGGGCAGCTGCCAGGGAGCCAGGCTGCTCTCATTTCCCTCTACACTCTCAGAACTTGAGGTTGGCAGGGACATACACATGACCAGGAAATACCTTAAGGCATAGTCAGGCGAATCCCTTCTTCCTGGCCCACTTCAGAGTTATCCTGATGACTTGCTGGAGGCGAGTCCTGTTTACTCTGCTCATAGACCATGTTGACATTTCAGTTTCATTGACAGGGCCTTGGGAAGGCGTGGAGAGTCATCTGACAGAAGCCATGTGAGGCTGAGAGAAAGAGCCCTGGGCTGTCTCCTGAAATGTCCACGGACCCTGAGGTATTAGTACTGAGAACACAGGAGGTTTCGCTGAAGGAGCAGCGTGACCTGGATGGATCCGTGCAGTCATTCACCAGCCACTTAAAGAGTGGATAAACTGAAAGGGATAAATGTCTCTGTATCAATTCAAATAACTGGAATAGTGAATATTTTTCAAGAAGATTTTCTCCCCCCTCTGGGAAGGTTTTCTTCTTCTGAAATGTCAAAGCCCATATAGAACACAAAGTTTTCACTGAGTTGTATTTGATTTGTCAGTATTTTATGTTTTCAAAATCCTTCATTCTTATATATATATATATATATATATATATATATATATATATATACCATCAACGATTTTATTCATAAATCTTTTCCTTTAGTAAAAGAGCTAAGATGGCTCTTCATGAAATGAAGCGGATATGTTGAATTACTGGAAAGGAAGAGTCAGCAGAAAATTCCCCATTCTTTACATAGGCTTGGGTGGGATCTAGGATCTGAAAACTTACGAATTTAAAGGGAGAATTCTTGCTGGATATGATGGGGCACACGTGTACTTCCAGTAGCTTAGGAGGCTAGAGGAGGAATATTGCAAGTTCAAAGCCAGCTTCAGCAATTCAGTGAAGCCCTGGGTAACTTATAGAGACACTGTCACAAATTAAAATATAAAAAAGGGTTTGGGATGTAGTTCAGTGGTTAGATATCCCTGGGTTCAAACCCTGGTACCCAAAACAATTTTTATGAAATTTTAAATACTGACCATATGCTTAACTTTGTCGAATGATGACCATATTTCAGAATCCTTATTATGTTTTTTTCATTTACAATTACTATTCCTGCTTTTAAAAAAAAAATTAGATAGCAGCTCAATTCACAACAGCTAAACTATGGAACCAACCTAGGTGCTCTTCAACAGATGAATGGACAAAGTATATATATATATATATATATATATATATATATATATATATAATGGAATATTATTCAGCCTTAAAAAATGAAATTATGGCATTTGTCAGAAAATGGATGGAACTGGAGAATATTATGCTAAGTGAAATAAGCCAATCCCCTCCCCCCCAAAAAGATGAATATTTTCTCCAATATGTGAATGCTAAATCACAATGGGGGTGGGTAGGAAAGAACAGAGTTACTTTAAATTAGGTAGAGGGGTGTGAAGGAAAGGGAGGGGGCATGGGGATAGGAAAGGTAGTAGAATGCACCAGACATTATTACCTTACATACATATATAACTATACGATTGGTGAGATTCTACATCATGTATAACCAGAAGAATGAGAAATTATACTCCATTATATATGATGTATCAAAGTGCATTCTACTATCATGTATAACTAATTAAAATAAATTAAAAAATTAAAAATGATCTGAGAAAGTTATTAAATTAAAAGATGATTGAGGATTAAAGCAAAGATCCCCCCCAAAAAAATACATGAAATTGTTGTTACTTTAAAAACAATAACAATAGTGCAGCCACCATTTATGGACAGTTTATGACATATCAGATTTGGTGAAAGATACTCTGTGCATATTTTTTGTAATCATTGGAATTATGGCAAATGAGGCATAAATTATCTCCACTTTAGAAGCACAAGCTAGAAATCTAGCAAGTTTGTTCGTTCATTCATTCATTCATTCATTCATTCATTCAGCAGTGATTATTGAATCTTTCTTTATGCAGATACCAGACTGCACACTGAGCATCCACCTCGGAAGACAAACTCTCCCAAAGGGACTGTAGAATACAGAATCCAGAAGCACATCCTAGGTCATTAATGAAGGTCCTCCCAGGAAAAAGGAACAGGGATGTATATTATAAGTACCTATAATACAAGGATTTTTATGTTGGTGACATTATGTTCCTCAAGAGAATGGTGGGTCCCACTCCAATCAATGCATCACTCATAGTGATTGCAATTAATATCTATGGAGAGTTTCCTCGTGTTTGCACACTTCTGAGTACTTCTGGGTATTTCTCCACAGAAGAAGAAATAAAGAGACACGTTTAAGTTAATTTCCTAAAAAAAAAAAAAAAAAAAAAAAAAAAAAAAAGTAGCAGGGATGATATTTAGATCAAGACAGCCAGACTCCAAATACTGGAAACTTAGCCAGTATGCATGCTGAGCTGAGAATATGCTACAGAGTTCTTCCATATCATGCCAATCCTTGAGGCTACGGAGGAGGTAACTATCAGATTCTTCCTGCCTTCAAGCATTTCATAATGTATATTAAGTACATTGGTCAGGATTCTCCAAAAAAAAAGAGAACAAATGGGATGGATAGGTGGGTGAGTAGGTAGATAGATGATAGATACATAGATAGATAGATAGATAGACAGACAGACAGATAAATAGACAGATAGATTTATTTCTTGTAAGGAAATAGCAGTTATGCAATTATGGAGGCTGAGAAGTTCCAAGATCTGCAGTCAGCAAGCTGAAGACCCAGGAGAGCCAACTGTTTAATGCTAACCAAACTCCAAAGGCCTAGGAACCAGGAAAGCTAACAATGTGGGTGCATATCCAAAGGCTGGAAGCCTCAAGGCTTAAGAAGCGTCCATGGTTTAGTTTGAATCCAAAGGCAGAAAATGACTGGTGTTCCAACTCAAGACAGGCAAGCAGAGTTCCCTCTTACCTGGGGGAGGGACGGCCATTTTGTTTTACTTGGGCCATCAATTGATTGGAGGACCACTCACAGTAGGTAGGGAGGGCAATTGGCTTTCCTCAGACCAAACCAAATGTTTATCTTATCCAGGAACACTTGCATGGACACCTCTGCGATGTTTGAGCAAATGTATGTCCCTTGTGTGACTGTGTAAAGTGGATCTACAAAATTAACCATGGCACTAGAGTATTCAAAATTTTATAAGCACCTATAACACAAGGAGTTTTATGTTAGTGACATACATGAAAGATAAGGCACATGCCACCATCTTTGTGGTTCCAGCTTTACAGTGTTAGGTGTACTTTATGTGATTTCCTTTTGAGATTCAGACTTCACAGAGCTGGTGAGTGGAAATTCAGCCTTGGTTACAAGCCTTATTTCTCCAAGTGGAACTAGGAGGCAGGTGCCTTGTGCAGAGGTGTGACCATGATCAATACCACAGAAACACAGCTAAATCTCCTTAAGAAAGGACCAAGACAGTTTACATCCTAGACTTAATTTTTGAAAGCAGCACTTTCACTGTTAAATGTAGGTCAAGGACAGGTACTAAGTCACGGTGAGGACGGAAGTGGCACTCTCGGAGGTCATCACAGGTGTCCCCCTCTCGATGCGAGAAAAGGAACAGAAGAACAGATTTGGCTTCAAATTGCTCTGCTTCTAGTTTGGAATCACAGACTCAGACATGCTTTAAGATGTTTCCAAATCTCTCTCCAAAGAAAGACTATGCTAGAAATACAGATTTAGAACAGGTGCAGCCAAGGGAGTGGATGAGATTTTTTTTTCAGGAAATCAAGGGCCATGCAGGAAAATAAGATGGATTTATTCAACCTTTCATGAAAGATTTATCAAATACCTACTATGTACCATGCGCCATTCTGGGTTCTGTGCATGGAACAGTTAGTTGCTGCATGAGTAAAGTCACTGTCTCCTGCAGCTTAAAATATAAATTCATAGGGAGACAGTAAACAAATGCACAGTATGTTGGGGGTGACAAAATTTGTGATAGAAAGTAGCACAGCACATGAAGGGGGTGTTTGCTCTTTTGCATAGGTTTTTGCCATTTTACATCATATTCTCAGAGGAAATATGAGAAACAAATTAAAGAGAAATAAAATGGATCTGGAGGAGCAAAGGAATGAACCACAAGGAAAGCTGGAAGAAGAAGTATCCTTGCGGAGAGATCCACACTGGCAAGCGGCTGTGAAGCAGCAGATTCTTGGTATCTTTGAGAGTGCCAAGAAGCCAGTGGGGCTCCGTGGAGAGAGGAAAAGAGGGTGCAGAGAACCAACGCCAGCTCATGGAAGAGACCCAGAGATTTCTGTTGATCACATGAAAACCATTGCCGATGTGCAAGCCCAGTGGCGTGATCTACCCTATTCACATTAAAAACAACTTATTCCGGATCTTGTATTGAGAGTGGGTTGTCAGTGAGGCGGGAGAGGAAGGAGAAAGCAGGAGGGCAGTCAGGGGTATGTAGTTGGCAAGGGATACCCTCACCACCCCAGCATGGTGGCTGTGCCAGTGGAGAGATCAGAATGGATTCTGGATATACCATATTTTTAAAGCTAGAGTCACCTAGGGGGATAGAACTGAGAGTAAATGAAAAGAATCACAGATAGTCTTCCACTTTGGGCCCAAGGAGCTATCTTGTGATGGAAAAGACTAGAAAAATAAGCAGATTTGGAACATCAGGAATTTATCTTTGGACATCACATGTATGAGATGCTGATTAGGTAAAGCACGACAATGTCATTCAGGTGATGAGATGCTCAAGTCTGAGGTTCAAGGGGAGGGGCCTGTTGGGAGATTCAAATTTGGAGACTATCGATGAGAGCTGGAGACTCTCATCTATATGGGGCCGGATGATGTCACTGACAAAGTGAGTTCCCAGCCCTGATGTTGGGAACTGAGGAGGAGCAGTCAGAGTGACAGGAGGAACCCAGGGCAGCCTGCTTCTTGGGTGGCATGAAAAGGAGATGTCTTCAGAAGAAAGAAATGCTCCCCTAAAACAAATGTTCCAGGGAGGTCAGAGAAGAGGACAATGGAGTCTAGACAGAAGCATAGGTATTAAAGAGTGTCCTGCAAGAGAGCTGCTGGGGGAAATCCTGGGGACGAAAGCCTGACAGGGAGGTTTTAAATAGAAGAGGAATTTCAGACAGCAAATATAGCAAATGAAACCGTGAAGAACAAAAGCGTAAGTGGCTGGTGAGAGAAAATCAAATAGTCTGCAAATCGAGAAAGAATAAAGTGCTGTAAAGAACTAGCAGACAGCAGAGTCTCAGAATGCTAGGGACAGCGACAAGAAGGAAAGACGGTCAACCGCCTCACCCCATGCATCGCATCGGCCTTGGGAAGGACAGTCTAAGGCATGACCTCAGATTGGGCAATTATAAAGTGAGTTCTGAGCTATCTTCCTTAGAAGAAGCAGCCAAATTGTAGAGGGATAAGGGATATTTGGGAGGTAAGAAGACAGAACTTGACAGCTAAGTCTATTTTAAGAAATTTAATATCTAAGGGAAAGGAAGATTAGGAAGTATCTTTGCGTTGATCTAAAAAATACCCTTACTTCGATATTACAAAATGCATATATTTTCATATTTTAACAGCTCCAAAAGCAGAATACATCTTGCCATTGATGGCATTTTACTATTTTAATTGGCAGCATTTTTCCATTTCTATGTGATGCATAATGAAATAGTGTTGCATTTTATTACAGATATTGCCTTAGATTTTATAAAATATGGGTGTGTAGTAAGGGAGAAAGCTAAGGAGAGGAAACAATCTAAGTGGATGTGAAGTTGCAGGAGAAGGAAATGAGAAGAGATCATTGAAAGCAGCATTATCATTCAGGAAATATTTGCTGAGCGAATAAGAATATTGATAGAGCCAGGTGCAGTGGTGCACACCTGTTGTGCCTACAGCTCAAGAGGATAAGGCAGGAGGATCACAAGTTCAAAGCCAATTTCAGCAGCTCAGCAAGGCCCTAAGTAATTTAGGGAAATTTGTCTCAAAATTTAAATAAATAACAAGGAGCTGGAATGTGGCTCAGTGGTTAAACGTACCTTGATTCAATCCCAGAACAAAAAAGGAAGAAAAAAAAAAGGAATATTGATAGAAGTAGTGGAATTCTATAATCAGGGTTAGAAGGACAAAAAGAAGACATGATGGGGTTGTTGGACTAGGAGAATGGGGGTAATTGAATATGGGCTGGTGTGCTGAGGGCAATCATGTGCCCATTAAGGGTGAGGACTTTGGCAAAGGAAAGATTTCAGTAATGTGTCATCAGAAAGGGGAATTCCTGAGCAAGAGAAAAATGCAGAGTAGTTCCTGGTAATAAGGAGGTCTGAGGTGTGTCCTTTGAGTAGATTCCAGAAGTAAGACAGAGGTCACCATGTGGGAGTGGAGGAAATTCATACGCCTGAGAGGTAGTGTTGGTGCACACTGGTGGATAAGGACATTACATATTGGAGGAGACTTGAGTGTCTCCAAAGCCTTCAAGAGCTACAGAGGAATGACCCCAAATGTAGTTGGGAACAGTGACAAGGTTAAGAAAAACATGTGTGCTCTAAAAGGGGGGAAGGAAAAGAATGTGAAGGAATAAGCTAGGCCAGGCAAGACAAGGAAGTGAGACAGCACCTACCCTAGCCCTTGGACTCCTCTGTTCCTTGGCCCTGAAGTCCCCTCCCTCCTGGGAGACACCATGTGCTGGGACAGGACTTTGCCACCACATGAATTCATAGTGAAATGGTCCCAGGGGAGCCAGTGGCCCAGCCAATAAGCAGGATGACTCTTCAGGTTCATCCAATGTCTCAAAGTACCTTCACCTCCCAGGACTGTGCTCAGACCACAACCTGTCCAGCACTGTTGACAAACACTTAGGGACTGTACAGCGCAGGAACCAACAGGATGAATGGCCTCTCTTTCCTTTAAGAATCGAGTTTGCTTACTAAGCTGTGTGGGATAAAGCCTTGTGGGAATTAATATACATCTCACTTGCCCCACTCCTCCCTGCAGGACCCTCACCTACTAATTCTTCATGTCAGACAGACTCCCTTGTAGGCTTCTCTGAGAGCCCTAGGGCTGCCAGACCCGAGGAACAGAGGTGTTCCCCAGGGCCATTGCCTGGCCAGAAACTGAGCATCGTGTCTGGGAAGATGTGTACTCAGAAATATTTGGCCTACTGAGTACTAAATAGATACTAGTTCAAAATGCAAGAAAATAATAAAGATGTCCCTACGTGGGAGAATCTTCTGTTTGGGGGTAGTGTGATGATGAAATGATGGCACAAACCATTGCTGTGCTCACCTTGCTCATAGTTCCTGAATACTCTGTTCCCTCTAACACTTCATGTTTGGTGTCAGTCAACATTAGATTACCATCTTTTTCTCATTGTCCAGAATTTTTCTTTAAATTATCCAAGTCAAACTCATGATTGCTTGTGGTTCTTTTCATCAGCCTTATTTTCAGGAACCACAAAAGAAAAATGATTTAGGAAAGTTCATATAGGTAGGAAGTGGCAGAATATTAACTTGAACCTAGGTCTTTCTTAAGCCTATGGACTTAGAATTAGATAATAGTAATTCATTATAGACCTGTAATTCTTAGCCACAGTCCATTACCCAATCCAGTTACTTGAATAGTCAAGTCGCCAAAGAGATTAGGAAAAAAAAATAGTTGTTTCCTATTAATACAAACTGGAAATTCAGGTTACAATCATAAAAGCTTCTGAAGTTCTAATTAGTAGAAATATTAAATTAAAAAGTATGCCTAACAAAAATGCTCATCCTTTGCTATTTTAATGGAAAATCATTCTTACTTTTTGTTTGTAGACTGAAAATCACCTCATATCTAACGCTAACCTGCATAGCACATTCAATTTGAAAGTTTCAGTTAAGATCCATAAACACAAGCTTTTCCTGCTTCTGTTTTCCTGCTTATAACATTTTGTTTGTATGTAATAAAATAACCTAAGGAGCATTCACTTGTGAATTCAGCTGAGACTGCATCTGTAGCAACTCTGCTCTCGGGCTCACAGTGCCACCCTCATGGCCCTACTCAGTGTGCTGTGCACAGGAATGTACCCCTGAGCCCAGTGCTTTCTTGGAGGCCAGACTGTTCATAAGCTCCCACATTAGACTTTGCTAGCCATGCACCTTGGGCTGGGGGTGTGGTGGTGGAGTGGTGGTGCGCAGTCCTCCTATTTATTCTCAGAGCCATGAGAGGAGTAGTGAGAGCCCCGCCAGAGAGGGTCACCTACTGAGCAGTGGTTCTGCCTCCATCCCATCTGGAGAGGGGATACTCCCTAAGTCACTGTGGCGTTACAGGGATAGAAGCTGCTCATGTGTAAGGAACATCGAATCGCTCAAGGAACAATAGAAGGAAAATGATTTGATGACCATCCTCGCCAGTGTGGGCTGCTGTAACTACCCACCACACAGTGGGCAGCGGAGAAGCAACAGACATTTATTTCTCACGCTGCTGGATGCTGAGAAGTCTAAGATCAAGGCACTGGCAGGTTCCATGTTGGTGAGGACCAGTTTCCTGACATACAGATGGTGCCTCTCTGTTGTGTCCTCTCACGGAGAAAGGAGTGATACAGGGTACTAATCCCATCCATAAGGGTACTAATCTCCACCTTCATGACCCAGTCACCTCCTAGTACCATCATCTTAGGGGTAGAGCTTTAACATGTAAATCTGAGGAAGACACATTCAGTCCATTATACTGAAGGTAGAAAAGTGGACACTTTTTTTACCACTTTACAGATGCCACACGAGAAAGTGAGTTGTCCCATTCACTCAGTGTCAGAGCCAGGAAGAAAACCTCTGGTATTAATTTCCATGCTTTTATAACCACAGGGCCCGAGTCGTTCTCCAGTGAAAGCAAAGCTATTTCCCAATAGAAAATAGACCATTACTAAGGCAGTGTCTCACGCTTATCCTTCACCTAAGTGCCTTCCCATAGGAGATCATTTCCAGGGACAAACAGATTCCCTTTCAAGTTTTTCTCCTTGACTCTAATAACTACACACAGTAGCCTCAGAGAAGAATCGCAGCATGAGGGAGCATGACTGGAATCCATTTGGCCAGGGGAGGCAAGAACTAAACATCTAAGAAAAATGCCCTTCTTTCCCTTGTTATAGTTTTTTTTCTAATTAAAAAGGAAAAAGAAAGTTGGTATTTAAAAACTTGAAGGCAAAGGTTCATTATTTCTTAACTAATAAGTAAAGATGAGTCAGGGAGAAAATAATGTGATAAAAGAATTCTGTGACTGTAGTCTGACTTCCAATTTCAGCCAAGTCCTCAGGGGACAAAGGAAACAGATAAAAACAGCTGATGGGCAGCTGGAACAGGAGACCCCTGAGCGGCTGATGTGCTTTGTCATGTGACAGCGGCCAGCACATGCCCCAGAACAGAACCACACATTCTTCTCTAGTTCTTAGCCACCGTTGTTCTGCAATCAGATGATACTCCTTTCAAGAAAAATACCTCTTTTTTTAAAAAAAAATTATTGACTATTCACTAGTTTTATTTTAAAGCCAAATGTGCATATACCCTTATAACCTTATAGGAATGTTTATATGCATACACACACACACACACACACACACACACACACATATATATATATATATACATGCATACACATCATGCATGTGTGCATATATACACGCATATATATATTTGTGTTTGTGTCAAAGGTGCATTTAGAGCATTTGTTTTAAGACCAGGAACAAGTACCCAAACCTCTGCAAATTGTCACTACCTCCTGATAATTCACACCCCCCCCCCAGGAGCCTCTAATGAAGAAGACCCTGAACACTGGTGGGTAAACTTGGTGATGCAGAGGAGAGTCCGAACCCCACCCCCACACACAGATTTCAAGCCTTGTGTTGCTTTCTAATTTTGAAGAGAGAGGCCTGATTCTGAGCTCTCCTTTTTGGAGTGACCAGTCCACTGAATTGGCTTCCCAGCTCCTCCCTTGGCCTTTGTAATCCTCTTAAATTATTCGTCTCAATCATTTGTTTATAGATTCCATTTGTGTCCCCCAACAGCCCTAAAAGATAACACACACACCCTGTGAGGGTGATTGCTCCCAACAAGAGCATCTCCCAGAGGGTGTGAGAAGGACCAGGCTCATGGGACCCTCCTGAGAAAGGAGAAAGCACTCCCAAGTCTGGGCTCCTCTGAGGTGCTGGCCACCCAGTCCACTCAACAGGGGAATCACCTGGCTTCCAATTAAGTATTCAGGAGGAAGTCAACTTGTCTTAATATGCACTAAGCTAGTGAGCATCAAACTTTATTGTGCATATAAATCCTTGGAGATCTTCTCCAAATGGTTTCTAATTGAGTAGGCAGAACAGGACCTGTGCTTTTATAACACGTCCCCAGGTGAGGGCTGCCCAGCTGGTCCATAGATGGCATGGGTATAAGGGAGTTCAACTGTAAACCTCAGGCAACTTCACCCAGGTAACATGGAGTCCGGCTTAAACGTGAGACACTGCAGTGACATCCTGCCTCCTCTCCTGGTCAAGGAGTTACGTTATTTATATTCCAATGACAGATTGTGGCATTATTGTTGAGATGACAGGAGCTTCCTATTGTGGAAAATAGTGCAGTTTAAAAATCCTTGGAAGAATATATGCATGACTTTCAAGGACTTGATGGAAGATAACCACAGCAACGTGGCTTCCTCTCTTTGCCCTTAAAACCAGAAAGGCTATTTACAAACAAAGTGCCAAGATATTCCCTTTAAATCATTGACAGCCTATCTCTTCCCCCAGCAGCTGTTCAAAAGCACAGGATAAATATTTTGTTCATTTTCTCTAGTAAGGCAAAGCCCGAAGCCCATGCAGTCACAGAAATCCACTTCTGCGGGCCCCTCTACTGAGCCTGCCCCCTCCTGCCCTGCCACTCTGTCTTCTGGAAGGCTAGCAGAATGTCCAAAGGTAGCAGGCCCAGCTGCAGGCCAGCTTATGCAAATACAAGGAGATAGTGCACAGAAAAGTTCTGAGATGAATCCGTGGGTCTTGCAGATCACATCAACATGGCTGCCCACACACACAGTGTTTCATGGCTCTTGATCCTGCAAGTCTGGTCCTCGCCACCCAGCTGATTCATCCTGTCTTCAGACTGGTAGGGGGCCAGACAGCAATATGACTGTCTAGCCACAGTTTGAGTCTCAGTGTGTGTGAGTGTGAGTGTATGTATGTGAGTGTGTGGGGGGGTGTATGTGCCTATGTATGTATGAACATGCCTCCTATAGGAAATACTTCTGTCGTGTTTCACACAGCACATTCTTCCTATGTAAAATGAACTCCATTCATTTCCCTCACCAAAATTATTCCTACACTTCATTCAAAACTGAGTTTCAATGCCATTTCCTTAAAAAGTGTACTCAGGACACTTGAATCAAAGAAAGGACATTGAACAAACGATTCTGCTCTTTTCTTCCACAGAGTTTAACCCATTTTGCAATGATTTATATCCATTTGGGTTTTTACTTGAGTGATACCACTCCAACTAGTGTGTACACTCCTGAGGACAGAGATCAGACCAGTTTCTTGGTTTCACACTTGCCACCGACTTGTCACCGGGAAGCCAGGTTGTAACACTTGTTGGATGAATATTTGAAGGATTGAATGAGTGGATACACACAATCCCACATAGCCTAGAAAACACTATTGTGGTTCTCAGTGTTATCAGTTTTATCCTTCCTATCTGTTTTTTGAGGTTCCATTGTTGTTCCTTATTTGCAGTTTGTTCTTCTGATTTAGAAATTATTATATTTACTAAAGCACAAATTAATTATTACTTTATAATAAAATACTATTTATCAGTCCATTCTCACCAATTTATATTATTATGGTAAAGGCATTATTAGTACTGAATAATCAGAAACTATGATTATATTCTATAAACCAGAAAGGAAGCAGCATCTTTTCTATCAGTAACGTTTTCAACCTGAAGAGATCCGTTCTTCCTATTCCAAGTTAATTTCTAATCCTTCCATGACATTTTCCAAAATATATGCAGGGACACATTTTGTATTCTATCGGGTTTTAGATTAGAATATTTTCAATTTCTAGTCAGTTTGATTTTCGTAGCTATGCTGGATGTTAAGAACTGTGTTTAACATTAGGCTCAGAGTAAATCATAAATATGTATCAGCTTCCGACTATGTGCCAGCCTGCGCTGCGCTTTGGCCCTGGGTAGGGTTTGCCAGTCTCACTGCTCAGCACACTGGGCTTCTTCACCCCTCCCAGGCACCCGGCCACCGTAACACTGTCCCCTTCCCCAGCTTTTACTAGCATGTCAGTCCCTTCTCCAGTTCAGCTTCTCTAACCCAGGCAATGCCAACTTGTTGAGGCAGGAAGGAAGATATGGAGGGAAAGCAAGCAGAAATGCAAGGTGATGCAAGCTCAGCAGACCCTACCTGCTGGCAACTGGAGACCAGCACACAAGTTCTGAAGGCCATGTTAGCATTTGCTACAGGAAAGAGGGTGCAAACCAAAGCTGTCCCTTCCTTCTTTTCTTGTCATACCATTGCCAAACTGCCATTAATCTGTTCCCTTCTGGTAAAATTTAGGGTAGTTCAGAAGGATGGGGAATGCTGGACCATTACAATCAGGGCAGCTGGATGAATGGGGCACTTGAGCAGTAAAGACGTAGGCTCCTGGCTCCCTGGCATGACTGCACTGATTTGGCACCCCCTCCTCTTGCAGACGCTGAATCCCCCAAGCTGGCCTTTCTTCAAGGCCATGACGCCCAACCTTGACTCTCTGCAGATTCACCTGGGGTCCTTTGAAAACTCCCAGGAGGAAAGATCCAGGAGAAGAGCACTCCAGATCTATTGAATCAGAATCTCTTGAGACAATTGCAAGATTATAGGAATTAAGTCTTCCCAAGTGATTCCAATGTGCAAGAATGGCTGAAATCTGTTGAAAAGGGTCAAATGTTACTCTGAGGTTAAGTCAGATGCAAGATGGAACAAGGAACTCTTCTGCTCTGATTAAAAGAACTGTCTACCATGTCGTTTTTAA
Organism: Callospermophilus lateralis; assembly: GCF_048772815.1. Lineage (NCBI taxonomy): Eukaryota > Metazoa > Chordata > Mammalia > Rodentia > Sciuridae > Callospermophilus > Callospermophilus lateralis. Next base: position 21,578,854 of record NC_135317.1, on the reverse strand, counting down.
AAGGTTTCATTTAGGCAAAATGAAGCATACATTCAAATCTACTCTTTCTTTTATAGTAAATTTTTCTTTATTAGAGCGAAAGTATTATCAACTCGATATGAAAATTGTCTGTTTCCCTGCTTGGTTTTATAGCATCTCTATTCCTACAGCTATAATTTTATATAATGCCATACTGATATTTGCAGAGCAAAAGCATTATATGTAGTTTCTAGTGCCAAAAGGTATAGAAAGTTTTGTAAAACTGTGGAAGAGGAAAGAGCAATAGGTTTATTTTAAGATCGTAAAAATTTTATTAGATTTTTTTTTTCTCCTTTGCACTGGTTGCTGTTACTTTAAAAGTCTTCTGGCATTTAACTGGCAATAAAAAGGGCAAAACAAACTGTTCCTTCCTTTAGATTGTGCAATTTTATGGCCCAGTTTCAGAGCGACCAAATACGCCTCCTAAAAAAAAAAAAAAAAAAAAATGCATGTTTAACCACCGGTTTTCTTACTTTCTTTTGTTTTTGCAAAGAAGCAGTGCTATTAGCCGACAACCCCCAAGGGTAAGGTTGTGATTTTGTTTGTGCCTGAAGTTTTTCAAAAATATTTAGAAACAATCTGAAGTTAAGTGGCATCGATGACACTGGTTCCTAAACCAGACGGTCACATGTAACTAAATCAAAGATGACTGAGCTTCTTATGAATCCAATCCTCATGCAGACAAAGTCACCACAGAGGAGTCTGCAAGGCCACAGGGACAGTACAAAGGGCTGTAACCAAAGAAATCAGTGCAAAATTACATGTTTACACTATCATTTGGAAGCCAGTGACCAGAGTAAATGTTTCCACAATAAATCAGTATACAAACTTTTGATCACATAGGCAATCCTATTCAATAGAAATGTAGGCTTTATTTTACCTTAGTAACACTTTCTTTCTCATTTGATATCTTCCCTACCCATGTTCATATAAATCTACAAAACTGCAGAGTGATGAGTCAATAATAAATGGCGAGTTGAGTTCCAGTATCTTACACAGGTAGAAAATTAAATTTGGATTTCATAGCAATAAACATAGTTAAAAATAAAATTTAAGAATTTGGAAGATAAAAACGACTTTTTTTGGCAATATGTTTTGCTTTCAAGGCAAACAGAACAATGAATTCCATTATCAATACGATTTTTGTTTGTTGTTTTTTGCACTTTGGGGTTTAAAAATTTTTTTTGTCATTGAAGCAATCTGTTATGAAAAGACTATTATATTCTCTTTGGTAAACTTAAAATAGCTTTCAGATATCCTTCCTCATCCTTGCTACCCTGCCTCTAGGGTTTCCTGTCCCTTTTCTATTATTTTATAATGCAAATAAAATGGTTTTATGAAATAGTCTCTGTATGCCAGGTATACTATGTACATTATTCACCCTATCTTATTTAATATAACATTAGGAAGTTTTTATCTTAGTGTACCATTTTTTCCTCCATGAATGGTGACATCTTAAATAGTACCCCCATATCCTACAACTACAAAGTAGAATCAAGCCTATTCTATTAAAACTCTGTTAACTAAAATATTGAAATCTGTTTCTCCTTATTTTGCCTGTATTTGCTTTTGAGATTTTATTATTAGGTGAAAATAAATTTAGTTCCATTTTCCTTAGAAAAACTAAAGCATTTATACTACATGTCTATCTTTAGCAATGATTTTTACCTTGAAGTTTCTTTCCCTGATAATAATAATAGCATGTACCAGCTTTCAGTTGTTATTTGTGTGTGTGTGTGTGTGTGTGTGTGTATATTACATGAAGTTTACAACAGAAATAAATGCAGATAATTTCTTTACATTTTTTTAAAACTGCCAAATTTTCTAAATTCTTACAAATTGGCTGTCTTATGAATAACATTGAGCTAGATTTTTTTTTAATCCAGTATGAAAACACTGGCATTTTGACCACAATGCTTAGTGTCCAGTGGTCCCCCTCTATCCTCAGATTTGCTTCCCGCAGTTTCAATTATTGTTGTTCAACCACCATTTGAAAATATAAGAAATTTCAGAAATAAACAATTTATAGGTTTTAAGTCACACCCTGTTCTGAGCGACTGGCTGAACTCTTGCACTGCCCTGTTTTGTCCTCCCCAAGACGTGAATCATTCTTTTGTCCCAAGCATCCACCCTGTGTAAATGACCCAGCCCATAAGTCACCCGGTAGCTACTTCAGTTATTGGATTGACTGTCTCATATGGCTTGTACATAGGGCTCAGTGCATCTGTGGCTTATGGCATCCACTGGGGGAGGGGGTTAGGACCTATCCCCTGTGGATAAGGGGCTTTACTGTACTGACATTCAACATGGAAGTGGAGAGTGCTAATTGCACAGGACCCATTATGGTTTTCTTTTATCCAGGCCCCTCATTGAGCTGAGTACTTCCCAGGCTTCCTTGTAGGGAAGTAGGACTGTGTTTGGGAATGGAGCACAGAGCACATATGACTTCCAGGTACCTGGATCACAACCTCCAAAAGGAAGCTCTTTGGTGTCACCTATTTTTCTCCATCCTTGCTGCCAGGGAATGGTCACAGCTGAGGAGTCCCCTCAGAGCCCAGGACACAAGTCACCAGGCCAGGATGCAAAGCCAGGCAACAGTCCTGCACCCTTCCCCAGGGCCTTCAAAGGAGGAAGCCCTCCTTACTGAAGCTCAGCCTGCTCTTCAATCAAACATTGTGGATCATTGATATATTTGAATTTATTTTATCTTATTTGTTTGGGGCTGTCTATTTTTCCCAATCATGCTATAATTTTTGCTTTGTTGTCTTTCTTGTTGACATCTTTTGAATTGTTGAGGTTTTGTTCCTTCTCCCTCTATTTTAAAGATTTCTACTAACTTTAAAGTATAATTCCTAATTATATCATTTTATTATTTAATATCATCTTTTGGTTTTCATAAAGATGGTAAAATTTGAATTCATATCTTTACCCTCTTCCAGTACAACTCGAAGGCCCAGGAGTAGTATCTATAATATTTTTGTTTTGTGTTTTAATTCTAATTTGTAAATCCTATAAATCTCATTTTTCTTTTCTTTCTTTTTTTTTTTTTTTTAGCTTTTGTTGATGGCAAATGCTCTCAGTTTGCCTGGCTTTATATTCATTATTGAAAAATAGATTTAAGGACAGCACAATTAGGTTGATTATTGATATTTTCTAACATTAATAGGAAATAATTTCAACTGATTTCTGATTTTCTTTGGTGCTGTCAAGAAGTAACTTCAGCCCTTATTATGGATTCATTCAGGAAAACCTGTCTTTTCTCACAAAGAACTTTTACTAATTTCCTTTTGTGTAAAATTTCATTTTGGGCAATCAAGCTGTGGATTTTTTTTTTTCTGTTTCTTGCTTCTCATTGGACTCTTAGATTTCAGAATTGATGTCTTTTAACATATCAGAAACATTCTTGCATTTCAGTTCCTCCAATTCTTTCTTCCTTTTGGAATTCTAAGAAGACCAAACTCCTTACCCTCTTCATCGTAATCTTGGAATTTTATTTGCTGTGTTCCACTTTTTCTGTTACTACAATCTATATTACTTTCTTGGATATATTTTCAGATTCACTAACTGCCTATTCAACTGTGTAATTAACAAGTAAAATTTGAATTAAAAAAAAAAGTTTCATCTATTTTACTACTTAATTCTAGAAATTCTAATTGCACTTTCCTTCCTAACTTGCTTGGCTGTTTTTAGAGTCCTTATTATTTGATTGCATTTGTAGTCACTTCCTATACTTATTTAACCTTATTAAATATATAATATACATGAGATATAGAACATTATATTACAACCAATATTTCTAGTATCTAAGAGCTGGAAGGTTGAGTCTATGATCTATCATTTTTTGCTGCTTATCACTTTTTGTGCCTTCTTCCCTTGAGGTGTTGTGACTTGGCCACACCAAAGTGTTTCCTTTCAAAATTATCTGAAGCTCATTGTTGAAGGTTTATTTCTCAGGAAAGAATTTGTGTTTGCTCCCGGCACATCTGTTCCTATATACTCAATGACTGTTGCAAAGTTTTTCAGATCAAGAATTTAGCTGGAAGTTTATTCAGACAGTGCTACAAATTGAAGCAAGGCCAGCCTCTGTTTGTAAGTCAGGGAGTTTTATTTATTTATTTCCCTAGACTTAGGCCAGGATTACAGAATTAATCTCTTTGTGATGTTCCCATTTGTGCAGGGTGCTTCTTTCTGGCTCTCCCTCATGTTGATGGTGTAACCATTGAGGTCTCCTTTAGACCTTTGCATCTTCTCCCAGGCTTGTCAGAGAAACCCTGGAGGAGAGGGATAACTTTGGTCCTCAGCCTACCTTTGACCTTGGACTTCTCTGGTGGGTCTGTGAATAGTGGCATAGTGATTTTTAATCTCTTTTTGACAGCTCAACAATAGAGTGTATGTGCATGTGCATATTTTTTTTTTGTGGGGCGGTGTATTTGTTTCATCCAAAGTATTTTTTAGGATTTCTAATTCACTTTCTGATAAAGAACTCAACTTGGAGTTCCACCACAGTGTGCCTCATGCTCTTGGTTGCTGCCTGCAGTACATCCAAACCTTGTCATTTAGTGTGAGGTGCATAAATACCTGAGGCTCTGCCTCACACTACACACCGACCTTTTCAAAGCCTGTCCAGCTCTGGTCAAGTCTCACTCAGACCTTCTTAGGTCCTCACAATTTGATGACTCATTCAAGGGTAAACAATTTTGTTTCCTTGGAATTCACAACCCAATTTATTGATCATCAAAATAGTAAACTCTACACTGTTTAAAGGGAACTTAATATAGGAATCTGATCCCATAGGTGACGGAGGGGTTATGAAGTCCAATTGGGCACACTCTGAGGGTACCCCGTATTGGCAGGCTAAGGCTGGAGGCCCAGCACGAGAAAGTGGTGACCTCAGTGAAGGACCAATATCCAGAAGCCAAGGCATGTCTTATGAACAGACTCACCACATGGAGGGCTGTGTGGTGTGGGCAGGGACCTAGAAGGGGGTCACAGACTTAGCCTCTGCAGAGGTGCCACCACCACAGTGCATGGAAAGAGGCTTCCCTCCTGACTCTGCTGGAGCTTCCCCTGGCCAAGTCCTCTCAGAAGCCTGCTGACAAGGAGCCCTGGAGGTGCTGTCTCTGGGGACAGAGTGGAGGCAAAGGCCCAGCTGGGACCTGAGACCAGGCCTCTCTAGCAGTGGGTATGTAAGCAGTGCCATTAAGCTTGTTTCCTACCATCTCCCCAAACCCATGATTTTTAAATGCCCACAAGAGTTTTCAGTTATTAAATTGTGGCACAATACACATAACATAAAATTTACCATTTCAACGACTTTTATTGGTCCATTTTAGAGTCATTCAGTACATTCACAATGCCATATGCCTTTACCAGTATCCATCTCTGGAACTCTTATTGTCTTGTGAAACTGGAATTCTGTACCCATTAAATATTACTCCTCTGCCTCTGCCTTCCTCTGGTACCGCTCTTCTGCTTCTGTCCCTGGGAACCTGCCCACTCTAGGAACCTCATGGATGTGCACTGGTACAGCATTTATCCTTTGGTGCTGGCTTATTTCCTCAGCCTAATGTCCTGGAGGTTCACCCTTGTTAGGGTCTGTGTCCAAACGTCCTTCCATCTTACAGGCTCAGTGCCACTCCATGGTGTGGCTGGACCACTTTGGCTTCATCCCCCACAGAACCCCTCAGGGTGGTTGCAGCGTCTTTGCCTGGTGCCCTGCCCAAGTCCCCCTACCTCACACAATCCCATGTTCTTGTATGGAATCCCTCCAGAGTTCCCCCCAGAATTGCCACACTATACTTCCTCCCTCTCTCTGTCCAGCTCCTGTTGTTTGGGTTTTAACTCTGTAACCTCTAATAACTTTGTACTTTGCACATGAAAGGGATTCATGCTGATAGATTGGTAGGAGGTATGCATGGCTGTAAATTCCAGCTTCATCAAGGATACATGAGCTGGAATGAGTCACCTAGATCTTTTGTATTAATTGCAAATGTGAATGATGCTAGGACCCCCCTGTTTGCTGGAAGGAATGATGAGATCATGCTTTACATGTATTTGCATGTGTTTATATGTGTTATTTCCTTCAAGAATGATGGAAAAATCATGAAAGAAAGATAGACATTTTTTTTTTCTTCTTGTACCTTCCAAATTTTTCTGCGTGGTTAGAAATGTCATAAGTGGCTGGTTCTTATAGTCAGTGTTCTGCTATAACTTGCCAGGTCGCTGATCAGCATTATCTACCTATGAGGTCTGGGGGCGTGTGGCTCTGAGTACTCCTGTTAAGCAAGGTATTGTGCCACACCTGATAACCTTTGACTATGTGGTTTATTCTCTCATCAGGACAACAGGTCTTCCTTTTGACATGTTCCTGGGCAGATTTGGAAAGAACAGTTCTGCAAGCATTTTTTTCTAGGTGCAAGTAATCAGAAATCAGCTAATCATTTCCTGTAATTAAAGAGTGTCCAGTTTGAAGATATCTTTAAAAACCAGAAAATTAACTGCAAAACACTCTAGACTCTGAGTAAAGAGGGGGGAAACAAACAAACAAATAAAAACCACAGTAACCCCTTGCTTAATTCCACATCCATTTTTTTTAATATTTTATGGATAAAGAGGTTAAGAATCATGCAATATTTATGAAGGTTAGAGACAAATGGTATCTTTTCTTATTTTAGATAAATAAGTGTATTTATCATATTTTTTTGATTGTGAGAATAATTCATGGTCACACAAGATGGCCGGAGAGTATAAATCTCAACTTTATCAGTCACCAGTTTTGTGAACTTATAAAATCAATTATGTGAGCTTCATTTATAGGGGGATCATGATTGTATCCTTCTTACGAAATTTTATGTGACTTCAATGGAAAACAATCATAGAACTTTATGGATCCTGACTCATAGAAACTACAACTAAAAAAATCGTAACAAAAGTAAAAGAGATGTTTGATAGCAAATATAAAGAGATTAAGTTGATACAAAAAAAGCATAAATAAGTGCAACAGCCAATAATCCCACAATATGCAGTGGTTGCTAATGACATAAGTGTGTTTCTCTGAATGCACACCATTGCTTTCTTACTTTCTTGATTCCAACCTGTGTGTGTAGACTTTCTTACAGAAATCAGATATGCTGCCTCATATTATTACTTCCTTTATCAGTAATAGTATACTGTGAATATTATTATATTGCAATATATAGAGAGCTAGAATAGATCATTTTAATAGTTATATAATAGTACATATGGGATTGATTTCAACCATCTTCTATGGAAAACTTTTAATGATTCTTATTTCTTTTTTCTGTAATGACTAATGTCAGTTTCTATGAACTTGTCAGTGCCTGTGAAACTGACTACTTATGTCTATAGGATCAATCCCAAGAGGTGTAATTGTACAATCAAATAGTTCACCTTGCTAAGTGTTTAATCTGTACTTCCAAATTGTATTCCAAAAATGTGGTAACAATTTACACCTCCATAAACAACATATAAGTGCACCTGTTTTTCTCTTTTTGCAATCTGCTGATTTTTTTAAAATCTATTTCTTGTGATAATCCATGCACTTTTGATTGCCAATGTAAGCAGGCACATCCATGCAGCATTTATAAAATTATGCTGGCAGCTTCTCTATATAGGAAGACACAGCAAGTCATTATAACAGATACTGAATGGGACTCTGTACTGTGGCCAAGGTTTTTCCTTCCAGAAGCACATTATGATGCAGAGCCCTGGAGTTGGCTTAGACCTGCTTGAGTAAGGAAAACAAAACTATCTAAAAGACACAAGCACCAAGAACCCATTTCTGATGAAGAATGCAATGATAAAACCTATTCATTGTAGGACAGGGTATGGCAGGTGAAAGGATTATGACCGTGTTTTGTTGGTTAGAAAGAACAACAACCAGTTGGGAAGAAAAAGTTAAATCTGACACAAGAGCCCAGGTATATGAGAGGGGACAGCTGGTGTCATCAGGTGTCTGCATTGAATCTGGGACACCCTTCAAAGGGAGCCAATGCAACCCAGTGTCCCCATGCTGGAAACAATCCCTGTACAAGTGACTGTGAACTAGGGTTTATATCCCTGGAATCAGTGGGTGCAAGAATCAGACCAGACCGGGAATTGCATCCCCAAAGGACACATCAGTGACAGCAGTCGCCCAAAGGTGAGCAGGGACTCATCTATCAGAGCTGTTCTTCCTCATTGTCTGGTATCTGGATGCAGAGCTGATGCCCTCTGGACCATGTAACACCTAGAGGTTCTGTGGATAATTGAATGCATGTCTCAAGGGGATCTTTTGTTCCGTGGTTTCTGTTCATGAGGGCGTGTCAACATAGGAATCATTTGCTGGAAAAAAAAAAAGAAAACGTGAATTGAGACATGCCATGGCACCACTGAAAGCAAGTTTCACACTTGGAGAGTTTTGAAAATTATTGTTAATGGAATATCTTGTTTATATCCTCTATCGTGTTTTCTTTGAGTATTCCTCTTTATTTCAGTGACATGGAAGAACCCTTTAGATATTAGTGCTGTTAACTATTGCCACATGTATTGGGTACACTATCAAAGAAAAAAGAGCTAGAAATTGAAATGGGAAGCACAACAGCAATTTTTACTTTTTAAGAGTTTCTTATTTACTTGCCAATCATATTAAAACACTTTTAAACCAATTAAGCAATAAAAGCCTTGTAAAAAAAATCTTAGAGACTTTTTAAAGCAGTAAGAGATGCTTAAAGGAATCAAATAACTCCTAAGTTCTTTAGAATTTAGAAGCTCCTGAACATGGTGATAAGGGCAGGAGTTATAAGAAGGGTCTGAGATCAGTAATGTTACATGTGATCTGGTGAAAGGAAGTGTTACATAGCAAATGGAATGTGTACAGTCGACTTGTTCTTGAACATTCTAGCAAATTGACCCATACTCAGCATTGAAATTGAAACAAGGGATACATCATTCAGAAAACAAATTGGCCTCTTGTAGATAGAAAAATAAGCTTCCAAACTACATTTCTGAAAATCTTAAAGCCAAAAACACTGATTTCAAATTGCATCATTCAATGCTTACTGGTAACAAACCTTCAGAAACCTCATTCTTCTTAAATATCCCAGTAAATAAGTATTGAAGACCAATTCTCTGCCGGCATGTTATTTTAGCACTAGAATTGTTAATTGTGAATGAAATAAATGACCTCCTTTAAGTAGCTCAAATTCTGTAAAGAGATTGCAGAGGTGTTGACAGAGAAGTCCCATCCAGCATTAGGTAAAGACCCATAATAACACTGCAGAGCAGAGACATTAAGACAGAGGCTCTGAAGGCAGAGAAACTGAGCTCTTGTCATTAGCTGAGTAACCTCAGGCAAGTTGATTACATTCTTAGTTCCTCAATTCTTCATCTATAAAACAGAAAGAATAAATCCTCCTCATGGTTTGATTGAGGATCCTATTAGTTGACCCGTGCAAGTGTTCAGAACAGTGTTTGGCACACAATAAGTACTCAGTAAGTATCAGCTATTAATGTGATATTCACAAGCAGCTCCCAACCTCAGTCTCACCATCTGTAAAATGAGAATAATAATTCCCATAAAGGGAAATAATAGCCTCTGCCTCACACAATGATTTTAATGCCCAAGTGAGATAAAAGACTGCAAATATGTGGACCATTCTAAAGCCTATTCAAGGACGGAATGTCATTTTCACTCATCATGTTCCTCATGACTTAGCCCCACTACAAACAAATAATACATGAGTCTCTAAATTACGCATTAATTGCAATTTACCTTTATTTTTAACAGTGAATCACTTTGTGTTTTTGTAAACGTGCAGTGGCAATTAGGCTGAGTTGCTCTGTGCAATCCCACTGTCATTTGCCCACTTTCTATATTACATATTCATTAAAGACAAGCAAGTAGTGGATAAAAATCCATAGCACACAACCTTCTAAACAAAGCTCTTTTCGAAGATATGCAACACCCTCAGAACACACATACTTATTTGAGGCCATCAGAGAACTTCATACATCCAGGATATAAAGATTAGGAGCATCATAATGGATTTTTCCCCCATTACAGAAATAAGAGCAAACACAAAGACCTCCCAACCAAACTAAGGATTAGTATGAATGAAGTAGTAGAACTAAATTTGCTGATCCTCATCAACTGCATTCATCACTTATTGTACTCATTAGCCAGCTCAGCCGATTCTGTACAGAAGTCGGATCTAGTGCATAAAATCTAACCAAATGAACAAATGACCTGCTAAGGAGACTTGATCAAATTGGGAACACAGCTCATCTTTCCTCATTCACTGATGTTCTCCTCCATGCTCCTTCTCCCTCTTTTCTGCTCCAAACCACTCAGGAAAATCCACTTGGTGTGCACATCCTGAAAAGTTTTCAACATACTGAGCCACACACTCTTTTCCCATGGACACTATATAAAGTAATAGACAGTAGAGGAAGATACAATGCCTATGAAGCTCTTACCTGACACCATCAAAGGTGCCCTAAACAGAATGCAAGCCTATGAAAAGAGGATTATAGTTAATTTTACTGTTAATACTATATAAAGTGTTAGTGACTATTACAGAGTAAAATATGACTGCCTCTAGTTTTTTTTTATAGAGTTAAATTGCAATTGTTTCAATAATCAGATCCTTGAATGAAAAATGGAGAGAAGAAAATATATTTTTCTTTGCAGGGAATGACCAGCCATGAGCTCCCCAGAATTTCCTGACAGCTGTTTTATAGATAATGTAATTGGATAAAACTTGTCTCTGCCTGGATGATGGATGTCTATCCCTAAAATCCATACAATTATGATATGATGTCAAATTATTTCTAGGCCTCCAAAAAATCCTGAAAGAAGCTGGAAAATTAATATATTTGTTTTGAGTTTTCTGATTTCCTTAATCTTGAATTTGGAATGTTTCAGGTTACTGAGAACATTAGTTGAAGACTGATATTTCTAAGCATCAAACCAAGGGTTTGAGAAATCTCTTACTTTGTTCTGTTTTTTTTTTTTTTTTTTTTTTTGTCTGATTTGGTTGTCATCTCTATTAGTGATAGTGAAGAAATAAGATACAATGGTCAATGCTTAGTAAGTCTTTGCCACTTAAGCAGCCTTATGAGGCTAACCCCTGTGAAACAGTTAGAGGAGGACAGAACAATCTAGATTAGGGATGCAGGTCCGGGATTAAGACACCTGACAGCTGATGTCAGTTCCCAGGATGCCTTCTAGAGTGAGAAGCAAAAGCTGACCAGATCCCCCAGACCAGATCCCAGATGGAAAGAGAAAAGAGGAGAGTGCACTGTGATTTGGGGTCTCCTGAGCCAATGTCAGATAAGTCTAGAAATAAATTAGGCTGGACTTTGGGGTGGATTGTCTACTAGGAGAACTTCACCCTCCAGAATAGCTGGGCCAATTTCTGAGGACACCCAGAGGCCAGTAGAGAGTTAGAAACAGATACAATGTGATAAACAAAATTATTAAAGCTGAGAAGAATTACAGATGAATGTAATGGTTAAGGAAGATGAGTCTGGCTGCAGTGCACAGAATGGTAAAGAATGGGAGACAGCAGGTGAGGCCATCCATCTGGGAGGCTGCTGCAAGGGAGTCAGGGTGATGGCTGCAAAGATCAGCCAAAAGAACACTCAGAAAAAAGAAATTGAGGGAAAACAATGGGACTTAGTGGTCTCCATGAAGATAATGATATTATTTTTTGCTTGGAATATGTGGTTTTAATGGTTTCCTCAGACCCAACTAACTATAATGGTTAAATCAATTTCGTTTATTGTACTTCTTGAAAAAAGGAATTAGAAGGATTTGTCTTAAACCATCGGTACAATTCCTAAAGGAATAAGATGATTACTTTTAGGTTTTCCAATAACTAATACACTTGTCATTGGATTTTTAAGTATTGCTTGTGTTAGTCAGCTTTCTTTTATTGTAACAAATAATTGAGATAAAGCCACATCAAAAAGAAGAAAGGTTGGGCTGAGGATATGGCTCAAGTGGTAGTGCGCTTGCCTGGCAAGTGCGGGGTGCTGGGTTTGATCCTCAGCACAACATAAAAATAAAATAAAAATGTTTTGTCCACCAAAAACTAAAAAATAAATATTAAAAATCTCTCTCTCTCTCTCTCTCTCTCTCTCTCTCTCTCTCTCTCTCTCTCTCCTTAAAAAAAAAAAAAAAAAAAAAAAAAGAAAGGTTCATTTTGTCTCATGGGTTTGGAAGTTTAAGTCTTGACTGTTGTCTTTGGACCAATAGCCAGTTAGTACATCATGGCCTCAGCATGTAGCAGAGGAGGCCACTCCTACCGTGGGAACCAGGAAGCAAAGAGAAAGGACAGCCAGGTTCCCAATTTCCCCCTGAAGGGCACACCCTCCTAAAGACCTAACATTCTTCCACTATGCCTCATTTCCTTGAGGTTCTACCCCTTCTTAATGGTGCCACAGCCTGGAGACCAAGCCCTTAACACACGGGCCATATCCAAACCACAGTGGCTTGCTTCTGTGTCATCCTGTGTTCACTTTAAGTCAAAACTTAAATAGCAAAGCGATAAGTACTCCATATAGAATTTTGCAACCCCTCAAGGTGCTGGCTCCAGGGGTCTCCAGTGACCATGCGGCTTTCCATGCCAGGATGACTTAGCATCGCAAACTGGAAAGAGCAACTCTCTTTTTATTCTGCCTTCTCACAGCTGATCTGTGCCTAGTGCCCACCGTGTGCCAGTCGGAATGGGTTCAGCTCCCACTGTTAATAAGACACACAGCCTTCATTCTCACAGAGCATTGAGCCCCAAACATCCCTTCACAGGCATGCTCTTTCAAAGGTTTCCTTTTAAAATTATCTTCACTGCTATTGAAATTAAATTTAAAGGTACGTGAATCTTTTATTTTTCTACTTTTGATGAGTCTGAAAAGATAGCAAGCATATACCTCAAACTTGTCCATTCATATATCTAAAACAGCATTTCTATGAAAATAGTAAATCAATTTTAATAAATCAATTTTTCTTTATCTTTAAGCTCTTTAGTTTTGACACAGTCCGGGGTCTTATAATGTATTCGCTTTCCCAAGCCAATTCCCGTGATCTCAGTTAATGGCAGAAGCGAAGGTAAAATGCTTCTGACTTCTTGAGTTACTCTCAGGGACCAGACCCAAAGACTTGTTTGAGTGCATTGCAGAAATTTAGAGACACTGAAACGTACAATACTAAATGTAAATCATTCACAACTACACCTCTCTTAATTAAAATGGATAAATAAAAACAAAAGCAAAGGGTAAACACTAAAAGAAAAAAAAAGTAGTTTTACTTGTAATTCTGGCTTTCTGGCTCATCATGTTTGATAAATTGCAATGTTGCTTCTAATCTGTCACCTTTCCCCGGGAATTCTCAATTTAATCTCTTGCATAACTGTTCATAAGAACAACTCCAAATGTCTTATAGACTACAACCAATTTACTTCTTAACAAATAAAAAGTTAAGAAACAGTCTAAAATGCTGTATGAAGATTTGCAGAACAGATGACTAGATGTAAATGTTTATCTTCTTTTGATCTAGTTTACTACTGTATCACCTATTGAATGGGAAGACATAAAAATTGTCTTTTTTCAAATCAAAGTGTCTAACAATTACTTTGAAAGTCTGTGCTTCAAATCTGTCTTGCTAATTCATTTTTAAATTAATTGCTGCTTTCTAAAAAGAGCATGCTTTTAAAAACAAAAGATACTTGCAGCCCATAGGAAAATGATGTTATCTAAAATTTCATTTCCAGTCAAAACTATATATAGTCAAATATATTATTCTGGTTTTCCCCCCAAGAAAATTGTGTTGTCAACCTGATAGCCGAGCAGCTCAGGACGTCTGATACTCACTGGAACAAGCTTCCACACACAGTCCCATCTTCTTTCCCCTCTCTCTTGGTCATGAAATGTTACCAAACACTCCATGCATTGCTTCAATCTTGCTAGTTAATGAGTCAAGGGCAGATACACCTTAAAAACTCTTTTCATCTGCTAGGATGCCACCATTTTGCATTCCCCAAAAGAAAAAAGAGAAACAAGCTTCCAGAAAAAATGGAGACCCTGCTTTTGTGTCTGATATGGAGAGCATGCTACCTTAGAGTGCTAGGTTCTTGAATTGAGTTTGCACAAGTACAGGACTAATGCAATATGTAAAATTCATCAGAGCCAGGATCTATTCTGTTAGCTTGAATCTGGGTTGGATGGTCCAACACCCTGTCTGCTTTTCTCACCTGAATAATTCAGAATGGTAAAAAGAGCTTTAGAATACTTTCTATCCATTGCAAGTTTTTTTTCTTTAAAAGATTATAATATTAAGGATGAGCCATTATTTTCCTTGATATCATAAGTAACTTTTTATCATTGGTAAAGTTAAAAACAATTAACATTTGAGGACTGTGACATCTGAAAGAAAAGATAAAAATCAGCATAATATTTTCTTTATCCCTCAGGTGAAAAAGAATGGAAAATAGATTACTACATTTGAAATGACATAGCAAGATGGGGGATGTAATATTCCCACAGCCTCTTTTGGCTGCTCAACTTCCTTTTGATAAGTGAAAAATGTTGCTTACAGCAATTTATCCTCCTCCATTTTTGATATATGACATGTTGATGAAAATCCCGGTTTAAAATACACCAGTAGGATGATGGAGGGGATCCCAAGCAAGAGTTATCTTCTGTCCTTAATAAACCTTTGTTTAAAAGGACCCCTGATGCAAGGAGTTGAATTTTGTTCCCCCAAAACCATTACATCCTAATTTCCAATACTTCATAATGCAACTGCATTTGGAGATAGATTCTTTACAGAGATAATAAAGGTGAAATGAGGCCAATAGTGTGGGCTATAATTCTGTACCACTGGTGGTTTTATAGGAAGACACAGACACATTTGGAGGGAAGCCCATATGAAGACACAAGGAGATGCCAGCCATGCATAACCAAGGAGAGAAGCCTCAGGATAACCCAATCTGTGGGCACAGATATGTATAATTCATCAGAGCTAGGATCTATTCTCTAGCTTGAATCAGGGTTGGATGGTTCAACACCCTGTCTGCTTTTCTTACCTGAATAATTCTTCCCAACATGCCTGTGCTATCCCAGGTCTGCTGAATGGCAGGCAGTGGGGAGCCAAGATTGCAAACATGGGGCATCAAACCTCACCCAGCTGTTGAAGTTTGGTTTTCCACCTTGTGTCAGAAAGTGCAGAGGCAAGAGCCTTTGGGAAGTACAAAACCAGAGGGCACCGAATGGGAGACCAGGGAGGAAGCATATCCAAGGGTATGATTCCTACACAGAGTGGAACAGTGGCACAATGTCCCCCAGTGGTAAACACAGCAACATGGAAAAATTAGGACTAAACTAGCCAATCCACATTCAGAGAGCCAAAGGAAAGAACTTGAATTTAACCTCTAACACAAAAACTTCTGTCTTTTGTAAAGAGATAAAAATCTTGGGGACAGATAAGGTAGTTTGTCAGCGGATTTTGAACTGTCACATCCTGATGCCAGCATTGGCTTAATTTCTGAAATAAAATCTCCATCACAATAATCAAAAGAGGAGGGTTTCAGTTTCTGTTCCTTTTCCTGCCCATTGAAACAATTGACTGACTTTTCTTTCAGTGTTCTCTGAACTTTCCATGGCTCCTCATTTTCTTTAAAACCAAAGGCTCAACAGTTTTTAAAAATGAAGTGGGGGAAAAGTAGTGTTTATAGGCAAAAAAACTCCGTTGATGTCCTTAGTCACTGGTGTACTCTCAAGCAACACACTTCTATTACTTTAAATTTTCCCTCATGCTGTTCGATCATTTAAGTGGATTTGAGAAATAGGAGTGAATCAGCATAACCTCATCCACAGCCTCTGACTTACTGCCCACGTCCAGAAAATGCTGAGGTGTTGCTGCTGTTTGTATTTCCTACTCATGCATAAAGAGAAGCAGAAATGGAATTTCTTGGCAATTGGTGAAATGCCCCAACACACGCAATCACTTCCTTCCATTGAATAAAGGATGTGCCCACATGAGCTTCTCCAGAAGCATAAGATGTCCATAAGAGGTTTCATGGGGAGAGTGGATGGGATCCAAGGACTGGGAAGGGTAGAGAACAGAATCAAGAGGACCCCAAGCTTGCGGAGATTAACATTTAATGTTCCCAGGTTGCCATCCATCAATATTCAAGAACTTACTGCTCCAGAGATGACACTTCTTTGCTCACACATTTTCATATATTATTTTGGTTGCTTTTTCCTTCATTGACTCTCTCAACATCTTTTTCTTCAGGATGGCCTGCTATGTGTCAGGCCACTTTTTAGGCTCTGAAGCTGCAGTGTTAGCCAGACCAGCAAAAAATCACTGTCCTTACAACCTACTACTAGCATATTAAAACAGTGGAGCCTGAGAAAATAGGATAAGTTCAAGTTTCCTATAATTTAGGTTTTAAAAAATTAAAACGTTATGTTTTGACTTTACAGTAAATCCCATAACATAACAATAGAGTAAATAGTTTGTGCATTTCTCACTCAAGGTGTGTACCCTGACCAGGGATAATTAAGCATCTTTCAACCTCCTGACCAAATTCAATTTCTCCAATCTCCTTTAGATCTCCAGGATAGTGGTTCTTTCTCTTCTCTGGATAATATGGGATACAAAGATAATTCCCAGGAATTTGCAGCTATTTCATCAAAAACAAAGGCAAAAATGATCCACAGAGTTAGACAAACCCTTGATAACCGGAGAGAACTGGAGCCAGGTTCCTACTTAAGCCACAAGAATCTGGTCTTACAGATGGGCTGATCCGTTATATAGTTCCATACATTACGCAAATCATTTAGCCACTGCTTGGTGATTTGCATACAAATTCTTAAAGAGTTGTCCCTTCAAAGCCAAAGCCTAATTTCTCCTTCCTGTGAAAGTGGTTGTGACTTAGTGACTAGTCTCTAATAAATAAAGATGGAAGTGGCTGGTGTGATTTCCAAAGCAAGGCCAGGCCATGATGTTACTACTTCTGTGTGATTCTCTCCGGGGTGACTCCCTCTAGGAGAAAATAGCTGCCAACCTCCTGGGGACAGTCAAATAATCTGTGGAGAGGAACTGAGGCCTCTTGCAGCAACAAACAAAAATTGGCCCTTCATGCGAACAAGCTGCATTGGAGGCTGGCTGGTCCTCTCTCCCTAGCTATATTTCAGAGACCTGCAGCCCCAGCTTCATCCCAAACTACAACTTCCTGCAAGGCCCACTAAACTGGTTCACTCCCAAGAGAATAACAAATGCATATGGCAACTTGAACACCATTAAGTTTTGAGGTGATTTTTTTATGCAGTAACAGACCAATTTGGGGAGACATTGTAGGGCACAGCAGTGAAAAGTTGGGTAGATATTCAAGGAGTATAGGTGAAAAGGAAGCACCTAATATACAATAATAGGTGATAGGAGAGGCCCTAGCTGCTCAGCTTGGAGCACTGGCCAGATTTCATGGAGAAACAATAACTAGTCGAGCAAAACCAACAGCCTAGAAGGCAGAGCTCGGAGCCATGGAGAACTGCTTCCATGTCTTGAGTCCTAAGTAAGGAACTGCCACCATGTGTCCTAGCGATTTCAAAACTGCTATGGAGCTGTGGCTTCTCTGTGCCTCCTTTGTGCATGGAACATGTAGTATTTATGTGGTGTCTGTCACACCATTATATGTTAGGGTTATGTGGCTTCTTAGCTCACAGGCATTCAGGGCAAGAGAGACTTGAGTCTTTAAAGCTGAGCTCAAGTAGCAACACCCACAAGAATTGGGCAAGAAAGGGGTTGAGTGTATTTTGAAAGTGGTAGTGTATGTTTTTCTAAGCAAAGTGAGGACTTTTAGTCAAAATTTCATAAAACAGAAGATTTTAATTTAGCCTCTAGAGTGCTCTATTGGAGACACATATGATGTGCTTGGTGCTATGAACTGAATTGTGTCCCCCCAAGTTCATGTGCCTCAATCCCAATGTCACCATGAGGAGTAAGAAATAACTTCAGGGCAAATGAAGTTATGGGGTGGAATCCTGATCATAGGATTTAGTGTCCTAGGGTTCACTTCTTCTCCTTCCAACAAACACATGAGGACACAAGGTGGAGATAGGCTACTATGAGCCAGGAGGAAAGCCCTGGCCAGGAACCAAATCAGGTAGCACTTTGAACTTGGACACCCCAGGAT
The DNA here is from genome assembly GCF_048772815.1 of Callospermophilus lateralis. Taxonomy (NCBI): domain Eukaryota; kingdom Metazoa; phylum Chordata; class Mammalia; order Rodentia; family Sciuridae; genus Callospermophilus; species Callospermophilus lateralis. Next base: position 21,560,639 of record NC_135317.1, on the reverse strand, counting down.
CCAAAGAAGCAAGAAAATACATTTCTGTTGTGTATTTTTACACTATACTATGGTATTTTGTCATGGCAGCCTCAGAAGACTAAGAACATGATGGCATTATGCGGAAACCCTAGAATCCTTGGGGATAAAGGTACTACAGACTTTGGCCTGATCACAGCTCATTTATGAGTTTTGAGGCCATAGTTCCTAAACTGTCCAACTGTCAGTCACTTTGTAAGAGAGACACATTTATTGAGAAATTATAAAGTTTAAGGCATTCATTGAACCCATCTAAGGAAAAACTGAGTTACAAACATTGTAAGTTTGGTTTGTTAGAAAATAACTGTGTGATTTGGCAAATCTAAAAGTTTCCTAACCAGGTCAACAGAGGAATGCTTTGAAGCACACTCTCCCCCCACCCCGTGTCTAATATCTATCTGGCAGGGTGACATTCAGGTGTGGCAGGCTGTGCAGAACCTGTTAGGTTCCTTGTTATGAGGTAACTGCTACAGAAGGATATGAAATTGCTGAACTGTTGCAGCTTGCAAGTTTCATGTTGGCTTTTCACAGACATCTCCCAGGTTTAAACAAGGAAGAAAAGTTGAAATTTTATTTGGTGTCAGTTTAACAAAATGACCTGCCCATGACAGTTCTTTAAGCCTTAGAAACTGGACCCCCTGGGATAGTTTTAAAGACATTTAAATATGTTACTTCAAGACTCAGCAAAGGAAATCTAACACAAATGAGATAAAATAATTTAAGATTGATAGTAGCCAGGTGTAGTGGCACACGCCTGTAATCCCAGCAATTTGGGAGGCTGAGGCAGGAGGATTGCAAGTTCAAAGAGTACCTCAGCAATTTAACAAGACCCTAGGCAACTTAGCCTTTGATACATCAAAATAAAACAAAATAAAAAAGGAACTGGGGATGTGGCTCAATGGTTAAGTGCCCCTGGGTTCAATCTCTGGTACCAAATTAAAAAAAAAAAAAAAAAAAACATTGATAGGGCTTGCATATGCTATTGTAATTCTAATTACATTCTGATTTAGGAGTCCCCCTGAAACAAGACATTATAAACTCCTTCTTTTTACAGATAAGATAACTATGTTAATGTGTTTTAATATTTTTTTGAGTGCATTTATTAAGTACAACATGGAAGATGGGACAGGACACAAAACAAAAAGGTATGTGTTGAAAATCAAATACTTGTTCTGACATTGAGAGTAGATAGGAACAAACTTTTTTTTTCAGATTATAAAAGAAGCAGTAATTCACTAGGTTTAATAAATGAATATTAGGTGGAAGCCATGAAAAGATTTTAGAATTATTTGTAATACTAATTAAAAAAGGGAGAACATCATCTAAACACATAGAATTCTTGCTGACTTTAAACAAACAAAACTGCTGGTATTGATTAAATTAACATGAAACACACACACACACACACACACATACACACAGTGTACAACTAGAAATGGGACAATTTTTAAATGTGGCTATGAAGCTCATCGATTGAATCAATCATAACCAAAGTAAAACTAAGAATAACCTTGAAACATCTTGTAACCTTACCATTTCTGTATTTTTAACAGATAAACTGATATTTTCATGTAGTTAGAAAGTGCTTGCCTACCAGGCCCAAATCCCTACGTTTGATCCCCAGCACTGAATGAAAAAAAAATTATTTTAACCATGCTAGAGAAAACACTAATTATTATTATTACATTAAATAATTATTAAATAGAAAATAAAAATTTATAAATAATTATTAAATATATAATAATTTGTAATTACTCATATAATAATTAATATAATTTTAATTTATAAATGTTTATTAAATATATAATATAAATATTAAATAATTATAATTATTTTATAAAATGATAAAACAAACTTTTGTACTTGAGAAACTGCTAATTGAGTATACTATCAATTTCTAAAAAGGATTCCAGAGTTAGAGTAGGCAAGTAATTTAAAGGAAATTATGTTAATTTTCTGAATTAATTTTAATATTGACATATTTTCATCCACTTATAAAATCATAATTGTTTTCTTTTCTCTTTTCAAATAAAAATGTACATGATAAATAATTTTCTACTTGCTATTTTTTAAATTTTTATAAAGTGTCCCAAAATATTTATGCATATTTTTAAGTCCTATGTAGTGGGATGAATCCAGACTACTAAGTAACACTTGTTACAGGAACTAAAAAAAGTAAAGTTAAAAAGAAAGAAATAAAGAAAAATAGAGGAGGTGGAGATTTTTGTGTTTGTTTTACTTGTTTACTTTTTTTTTCAGTGGGTAGGGGTACTGGGGATTGAACTCAGGGGCACTCAACCACTGAGCCATATGCCCTGCCCTATTTTGTATTTTATTTAGAGACAAGTCTCACTGAGTTGCTTAGTGCCTTGTGGTTGCTGAGGCTGGCTTTGAACTCCCAATCCTCCTGCCTCAGCCTTCTGAGCCGCTGGGATTACAAGCATGCCACCACCATGCTCCCTTTACTTGTTCACTTTTGTGTGTGCAGTGCTGCAGATTGAATACAGGGCCTCATATTTGCTAGGCAAGATTCTCTTCCACTGAGCTTTGCCCTCAGCCCCAATGTAACTAGCTTAATCTCCCTTTTCATCTTATAATTTTATCTCAATAGGTGTAATTCTGTTTCCCCAAACAGATAATATTGCATCAATCCTCATTTTAAAAAATATGCAAACCACAAAATAACAAATGTATATCTATCTCTCTAAATAAGACAATAAAATTGAGGACATATTTATTCTAAAGTTAATGTCGATTGAAGAATAAAAATCTGCCAAATGAGAGGAAAACTTTCTAAACCCATACTGTTGTGGAGGGGTATATTAGGGGCAAATTCAGGACCAAAATAAGGGGAGGTGAGAGAACTGTTATTTAATCCATGAGTAGCTTCATCATCCCATCTTCTTCACCCTGAGAGGGTGGGATTGCCATTCCCTGTCTAACCCCCAGAAATCCAAATGTGAAATTATACCATGACATGGTCATGAGGCATTTGCAGAAGAGCCTGATTACTTTTATGTAGGGTCAGATGGACGTCTGTGATTGATGTGACTTATATCTCAATAGAACGTTTTCCGTGGATCATTCAATGGGATTTAGTTAAATGGTTGATTCCCAAGGCAGGGCTTTTAATAATAGTTAAAAGGGTTACATGCTGTGAATGTAACAAGAATCTCTGCTTTGATCAAGGCCAACAAATTGATTTGCACTTTAAATAATAAATGGAATGAAATACTTTAAAAGTGAATATTATACATTGTTGAAATCACTGTTGGAACTTATCAACAAGAACACCAACGTGTGTTTTTCAATAAAGATTCTTTGAAAGTGTAAGTAATCCTCTCACGTGAGCAAGAGACTGGTCATGTGCTTGAGATAGACAATGCTTTATTAAATGACTTAAGGCTCTTTAGAAAAATATCCTGTGGAGCTACAATAGGAGAGAAGCTGGAGGGGAGAAAAAGGGTGGAGGGTGGGAAAGGAGATGTGGCTCAATGATTATGTTTAAAATAACAATTTTATGCTTTTATTTTTAACATGCACATATTATAATATGCTGAAATTTGCATTGTGTTCAATTATTATCAACAACAGTTTAAATGATTTAAACTTATGAGGAAATATATGTTGTTTTAGAAATGATTGAGGGTCATACTTAGCAAAATATTAAGACACAACAATAACAAAATTTGAAGTTCTTTGCTTAAAGCATCAAGAATCATTCTTTTTGAAATAAAATCATCTGAAAATTGACATAATTCTTTCACTTAGTGAAATAGCTATCAATTTTTCTTTTAAAATAGTGATCGATGATTAAAATTGCTTTATTATACATTTCTATGATGGATGATGGATTATTTTGTTGAATTAAGTAATAATTCTATCACAATCTTCAATGGTTGTTTTTCTTGAAACTACATTTCCAATGAAGTTGATTTTGTTTTGAATTAGAAAATTCACTCAGAAGAAATAGTTAACCTTTCTTTAATATACTGTTCTTAACACACAGGTTTTGATAGTAACCTCACAGCATTTTAATAACATGTGTACAACACACACACACACACACTTAAAGATCTTTAATTTTAGCACCTTAGAAATATATTTGGAGTTCTTATTGTCTTAAATAATTAGTTTCATTAGACATAAAAAATAAAATAAATTAAATCACAGTACTTAATTGAAACTTATAGTGCATAGTACATAAATGTAACCATCTGGACTTACTGAGAAGAACAAAATAGGGCTTTCACTGATATGTTCTGGTCTGAACAGATGTTTCAAAATGCACGTGGAGGATATGAATCTCTTAAAATAACACACTTCAGGAGCAGCGTCAGAATTATCAACAACAAACGACTGTTCACAAAAACCTCACAGACGTACAAATACAGGCAGAAACTCGAGAGTGTTTTAATAGTGGGAAAGGGTCATAATTATATGCTTCAGGATATTATTTTATTATAGGTGACCAATAAATATGTCTGAATGCAGCTAGATCCACAATTATATTACAAAAAATTCTCCAAACCCTGGAGGTAGGTCAGAAGAATGGATATGTGCCCACACACTTGTGGGTTCCTGTTAGCAATGTTAAAGCCAAGTCATGTTACATATGCTAAAGCAGCCTGTTAATAATGTTCAATGTTCCTTCTCTGAGTTAGAAGCTGATCTCTATCTGGAGATGTTCTGTTCCAGTCTTACCCGTGAACAGCTAATGGATCCTGACATGTCTATGTGATCATGCAGTCGACTCTCTAACCTCAGCAAAACTCTTCCCTGCTTCCAGTGTGACTGATCACCCAGTAGTCATCTTATCTCTAAATATTATTCTGAATTCTGTTAAAGGGAAAATTGGAAGAAATCAAAAAGACAGGAAGAAATTAAAGGCACTGGAGAAAAATAATCACAAGGACTTCAATTTGTTTTACTTAAAACAGTGTCTGTGTCCTCCCTTGGTACATGTTTGCTTGGGTACATGAGTACATGTTTCTTATAGAAGGGATGAAGTTAAAAAAAAAAAAAAAAAAAAAAAATTCCCTTCCTGAGTGAGCACAGATTGTCCTGGAGTCACTGTTTCAGGGTAATGTGTTGGAAAGGCAGTTGGGAGGAGAAACAGGCTGGGAAATCGACCCTCAGTGGGAGTGAGTGGAAGGGTGAGTGGGTCTTAGATCTCAAAATAGAATACTCATTAAAAGGAAAACAAATATGAGAAGCTGGAGAAAGAAAGCACAGGCTCAACGTTTTTGAGTGTAAAAGGGTTTTAATTCCCAGTAGGCCAACTGACCTCATTCACAGAGAGGTTGGGTGATTTTTATTGATGTATCCACAATTTAAGACGGACTCCTCATGCCTGGGTCCCACAAACTCTGATGTCCTTCTGAGGTCTTCAGATAGGTGTGCAGAAGCCATTGTAGTGTCATGGCATGGGCAGGGTGCCTCACGTAACGAATGGGTAAGAGCGATCCTTGCAATCAAGGGACAGAGTTTAGAGGACATCTGTCCAGAATCCTTAGGCATGGACGAAGGGAGAAGCCCTCCATTTCTCTCAGCCACTACTACCTCCTCTGTGAAATCAGAAGGGAACTCCTAAGCCCTTGTCTGTATTTAAATTTTGATTGTATAACTAAGAAGAGGATGTTTGCTTTGGTTGCTTTTTCAAAACAAATTGTCTGGGTTTTACCTGTATTTGGATACCTAGAGGAAAAAAATCTACAAAAGGGTCTCCTGGAATAATGGCTTCTAGTGTGACAACTTGGACACCATACACAAGTGGGCCCTTTCCCTAGGACTCAGTGCCACAGATGGCAGAGTAGTGGTGCTTGGTGATTCTCAGGAGAGGAAGATGGGCTCCAAGTGTCACTGGACAGACCACAACACACAGCTCTGGGCAAGCGACTCGACTTATATGTGCAGCAGGTTTCTTATCTGTGGAGGTGGAGTCATCATGGCACCTACTAGTAGTGTTGTTAAGCCTAAATAAGGTAATGTATATCAAAGGAGACAAGTGTCTGGCCAATAGCAGGTCTTCCACATGTTACGACTGCACGGTGGAAACCTAGAAAACGGGAGTAGTGCTATCCATTCAACCCGCTGCAGTCTAAGAGAATGAGCACAATGGCATAGGATTGGAAAACAGGGAGCTGGAACATGCTCCCTGTGCTAAGCCCTGCTATGAGATGGACTGCATTCTGATGTGCTACAGAGAGACATAGGTGAGGTGAGTCTTCTTCGCATATCAATGTCCCGGCGTGCAAGACTGAACTACAGAATCTCCCATGCCTACCCTCTAAGCTCCCCCTCTTTGGGTTAAAGCAATTGCTTTTGTGGGCACTTCACCCAACAGATCAATAGCATAGCTGTCTATTGCAGTCACCTCAGCCCTAGGCCACAACCAGAGTCTCTCCTGTGCTCCATGTCCCCAAAGTTAAACTGAGAAGTCCTTTTAGGACTACTATTAAAAATGGAAAACAGAGGCTAGAGATGTTGTCAGAGACTTGTGTAACACACCTGCTATGCTCAGTCATAGACTACTACTACTGCCCCTTGTCACTATAATGCTCTGTGTTGACAGACATACAAACAAAACTTCCATTTACAAAAAAAAAAAAAAAAATGTGTTAACTGGGTAAAGTCCACCCCTATGAGCTCATTGGCATAACGTGAAAATCTGTATGATGAAGCACAAAACGTGATTGAGTGATGTCGTACCCCGACACCTAAGCTACCCCATGGCATATTCACCAGCACTATTGGCCTGATTTTAATGCTGAGTAGACTCATGAAGCCCTTTTAAACAGCAGATAAATAAGATTCCCAAGCATGTTTGGATCAGCTTCCTAAAAGTTGAGAAATATGATCTCTAATACTGGGCATCAGATTTAAGCATGAAACAGCAAGCATAGAATCTCCCTATGGATCTGTGTTTAATTAAATTCACTAGCCTCCTGGTAGGAAAAGTCATATGCAGCCCAATTTTTAGCAATTTACCTGGAGTTTAGCAATTTACCTCAAATCTCTAAGGGGGAAAATGAAGTGGCAATGTTTTAACTCAAGGCAGGAGGTCATTTCCCCCACACACTAATAATCTTTCCAACTTGATTCTCTTGCTTCCTGGAAATCATTCACAAAATAGATTGTACAGCCGTTTGTATGCAGGAGAAATGTCACTTGACAGCATTCACACCTCCACGTACAATGAGGGCTAGAATTGAATCATGACTTGCCCTACATCTGCAAAGAAATTACAAAAAGTAGATATATCTCTTCATGGAAGTGTCAGAAGAAGCCAAAGAAATTAAAAGGGTACTGTTTCACATCTTACACATTAAAATGTAATTAAGGTGGGGTAAAAAATAAGGACAAAATACGCTCTTGGAAACATATACCAGAATCTTTTAAATTCTTCTGAAGAGATGATCAATGACACATAAAATTTGCCTTAAATTATCATAAAACTAGAAATTGGTGTAAGTGGTATTCTTTTTAAAAATAACTCAGAATAATTTGCTTTCTGTGATTTTTTTCTGTGATTCTTATCAAATACACAGCCTGTTGGAGACACTCAGTAAGAAGGAAAATAACTGAAGTAATTAGGTAGCCATACAGTGTCTTCCTTGCAATTAAACTAATATGGGATCTTCTTGTATCTAATATCAATTGCTTGAAAAGGAAGAGACTATTTTTATAAGGAATAGCTATCTTCATGGTTTTGAAGAACATTATCTTTCTACTCAAGTATAGCTGACTTAAGGTTATTAAAAAAATTAATTCAAAGATTTTTTTCTTTTAAGAATAAATTTCCCTATTGTTCTAATGTATTTAGTGATTAAAGGGATACACTAAAATAAACAAATCCTGTTGATTCCACAAGATTTAGATACAACTTAAGCACAGTATTTCATTTTCTGACCAAATATGTGTAGCGCAGATCTCAGGACAGACCTGAGGATACTACTTTAAATAAATAACTGGTTATCTAAATCTCAGAAGCCTGCAATATTAGGTTTGGAATTTCCCAGAATCAGGCAGAAGGCTTTTGTACAGGATCTGGACATAGGTCTGTTCTGGGGCCATAAATCCCACAGGCCTGATTCACTAGGAGGTCAATGTCACCAACGTCATTCCTCCTTCCTCCCTAACACCAGACACTGCCAATAAACTGTGTTCTGCTTTGGAGCATCCGAAATCAGCAGTAAAACGATTCCTGTACAAGACAGAGGCCTCTCACTGGTGTTCGTCAATCTCCGTGAGTTACATGAGACTTTCTCAGTTAAGACTCCGTTAGTCATTGCTAATATAGAAGTTTCTAAGGCCCATCAAATATATGGCACTGAGTCTGGAGTTTTCTCTCCTTGCAAGCTGCTAGCCCTTCTATTCCTAGCAGATATCTGCCTGCCTTTCCTTGAGGTCCTCACCTTTGACAACCAAACAACACACAAGACAGTTTCAAGAACCAGTAATAGGACTGGGCCCTGTCATTGCAGCCAAGCACATAGTGGAACAGTAATAAGTATGTATGAAAGAAATGTATGATTGATTTAGCTCCCTTGTGGACAAAGTAGCAAAGACCAGAATCTGGAGTTGATGAGCAATTTTTTAGCATGCTTTTCTTTGTAAAAACTGAGAGCTGAAGTGCTTATTTTAAAATTTAAAAAAATCAAAGTTATGTTCTGACTTTTTATAATATAGTAAAATACTGCTATTTGAATTTTTAAAAAGTAAATTTTTTGGTGTGGAAGGGGTACCAGGAATTGAACTCAAGGGCATTTGACTACCGAGCCACATCCCCAGGCCTATTTTGTATTTTATTTAGAGACAGGGTCTCACTAAGTTGCTTAGCACTTTGCTTTTGCTGAGGTTGGCTTTGAACTCTCCATCCTCCTGCCTCACCCTCCCGAGCTACTGGAATTACAGGCATGTGCCGCTGCACCCAGCTAAAATATTTTTATAAGCAAGAAAGAACATGGAAGAACAAAAGAAACTATACTTCTCTCTCTTTTTTTTAAAGAGAGGTAGAGAGAGAGAAAATTTTTTTTTAATATTTATTTTTTAGTTTTCGGCAGACACAACATCTTTCTTTGTATGTGGTGCTGAGGATTGAACTCGGGCCGCACGCATGCCAGGTGAGTGCACTACCACTTGAGCCACATCCCCAGCCCAACTATACTTCTCTTAAAATTCAAAACAATAATATTTAGTAACTACTCTTCAGTTTACAGGGAGGCCTATTTATTTTCATTATTATTATTATTATTATTATTATTATTATTATCATCTTTTTCTTTAATGAGACCATATGAAATATGTAAAGTGTTCTGTGCTGATTAGTACAAAAACTAAAATAACTTGTCTCTTGGTTTGGTTGTAAAATCTTGTCACTCCCAGAAGGACAGCCCATTATCCTACTTGGTAGCCGATCCCTATATATTTTCTACTCCCCAATATCAACATGTGCAAACTTTTTCTCATCCTAATTGCCTATTTTGATGCATAGAAAGATATTGTACAATATGTATATAGTTCAGTGCAGCCGATACTCAGCTCATAGCTCTCATCTTTCTGAGCAGCAAACATCATCTAAGACATCGGACACTGTGTACTATTATGTGAAAGCAAATGATCCCTGCTTCATGCCTATTTAGCACTTTATGTTTGGAAAGCACTATTATATACTTTATGTCACTCCATCACATCAGAATCTTGTAAGCCTCAATGAGTAGTTTGTCCCAGGTCACCCAGCAAGCAGCCTGCTAAGCACTTTAGATTATTTCTTCCGAACCAATGACCATCATCACCCATTAACGTGATAGGACAATCAAAGAGATTTACATTCTATTAGAAGTCAAGGATGAAATTGGTAATAGATTGAGAGATTTTTGTGTGCAGTGACAATTAGGAACAAAGTAGTTAACATTCTGTCATATGAATGATCGGTGATGAGTTGCTAGACTACTGTGAAAATAACCATTTCTTTGGAAGCAGTACACTTGGGTTAAAAACAATTTCCCTGATGTTGTAAGTTGGCAAATCTTTAGCAAATGAAACAGGAATCCCGTCAGTATGTGGCACATACTACTCTTTCAGGACAGAAGGGATACATAAACTTGGTGTTTTGCACTGAAGATATTTGCCATGGTGCCAGGAGCTTGGGGCTGTAACTCATTTCCATAAAACCCCACATGTTTTTCTTACAAATAGATGGGCCAAACCAGTGTGTTCATTGTTTGTACAATACTCATAATTGTTTACACAATACTTGTAATTTCTTCAAGTTATGAGTGACGCCATGCTGCCAGAAGGGAAGAGGGGACTCCAAGGGATACAGAGGCTGAACCAAATGATGGCTGACTACCCGGGCTCTGAGCTGCCCAGGCTGTGAAACACAGTACTGAAGAACTTCCACGGCAGCGCCTCTGTGCGTGTCCCTGCTCAGCCCTTTCCAGCGTCAGTTTCCAAACATGGAGATGAGAAAATTTGAGAGTGGGAAGCTGCAACCGCTTCCTACCTGCTCCTTCCACCACCTGCTCTAACTGCAAGCTCCGTGCCCTGCATGGACACAGGACGATGTCATTTAATCTGTAAGTGGGGATGATGCTGAGGACACCCTACCACCACCCTCGCCTTGCATCTCCTCACCTCTGGATGGTTGTTGGGTAGGCAGAGATGCTGTGATCTTCCACCCACAAATCTCTCTGGTCCTGGAGGTCTGACGCCAACTTTTAAGCTACCTTGGCCACAGACGTCAGACTGTCACAACCAACAAGCTTATCAGCCTCAGACAGAAATCCAAGCTTTAGAGAGACATAAAGGACACTTCTAGAATCCAGCGATGATTTAAAACAAACCAACCCCCCAAGGGACGCAGGTTGTTTCCTTATCTTCATTCTGGACCAGCGTTCCTTTAATTCCCCTCCAAACTTTCAGATGACTCTTCAGAGGGCAGTTGGCTCTGTTGGAGTTAGCAGCCATGTCTACTTTGACTTTCACTTTCAGAGAATGATAAATACTCTATGGGAATACATTTTTAAAACATGCTTAGTACTTAGAGTTGCTAGCATTTACCCAGGGGAACAAAAATTAAGTTGTAGAATTTTTCCAATTTCAATGGCTGCTAAAATCTTTACTATAAAATAAAGGAGAAAGCAATCAGTCATTATTCATTAAAAAAAAATCTGAACAGTACACTAGTACACTAGACCTACAGCAGCTCTAGGCTGCCCACAGCAGAAATGATGGACACTAGATTTCTCAATCTATGGATGTTTTTCATGAAAAAACTTAGGGAGTAACCACAATCCCTGAAGCAGCAGAATAAGCCGTACATCAATAGGGTATGATTTCTGAGGACAGAACATCTTAAAATTACTAAGAATATTATAAAAAGAAATCACAGGTACAAGAATAAAATACTTATTTTCTATTTTATCCCCCGAAATATCTCATTACTCAATTCTGCCTGTCCTTGGATAATAAATATATGTAGACATATTGTATATGTCTAAATTTCACAATAGGCTTTGGGGTGGCTGTGTCATTCCTATAACATGTATACATACATTCAGAGAGAGAGAGAGAGAGAGAGAGAGAGAGAGAGAGAGAGAGAGATTTGATGGTAGGCTCATGTTGTGTCATCCCTACGAAGCTTCTGGTCTCTACCACTTATGTCTTTCCCAAAAAGGTTTATCAGCCACTCCTTCTTCCTGGTGTTTACATCCACTCCTGACAGCCATGAATGTGTGGCCACCCTACACCCACGGAGCCTGCGTGGTGTCCTGGTTTCTGATTGTGTTTCAGTCTCAAAAAGACTCTTTGCACATCCCAATGCAAGCTAGGTGGTGTTAAAAATCTGGATGAACTTGTTAAAGCTATTATCATCTGACCCCTTTTCTAAAGTGATCTTAACATCTCTGTTTCTGCTACTGCAATACACAACAGAACCTTTTTTGCTGATCAATCTAGAAAGACTGTCCACTTGACCGCCAGCTTAATTAATTGAATCCTAGTAACCTTATGTGAGGCTCAACAGTCAAAAAATTAATATATTTTCAATAATCAAGGTCTAAACTGTGCCAACTTGTGTTTGCCTACTGGCTAAGATTGATATTAATGTTTGAGTAAAACTAATTATATGTGAAAAGAAAGTTGGACTGAAACACGCGGAAACAGACTCCCTAGAAATATCTCATGCCAGTTGTATTGAGCATGTATTTCTGAATTAGCCATTTATTAATTACTCTCCAGCTTAGATAGAAGTAGCACAGCAACCAGGGTGGCACTATTTATTACTTGTGACAAATCCGAAAAAATGTTGCTGACCCTCCCCTAACTAAATATTTTGCCCTGGGAAAGAGTTTGCCTACAGAAACATTCAGGTAAACTTCTGTGCAAAAGAGATAGAGTATCTAAGCTTATAATTCAAAGTCCTTGTTCTTCTTATAGATGTGTCCAAAAAACATAACCCTGGTGCTGATCTTAGCGGAACACTATGGAAAACATGCCTCCCTCAGCATCTTGATTGAGAAAGGAGCAGGTGGAGGATGGTGGGCTCAGGCTAACTGTACTGGGCCAGCCAGGAAGAATCTACTCAACAAGATCTCTCTAAAAATAGCAACAAGAGTTTCCCTCTGCATTTAGATACCGCTTTAATTACTCTCTGCTAACAGCCTGACTGACTTATTTGGAAAAATTATTGTATTTCTCAACCTCATAGGAAACATTGACTGAGAAAAAGATATGAGACTGTCTTAAAATAAAAACTTAAAGTCTCAGACCCAATTCTGGAAAATGTCACACACCCCAGAAATTTCCAGTGTCCCTTCTAAGAAGTGCTCGTTTCTGACTTCAGCCTCTCTTTCTCCTGAAAGTCCAGGACGACCCAGGGAACAAACATTAGACACCTCCAGCACATGTGAGCCTACTACCTAGTGACCTAATTACTCTGTTTCTGTCCTAGAATCTGAGTAGGTTCACTTTTGATTTCCAATTTCTAGCCTGTATTTTCTTCATAACGTTTGTGGTATTTCTTGCAAGGCTGAATCTTTAACAATCCTGTCTTTTCTGTCCTAATCCCAGGGGGAAAATAGACCATGTCCACAATCTTGTTCACTCTTGGGAGGAAGAAGGAAAGAGAAACCATGGCTTATGGACACACTGCTACATCTGTCCTGTCTTTGTCTGGGTCTTGCAACATTTGAAATAGTGACTCTGGGCCATGTGGGTAGGGATACCACAGCTGCATGACGTGAAGGACACAATTACGTGGAACAACTGATCCAGTCTGCTCCAGAACGTGGACTGTGACCCAGAGGTGATATCACCACAGGGGTGTAAATGCTGTCTTTGTGTGTGTGTGTGTGCCTGTGCAATGAACTGTACTATTCCATGTCAATGAGGCGCGCATGGTCAACCAGGGGTACGCCAGACAGATGGGTCTAATTTAAAGAAGAAGGCCAAAGAAGTGCATGAGAGCATTCTGCACAGGAACAGGTCCACTAACTTCAGGAAGGAGGATGTTCAACTATCATTATACATGGACTTCTTGAGTTTCCATTAAGGTAAGGACTCTATGCAGGGGCTATCGGAAATGAAAGATAGCCACTGTTGTGGCTCTATTTATATGAACTGACCATGCAATGGCAGCAGGCAGTCGTTAAAGCAAAATTAAGTGCACAAATACAGCATCAAGGTGAAAAAGTGGGCCGTGAATGGTGGGAAGAATGAACTGTGTGGAGAAACAGAGCTATTGTCATTCTTCCTCCACGGCTACTAGATAGGTGCATGTAGATACTCAACACTTAAAATACTGGCACCTGATTAAAATATTAATTATTTAGTCACATAATTAATTTAGATAGTGATGATAACCATACCTGTGATCTTATCGGACACAGGTCACTTAAATACTGATCTCTCTTACCTTCTCTGAATAAGAATGTGAAAATTGATGCACTTTAAATAAATTGCCTTATATCATAATGATTCTAAGATTCTAAGGTATTCTGAGCAATAATAATAGAAATCAAAGTAATTATCCCTGATCTAATTATGGTGTAATTAGGAAGCAGATGATGTGAGGGTGATAATGGGCTGCTGCTGATTTCCCTACCTGCTGATCCGCCAGCCTGTACCACTCACTCTTGTAAGTGGATTTCAAGTTTGGATTAGCACTGTGATTGCAAGACATTGTTATTCTGTCCCCCACTGTCTGCTAAGTGGCATTCAATTAATCACGTGAAATGCTGACTCATGGGTTGCCAAAGTCTTCATTCAGAAGAAATATGTCCATTCAAGTCAGATCAATTAAAACTCTTAATACAGTGCATGTTCCAGGGCTTTCCTTCTAGAAGGGAAGGCACAGGAGGTTAAGAGCCTGTTTTACTTACTTCAATCAATTAGGGATACATTTTGTTCACTGAAGATACTATGTATATTCACTCTGTGTGTTCACTCAGTGCCTATATATTTATATATGTTGATGTAATCATGATCATTTTGGAAAATGATCATGGGTGTAAAAGGATTTTATCTGAAAAACTAACTTTAGTGAAAAGTCAAGTTTATTAAAGCTTTGGGTAAGATATAATCTTGTTTACTTATTTATGGTACCAGGGATTTAACTCAGGGGCACTTGATCACTAAACCACATCCCTATTCCTAATTTGTATTTTATTTAGAGACAGAGTCTCACTGAGTTGCTTAGCACTACACTTTTGCTTTGGCTGACTTTGAACTCACTCATGATCCTCCTGCCTCAGCTTCCTGAGCTGCTAGGATTACAGGCATGTGCCACTGCACCCAGCTAAGATATAAGTTTAATAATTTAAAAAATGCATTACATTCTACTTTAAGGCTGAGTAATATTCCATCAGATGAAATTGGAGAATATCATGCTAAGCTAAATAAGCCAATCTCTAAAAACCAATTTCTCTGATATAGAGATACTAACTCACAATGGCGGGGAGCTGTGCTAGGAAAAAATAGAGTTACTTTAGATAGAGGGGAGTGAAGGGAGGAGAGAGGGTATGGGGGTAAGAAAGATAGTAGAATGAGTCAGGCATTATTACCCTATGTACATATATATAACTATACAACCCGTGGGATTCTACATCGTGTATAACCAGAAGAATGAGAAATTATACTCCATTATATAGGACGTATCAAAGTGCACTGTACTGCCGTGTATAACCAAGTAAAACAGATTTTATAAAAATTTTAAAAAGCATATTACAGATGAGCAACAAGTTGTGGTGGCCTTCGGCAGAACCCTTCACATGTCCCCACTAGATGTCCAGTTTGTCAGTTAAGCCACTGACTTGCTCATTAGAAAGGACAAGTTTATGTATCATCCATAAAAGCTTGTAGCCCAAGATTCCCATTTCTACATGGGATGTTGGCAAGAGAGTCCTGTTCAGTGTGGTTAGTTGCTAAGGAAAGAGGAGAACTTAGAGATTTATTCCCAGTGTGCAGTGTGTGCTATCTGCCAAGGGTTTGAGGAAATGAATAATTACAGCTAGGGATTTTGAGGCTTCAGAGATTTAGTGACATTATCAGGTAAAATGAAATCTTGCCAGGATCTTTTCAATAGGGAGAAGTAGCAGTCTTCTCTGCCTATCAACAAAAAAATTCTCTTAAGGGCAGATTGTAAGGACAGATTATTCTCCTGTAATATCGATGAATAATTGATATTCCATACTGAATGGAAAGTCCTTTGCACACCAATAAAAAACTATTTAAAAAAAAATAGTTTCAGTGAGGAAAAACAAATAGTGCCTTATCTTAAGATCATGCATAGTAGGAGGAGGTTTTGCATATCATTAACTAAAATCTTACTTTTCTTCTTCTTCTTTTTTTTTTTTTTTTTTAACCACAGGAAGTGTCCTTCTTTTTACTTGTTTCAAAACTACAGAATCTAGCCATTGCTTCCTCTGTATCCTCTGATGGTCAAGCTAGTATGGGGTGTGTTTTCCCAGGGTTGATATTACAAAGACAACATGTTAGGGATCTCATAACCTATCACCCCACAGGAAAACTGATGTTAAGAAAATGGTAACTATTCCATTCCCAGGCTATAAGAAAAAAAAAAAATCTAGTTAAATAAGAAATCTCCAGAGCACCTTGTAAATGTCCAGATCCATCATTTTTTATCACCACTTGGATATTGAAAAATTCATGCCAGGGGCAGACCCTGTGTAACTAGATCTCTTAAAATGCAGTTTTCTTTATTGGTAAACCAAAGTGTCCTCCATCAAATACAGGTGCAGTAAGACATACGATGCAACTTCTGTCATGTGTATTTTGTTTATGTTTGCTGTTCAAATTTTTGAATAATAACATAGCCTGGTCCATCTTCAATTCTGGTTAAAATCATGATCTAGGCTAGTATATTTATCTAAATTAGGGTTATTTGTGCTTACTGAACTGTGGCAAAGAGGCAGCCATAAATCACATTTAAGAGATGGCAAATGCATTGAATGGCTGCTCCTAAAATTCACAGAAGAATGAGAGGATTTTTAACAGGGTACATAACTTTTTGGTTCAAAGTAGGGGAAAAAACTCATTTGGTCAATCACTCAGATATTGATGCTGATTTAAGAGGCCGTAGGAGTTGTGGTAAAATGACCCTATTTTTATAAAATTTTTGAAATGATGCTAAAGTAAATATTCTAGGTAATGTTTATCTAAACCAAGATGGAGTAAAAACCAACATAAGTCACTGGCAAGTTGACAAGATTAACAATTTTTTTGTACTGGTAGTCCTTCTGACTATGGGAAACAACTTTCAGATATTTGAAGTAAATACATGTGGATACATAAAAATGCAAATGAATGACTTAATAAATAAATGGCACACATGTTTGGGTTTGTGCCTATTCACTTAGTTCTAATCATCCAATATTTGAGAACCAATCTTTTCATTTCTCCCTCTGCTCTTTGATCATTCACCAATAGGACACTGGAGAATGGGGATTAGGATAGTATAAGGACCAGATACTTTTTCTCTTTTAACAATCTGGCCTCATTCAAGGAGGATTTATTTTCAAGTGTACAATTTAAAGGTCCAGGGCTCGGACTGGGCCTCTGTATTTCTGAGTCTACCTGTACCCAGTTCAAATCTCTTAGCCTCCTTTACTGAAAGGCCAAGGGCCACTGGTCCTTAGTCTTTCTTTCATTCAAGCCTTACCCTTTTAATAATGGCCTCTCTGACTCCAGACTTGTAACCTCCACCTTTGGATTTGGATTTTGCTGTTGATTATTACTTTCATTAAGACTCCCTTCTTATTTGGGTTCTGTGCTGAGTCTTCTGAGTGACATCCTGTGACTTAACCAATCCCTGCTCTTCTCAATTTCCTCTCTCAGGGCTGCCTCTCTAAAGCAATCTCAATATTTTACACACACACACACACACACACACACACTCACACATTTATTTATTTTAAATATATTTTTAAAATATTCTAATATTTTGTTTCTCAAGCACAAAAGTAACCACTACATTTTTTATTATTTGATGTTCATTATGTCCTTTATTTTAAAAGTGCAGCATCCAAGTCACAGACAGTGAGAGCTCTGGGTGCAACTGGCAAATGAAGATGCAGTGGAGAATTCTGAGGGTTTTTTCCCTAGGATTTCTATAAGGAATCTTCCAAATCTCTATTGAGATTAAAAACAGAAAAGAGAAACAACCCCTGCCCCACAAATTTATATATCTACTATTCTTAAATCCTGCTATTCTGGAACATTGAGATACTGTGGTTTTGCAGGAAATAAAATCAAGCACTTGCTTTTGGAACCGCGGGCAAGCAAATGATTCTTCCCACCTCTCCCCCTCCTCCATATACATAAGATTATGTATATGTGCTGTAGGTAGGTACATTAGCATATATGTAATATTACACACAACTACTCACATATACCAGAATTTTTTATCCTGGCCACTGCTGATATCATTTGAGACTGGATGGTCCTGTGGAATTTATTTGTACATTGAAATGTTCAGCATTCCTAACCTCCACTCACTTGACACCAGGGGCATTTCCCTTCCCAGTCTGACAACTAAAAATGTCACTATTCACTGCCAAATGTCTCCTAGGGGAACAAAATATCTTCTGAAATTTTCTAACATTTTTACCAGATCCTCACAATTATGAAATCGCTGTTGGATCCATATTTCAATAAGAGAAATAATCCTAGTATCAAATGGAAATGTGTTGCATTTGTACCTTCAGATTTCCTTTCCAACTATTTGTGGACTTTCATCTAGTAAATATGACTGCCTTGTGACTGTTAGTGTACCACTTCATTTGTGTCTTCAGATTAGGGTAAAAAACATTGCTTAAGTCAAAAGACTTGCGACTCATGTAAAACTTGTCACCATGGAGCTTGCATAGCTCCAGAGCTCTGCAGCTCATAGACCTGGGGTGTGTGTTGCTGAGGAAATGAATCCCAATGAAGTGGGCACTGGCAGATGTGCCAGCAAGTGAGCAGCACATTTGAGACCACCCAACAACATGTGCCACCCTCCTTCAGTGGGCGCTATGGATGTCCTGTATCCCCATGAGGTCAAGATCATTCAGTCAAATGATCTTACTGAATAATTCTCCCCCTATTTGTGACTATTCGAGTAGTAAAGAAATGATCAAAGTCTAGACCCTGATGTGAAAAATCTCACAGTCTATTTGGCTTTTGGCTTTCATCCCATCAAATTTCCCCAAGGTCAAAGCTGTATTCCAGACTTATTTATAAGTGCTATTCAAGGGGCTATGACTTTCAAGGCTGTTGAACAAGACTGATATAGAGTTTTTGAAAAAATGAACACAAAATCACCAGATGAAGCAACCTAGGTGGTTCTCCAAGAATGGCATTGAGTTCAAAAGCTCTGAAAAGTCTTGCAAGAGGTGAAGCCGATCCAAAACCACCCCAAGTTCATTCTGAAAACAAGCAGAATATGAATAACAAAATTAAGTTGAAGTATATAAATGAGATGTTACTTAATGAGGAGAGAAATATCATCCCTCCTGCAAGATGGTGCCAGTGGTACAAACTAAGCAGGAGGAGGCCCTGAGGATAGAGTGTTCTTTGTGGGTCTGAGGGAAAACAAGGAGATTTAGAGCAAATGAGCCTGTAGATTACAGCCCCAGAGGGGAAGGAGGGAAACTTTTGAAGCATTGCAATCAATTTGAGATTTTTTTTCCCTCTGGCAAGACAAACTCAAATGCCTGCAATGGCCATGATGACAATATAAGTAAGTACTAGGAAAATCAAACATGCCTCTTAACCTATACTTTATTTTACTAAATCTAATGGATATATTAATGGAGATATATATATATATATATTACTAAATATATATATTTAGTAAAATGTCTCCTTGAGAACAATGTGGTTTTATGATGATCAAGAGTAAATCCTATGGACTTTGGTGTTGAGTACTACAGTGGGTCTTAGAAAAGCCAGCCCCCTTCAGGAGATAACGGTCACTTGGCTCAAGAGTTTGAAGGCCATGGAAGGAGGAAATCTCAATGCACCTATGGTTTCACTATTTTATGACAACCCTAAATTGAGACTTTTCAATGATTGATCATTAACTCAAAATTCTTTAACAAGTCTCTGAAGAAAACTTATGTGTGTGTGAACCTGGCCCACAGTCAAGTAGTGTAAGACTCTGGGCTTCTCTTCCTTGGGAAACCAATGGAAGAGTCAGGGCAGATGGAGCCTATGGCAGCAAGTCACCTGACTAGAGACTGTAGATGGACCCAAGACTTGCAACCTTCAATTCCAAGTGCAAGACTCCTTCTGCATTCTAAGACCATGTCCTGTGTTTCAAACTGTCATTCTATCTCACTAATAATCTTCCAATAATGACAAAACTTGAGGAAACTTTCCTTTCATTTGCAATTCTCTTAGTCCATGTGGACTGCTATAGCAAAATACCACAGACTGGGTGACTGATAAACAGCAGGAACTGATTTCTTATTCTTCTAGAGGCTGAAGTTGAAGATCAAGGCATTAGCAAATTGGGGTCTGATGGGGGTCCACTTTCTAGTCACATATGGAATCTTTTCTTTGTGTCCCCACCTGTTAAAAGGGGCTTGACATTTTTCTCTAGGATCCCTTCTATAGGGACACATATTGCAATGATGAGAGCTCCATTCTCATTACCTAACCACTTCCTGAAGACCTCCATGAACAAATACCATCACATTAGAGATTTAAGTTCCAACATCTGACACTCAGAACAAAGCAGTCTGAAAGCCCTATTTAATGACTTATATTATTCAGTGATTTTTTTTCCAAAGCATACAAAGATTTTCTCTTTTAGGAAGACTACCCTGACTAATTTTACTTACTGTGCATTTGAAAAATATGTGTCATAGATACCTGAACTATCATGCTTTCTTTATTTTATTTCAGCTCTCTGGTTTTATAGATCCACACCCATATCCACCCACCCACATACAGAAAAGCCCCTTGATTTCTCACTGAAGACTACATTAATTAATTCAAAAGAAGTCCTCATATATATGTGAAAGTGTGTATGTGCCTGCAGTGTTTACCATGCCAACATGCCAGTTCCAAGCTCAAAGATCCACACACCCACACTGAGAATATGTGATAAGCCCTGAAGGCATACACAGCCAGTTCCACTAGCATGGAATCAGATGCTATAGAAAATAGTACAAGCTACCATAGTTTTTTTCTGAAAAAAAATTTCACACTGTAAAAATATTATATGGCATGATAATGTAAATTTCACTCTTACTGAAACACTAATAGAAAATTAGTATTTTTTTCCATATAGGACCAAAATGTTTGAAGCTGATCTAAGTCATGATTTGTATTGCAGGCTAATGAAATCAATTGTACTAATTAGCCCAGATGTATAAAAACTATAGTATCTCTGATAAAGACCCAGTGTTCTCTAGATCTCCTGATGACAGGTACACGTCATAAGTTTTAGAAAACATGGAATTAGAGTGTGTCCTAATATTGAATGATGAGAACTTCAGGCAACCCAAGCATGATTTTTAAAGATAAGGTTGTGATCCAGGCAAGGTGATTCTGTGCTTTGTAAAGAGAATATCCTAGCATCTACATCTTTAGGATGTGGCGTGCGTTGAGTTTTGCCCTTGGACACAGGGCAGTCAAGTGAACTCTGGCTTTATATCTCAGTTCCTAAGGTTGATGGGGCAGACCCCACATCTTCCCAACCATGATGTCTCAGCACTGGGCTAGAGACCAGAAGACATGGATCACAACCCATTTATTTGCCAACAGTAAGTTAAATGCTTTTAGGAAATCATTAAATCTCTTTATGCCCTGCCTAGCTAATGGGGCTCATTATACCTGTACAATATATCTCATGGAATTGATGTAGGAAGAATCTGACATTGATTATTAGAAATATAGTACAAATTGGTCTTAATTAAATCCTATTTTGCTTTCATACACTTGGAAATAAAACATTAAGAAACAGCAATTTTATGAATACAGAAACAAACTTCAAGGAAGAAAGATGTGCCTAAGAAGTTCAATGACTAAGACAATTGTTTGGTAACAATTATTTATAATGAATTAAAAATTCAATAACCACATGCTCACTTTGGGCCAGGTATAGAAAATACAAATTTATAAGATGTATATTTATATATGAAAGATTACTGTCATATTTCATCACAATAAAGAAATCATTGATTTTAGCATGTAATGTTATTCTCATATCCAAATAGACTTATGTGGTCAACAGAGAACCACATTTATTGGAATTTTGGGAAAATTTCAGTGAAGTTTTTCTAAATGAACCTGTGAGAGCTCCTGCTATAGGTTTTTATACTGGTTTCAGCAAACATTTTCTCTGTAAAAATTGTATTATTAGGAACCACCACAAACAAAATTACCAAAACCAGTCAAGTGTTGTGTGGTAGAGGTCTCCACCCTGACTCTAATCCTGAACCGACTCAGGAGCCAGTTCTAAATCTGGTCCTAAACCTGATTCTAGTCACTAGGCAAACTGTCTCCAATCACTTCTCTATTTCACTCCCCCATTTTTAAGAAACCTTCTGACAAGTGTGCAATATCTGCTTAATCATTCCATCTCTAGCTCTGGTAGCCCAGAAATAGTGACAAGAGAACTCAGGGCAGGCAGAAGGAAAGGAACCCATGCTTCAGGAAAGGAACCACTTCTGTGCATAGCCCATCCTACATGCCCCACGATAGAGAAAGACTGATTTCAGCCACCCTGGCAACACGTCAGAGTGCCTTCCCAGGACCTTGTGGGTGGAGAGCGAGAGTCACTGCTTCCTTCAGAGGCACATCCATGGTGCAAAGTGTATTTTGATAAGTCACTTCTGACTCTCTGCGCTGGAGGCAGGATTACTTTAAGCCACTGGGGAAACAAAGGGGAAATCCCTTCTTGCTTTGCACCAAGGGCTGTTGTTTCTCCAGAGCTGCTGATATTTGCCATTCCTACCTCAATGCGTCACTTCTAACAGGAATGCAAAATGGACCAAAACGCAGAAACCTGAAACCATTCCTGTTAGTGAAACCCGCCTCCGGGAATTATTTTTCAACATTGTTTCCTGAAAACAAAAATACATTCTCTAGAGTATCAAAGGTTTTAAGCAATGACTACAGGCATGATTTTGGTACTCCAAAAACATAACTTAGCATGCCTTTACATTTGAATATTGATAGACACCGCCAGCCAACACATGCCAAAACAAGAAAAGAAAGAAAGAAAAAGAAAGAAGAAGAAAATACCTGAAGTATAATGTCCATCACATTTTTTAATTCCAACATGTGTATACAGTTAAGATTTCTCAATGACTGTATACAAGTTATACAAGTCACTAAAAATATCTCCTTAAATCTAGGTCAATATATCTCTACAAATGCTTTTTTTTTCTTCTATTTCCTGCCAATATCAATAGTAGTTGTCTTTCAGAAGTGATGAGTTTCTAGGGACTCTAATCAAGCCTGCAGAAATATTTCTGAAAAGTTCAAAGAATATTTGGCCCACTCACGTGAATGATTTCTTGCTGGGCATAAATATGATCTATCTGGAATAAATTTCCAGTTCTGTACTATCAAATCATCAGAATATTGGAAGTCAAGTGCTTTGTGGGGTACTTGATATGTCACAGGCTTGTGAAAATGCTAATTGAGGGAATAATTATGACATTTTGTCTAAAATTGTTAAAAAATATAGCTCATCTTTATTTGTGCTCTCCAATATAGTAGTCACTAACTCCATGTGGCTATTTAAATTTTAACAATAAAAACTACATACAATTTAAAAATCAATTCCATGATCACATTAGCCATACTTAAAATGCCTGCCAACTTCATGAGGCTACTGACTGTCATGCTGGACGACATTAGGAGGTTCTACCATGTTGAAAATTCTGTTGGATATCTGGTCTGTGTCCTGGACTGAACCATTCAGCTTCCTATGACCCACAGGACCACCATGACTGTTGTTGACATACCATTCCCTACTCTTAAACATGTTCTGTTCTTTATAATTCATCTCTTTTTAAAGCCTCTTATTTTAAGATAAAAAGAAATGCAGCCCTTGAGACACCAGGATTCAATGGGAGATTTCCACCTGAGTAGAATTTCCAGGTGAGTTGCTATTTCAGGTCTTGACTTTCCCCATTAATAATTTCTTATCTCAGAATTCTCATTCTTCATTGGTTCACTAATCTGTTGATGTGTTTTGTTGCTTCTTTTTATGCTTGATTTTTATATCTAGTATTTCTGAAAGCCTGAAGCTAGGTTCCAAATTGTAGAAGTTTTACCACAGGTTTTAAAATCTATGAGATTGAATTGACCCCATTTGTGATCCCTCCCGTTTATTATGATTTAAATAATTCCCTTAGATAAGCAATTATGTTGCTCTAGATTTGTACTAAATTTGACATGATTGTCACTCCTGTGAAGTAAGGGATCCCTTCTTCCCCAGTAGTCCCACCAGACAGATAATATATTTTAAGTACCATCTTCCACTGCCTGTACACCATTATTTTTAACTTTCAAAGCAGCATCACATACATTATTCAAAGACTTTTCTTGAAAATTTGGGACAGATGCTTTGGTCTGATTATTGCCTTTTAAAGGTATACATTGCCAAATGCTAAGCAAATCTCTTTTCCTGTTTGTTAGTGTTTTTATATATATTATAAAATATATAAAAAATATTCTTTGAATTTTTCAGAAATATTTCTGCAGGCTTGATTAGAGTCCCTAGACACTCATCACTACTGAAAGACAACTACTATTGATATTGGCAGGAAATGGAAGAAAAAAAAAAAAAAAATATATATATATATATATATATATATATTAGTTCTATTCACTGAATAAGTGTGAAGAATTATTATTGCAAAATGTAATTAGTGTAGTGAAATACTTGGCCAAGAGGATGAATTGATGACAATCATTCATTTATATAATCTTGTTTATTCTTCTGCTCAGTTCAATTTATATTCATCAAGTGTTGCAGGGTTTGGGGATTTTCCTTTTCAAATTTCTTTATACTATGTCTAGTTGAGTGGTGTGTGTGTGTGTGTGTGTGTGTGTGTGTACTTTAATTTTCATTCTTGATTTTTCATGTAGGATAAAATGACCTTCATTGGTCTCTGAATCTTCTTCCATTTTCTCATTCATAAAAATGATTAAATCATAGAGTTATGTTATCATTCCTCCCCAAAATGCCTACTATATTATTATAACAGCCACAGATGAATTAGGAAGACTCACGGGATGAAGGTATTAGGTGGTACAGATGGTTGAGTCAGAGTTTGCTTTCCTAGTGGCTGTGTAATCTTTGTAGAAAGTGTGTTCTTCACTGATATGTGAGTGCCATGTGGATGAGGAACATTTTGATTGAGTTCCCTGTATTCTAAGCACATAACTGAGCAATAATTATATGTTTTATTTTGAAATATCCACGAACACTCTCTTTTTGGTTGTTATTTTAGTTTCTGTTCCTTTCAAGATGACAATTGTGGAACAGCTTCTAACAAAAGAATCTTCTAGTAATTTTTATAAATTTAGTTGAGTAGTGCGTGTCTTTCAATACTACAAGAAGTGTTATTTTTAACTTACAGCTTTAGAAAATAAATTAGTGGAAAAGAATACAAATAGCACTGTGGGTAGGGTTGATGCAGATTTATCCAATAAATGTTCCCTTGCACCTATATATGGACACATGTACATTTGCATGAAGGCAACAGCACCTCACACACACATGCACAAACTTGCACACTTGATCTCTCACAAGAAGACCTTGTCCTCAGTACACACTGATATCTCTTTAGCACAGGTCAAGAGTGAACCCAACCTCCTCTTAGCTCTGTCCAGATCTGTTTTATGTAAATCTCTTTATGGGTGGGTTCTGGTAAATGCCATGACCAGAAAAGTCCCTCAGACTTTGTGTACTTGCTCATTATTTGCCATCAATACACCAGGACTTAAAAATGACACTTTTTAAACACTAATTAAATATCATGGACAAATTACCTAATCTTGCTGAGTACCACAACATGGAAATAAAATGGGACTCATTCACGGAATGGGGATGTAGTTCAGTGGGTAGAACACTTGCTTGCATGCTTGAGAACCTAGGTTGGATCCCCAGCAACAAACACAAACACACACACACACACACACACACACACACACACAGAAAAGGTATTTACTACATGGTTAAATGAAGTAATACACAGTTCTCCAGTCCATAAAATTAAAACATGAATAAATAGTGCTGTATTTATTAGCATTCACAAGTTGTCTAATTCTGAAAAAAGAAAAACTTCTCTGAGTTTCTTTATTTGATTTTGTAGTAGTTTGCTAGTTGCAATAACTTTTCTTTACAAACTCATTTCTATGCTGCTTGTCTATTTTGCTGATTTCAGCAAGGTGGTTGAGATCAAAGTTCTGCCTCTAGATGTCTTAAGTTCAAATCACAGCTCCAAAGCTTATTGATTATATGACCATATTATTCAAGGGAAGATGGCTGCACTAATAGACACCAAAAATCAGCAGAAGTACACAGTAGAAATGTATTTCTTGTTCATATCATATTCCAAGCAAGAGTCCCTAATTGGCAGGCTTCTTTCCTCCAGGCAATAATTCAGAGACTTGGGTTCCTTCACCTTTTTTTTCCTCTATCATCTTTCTCTTGTGACTATCAATTTGCAAAGCTCCAATGCAGAGCAGGACAAAAATTTAGCCTTTCTCATGGGAGATTCATGTGGTTCAGACACAGAAAAGGTATATACTACCTCTACCAACCTCTCAGAGACAGGAACTCAATCCTTTGGCTACCTAAATGCAAGAGGTTCTGGGAATACAGTTGGTGCTGATTAAAAAAGATGAGAGGAGTTCAGTGATCACTGACGATGTTGTCCAGTGGAATCTTCTGGAAAAATGAAAAGAGTCTATACCCATGCTGTTCATTTCAGTTGTCAATAACCTCATGCAAATATTGAGCATATGAAAAGCATCCAATGAAACTGAGGAACTGAAGTTGTACTTATATTTAGTATTAATTAATTTTAAATAAACTCATATCCACAAATGCCCAGTGATTCCATAGAGTACAATGCAGAAAGCCCCTCCCACAACAGATTTGACAGACTTACTTCTCTGAGTTACTTATCTATGAAATAAAGAATGCCAAAGACATGCCTCTCAAAAAGTTATGTGAATTAATGCATAAAGCTCTCAAGTTGGCTTTCATAATCACACTCCATCATATACCTGCTGGCAAGAGGGTTTCTTCTCATTAGCTAATAGCTGCCATTCTCAAACCTTTTCATCAGATGCTCCATCGGGAGGATGAAAGTTAAGAATCACAAATTTTAGAATTAGACCCAAGTTTGACACCTGGTTTTCCTCTGCATCATCTGCGCTAGATTGGGGAAAAAAAAATAACACAATTCTTCATTGACCTATCTGTAAGGGACATAATAATTCTTACTTATCAGGCTGGTTCAAGCCTTCAATACGATGGTACACATACAAAGCATTCAGCAGTGTTGGTTATTTCTCACCCTCACATGAGGACCCTTAAATAGACCTCAGCTCACCAGGTCACCTGAACAAACTAATACCACACTAGTAACTGATTCAGCAACTGAGGGGGAAAAAGAAGGCCAATATTGGGAGTTTAATTGAAGCCACTCCTCATGAGTCTTTTAGCATAGTGGCAATGACCTCAGTTTTAATCTCTAGAAGACTCTATGCTTGGGGCAGGATTGTAGGATGGATTTGTTTGTTTCATTCTTCTTAGAATTTCCACCTAATTTCCAGGCTCATTATCAATCAACTACCAAATGACAATGACACAGAATAACTGTAATTATTTCTTTCTACCACATGTGACTTGCAAAGCCAGTCTAGAGGTTATTGTTTGATCCTGGAATGTCATGTGTCTCCCCTCTCCACCCCAGGCTCATGTGTTGAAGGATTGGTCTCCAAGGCAGCAGTGTTCAGAGGTGGGGCTTTGGGGAAGTGATTGGCTCGTGATGATCTGTCCTCATCAATGCCTTTGTCCACTGATGGGCTCATAGCTGATGGCATTGTTGGGAGGCAGGAGAAAGTGTAAAAGATAGGGCCTAGTTGAAGGAAGTAGGTCTCTGGAGTTGTACCTTGGAGGGGCATGCTGTGTCTCTGGTTTCTCTCCTCTCTGCTGCCTGGCTCCCATGAGGTGAGCAGCTCTAGTTCACTACCAGCTCCCCACCATGATGTCCTGTCTAGTCTCAGGCCCAAGCAGGACCGTAGACTATGACCACAGACTGCAGCCTCTGAAACTCTGAGCCAAAATTAGTCTCTTGTCCTCTAAGTCATTCTTCACAGGTATTTTGTCTCAGTAGCATAAATCTGACGAACACACTGGATATTGGTGCCATTCCCTTGTCCTTCCTATAGACCAGCTATGGGATTCCCTTGTATGTTGATTGATGCTCTTAGAAGGTGAAGGGGCAGTTTATCATGAACAGACTAAGTAGGAAAGTGAAAAAACGAAGTAAGTGATTGATGTGTTTATAAAGAAGAGAATGAGTACAGAATAAGAATATACCTGTAATAGAAGCTGGAGACAAAAGTCACCAAACTAAATGGCTTTCAAGAAATATTCAGCAAGACTCTAAAGGAGAAATTTTGGGCAAAAATTAGCAGTCTTCCTACAACTGAACCTGCACTCATTACAGACCACCCTACTTTGCTCTGTGGGTAATTTGAGGGGGATAAAAGGCATCCTAAGTATCTAGCCCTAATGCTTCTATCACTGGCCTCTTGTTCCAAAGAAGAGAAAAAATAAGTTCATCAGCAAAAAAAAAAAAAAAGGAAAAGAAAAGAAAAAAATTGCAATAACATCAATTCTTCTGTGACTAGATAAAGACAAGCAATTTATTCATTCAGGAAGTTTCAGAAGAATTTTTATGGTTTTAATGCAAAAGACAGCTGGCTTATCCTCCATGATCACTGCACATCATTACCTATCATAATTGCATCCAGTCTAGTTTTAATCAGGTAATTATAACTGATTCCATGTATTTGAGATACGTATGTTCTAAAGCATAATTATACTAATAAGGTTGTGTCCAGGTAGTTTGCTTTATATTTAGCTTGTATATTTTTTTGTTTCCTAACCAGATGACTCTGAATTGTGGTGTTGATTACATGATGTACCATGTTAATAGTTTTCTTCAACGATGCATTCTTTGTCAAAGTTAGTTAGTAGATTTTCACATACACACCATTTAAGGAGTTCTAGCTGAAATTTGTCTCCAAAACAAATGAAATTTTCTGTGCATAATTTGGATCCAAACTAAGTACACCCTCACTTGCTATAAACAACACAAAGTGACTGGTGAGTGCTTGCTCCTGGGAGGGAATGGAGAGAGCCATCAGAAGACACACTAGTGACTATTTAAAATAAGACTGAGGGCTAGGGTTGTGGCTCAGTGGTGGAGCATTTGCCTGGCTGTGTGAGGCCTGGGTTTGATCCTCAGTACCACATATAATAAATAAATAAATAAATAATCCATTTACAACTCAAAAGATATTTTAAAAAATAAAAATAAAATAAGACTCAGTGAAATCTTCTATGGCCATTTCTGGGAAGTAAAGTAAACATTACTAAGGCAAGAGTCTTTGGTGAAAAAGTAAAACTTCATTAAAAAAAAAAGCCCCAGAATAAGACTTATGTACTTGGATTCAAGAAAGCAATGAATGAAATTTTTAGGTTATCAGATGCCACTGCAATGCTGAGACATTTGAAAATAACATGAGCCATGGATTGCAAATATACTGCAAAGTTGCAAAAGTGACTTCTGCTATATGACAAGATAAAAGATAATAAACAGATCAAACTAAAAAGAAAATTAACACCACTCTCCTATAAAGAGGGTATTAAAAATTTATGCCATTTTGTTTTTATTTTTAGAGGGGATGGATTAATACTACCATGATCTGTCTGCCAGTACCACTATTCCTTTTTCCCAGTGATTCCACTAACTCAGGCCAACTGCTTTGACTTACTTCTATCGGTGGCACACACCTGTCATCCCAGCGGATGTGGAGGCTGAGGCAGGAGGATCACAAGTTCAAGGCCAGACTCAGCAAAGGTGAGGTGCAAAGCAATTTAGTGAGACCCTGTCTCTAAATAAAGTACAAAGCAGGGCTAGGGATGTGGCTCAGTGGTCGAGTGCCCCTGAGTTCAATCCCCAGTCTGAAAAAAAAGAAAAAAAAAAGGCTTCAACCCTAGGCCAAACTGGTGGCCAGTTTCTCCCTCCTTTAAAAACCTAAGGAGCTGGTGCTTTCACGTTCTAATATTGAAACTCATGAGTCACCTTGCAGTGGGCTGCATCAGCCATTTACAAAATACCTACCCATCCTAAGACAGAGACAGACTTGAAAATTTCTCTTTACTGATTGTAAGGCTAAGTCTGATTTAAAAGATAGCATAATATTTGCTTTGTAATGCTGCTGCCAAGTGAAGTATGGGGGTGGGGGGTTGTGTGACCCCCATTTTCCCCACCATGGCTGATACACAATGAGCTTCCAGGAGTGTTAGGGTTTGTCCTGCCCCAGGACAAGAAGCAACTTCTCCTTCACAAATCAAGTCTCTATTCCTATTTAAATGTTTAATAATTTTTTAAAAATGGGCCATGTCCTTTGAGAAGTTCAACTTTCAAAGGAAAGTTAGACATTTCTCAAAAGAGTTAAAATATTCCAAATCACTGACAGTTACAAATCCAAAAAGTGAAATCAGGCCTCATGACCCTTTCTTCAGTGTAATCTGCATCTGTGGGCCGCTGACCTAGGACCCTATCTCACTTCCCTTACCTGTGATGACTCCGTGTGAGGACTCTACATCAAGTAGGCCCTAGGAAATTTTTTTTTAGTTCTTTTAAATTATATAGAAAAGAATCACAATCTAGACATAGAACTTTGTTCTTACTAAGAAGAGCTCAAAAACAGACAAACTCATGAAGTCCTTTTGCTATAACTAACTTTCAAAGAACAAACTTTATAAAATTTGCAAAAAGTGGATTTCCTCCCCTAAAACTTAAAACACAGAGAGTAAGGACCAAAGACCCTGGAACAGTTTTCACCATGCACCAGAACATCCTTCAGGAAAGCAGAGAGCATGTGGGGATTGGATGTGATGTCAGCCCAAGCAAGTCCCTGCTGAAAAACAAGACAATTGTGAGATTAGGGACCTTCATGGTCACTCGACCTCTCCATCCATCACTGTCCAGTTTTATAAATCACAGCACAGGGGAGCTAAAATATAAAAAAAGATTGTCTTTAAGGGTACTTGGAAGAATTCAGCAACTAACTTTAGGAGGCATTTCATATTTTTTCCTCCTGAGGTTTTAGCCAGTCTCTCCATAAGATAAGGCCAATCTTTATTTTAAAAAAAAATGTAAAGAAAGATTTATTTGACTCTGGAATCTTTCTTTCCATTTCTTCCCTATCTTCCACTCCCCTACCCTGTGGTCTTTCCATTCAACCATCTGTCCTTCATATTCAGAGGACCACACTCTGGGAAGGGAGTGCCATGTTCCTGTGGGCCTGTGGCCATGCTTGCTCTCCCCTGCTTTGGCATCTCACCCAATTCTACCACCTTTCATTCTACTCCCCTAAAGCCAGTCATCTATGAAACTGTTTTTACCCATGTATTGAAAAACAAACGTTTGTGTGCATATGTCCTTTTACTGACTTTATCTAGATTCCAAAAGAACCTGAGTGGATCTAAATACATACATCAGCATCCCATCCCATCAAGATCCACCACTTGCTTTTCTGTAACAGTTTTAACAGTCATAATTAAGGAGACAGAAATGACAGCTTTTTTTTCCTATGGGGCTTAATTTGTGTGGATCTTCATACATATATTATTTTTCATCCTCATCCCACATAATAAGACAAGCAGTTTTATTCCTATTTTATGCAGGAGGAAAAACTAAATAATACCTACCTCAGAGAAGCATGCTGAATTCTCCTAAGGTATTATGGGCCTTATTCAGGGAAGGTATTCAGGGAAGGTATGCAAGGGATTCCAAGGCTACCCTGTCTCTCTGAAGACCACACATCTCATTTGTCTGTGAAAATGCCAAAAATAAAAGCAGACTTAATTAATTTTTAATTCCCCAATGATGACTTTGTTTGAATCATTTTTTAATATAAGAAATGGCCAACAAAGACATTATGGTGTTAAAAGTGTGATGTAGCATAAGACCTTTCCTTTGACTCTTGAGTCATGTAAGTACGTAAGTGGTTATTTCTACTGATGTAGTTTCAGTTGGTTGTTATTACATTTGATTTTTTTTCCCATCCTAAAACTCAACATTTTTTATGATAATAAAAATTTTGTTTGAGATATTATGGTCATCTCCAGGTGATCAATGAGCTCTGACATAATCCAACAGTCACAACCTTCAATGCCATTAACAACTATGCAGATTGTAGCTAGTAAGATGGATGAGGTGCAAGACGATCAATAGGAGCTTGTTTTTGGCTTAGTGATGAGGATGTTGTAAAAACTACCACCAGAAACAAGAAAAATGGTTAAAACATTTTCAGCCCAAGCCAAATACTCCCCTGAGTGTGAATGCCAGATATCCAGGTTCCTCAAGAGAATCCAGAAACCCATAGCTTTATGTGAAATTTCATGATTTCTTAAGTGTTGGTATCCAGGCTGGATTTAAAATTCTGTTTGGGCAAAAAATGCAAAAAGTACTATTTGTGCCAACAGTGCAGGGCCAGAACATTTTGTGACTGAGTCTTTCCCCAGGTGCTACCAGGTTGTGACTTGAATATGGGAACTCTGAAGGGTCTGCTCAGTAGGTGAGGTTATTTCAATAAAACATTATGACTGGGAGACACTCTTTTGGCAGTGGACAGGCACCTCAGAAACCAGAGATGGTCCTGTTGGGAAGAAGCACGTGGCGCAGACCTGAGCTGGTGGCTTTGACAGAGATCCTGTCTTCTCGCCTTCAAAGTGGCCTGGGTCACAGCCCTCAGCCCTGCACATTCTTCTTTCAGAGTGTGCTGGCATGAAAAGAGGCTCTGTCTAGATTTTTTAAATAGTGTTTCATTGTCCAACAATAAAACAAAACAGAACAAGATGTTTTGAACACCATAATTTTTAAAAGACATTATTTTTCATATCTAATTACCTCAACAATGACCAGACTGCACTGAGAACAAACTTGGTAATTCTCAGCCCTGAAGGCACCTTTGCAGAAAATCTTCAGAGACTACAAGAAGACATCTGGAATGAAAGTGTGTTTTCCAACAGCAACACTGTAAGTGGTTCAATTAAGACTCTAACACATTGTTTATTTTTTTTAATAATAGTAGAATTTTTTTTTCTTTTCTTTTTTCACCCAGTCTTTTAGTTTTGCCATATTGTTCAAACTGCCAAATGGTGGCAAGTTTCCAACTTTTGCTAGTATCCTAATTGATTATCAGACACTCTGTTTTCCTTAGTTAATATCTGAGAGGGAATAAAATTCTAAAATCTGATAAAACTTAATAATTTCAAAAATCTTCTAATATGAAGTTCTAAATATAAAAGAGGGATGATTATGGAAAGGAAATCAAAAAGTTTAATTCCATTTAATTTAATAAGTATTGTTTGAATGCCTACCACATGAGTAATTGATGTACACTGTAAAAATGGATTAAGAATTTTTGCATTAATTAGAGTAGCCGATAGCACTAAAGATTTCTTTTCCAAAACTATTGAAAAAATCATAAAGAGTAGACCATTAGCATTATGAAGGCTCAAAGATCAGATTCAAATTTCATTCAGTTTGAAGGTTGATGGGGATATGGAGGTCTCTGAAGTTGTCCAACATGACAAGTGACCGGGAAAAACTAATTCAAAGAAGACTGCAATGTCTCACACCTATATTCTGGGGACTAAGGGAACTACAGAGAGAAGAAACAAAAGTGTTTTTTGGTGTTTTTGTTTTTTGACCATGGCTTATTGTGGAAGGCCACCCGCCCATGGGCTGAACATCCTGTCTCAGCCTTGAGTAAGGGGGATATTGGTCTGGCATCGCATGCCAAGTGCTGTGTGAAGCAAGTTGCCTCCATCTTTGCTTGGCAAAGAAGTTAGCTCTATCCCTGGACTTGGGTGTTATCCAATGGGATTGAACAAATCCCCTTGTGAAACCCTATCCCCTGCCTTATTTGGTGAAGGGCATTCCATTGAGGCTTCTTTGTGTGTTCCCCCCCTCTATAAAATAAAAAGATTCCGGGTACACACTCTGTTTCCAGTTAGCGTGGAACCTGACCCTTAAGGTTGCAGAGTCGTCCCACCCTCAACATCAAAGCTACTTGTGGGTTGCATAATTTCTTCACCATTTTCTTAGTTTAATGTTGCAGCCAGCTCTTTTGAACCCAGTTCATCTCATCAGTGCAGGCAGCTGGTAAGAGTATATATTAGGATACAAGTAGTCCCACTGATGTAGATGGTTAAAAAATGACAGGAGGTGTACAACTTGAGCATAAGAGATTTCAGAGCTGGAAATTCATACTAAAGAATTGTATAGGGCTGGAGTTGTGGCTCAGTGGTAGAGTGCTTGCCTAGTACATGTGAGGTCGTGGGTTGGATCCTCAGTACCACATGTAAATAAACAAATAAAATAAAGGTATTGTGCTCATCTAAATTTAAAAAAAAAAAAGAATAAGAATTGTGTAAAGAAATAGGTTGACTAAAGTGTTTTTCCTAGAAGTTTTCCAAGGTTGAAAGAAAGCTGAGAGAGAGGGCAAAAGTAGTTGAAGGCTAGAATTTTGCAAACATCAATAATAAGAGTACAGAGGAAGAAGCCATAGGAAGCTATAAAAATGGAGGACCACCAAGAAAATGTAGTTTGATAGAAGCCTTAGGAAGGAAGGTTTCCAAAAGAACATGAGAATCAAAGTATGTCTAATAAGGTCACATCTGCAGAAGTTCAAAAACATGGGACTGATTTGTTCTGGTGAAGAGAAGGTGAGCTTTGGTGAGTGATGTTAACAGAGTCATGGGGGAAACATTAGGCATCAAGGAGTGAAGGATGGAGGGGGGGATGATCTCAGTGAGAAAACCAGGACCAAAACTCCTAGGAAGTTTGACATTGGAAAGTTTGTTATATGGAATGATTAGAAAGTCAAGAGGTTTCCTTTTTCATAGGGGAGAAATGATACAGTGGGGAGACAAAAAGAAAGTACAAAAGACAGAACAACCGATACAGAGAGAGTCTGAACATGATGTAAAGGTTTTAGAAGAAATATGGGTGGAAAACCAAAGCATAGTTTCCTCTAAGACACAGACAACAAAGTGAGGGTTAGGAATACAGGAAAATGGGCATCTGAGATGGAGATAGGTCCACAATACACAGGATATGCTTGATTTTCCATACAAAGGGAACTTAATTAATATCCCAGTATATCGGAGGTGACAGGGATGATGAGGAGTGTGGCCGAAAGAGCCAGTGGCTCCAATAAAGAGATCTGTGATTGCTGTGATCAGAAATGTAGCAGGATTTCAGCAAAAAGCTATCACAGGAACACATACATAAGGACATGCGTTGTTATGTTCTCCTGTATAAACCTCTTTCCTCTTTAGAATTGAACACAGAAGTGTCCAGAGCACCTGGCATGGAGTCAGCTCCTATAATAAATTTTAACTGATTTTATCTGTTAAAGATTTTGTAATAAAACTAGAAGCTTTCCCACTAAGATCAAGAACACGACAAGCTCACTGCTGCTTTTTCAATATCATACTGGAAGTCCCAGTAAGTTCAATAGACAAGAACATTAAATGGAAGATACACAAATTAGGAAGAATGAAATAAGACTGTTTTGGTCACAGATATTCACAGATTTTTGAGTAGAAATTCCTAAAGAATGAGTCCCAAGGTTCATGCAATTAATAAGTGGTCATAGCAAAGTTTTAAGACAAAGTTAATATGTACTTTCTTCATATAAATCCACTAAAAATTAGTATTTGAAATTAAAAAATGCAATGTTATTTACCAATACTAAAAGAAGTCAAATTCTTCAGTATATATCTCACAAAATGAGTCCGAAATCTGTATAAGAAAAATTACAACACTCTAGTGAAAGAAAACAAAGATAAAATAAACAGGTAGTCCATTATCACAGACAGTCAATATTTTAAAATGTCTGTCCTTCCCATATTAACTGATTGATTAAATGCCATCTCATCTGATAATTAAAATTATGTAATCATTTAAAGTATTCATATTTCCTTGAGGACACATACCACTTTTTTCCCAATTTTTTACTTCCTTTAAAGTTCTGAACATGGTAATTACATATACACATATATTTATATTTATAATTATATGGGGTTTATATATATTATACAAATATATAACATATGTAAAAAAAAATAAGAATATCATCCACTAAGAGAAAACAGAATAAAAATAAGAATCTCATCCAATCCTAGGAAATTAGACCTGGAAACATTGTTCCTTTGTTGCTATCAAAAAACTGGTTCTAAAGTTTATATGAAAAGGCAAGAGATTCAGAATAGTCAACACAGCTTTGAAGGAGAAGAAAGTACAGCAGACATTGCCTGATTTCAAGACTCACTCCAAACCACAGTAATCAAAACTGTGATATTGGTAAAAGAATAGACAACTGGACCAATGGAACAGAATAGAAAGCCCAGAGATAGACCCGCACAAATATAGCCAACAGATGTTTCAAAGGGGAAAAATCAATTCAATGGAGAAAGATAGCCTTTTTCAAAAACAGAACAACTGGATATCACATGAAGAAAAATGAATCCAGAGACAGACCTTCCACCCTTCCCAAAAATTAATTCAAAATGAATGACAGACTGAAATAAAAAATAAAAAGCTACATAAGTCACAGAAAATAACAGGAGAAAATCTTCAGGCAAATGATTTTAATGTAAAGGAGTGACTGCTGAGAATAAATGGTAGGATGGTCAGGTCTGAACGGAGACCACATTAATTCAGGTCTTTAGTGAGATCTATGGTAACCGGGCTGCGGCAAACAGGCTTAAAATATTCATTCTTCTAAACTCCATTGTCATATCACCTTAATTCCTGCCTTGAAATGTACTTCATCTGTAACCTAAATACTTCATCCTACATTAGCAATCTGTTTTCATTTATTCTTTCCCCCAAATAATACTCCTGGAACATTTCTACTTCAATATCCTAAGGAGAATGATATGGCACACCATCAGTGACCATGCACAAATTAGAGTGAGTTAGTGAACTGGGTCCTCCAACAAGATAACTAGCCAGAAGGAGGTTTCAGAGTGGGAGCAAAGGGCATATGAAGGGGTTAGCAAGATGAGATGAGAAAGGAAAGTCTGTGAAAATAGAGCCAAATGTGAGATGACAAATTTTACTGTCTTCAAATTATACATATAGAAATAATAACAAAACAACATTTGAATCCAGACTGAACCCATGTCATGATCTATTATTGCCCTGAAGTTGGGTTATATGCAATATTGTTCAAATGTTTATACCATTTGAAATTCAGAAATTATTTCTGCATATGTATTTTTTTTTTGTCTTTCTCTCTCTCTCTCTCTCTCTCTCTCTCTCTCTCTCTATAACCCCAGCCTTTCTTTTCGTCCTTTGATATCAGGAATTCATAGATTCACCTTAGAATAATGTTTAAGGTGCAGGTATACATATTGCTAATGGAAACATTAATGAAAATATACTTAGAACAGACTCCCAATATGATATAATAATTTCAAAACTGAGTAAAATTTGGAATGGCAGATCTCTAGAATATCTGAATTCAGTACTAAGTGCCTAGGAACTAACAGCAGCTGAACAAGAGGGTTGAGAATGGAGAAACTAACATCAAAAGGGATTACAAGGAAAGAGATTTTTAAAAAAATTCACTAATGCATTAGCAAAGAAATGACTATGGAGTGGGTCTGAAAGAAAAACAATATCTGGAGGGAAAGAAATGTTTAAGGTAATATTAGAGTATATATCTAAACTTGGAGCAATTAAATTTTAAAAGGACATTTATATCCTTTGCCCAAGAATGTCATGAAAGCAGGTGCCATTACATTAAAATATTATCTCTCTGGGGAAGAGGTACAAGCAAATTTATGAAGGTATTTAAAATTGTACTGGAATTGCAAATTTAAAAAATTCCAGTGGGAGCAACAATTTATTTGCAACTTTTGCAACTGGACAATATGTATCCAGGTCTACTTTCATAGGGTGGGATGAGCTTCTTATTTTTATTCCCTACATTATATGTATTTCAATCTATATATTAATTCCCATTTTTAGAACTTTAAAGAGAGCTAAAAATGGCAAAGAAATGTTAGATGTCCTCAAGAAAATATGAATACTTTAAATAATTTTATAATTTTTATTCTTAATCATAAATGAAATATTAAATACAAACCAAGTTGACAGAAAAACTAGACTTCTTTAATAAAATCTATATTGGATTAGATATATGAAAACGCTATTAAGTGGGAACCTTGTTATATTGGTCAGTAATTAACTTGCAAGTGTTTACGATGAACACATTGTGTTATAAGCAGTGCAAACCATAGGACCCAACACTGGTTTAGAGCAGCCAGGACCTGTTTGGAGCTTCCTTTTGACACTTGGCTCCATTTAGTGTGTATATTTTTATCTGAAAATTGGGAACAAAAATACCTGCTCTGCTTACTTCATGAAATTTTTGTAAGGAGCCAATGAATGATTAGGTATTGAGAGCTGTCCAAAAAATTCATATAACTCTTCCAGGATATAGGCCAATTTTATGTAACAGTATAAGCAAGACCCCTAAGAGATTTAAGTGAGATGAAATGTAAAACATGATTAAGTATCACATACAGAAAGTGCTGTGGAGCATGGGAAATGGGGGAAACTGTTACAGCAAACCCTCTGAGATTACCAAACTCCTCCTGGGACCCTGTGCCTAGACATGTGTCCTTGTCCCCACACCCTTTCAAAGGAAGTCTTCCACCAGCTTTCATTTGTTTGGTCCCTGGGTAAGTTTCTGGCCCTTGCTATCAGTAAGCCATTCTTCAACCTTCCTGGCCTGCAGTCTCCTCCAGCATTTGTGCTGGACCCAGGACCTATCGCTGCAAGCAAGAAGTATGGTTCTAGGACTGGCATGTTCTGCTGGTCTCAGAGAATACCTTGGAAGAGATACTCTTCCTTCCCATTTTTAAATTTCTGTATTTTTCTGATTTCTGTGACTGCTTTCTAAAAATCACTCCTAGGACTTCCTGAAGCCATTCTGTCATGCATTAGCATGGGTACCATCGTGCCACAAGCACCATGGTTGCCACTTCTTGCCACCTTGGAAGACTTCCTATTCTGACTCCAGGCCCTCATTGATTTGGTTCCCCTCTCCATCCTGTCCTAATACCCCCATTTTCATGTTATACTCCCTGAAAAGAAAGTGTTGTCCACATCAACTCATCTCTGTATAGGATTAGAAATTTTTCGCCATTTTCCCATGGCCTTCTCATGTCAATGTGTTCCAAATACTTCTACTCTTTCCAGATAGAACATGGCTCATGGATATTCTACGTGAGGCATAACGACCTTACCTAAAAGCAAAACGAATTCTCTGCCTGTGTTCCAGGTAGGGCTCTCTGACTGTCGTTTTTATATTATTGGAATGACTGAGTTCTTTCTGCTTATGGTTTTAATTTAGGCTGATTAACCCTAACTATCCAAAGTCAACTTCATGTAAAAAAGAAAGGAAATTTGAAATATATTTGTTTCTCACCAAAATGTTGTCCTGTAATCTTCAAATAAGTTAATGGGAGAGAGATGTTCTTCTGGAAAACTTTGAAGGTGATATGGAATAGCTGGAAGATTCTGGATGTATCCATGGGGCTCAGATACAGTTAAAAATCTGACTGATCTCAGAATACTTGACTCTTGCCTTTATTTCAAGAGCAGTTCAAGTCTTACCTTCTGCCAAACACCTTTCCTAAAATGTCTCTTTCCTCCACCATTGATTTCGTTCTCCTCTGAACAGTTACAGCACTTTCTGTTTTTATTTCTGATTTCCTCATTAGGTTCCTAATGTGTGCTGTAATAGGTAATTATAAAAATCCTTTAAAATACATGTTATGTTTGATCTAAACAAATAGACAAAAGTCATGGGAGATAGGAAACTTACCTATCTTTCTTTTCCCCAGGGCTTGAGACTGAAATATGTGTGTCATGGGTGCTCCATAAATGTGAAGTGGAGACTGAGGCAGTGGATAAAATATTGAGATGCAAAAGCTAAAAAAGAGAGACAGTATTTAGCTAGACAGTTCCTTGATTGTCTGTTAACACAAGTCTTAGCATTTTTCTGAGCATTCACTGAGGAAATTTAACCCTTTAACCCAGTCCCTGGCACAAAGTGTATGCTCAGGGGGTACCAGCTATTGTGATGGCTACCTGTGACCTGCTTGAAGATAGCCAGCAAGATTTCCACCTGTCTACTCAGGTGCCAAGAACAATGCCCCACCCAAAGTGAGGGCTCAGACAATAGTTTCAATGTGATGGAACTGAATCAGTGATTCAGACACACACACACACACACACACACAAAAACAAGGTTTGGTTTTAGAATAAACAATTGATCAAATTCTCCAGAAGCAAATGACAGGAGACATTCTGCTTTGGCAGTAATAAAATTTCATTACAAAAGCACTGGTAGAAATCACAATGAAATATTGCAGGGTTTAGAAGCCAAAAGGAGGAGTGCATTACCAGGAAGAAAGAAAATGAGAGAGAGATGTTGTGAGTGCAGTTCTGTCGGAGGAAAATTTTCACTTTAGGAGATGCAACATAACACACCTAAGCCCTTATTCTTATGTTAGCGATTGAAACTGTCATATTTTGATAGAGATATTTTGTTTTGTTTTCTGAAAGGTAAAGTAAAAATAATCAGAGATATTTCAGAATGTGTGGTGTGAGGGAACTGAAGAGCCATTGTTGCTGTGTCCTGTAATACATGAATAAACTCCTTTCTTTATGGTCTCTCCAAGGGCATCTATAGGAGCATCTCCATAGGCAGGATTGGCAATGCAAGGCTGGAGCTTCCCAAAGCTGGCAGCCAAGGTGGGAACTGACTCAACGATCCTTGGCTGCAGATAAACCACATCCTGAAAAACCATTCTTTTGTGATTCAGGTCAACACTTGTTACTGATTTCTAACTGTAGCACTATAATTGAGACACGACAGGTAGGTTGGTTGTAGAGACTTATGTGGTTACCTGACCAGCAAGCACCATTAAGATGTGACCCGATCCAGGTCTCAGAAATAGTTTTCTTATGGTGACACTTCTTTTAAAAGGACCATCAAAGATAGGCCCCTAGGAACATTTTATTCGTGGCTGCCATATTTTATTCACCTGCTTTGATTTACTGAAACAGACGTTATGAATTCTAAATTGGTTCTTGATTATGCACAAAGGTATTATCTTCTAGCACCTTCTGAAATAAGCAAGCAGAAGAGGTAATTAAAACTTTTATTTTCATTTACATTTCTCTGCATGCTTCTTTAAAAATATTTTTTGGCAGCTATACTGACAATAGGGGTTTTATAAACCAAAATATCTGATTTTTTTTCCACCCTCTAAATATGGGACAGAATAAATTTAGGAAGGAGAGTAAATGAGCAAATTTGCTGGAGGTGAGAATAGAATAATATGAATACTGAGGAAGCTCAGAGCAGGATGAATTCCATGCAGAAGTGGGCAGGACAGGCGTTGAGCAGCTTCCAAGTTTCTGGGTCAGCTTCCAAACTGTGGTTACATGACTGCCATTTTATTGCATGATGAATTTCCAACATATCCCTCAACATGTCAAAGGGAGACCCAAGTTACCCTGTGTTTGAGCATCCTTTATTCTACTATTGTTCCATCACATAAATGTAGAGGAAGTGGTTAGACTAGAACAATCCCAGAGATGCAGGGAGCATGCTGGACACTGGCCTGAGATTTCACATCTTCCTCTAGCAAATAGAAAGTACAGGTGACCTATGTTTTGCTCATATTTGGATGCACAACATCACAAGGCACATAGATAGCATGGTGCCTTAAAGTGAATGCCGGGAATTTTTCATGGCCATCACCTTTTGTGCTGGTTCATCATGCCCGCTACTCTCTGAACATGCATCTGTTGGCCCACCTTTGGAAAGAAGTCAGGATACTGGAGCTCCTCGAGGTTGGACAGGAGGCAGAGGCCTTGGGGACCACACCTTGAGTCCTGCAGTAAGTCAATCTTATAACAGTCTCAGCTTGTGCCAGAAGCGTTTCCATGTTTTTGTTGTTGTTGTTGTTGTTGTTGTTTGTTTGTTTGTTTGTAAGTCAGAGCTGGTCCCGCTGCCCTGGCTATAAGTGCACAAGACCTGCAGCACAAAACCAAGATGGAAACCCAAGCCCTGGAGAGGACCTGTGCAGAGGCGGGGCTATGCCTGGGAGGCTCAGAGCTGGCAGGTGAGGCAGGAAAGCTGCAGCTTCTGACTGCAGAGGCTCCTGTCACCATCCATATGACCCTGGCTCCAGGGCTGTCTCGGAGTGGGTGCTGAAGTCCTCATTTCGTATTTCATAAGGTATTGAGTTATGCAATTTCTCCATAGGAATCTGCGCAGGGTTCCTGAAGGCAGAAGAGGGTCTGTCTGGGGGTGAAGGCTGCCTAACAGAGCAGGGGTCAGGAGATGCCTGGGTAGATATGGTTGGCTGTGTGGGGTTGATGGTGTTTCTTCCATGTGGATGAGATAGATGGGAAGGGGAGACACAGGAAGGGAAAGGTCAGGAGAAAGAGAGAGCAAGCCAGTGCCAGGGAAGATAGGAGGAATTTGAAAACACAAATATCTGTGTTTAATTTTAACACAGTGAAACTCCTGATTCTCCACAGTGCCTCAGGAGGAGTCACGGGCCATCTGATTTTCGTATCATGTAGGCATGCTGTCAAGCAGCTGAGCATTTGCAGTCACTTAGATGAGAGTAGACTGTGTAGATAATTGATTGTGAAAACCCAACTCTACTTCTGTTTCCTTCCCCATCGCTGTTTACTTGCTCTTTTTTCTTGCTTCTGACTTGTCACGCCCATCCATCCACCTCACCTCCCACTACTCCATGTGCATGCTGATCCCCTGGCAGAGCCCACCGTCAGCCCTGCCTTCCCGCCTCTGCCCAAGAGGGTTACCCCGTGTTCTCTGGCTCAGGCTCCCTCGTTTGCTTTGCTTTTGTTGGTTTTAATTCCTTCAGGGCATCATGCACCTTCTGTTCCACCTGTGTGTCATACGCTGACTGTTCAGCTACTTTTCCTTGCTAACCCTACCTACCCTTTAAGTCTCAGTGTCCTTCTTCGTGGAACCAGCTCTTGGGCCTCCCTCAGTGGAGGAAACTTTCTCGAATATAATATCTGACCATCCCGTGCTTCTTCTCAGAGTTTATCTCAATTGCCATTAACTAGTTCATGACAATACCTGGTTAATGACTAGTATCATATGTATTTTTCCCTGTAAAAGCATTTGCCTAATCGAAAAAGAAAAGAAAAAACTATGGTTTCTTGTTCCTTCAAACATATTTGTGAGTGTGTTTCTTCTGAGGAAGAAAAGCCATGTGCCTCCCTGTCCTGGCTGTGGCCCATCTCTGCCTGGTCTGAGCTTCACCTTCTCTCCTGATCCCCTGGATATGGCATCGCTGTGTCTAATGAGGCTTACTTGCTGCCACTCACTTCAGTTCTTTTTTCTCTTAACCTGAGCAT
The DNA here is from genome assembly GCF_048772815.1 of Callospermophilus lateralis. Lineage (NCBI taxonomy): Eukaryota > Metazoa > Chordata > Mammalia > Rodentia > Sciuridae > Callospermophilus > Callospermophilus lateralis. The sequence goes on along the minus strand of NC_135317.1, from coordinate 21,517,338 downwards.
CACACCCCTCAAGGCTCCCACAGGGCTCTGCGTCACATACAGCAGTTGAACAAGCCCTGCTGAGGACAGGCAGTTCGTGCTGTGGAAAAGGAATTGGTGCAGTTCATCCTGCAGACGATCTATGGCAGCAGATCCTGGCCATCCGTCATAGACGTTTTCCATTGTTTAACAGATAGATTCTAATCTTCACCATTATGAACAATGACATTTTAAATAAAATGTGGCAAGATGGGAACTGTGCTTTTCAATCACCAGTGTTTTAACAGAGATGCTCTCCTTATTCAAAACCCAGCTGAAGTTCAAGGTACACACTGTGACCATGGCATGCTCAGGGGTGATGGATCTTGCTCCCCTAAATTCAAAGCTATCTAACTCCTGAGAAAAGATATGCATTTTATTCTGTTCCTTAGAGTCTTGAAATTGTCTCTTCACTCACAAATACATTCTTCACTCACAAAGAGCAGCGAGTGTCTGACATCTCTTTGCCTACAATGTTCACCATACAATAGTAATCAATATGTATTAACTGATGCATTGTTTAAAACTGAGGCGCTTTGATGCCTCAATAGAATCAGAAACAGGAGCCCTCCCTTTTAGGTCAATGCCTCACAGTGGAACAGACAATTTACAAATCACTTGAACTTGCTATTTTTAACAATGGCTATAAAAGTCTTTGGGTGAAACCCTTAAAGATATTCATTGGTGCCTACAACTAAGAAGTTATGGTTTTAAACATAAAGCAAAACCAGATATGTGTGCACCCAGTCTGACACTTGCAACACCCTGCCATACCCTCCACACTTTGAAATGTTGCTGTGTCTGACATTTCTGGTCCAATTGGAAAACATGTAGAGAAACTACTCATTAGATCTTTGCCCCTATTCCAGTCCTGAATGTTAAAATACTTGCCATTCCTCCCTGGGTCCCATGATCCATTCAAACCCAAGCTGTCCTTTCCTTCCACCCACCCCACACCTGCCCCAGCCTTCTAAGTCTCTACCTGGATGTGTGGGGCCCTTATCCACCTAGATCCCAAACCAAATACCTCTCTGACAGCCTGGACCCACCCAGTTTCACACATCCAGGTCCAGCTCTGCAGCTCTTCCTACTAAATGTCCTTGAACTCATTTCTCCTCCTTATAACCCTCCCTGACTGCCTGAAAATGGAAGCAGAATACATAGACCCCACAGAACCTGAGAGTTAACTGAAGATGCATCCAAAAGGCTACCGAGACCTAGTTGTTGGTGCCCCCAATGGGATCCAAAGGGCTGAGTCCCTCAGGGTACCACCTTCTGGCCTCTCCCTTTTAGCAAGACCTTTTTTCCTCCTGTCTAGAGCCTAGTTCCCTGGAAACAGACCAGAATTCACTAAACTGAGACCAGATTTCACATTCAAGTGGAGCTCACTGGTCAGAGAAGAGGAGGATGAGGAGAGAACAGAGTGACGGCTCCATCTAGTCAGAGTCCCAGGGCTCTGTAGTTTGAACCCTCAGGGAATCTGGAGTGTAGATGAGCCCAGAGGTGGGGGAGCTGGCTTTCACACCCACCCGCCAATCTGCCAATCACTGCACCAGAGAATTCCAAGGCACATCTGCTCTCTGACCCTGCAGGAAATACAGGATCCCAAGGGAGGCTCTTGCAGAAGCAGCTCAGGGAGGGACTAACTTTCAGAAGCAAAAGCACACAAAGCTGTAATTTTTTTTATCATATCTTTGATGTTTTAAAAGTTCTTTTTTTCTTGTAGAATTGAATAGGTTATAGGGGCTGTGAGTGCTTATTTAAAAATATTATGTAATCATTTAGGTTGTTAAATCTGAGAAGAGACGGGGTGGTTATTTATGTCATAATAAGGTTTTCTAACCTCTAATTATCAATTACTGTAAAGCCTGAGTGGCACAAGGATTCAGTTTTGCTAGTGATTTAAGAAAGTAGATAAAATAATTAGAATCTAAACATATCATAATACCTACAAATTGGGGTTCAATAAAACAAGACCAACTACATAAAATAAACTTTCAGTTTTCTCAGAAGCAATTCTAAAATAATACTGAAAAATTAATGGGCTGGATTTTTGTGTCTGCTCCATGATTTTGTACGAACTGGGAGATCTTTTGCAAGTTATTGAACCTCCACTGTGTCCTAGTGTTTTCACCTAAGAAGTGGAGGTAATAGTACCAATCCTGGAGGGCTCATGGTTGTGAGATACTGTATGTAAAGCATTCAGAATGTGCAGAAATTAAAGCCATCTCTCCTGAATGAAGCCACTAAGTAAATGACAGATCTTGTTCGTGTGATGAGGTGGCCACTGGGTGGACAGAGGTGTTCTCATTAACGGGGTGGTCTCCTAACCATATCTCATGCCACAGGTCATTAGCTATAATGTCAGACACTGTGATAGGAATTTTATGTATCCTGTGCCTTCTAATCCTTAGAGTAGCCTGAAGATTTGGCTATTATCTATACATTTATGTAAACAGAAAGCCTGAATATTTAGATCATACAATAGATGGATTGACTATAATTCTAATTCATATTTGACACTTTCAGACAAAAATCAAAAAATGTGTGCTTACTCAAGGGAGAAAAAAATACAACAGATAGGAAACACAAAACTAGGGCATATTCAAGAAACCTGGAAAAAACTCATGAAGACAGACGACACCCATCAAAACTCCCATGATTGGTCAGGGATGATAGTGTGTGTCTCTTAATCCAACTCGGGAGCCTTAGGCAGGAGGACTGCAAGTTAGAGAGTAGCCTCCACAACTCAGTGAGGTTCTCAGCAACACAAAATTCCATCTTAAAACAAACAAAAAAAATTTTAAAAAGGTCTGAGAATGTGGCTCAGATGTAAACACCTTGGGTATAATCCCTAAGCTGGGGGTGGGGGGCGAAATTTTCATGATTGCTGCCATAGAAAGTACTCAGTTTGTCCCAGAGGTCAGAGGTACAAGCCTCTGAGGTTGCAAAGGGCCAACATGGATTAGAACAGAACTGAGAATTTGGTGATAATATAATATCTATTTAAACCAAGGACTCTAATAATTCTATATCTTTTATGCAGTTATCAAAAAAGTAAATATTGTCAAGTAGAGATTTTATCATTGATATTAAAGCAATTTACTGATTCCAGCTAAAATTCTCAAGGCAGGGAATGAATCTGTTGAAAGCAAGGCCCTTTGAAGCAAACACTGGAAATATTAAGTCTGAGCACTGGGGTCAAATGAATTTCAGTAGCAGGAGAATAGCATCAATTACACATTAAAATGGATTTAGCATTATTAGTGTGGAACACGGAGACCAGCCATTATTTACTTCAGTGGACTTAGGTAACCTCAGTCCCAAAGCACCCCAACTCTACCCAACTGGGGCTGCCATCCCCAGCCTGCCTTGCTCAGCATTCAGAGGCTGAACTGTTGATGCACTGAGTCTAACTCAAATGTGTCAAAGAAAGCCACTGCACAGATAACCAAGGCCTTGGCACCCAGTAATAGAAGTCCTGCTTCCTCACAGGCAACACGCTAGACCACAGGTTCCAGGGGGAAGTCACTCAGGCCTGGAGGACATGCCTGTCTGCTGGCGTTGGTGTCCAACCACATGACTTCCCGTCCTCGGTTTGCCTGTCTATATGAAGGACCATCACAGAGGCTGCATGAGAGGTCAGCATGGTGTGTGAAGCAGGCTCCACCCTCAGTGAATACCAACTGTCCTGCTGCTAAAGCATCAGCCATTCCATGCTCACTTTGTCCTTCCCATTTCCTGTTATTCCATCTTATTTTCCTTCTTTCCACATTACCAGCCTGAGAGTGAATGAAAAATGGCAAGTCCCATCAGAGTGTAGATTTTATAGTTTGTTCCTTTATTTTGGCATTGTCTAAAACACTCAGCAGCAAGTAGAAGCGTTCAGCGAGTCCTGGGTGAATTAAAGAGGGTTGAGCATTACTAGTATTAGCATTTGTGATGTGTTTCTTTGTGCAGGGCCCCGTGCTAAGGGTTTTACATGCTTGAACTCATTTAATCTTCGCTAACAGTCCTGAAACGTAAGGACTCTGTGAATGAAATACATTTTTGATGAATTACAAGAATGCCATTGTCGTTACCATAGCAACAGAGTTCTGGAACTATAAATCCGATTTTAGAAGCCATAATCATTGTTGTCTCCTCTTCTCTGTCTCAGTTTTAACATGCTGCTGAAGGTGTTTATTTGAGACATACATACCTGAGATATAAATACCTTCAACAATGTTAACTAATGAGACACACACGCAGGAGATAGAATCACCTTCCATGATGTTAATGAATGTTGACTGACTCCCACAGGTGAACGTGCATGTTCAAGAATCTAGACCCTCAAATACTGTTCAGCACTGTTTCATAAACTGGGCCACAGAGATACAAGAAGCTTCTGCTGACATTTTGGAGACATGTAAAAGGAAAGAAAGAAAGTTGGAGTGCATTGGGGGGGTTTGGCTTTCATTCAATTATTAAATGATTTGAAGCATCAGTTTTGAGGAGAAAAGGCCTTATGTTCTCTAGAGTGTCCAGGGCCTGTATGAGCCTTAGAGGCACCCTCAGCTTGCAGCCCCTTAGATTGATGCCCCCACTGCCAAGGCTTCTGCTAGGGATCTTTGGCATCCTAGAGTGGTTGCAGAAATCTCTGGCACAGAGCTGCCTCTGCTTGGAGAGGAACTGCATTGGGAAAGGACACCCAGGGATGCAGGCAGAGTTGCTAGACATAATGGCATCGGGGGAATTTGGTAGGGGTTGGTGGGGATGATTTTCCCTTGGGCACCAAATGTGTTCGGTGAAATTCCTCTTGTGTTCTGATCCTGGATCCTGCCACATCTCATCTGCCTCTGTGGAGTGATTTCATGTCTCTTTAATAATTTTATAAATTCAGTGAATGTAGAAATACCAAAAAGAGGGTCTGGACCTTCACGGCAACAAAAGATATTATCCAGATGAAAGACCCTGAGCTGACTTTGTATCTGCCAAAGGTGGTATTTCATGGAGAATCATGTTTAAAATACAGGGGAATGATTTTGTCCTAATTATTTTATTATATTGTGTGCATGTACGGATTAGGCCCACAATCATGTGCGGCTATAATGCACCAATAAAATATTAAGGATTAAAACATAGCACAGAATCACTTCAATGCATATTTTTAAAACAGAGTAACTTTGGCTCTAGGATTCGATTTTCAAATTCTTTTTTCCTCTCTCAGGCTTTTTGACTTGTCAAAACAAACTTGGCCTCACTGCAGATCTATTGTCCTATATCTTTCAGAAAGAAGGGATTGCATTGCAAAATATTGTTGTTTTAGCCATATTATGTCAAGGAAAATATTAAAGTGAAATGCATGACAGTATTATCGATTTAACATTTATAACAAACATTGTTACCTTTTATAGTTTTTATCATATTCTCCATTTGTGCGAAAGAACATTTTAGTGATGAATATTTATTACTCTGTACTCCTAATTTTAGCTTTATATTTTGTCACAAATTTATGTCTAAGTGTCCAATATGTGGATCAATAATATAAATCAAAGATCTACAGTGGTACCTTGTCTTCGGCATATGAAGCCCCTTATATGATTTCCCATTCATGAAAGACAAGGCAAAAATTGTGTGTCACAGGAAATAACTACTGCATATTAACAACCTTGTTCTGGTCAAGATGCAATCTGTAAAGGGAATTTGGGGTTTCTTAAAGTTTTTATCAGATAGCATTTGCTAAATTGAAAGAAAAGGTTGCAAAATGAGTTGAACTGAGACAAAATGTCAAGTTAAGTCATTTTTAAATAAAAACACACAAAAAAAAGATAAAAATAAGGGGCATCTATAGATTTACTATTAAGAAATAACAACTTGGTTACATTTTTGGTTTTATTTTTTTTCTTTTTTTTTGGCGGGGGGGACACATATTATATAGTCATCACAGCACTGTGTTTCTCTCCTGACATGAGCACATTTTATGATTTCATGTCATTAGGGACTTTTAACAAATGCTTGGTATTTTATGGCCACCCTGTGATAGGCTATATTTAATCATTCATATATTGTTTAAATTTAATTATTACTATTATAAACACAGCTGATTAAGGATTTCATCTGAGCTTAATTTATCTACATGTTTGGGGATTATTATCTGAGAAAGATTCCCTGAGGTAAGGTTACTGAATCAAAGGGTATGAACATTTAAGATTCTTTCCAGTTTGCTTTCTTAAAAGGTCTGCACATATTTATATTCATGCCAGCAATGTACTGGAATACTCATTTTTTAATTGTAAAATATAAAGGTTAAATAAAGGATATCATTACTTTTAAAAGGAGTCCTATGAGCAGTTAGATGGTTCATTGCTACAACTGTGCTTGTTGTTACTACATAAATGCAGGCATGAAGTGCTATGGTGACAAAGAAAAGGGAGAGGGTTAGAAACATTGAAAGAGTTGAAACTTGAACATTATAAATAAGCTTTATAAATAAAGAGGCTTGAATAGAAACAATATGTGCAACAACACAGAGAAATGGGAAAGCATTGGGGTGGCAGAAAAATTGAGTTTCACTAGAACAAGAGATTCATTTATGGGATCATGCAGTGTGGTGTTGAATTTTATAACCAACTTGAATGGGCCACAATGTGCCTAGATCATTGACGAAACAATTTTCCATGTGTTTCTGTGGAGCTGTTGTAGAATGACAATAACATGTGAGTTGTAGACTGGGTAAGATTACCCTTTCCAATGTGAGTGGGCCACATCAAATCAGTTGAAGGCAGAGATGGAATAGGGGCCCTCCAGCTTGCAGATGGCACTTCTTGGGAATCAGCAACCTCTATAACATGAGCCAATTTATTACAATAATTTCCTTTGTCTATATATGAATGTTCTGTTAGTGCTATTTCTCTGCAGAACTCACTGCACAGCAAGTTTGAACCATTTTCTGCACATTTTCTGGTTGCAATTACTTTGCAATTGTCTGTTGGCATTCTATGCCTATGCATACTTCAGGACACTTAATACTTATTGATGTGAAATAAATTATACTTATTTTATAGTATTTCTAAGAGATCCGGCAATAGTCTACCAACTCCCCTCCCTAAAATCCCAAAAGTCAGCTTTAGAAACAAAATTTTAATTAAGAATTTAAAGCAAAGAAATTCTGATGTTTTCTATATCAGAATTTCTTATTTCTAACACAGTTATTATGATTGAGTATAATTAGAATGTGTAGAAAATGAATCTTCAGCCTCTGAGTCAAAAAAGTAAGAATTAGTTAAAAAAAAAAAAAAAGACAAATCTAGTGTGGATTAGTTATCTCCCTGATTTTATTTTATTGCCAAATGCCAGACTGGACATGGGTTTTCCAACAGTGTATCAGACTTCACCGCCAAGGAGTGATTTGGTAGGTTTTTATTTGTATTACATAGATTTTTGCCTTTAAACACAACTAATTCTGAAACCCAATGTCATGGAAAACAAATATATTGATATTAGAGTCCAAAAGAGATAGAAATTGATCATAAATTAGGATGCAAAGATAAATGGAAAAAAACTACTGTTTCTGCTGTTGAATGTCTGAAGGGGATTTCCACAGGGATGGGCAGAGAGGTTGGCTTTGAGGCAGAAAATCCTGTTTCTGAAGACTTCCTGCAAATGTCCTTCTCTGTGCTGGTATTTTTCCCAACTCCAAGGTTGGGGAATAGGGACAATAAAATACTATAGTAGCTTTATCGTCTGTCTGCCGCCTTTGCCTGCCTGGCACCCCTGACACATATATCACCGTCATCTCTCCTTGGGTCAGTTGACAGGGGTTTCCACCAGCTGTTCACCACCTTGGAGGCGGAAGAGGAGAACTAAAAGGACTCTGTAACCCAGTAAGAGCAATTTCTAACCTCTGCTGTGGTTTGTAAGATTTATTTAGCTGCTTCTGATTTTCCATGTAAAATCTCCTTGAAACACTAAAAAGTCCTTTATTTTTGCATAAATCAGGCCGAGAGTGTCCCTGGCCTCCCTTCCTTTTGTTCTGCCCTGTGTGAGGGGTAGGCCACTCAGGGTGCACACAGCCGGGGGCTCCCTTTGGCTGGAGAGCTGCTTTCCTGGCCTCTATCAGGGCTATTAACCAGACTAGAGAAAAGCACTTCTCCAGCTCTGTATCCACAATGCAAATGGAGGAGGTCTATAAATAAAGTCTCAAAATCCACCATCCAAACTCAAAATCCCAGCATGTGTTGCTGCCTAATGTTCACTTACAGAAAAATAAAAACTGCAATTAGAAAAGCTGGAAGGAAATGGAATTCTAGCCCCCAAAACCCAACTGGCCAATTTCTAGCCATAGTGAGTGTGATCATTCATTGTTTTCTTTCCTGAGAACTAAAATTAAATCTGTTATTATTTCCCCACTTAATGGTTTAAGTTCAACAAATGGTTGTAAATATTTTAGCTTGCTAAAAGCTTTTTCTTAATAGGAGCTCATTCAAAATATAGGATAGTAATTAAAGAAAATGGCTGGTGTTTATGGTCTGATACCCTGACTATTAAAATGAGCTATGTATGAAAAAATGTATATCGTAAATGATGATTATGGTTAGGGTGAGAATAATCTATTTTTTGAGCTAAATATAGATAATTTATATGTTTCCTGTAATAGCACTTTCTATCTTGGATGTTTGATATAATTCATAATACAAAGAAGCTGATAGTACTGCCGAAAGAAAGTCATAAAAATTTTCCAGTTTCCATTTTCTACTGAAAAAAAAAAAAAAAATGCTGGTAATTATTTCAAGCTTTTTTTTTTTTTTTCCTGGCTTAAGTTACTCTAAGAAAACCACTTCCTTTAAAGATGCATGATGAGGTGGTGCAGGCCACTGCTCCAGCACCCCACCCCCCGAAAAAATGTATCTGTGCAGCATTGCTAAAGAGTCAATTCTAACATTTCGTTTCTTTTTAAAAGTGCATAGCATGTGCTTGTGCTACAATTGCAACAAGAATAGGATTCCAAATTTTCAGGATAACATTCTGTATAAAACATTACATCAGGTAAAACATCAGTTTATGAGGGAAAATAAAAAAGTCAAATCCTAAAAGAGATTACACAGTGATGCCACAGAGCTATGTGACTTCAAATGTTTTCTTATTATTTATTTGTACTACATATGTTTTCAAATATTAGTTTAAGTGTGTCCACAAACAGAATAGAAACAAAGAACATTAGAAGAAGACTAAAGGATCCGGGTGACAGTTGATCTCTGCAGACTCCTTGAGAGAGACTCTAATGCTAAATCATATCACCTCTTTGGACCCCACTTGCCTAAGAGAGGCAGGTTTAGGAAGAAGAAAGATGCTGGGGAGAAATCACAGGCCATTAGGTCACTAAATCCACAGGACATCAATTTTCTCCCCCGTCAGTAAGAAGGTCTAGAAGAGCTACAGGAAGACAGTGGGGGCCAGGAGCAAGTCCGTGAACTTGCTGAAACATGGACAGACAACCACCACGCAGCAGCGCGGGACTGAGGCATTGGAGCTAGCAGGACACCACTCTCTGCCTCAGGAAGTTCAGTCCAGTCCAAGAGGGAGGGGATAGACGGACAGCCCTGAACAGGGAAGGTAACCTCTGAGGAAGGAGCTTGTGCAGTAAAAAGCCACAACCTGGAGCCACAGGGAGGTGGGGGTGGGGAAGCAGAAGCACCTCTGCCCACAAAGCAGAGCAGCAGAGACCCCTCCCTAGGAGGTCAAGGGCACTCACCATGGTGTCCTGATGCTCTAGTCTGACGCCCTTTCTGTCCTCAGCTCCACCCAGCCTTTGCCCTCTTCTCCTCCTACTTCCCTTCTAACCTGCCAAAGGCAAAAGTTTAGAAGCACCCAACTGAAAGCCACCTCAAAACCATCAGGCTCAGAAAAGCTTAAATTGTTCACAAGATTTCATGCTCTTGTCTCTCCCTAAGCAATCACATTGGCATCTTCTCTCTAGATGGCTGGGCAGCCTTGGTGGGAAGGGCAGGGTGGGTGGAGTCTGCTTGCTTTCTTTCTGGTAGACAATGAGTCTCCTGAATTGGCCTCTGTGCCCCTCAGAGCCTCAGTTTGCACAGGGCAAATGAGGAGTGGAGTCTCGCTTTGAGGGTCCTTGTGGGATTTCAATACAGACATGGTGTTTTGTGTGTGTCTAACTTTAGTTCCATCAGCCTTCATGTCCTTGCATCCATGACTAAGAACAAGAACTCTGAAAAACTCAGAGGTCATAATGACCCCCCACCCCCCATCCAGTCCTGATTCAGTCTAACCCTGAACCATTTTAATGGAGTCATTTCTCAATTCTCTCTTCAACACCTTTGGGATAATTTCAATCAAACGTGGCCTCCTCTGTGGGCTCTCTGGGGTTTCTCCAAGCCCTTACTGTAGTGATCCATCCACCAGCAATGACTCAACTATCCATGATGTTCAGTGGCCTCTGGGTAACGGTGGGTGTTTTCTATTGTTCTAGTTCTGTTTCTGTGTAAGCACCTTTGTGACCTAGAAATTTTTCCCTCAAATCAAATGCATTATTTTGTGGGTTTAAAACATATCATTTCTGTGGAGTATATGTGATATAAGAGACCATCTTGATGAACTTTAAGTATTTCCTCACACTTAAGCTACATTCATTCATTCATTACCATCATATTTAAGTAGTCAACAAATGTTTATCTAACTATTGCTAAATAGTCAATAAATAGTTATTTTTATGCCAAGCTCTAACCAAGATTTAATATCGTGGTAGAAATTAAAATAAACTATCAATTAGAATGGATTTTATATTGCTATATATCACCTCAATCTGTTTACCTACTTATCTTTACAGAGATCTGCCTATTATCTAACCATTCATGTACCTGCTGTCTCTAGCACTGTATTATAAGCTTCTAAAAACTAGGAACAGAAACTGTATCCACCTCTTTACAACACAAGAATGTTTTCTTCTGGCTAGTAGTCAAAACACAAAGGTCATTGACCAGTTCATTCATGGCAGTAACTGTGCCATGTGTTGGGAATGGAGCTATAAGATGCCATATGCATTTATGGACTTTCATTTCATTAGGATAAAATAGGAAATATTAACATTAACAAAGTGAATAGAAATGTCACAAAATATCAAGTTAGTTCTCAATACAAAGGGACAAGCAAATGACAGTGATATACAGAGAGAGTGACACAGTCCTACCACATGAGGAGGTAGGCACTGAGCTGAGTGCTGAGCAGGAAGGAAGAGCAGGAAGAGGTGAAGATAAAGGCAGGTAGCACTGCAACTGAGAAGATGTGCAAAAGCCCAATAATCAGTGCACATGGTGAATACAGAGAGAAAGAGAAAGCCCCTGCGACCTCTCAGCAGATTAGGAGAGCAGATGTAGAGAGAATCCTGGACAAGAATGGTGTGTGGGAGTGGTCAATAGATGATGTGCTCCCTTACCCATCGGCCAAAAGATCTTTCCAAAATATTTCAGATAGTAGAACTTATTGGCTCAAAATATTCAGTGCTTTAGCCGTTGGAAGGAAATCTGAAGCCTATGCAATAGCGGGGCCATTGTTACGGCCCTAGCACCTGCGTATCTTCCTTGGCACATCCCTGTGCTTCTCTTTTATTTCATCATCAAAAACCCTTCAGTGGCTTCATCCACCTCCCCCTGCCATCTTTTCCCAGTATATTCCTGTTCAGGATCCTTATCAAGGCATGGTATACAGTAGGTGGTTATCTACTTATTTGTTTACTCCTTTTTTCTTTGCGCTGTCACTCACCTCCTGAGCTAGGACTCTATTTTGCCCAAGGTTGTACATGGGCCACATGGATAATGTTGAAAATATAATGGCCATGCAACAAATATGGGTTGGGTAAATTAATAATGAAAGAGTTGATGCATCTGGAGACCAAGTAAGAATTCTGGAAGCTACTTGGTCAGTTTCAATGAAAGATTATAGTGTCTTGGACTCAGACATTGGTAGTAAATATGGAAAGAGGTGGGCACATTTGGTGGAAGCAATTGGAAGTTTATTTTTTTAATATTTATTTTTTAGTTGTAGTTGGACACAATATCTTTAGTTTATTTATTTATCTTTATGTGGTACTGAGGATCAAACCCAGAGCCTCACACATGTGAGGCAAGCACTCTACCGCTGAGCCACAACCCCAGACCCTCAGTTGGAAGTTTTAATGGAGCACATGCATGAAATAAAGGAAATTGAGGAATCCAGAACGGTTTGTAAATCTGAAGTTTCAGCAACTGGGGCTGCTCACCAGGACAGGAGGACTAGCAGAATGCTGTTATTCTTGTCATTTATTTCTATTTCTACTTACTCTACTTGAGAATTTTCTTCTGTCTGTACTAAACTTGTACAGTAGATTAGACATCTTGGCGGATATGTCAAATAGGCAGTCATAAACAAGTCTGAAGCTCACGAGAGAAGTCTTGGCTAGAAACACAAACAATTAGTCATTTGCAAAAAGATATGTCTTCAGAGTCACATATCTGAATGAGTTTCACTGGAAGGAGAAAGCTTTCATGAAAAAGGGAATCTAAAATCACTCTTTCTCCTCCCCCCCTTCTCTCTCTCTCTCTCTCTCTCTCTCTCTCTCTCTCTCTGATATTTAGAATTTGAGAGGATAAAGAAGAGTCAGAAAAATCATCTAGGACACAGTAGTCAGTAAAACAGAAGAAAAAATCAGGAAATAATGAAGGGTCCCACAGGAAATTAAATAATCCTAAAAGTTAAAGCTAAATAAATTTGGGGACGTGAACATAGGATTTAGCAATAGAGCACATTATTGACTTGATGAGAGCCTCGGGTATCATGGAACAGAGGCCACAGCAAGACTGCATGTTAAACAGAACGTGTAGATCAGAAGAAATCAAGACACCTCTGTCTATCATCTATTGAGTGATTGGTTGATCACCTGGTCTTAATCTTCTTTCTGCTGCATATAATACAATATCACAGACTGGGTAAGTTATACAGGAAGGATTTACTGAGGTTCATGGTTCCAGTCCAAGGTCAAGGGGCCACTCCTGTAAACTAATGCCTTCTTACTGGCAGAGTTCTCCACTGTTTCAGAGCATCACATGGCAGGAGACAGGGAGAAAGGCCTAGCCAACCTGGCTTTTATAGCAGTGAAGCCAGAATTAGGCAGGCAGGCAATATAGATAGGTAATTAGAGTCAGGTCAAGGAGGCCAATTTGAGTGAGTCTAGAAAGTTGGAGACCGCCCCCTGAGGGACTGAAATTCCTTCAAAGCCCTTCCTCCACCCTTATCAAGAACTTGCCCAGGCTTGGATCTGTTGCTAAAATAAACTGTCCCAGGAATTGCGGCTTCCCACAGGGAGCTATAAAGTTGTTAATATAGTGTCCTGGGCTGCTCCATCCTGCCCTTCCCACTTCAGCCCACCTGGTTCCCACCTTTTGGCCATCCCACTGAGCATTTCCTGGGTCTAGTAAGTATGCAGAAGGAGAAAGATAAGGGGAAGGGGACAGGAGAACAAAGAAAGCCTAAGACATATAAAAAGGGCAGAAGGCTTCACTTCTTAGGATACTGAGGATACCAACTATGACCCCCTTCTCTCTCCCAGGAGAAGTCTGTGTGGCCCCCTTTTAAATAAACTCTGCTTTATATGCTTGCCTAATGCTTCTCTAATATTCAAACTTCAACATGTGAGGGAACAGAACTTCTCTAATGTTCAAACTTCAACATGTGAGGGAACAGTCACTGATAACGGGCAGTACCAGCAGGTCCACTCTTGAGATGACCTGTGAAGGCATTAACCCACTAATCCCATGAATGGAGTAATCTGTTCACAAGGCAGGGCCCTAGTCATCTCTTGAAGGTCCCACTGAGTTCTATCTCATATTATCTCATAACAGATATTAAATTTCAACATGTGTTTCAGAGAGGACAAACCTTATTCATACCATCGTACCATCCTATCATCCATCTACTCTTCTCTATCTATCCATTTGTCTTTCCATCTATCCTAGCATCTGTCCATTCATCCATGTGTCAATCTACCTATACCGTGGGAGAGGACATTCAGGAAAGAGACCTGGAGAGCTGATGATGTCTAGTATTCTTCCAGGCAAGTATGGTTTAAAGTAACTGTTACATGCCCAAGTGGTGATGTCAGGAAATAGTTAAACATTCCAGAAACAGATGTGGCCTTGGGATAAATGATCCAGGAAACAGTCCAATGCATAGAAGTGGGTGCAGCCACTAGGCAAAGGCCACATGGGGAAAGAGGAAGAGTCCAGATAAAGCCAAATGGTAAGGGACAGAATGAGAGTAATGAGAGGAGCCAGAGAGCAAATAGAGGATTTCCTCAGAGATCCAATTCAAGGACCAGGCTGATAAGCTGCAAGATGAATTTCAGAGTTTATTTAAACAAATTCAAATCAAGCCCCAGGAGGCAAGAAGTAAAAGCATCCCCATTATAATTTGTTATTACAAATGAATCACCCATGTCTTCAGGCCACAGCCCTGCAGCAGGTGCACCCCTGGATGTACCCAATGAGGCCCCTATCCTGAGTCTCTGCGATCTCCAGCAGCACCACAGCCCCTCAGGAGGGCTGACCTGCCTCCTTTCTGATAAATTATAAGGTCTTCTTCTCCTGGGAGGCTGTAAAGAGAAATGAGATGAGAGATGAAAAGTGCCTGAAGTGTTACATCAGGGGCTCTTTGTGGTTCTCCTCTAAGAAAAGATATGAGGCTTGGAAGAAGAACCAAAGCTAAGGAAGTCAGGGTATGAAAAGTGAGGGAAAAAAATAAAGCATCTTTTAATATGCCTTAAGTCAAAACAGTCGATGAATAATTATTATTCTTTATAAAAGTTCCACTTTGCTGGTTTGGAAAAGGCTGATTGGATTATGTGCCCAGGAACAATGACCTAGTTATCTTACCTTTGCAAGACCTTTCTCTGTGGTGCTAGAACACAGACAATCACTGGACTCACAGGCAATGCTCAGAGACGCATACACTGCCATGGCCGGGTGGTCTATTGGCCAAGAACCTACGTGGGGAAGACCCTCTGTCACAACCACAAGGACCATGCCCAGTCTCTTCCCTCCATCTTCCTGTTTCTCTGAGAGGCCCCTCCTGGGCTTCCCCCTGGGGCCCTGACACAGTCAACTAGGTGAGTTTAATTCAGAGACTTTCATCCAATCCTCTCTGCTTTCTGCTTCTCTCCTCAACACAGAGGCGGCCATTGGTACCCCTGAGGACGGATGAGGAAAGAGAAAAAAAGGAATGGAGACAGAAACTACTAGTTAGTATCTGAAAATGTACTCCACCACTGCAGGACTAATCCCAGGTCCAGCTTCCCTTCAGATAAATATCACCACTGTCTTTTCTTTATACTGCAACTACTTTTGTTTTCTTCATTTCCTGGAAATTTTCATGTTAAGCGTTTTTAGGTTACCCCATTATTTTCTGTTACCTTGACTTCAAATCTTTTCCCTCCACAATCTTAGTTCTGCTGCCCATGTAGCACTTTTTCTTTTCTTTTCTTTCTTTTTTTTTTTTTTTTTTTTTTTTTTGATTCTTGAATACTTTTCTAGAAAAAAATAAAGCCATGTTAGGCATCATATTCTCTTCCCACAAAAGTTTGATTAAATCAACAGAAATGACTGAAAAGTTACTCAAGCATTCAGTTCAGTAAGCAAATCACAATCGAAATTAAAAAAAAAATGAAAGGGTTTCACACTCAGAAATATGATGTTGATTAAAAGGATCCCTAGGATTTATCTTTCCAAAGTGGGCTCACTATTGAAAGTAATTTACATGAGTAAAAAGTTAGCTTATTAGCTAACTTTTGTAATTATCCTGGTTACAGCTTTGTGTGAACACAGAGCTGACACTTGATAAACCTCTCAGTATGACTGTTAACTGAAAACATCAGAACTTGAGTGAAACTATTTTAAAAATCAAAATGAAAAAAAAAAGTATTGTAACTTCTGTAACTAGGTAAGAAAGATAAAATTCAATTAATTTTACCAGAAAACGAGAGAACATGACTCCTTTGATTATTCCTATGGCCATTGTCAAAGGAAGAACATTGTCAAGAGCTACCAAGCACAAATCCCTCCTGTCTAAGAGGTTTCAGTTTTGTTCCTCACATTACATTACTGCTGATCCTTCTAGCTAGCAAACTGGTCCTCAGTAATGGCTTAAATATGTTTTAATAAAAATTCACTGATACAGATATATTTGTGGACCAAAAACTTCTAAGTAGTTCCTTTAAAATAATGACCACATTTTAGAATATGAGAATTCAATGGTAAATAAGATTTAAAGTTCCTGTTGTATGTGAAAGCATTTTTCTCTTTTAACTTAGTATTCACTAAAGTAATGCAAAATTTATTTAGGCAATGCTATTTGATTTCTTAGAACTACAGCAACTAAAAATTTCTTAGCAGTACAGGATTTCCTTGTTTTTAAGAAAGCCACATACATCAAATACACATCGCTAACCCTAAGCTGTGATCAATCTGATGAGTAGAGACCAATTATGCAGACTGCTTTATTAGACTTTTTTGTTGTTTTTAATCGAGTTTAGAATTTTTTTTTTTTTCCATTTACTGGAAGAGTGATTGGGAGGCTTAAGGTTTGGCTCCAGGACATCAAATGCAAGATCTCCCCATGGGCTTTTTGTTTTGTTTTGATTCTGTTTTGTTTTGTGTTGCTTTTCATGAAGAATAAAGGCAAAGCAACTTTTGGACAGCTTTCTTCTTGTCAATGAAAGAAAAAAAAATGCTTCCTTTGTTTCTTTGGAAGTTTCCCTTTCATTATGCACTGAGCTACATGCCACCAAAAGTGAAAATTCTGGAAGATTCAGAAACATGGTCCCAGGAACCAAGTGGGCATGAGGAGTGCTGTTTAGAATGAGCTACTACTTTATGATTTATTTTGTGTCTCCAGAGGAAGTGGGTTTGTTTATCTCTGATTGTGCCTTTTTCTTAGTATAATTTGAGCTTCAAGAAAACCCAAGTTTGACCCAACACAAAAATAAAGGATAAGTTTTTAAAAATCCCATTTGATAGAAAGATTTATTATTTTGGAATAGTAGTTGGCCCTTAGCTTTTCTACTTTGATTCCAAACCCATTTCTCTCTATATAAAAATAAATAAATAGTAAATTAGGCTTTAAAAAAAAAAGCAAAAATAGACCTTTCCATTGTAACTATCAATAGCTTTATATATTCTAAGGGGAATTAAGATGAAAAAGTCACCTAGGAATCAGATCGTTTTAATTTTCTTTGATCGATTCTTCTGGACTGGTTTAAATTCTTTTATTTCCATTAATTTTTCATGCTTAGGACATTTCCCAGAAGCTGGGATATACAGTCTCATGTTCTGCCATCTGACACAGTCAAACCCATTTTCTCTGGGAAGTTTACCTCTGTTTTTTACTTGGTTTCCAGGTGATAAGTATTCCCTTGAGGGGAGAGTGTGGCTTTCCTACCTCATGACCTCAAGTTTGTATTATGTTCAGTCAAATTCAAAATATAACCGTAATTTACTGGAAAAAAAAAAAAAAAAGACCTGACCTAAAATCCAGATTCACTATACAAGAACCACCCAGGTTCATTTGACAAGCAAGCATTTGCTGTGGCCACTCTGAGGAAAGCCCTGTGTTCAGGGCAGGGGAGATGGACACAAAGCCTGTCCTCAGGAGCTTCTTCCAGAAGACACAGGAATGCAGGCAAATGCATGGTGAAGGGAGGGGGTCTGATCAGCAGAAAATGAAACCATCCTCAGCCCAGCCCCGAGCACCAGACAACAATGTATTGGCTCCACAGCTCCGAAATCCTCTCCCCAGAATATGGTAGCTGCTACAGAGTAACAGACGGCAGTGGAAGGGCTATTTAGGTCTAAATTTGTCACCAACAAAAATTGCTGTGATTAAATTACTGATTATGTCATTTTGCTATTTCTCAGGGCAAAAAAGCCCTAAAACCAGGAAAGAGCCACTTTTTTTTTCCCCAAAATAAACTTTTAACGTATTTAAACAAAATCATAGCCACAATCACATATTGAATATTTATTAACCAAATCTTTTTTCAGTCTTCTATTTATCATTTATATTATCCTTCAACACTCAGGCAGGACTAATAAAGACATGAAATCCTACAAAGATGATATTAAAACAAAGAATTAAAACTTATTTTAAATAAGTTCAGAGGCAGGGAATTCTGTGAATAAACATGTCACATTTAGTTGATCATTAGAAAGAGAGCTAAAAATATGATCTCCTCACCCTAACACAATAAGGGAAAGAAATAAAATTTTCTTGAACCTTTTAACCCTAGCCAAGATCTGACACAGAATGCAAAGTTAAGGGCAACCTTATGTTTTTGTGTTTTTTTTTTTTTCCTAGTTTATAAAGCTGCCAACAAGCATCAAAAGTTTGTAACTAATTTCTTTCTTATATTTTTAAGACCAAAATGTCAGGATCCCAATGGCAGATCAAGGGCACACAGAGACAAGGGAACAGGATGTCCTGGGTACAGGCAATAAGTGGTGTGTTGTCTCAGAGGCTTAAAGACAATATGCAAGCCAGCTGAAAGTAAATCTATTCTTATTCCACTGTGTGCTGGCAGTAGTGCATAACACCAGGGATAAAGTGCTCCTCCTTCCGGAGAGAACCATTCCTGGTCTCATCACCATCATCTTCTGGCTAGATGCATCTCCTGACTATAAAGGCCATCATTTACAGGAAAGGGAACTCCAACATTTTTTTAAAACATTTATCCACATTATCTCTTCCTTAGAATAATCAGTTGCTTTAATAAAGACATGAAATCTCATTGAAAGCAAACAAATAAACTGTAAAACAGTACTGGGTCTTATAGTTATCCAGAGTGTTCACTGTCATTCCCTATTGTAGTTCAGATTTCGGTATCATGTTGTAAGCAAGATTAAAACAGAAATGCAACAGGAATATCCATAATTTAAGGAAAAAACCCATATTATATAATTGTATACATTCAGCATGTTAAGTGAAACTGGTTTTTGAATATATTATTCAAAATATCACCAGAAGCCGGGTGCAGTGGCACATACCTATAATCTCAGCAGCTCTGGAAGCTGAGGCAAGATGATTGCAAGTTCAAAGCCAGCCTCAGCAAAAACAAAGTGCTAAGCAACTCAGTGAGACCCTTTCTGGGATATCGCGCAGTGGTTGAGGATCCTTGAGTTAAAAAAAAAAAAAAAAAATCACCAGAAATGTCATTTCATTAGTAAAAATAACTTCTGATGGATTTCAATCACCAAAATTAAAAGATATGATAAACTCCATGGTAATTTTGTTGAAATCCACTAATGTAAGTGCTGAACATTTTGAAAGTGACTCTTTTTCAGTTAATGCATTCATTATAATATGCAGAAACCCACAGCCTTTCGGTTCCAATGTGAAAAGTGTTAGAAAGTTGCCACACCCCAGGCGTGCCATCAGGGCACATATGAGAAGGCAGATGAAAGGAGCACATTGAAAGGAACGCGCATTGGCAATCAGACTCTGCAGAAGGTGCAAATGGGATGAGCAGATTTTGCAGTGCTTCACACATAAACATGTATATAACATGTAGATGTTTACATGTGTGAAGTCAGGGCTTTACATGTGAACATTTATGGCCACAGCTCACTTCATAGGAAACATACACAGAACCTGAGATAAGGACTAGTTTGTGGATAGTGTCCACTATTTTGTTGTTGTTGTTGTTGTTGAAGAATCGAAATGGAACAGAAGGAAATAGAACATGGAGCAAATGTTATCTAAGCCTGGGTGCCAGGTCAGCCTTCTTTGTACACACACAGACACAAACACACACACACTGAATTTACTTTGAGCTTCATTCCATACATTCATTCTCTCACTTGAACTATTTAAGTAATACCTGCCAGTGGATTAGCACTAAAGAGAGAGGGCAAATAGACAAAGTCCTATAAAAATAGAAAAACCCCAGGCCTAGACCATGAATCTCAATATCTGAGAACATCTAAATGCTCACGGTGACTCTGATGCCCTGTGGTGAAAAGCCTCAACCAGTATTTATTTTGTAAAATATCCTTTTAAAAAAGAGCTTCAAATAACATAAAGTGGCAAATACAAAATATCCAAGATCATTTAAAACAAGATGACTTCCTTACTGAGATGGAGAGATTGTGGCTCTGGATTGGTTATTCTCAAGGTACATGGTCAAGGACAAGTTCAGATTT
This sequence comes from Callospermophilus lateralis, assembly GCF_048772815.1. NCBI lineage: Eukaryota > Metazoa > Chordata > Mammalia > Rodentia > Sciuridae > Callospermophilus > Callospermophilus lateralis. The sequence goes on along the minus strand of NC_135317.1, from coordinate 21,497,104 downwards.
TGCCTGATTATTTGGTTGTTTCAAGTTTTTTTCTGATCTGATAATTTTGTTAAATACAATAAAAATGAATTAGAAGAAAATGAAATTTCAGAAGCATACAAATGCAAGCCAATTTTTTTTATTTGACATAAAATTTGCCAATATAAAATTACTCTGTAAAATTGTTCCAAAAGATGCTGAAAGGTCAGTCTCAATATCTATGGTTTGTATGCCAGAGGGAACTAGAAAAGAATACATAGGTAGCCATCTTCCAGTGGACCCCGTGCCTGGGCAGGTAGCCCTACTGTGCACCATACATGGGGTTTTGAGCAATGTGGAATAAATGTACATGGAATTGTACTTCATGGAGATAGACTCACAACTAGATTGGCTCTGCATCAAAAGAGGATTGATTTATGAATCAGTGTAAGTCTAAACACAGGTAGTAAGAAAGCTGAATTTTAATTGCACAGTAATAAAATAGACAAGTTCCTGGCGTATATGAAGCACTTAGCAAAAATGTGCTGCATGAGTGAGGGGAAATGCAGGAGCTGACAGTTGCAGAATCTGCTAAGAAGCACAGGGAGGTGTCATAAGGCCCCTGGAAGAAGGAGGGACCATGATGCACGATACACACCTGGGGAAGGTGACCTGACCCCCCGCAAAGACACAGGTGCCAACAGGTTAAAAAAGAAGAAGCACAAGATGTGAATGTTTAGGAACTAACTAAATGAAATATAATAGAAAAAAACCTGTAGCTCCATCATCTCCAGAAAACAGTGAACTGCACATTAATTCAAATACATTAAAAAAAAAAAAAAAAGATTTAAGGCCCTTTGTTGATGCCAAGCTGAACAGCAAGATGAAGCGCCCCAGTCTTAAATTTCATTAGTAAAGGCACCGTGCCCAGAACAATGATAACAAAAAAAGTGATGACCCAGAACACCCAGGTCAGGTTGTACCATTTTGCAAGAGGTTTTGATAGATTAGAAAATATGTAGGGAAACGTTATAGTTCAAAATATCCAAGACTGGATGAGGTCATTTATCATTCCACAAGGAGATGATTGTGTTTCCTGTGCTACAGTGACTCAAGGGGGACAGTGGCTAGGAGAATGTCTGTTGGTCATTCTAATGAAACAAATCAATAGATAATGAACCATAATAATGATACCTCTTAGGATCTATAAAGTATTTACAGGAAGGGATGATGGCATGTGCTGCCAGATCAAGTCTCAGGATGGAGACACTTTCATCTTCCAGGATCAGAGCTTGCTACAGGTTAGCAGCTGAGTTCATTCACAGCAATTGCTGTCACCTCTAGAAGCCATCTTACTCAATTTACCCAAGTTGGGTGATCCTCCCCAAGGAACTACCACAACAGATGGGCATTTCCAGTAAGATAGCAAAGACCCAGGAATTTTGTCTCAATTCATAAAACTGTGGGGTCCCAGAATCCCTTAGGCCTCTGTTGCAGCTATATCCCAGCTCAGTTGCTTCTTCTGCTATTCCTGACGTCACACTCCTTCTATATGTCATTCTTGAGAGCACCCCCAGGAAATCTCTATCTCAGAATCTTCTTCCCAACTTATGTTAGTTACTTTTGTGTTAAGAACTTGCTGACCTCTTTATAAGTATCATCTTCTCTATGTAAGTACGTCAATGAGTAGATGTTTTCTCCACTCAAATATTATTATGTCCATCTGAGAAATAAGAAGAATGAGAGTCAATCTGGGAGGAAAAAGTGTGAGAGTGGAGATTCAAACCTGAGGCAACTCTAACTAGAGTTAGCACTCTCTGCCCTGTTGGGGCACCTGCCAGCTCAGTCTCCAGATCTCCTTCAGCATCCCTCTGAAATCTGTCATACACAAAAAATCAATTATGGATCCAAAGAGAATTTTTTGTGTTAAAAATATCAGATTTTCCAATTAACCAAAGCTAAGAACCATTCATTGACAGCCATTGAGTTGCTACCTAAGAAAGATTACCTCTGATATTTCCCTCTGCTTTAATTGATCTCTTCTAAAATACACACAAGAGTGAGCAGATTTCTCTGCAGAATCTGGTTATGAGGTTTATCAGGGGTAAGTTGCACTTGTCAGCCTGTTGCTCAAGAGACAGAAGTTTGTAAAGGAAAGAGAGTGGTTCTCTGCTTTATCTGATGGGGTTCTTCTCACTGGTCACACCTCTTGTCTAAGCCCCTTTAACTAGCTCTATATGTCTCCATTTCCTATCAAAGATAGTAGTGATGTGTGTTCCTTGGTGCTTTCTCGGGGATGGAGTGATATATGTGTGAATCTTTCATTAAGGGAGTTCAATACATGATAGTTTTATTATTGGTCCAAATTTTTAAATTTGGCCATTCATGGCCATTCATAATGATTTCTGCTGTGAATAAAAACTAAAATACTGAATAAGGCTTTGGGTAAAATGATTCTTAGATGTCCTGAACAGCTTAACTCAGTCAGAAGACCATGAGAAGGCAGAAGTCCTTCAGACTATGGTCACAAGATGGTTGCCATTCAGCACATCATGTGACCCTAAATCAGAATATTCTGTCCATAAGGTGGAACATGCACTTGATGAATAGAAAAACCCAGCTCTGGGTTTAGGTGGTACAACAAATAGCATTTGCTCCAGCTGAGGCAAGATAACAGCTACTTATTGATAATCCAGAAAATTTAAATAATCTTTTGTTCTCAAGCATTCTTAATAATATACCACTGGTCTATGTGTACAGTATGGGAGAGGGGTAGAAAATCCCTAGTCAGGGGCAAAGGAGCTGTGTTGTAGCTGAAAGAGATAAAACTGGCTATGTGTTCATTGTTTGTTTCTGTTTCATGACCCTTTATGGAGCAGTAGGTATTATTAGAGCCCTTTCTTGGGAGACAAGGAAAGAACTGAGAAATTCTCCTCCTAGGAATAATTGCAGGTAACCATAGCTATTGTTATGTGAAATCCAGGAGCAATGTTTGATTTAATGACACGCAAAATGAACACAGTATAAAAAAAAAGAAAGAAGAAATGTCCCTGGTATGATTTCTTTTGCTTTCTTTTTTTTTTTTTTAATTCCTATCCAGAGGCAAGATCTGCTTTGTCACTAGTGCCAAAGATGTCCCCTCAATAGGAGTTTAAATCTGCAGCAGACCATTACAAAGGAAAAAGGTCAATCCATTGTCACATGGAAATAAAACCTTTGATGATAAAATTGAGATTAATTTTCAAAACATGGAAACTAACAAAAATCCATCTGTAAAATCTTTGAGGTATGAAAGAATGCACTGAGTTCCAACCAGTATCATGGAAACACTCTGCAGACTTCCAGATGGCCTTGGGTTCTGATGGCCTCTGTCTGGAAGATGATTGACACATGAATCGAGGAGGTCTCTGACCATGTCTCAGGAGTGGGCAGGAGTATGCATGCCCCAGGGAGGGACCAAAGCTTTAGACTTCTGTACAAGATTTGCTCTGTAATATGCAAATGAAGCTACCATTTGACAGAGAAAAGAAATAGCAAAGAAAAGATATTCCCTCCGTGGTTCACACAACTACAGGTACATAGACACCTGAGAGTGCAAGACACCCAAGAGCACAAAGCAGTTGTCTCCAGTTAGCAGCAATGTGTGGTGGCTTTGGCTATTTCTTTTCTATTTTGTTGTTGATGTTGTTGTTGTTGTTGTTTTTAGTACTAGGACTGAACCCCAGGGGGTTAATCCCTGAGTCACACACCCCAGTCTTTTTTTTTTTTTTTTTTTTAGTTTTTTTTTTTTTTTTTAGTTTTTATTTTGAGACAAGTTCTTTCTTTCTAAATTGCTTAGGGTCTTGCTAAGTTGTTAAGGCTGGGTTTGAACTCTCGATCCTCCTGCCTCAGCCTCTGGAGCCTCTGAGATCAAGGGCATTCCCTTCTGTGTCTGCGACTTTGCTGTTTCCAATTGCATCATGAATAGAGCCAACATATAGGGAATGCTCCACTTTGGTATTTTTCCCTTCCTCTCTCCTTTTCCTTTTCCTTTTTCTGGGTGTACTTCTCCTTCAGACTTCTGTTCTCTGTGTGTGTTTTTGAAGATAAGGAGGAGAAAAGAGTGACAAAGTTTTGTGAAAGAACAAATATGTTCTTTGATTCTTAAGTTGCTGCCTAAAGGTCTGCGGAGCAAACCAAAAGCAGCACAGCATCATGGGAAGTGAAAGAAGAGACTGCCTTCACAACACCCTGGGACAGATGAAGAGAACCTGGGCTTACTATGCATTCTGGTCAAAAGAAGCTCTTTTCTTCTTTTCTACCCAGGATAATTAAATGCTAGTGTCTTAGTCCATTTTGTGCTGTTTTAACAGACTGCCACAGGTTGGGTGGTGCATTTCTTACAGTTCTAGAGGCTACAAAGCTCAAGATCAAGGAGCCACATCTGGATTTCACATCCCATCATCCTATCACAGAAGGTAAAAGGGCAGGAGAGCTCCAGTAGAAGGATCAAACTCAGAACCTCAGGCCCTTTTACAAGAGGCCTTAATGCATTCACAAGAGAGGAGCCCCCATGTGCTGAACCCTCCTCTTAGGCCTCACTTCCCAATGCTGTCACATTAGGAATTCAGTTTCCAACACAACTTTCTGGAAGATACTGCCAAACCATTGCACTTGGTATCTGCTACAGACACTGAAACATTGAAAAACTCTAAAGAATTCCTTCCTCCTTTCATTATGACCCAGGACACTTAATTTTTCATATTTCCAAAATACTTCCTGTCCTAAAAGTAAAATGGATAAAATGTTTAATAAAACAGGCTTCTGAGAATCTGCTCTGCTTTGTCTTGTAGATTTGGACAGCAATTATTACAGATAACATCTAAAAAATAAGACAAAAGTTTAATAGCCCTATGCATCAAATTTATATGGTAGCAATCTTTCAGTTTTGCCTTCCTTGGCTTAGGAAAGAGTATCCCAGATAAACTTCCTGTTTTCAATTCATTTATGTGCTTTATTTTTTAATGGATTTTTTTTTTCTTCTAAGTAAATATCAATAGTTCCTGAAAATAGTCCCCAAATTAAAAGGAATATAATTTCACAAATAATTGCATTGCATTTAAAAATACAAATGTTTTCAAGAGTTGGTTCATTCCAACTATAACTTCATTATAGGCTATGAATCTTTTGCATAAGGAGTCTACTAGCTGCATGCATAGAGCTTAATCCTAGACCAAAATATGCCTCAACATGTTTCCTCAACCTATTCCCTAGAGAGAGAGGATGGATTGTAATAAAATGTGTGACCCTTAAATTTCAGCAGAGAAGCCCCATGTCAAAAGAACAGCTTATAAAGATTTTTTAGAAAGATGAACACACGTTTCCATCAGGGATACTCCACCCTCTCCCAGAGGCAGCAAAATGATGTTTTATTTCTCCGCTCCATTCTGTTATGTTCACTTTTCTGTAAAATTGTAAACACATCACTTGGGTCTAGTCTAGGGAAGATCTGTCACAAGGTGTGGGTAAGCGCAGAACCACCTTCTGAAGACAGGAACAAAATAGTTTTCACCGTTTGAATGGAATGCAACTCTTCTTGTGATACTTGTTTAGACAGGGGTGGTGTACTGTCAGGGGTTTGACAGCAGGGCAAATCTGGTGCACTGAGCTGAGAATTTTCTTCAAAATCAAAATTGAACAGGTCAAGTAACTTGACCTGTTCTCTAGTAACACTAGCTTGACCTAACAGGTCTGTGTTCTGATCACTGGTTCACAAAGGAAGGCATCTCATATATGTGTTTAGTGGTTTAGAATTCACTTTGCATATTTGGCATTGTTAATACACAATGGCAGTGTTCAGAGAATTCTAACCAGGATAACTATTCATTGATTTTTTTAAAATTTGGTATAAAATCTTTTGAATTTGAGTCCACTACCCAGATGAATATAATTTCTGAGACCTCCTTGGGTCAGAAATAAAGTGTAGTTATAAGAATTTAAAACCAGATTCCTGTGGAAGGAATTTAGGAATGAAAGGTATAAATCATACTTTGTATTCTTTGAATAAACCCATCTCTTTAAGCTTAAACCCTTCCTGATCCATCCCATTTCATTCAGGTACAGGGGATTTGCTGGAGCAATGCTTGATGTAAAAAGACCAAATTGGAAAGTCATTGGTCTCACCTGTGCTCTGGTAGTCAGGGCCATCTCAGAGGACGGGGAATATTACCCATTCAGATTCCACACAGAAGAGGTTCTTTCAGGTTGAGGTGGCCCTGCACCATTTTTGATGTAAGCAAAGATTCAAAATTTTGAGACATTGATGGGAACTCCAGGGAAAACCCCGAAGGGCTACTGGGAAAATTAAAGCCAAGTAGAGGGAAATGAGAAAGTTTATTAATAGCAAGACTGTGGAACCAACCTAGATGCCCTTCAATAGACGAATGGATTTAAAAAATGTGGCATTTATACACAATGGAGTATTACTCTGCATTAAAAAATGACAAAATCATAGAATTTGCAGGGAAATGGATGGCATTAGAGCAGATTATGCTAAGTGAAGCTAGCCAATCCCTAAAAAACAAATGCCAAATGTCTTCTTTGATATAAGGAGAGTAACTAAGAACAGACTAGGGAGGAAGAACATGAGAAGAAGATTAACATTAAACAGGGATGAGAGGTGGGAGGGAAAGGGAGAGAGAAGGGAAATTGCATGGAAATGGAAGGAGCCCCTCATGGTTATACAAAATTACATATAAGAGGAAGTGAGGGGAAAGGGGGAAAAAATAAGGGGGGGAAATGAATTACAGCAGATGGGGTAGAGAGAGAAGAGAGGAAGGGAGGGGAGGGGAGGGGAGGGGAGGAGGGATAGTAGAGGATAGGAAAGGCAGCAGAATACAACAGACACTAGTACGGCAATATGTAAATCAGTGGATGTGTAACCGATGTGATTATGCAATCTGTATACGGGGTAAAAATGGGAGTTCATAACCCACTTGAATCAAAATGTGATATGATATATCAAGAACTATGTAATGTTTTGAACAACCAACAATAAAAATTATTAAAAAAAAAAAAGAAAGTTTATGGATGCTTTTGTCACCACTCAGTTGGCATTTTAACAGTGACTGATAAGTAAATTGTCACCACTAGGACCTTACTCAAGCAGAGATGTGCAGAGTGAAATAAAAACAAAAATAATTTTAAAGTGTGCCGGATTCTGTGAAATGTCCACTGCCTGGTGGAGCTTGGGGTAGGAGATGGGGTCCTGCCCTAAGACAGACCCAGAGCACAGTGACCATGTCTGCCTGGGTCACTGAGTCCCAGTTACACAGCGCAAAGTACCTGTGACAGTCCTCGCTTGTCGCCAACTCCATTGCTCCCAAATCATTTGGTGAAAATCTACCTAAGAGTGACCTGGAATTCCTTTAGGGACACTTGATCACCTTCCTTCTCATACATGGTATAAAGCAGAGTCCAGAAAGTGCAGCTCACATTTGTGTAAACAGCTACTGCATAGCATGTGTGAGATGCAAGTTTTTACTAGATGAAGCAGACATCATTTCCTACACAAAAGCATCTCCATTTCAAATATAGTTTGATGCAGCAATAGGACTGTGTGTATCAGGGCCACAGACCAACTAGCTGTGTGAGGCTAACCCGTTCACTATCCATTTCTAACTCCAAACTTCAAAATCAGGAAATAAAGGAGAGAATTTCTAAGATTTCTGGTACTTCTAAATTTTCCAAATCATGCCAAGATGCAGTCTAGCTTTAAAGAAAATATGGTTAATATTTGTTCATCTATACTTTTAATTCTTTGGGTGGGAGGAAAAGTTTCCCATATCCTTTACTAGCTTGTAGCATAAAACTAACAGACATGAAAATAATTCTTAGATAACTGGATATTTCCATTTCCATTGGAACCTCTGTCCAGCTCCTGAAATTCAGATCAGGGAAGGCTGGAGGTCTGCTGAGGCCTAAGGAAGGTGGAAGTTTCAGTGTTTCAGACAACGCTCTCCTAGAATGTGGGAATAGTTTCAGCTCACTTCTGCAGAAATTCATTAATGCCATACCCTGTCTCCCCGCAAAGATACATGCACACATGGAAGCACCAGGCTCAGAGTCAGAACCACACAGTGGTTGAGAGCATGGGCTTGGAGGTGGACGTCTCCAAGAGGGACATGTGCTTCATTCATGAGCATAACAATTCTCTCTGATCTCAGCTTCCTCTCCTGTGCAATGGTGCTAATAGTTCCCACTTCGTAAGACTGTTGTGTAGATTCAACAGGGATGTAAGTTTTCAGCTAGAACAAAGTCTGATGGGCCACATGAATGTTAGATTTCATGGTTCCCAGGGGGGATAAACAGACCCACCAGGGACACTTGGAGTTAAAATCTCCTGGTGGTGTCTTCTGGTTTTTCGATAAGCACACTGATCCACCTAGGGATTACATTATGCCCAGAGTAACAAAGCTTGCTGACTCACCTGATGTCTCTTACAAACCAGCATTTTGTGTCCTTGGATGCTATTTTTTTTTTTTTTTTTTTTTTTAGAGAGAGAGAGAGAGAGAGAGAATTTTTTTTTAATATTTATTTTTTAGTTTTTGGCGGACACAACCTCTTTGTTTGTATGTGGTGCTGAGGATCGAACCCGGGCTGCACGCATGCCAGGCGAGCACGCTACCGCTTGAGTCACATCTCCAGCCCCAAGGATGCTATTTTTTTTTTTAATTTTAGAGCTCATTGATCCTGTATGGAACTTCAATATTCTTTTTAAGTATGTATGTTGAATAAAAAATATTTATCTGTGGTCCTTACTTCAGTTTAGTGTATGATGTTATTTTTGTTGTTATATTTTGTTGTTATTTTGTTATAAAGTGACAAAGCTAAGAAAAAGATATTTGCAAGTTTTGGACAGAGAACTATAAAAGGGAGAAATCATTTTTTTTAAAGGGTATTTAAATGAAATTGAAGTGAAATTCTCAGAAAAAAAAATTAGGAATATAAGATGGAGGGATATGGACACAGAAGGGAGACCAGAAGATTAGAGGAAGAGGATCAGAGAGGGGAAGAGGAGAGGGAAAAGGAAGGTACTGGAAAGTGAAACTGACCAAATTCCTTGGCTATATTGTATGTGTGTATAAATATTCAGCACTGAATTCTACTATGTATAATGCATCAATACAATAAAAAAAGAAAAAGAAAAAAAGAATTTGGTTAAAATATATCAAAAAGTAAAGATAAACTAATTGCAACATTAGGTAGCATTAATTTGAGCAAGTTTTATCTTCAGTGCCAGCCAATTGTTGATAGTATTCTTGATTTCTGTAAGAAGTCCAATGTTGTACTTGACTTTCCTAAAAAAAAAAAAAAAAAAAAAAGATTTGCTATCTCTGTTGCATCCCTGACTATACAAGAAAGAGATCAGGGTATGCAGCAAATCGCCCCGCGAACAGAGTCTGCGGCGCTCGCTGGGAAACGACGGTAAGATAACAATGCAAAGATACAGCGCTACGGATTCTGCAGGCTCCCGCCAGCTGTGCAAATACTGTACTCAGAGCTGAATTCTGGGCTTGAGACAGGGAAGGAAGCCATCCAATTCGGTTCTCCACATCAGTCAGACCACAGAGGAAGCCAGCGGCCACCATCTTGGAGAGCTGACATCATCATCTCTGTTTTTTTTTGTTTTTTTTTTTGACTGATAACAGCTCTTTCAGCTATAGATCAGCGGGGAAAACTTAAGGGCCCCTCCCAGCTCTCCTGTGAGCGCAATAGCCAGACCGAGGGCGGCACGGGAGCCGGCGGGAGCCGCGGCGGCGCTGGCGCAGGAGCCGGCAGGAACCGCGCGGCGCGGGACTCCCAGCTACCGCTCCCACCAGTGCTGACAACTGAGGTCTCTTGCACCGACTCGCCTCGGCGTGGGACTCACGGCTACCGCTCCCACCAGTGCTGACAACTGAGGTCTCTTGCATCAGATACGGGGGCATGGCTACCAGAAGGTAAGCAAATTTGCTGGGGGTTCTCAGCCCCAAGCTCTACAAACTTAGGGCCTGAGGGAGGCAAACAAGGAGAGTGTGCCCAGGCACTAATGAAACAGCTGCTCCACGCGTGTGCAAGGTAGGCGGAACTGTGACCACCGACAAAACAGGCCCAGTGGACTGCCAGACACATCGCGCCGGTTGGGGGAGGGGCAGAGCCGCTGGGCGCCTGCAAGTTACGCAGACCTGCGAATCACCAGCAGATCAGACCCAGCAACCACGGAGCAGCAGAGCCACCCCTGGGCCTGCAAGCTAGGTCCACTTGCCACCCACCGGCAGGTCAGGCCCAACAAACTGCGGAGGGGCACAGCTGCCCCACGAGCCTGCTAGGTAGGCAGAACCCTGACCACCGACAGAACAGGCCCAGCGGCCGGCCAGACACATCGCCCCGCCCCGGTTGGGGGAGGGGCAGAGCTGCCGGGCGCCTGCAAGTTAGGCAGACCTGCGAATCACCAGCTGATCAGACCCAGCAACCGCGGAGCGGCAGAGCCACCCCCGGGCCTGCAAGGTAGGGGCACTTGCCACCCACCGGCAGGTCAGGCCCAACAAACTGTGGAGGGGCACAGCTGCCCCACGAGCCTGCTAGGTAGGCAGAACCCTGACTACCGACAGAACAGGCCCAGAGGCCGGCCAGACACATCGCCCTGCCCCAGTTGGGGGAGGGGCAGAGCCACCAGGCGCCTGCAAGGTAGGCAAACCTGCGTCTCACCAGCATATCAGGACCAGGAACCCGCGGAGCGGCAGAGCCACCCCTGGGCCTGCAAGGTAGGCGCACTTGCCACCCACCGGCAGGTTAGGCCCAGCAACTCTCGGAGGGACACAGCTGCTCCACGCACGTGCAAGGTAGACGGAACCGTGACCACCGACAAAACAGGCCCAGTGGACCGCCAGACACATCGCTCCGGTTGGGGAAGGGGCAGAGCCGCCAGGCGCCTGCAAGGTAGGCGGACCCGCGACCCACCAGCAGAACAGGCACAGCAATCCACAGAGCGGCAGAGCAACCCCCCAAGCCTACAAGGTAGGCAGACCTGCGATCCACCGGCAGGTCAGGCCCAAAAACCTGCGGAGGGGCACAGCTGCCCCACGTGCCTGCTAGGTAGGCTGAACCGTGACCACCAACAGAACAGGCCCAGCGGCCGGCCAGACACATCGCCCCGCCCCGGTTGGGGGAGGGGCAGAGCCGCCGGGCGCCTGCAAGTTAGGCAGACCTGCGACTCACCAGCAGATCAGGCCCAGTGACCCGCGGAGCTGCAGAGTCACCCCCGCGCCTGCAAGGTAGGTGCACTTGCCACCCACCGGCAGGTCAGGCCCAGCAACTCTCGGAGGGACACAGCTGCTCCACGCACGTGCAAGGTAGACGGAACCGTGACCACTGACAAAACAGGCCCAGTGGCCCGCCAGATACATCGCCCTGGTTGGGGGAGGGGCAGAGCCGCCACCAGCGCCTTTTAGGTAGACAGACCTGCAACCGACAGACAGAACAGGCCTAGTGGCCAGCGGAGGGGCAAAGCCGCTGCTCACGACTGCAAGGAAGGCGGACCTGTGACCACCGAAAGAACAGGCCCATCGAAAGTACAGGCACAGCGGCCTCCCGGCGTGGTAGGCACATTGCCTCAATTGGAGGAGGGACAAAACCACTGCCAAAGCCTGCGAGGGAGACTTTGCAGCTATACAAGAGCAATATAAATATATAGGGGGAAAAATCAATAACACAACAGTTTCACCAAGCAGAAAGAAACGCGATCAATATGAAAAGACAAGGAAAGAAAGGACCACAAGCAATGCAGGTCAACTCAACTTTAGAAGAGGTAATATCTGCAGCAGATGGAATGTCAGATAAAGAATTCAGGATATACATGCTTCAGATGATCTGGAGTCTCAAGGAAGACATTAGACGGCAAAATCAGACAATGAAAGACCACTTCGACAACTTTGACAATCAATTACATAAACAAATCCAAGAAGCTAAAGATCAATTATACAGGGAGATAGAGGTTATAAAAAACAAACAAACAGAAATCCTGGAAATGCAGGAAGCAATAAACCAACTTAAAAACTCAATTGAGAATATTACCAGCAGAGTAGAACACTTAGAAGATAGAACATCAGACAATGAAGACAAAGTATTTCAACTGGAGAAGAACATAGACAGCTAAGCAAAGCTGTTAAGAAACCATGAGCAGAACATTCAAGAAATATGGGATAACATAAAGAGACCAAACTTAAGAGTCATTGGGATACAGGAAGGTACTGAGGTCCAAACCAAAGGAATGGGCAATCTATTCAACGAAATAATATGAGAAAACTTCCCAGACTTGAAGAATGAGACAGAATCCCAAATCCTAGAAGCCTACAGGACGCCGAATGTGCAAAATCATAAGAGATCCACACCTAGACACATTATAATGAAAATGCCCAACATACAGAATAAGGAGAGAATTTTAAAAGCTACAAGAGAAAGGAAGCAGATTACATTTAGGGGTAAACCAATCAGGATAACAGCTGATCTTTCAACACAGACTCTGAAAGCTAGAAGATCCTGGAATAACATATTTCAAACACTGAAAGAAAATGGGTTCCAACCAAGAATTGTGTATCCCGCGAAATTAAGCTTCAGGATGGAAGATGAAATTAAAACCTTCCATGATAAACAAAAGTTAAAAGAATTTGCAGCTAGAAAACCATCTCTTCAAAACATCCTCGGCAAAATATTACAGGAAGAGGAAATGGAAAATATCAATGAAAACCAACAGCGGGAGGTAGTACAGTAAAGGGGGGGGGAATAATCAAAGAGGAAAACAAACCATGTTTAGTAACATAAATAAACAAATATGGCTGGAAGAACAACCCATATCTCAATAATAACCCTAAATGTTAATGGCTTAAACTCACCAATTAAGAGACACAGGCTAGTAGAATGGATCACAAAACAAGACCCAACAATATGCTGCCTTCAGGAGACGCATTTGATAGGAAAAGACATACACAGACTGAAGGTGAAAGGTTGGGAAAAATCATATCACTCATATGGACTTCGGAAACAAGCAGGAGTGTCCATACTCATATCAAATAAAATAGATTTCAAGCCAAAGTTAATCAAAAGGGATGAAGAGGGACACTACATACTTCTCAAGGGAACCATACACCAACAAGACATAACAATCATAAATATATATGCCCCAAACAATGGTGCAGCTATGTTCATCAAACAAACTCTTCTCAAGTTCACGAGTCTAATAGACCACCATACAATAATCATGGGAGACTTCAACACACCTCTCTCACCGCTGGACAGATCTTCCAAACAAAAGTTGAATAAGGAAACTATAGAGCTCAATAACACAATTAATAACCTAGACTTAACTGACATATATAGAATATACCACCCAACATCAAGCAGTTACACTTTTTTCTCAGCAGCACATGGATCCTTCTCAAAAATAGATCATATATTATGTCACAGGGCAACTCTTAGACAATATAAAGGAGTAGAGATAATACCATGCATCTTATCTGACCATAATGGAATGAAATTGAAAATTAACGATAAAAAAAGTAAGGAAAAATCATGCATCACTTGGAGAATGAACAATAGGTTACTGAATGATCAATGGGTTATAGAAGACATCCAGGAGGAAATTAAAAAATTCTTAGAGATAAATGAAAACACAGACACAACATATCGGAATCTATGGGACACATTGAAAGCAGTTCTAAGAGGAAAATTTATTGCTTGGAGTTCATTCCTTAAAAAAAGAAAAAACCAACAAATAAATGATCTAATACTTCAACTCAAAATCCTAGAAAAAGAAGAGCAAAACAACAGCAAAAGAAGTAGAAGACAAGAAATAATTAAAATCAGAGCTGAAATTAATGAAATCGAAACGAAAGAAACAATTGAAAAAATTGACAAAACTAAAAGTTGGTTCTTTGAAAAAATAAATAAAATCGACAGACCCTTAGCCACGCTAACGAAGAGAAGAAGAGAGAGAACTCAAATTACCAGCATAGGGGATGAAAAAGGCAATATCACAACAGACACTTCAGAAATACAGAAGATTATCAGAAACTATTTTGAATCCTTATACTCCAATAAAATAGAAGATAGTGAAGGCATCGATAAATTTCTTAAGTCATATGATTTGCCCAGATTGAGTCAGGAGGATATTGACAACCTAAACAGACCAATATCAATTGAGGAAATAGAAGATACCATCAAAAGACTACCAACTAAGAAAAGCCCGGGACCGGATGGGTATACAGCAGAGTTTTACAAAACCTTTAAAGAGGAACTAATACCAATACTTTTCAAGCTATTTCAGGAAATAGAAAAAGAGGGAGAACTTCCAAATTCATTCTATGAGGCCAACATCACCCTGATTCCTAAACCAGACAAAGACACTTCAAAGAAAGAAAACTACAGACCAATATCTCTAATGAACCTAGATGCAAAAATCCTCAATAAACTTCTGGCGAACCGGATACAAAAACATATCAAAAAAATTGTGCACCATGATCAGGTAGGATTTATCCCTGGGATGCAAGGCTGGTTCAATATACGGAAATCAATAAATGTTATTCACCACATCAATAGGCTTAAAAATAAGAACCATATGATCATCTCGATAGATGCGGAAAAAGCATTCGACAAAGTACAGCATCCCTTTATGTTCAAAACTCTAGAAAAAATAGGGATAACAGGAACATACCTCAATATTGTAAAAGCAATCTATGCTAAGCCTCAGGCTAGCATCATTCTGAATGGAGAAAAACTGAAGGCATTCCCTCTAAAATCTGGAACAAGACAGGGATGCCCTCTCTCACCACTTCTGTTCAACATAGTTCTCGAATCACTGGCCAGAGCAATTAGACAGACGAAAGAAATTAAAGGCATAAAAATAGGAAAAGAAGAACTCAAATTATCACTATTTGCAGATGACATGATTCTATACCTAGCAGACCCAAAAGGGTCTACAAAGAAACTATTAGAGCTAATAAATGAATTCAGCAAAGTGGCAGGCTATAAAATCAACACGCATAAATCAAAGGCATTCCTGTATATCAGCGACAAATCCTCTGAAATGGAAATGAGGACAACCACCCCATTCACAATATCCTCAAAAAAAATAAAATACTTGGGAATCAACCTAACAAAAGAGGTGAAAGACTTATACAATGAAAACTACAGAACCCTAAAGAGAGAAATAGAAGAAGATCTTAGAAGATGGAAAAATATACCCTGTTCATGGATAGGTAGAAGTAACATCATCAAAATGGCGATATTACCAAAAGTTCTCTATAGGTTTAATGCAATGCCAATCAAAATCCCAACGGCATTTCTTGTAGAAATAGAGAAAGCAATCATGAAATTCATATGGAAAAATAAAAGACCCAGAATAGCAAAAACAATGCTAAGCAGGAAGTGTGAATCAGGCGGTATAGCTATACCAGACTTCAAACTATACTACAGAGCAATAGTAACAAAAACAGCATGGTACTGGTACCAAAACAGGCGGGTGGACCAATGGTACAGAATAGAGGACACAGAAACCAATCCACAAAACTACAACTATCTTATATTCGATAAAGGGGCTAAAAGCATGCAATGGAAGAAGGATAGCATCTTCAACAAATGGTGTTGGGAAAACTGGAAATCCATTTGCAACAAAATGAAACTGAATCCCTTTCTCTCGCCATGCACAAAAGTTAACTCAAAGTGGATCAAGGAACTTGATATCAAATCAGAGACATGGCGTCTGATAGAAGAAAAAGTTGGCTATGATCTACATACGGTGGGGTCGGGCTCCAAATTCCTCAATAGGACACCCATAGCACAACAGTTAATAACTAGAATCAACAAATGGGACTTACTCAAACTAAAAAGTTTTTTCTCAGCAAAAGAAACAATAAGAGAGGTAAATAGGAGCCTACGTCCTGGGAACAAATCTTTACTCCTCACACTTCAGACAGAGCCCTAATATCCAGATTATACAAAGAACTAAAAAAATTAGACAATGAGATAACGAATAACCCAATCAACAAATGGGCCAAGGACCTGAACAGAAATTTCTCAGAGGAGGACATACAATCAATCAACAAGTATATGAAAAAATGCTCACCATCTCTAGCAGTCAGAGAAATGCAAATCAAAACCACCCTAAGATACCATCTCACTCCAGTAAGATTGGCAGCCATTAGGAAGTCAAACAGCAACAAGTGCTGGCGAGGATGTGGGGAAAAGGGTACTCTTGTACATTGCTGGTGGGACTGCAAATTGGTGCGGCCAATTTGGAAAGCAGTATGGAGATTTCTTGGAAAGCTCGGAATGGAACCACCATTTGATCCAGCTATTCCTCTACTCGGTCTATTCCCTAAAGACCTAAAAAGAGCACACTATAGGGACACTGCTACATCCATGTTCATAGCAGCACAATTCACAATAGCAAGACTGTGGAACCAACCTAGATGCCCTTCAATAGACGAATGGATAAAAAAAATGTGGCATTTATACACAATGGAGTATTACTCTGCATTAAGAAATGACAAAATCATAGAATTTGGAGGGAAATGGATGGCATTAGAGCAGATTATGCTAAGTGAAGCTAGCCAATCCCTTAAAAACAAATGCCAAATGTCTTCTTTGATATAAGGAGAGTAGCTAAGAACAGAGTAGGGACAAAGAGCATGAGAAGAAGATTAACATTAAACAGGGATGAGAGGTGGGAGGGAAAGGGAGAGAGAAGGGAAATTGCATGTAAATGGAAGGAGACCCTCAGGGGTATACAAAATTACATACAAGAGGAAGTGAGGGGAAAGGAGGAAAAATATAAGGGGGAGAAATGAATTACAGTAGAGGGGGTTGAGAGAGAAGAGGGGAGGGGAGGGGGGAGGGGGGATAGTAGAGGATAGGAAAGGCAGCAGAATACAACAGACACCAGAATGGCAATATGTAAATCAATGGTTGTGCAACTGAAGTGATTCTGCAATCTGTATATGGGGTAAAAATGGGAGTGCATATCCCACTTGAATCAAAGTGTGAAATATGATATATCAAGAACTATGTAATGTTTTGAACAACCTACAATAAAAATTAATTAAAAAAAAAAAAAAGAAAACTGGTAATAGCTCATAGGGAACCAAAGGGCGAGCAGAACTCCAAAATTTAGTATAAGGTGGAGCAAATGAACAGACATTAGAGCTAGCCAATACTGATGCACACACACTGGAGAGCCTGATGAGGACCTGAACTGACATTCCAACTCTCTTCATCATCTACCTGATCCTCTGCATCATCTGCTCTGCTCTTAAACTCTACAGCAGCCTCCTAATCCTAGTGAGAAAGGTGACATCTCCTTACAATTGTCTCCTCAACTGGCTGTCCCACATCAGGAGAAGCCTCCATGAGTTCCTGACCTGATCACTATGGTCTGAGTGAGTGTGCATCTGCTGGACTTAAGGCCTAAGACTTGAGACTCTAGATCTGGCATTTGAGCTTATTGTTCAGAGAATGTCTGTAATAGGTCTGTCATGATTAAGTGTATTTGCAGTGCTTAGAGTTGACTTAGAATTGTTTGTTTTGAATTGATTATGTCTACTACCGTGCCCATCATTAAAAATTGTCATTTTCTGGATTAAGAACCTATAGAGTGAAATTGTATTGAGTGATTTGAGTGAATAAAACTTTGAAAAGGGAAAAAAAAAAAAAGAGATCAGATACTCCAGCTCTGTAGACAGAAAAAAAAGTTTCTTGAGGCCATAGTAGTTAGGATAAAACACATACACACACACACACACACACACACACACACACACACACACACAAACACCTCTGAACTCTGTATAGAATTCCAGAAAAATATGGCACTAAGTTACTGAAAAAAGTAATTTCACATATTATGGGATTATAATTTAGTCTATGCTAGTTCAGGTAACAATAACTATTGCTCTCTAAAAGCAAAGTGTACGTTAGGTGGCTCTGCTCAGCAATTAGAAGAGGATATTCCAGAGAGAGAAGGGCTTTCACACCCCCACACAGAGCTGCTGCTGATTCTCTGTGTCCCTGAGCAATTGACTGAAGGCCCCTTTGTCTCCAGTTCTGCATTCATAAAATCAGAAATAAAATATGCTTCTGAAATTACTTAAAGACCTCTGGTAGAAAGGTGAAGAATTCCACTGACATCTTTATGGAGCTGTACATCAAAGGAATAAAGACAATAGAGAAATAAAGACATTGCTTGAAAATAAATAGCCTCAAATGTAACAGCAAATTAAATGTAAATTAAAACTAAATGTAATCTCCTTATGTCAGACCCTCCTAAAACAATTCCCTTGGGTGTTTCAACCTGGAAGACACATTTATTTTGACAACATGTTATAAAAAGCAAGAGTTATTTGTGCAGTATTGGTGTTTATAAATTATTGGTTTAAAATGTTACAATATAAGTTCAATACATTAAGTTATAGAATATGAAACTTGGGAATAACATGGGTTGGTTGTGTTCAGTTCTTATGGTCACGTTGTAAAGTCTACCATTGTTATCTTTTAAAATGATAAGGAAAGTTCATGGAGATGGCCCCTAACTTGAATGAAATCTTTTAAATTTATGTCTGTAGAGTGGACCACTATCTTAGAATGTAGGGGTTAATATATGGGTTAAATGACTTAATTTTCAAATTCTTGATGTCTACTGTTCTCTTTGAGGGAAATAATATGATTGGAAGTGTCTTTCATAAAAAAATACTTAGCAATTTCCCTATTCTTGTCTATATTATGTTCCCATAATTAAGGTACATGATGCTTTAAAATGGTGGTGGTTTTAAAACATAGTCCCTAATTCCTTAGCACTTCTTCCATGAAGAATTGGAGGTCTATATCCTTTCCATTTGAATCTGAATTCTGAGATAACCCGGTCAATAGAACATGAGAGAAGAGATACTTTTGGATAAAGGAGCCAGATGCAGAATACTTTTCCTTTTCTCCTATTTCTCTCCTGGAAGAAAGTTCAAGCAACCCAAACAGAACCCAAGATGAGAAGAACCAAAGCCCTCATCCTTCAGCAAGCTACAAGTGAGCTCCCAACGAACACCAAGCATAAACTTGCTGGCCATGTGCTTCTCCATCTTAGGAGAGGATCCTCACAGGTAGTCCCAGCTGACCCCTGATAGTAACAACAAGCCTGTCCCACCAGGCCCTGCCTGAATTTCAGATCCAGGAATAAAACTAATTATCATTTTTTTTTAAACCTTAAGTTTTCAGGTGATTTGTTATACAGTTGTACATAATAACAGAATTTGGAACCATAACAAACACCTAAAATACAAGATATTGGTTTGGGGTTGGTATCCATTAGAAGTTACCAGGACCTTAAGAAGAATTCTGGTAAAATTCCATACAATATCAACATGAGCGATAAAGACACATAAAGGGCCCCAGGGTAATGTTGACAGAAGTCTAAAGTCTTGAAGCAGCTGTCTGTGATGTCTTTAAAAAAGTGAGAAAGATATTGAAGAAGCTGAAGGACTGGGTGGGCAGGGGATAGGGAGGTTTTGTGATAGAGAAGAAGAAAATCTAGTATGTTTTCTGTTGCCTGAGATACTGTGAAACTGGGAAATATACTGTTTTAGCTCAGGTTGCATAACTGATACCCCAGACTGGTGGCTTAAACAATAAACATTAAGCAATATTTCATGCCTTTCTGGAGTTTACACACCTCCAGGTTCAGGGTGCCAGCACAGTTAGGTTCCTATGAGGCTTCTCACAAGGAGATGATTTCTGGTGTCTGCCGGGTTTCTGTTTTCACGACTAAAAGGCTCAGGGGTCACTCCAGTTAAACTGGGCTAACAGGGCTGCACAAAATAACCACACAAGAGACACAAATACCTTTTTCTTTGGGGTCGCTATGACGGCTCCTCTGACCTTAAGGGTCCGCAGAAAGAGAGAGAGAGAGAGCATGTGCTGACCCCTTTTATTGAGGAGAAGCTATTCAAATGAGGCAAGGGGTCAAGTTTCAGGAGGCTGAGTCTATCTTCATGATGTCCACTGTCAGCAGGATGATTGACACCTGGGTAGGCCACACCCAAGGGCACAGTAAGAGAAGGGGACACACACAAGGCACTTCCATGGAAGATTCTATCCTAAACAGGGCAAGGGTTATATTTCAAAGGAACAGGTAAGCATAGCTTCACTCATGGGGCTGTAGCAAGACACACCCATGCACGAGACACCGACCCTCGCACCCAAGAAGGGTGGGGAAAGCTCTGCCACATTTCTGCGACTGAGCACCTCAGCACCCAGCTAGGGAGTATGACTCAGTCACGTGTAAGGTTGGTCTCCCACAGGTGTCTTACTCTCCTTACTAGGACACAAGTCCTATTAAATCAGGGAGCAACTTTTACAATACAACCAATCTTTTTTAAAACCTTAATCACCTTCTTAAAGCCCTGTCTTCAAATAATTTGGGAGTTATTAATTCAAAATATGGATTTGGGAAGAACAAAATTTAGCTGCCAGCGTGAACCTAATGAGAGAAAAACGAGAATCTTATTAAAAATATTAGCTCAGGGTGCATAACTGATACCCCAAACTGGTGGCTTAAACAATAAACATTAAGCAATATTTCATGCCTTTCTGGAGTTAACACACCTCCAAGTTCAGGGTGCCAGAACAGTTAGGTTCCTGTGATGATTTCTGGTGTCTGCCAGGTTTCTGTTCTCACGAATAAAAGGAAAAAAATATTAAAAGGTTTTGATAATGTTTGAAATTAAATGTGTGGAAGAATAAACTCTTAGATATAAAGGAATGAGGATTATCTAGATTTGTAAATAATAATGTTCTCATTCCCAGGCTGTACAGATGATTTGAAAAATTCTTGAAGTAAGGAAAGGGCCTCAGACTAAAGATCAATTTCCAGGTGGGATAAATAGACCATTTGTCAAAGAAGATCTAACACAGCACTCCTCAAATGCCTAAGAGAACCAAAGACTCTCCAAGGGTATTCAGGGCATGGCACACAGACCCTCTCTATTAAACCATATGGAATTTGAGTATCTGAAGAGTTTTACTCTTCATAGTATCATTATGGCAACTCAAGTATGAGAAGATCTTATTGCAAAGATATTTGGGATTCAGCTTTTGACTAATGGTGCAAATTCAAATAAGATTCAGAGAACCCACAAGATTTTAAAGTAATTTTTCTGCTTAAAGCAACCAACTGCTTTGGGACCACATTATTTGATGGGCTGGAATAGACTGCAGAAGCCACTTTGTTACAAACTATTTTCTTACTGAAAAGGAAGGATGATATAGAGAATGACACTTAGAACCTAAAGAGGAGGAGCATGAATGATAGAGGAAATACTCAGGGGTTATAAATAAACCACAGTCAAGGAAGTGGACACACTAGCATGACTGCAGCACCAGGGTAGCTGTAGCCACCACTACATGCCTTTTTCTCTGAACGGGAGACTCTATGAAAGGTGCCCTGGCCTGCATTACCACTGTTTGCTGACTATGTTGGGCAGAGAACTTGTCTTCTATTCTTGTTTTCTCACTAAGAGGGGCTAGACTTAGGCGCTATGCTTAAATACCTATATTTGAAGAGCCTCATACATGCCTACAATTGATTTTTAGTGATAATTCTTAGACCCTGAGGCTCAATCTGATGCAGTATTGATGAGACTCTTTTAAGTGTCGGAAGTGGGTCAGTGTTTTAATCAGCTTTTTCACTGCACTGATCAGAAGATCTGACAAGTACAATTTTAGAGGAGCAAATGTTTATTTGGGGCTCACAGTTTTGCAGTTCTCAGCCCTAGATGGACAACTCCATCACTCTTGGTTCAAGGTGAAGCAAACATCATGGCAGAAGAATGTAGGAGTAGAAAGCAGCTCAGGACATGGCAGGAAGCATGGATAGAGTATTAACTCCCAAAACATGCCCTTGGTGACCTACCTTTTTCACCCACACCCCACCTGCCCACAGTCACCACCTAGGTAATCCTTATCAGGTATTAACACACTGATTAGGTTAATGCCCTCATAACCTAATCATTTCACCTCTAAACCTTCTTGCATTGAACATGAGTTTTTGTGGGATACCTCATATCTAAACCATAATAATGAGTATATGTGGAAGAAATGTAAACAATTTGTGTCTGAAGGGAGACAAGATATTTTATATCACAACACCCAATTTTTTTTTTAGTACTTCTGTGAAGTCTATATTTATTTCCTATTTAGGAAAGTGAAGTATAGGAAGCTTGACCAATATATTGTGGGAGTGACACTGTTTCTATTTCTGGCCCAGTTCTTAATAAATTGGCAACTTTTATTTCCTCACTCTTGGGAAGTTTATTTTTGAAACTTGCCACCATGTTAGGAGGAAGACCAAGTAGCCTGTGAGGAGGCAAATATGGAGAGCATCTGAGCCCACAACTCTCAAACCTCTCTGAGCTCCTAACTAGCTCCAACTGTCTGCTATGTGAGTGTACCAGATTAGAAGTGGATTCTTCCAGCCCACTCTACACCACATGAAACACACAGGACCTCTACTTTGAGCCTTGCCCCAATTATAGATTTGTAAAGGATAGACTCAAAAAACATGAATCTACTCAAAAACATGGATCTAA
This sequence comes from Callospermophilus lateralis, assembly GCF_048772815.1. Classification (NCBI taxonomy): domain Eukaryota; kingdom Metazoa; phylum Chordata; class Mammalia; order Rodentia; family Sciuridae; genus Callospermophilus; species Callospermophilus lateralis. Next base: position 21,474,503 of record NC_135317.1, on the reverse strand, counting down.
TTTTTAAATTTTATATATACTTTTGGTTTTATTATTTTTAAGCCACTATATTTTGAGTTGGTGCATGGCATGGGAATAAAAAAAACAAACATCTTCGGATGAGGAGAAAATTATTTTGTCTTATATTTGCAAATTTTCTTTTTTAAAATTTTTTTTCTATTTCTACATTTTTGAGTTTACCATATATGGATCAAAATCCTCTCATATATTCTATCATGTCCTAATATATTGGTAATGATAATCACATTGACCTCACTGGAACAAACTGAGAAAATGTGATTACTATTTTAAGATAAGATATGAAAATGTTGTGACATAGGATTCTGACATAAATAGAATTACTTTTAATTTCTAGCCTAATCATTAATCAGAGAATAGATTGTCTCTGCCTGCATGTACTTAATATTTATCTATTATAGGATATCTATTCTTTATAATCTAGCTATTCTTCATAATATATATCAAGATAAAACACTGTAATATTATTATCAGTGTTTTAGCCAATTAGAATGGACTGATACTGGTTCTATTAATAATAATAGAATTATTAGTGTAGACTCCAACACTGATAACCTGATCCAGTTGTTAATATTATTTGGGTTTTCTCTTTGAGGAGTTTGTCTTTTCACTACAAAAAAAATCATCTTCTTGGTAAGTGTTTTGGAATCATACAAGATTAGACTCTTCTGATTTCTTGCATTTAAATTCTTCTGACCCCAAAACGTTTATTTATACCAATCATTATAAATGGACTCTCCTTGTGCAGTCAGTAGGCAATCAAGCCCATGAGCCTTTCCAACTATGCTACATGGGAACACGAATCAATCTAGCCAAGTTGGTCTCAGAGTCTCCTGAAAGTACAACTCAATTTAAGTATTTTTTTGTATACTAGAAATAAAAATGATAAGATAATAATGCTGACAATGATGAGAACAACCATCACAATGATAGAGTAATGATAGAGCAAGTTTATTATGTTCTAGTTGTGGACCAAGCACGGACATAAGCACTTTTGATGTGTTAACTAATTTAATTATCCAGAACAATCTATGAATTAAGAATTGTTATATTATTTAACATTTTGCAGAAAAGCAAACTAAGGCCTTTATTTTAAGTAATTTTATTAAATTTTTAGAACCAGTAGGTGGCTGACCAGAGAATTCAAAACCACATATTCTAAAAGCTAAGGATATTTCTTTAAGAACAAAAGATACTTGAAAAGGTGTCAAATGTCTTCACCTAGTATCATTAGTTTATGCAAATCATAAAAACTAATCTTAGTCTGAGAACTTCTTTTGCACAAATAAGAGATTTTTAAAATTCTGCTTTGTGACCATATCATTTTATGAAATCTTTATTAATATTTGTCATATTTCATTATAAATCCCTGTTGTTTCAGCCAACTTTCTGTTACTATAACAAAATACCTGAAATAATCAATTAAAAAAAAAGGTGTCTTTCAGCCCATTTTGGTAGAATCCAGTCTATGATATCTTGGCCCTAGGCTTTGGGGCCTGGGATTAGGCAACACATGATGGAAATGCATCTTACAAAGCCATTCACCTCATGGACAGAGAGCAAAAGAGAGAATGAATGGAAGAAGGAGGCCCCATAAAAACTCTTCATAAGAAAGTATGCCCTCAATGTCCTGTGACCTCCCACCTCTTAAAGGTCCACCACCTCCCAATACTTCCATGATAGAGAAGAAGGCTCTACCAAGTGGGCCCTTGGGGGGCCTTCCAGATCTAACCCATTGCACTTGTTTCCCTATCCTATCCAAATGTTCACTCTCTCAGTAAAGACACAAAGTTGGTGTCCTGAGGGTGTAGTATAGTACCTGAAATGCTTAGAATGCTTGAGGAAATTCAAAATGAAAAACGAATCAATTATGATAACCCAAAGGCTAACTTGAGCCTCAGAAGTAGGCCATCTCAGAGCTCAATCTCTGAACTATTTTTTGTGGTAGTGTTTCCCTCCACCACCAGACCACTTATGCTCCCTCCCAGGGGTCTGACAAATACCACTTCCCTTCTTGAGGCTTTGCCTACACCTAAGCCAGCCTCACTTCTTAAAGAAAGCTTTACTCAGGGGACACATTGGCCATAAATCTTGAAACTGAAAAAGAGAGGGAGCTTCTTTCAGAGAAATAGCAAAAACAATTTTCAGGGGCTATAAGGAGAGTGTCCCTGCTGACTGGTAGGCATTGCTTATCTTCTCTACTCCCACTCCACCCCAGCAGACCTACCCAAAATGGCGCAGGTAAATGAGGCCACGATCGGTAGGGGGAAATCTGAGAAAGAAAGGAAAGACCCAAGGGGAAAGAGAATAGAGGATCTGAAGAAAAAGGAAGAGTTTCGGTTCTGGGTTCATCTACAAGGTAGTTGGGCGAAGGAGGTAAGTGCATGCCCAGACCCTGGTAGGAAGGGACCAGGAGCAGCTCCTAAACTCCTACCTAAGCCCCCCACTTCCTGGATGCTTCACGGCAGCCAACAGCCCAACCCTGAAGTGCAGGATGCATGTCACATGCTTTCAATTCCCCATCATGCTTTGCTCTAACACACAGGACCAGTCCTCTCCATTGCAGATTACACTGAGGTTGCATATACAGCCAGATAGCTGGGAGCTCATTGCTTAAATTTAATAGTAAAGCTTCAATTTCCCTCCTTCCATTGATAAAAGTTTATACTCTCCATTTTGTTTTCAAAAGATAAGCATACAAAGTTACTTTCAAAGTCTGTGCCTTTTTCTGTCTGCCTCACTTAACTTTTCTTGCAACCTGGATTTCTTGATCTTGATCCAGACCTGGTCACCAGTTCCTCTGGGGTTTGTTGAAGCTGCACGGCATGCTTCCCTGGAAGTAAAAGTTAAAAAGCAAGGACAGAAAAGCTCATGAGGAACCATATTGAAGGTCAAGTTCAGAAGACAATGCAGCTAATGAGAACTTACCAATACTATCTAGGGCTCAGTGCCACCAGAGCTGGAGCCCAGGGCCCCAAAGGTCTTTAGGTGTGGAGTCCACAGCAAATGCTTCATACTGTGAACTGCTGAAGGGATGAAAGTATCATTTTCTCCATGGCCTGGATTTCAAATTTCTCTGTTGAAACCAGAATACTGTGCACTGGCAGGCAGCTAACCCTTTTTCTTTATTTAAGAAATAAAAATGGATACAGGAAAAGGGAAAATCCCAAAATAGTATTCCAACCTCTAATCAGAAAGAAATCCCACCAGTCTGATAGAGTTCATATATGTACAATTCACTTCAACTTATTTTTAAAGTTCTTATGTTTTGTGTTTGGTTCATTCTTTCTGAAGACTTCTTCCCAAAGCATTGAAAAGGAAACATTTGTGTGTGTGTGTGTGTGTGTGTGTGTGTGTGTGAGAGAGAGAGAGAGAGAGATCTTTTAAAAATCACCTTGTGTTATCTGAGAGAAAGAGAAAGAAAAAGAGGCTTTTTTTCCTTAAAAAAAAAAAAGATATTTAATTTATACTCTAGGTAGCAGCAACAGCAATTACAAAAGTTACCATCATAACAGGAAGACAGCATTATAAACAAAGTTGTTTTGTATGATTCAAAGTGCAGGTTAAATTTGTTGAACTGTTTCTTCACCACAAAAGAGCCTTTCTGCAATTAAGGTAATTTTTCTTATTTAATTGGAAGTTTTATGAAATCTTCATGGCCAATTTTCCTCCATGTTTATTCCCTGAATTGTATTTGTATTTGATAAGAATTTGATATTGTTTTATAACATGTACTTTGTAAACACCTGATATCAAAAATATTACTGACTGGTTCATCTTTATGGTACTTGTGAGAACTTGCTTGCCTAATACTCAGCCCATGCACTTTTTGCATATTGCCTGATTTATCATTTACAAAAAAGAACAAGAGGAAGCTGCCCTATTAGCAGACCTAAGAATATAATGTAGATTCCAGCACCAATGTTCTGATCCAGTTGTTGATATTTGTGTGTCGAGATTGCCCTTTGAAGAATTGCCTTTTCTTTCTTTACTAAAAGTCATCTTTTCTTGGTGTTTTTGGAATTTTACACAAGAATAGATTCTTCCCAATTCTTGAACTTGAATTCTTCTGACCAAAATTTTTATTGCTTCCTATCAGTCCATTTGGCTTTCCTGGTGCAGTCAATAGGGAATCCACACTCTCAGTCTTTCCAGCTGTTGTGCTGTGGATAGCACAAGTCAGTCTTCACCCATAGATGAGGAAGCTAAGACACAGAGAGTTTCTTAAACTCCCTGAAGGTCACGGGGAGGGCAATGGCAGAGTGAGGATGCACACTCAGGGGTCCTGCTGTAGAGTCCTGCTACTAACTGGTGCCATGCTCTTCCCTAATTCCCATTTCCCTTCTTACAAGAAGGAAAATATTTTTTTCTCTGGTTCACAGCCAAATCCTTCTGTCTTTCTCCATATTGCATTCCACAGTAAAGCCAAAGGAACTCTTTCCTAAAGAAAAGCTGTGTTCTGGTGGGATGGTGTCATACAAAATCCAATGAGTACATGTGTGACTTAACTTTCTCTTGCATGGCACCATTACTGAAATTCATCATGTTATTTGAGACATCAATAGTTTTTTGATGAAGGCAAAGCTCATCCATGGGGTAGAAGTCAGAGAAATCTTAGTTGTGGAGGGGTTCAGGGGAGCAGGAGGTATTGGAGGTCCCTGGGAGATTGAAAGACTACTCTGGGTGCTGAACTTACATGGTTTTCATGGATCAAAATTTACTGATTTTTGCATTTCACTGCAAATTATTCCTCAATAGATGAAACAATTGAGGACATTGCTTAAAATAAATTGCTATTATAGCACCTCAGAAACCTTACTCTTCTACAGCTGTTAGTACCTGAACAGCACCACCCCCCTCCCCAGCCTCAGCTCCCACAGAGTTCACTTGCTCTCTGCAGTTCAACCACATCCACCCCAGAGGCTTGGTCATCCTCAAATGGGCCAAGCCCTACTTTACTGTATGGCTGGGATTCAAATATACTCTTCTCTCTTTCCAAAGCATTGAACCATTTGTCTGATCCACATTAACTTTTCATTCAGATCTTGCCTTCCACCTGAGTGGTGGGGGATGCTGGGACACCCCCCCATACTCCCCCCCACACACACAACAGATCACATCACCAAGATAACACCCTCTCATGGTACTAGGTCCCTCCCCATGTTAGCTCTTTTACTATTAGGGTTTTATATGTTTTGTTCTTTTTGGTGGTTTCTTTTTGTTGTTTTAATAGGTTGGTTTTTAGAGCAGTTTTAGGTTCATAGAAAAATTGAAAATGCATAAGATTCCCACTTCCTCCTGTCCCCACATGTGTGCAATCTCCCCATTACCAACATCTAGCTCTAATGCATGGGCTTGTATCTTTTATAATTATTTGATTAATGTCTTTTCCATTCTAGACTGTGAGCTCCCTCAGGGCAAGAACTTGCCCAACTTTTGTTCTAATTTTTTTTTTTTTAATTTATCTCAATCTCCTTCTCTGGTACACAGCTGTATAATATTTATTTAAAGGAGATATTGATAAGGAGCTCTTTCTTTTCATTCCCAATTCAATCTCTATTCCAGTTCACTTTGCAGGTCATTAAATTTTATTTAACAAGTGAAAATAAAATTTTATGTTATTTGTGGGAGAGGGGATATGGTCACAAAGTTATTTTTAAAATAAAAGCTTAGTATTCTGCAAGGGTGGTAGAACCCAAGGCTGAGGAATCATAAGCTTTGAAGTTTATAATTTTTCTTTCTAATTAAATGAAAGTAAGTTTACTTGAAGCTCTACTTCCCAAAATTACAGAGCTTCTTTAGAATTGTGAGATGAAAAGGTCATAATAATTTTCCCACACTGTCTTATACAACAGCTGAAATTTAGTCTGCAATGAAATATTTTAATCTTCTTTTCTGACTTTCACTCATAATAGAAGGAAGGGAGGAAGGATGAAGAAGAAAAGGTCAACCTCTAAGGTATTATATAAAACATAAACACAAAGATCATATACAATCACTCCTTCCAGCCTACATCCTGACTCTTAATTGTCTAGAATGTGGCTGCACACATAATTTTACAGAACCTCTCTAATCCATATTGAAGCTGTATTCTCTGACATTTTTAATTTTATTTTAACTTAGTCAATGATAGAGCAATCCATGCTTTAATGAGTTATATCAATTTTGACACTATTCCATTCTAACAGTCTGTTTTGTAGCCTTCTAAATTAACTAACCCATATGACATGCCTTTATAAAAGGGCCTACACAATGTAGAAATCGATGTCCTCCAAGTAGAACCGACTCAGACAAAACAAAACAAAAATCTGGTCAAATTGGTTTGCAGCCACTGTAGAAATCAAGCAACCTAATTTTAATTGGCTGCGTTTCCATTCTTCAGTGACTGGTTGTGTTGATATGCTTCCTCCCCGCCCCCAGCCCCCCGAGTTAGGAGCTACAATGGTCATAGAGGCTTAGCATAAATCTCATAAATAAATACAGAAGAAACCTTGCCCAAAGTTACCCTAAAGTTTGGTGTTAATCAGAGAAGCACATGGCCGTAGACATCTGTTCAGAGATGAGAGGCCCTTTTGCAGTAGAGAGCTGTTCGGAAACTTTAACCTAAATTAGGCACCAGCTTAAAAGCTCTGCAGTGAGTAAAAGAGCACACAAATCAATTGTCAAATGGAAACCACATATCCATCTGTTATGTCCCATGACTCAGAGTCAGACACTCACGAAAACCGCCAGCAACCCTGTCACCAAGGCACAAGGACATCCAGGTGTCTCAGTCTGTTAATAAAAGTAATGGGCCATTTGGGTGAGTTAGACACATTTGTTTATGGTTTTCCTTCAGCTATCTAGAGAAATTGGCTAGCTGTTTAGCTTTAAAACCAGTTGTTATGGCAACTACTGTAAACAACAGCTTTGACTACTGGCTGGAGAGCCAGGTTGAAATCATCTGTTTAACTAGTGATCTCTCTTAAGAAGCAGAGGTGAAGAGCCTCACATTAACTGATTTCTAGGGATTAACACAATGTTTAGGAGTCAATAAATGTCTGATGAGCAAATGATTGAATACACAATTAAAGTTTCTTCTTAGTTTTCAGTTAGATGTCAACAGAGATGAATCCCAAATTCTTTCCATTGTAGAAACTAGTAGGAGCTTTGAGGAAAGGGTTCCTCCAACACTCATTTTCCTGGGCTCACAGCAAGCCCCATCAAAGTCTGCGGGCCTCTTTCCTCCTAATAACTTCCCTTCTTTGACTCACACACTGCTACCAGAATGTCAACGCCATAGGCCCCAGGCTGTCCACAATAGTCTGCTCCTTCTAGACTCTTGCACAGAAAATATCTGAAGTCATAGATACTTCAATCTATTGGCCTCACACATCATCCTCATCAACTGTCATCCTCCTAGGGAGATGGATGGATAATTTCCCTTTTGCGTTCTGTCCCCTAACATTCCACAGAAATATGGCCTCCTTGTTTCATCTCGACAAATGACTGCTCAGATGACTACTATAATGAAGTTGAATGCATGAATTGTGAAGGGAATTGTCATGTGGCAGCTTCCAGGAGTGTTTCTTAATGTATGCTTTCTACTTTCTTTGTTATCTTTTCTCATTCTGCTGTTTGGAACATGACTATAAGGACTGGTACCCTAGTTGCCTCTTCAGACCAGGCAGGTAATGCTGCAACCCAAGGATGGCAAAGTCAGAGTGTCCCAGGACCACATTGAACTAAGTGAACTACCCTACTGTGTCCAGGTCACCTACCTCCTGCAAAAGAAACTTTCAATCTTGTTCAAGCCACTCTAGTATTGGTCTTTGTGATTTAGAGCTCTGTAATCCTAGTTAATATATTATTGGCCTTCACTCCCTGCTTCTCTTTCTTATTGCCTTCTCCTGGCAATATCAGCTTTGGTCATCCTCCCTTCTACTCCTCCCCATGTTTGTCATTCATCAGTGGAGTAGCCACAAGGAAACTTGCAGTTTCCCTCATTCACTCTTAGATGGGCTGATACACCTTCACCTGCATTTTCCTATATCAATGTTATGTATTATCTCAGAAATGACTCCAGATGTCTTCCTGTCTCCTGGATGTTCAAAAATGAATCATTCCCAATACACATGTGCACACTCGACTGGCAAATCTGCCTCACTCATTAAGAAAATGGAAATATGTGTTTAGGAATATCCTTGGTTTTCCCATCACAGAAATTATAAGCCCAATGCATATCCCCACTTTTATCTACCTCTTTTTTTCTATGAATGCAATGGCCCTAATTTTACCAAAGATCAAATGTTCCAAATGGATCCTGAATCTGCTATGATTTTAATCTGGTTTGCCCTCTGAAGACTCATATTGAAATTGAAGCCCCTTAGTGAGATGTTAAGAAGCAGGATGAGTTAGGACTGTTAAGAAGTTTACAACCAGAGATACGAAAAATTGTGCTCTATATGTGTAATATGAATTGCAATGCATTCTGCTGTCATATAAAACAAATTAGAATTAAAAATTTTTAAAAATAAAATAAAAGAAGTGATTAGAATTCTGTCCTTATGAATAGATTTGACCCACTCAAGCCATAAATGGATTAATGTGTTATTGCAAGAAAAGACCAGCCTTAGAAGCCAGTTTGGCTAGGCCCCTCTCTTCCTATCTCTTGTTATATGACATCCTGCACTACTTCAAAACTCTGAAAACAAGAAGACCATCACCAGACATATCCCTGCATCCTTGGACAGAACCATGAGCCAAAATAAAGCTCATTCTTTGTAACTTACCCAGTCTGCAGTATTGTGTTATTAGCAACAGAAAAATAGACAAGATAGAATCCTAAACCATCCTTTTTTTGCTTTCTGAAGAATTTTCCTAAAAACTTTCTTTTTCCCTTTTATATAATGAATGAATCTCTCTTTCCCCTCCCCTCCACCATTACCATGTGCAAGTTAACACCACGTAGTATCATGGATTATTAAAACAAAACAGAAAACCTCCTTTCTTTCTCTGCTTATGTATCTTCTATGAAGTGCCATCTCCCCACCGATCTTAAACTGTCACCTCTCAGGGAACTGTCTCTGCGGATCTCCTCCAGTTCCTCACCTTCATACATGTCCTCCAATCCAATAGGCTGCTCTCCTCATGCCCCCATGGAAACTGCTCTGACCAGCCAACAGCCAGTGGCACCATGGTCCCAAACTAAAGGGTTGCTTTTCTTTTCTGAGTTTACTTGACCTATCAGCAAGAATTTGTTCAGTTGGCCCATCCCTTCCTCTTGAAATACTTTCATCTCTTTGAAAGTCTCTCATACTTACCTGGCTCTCCCTTAGTTTCTCAGTTCCCTTCCCAGGCTTGACTTCCAGTGAAGCAGCCACTGGAGTGCCTTTCTTATCTCTGTCCTCACACCCTCCCTGGGTGCCACGCTGGATCACATGGTGGTAAACAGGGCTCTCTGCATTCCCATGCTATCTAGAGTCCTGCCCTACTGGAAATTTGCACACATACATCCTGCACATATTTGTCATCTCCGTTTCCTGACTTCTCCTCAATTGACTTCTTCTCTCAGCTTTCAATCCTCGTAGTAAGCCTGTTGATCATTCAGTCCCCTGATTTCTTCTTCTTCCTCATGGTCTAAATACTTAATTTTTGAGCAAGGTTGTTGGTTTTAAAAACACACAGCAAACTAAACATTTCTCTTTAGGTGTAATTTTATACCTTACACTGGAATATCACAATCGCTGTCTCCTAGACTCAGGGTACTCTTCATGACCATGCCTTCTACCTGCCTGTTTTCCTGCTTGCTTTTCCCTGATCTCCTTCCCTATAGTAATCTCTATAGGAGGATGCAGATGTTTACTCTCATACCCCTCCACACCGCCAGCATCTTCAACAGCTCCAAAGAACTTAGTCGATGCTCAACTTCTGTACTCAAAATGAATGAAAATCAGTACATTTGCAGAGTAGATCCATTCTGATTGGGCCTTGAAGTCTGTGCAAGTCCAGCCATGACTGCATTTTGGTGTAGTTGTTCAAAATGTCAAGCTATGGGACTGCATCCAGCTGTGAGGTTCTCTGGACCTCAGACAAAGCATGGAGACAGAACAGGTCAGCAGCCCCTCCAGAAACCAGGCCAGAGAGGGTTCTGAACTGTTTTTCAATGGGCCAGCTGTGCGCATGTGAAAAGCTGAACATACATATTACACAGTGTTAGGACGGGGGCCTTGAATTTATTATTCCTTTCTTTTATGTTCTATTTTTCTTTATTTGGCACTTAAGATTCATGGGCATTCATTCATTTTATTTTTAAAAACATGTTTATTACACGCTGCACCCTTGTAAATGCATTGTTAGATCTATCTTTAGTGTCTAAAGCTTTCAAGTCAGCGCTTGGCCTTTTTATGTCTGTGAACCCTTTTCAAAGTCGATATTAAAAAAGAAATAAGCATCAGCTAATCAAATTGTCTTTTTTATTTAACTTGTATTTGATGTATGAAATCTTTCCAGATGAATGGTCGAGTTTTGTTTTATTAGAGATTAGCTCCCACTACTGTTTTCAGAGAACTTTCCGGCTTCTTTCCTCAGGAACTTGCTTTTAAATTGGCCCCAGAGACTCCCAGCTCTGAGACTCTTGGCAAAGGTCGCATGAAGCAGCATCTGTTGGCTGCTGCCTCAGTAACGGCTCTCCTTTGATGTCTTCCTGTGACTGGATGCCTACAGGAGCTCCCCCAGCATCTCCACAGCTCCGGCCGATGCAGCAGAATTGCTCCGAGAGAAACAGGAGGGAAACAGAGAAATAAGTCTTGGTTAAAAATGAACAACAAGATTCCCTCCCTAGAGTTTCACCAAAACCTTCTGGCTGTACTTCCTCGGGGCTATTCCATCAGGATTCTCATTCCCCTCCATAAAAGCTCTTCACATTCTTCTATTGGTATTCTAAGACATCACTTTTAGTTCTTTTTTTATTATTATTATTTGCTTTCATTTTCAGTTTTATTGAGGTATAATTAACAAATAAATTTATAGACATTCAGATTGTACAGTGATATATATATATATATATATATATATATATATATATATATATATTTATCACAATTGAGTTAATTAATACAACTATCACCTCACATAGTTACCTTTGTGTATGCATCTGTACTGAGAACACTTGAAATTTACTCCCTTAGCAAATTTCACATGTACCTTTCTCTATTATTAACTGAAGTTACCATGCTCTGCATTAGTTCTCTAGAACATATTTATCTTATTACTCAAAGTTTCAGCCCACTGACATTATCCCCTTCTGCCCACCTCCAGCAGCTGGTGGCCACCAGTCCACTTTCTACTGCCCTGAATTCTACCAGTTTAGGATTCACATATAAGTGAGGTCAGGCAGCATTTGTCTTTCTGTGAATGGCGTTGTTTATTGAGCACAGTGTCTTCAAGGTTATCCGTGTTTTCAAATGCAGCAGAATTTCCTTCTCATTTCAAGCTGAGTGATATTTCATTGCGTATCTACATAGCAAGAAAATGTTTTTAAAGTATCCACAGAAAAGCAAGAAAGAGAACTTTCTCCAAAATTTTCAGAAATTTCATTTTGAGAGGTTTGGGAAACAGAGATGGAGATACTAAATTTCACATGAAGATCAGCATGACTGAAGTATGGTAAAATGTTTAGTCACGTATGCGGACACTGTTCTCTAGTGAACCAGCATCAAGGTTTCTATGAAAATTCTTTCTGTGGGTGAGACACTTCTCTGACTAACTATAGATGCTGAGAGCCAGTGTGACCGTAGAGCTGCCTTACAAACTCCCTCATTGGGCAGATGAGGAAACTGGGGCTCCCAGCAGTGAGTCCAGAGCCCTATGCAACTTTCTGCTAGTACTGAGGGCAACAATAGATGCCTGGAACTTTGCACAGTGTTTCCTGTTCAGGGTGCCAATTTACCTAATCCCCTGATCTCTTAGATTCTGCACCTAGCGATCCCCAGACAAGTGTTGACCAGAATCTGTCACTACGATATGTGAATCCTCAAATCTCAAGCATTCAATAAGATATACAAATTAGGACGTAGGTAAAGGGGCCTGTCCCTCACTAGGTCCCCAGATGCTCAGCTTCTTCTGTCCCTAGTCTCCTTGGTTCAAGGGCAAACCGAATGAATTCAAGGCAGGCAGTACAGGCTCAAAAGATCAGTCCTTCGCTGTTTTATGTTGTACTGTGTCTCATGTAACAACAAAAGGGAATTCCTCCCACTTGCCTACCACAGGAACATGCAGGGTCCATTTCCTCTGTGTCAATCCATCTAGGCTATGGGCAGGGCTGCAATTCCCAATGAGAGGGCAACCATAGCTGAGCAGGAGAAAACATCTTCCAGTGAATGTGATAAATAAATAGTTTCAGGCTGAAAGATAAAACACAAATCTGCTCTTTTAAAAAGAAATATTTGAATAGTAAGGAAACAAATTACAAAGATCTGTTTTCCATGCTGATCTGTGGAAGGCTACTGAACTGACTCCATGGTGATATCTGTGAATGCAGACAGGCCAAGGTATGGGTTGGAGAAGCCTGAATCCCTGGGCCGGTGTGTGGGGGAGGTCAGGAGTCTGGGGAAGCCCTGAAAGGGAGTAGGTGGCATCTGGTTGACCAGTTTTCATGGGCAGCAGCTGCCTGAGAAGAGGTCTAGCTGTTGTAAGGAGCAGAAGAACCCAGGGTGACTGGCAAGGCCTAGCATAGCATATAGGCACATGGGACCTGGGAAGGAGGCAGGAATTGGCCTGGGGTTCTTTACAGAACTTACAGGAAGCTCCAACTTGAAGGGATCAGTAGAGTAAGATGGAGGTGAGTTTGGTGAAACTAAAATGTTTGATCTCAGGAACTAAAACTGATTGGAGTATGGAGTCACATATTTTTGAGACAGCAGACTCACCCAGGACTTGTGAAAGAGATGAACACCCAAAACATGTAGTCTGGCTGCTTAGGTTTAAATGCCACTTCTGCAATTTGGCACTCAGGTCAGCAAGGGCAGCAATTAACTCGGTAAATCTCAGACCTGTGTCTAACCGAGCCACTGCTCGGGATGGTTGTCAGAATTTAAAGAAGGAGCACACAGAGTGCTAGGGACATATGGAGTGTTCAACAAATAATTTCACACTGCCAAAGATTACAGATAAATATGTCTGTGAGTGTGATGGGAAGGGAATTTTCTGGGAAGGCACAAATCCTGAAAGATATTTACTAATCTGCTATCAAGGTGAATGTGAACATCTAGTAGCCCAACAGAATTGGAGAATTTTTTTCTCATGCCCATACAGGAAACAGATCAGACACATAAAACTCAGGCATCACTCCTGGATCTGCAACTGTGAAGCTGGTTGCCAGGGTGGCTGTAGGTCCACATTAGAGGTGGCTCCATATGTCCCCAGTATGTGTATATGTATGTGTGTGTGTGTACACACACAGGCACACACACACACACAGGCACACACATATATAACATATTTTCTTGATTAATTCATCGGTTGATGGACACCTAGGGTGGTTCCACAGTTTGGTTATTGTGAATTGTGCTGATACAAACACAAACATAGGTATACATGTATCACTGTAGTATGCTGACTTTAAATCTTGAGGGTAAATAACAAGGAGTGGTATAGCTGGGTCATATGGTGGTTCCGTTCCTGGTCATTTTATTTTCACAGAGGCTGTACTAATTTACAGTCCCACTAGCCGCATGACAGTATTCTTTTTTCTCCAAATCTGCTCCAGCGTTTATTATTTGTATTTTTGATGACTGCCATTCTGACTGGGGTGAGATGAAATCTCAGTGTAGTTTGCTACACAAATTGCTAATGATGTTGAACATTTTTTCATATATTTATTGGCCGTTTGTATTTCTTCCTTTGAGAAGTGTCTGATTGATTCATTTGCCCATTTATTAATTAGGTTATTTGATTTTTTTGGTGCTAAGTGGATGCTAATCCATAATGGGGGGTAATCTATAATGGGGGGCGGCATGGGATGAGTGGAGGAACTTTGGATTGGTTAAAGGGGGGGGATATGGGGGTAGGAAAGATGGTGGAATGAGATGGACATCATTACCCTAGGTACATGTATGATTGCACAAATGATGTGACCCTACTTTGGGTACAACCAGAGAAATCAAAAATTGTGCTCCATTTGTATACAATGAATCGAAGAACATTCTGCTGTCATATATAACTGATTCAAAATTTTTTTTTAAATCCCCTAAAAAAAAATTCCATTCCAAGGAATGTGAAGAGATAATCTATAGAATGGGAGAAAATCTTTGCTAGTTATTTTTCTGACAGAGGATTAAAATTCAGAATATACAAGAAACTTTAATCACATTATTTCTTAAGACTAGCCTAATGTGTCCAAATAGGTTGTGACAGTGTGATGGGACATACCTAGTCCATTTGGGATGCTCCAACAAGATATGTATGGCTTAAGCACACTGGTTCTCCTGGTTCTGGAAGCTGGAAGTCTAAGACAAAAATGCCAACAGATTTGATGTCGGGTGAGGACCAAATTCCTGAGTGATATATGTGTTTCTCTTTAATAAGTTCTCACATGGTGGGAAGAATGAAGGGGCTCTCTGGGGCTTCTTCTATAAGAGCATATAATCTCTACCTTCAGGACCCAAGCACATCTCCAAGGCCCCATCTTTAAATACCATTACTATGGAGTTAGAATTTCAACAGATGAGTTTGGGGAAAATAAACACTGAAACCATAGCAGATGGTCCATGGCATTGAGATTCCTGGATTCAGTATGGCAGAGCATCACTAGCAACTCCTCACCACTGCTGAACTGAAACAGCTTTCTTCCTGTGTGTGGACAACTCTAAGTTGTATAGCTCTGATTTAGTTGAGTCTATACCAGGAAATCAACCATTCAAGTAATATCAGACTTTATTCTACTCATAAGAAGCACTTTTAAAGAAGTTTTTTTCTGGCGATTAAAATACAGCAAAGTTAATTGCTTTCTCCAACTTCCCAAGCAGCCAGAACTGTCTCACTTGTTAAGCAAAAGGAAACCACTGGTTCCCATTTCACAGGTAAGTGCTACATGGAGCAACAGTACAGCAGCCCTGTGGCACTCTCCTCGTGGCTATGCTATAAACTCTGCCTGGGAAGACAGGACCCCACATGTACAATCAGGAGGGGGCATTTGCGCCACCCACTGTAAGTGTGGAATAGGGTTCCCTCATCACACTCTCTGTTGCCCTCCCTCATCCCTCACAACCTACATAGGTATGCTATGTCCAACAATCAATGCCCCAGGCCCTGTAGTCATAGCCTGACCCTGACGCTTGCCTTCTGTGACAACATAGAAAGTGTACAGCCTGTGCACCGTGTCTGTGAGCTCACTGATTGTGAATCATCCATTTCTGCACCCTCAACACTGGGTGTTTTGCCTTGTAAAGAAGAAATTTTGGTTTAGTAAACATCTGTTTTATTTAACAAGTAACATTGAGTATCCTCTATGTGCCCCAGTCTTAGAATACAGGTAACAAAATTGTTGAAAATACCCAGGGTTTTATATGTTGACATTTTAATCCAATTTCTATCACTAAGTCAATTAATAAGCAAAGGAATGCTCACTGTAGTAGTTAGCTTTTCATTGCTGTGACCAAAGTACCTGACAATAACAACGCAGAAGAGGAAAAGTTTATTTTGGCTCAGGGTTTCAGAATTTTCAGTCCATAGCCACCTGACTCCTATTCCTGCATTAACACAGGAGCTTTGTGGCAGGACATCTCACATCCAAACCCTAACAATCTCAGTGTACATTTTGAAGAAACCCAAAATTGCAACAGGTAGAAATGAGATGCACAGGGCTGGCAGGAGCTTCTTCCAATGGAGTTTTTGAGGGATGCCTCTCAGAGCAAGTAGAGTCTCTACTGAGAACTGAGCAGCAAGAGAGAGCCAAAGAAACAAGCGATAACAAAGGGTTTTCCTAGCAGCTTGGGATGATTTGGAAACAGCCAGAGTGTCTGTGTCCTTGATCTGAGACTTGGATTGGGCTGTGGAAGGAGGAGATGTGTTACGGTCAGAAGGAGCTGCACCTGCTGAGTTTGGGACAGTTGGGAGAAGTCTGGATCTTCAAGGAAATGGAGAGCTGTAGAGGAAAGAATGTGAGCTCCTTTGGGTTTTATAAAGAACACATTGGGCACAGCATATTAGAACTGAGAATGTTGACGTGGATGGATATTTCTGAATTGATTTTAAGAGACAATGTTTAATTCTTGCACAGGCATTTTGACCAATGCTGGTGAACGCATTATCATGTGTTGAAATTTCAAGACTAAGACCTCCTCCCCCCCGCCGCAGTAGGAGACTAAATTCAAGGAGAGCCACTGTGTGACATTAAAGCAGATACTTCAACCTGAGCAAGGAACTGCTGAGCAGTGATTCTAAAGGAAACACTTAAAGTGACCAAGGGGTCTAATGAGATTTAGGGATCAAATACCATCATCTGTATATTTTCCATGGGGTGGGGGGAAGCACTTTATAGCTGGCCCATTTCCCCTACTGCTTCTAATGAAGTTCTGTCCTAAGAGTGGATTTACAACTGTCCCCCGATGCCACGGTTCAGGTTGTGTTGGCCTTTTCATTATAAGCCATGTTTACCAAAGGTTTACAACTTGGCTGTAAAAACCAGTTGGCACCGAGACTGGAAACTTGGCATGAACAGTTTGGTATAAACATTGCCCGGAAGCAGTTTTTCTATCTAAATCTGAGAAAAACAGGCTAGGTCATTTTCAAGTTATTTGTGTTCTTCATGCATAAATAAAATGAAGCCTGACAGCTTCAAACAGTTGTTTGCTTTTGCACTCCTTAAAAATAGATTTGATCCAAGAAAAGTAACATTTGGTAAACAAATACTGTAAGAGAGAGAAAGAGAGAGCGAGAGAGAGAGAGAGAAAGAAGACATTAAATAGAATGGGAAATGGAAGTGTTTCAAAAGTCACTCTCAGAAAGTAGCAGTTAGCAGCAAAGGTATTATTAGATGATTATACAGATTCTAGAGGCGAATTTAGAGATTCCCATGGACTCCAAATTAAAAGCATAAACAAACAACAGACAGGCCTTCAAATAAAATAAAATTTTATTAAAATCTATGGCACACTTCATCCATGGACACAACGTAACTAAATACATGCTGGCAAGGCAAGAAAAAAACTAATGATTGTTGAATATACTTTCTAAGATATCGTATATAAATATGAACATGTATTATAATTTTATTAAAAGTATAAAAAGAAAGTTGGTGAAGGAAGAAAAAAATGAATGCTAAATTAAAACACATTGATTTTAAAAATGCTAATATCAGTGTTTAAAGCCTCTTTCTCCCATATATGTGTTGAATTAAATTTAGAAATGCAATTTTGGGCTTTGAATTCCAGCAGCCTGTAGCAGCTCTCTAAAGGGAGAAAGTGATGGAGTCTAACACTCCTCAAAGAATGGCTTTCTGGCAAATTTAAAAGTCAGCCTTGACGTCAAGTGACTCTTGACAACACTTGGCACTGAGTTCTGTAAAGTGTGGGCAGAATGGACATCCAATTCTGCATCCCTGTCAGGGGAGGGCTCAAGAGAAGGTTTAGGGCAAAAGGAAACCAAGCCAAGTCAAACAGAAAGCAAAAATAAGTCAGAGAGGAAAGAATGTGAACGCAGAAGAACTCAGCATGCCCGCTGGGACCCGTGTTCTAGAACAAGTGCTCCTTACAGGAGGAACGGAGTCCACAGGATTGCTCTGAACTGTTGCTCCGCCCAAATGAGTTTGAGCCCTTATTATCGCTCAAATGTGATGCAGTTAAATCTGTAATTTCTGTTGGAAAAAAAAATTATCTTGTCTACTATTCATGAAGTGTTTTGAGCCAAACTGTAGGCAGAAAAATTTATTTCTATCACTTGATAGTGGCAGAATTTTCCACCTGGATGTGTTCCGAATAAACACCATGACTTAGGGCAAAATGATCCCATACAATTCCAGCTAAAATTACTCCTGTTGATACACCTCAAAGCTCTTGGTTCCCTAGAATGATCTATGTCACTTTCTTCTTGGTAAACATTCCTGGTGTTTGCCACTTCAGAGGATGTATATGAAATCATTTGTTTACCCTAATATCAAGATTGTTCCTGTGGCAATGTTGTGGCACTTAAGATTCCAGCTCATCACATGATTTATAGAGAAGTTTTTACACCACAGAGAGAAGTATGAATAAACACATGGGAGATCTAATTGACACCGCTCTGGAGCAATGAGGAAGTGAAAGACGCTGGGGGCATTGTCTAAATCCTACAGGCCAGAGATGGAACTGGGTACTCAGCAATCCACAGGCCTCCAGGAAGCCAGATTGAGGGTCCCTAAGTGTTCTCTCAGAATTGACAATTATTTCTAACTCTAATCTTTTTTTTTTTTTTTTTTTTTTTTTTTTTAAGCAGCAAAGACGTGTTTATTGCGAGCTAGCTCGGTCCTCTGCGCACACACACAGCAACTGGTGACGCTGAGAGGCCCTGAGCCCAGGGTTTGCAACAGTTTTATACATTCTTTGGCGAGGGCAGGGACTTCACATACATCATAGCATCCCTTAGCAAATACATACCGCGGGAAAATCAAATAACAACTCTAAAACATGATTAGCACATTCACTGGAGGGAACAAGTTGGGTAGGGGTGATTGGTCAGTATAAAAGGGGTATTCATTTGAACTGATTGGTTTGAGCCAAGAGGGGTGTACCTGCTGAACTACATGATTTCCCAACTTGTTATCAACCACCATAAACCACTGGCATCCCAGGTATTTCCCTGTCTCATGCTGATTGGTGGCTGCTAGGGGGCTGCTATGGATCCCCACCTAGCCTGACTGAGTCAGGGACACCTGGCGCAGCAGATCTCTCCTGTTATTTGTAGATAAACAACTCAGCAATCTTTAAAGGTGCAATTTAGCCTCAACTGATTTGTTCCATAAATTCCCTGAGCATCTGGAATGCATTATCTTTTTGTATTTTCAGTTCCTGCCTGAAAGTCTCCAGGAGCTTCAATAAACATCTACTGAATGAATGAACATATTGAGTGAATCAGAACAGGATGCTATGATATTGATAAGTGTTTATATCTGTAGACAGAAAGGTGTTCTGTTTTGTTCTTGGTTTAAAACAGACTGGAGGAGAATGTTTTGAGTCTAAAAGTAAATTTGCACCCATCAGCATAAATGGGTGAATTGTTTCAAAATGTCACGTGCAGCCTAGTAGCTTGGGAGGCTGAGACAGGAGGATTGCAAGTTCAAAGCCAGCCTAAGCTACTTAGCAAAATCCTGTCTCAAAAAAAAAAAAGTAAAGAAAAGAAAATACCTCAGTGGTTAAGTGCCCCTGAGTTTATTCTCTATTACCAAAAAGAAAAAGAAAATGCTGTTGTGCTTGTCCCGTATCTATCTGGAGAATATAGACACAAATATAAAAACAAAAAAATAGATATCAAAATAAGAGGGACTTTTTGGAGACCATGGTCAGAGAGAATAGAAGACTTCAGCACAATCTGTTCTTCAGTTAAGTATGTAAACCTTCAGGAGTTAACAACAAACAGGTAGTTACCTATAGGTCTTGGGTTGGGGGCGGTTAATGAGCAGTTACATTATCCGCGATGAAAACTACAGGGAATGAAGCCTCCGAATGGAAGGATAGCTTATAAAATAATCTCAACTCTTTGTAAACAACTTACAAGTGGGAAGAAAAAACACGATATTGTCATCCAACTCTGAAAAAGGACAGCTCAACCAACCTCCTGACTGAATGGGAACTGCCCTTTTATTCCACTCATGCCAGACCAGAGGAGGCTAAAGCATGACAATTGTGAAAATCGCAGGTGGGACTACAGCTTGTAACTTTTCCAAATCTGTTGCCACATTGCTGATGCCTGAATATGTGTGCTTTATACTGAAATCCAGGCTACAGGAACCACAGAGGGCTGGGCTGGCCCGGAACCCACTTTGCAAAGGGACTCGGCAGTTCTTTTCTTCATATTTCTACAGTATTCCACAGTACATCTTGGGAAATTTTAAAGAGAAAGCTAACTGCATTGTTCATCTTGGAACTGAAATGAAAATGAAGAGAAGTAGCACAGAGGGAGAGCTTAGGTTTCGGAATCACAAAGTCCTGAGTTCATTTTCGACTTCCGTATTTACAAGATTTTTGACTCTTGGCAAATTACAAAACCCATCTGAACCCCAAGAATCTCAGTCATAAAATGAGGCAATTCATGCCAACTCCTGGACAATGCCATGCGTAGTTTGCAACAGTCCTTCTTTTCTCATAGCGCATGTCCACTCCATCAGCAAATTTGGCAGATTCGACCTCCAAACACATCCCAGCTTCGACCTGCACCAGGCCCTTCTCACAAGCCACAGCTATCTCTAGTCTGGACCCCATCCCTTTGTTCCTAAGGACTCTCCTCTGTTCTCTGGAGTCTCTTCCCTCCATTCTCCATAGCATCTGATCCTATAGCATCAGCCCCATCTCTATCCTCTCATACGGCCTGCAGGGCCTGGGTACACTCTTTAAATCAAGGTGCTAATAATCATCTAGTAGATCTGGCCCCTGCCCTACCCTAACCTAACCCTAACCCTAACCCCTGCAACCCTTCCCCTCTGCTCCTATCCCAGGCCTTATCTCCACTCCAAGCTCCCTCACACCCTAAGGTCATTGCTCCCAGCTTCTCTGTCCTGGAGTGCTCAGTGCAGACCCTTACCTCACACTTCCTGATATTTACTTCTCATGTAAAGTCTCACTTCTTTAGATGTCTTGATTTTTCAATCTGAAGGAGACTACCTACCCAATGAAGCCCTCTATTGGTTTTCTTTATAGCACTCTTCTGAATTCCGCTGTTCCTTCCTGTGACTATTAGTACTCATCAACTGCCCTCCCCCTAGAATAAAAAAGCAAACCTGTGCATAACTCCAGAGGACAGCAGAGCCTCATGGAGGTGCCTGAAACCTCACACAAGCAGGTGTCAGCCAATTTGGCTTAGAGTCCTTGTGCTGGTACCAGAAAGCCACTGAACAACAGTTTGATGTCTGGTCTTGTTATTCTAAAATAATCCCATTTCTCTACATTCAAATTATAATGATATGCTGGTTTGGACAGAACAAAGAGCATTAAAAGAAGTTAAATGGTGGCTCTTGAGTCCAGTCTTGGTTTAGACATTGCTTGGGCAGTTGCACAGTTAGCTAAGCGTAGAAACTTGTTCTACTGATTTGTTAATAGTTTCAGCAAGAGCTCCGACTTGGTCGTATTTTCATAGCTTTATAAATTACTTTACTCCTTTTGTATAAAAGCACTAATGATGTGAAGAGGTCAGTTACATTTTCAGTTACACTTTATTGCATTTTAGGGGAAAATTATATATTACAATTGAATTTGCCAAGGTGGGTATTTTCAAAGGTCATGGGATGCAGGCTTCACAGATGTAAAGGCACATTATGAAACTGATGTTTTATGAGCTGTCTGAAGAATAACTTTTGGTCTATTATCTACTTCTGATTTAATCCCTGGACTTTACAGACAGTCTGCCTCACCTCCTCTTCTTACATATGGCTGTAAACAGAGG
Organism: Callospermophilus lateralis; assembly: GCF_048772815.1. Taxonomy (NCBI): domain Eukaryota; kingdom Metazoa; phylum Chordata; class Mammalia; order Rodentia; family Sciuridae; genus Callospermophilus; species Callospermophilus lateralis. Next base: position 21,452,876 of record NC_135317.1, on the reverse strand, counting down.
TGGCAGAGATGAACACTGAAGGACTACAATCAGGCACAAGATGTATCTGCAGTGCAGGTCAGAAAAGTGGGCAGAAGTGACCCTCAGACCTTCAGAGGTAGACAATTTTCCAAGTCACAAAATAAAAGAGGGGAAGGAGGTTTGAACTGCCACCAAGTTCCAAAGGGTCCAGTCTGCCGAATGGAAAACACCTTGAGTCTTATTTGTTGGCCAAAGGGTCAAGTCTAACTTTCCCTGTGTATCTGCTGTGTCCTGATCACCTGAGCAAAAGACTTCATGTTTGTCCACATTAACACTCCCAAAAGTCTACATGGGCCTTATTTTCCTTTAATGTATCATAAAACTCCAACTCTCAGCCCAAGGTAACAGTGACTGAGTCATGATGACAAGATTCAAACTCAGGCCTGTAACTGTAAAAATGATGGTGGTGGTGGTGGTGAAGAGGATAAGATACATTTATTGAACACTATTTGTATACATAGCACACCTAAATTGGAAAAACAGCTCAGTGAGGTAGGAGTTACTATTACCCCTGTTTTGCAGGTGAGGAATCAGGCTCACTTGGAAGCCTGGATTGCAGAGCTAGAATACAGGGTGTCTGACTCTAGTCCACTTCCTGTGCAGCACTGGTAGCAAACATTAGCCCCACAACCACTAGCTCCGCCAGCCCTTTAGTATTCACAGTGCTTTGCTGGCACTTCTGTCATAGTGTCCCTTTACTCTCAATGACACAGAGCCTCCCTCAGTGCTCCTAGGCCTTCAGACCACCTTGTGTCAGGAAAGGAAAGTTGCGATGATGCTGAGCCTGTCACTCATGCACCCCAAGCTCCCCAATGCTTCCCCCATCTCTAGTGTCTTAAGACTCCTTCAGTCATTAACCTCCTCTTCTGCATCCGCTGCCTTCACACCTTGGATGTGGTTCACTGTCTGCTCTTTTCAATGTCTTCTGTTGGGAAATCCTCTGAGTGCAAAAGTCGTTGCTTATGGCACCTAGCATGAAATGTAGTGCATAATTGTACCCAATAAAAGTTAGTGGGGAAAATGTGAAATGAAGTGTGGGAAAGTGCATTCTCCAGGGTGAAGCATACAGGTCTTTCCTGCTCCAACAAGGAAGCAAGTTCACAAAACCATTTCAACATGAATCTGTCACATTTCAATTCCTGGTCAGTGCAGTTCTTCCTAGGTAAAGCAGGTCACAGGCTCATTTTTTAATGCAGCAGGGCACAGATGTTACCAGTATTCTGAATCCTAAGGAGGGGCAACCCCGCTTAAGGGAATATATAGACATACATGATTTTAAAAATATACCTTCCACTTTTGCTCAGCCCTCCCTTTTGCCTTCTCATGCCAGCACCCTCCCACCCAGCAACTTGACATAGTACCAAGCAATCTGTGCACTTTGAAATCACTTAAAAGGAAGCAGGACTTCTATATTTATTTGGGAATCTACAGACTATAAAAAGCCCTTTATTTTGACGGCTAGCAAGGCACTGGCCATATTTATAATGCACGATTGCTATTTTTTTTTTTTTTTTTGCAGGTACTCTTTTCCCCATTTAAAGTAACATCCTTAAGAATCCCCGTGTCTTCTCTTTGTGTCATCCAGAGAACCAAGTAGAGCGAGCAGGAAGTCAATAGAAGGGGGAAATTGCATTCATATATTTCAAATGTCATTGTGATATATCTTTTCAATATGTATAATGATGTATAAGATACACATGGAATCTAGTTACATTCAAGTATCCATTCTATTGTGGAGACAATTTAATTATTAAAACATATAAATATGTATTTAGTAATTCTTTCTTTGGATGTCATGTACTTTGGTAGTTTTTCTTAGACTTTATTTTAGTCTTTGAGCATGATATGAATTTTATATATGTATCTACATATTTTTCTTTCTTCCATTACAAACTTATTAAAAATCACAACATAATCCGGGCTAAAGTAATAGAAATTTTTCTCCACTGAATTGAAAAGTATGTAATGGGAACCCACAACCAAAATGCACCTTATCTGCTATTATGTGCATGGTTAATGGTGCTTGAACAGAACATGGAATGGCCAATGGCCGAGCAGGCTATCTGCAGGTGGGCAGTTGTAATCAGGTATTACTGAATTGGAAATGTTATATTGTGGGTATATGCACTGATTTGCTTTTCTGGAGAAACAACCAAAAAAATAATAAATAGTTGTTACTTATGAGGGGAAGATATTCTGTTTAAAGATCATATGTGAAGGTCACTTATTTTTAATTGTTAAAAATGTCAGCAAAATTTATCTTGGTGCAATCAATACCTCTTTTGCCTTTATATAGCTCTATATCAAAAAAGAAACCAGAGCCAAGTTATTTTTAAAATAACTATGTTATGGCCTATTTTGGACATTGATCAATAGATAAATATATGAATACAGAGCATCTACTTTGATTTTCTATACCCGCTATAGTTCTGTAAAGTTTTAGATGAATATTTTGACACATTTTCTGTCCTTTCTAGTTTGGCATTGCTATTATATCCACTCAGTTGCAAACCATTCTGTGATGTGAGGAAGAGACTCCATATTTAGACATTCTGTGCAGGTGGTCATGTGCTCTGTGTTTCACCAGGTGGATGCAAAGGAAACACCATGCCGTGCACCAAGACTCTGGTATGACTGAGCAGGTCCTGCTGGAATGATGGGGAAACAAAAATTCCTTCAATAGGTTTTTGTCACCTTGTCACCCAGTGATCTTATAGTTTGTGTGGTAAGTGTGCCAAAGCTTGCAATCATCTTTGTAGTCAACTACCACTTGATGGATACCTGAAGGAAAGCATAGGCAGGACACACCACCAGGTCAAGGAGTCTCTTTGCAACTCACACCAGCAGGGCAACTTCAACTTTCCCAGTCGAGTTTCCTTCTCACCCACAATAACATAGAAAGCAAAGACAGGGAGATGCTTAAGTAGAGGAAAGCTTTTGCTGACATGCTGTGAGGTTTCTAATGAGGAATTAATCTTGAAAAACACCTGTCTACTGGGCACCTTATCTATGCTCCCAGCACTAAGAAAATACTCAGAATTTTCTTTTGGATTCAATCCCAAGAATGTAGCATGTCACATAATATTCTTTCTCAGAATGAAGGTCCATGTGTGGGAGTAATTCAGGATAGAGCCACTGAAGGAGGGAGAGAGGGTTGGGTAGTGTGCTGTTTTGGTAGCATCCTAATTCTCTGAAAAAGTTAGTAAGGTATTTGACACAATTGTGGAAATGTATTAATATTATTAATCTCTCTCAAATTTGGTAACAGTTCTTAAGATATCTTAAATCTGGAAAACCCTTCCTTTGTTAAAAGGAAGGTAAGTGGTCCTGTCTTACTACCCAAAATATGGAGCTTTGAGATAAAAAAGAATGGTATTATCTAGCTTCAGTGCTCTCTTTGCTTCACAGTAGGGTGTGTCAACCTGCTAGAGAGACACTAGGCACTAAATTAAAGAATTCATGCAAATTGCACAGAACAATAGGTAGCCAAAAATGATATTTCTTGCAAAAAACAATAATAACAGTAGCCTCTTTATGGTATAATGTGAGATTTGACAGAGCTTGGAAAAACAGAATTATGAAAAGAACTACAGACAATTCAAATTATCTTGTGTTATCAGATTCCTCTTAGTGTATCCATATTTAGAATTATTTTATCACGTGCCCCAGATTTTTCCATTCACAAAACTCTCTCCAGAATGTAACCCTCAAGTGGGAGAATTAACAAGGAAGGAAGAGATTTCAGACCTAGAAAGTAGATATAAAAATAAAATAAATAGATAATTTATTAAAGTATATGAAATGAATACATTCCATAAAGTACATACAGATACACATGAGAATTCCATTTTTTCTGACATCATCCGTGTTGGCACTAAAGTCAGCCCCTGGAGCAGCATAAACTCACTCAGACTTACTCTTTGTTTCCCCAACAGATCTCTTCCTCCTTTGCCCTTGTCCTCTGTATTGCAGCTGTCTGGCTCTATGTCCCCAGCTCCTGTGTGGCAAGGACCCAGGCATTCCAGACGCCCTGCTGAATCCTAACCTTTCAGTTTTCGGTCTTTTGTGACTTCTCAAGCATGTGACTCATCTGGCTTCCACATTCTGGAAAGGGAAGCTCTTCCTCTTTCTCTGGCTGAGCTACTCTGCTCCACACCCAGATACTTATAATTCCTCTCTGCTACTATTCTCTGAGGCCCCTTCTTATGGAATTCCGTATCAGCTCCTGAGACTGTGATCCATTTGCATATTCAACATAAAAAAGCCCTTATAGGGATTACACAAGTACAGACTGTTGCTGGAGCATATGGGATACAAAACGATTCAATACAGGGAGGATCCCAGAAAGGTGAGATTTCACTCCATCTAATGTGACATGAAATGATACACACAGCTGGCTTTTATTTGGTATTTAAATCTGACCTTAGAGGAAATACTTTATTCACAACAATGTTTGTGTCTAATATTTTAAGTTATGAATATGGATCATTATGATCTTACCATCACTAGAGGCCTAGGAACCTACATACCATTTAGAACTCAAGAACTAACTCAAGCTTATTCCATATGAACATAAACTTATTTACAAACTAACCTTTACTATATAATGAATTTGTACATTGGGAACTGATTCTACCTGACTCCTTTGCTCTGATCCACAGTCGAAAGGGGCACTATTATCTCCCCAAGGCCAGTCACTTCCCACATCCTGCAGGTTCCATAGGAGCTGAGCCATACCCTTTAAAAACAGGGGGTCTCCCTGTGTGTTTCCATCAGTCTTTTCCACACTCATCATTATCCACATTGATCACTTCACCCTTCACGGGATCTGCATTGGGATGTGTGTCCAAACTCTAGCCAAACTTAGTCATCCTGCTCTGCTTTTCTATTTTTCAAGGAGGAGGAACAATGAACGATATGGGATAGTTTAGAAAAAATACACTTAGAGATTCTATGGTAGAGACAGACACTTGGGCCAGAGAATAACAACCCCATATCAAGTAAATGCTCTTCATGTCTCTTCTTTATAGAATTGTTATTGACATTTCCTCATTAATACCTGCAAGACCAAAGATATTCATGTGAAGGATGTAAGAGAAAGGGTTTTTAAATGTTTGCATGAACCCAACACAGGTTAGCAAAAGAATAAAATCAGACTGGAGTACAAAGCACTAAGCAAAAATTAAAAGAATGTTCTTTGGAGGAGTTTCTTTCCATATGTCCCTTAAGAACTTAGACCAGATGACCCAGTTGGGCTTTCTGGGTGCTGGCTAATTCTCTCAGCTTCTCTTTCTAATTTCAGTAAGACAAAGAGATCCTAAGATGGCAGCATTCAGTCTAAATCCTCACTAAACACATAGAACACTGAGAGGTTGAGGTCAGGGTCTATACATACTGTCCCATGCCATAACACATTTTGGAAAATATTTCTGAGACTGTCCTACAAACAAGTAGCAAAAAGATGATTTATACTAAGTTCTCACAACCTTTGCAAATAACAACCAACTTATGTGACACGACCCCTCCTCTGTTAAGGAGGAGTAGCTTCTCTCATGCTTGTGGCCCAGGATAGCCAATCAAAAGTAGCCCTCTCTCCAGATACAGCCATAGAGCCACTAGTCAGCCAGGGCCCACATTGGATCCATAGAAGCCCTACAATGAATGGGGATGGGCAAGAAAACAAGAAATACCTCTTCCTGGGATTCTGGACCCCTAAGGGGGGCATTCTTTCCACCAGATGGAGAAAACATGTCTGACAATGAAGCCACCATTATGTAAAGCAGAATTCCAAGATTTACACAGAGAAATTATTGAGTTCCTGGACCTGGTTGTCTCCAAGGACAACCCACTCCTGGAACTCCTTCTTTAAATGAGCCAAAATAAATGTTCCCTTTTAGTTTAATCTAATTTGAGCTGTGTTTCTGTCACTTATAACCGGTGCCCCATAATTATTATTTTTCTGAATCAGCGTATTGTAGAAATCACATAAAAATGAAAACTGCAGGCTATTTTCACAAAAGTTCAATATCAATCATGCAAACGACCTCTTATTCATATATCACTTCTTAAATTCATTCACAGAAAATATATACACTATTTTAAAAATAATTTTGTGTTCTCATATGGGTCTTTTAATTAAATCCTTGTGCAATTTAATTAAGACATCAAAAAAACAAAACATTGATTTGTCAAGAAGTCAGCGTGCATTTTCTAGCATTAATTTTTCAATCAGAGTATTACTCTGGGTAGTTCGCTTTTAAGCTAATAATAATAATAACAACAACAACATGTGGGATTCCTACATATAGAGGATGAAATTACTACATTAGCTGTCATTCACTGATGGCAGCTATCCAGGTGGAAACTGTGATTTCCAATTAGTAGATACTTGGTTCAAATGGAGCTTCATCTATACACAGAAATAGGGGAGTTTGCTCCACAGAGAAAGGAAATTTTTCCACCTATCTGGTTTAGTCAGCTTTTTCACTTCTGTGACTAAGACACCTGACAATCCTTTCAACTGTAGATGATGAAAAATTTATTTGAGGGCTCACAGTTTCAGAGATCTCAATCCATAGACAGCAGGCTCCATTCCTCAGGGTCCAATGTGAGGCAGAATGTCATGGCAGAGGAGTGTGGCAGAGGGAAGCAGCTTACATGATGATCAAGAAGTAGAGAGAGACTCCACTTGCCAGACACCAAATTTTATATATAAATTTTTATATATAAATTTTATGACTTTTTAGATATATATATATATCTCCAAAGTCACACCTACTCCAGCCACACCCTACCCACTTTCAATTCCCACCCAGCTAACCCCATCACAGGATCAATTCGCTGAGTGGATTAACATTCTCAGAATTGATCATTTCTCTCTAAGCCTTCTTACATTGTCTTACACATGAGCTTCTGGGGGACACCTCACATTCAAACTATGATACTATCCCAAGTGTACTGAGCAACATCAGAAGATAAAATCAATTTAGAAGTCTCTGAGAAATAGGCCTTCTCAGGTCCTGGACGAAAACGGAAAAGTCCTCATGAGGTGGCCAATGAAGTGGGAATGTGCAGACAAGAAAACAGAGTTATCAATACGGTGTCAGTGGAAGAAAAGAAAATATTTCCTAAATCAGAGTGAAATATAAAGAAGGAAGTGCTATTTAGCAGTGCTAGTTAGAAATAAAATAAAAAGAGATTGGATATAGATTTCCTCTATAAACTTGAACCATATTGTCCATCAAGGCAGGATCCAATCATCCCAACAAGTAATTTGTTACCTTTTACTGTAGGTATGACCCAAATGCCAAGAGGAAAGGCAGATTGAGAAAGAAAGATATTTGTACATAAAATGGCTAATGTGCACAGAAGCTTGTCCTGAACATTGAGAAAAAAGAGGCCAACTTTTAAGGATGACATCAGAATTTTTGTGTGTCCATGCTCTGAGATAACACTTTTGAAAATGTTTTAGTGATTTTGCCATTAAGATAAAGTACAACACTGCTAAATACAGCCCTGTCCTGGTGTATCTCCATTCCACTTTATAAACACAGCTCATTGTACTGTATCCTGTGCTCAGACATCTCTTAAGATTAGAGACTCTGAGTCAAATGTACTCATAGCTAAATGCAAGCCCTCAACCTACTTCTTTTGAACTGCCAGTTGACTGTTATAGCACAGTACTTCTTTTTAACATCATATAAAATATATGTACTGTTGCATACGTAGGTCTTACAAGTTAGAGTCGTGATTTAGGATCAACTTCTCAAAAGAGTTATTTTAATAACACTTTTGATAAATATTTTGTTTCTCCTATCACTTCAATTGTGGAGGAATAGAGTTATGGATCACTCCCCAGCAGTTTTTTCCCACTAATCTATGAGGATGTAGGTGAACACATCTCTTTAGCAAGTACCTGCTTTGCATTTATGCAGAACACAAAAGACAGATAAGTTGCTACCAGTGCTATTTGCATACACTATGTGTAGCTCCATCCTGGCAGGCCCATCAGAGTAGAGTTTCTGGAGCTTAGGTATATTCTTGGAGTGACCCAATTCACTCAATCACTTCCCAGATACAATGAGAGGCTACTGAAGGGTCCCGGACAGTGGCGGATTTGAAGCTTTTGTCCTTATTTCTGGATATCTTTGTTCCAATAACAATAGGTGACATCCCGCATAATACAGTGCCATTTGTACAGCTGCCTGCTGAAACTTCCTGTGTAGAATGAGGCAGAGGGATTTCTGAAAAGCCTGGATAGGTTAGTGAGAAAGGAAACCAAACAATGCTGGGATTTCCAGGATTTTCTCTTATTGAAGATGAAACCAAATGTGCGGAGGTCAAGGGAAACGATGATATTCCAAAGGCACGGCCGACCCTGGGACTGCATTTACACATTTAGCAATGAACCGACACTACTTACAAGAGTGGAATGTGTTTTAACCCAAGTGGATCTAAGTGGTTTTCATAGCTCACAAAGCATTCTGTTTATTTTCTTGAGATTGAAAGCTGGCGTTAAAGTGATCCTTTTCCAAAGATCATCATTTATGAAAATAAAAATTTCCCCCAAATCCTTGAAAATGTGTTTTTGCAGTTTAATTTATTTTGGGTATTTAAAGCCTGTCAAATAATGAAAGCAAAACAATATATCTCTTTTTGTGTGTTTTTACCAGGGCATTATGGTTATACATACTTTTGGGGCTCATTTTTAAATAATCGTACATGAAATGTACATATTTGTTCACTAAAGTCCCTAGTACTTACTACTTCCTCTTTCCCTCCTCTCCTCCTTCTTTTTCCCTTCTTCTACTCTATGTATTCTATTTATTTATGTTTTTTTTTAATTAGTGCTTCATAGATATACATAAAGGTGAAATTCACTGTGGTGTATTTACATATATATATATATCAATATGTATATCAATATATATATATATAATAATTTGGTCATTTCTTTTCATTATTTCTTCTTTTTTCTATTCCACCTCCCTCCCCTTCAATTCCCTTCCTCTGCTCCACTGATTTCTATTTTCTAGGAATTCTCCTCAGGCTTATGCACCCCCCTACCACCACCACTACTTTTTTTCTTTTATTTTGATCTAGTTTTTACCTATGAGAGAAAACATTCAACCCTTGATTTTCTTTGTCTGGCTTATTTCACTCAGTATAATGTTTTCTAATTCCATCCATTTTCTAGGAAATGTCATAAAGTTCTTCTTCATTATGGCTGAGTAAAATTCCATTGTGTGTGTGTGTGTGTGTGTGTGTACCATATTTCTTTAGGCATTCATCTGTTGATGGGCATCTGGGCTTGTTTCATAACTTAGTTATTGTGAGTTGTGCTGCAATAAGCTTTGATTGTCTGTATCACTATAGTATGCTATTTATGTTTAGGATAAATCTTTAGAACAAATACCAAGGAGTGGAATATCTGGCTCATATTACTAGTCTTTTCAGGAATCTCCATACTGCTTTCCAAAGTGGTTATACTAATTTTCAGTACCACCAACAATGTGTGAGTGTACTTTTCCTCCTTATCCTTGCCAGCATTTATTTTTTGTATGCTTGATCATTGCCATTCTGACTGAATAAGATGAGATCGCAATGTACTTTTGATTTGTACTCCCCTCAAGATGTTTAATATTTTTTCATATATTTGTTGGACATGTGTAATTCTTTTTTTCTTTTGAATAATGTCTATTTAGTTCTTTTGCCTATTTATTTATTTACTCACTTATCATACCAGGGATCGGATCCAAGGGTAGTATACTACTGAGCCACATTCCTAGTCCTTTAATTTTTTATTTTTTAATCTTCATTTATTTTTATATGGTACTAAGGATCAAACCCAGTGCCTCACACATGTGAAGCAAGCGCTTTTTACCACTGAGCTACAGTCCTTACCTAGCCCTTTATTTTTTATTTTTTTATTGTTGGGAAGGTTGTCACTAAGTTGCTTAGGATCTCATTAAATTGCTGAGACTTGATCTCTCTCTCTCTCTCTCTCTCTCTCTCTCTCTCTCTCTCTCTCTCTCTTTGTTTTTGTTGGTGTTAAGGTTTTAGAGTTCCTTGTTCTGGGTATTAATCCCCTATCAGAGGAGCAGCTGACAAAGATCCTCCCCAATTCTGTAGGCTCTTCATACTTTCCCAGCATGCCCTCTTTATTACCTATCAGGGGGAATTTGCCTATGAGTTGGGATTATGTAGCCTGTGGAATTGGAGCATGGAATCAAATCACACAGCTTTGGGGGAGAGGGAGAGGTCCCTTGTGGCATCTAGATTTCATGAAAGCCCAAGAATCTGGATAAATGAGGCAGTACTTCTCATCTATGCCAGTTTCAAGGCTTCATCCCTAACTAACCAACCACGTGAAGATACACATGCTACGTAATTCTGAATCTCAGTATGTCACCTATGAGAATAGTAATGTCTAACTCCTAGAGTGCTTGAGATGATTGAAAGACATCTTCTGCATGAAGTTCTCAGCACAATGCCTAACATACAGGAATACTTTATACTGGTCAGTATTCTGGTATCCTTAACATCTCCCAAGTCCACAAATGTGTCAGTCTTAGGTAAACACAGTTCATCACTTTGCATAAATTTACTAGTATCATAGTTTCCAACTGTAAGTAAGAAAAAACTGTATATTGTACTATTGGTCAACTTCTGTGGAATAAATTCTCATCATAGCTGATTTGAAACTACAAATGTCTTCAATGAGAGAGTTGACACTATGGAACGTAATCTACACTATAAATAGCACTTTTTTAGTTTTTTTAACCAGTCACTATTTCTTCTATTTTTTTTAAACTACAGCCTCCTCTACCAGTTCATCATTTTATTTATTGTGTGTTAGATATTTATTAAATAAACACCATTTACTTAAGACAGATCCATAAGCAAGATAGGTGAACTGCTGTCATAAAGCTTATGTTTCAGTGGAAGCTGGCAAATCATATGTAAGTCACTCAATGTGTATGACAAAGTCAAAATCGCAACTAGAAGACAGAATTAAAGGAAGAAATCAGCAGAGTGTCACTTGGGGGAAGAGGTAGTTAGGGAGGGAAGAGGAGTCGCCTGGGAGGGAAGGTCTCCTAAAGGAGGTGGCACTTCGGTAATAGCTCAGGATGTCAAGAAACAAGCCACAGGAAGAGCTGAGGTAGAAAATTCCAGGCAAAGAACATGCCGCACAGAAAGGCTCTAAGGCAGGAATAATGTAGTCCGGACTAGAAATGAGGCCAAAAAAAAAAAAAAAAAAGTAAGGGGATTGTATCATGATGCAGTTGGTAGGACAAGAAGAGAACCAGCCCTGGCTGGACCCTTTCCACCACACATATGCAGCATCTAAACCTTCTGAAAACTCCAGGGAAGGGTATGAATGGACATGGAGGCAGAGGACGAGTCAGGAGCTTCCTAACCTGCTCCATTTCTGAACACATCACTCTCACCTCGTAGGGCCTCATTCTGTTCTTATTCTTTGCCATTTTACTTCCAGGACCAATGCAAACCCTTTCCTTGATGAAACACCTGTGAGACCAGCCATGCAACCAAATACACTAACACTGAATCCAATGAGCTAGCAGACACTTGATCTTGACTGAGGGAAATGTCTGGGTATCAGCTACTATTAGTCATTCTAATATAATATTTTGAGTATGAGGCAGTGTTAGACTAATACCGATTTCCAACTTGAAAGGGAGTCACTATGCATTGCAGAGCTATACTTAGAGAGTCAGGCTATATCCAGGGATTTGCAACAGTCTTCTGTACCCCTCAGTAATCTGCTGTATCAATACTGTTTCAGAACCCTGTGTAATTCCTACAAGAATACACCATCAATGTAACTTTGAACAAGGGATTTACATTTTCCTTTCTGTAAGTCCCTCATATGAAAAATGGGCTCATGGGATAATAGTACATATTGGCATAGTATTTATGAGGATTGGTTTGAGTTGATACTTTTAAAACTCTTGACAATGCAAAGTGTTTAATAAATGTTAGTTTATATAATTATTATTAATTATCACTTCATCTGTTTTTTATGGACCTCTGATCTAGGATAAACAATCACAGAATCCTAGAGCTTAATAAACTATAGACTATTATTTAGACCAAACTCTGGCCCCCCAGGAACTGATCAGCTAATTCTCCAGTACAGATGGTTAATAGTTTCTTCTGGAAGCTCTGTAAGAATGTTTTCATGTTATTTTTACTTCCTCCTTCCCAGTTCTCTGTAGAGGGGGAACAAAGGATCAAAGCAAGCTCTGTGCGCTTAAGGGCAGGCCATTTTTATTCCCTTGTTATGCCGCTCTCTTATGGCTTATCAGTCAGTCAATAATCATTATGTTTTCCAATTTCTCTGGGAAAAATTGAGGCTTCTGTACATCTTTTTTCAAATCTAATCAAGAGAAAGGAGCACAACCCATCACCTGTTGAGAGCACCCCACCTCTGAGTCTGTGCTGGTCTCTGATGCCCTGCAAGCCCCTTTATTCCCAGTTCATCTGGATTCCTTTCTGACACCAGCTTTTTCCTTCCCATATTTGCATCCAGCAAGTTCTTTCTTTCCTTACATTTGCACTATTCAAATCTCATCCAGAGTACACTTGTGTTTGTTTGAATGGTAAAAATTATGCTTCACTATTTAGTTTGTGCCGCAGTCTCTGGCTGGGCACAAGATCACGAGCCACTCAAACAGGAACAAACTTTATTTGAAAGAACCGCCAATAGCACGTCCGACCCCGGGAAGCTTCCCGATCCACCCACGCGGCGTTCTGCCGGTCCCTTCCCGGCATTCCAGCGCAAGCGCCTCCCCGGGATTCCCTCCTACTGCACTTTCCCAACCAATGGGAACTCTCCAGGAGTCCCGCAGCAGGAGTCCGGTATCCATATGAATGTAATTTTTAACATAATCATATCATCTCAATGGCTAGCTGGCATCACCTTTCAATCAAAAATGCCATGCATCATATTAATTGGCTGTGGCTCCCAGCATCTCCCCCCTTCTGTTTAATTAAGCAACAAGTAATGTGGCTAGGGACCATGCCTGTTAGGTTTGTCCAATTCAACATATGGTTCTTACCCGTCATTGGAAAACTGACCTTTAGGCGTCAGCCTCCTGTCTTAGGTTGATACCACTGCAATTGGATCATACCCGTCACTGACTACCGGTCCAGCATATAGCCATACTTGTGGATAGGCCTATGCACCAGTGGGGGGGTGAGGTTCTTTGCCTCACCTCTGTTGGCCCCCAGATTTGGCCTTGGTGCCAGTGGGGGGGTGAGGTTCTTTGCCTCACCTCTGTTGGCCCCCAGATTTGACCTTGGTGCCAGTGGGGGGGTGAGGTTCTTTGCCTCACCTCTGTTGGCCCCCAAAATTAGACCATCACTAGTAGAAGGGAGGAGGATACAGAAATGCCACAACACCACATCAATTGACGACTCCTAGGGAAAATTGCATCACTGGTGACACATCAGCAAAGATACGCCAGCATTACCATAATTTGTTGTATCAACAGATAGATCACAGTGCATACAAGTGATACATAGTCCAGGCAAGTTTTGTAAGCAGTTCAAAGTGGAGGAATCTATCAATATGTCCATTTCCTCCCAAGATCATTGATGTATCAGTTTATACAGTTTGTTGTGATAATTATCGAAGAAGTTGTAGTTTGGTTTCATCTTTGTCTTCACCGGCACTGGGATGAAAAATAGGAATTCTGACAATGATGTTAAAGAGAGAAAGAAAAAAAAAATGTAACATTTTAACAGGTACTAAGAAAACATTTTTTTTTTTTTTGGAACAATTTACATTATCTTGAACAGAATTATTAAATATAATGAAAAGGAAAGATGAAAATAAACAAACAGATTTGTTAACCTGCTTATTTGTACACATATTAAAATAATTTTTAACAGCTGTTTACCCAATTTAAATTAAACCATTAAAATTACGTGAATAATAAAAAGTACTTGGATCCATTTTTTTTTTATGAGCACTCCTCATATATGATCTATGGACATACGCACATATAGACACATAACACAAAACAGAAGTGTGCACATATAACATACAACACATAAGACAATAGTAAAGGCCTTGTAGTTTCACCTAGGTGAAATCTCCATTGAATGTTAAAAACTCCACAGTTAAAAAATAAAACTGATCAGAAAAACATCAACCTAGGTCTGTATGAGCTCAAAAATAAAATAGAACCTTATGATATGGAAAAATGCAATAATAAAATAGATATTGAAAAAAGCATCCTGGTTAATCAGTCGCAGATGTAAGAATGGCCAAGCTGGAGTTCTGGATATCAGCTGTTATGGATTTGAGTCAAATCATCTTTTTTTTGATCTGTAGAAATCGTTTTAGTTAGTCTTTCTGGAATCCAAATCGGCTGCTGTTCTCCCTGTGGAAACACGCAAACAGAGCCCCGACTCCAGACAATTACTGGGTCAGGACCTTTCCATTGTCCTGTTAGAATATCTTTCCAAAGAACTTTAGGCTTATGCACATTTTTTGGATACATATGCCTTTCCGCAGCACTAAGTCCTGATGAATCCAAATTTAAAAAGTTTAGAGTAAAGAGGGTTATTTTAAGTTTATCTTTGGGGGATATATACCCCTTTCCAATTCCCTCCTTTTGTTTTAATAAGTACATTTTAATAGTTTGATGAGCTCTTTCAACTATGCCTTGTCCCTGTGGATTGTATGGAATTCCTGTTATGTGAGTAATGCCAAATGATGAGCAGAATTGTTTAAAAGAGGTAGAAGCATAACCGGGACCGTTATCTGTTTTTAACTGTTTTGGAACGCCCACAGTGGCAAAATTTTGTAAGCAATGAGCTATAACATCTTTAGTTTTTTCTCCGGCATGAAGGGAGCCCATCAAAAATCCAGAAGAAGTATCAACTGTAACATGCAAATATTTTAATTTTCCAAATTCTGGCAAGTGTGTGACGTCCATCTGCCAAATATGGTTAGGTATCAGTCCTCTAGGATTGACTCCAAGATTAACTTGTGGTAAAAATGTCACACAATTTTGACATTGTTTTATTATATGTCTGGCTTGTTCTTTAGTTATTTTAAAACGTTTTTGTAAAGTATTAGCATTGACATGAAACCTTTTATGAAAATTTATAGCTTCTTCTATTGTGGAGAAAATATGTATGTCATGTGTAGATTTATCTGCTAATTTATTGCCCAAAGTAAGGGCTCCAGGCAATCCTGTATGTGCCCTGATATGTCCTATAAAGAATGGATCTTTTCTGTCCCAGATTAGACTTTGTATAGTGGAAAACAAAGAGAAAACAGTAGAAGAAGGGGAAATCCTACCTGCATCTTCAAGGGATACTATAGCATTAACTACATATTGACTATCAGAAAATAAATTAAATACAGAATCTTTAAACATCATAAAAGCTTGTAATACTGCATTAAGCTCTACCTTTTGAGCTGATTGTTTGGGTACTAAAAATGTAAAAGTTTGATCAGGGGTAACTACTGCTGCTGTACCATTATTTGACCCATCAGTGAATATATTTGGAGCATACATGATAGGGGTCTTTTTTGTCATTTTTGGAAAAACTACAGGATGTTTAGACCAAAAAGACAACAAAGGATTAGATGGCAAGTGATTATCAAATGAAACATTAGATTTACACATGATAATTGCCCAAGTATTTAACTCATTGGCTAACTCATCAATTTGATCCATAGTATATGGAGTAATAATTTTATTGGGAGAAATCCCAAACACTCCCTTTGCTGCTTTTATTCCTTTGAGTATTAATTGTCCTACAGCCTCAGGATATCTAGTAAGAATAGTATTAGGAGAATAAGATAAATGTATCCACAATAATGGACCTTCTTGCCAAAATACTCCTGTAGGAATATTTTTTGTTGGTAGTACAATAAATAATAAAGGCAAACTTATATCAATTCTATCCAAGTGCATATTTTCCATATATGTTTCAATGATTTTTAATGCCTTTCTTGCTTCAGGCGTTAACATGCGGGGTGAATTTGGATCTGATGGACCTTTTAGGATATCAAATAAAGGTCCTAGCTCTCCTGTTGGTATGCCTAGATAAGGCCTTATCCAATTTATGTCTCCCAATAACTTTTGAAAGTCATTAAGTGATTTGAGTTGATCTACTCGTATTTGAATTTTTGGTGGACGGACCATGGTTGAGGATAACAGAACTCCTAGATAATTAATTGGAAGATTTAATTGTACTTTATCTATTGCTATCTCTAGATTATAACCTTTTAATAAATTTGTAAGTGTGGCATAACATTCTAGCAGTGTGTTTTTATCTTTATGTGCCAATAACATATCATCCATATAGTGAAATATTTGTAGTTCAGGATTTTGATTTCTAAGTGGTTGGATTGCTTTGTTAACATAAATTTGACACATAGTTGGACTATTAGCCATCCCCTGAGGGAGTACTTTCCACTCATATCTCTGATCAGGACCTTCATGATTTAGTGCAGGGATAGTAAATGCAAAATGTGGACTATCCTCAGGATGAATTGGAATTGAAAAAAAACAATCTTTAATATCTATAGCTAAAACATACCAGGTTTTTGGTAAAGCAGACAATTGGGGAATCCCTGATTGAGCAGGTCCCATAATAACCATCTCATTATTAATGGCTCTTAAATCTTGTAATAATCTCCATTTACCAGATTTCTTTTTAATAACAAAAATGGGAGTATTATGGGGAGATATGGAAGGTTGTATATGTCCTTTCGCTAATTGTTGTTTAACCAGATCATGGGCTACTTGTATCTTTTCTTTAGTCAGGGGCCACTGAGGAACCCACACTGGTCTTTCTGATTTCCAAGTAATTTTTATTGTCTCAGTGGCCCTTTCTGAAAATCCAACCCATGTCTGTCTGTTCCTTGATCTATTTGAATTGGTGCTGCTATATTTTGTCCTTGTTTTTCTAATCTTTTTTCTTTTTTAAAACCTTGTCTAGCCCTAGTAGTGGGCGCATTAGGATTGATGTTATTTGTTAACGTCAAACCTAATTGATCTAGGACATCTCGTCCCCATAAATTTACAGGAAGATGATCCAATACATATGGCTGTATAGTTCCCTCACATCCTTCAGGATCCTTCCAATCTAATACCATTGTACTTCTATGGGGATTAGTAGCCACTCCTAGGCCTCGAAGCGTTTGAGTGGCTTGTTGTAATGGCCAATGTTTTGGCCATTCCTGACTAGATATGATGCTAAGGTCTGTACCTGTGTCCAGTAGCCCATTAAAGTCGTGTCCTTGAATATTTAGTTTTAGCATGGGGCGAGAATCTAAATTTAAAGACAGCATAGCCCAATCTACACCTGTGGAGCCCAATCCCCTGGTACCTCTTTCTACAGTACGACTGGAAAATTTATCATGTAGGCTGGGTATTATTAGTAACTGTGCTATTCTATCCCCTGGTGAGATAACTGATATGCCTCTTGGAGAACTAGCTATAATTTTTATTTCACCTTCATAATCGGGATCAATTACCCCAGGACTTATCATAAGTCCTTTTAGTGTGGAAGAACTGCGTCCCAATAATAAGCCTACCGTTCCTTGGGGAAGAGGTCCTTTTACTCTTGTGGGAATGATTTGAATTCCCATCTCTGGAGTTAGTACTGCTCTTGCGGAGGCGCAGATGTCCAGCCCTGCGCTCCCTCTAGTTTGTCTGATGAGGGATTTAATGGATAATGTGTCCTGGGCACTACCTTGATGGTGCTGCTGGGTTCCTCCATTGCCCCGTATATTTGTGGGTTTGGGCCCCGGAGCATTGGGCCCTCCAGTCCGTTTTTTGGCAATGGAGCCTGATGCCTTTCTCCACGATATCATGGGTAAACACTTGATCTTTGTCCGTTTTTTGATAACGGAGTGCCCTCTATGGTAGTTTGAGAACGGCATTCATTAGCCCAATGTCTCCCTCTACGGCATCGTGGGCAAATACCTGGTATTCTATTCCTTTGATACCTAGCTTTGTTAAACCCTCCTCCTATGGGGCAATTCCTTTTAAAATGTCCTGTCTGATCACAATTGTAGCATGTTTTTGGCCTGGCATCTAAAGCCTGTTGTACTGCTGCTAAGACTTGTCCTTGTTCATTAATGTCTCTACATAATTTAATATATGTGTTTAAATCTTCATGTTTCCATGGTCTAATGACCTCTCTGCAGCAACGATTTGCTTGGTCATAAGCCAGTTGTTTTATAAATGGCATTGCTTGTTCTACATCTCCAAATATTCTAGAAGCTGTCTGAATAAGCCTATCTACAAATTCAGCGTAAGGTTCGTTAGTTCCTTGTATTACCTTAGATAACTGTCCTTGTAAATCTCCATGCCCCTGTAAAGTTTTCCATGCCCTAACTGCATCTGCAGCAATTTGTGCGTATACACCAGGATCATATTCAATTTGTTGCCGTTGACCCTCATAAGGTCCCTTTCCTAACAACATCTCCAGATTTCTTTGAGGGTAACCGGCTGCTGTATTTCGCCTAGCTGTCTCCATGCAGAATTCCTCATTGGCAACCTTCCATAACAAATATTGTCCTCCATTTAGCACAGATCGACACATGTTAGCCCAATCTGCTGGTGTCATGTCTAAGTTGGTAATAGATTCGACCATGCTTATGGTGAAGGGTGCTTGCGGGCCATAGGTTGTTACAGCCTCCTTTAATTGCTTCACTGTTTTGAAATCTAGAGCGCGGTGAATTTGTTGCCCTCCTGCCTGCTCAAGTACAGGGCATGCTAGTCTTTGGGATCTTGCCTTAGGATTTTGTGCATCAACTACGGGAGTTGAGGGCCGCTCAGCTGTTACGCCCTCTGGTGATAGAACCGAGTTAGTAGCAGCCTCCTGTTGTAACTCCCCAACTGATGGTCGTTTTTCCTCTAAGCTTTCTTTCTTCAAATTTTCCTCTGTCTGACTAGCTGGAGAGACCTTCTCTTTTGCTTGACCTGACATGTTTTCTACCACAGTTTGGACCTCTAACAATTTACTTAACAGTTTTTCGGTTTGTTTTTTACTAGTTTCTAATCTACTATAAAGGTTACGCAACCCAGTAAGGTAGCATAAAACAAAGCCGAAACAGAATGAAACAAAAACGGAGCAAAGAATAGTTGTATCAATTTTCTCTTTCTCCGGGCCAAACAACTTCAAGCCTTGAGCCAACCATTTTTCCCAGTTTGCCTGAGAAAATTCTAGGGATAGGCAGCTTGAAACAAAAACAAAATAAATCAAAAGAAGAACACATTGTTTTTTGAAATGGTCACCCATTCTGTCGCCTTCCCTCAGGGGCAAGCAATTTTACTCACCTCCAAGCTTCAGGCGCTCCCCGTACGGGCCACCAGTTGCCGCAGTCTCTGGCTGGGCACAAGATCACGAGCCACTCAAACAGGAACAAACTTTATTTGAAAGAACCGCCAATAGCACGTCCGTCCCCGGGAAGCTTCCCGATCCACCCACGCGGCGTTCTGCCGGTCCCTTCCCGGCATTCCAGCACAAGCGCCTCCCCGGAATTCCCTCCTACTGCACTTTCCCAACCAATGGGAACTCTCCAGGAGTCCCGCAGCAGGAGCCCGGTATCCATATGAATGTAATTTTTAACATAATCATATCATCTCAATGGCTAGCTGGCATCACCTTTCAATCAAAAATGCCATGCATCATATTAATTGGCTGTGGCTCCCAGCAAGTTTGTTCAATTCTTTTCCAAAGATTATGTGCCCTGGGACTGTGCACACCCAGGTAAGTATGACAGAATCCCTAAGCTTGCAGTGCTCCCCTGTCTGGTAGAGGAGAGAAGCATGTAAGTAGACCACGGAAATGAATCAAGTCCTGGGAAAACAGACCAACATCCAGGAGGCCATCTCTGAGATGTGACCAGAAGAGCTCCCACCCCTCCCAGCTGCCCATGGATGTTTCACTGCCGCTGCTCATGTGGAGGGCAGGAGATGAAGATGTGGAAGGAGACGTACGAAAGAACAAATGGGTCTCCTTTTCCTATATTTTTAAAGGATCAAGACATTATTTTTCCAGAGAGAATGTTGACTGAAGGGATAACAACAGTTCCCCTGGCAGCTGAGGGCATTTGAAGAACAAAACCCAGCCACAGACCTGCACCTGTGGCTCTCTCTACTGAAGGTCAAGAACTAGGTGACAGAAAAGTCCCAGTCAACAGAAGTCAACTCAGGGAGTCCCAACACCCGCCTCAGTCAGATCTCACCAAGATTTTTGAAATTACAACACAAAAGCTCCTGCCTGAGATCTTCATCTTCGGCCAACTAATGAGAAAGAATTGGAATCTTTGAAAAAAAACAAGAAGAAGATAATAAAGGTTCCTACCTAGTTTTGTTCTCTCACTCAAGCAATGAAGGTCATGAATTCAAAAGGACATGCAATGACTTGCTGTCGATTATCTCCTTCAATTCCAAATAGTTCTCATAGTTGGCTAGAAGATGAGAGGCCAATCACCCATCTGTAAAACCTGTTCTCTCCGCTCCCTTCCAACATTTCTCCCTTGACAACTCCTCACCGAGAATAAACAGGGGAGAAAACAGTAGTGAATTGCATAGTTTTGAAGCAGAGGAAGATCAAATGAGGAATGAAGTCTTCCAAAAGAAAAAGGGTCTGAACTTCCAAACCAAGAGCTATCTAGAACACAGGCATAGAGGTTAAGCCAGTAAACCATAAAAGGAAACAAATAAATGTATCAAACAAGACAAAACAAACTAAAGCAGTGCCTGATTTTAGAACTAAGCACCAGGAGAGAAAATGATACAGATGTATGTGTTGGCCATTCCCGTGGGGTTTTGAGCTAGTTAGTATTAACTTCAATTTCAACAGCCTGTTTTAGATCCTAAGACATGCATGGTTTCTTTTCACTTAAGGTTCTTCTCTACATCCACAGATAAACTATCTGCTCAGCATCATCCATACCAAATTTCATCGGTTTATGGGAAGTGTGTGATGTAGAGCTTTTCCACCAGGGAAGAATGATCTTTTACTGGCAATCTGTGAGCACCATTGATTAAAAAACACTCTTCTGTGATAGAATTATAAACACCAAACTAAAATTTCTTGTCTACATCCTGGGTGAATATTAGGTGTCATTTTTTTTTCTGTTTGACATTTTGATATAACTATCCAATAATATCTAAATAATTTATTTTTTACATACACCAGGTGACAAACTGTATGTGTGGAATTATGGCATTAAGTGAGGGATATTAGAGGCTTCTAATGCATAATGGAAACTATATATTAAAGTATAATTTTTCTTCTGCAGTTTTATATGTAGTTGACAAAAAACTGACAGGAGAAATTCTTCCCATATTGAAAGCACGTACAAATGCAATTCTGCAATAACAATTCTCCTTTTGTGCATAAAGTCAAAGATGGGGGAAGTTACTGGAGTATTACCAAAGGGAAAATGTAATTACAAAACTCTTGTAATAGATGCTGTTGAAATAATTCTTGTGGATATGAAAAATTAATACTTCTCTATGAAGATACAGCAATTTTAGGTCAAGCTTTTTCAAAGACAAACTGATACCATTTCGAACAAAAAAGATTGAATGTGACTATGGAATATTGTGTGTTTAGCCTTTGTCTAAGACAGTAAATTGGATTTGAGCAATTATTTGAATGAATCTGATCAACAGTATTGATCATTTAGAACTAAAATAACAACTATCTAAATATCAGGGTTTCTGTCTTAAAATTATTCAGATAATTGGCCCAGATCTCCAAAATCAGTTGGGTTGATTAGTCCTCTTCCTCAATGAGTTTTTTTTATTATTTATTTATTAAATGTCTATGTGTGCCAGTCACTAAAGGAAGTGAGACTTTCACTTGAGTAAAAAAGACTTTCTCATGATAAAATCTGGGATTTCTGAAGGATCTTGCCAAGTTTTCTGTAGACAGGGTGTACACTGCTATTCAAGTGTTACTTCTTCCTGGTGAGACCCAAATACAGCCCAACTTTTCTTACCCTATACCCTTATTAGGTCATTATTTTTTGCACTACTGTTTCTACTTTATACGAAGCAACACATATTAACATCCTTCAGTGCTTAAATAGAATGCCAACTCTTTCCTTTGTTTATTTGTTTTTTATATTGTTAGTACTGAGGATTAAATCCAGGGGCATTTAACTAGTGAGTCACATCCCCAGCCCTTTATTTATTTATTTGTTTGTTTGTTCATTTAATTTTGAGACAGTGTCTTACAGAGTTGCTTAAAGTCTTGCTTACTTTCTGAGGCTGGCTTTGAACTTGCAATCCTCCTGCCTCAGCCTCCTGATTCACTGGGATTACAGGCATGTGCCTCCACGTCCAGTGCCAACTCTTTTCTGATTCCTTCCCTAACATGGTTCATCTATGGTTCACCTTCCTGAGAAGCCTAAAAAAATGAGGTGGACTAATATGGAAAAGAGCTCAAGATATACAAAACTGAAAAGAAATCTGCAGAAGCGTGCTCAGGCTATTCTCCCTGCATCACTGTCCAGATCCATTCTCCCCTTTCTTAACCTGCTGGGTCCGGATAGGTGCCAACTGCTTGTTTGTTGAAAGGAGAACACAAGAGAAGCTGCAGGAAAGTGAAATATTCAACATTCCCTCCTTCTCCCTCCCCGCGTTGAATAAGTCTATGGTAGGACTTATTCCAGAAGCCTTTTCCCCGCTTTCTTTGCACTGGCTCCTTCACTGAAGCTAGTTTGTCACCTGGTCCCTTCTGTCCTGGGAAGTGATGGCTCCCTGCCCTTGCTGGCCTCTGGACATCTCACTGTGACTCGTGTACATTCAGCACAGGAGCTGGTTTTGTGTTTTGAGGTTTTTAAGAATAGTTTAAATGGGATCTTCTGACTTTTATTCTTTCATAGAGGTCTTCTAGAGTGAAAAATAGATATATTTAAAAAAAAAACAGGATAAAACTTATTTAATCTTTTAATTATCAGATGGCCTCACTGGAATCTGTTACAGATTCTTGATATGTTCTGGCATCCAGCAATCCTTTGCTGCCTCTATCTGAAATGTTTTGCAATTTTATAATCCCACTGATTATATCACTATCCGTCATCGTTACTTCACAATTACTCCTAACATCGCTAAGGAAAAAAAAAAAAAAAGAAGAATGAGAAATAGAAGAAAGATGGAATGCCCTAGAAGGTGATGTGAGAGGGAAAGATGCCATTTTCTATTTTCCAGAATAGCAACAAAATTGGTGTATAAGTGAAACTTCAGATTACAAACTGTCAGACGATGACAGTCAGGATGACTTTTTTAAACTAAGATGCCTTGAGTGATCATTACCAGGGGCTGGGAATGTGGCAGCAGGGAATCTGGGGAGCAATGGAAGTATTCCAAGTGGCTTGTGAATGTTTATATTATATATGCATTTGGAAATGGGTACACATAAAATTGGTGCATTTTATTATGTGTGAAATACGCACCAAAAAAAAATAAAATTAATCCAAAACGTATTGGCTTTGAGCAACACACATCTCAGTTTCTTTGGGTTGGAAAGGTGGGCACAACCCATCTGAACACTGTAGAATTGAGCTTTATAACAGACTATCATCCAATGGTGGCTGGGATGTAGTCATCCTGAAGAGGAGTCACTTCCAGGTGACAAGGGTGGAGGCCAGTTACTGTGAGTTGGAGTTTGCATTCACTGCCTTCCCTCAAGTGGGGTCTTTCTATCAAGGTAGCTTGTCCACTGAACATCGCTGCTACTGCCAACCCCAGGAGGCAGGAGAACCTGTTGGCTAAGCAAAAGTCACATCCTTCATAACCTAACAATGACAAGGAGACCCCACACACACACACACACACACATACCTTTGGATGTATCAGTGAAAACCAAGTTCTAAGTTAAACTTGCCTTCCAGGGGGAGGGGTTCCCCAAGCATGTGAATACCAGGGACAATAGTTACTCATGGCTGTTTAGAAGTCTCCCTACCACAAATTTATTTCTAAGGACAACCAGGAAAGAGCATTCTCACATAAGAATTTTCTCATTTTGATAAGACATTACATGACAGAATTCTTTATAATACCTTTTTATTACTCTTGGACATTATTTATTTATTTATTAATATTTTGAATTAACAAATACAAATGATCTATCAGCCCCAGATAGCAAATGAAGACAGCTATCTTTTCAAATATTCTGAGGGTTAATTCTGCCTACACCTTGAGAATTTGTTCCTTCACTGAAATCTTTTCATTTGAATCATCTAGCATAAACTTTTTGTTCCTTTAAGGACCCTGATTGATCTAAACAACACACAGAATTTGAACACACTGTGTAAAAGAAGAAAGAAAGAAAGAAAGAAAGAAAGAAAAAAAGAAAGAAAGAAAGAAAGAAAGAAAGAAAGAAAGAAAGAAAGAAAGAAAGAAAGAAAGAAAGAAAGTCTTGCAGTTTGAAAAAGAGGAAAAGGGACTAAGATTTAAGTGAGACACGTTTCACACCACAGAGGCTACAAAAGAATCCCTGGAGCCGATGAATATCCATCCAAGGGTCAAAGCATCTCTGCACACTTGCCTGCTGGGTGACAGATTCCCCAAAGGAAATTCCTTGGGGGAATAACAAATATTTCCCTATAATGTCAATTCTGTTGTTATTTGTTTACTTCTTTCAAAATAGAACCATAAAATCTGAATGCACATTTTGTTGATCAAAAGTTATGGAGACATAGAGTATAAACTCTCTTCAGAAATGAATGCCTTCAAAAATGACCCATGTTTGCTTGCTTTCTCATGTTGATTCCTTGTGCAGGAATGTTTTCTTACATACACAGCCTTGACCTGTGAGATCCTCTCCATCTACTCATCTGTTGCAAGTAGAGCCGATTCCTCCATTCTTCCTCCCTGACTCAGAATGCCATCACAAGTCATGACGCACAGATTTCTTAAGAACCTTGTTTGCTCATAATGACACAGATTTAAGACAGGTAGAGAGAAAGGCAGGCTGTACTTGGGAAGAATAAGTAACGTTTAGCTCTAATTTTCATGAGTCAGGATAAAACTCTCATTGAGTAAAATCCTATTAGATCTCTGGAAATTAAGGTGTAGTTCTCTCCCCTTATTCCTGGAGGTTCTAACTAGTAAAATCTAAATCTAAATAGATTGTACCTATGTGTGTGCATGCACGTGTGTGTGTGTGCTGTGTTTTTCTTATACACGCACACCTATGATGAAGTTTACTTTCTGAATTGGGACCTATACAACTATTCCTGCCTTAATGTCAGTGGGTTGGTATCACTCATCTCAGGGCATCCCTTGATGAAGTCCTCATACAGGCTTACCGCATTCTGGCACAACATGTCACTGTCAATCAGAACATGTTTTTTTTGTTCAAATCTTCCACCTGCAAATTTAAGCACACTGCGGCAATAACTTTTGTACTTTGAGTTGAGAAAAACACAACGAGCGTAAATTCCTTTCTCTTTCATGATGAAAGAGTCATTCTTACTATAGATCTTGGCCAACTCAGCACATTAATTCTTTTCTTCCCTTATTAAGTCAAGAACTGTCATACTTTCACTTAAAGGAAACACTTTATGTCTTTTCTTTCACATATTTGAATTGCCAGTATCACTCCCCTTGAACTCTCATGCCATTCAGTAAAATAAGTGTTTTTTGAACACAGCACTGTGATTTTGTAGTAGTGGCTCTGATAATGGAGATGGCTGCTAAGTGATTCACAGGTGGGTAGCATATACTGCATCAATAAGCTTGATAGTGTGATGATTCAGATCCAGGACAGCATGAAGTGGGACCATGTGAGGGTTCATCATGCATCTCAAAAATAAATGCAATTCAATTTTTATTAATTATCCCTTTCTGGAATTTTTCACTTAGTATTTTCAGGCTGTGAGTGATATTAGAAAACAAAACTATGGCTAAGTGGGGTGTGGGAGTGCTGGGAGTATCATATATATTACCATTTTTTAAAAAATATATGAGGGTGATTCTTAAACTACTATTACATTTTATAAAATGAACCAAGGGATGAATTGTTGACCAAAAGTTATGGAAACATGGAGTATAAACTCTCTTCGGAAATGAATGTTGAGAGTAGGACTATTTTGAAAATCTAGGTAGAGTTGCCTGTTTAATTGAGCTTGGTGGCAGTTTCAGACTTATTCCCCCATCACTCACTGATTGTGGGACTTGGATAAATACTCCCCCCCTCCATGAGCATAAATTTCCTTCTCTAAATTCTCTGTTGTATCTACTTCACAGGGTTTTTGAAAATACTAAACTAACAAAGAAATCATTGCAGCCTGTTGCCTGTTTTTGCTTTTCCTTCTCTTTCTTTTTCAACTCTTGCCTAAGTTAATTAGGTTCAATAAAGAAGAGTAGAAAGGGAATTACCCTATTGTGGCCATTTTGGCCAAAGACAAAAGGTTCTGAGGCTATAAGGTTCTCAACACAATTTCCATTTTCAAGGTATGTGGTCCTCTGATCACTTCAGTCCCCACAGGGGCTATAAAAGAAGATTACCACTCTGCTAATTTTACAAATCAAGAATGTGAAGAGAAACAAAGACTGGCAATTTGGAAGTACAGCTGTCAGTACAAAATTGAATCTATTTGTATCTAAAAGTAACTGTGCATCCAATGCTTAAATTCACAAAAAGATAGAGAAAAGAAGTTAAAGAAAAAAAAAAAACAGAAAAACAAAGAGGGTAGTTATGAAGATAAAGAACTGTGACTGATGAAGTTTTGTCAATACGCTTGGAAAAAACTGAAAAACTTCTATTTGCCTTTCTCTTCATGTGAGCAAGGCATGAGTTCCTTCAGAGCTCTCCAACCTAAATTCTGCTGTGACATCAACATAAGCTCCTGTACATGAAGCCATGAAGTAACTCATCATGGGCAAGATTGAAGGTAATACCTTTGATTACATTCACCAAGACCCCTAAAACCTTTCCTCTAACCCACCTAACTCAGAGAACGGAGGTCTCCCGGTTTCATAAGATTACTTCCTTGTGTCTCCCCAACCCCAGAATCTGTGTTGGATTCTTCATCTTTTGAACACCTTCAACGCTTTGAGCTGCACTGTACTCTCAACCAGATACACTTCTACTGTCTTCTGTCTATCCTCTTTCTGGGCCACCAAGAACTACATGAAGATACAAAATCTCTTTGTTCTGACACATATTTGTCAATAATTATCCAGTGGCCAGACTGGACCATCATTTCCAGGGTATTCCACATAGTGATGCCTCTTTTTGGTTTTCTGGAAACAGCAATCTCTCCCCAGTCGTGAAAATTTCTTGTTTTTTCTTTATACTCAGGATGAAATCTGATGTCCACAACTGACATTAACACATGAAGACTTGTCCTCCATCTCCCTCTGGACTTCTCACCACTGCAAATCCTTATGTTCTATATCACTGCCTTATCAGTCCACATACCCTTCCTGAAGCATGCTCTCTAGATGCTTTATGGCAGAAGAGCAGCCCCATCCTTTAATCTCCTATCGCAGGAGATCTTTTCCAAGACCTAAACACCCCCTCTCTTCCTCATACCAGCAGAAATTGCTAGTGTGTGCATAAATTATACATAAATTATACCATAGTATGTATGTGTTTTAGTCAGCTTTTGCACTGATGAGACCAAAAGACCTGACAAGAACAATATGAGGAGGGAAGGTTTATTTTGAACTCACAGTTTCAGAGTACTCAGTCCATAGATGGCCAGCTGCATTCCTTGGGGCATGAGGTGAAGCTGAACATCATGGCGGAAGAGTTTGGTGGAGGAAAGCAGGTCAGGACATGCCTGTCAAGAAGCAGAGGGAGACTAAGCTCAGCTCACAAGACATATAACCCAAGTCACGCCCCCAAGGACATACCAGCCATACTCCACCTGCATTCAGTTATCACTCAATTAATCCCTATCGGGGGATAATTTAGTGATTCCATTAAGGCTCTCACAACCCAATAATTTCACTTCTAAACTTTCTTGAATTGTCTTTCACATGACCTTTTGGGGGACACCACATATCTAAGCCATGAGACTGTCTTTCCCTGCAGCCTGATTTTCTAGTGCTGTTCAAATTATTACCATAGTGCTCAAGAGAATGTTCTGGATAAGGCACAAGCTAGTCAACACTTCTCTACCACACTGTTATCTGACAACCTGAGTGTATCACCATTTTCCCCTTCAGGTTTCTGCTCTGAATTCACATCCATTCTTGCATTATCTTACTTTCACCCAACACTCAATGTCCACTGTTTTCTTATATTGAAATGTCTACAAGTCACCTTTGTTTGGCTATCTAATAGAGAATTAAAATATCACTTGTCATACCCAACTCTTGATAGGTCTCCAAAATGCTATTCCTTCTTCAGTCTTCCTCATCTCAGGAAGTAGCCCAAACCATTCACCCAAATGCTCAGGTAAGTCAATAAGAGCCAGCTTTGATTGGTCTCTTGCTCTCACATCTATAATTATTAGCAAATTCTATCAATTCTTTCTTCAAAAGTCTATCCTGAATCTCTCCTCTCAGTCCCTCGCTGCCACCATCCAATGACAAGCCTCTTTCATCTCTTTTCTAGCCCCCTGTGATAGTGACCCCAACAGAGATTCCTGTTTCCACTTTAGCCCTGAAGACCATTTACTGCAGGGCAGCCACTGAGCCTTAGAATGCACGCAGGACAGATCACCATACCTCTCCCTGACTGTCTCAGTGAGCTCACTCTCCCCTTACCTTCGTGAATGCTTATTTTGTGTGTGTGTGTGTGTGTGTGTGTGTGTGTGTGTGTGTGTGTTCTGTAACATTTATTTCTTCCCTATAGTAATTTTTATCTGGAGTGCTCACCACTACATCCCCAGTAGCTGTCATAGTCATCACTTAAAACAGATGTCTTGAATTAATTAATGGATTCCATTCCCTTTAAACTTTCCTTTTTTGTGACCAGTGATGCCCTCTGCTCCAGCTCCATCACAAGCCCATCCACCCAACAGGGTGCCATGGATGAGTGCCGCAGCTTGTGTGCACCACCACCTGCCATGGTTTCTCCTTCTGTTTAGAAACCTGATTTCTCTCCCATCCTTCTGGTCACAACTTCCATTCTGTTTCTCTGGGAGAAAACTTCCTGATAATGCTGTGTCACAGCATTTTCCAAACATCTACTCTCTTGGTTAAAATCTTTTTACTTCTGCTTATGAATCATGTGCTGTTGGATTTCAATGTTCTTTAAAAGTGAATTTCAATTAATTTTGAATTATCAGTCAAAGCTGAATCAGAGGCTAGAACCCATTCATCCATTGCTAAGAAATCCAGGAAAAAAAATATTTACTGAGTAGTGCTATTAATTATTTTTAAACTAGCCAAAATTCATGCTCTGCCTTTTAAATACTGAGAAGTTAAATAGTGACTAGGGAACTGTCTTTACAAAAGACCCCATCAAGGGGTATGTTACTGCTATCATTAATGTCTTCTAACTTCTGTTTTGCAATGAAACAGAAGAGGGCAAAGCAGAATTGGGGGGAGGGGGGGAATAGAGAAGGCACTTGCCACGAAGAGAAATTTGAGATAGGGACCAGGAGGCTCCTTTTGGGATCCTTGCTTAAGACCCCAAAAGCTATCTTCTTAGTCAACACTGGGCTGGATGTGGGTACCTCAATGAAGGTATTTATGCCTTGTGGAATACACTTGTGCTTGCAGAAGTTACAGTACACAGATTACTGAACCAAGAACAAAAATTTAATTATTCTCAAGTTATCTTTTGGATATCTTCACACATTCTCAGATTAAAAACAAAGAGACAATAACATGGAAAAACAACCACAAAAACCAAACCTCTGCATATTGCTATCAGTTAATTCCAAATGAGTATAGATTCTACATAACTACCTTACTCAAGAGGGCGGTACCCAGTATGCGGCAAACATTCAAGGCAGAGTTCTAATGAAACAATGCCCTAGTTAGGTCTAGTTATGAAGCATTCTATATAGTTGTAAAGATTACTTAAATTGTTAACTCATCATATCTAATTGTGTTGAAAACAAGCTGAATGAGAGGGAGAGTAATAAGAATAAAACTGACTGTACTTTTATTCTCTTCTATAAGAGAAAGTTTACCGTTCAACCAGGAATTCCAAAACAAAGTGTCACTTGGTAGCAACTTACTGGAATTCCATGTTCCTAACAGTGTGTTAAAGTAAAATGGTGGTGAGATGCTAATGGTCCCATTTTACAAATCTTAGATTGACTTTAACAGACATGTATTAAATGTTGACTGAGTTAATCAGGAGAAAAAATTATACTTTCTTATATAATCTTTTCATAGGGGATTACTTTAAATGTCTAAGTACATTTGTACATTGTAGCCAATTACTTTCCTAAGGTAAGGATCTGTAATGTTTATTTCTTTGATTCTTAACACAGCAATGAGCATCATGTTCAGAATATAGTGAAAATACAATATATATTAGTTGATAATACAATCTTTAAACTTGGTCATTAATTGAAAATCCTGTACATTTCACATAGATGAATTTGAAATATATTCATTTAAATGTTTAGATAGTTTTAGGGTTCAGGGTTTCAATTTAAGACATAGTATTTACAATAGTTGTGATAGTAATGCCTAATATTAGCATAGGAATAGAAATTATAATGTTTTCCACATTATTTTCTCATGAAATCTCATTATTTTCTCATATATGAAGTATGTATTTTGAACTCAATTTTATATGGATGGAACCCTGGGGCGTAGTAAAGGTGAATGTAAATCTCAAGGTTACTTAGCTTACATAGGGATTGAGGTAGCCATTAAAACATATATTCTGACTTTCAATTCTGTGATCTTTGTGCTATTTCTTATTTAAGTGTGTTCAATCCTTTATAAACTAATTCTGATTTGATTTCATAATTATTTTCTTTACTCTTGTCAAGTTTCTTCCTAATCTCCTACAGAAGTTTCCAGTTTCTTAATTAAAGAGTGTGTTGGAGTGCTATCCTCTTCTCTTTGATAATTTCTAAAGAGCAGTATAGAAAGACAGGAATACTGAACCAAAGGTACATGTCTCTCTGTTGACTTACTGAATTCCAACTGTGTAACTTTACTAACACTGTCTGAGTCTCAGCTCCTTCATATGTAAAGATTAATAATAAAGATCTGAGTTCACAAGTCTGCAAAGCTGATGGAATAAAACAGCTATGCATAAAAGCAAACTGAAATTTATAGTTTTACATATTTAGCAAATTGAACCTAATTCAACAGCTCTACAGGGAGCCAAAATGGAATATGCCTGGTAATGAAAAAAATTCAACAACAATCCATAAAAAAAAAAAAAAAAAAAAAAAAAAGAAAAGAAAAGGAAGAAAGAAAGCATTGAGTGCTGCTTTTTACCAGATCCTAAAAAGGCAGGATATGATGCAGACAAATCACTTTCATGGACATCACATTGTCATTAATAAACGAAGCATGCAGGATGTTCCACAGTGTCATTTGTCTTCTACTATAAGCCATGGAGGCAAATGAAGTACAGAGAGGGGTGAGCAGTGACAGATCCTGGAGGGGAATATGAGCAAAGACTCAGAGGAGTCTCCAGGAGAAGAACAACCCAAGTAGACAAAGTCCTTGAGGCAGAAATACTTACAGAAACATGTAGAGTAGGAGATATGTTATGAGGAAGGATCAGATAGGGATGTTCTGTTCATGGCTTTTAGGCAGTGTAAGCTCTGAATGAAATGGGGCATCCATAAAAGTTTTGAACTATAAGCAATGTGATTTCATTTTCTTTTTTATTGTGATGCAATGGCAGATCCCTTGAGAATACACTGTAGTGGGAAGTGGTGGGTGGTCTCCAAGATGGCAACAAGTGGCTGCCGGCTCTTGGTGTTCATATCCATGCATAATATGCTCTTCTTGAGAGTGTACTAGATGCATGGACTTATTCTTAACAAATAGAATATTGTAAAGTATTGGACGGTTGCTTGTGAGATTAGGTTACATAAAAACTCTAGTTTCTTAAGTTTATCTCTAACTCTCTTGCTTTCTGCTCTGAAGGAAGATAAATACATGGAACTCAGATGGCCTTTAACCAACAGCCAGTAAGAAAGAAGAAGGTCCTTGGGGCTGGGGTTGTAGCTCCATGGTAGAGCACTCACCCAGCATGTATGAGGCATTGGGATTAATCCTTAGCACCGCATCAAAATAAATAAATAAATAAAGGTATTGTGTCCATCTACAACTAAAAATGAAATTCTTAAAGAAAGAAAGAAGTTCCTCAGTCTATGAGGACCAAAATCCAGTCAACACCGGCAGTGAGGCTTGAAGTAGATTACCCCAGTTGAACCTTCTGATGAGACTGCAGTCCAAGTGGATCCTTTATGTAATCTCATGAGGGATCTCAAGCCACAGGCACCAGCTAATAAAATTTATATTGACGCCCATAGAAAACTGTGAGATAGTAAGCATTTATTGTTCTAGCTCAAGTATCTAACTCAAGTTGTCCTTCTACTAGTATATGAATCCACCACTGTGTCTAAACCATCATTTTCCTGTAAATTACTTGAAATGACTATAACAGCTATTCTCATCAGAGACAAATCACTCTCCTTGTTCAAATAGTAAGGGCCATATAGAGACTATTGGCTAGTTTCCTTCCAAAATGAGAAGCAAGCTTCCTTAACAACAGCCACCTCATTCTTTAGGAACCTGTCTGCTAACACTATCATGAGAGAGAGTTGCTTGATGATTCTTTTTTTTTAATATTTTTTTTTACTTGTAGATGGACAAAATATCTTTATTTTATATACTTATTTTTTATGTGATGCTGAGGATCAAACCCAGTGCCTCATGCATGCAAGGCAAGAGCTCTCCCCTGAGCTACAATCCCATCCCTAAATGATTCATTTTAATGCTAGACAATCCTACCAAAATTTAAATCCCTTGTTGATGCAAATCACTATTTACAGAAATCTTCTGGTCCTTCACCCCAGGGCTCATTTCTGCTAAATAGGCAGATAGACAAAGCAACCACATATTTGGTGGCTTCAATTATTTGTGTGTGTCTGTGCTACTAGCCACTAGTGGTGGTGGCATTCAAGGCACCATGATATGTGCATTATTTTAAATGTACATTAAGCCAGTTTCTGTTACAATGCTTTTTTTTCTTTCTTAAAAACTGCTGTCTTCTAAAAATTGAGTCAACATGAATATAAATTAAGATCCCCTTTAGGAGAGAGTTGAAAGATTTTACACACAGGCTTAAAAGAAAATCAACAATAACTAGAGACTACGTAATATGTAAAATCACAGGTTCATGGATATTAGATAACACTGAAAGTACAGACATCAGAAATCTGAAATAGGACACGTAAGCAGAATAATTACATGAGGGGTAGATGGAGGATTCATGGGACCTGATACTTATATAGTTTAAAGGTCTCACTGTACGAACAAAAATACAACAAATGAACGTAAAAGTCAAGATTTATTGGGAAAGAAAAGTCAAATTATAAATGCTGTAACGCTGACAAATACCACAAGCATCACAATTTCAAGAGGAAAAACATAATATTCGATTAACCATCTGACGTCATTCTGACACAATCAGCTTACATTTTTAGTCACCTATTCTGGACTGCCTGCCTCTTGATGTGGTAATTTTGTAACATAATTTTCTAGAGGTAGTAGAGAGATAACTTAGTTTTCCCTTTAATACATGTCATTAAAACCATATTTTTAAAATATATAGCTTAAAACATTTTTTTTAGCCTCAAAAGTCTTTGTTGATAATGGCAGGTAATTTTTTGAGGTTTCCTATCAGATTGGGAAAAATTTTTGTCAAATTCTGCCATATGACAACTTTAAAAATTCCAGGGTAAGTTTTCCTGGAGAATAATTAATTATAAATTACTCTTTAATATTACTTTTATGAATTTATCTCTTTTAATAAAATGTTGCTTTCAGTGTGATCTGAAAATTTTTTAAAAACTTACTTCTGTGAGAACCATTTTTCTAAATTTCATTGGTCATATGTACTGCTTTTTGATTCATATTCTATAGATTTTTATCTGAATTTTCTCCTATTCTTTTGTGAATAAGTTGAACATCACAGGTGCCAATTACACTCACTCGTTCAGAAGTCTGGAATTTCTCATTTTATTGAAGCGCTCCAAAATGGCTTTCCAAATTGCTATTAAAATGGCATGACCCCAATTTAACTTCTCTTTAAATAAGTCTCAGAAATTCTTGTAGCCTCCACCACCAGCTGACACAAAGAGAGCTCCAGATCGAGATGTTGAAGTGAAAAGAAAATCTCAACCAGTGTGGTTATGTCCCTTCTGAAAGACACATACAACACACAAAACCACAGGGTCTCTGAGGGAGGTCAAGGGCCTCCCTTCTCCATAGACAACACATCTCAGCTCAAATGGGTATGTTGCCTTCCCTGGAACACAGGGACTTTTAAACTGTGATTATCACTCCATGAAGACAGAACAAATGCCACAAATCTCTCCATTAAGAATTCCATATCTTTGTGGTTCTTACTTTTTAAACTTAGAGCAAATCAAGTAAACTGCCACATTAATGATTGGAAAATAACGATTTATGTGGCATAGAAACAATTTCAGAAGAATTTTGTCTCAAATCCTCTTCAGATTTGCATTATGTGCGGTTTAAAGCACATGTATAGCTCACTCATTCACTGATTCATCCATTTTTTTTCCCATTCTCTTTCATACCCTGTCTTAGGTGCTAGATCCTAGCAGATAGAAAGAGAGGAGGCGCTCTATTCCTTGAGAGGGTCACACTCCATCCAGCTTGACAAACGAGTCAGCAGGGACCACATACTGGCATAAGGGCTATTAAAAAATAAGCCCAGAACTTGGCACTCAGAAGTGGCTGCTGCTACTACCATCCAGACAGTCAATGAAAGGACAGGATGTCTGAGCCACATGCTGGCAATCAAATAAGGCTAATGCAGTCACAGAAAGATGGGTGAGGGTGTGAAAGGAACAAGGATACCTGAGAAACCTACAGGAGAGATGACTGCAAATAGTTAGCATTTATTAAACAATAGATTTGTTGGGTAATTTTGTCAACATCATATGCTGGTAAGCCACGAAGCCAGGATTACACTGAGACAGACAGGCTGGAAAGCCATTTTATTACTCTTCAAAAGTAATAGTAGCAATAACACTAACAGAGAAAGTAATAACTGGAGGAAAGCAAAGATCAATGTTAACAGAATCATACATGTTCTTTCCTCTACTGGGCACTCCAAAATTTACTTTTATTCTGTTTTCTTGTGGAATCGCCTACTTTAATACCTCCATTTCACTCTAATCTCTCTTCTATAGAAAACTAAAGTACTGTTTTGTTACCTGACAACATTTAGTTTTTCTCAAGGGTGCATTATCTCATTGAAAATAAATCTGGAGAATCCTTTAAGAAGGTATAGCAATAAATGTTGTGATTTGCTTATAGATAAGAAATAAAATGCAGGGGAAGAAGAACATCTTCTTCATCACAACAGAAAATCCCACCCAGGTACTCAAGTTCTTGACTCTTAGAGAAGGGGTCATACCCATTGACGTGGATATCTATTTCCACGTTGTATATTGCCTTGCAATTCCTCAGCTGAAAGCAACCATTTGCTTCAGTGCCTTTATTTTGGGCATCAGGAATTTATTTTTTCTTTTCTTTTCTTTTCTTTCTTTCTTTCTTTTTTTTTTTTTTTTTTTTGCTGTTTTTTAAAAATGTTTTTCTAGTTGTAGATGGACACAATATCTTTATTCTATTTATATATTTTTATGTGATGGTGAGGATGGAACCCAGTGCCTCACATGTGCTAGGCAAATGCTGTACCCCTGAGTTCCAACCCCAGCCCTTATCATGCTGTTTTATACTATATCATTATAGTATATTCTGAAGTCAGGCAATGTGATGCCTCTAGTTTTGTTCGTTTTGTTGTTTTTTTTTCTTTTTTTAAAATTTGCTCAATAATGCTTTGGGTGATTTTTGTAGCTCTATACTAAATTTATTCTTATTCATATTTTTGTGGATTCTTTTTAGTTATACAAGACAGTAGAATCCATTTTGATATAATTGTGAAAATGTGGAATATATCTTTATATCTTATTCCAATTGGCATCCCATTCTTGTGGATATACATGATAGTGGGACTTACTGTGGTATATTTATGTATGTACAAAGGAAAATCAGGTCATATTCATTCCACTGTCTTTCCTTTTCCTACCCCACCCCTCCTTTCCCTTCACTTGCTTTTGTACAACCTACTGAATTTCTTTATATTATCTAGTTCTGTGAGCAATGTCACTGATATACTACTAGGGATGGGCATCCAGAATTTTAAAAGAGTTTAGTTGGGCTTGGTTGGTCTATCAGATATTGCACTCAGGTGAGAGATGGAGCAGGAAAATCTGGAGGAGCAATTAGGGAATGGACCAGGCCCCCTCTCCTCTCTGTCTCTCTATCTCCCTTTTCATGTAGACTCAATCCCTCAACATGTGTTCTTTTGGGCTTCTTTCAAATATGGTGTCAGGGAAGTGGAACCATCACATAGCTGCTCAGCGTTCTAGCTTGAATATTCCAGACATCCAAGTGAAAACTACCTTGTCTTTTCTGTCCTAGACTCAGATGTTGCACACCACCACTTCTGCCCTCTCCTATTGATTACAAACAAGACATGAAGTCTCCCAGATCCTGTAGGAAGAGACAGAGCACACCACTCAATGGGAGCATCATTCAAACCACACTGTCAGAAAATGGTGGATGAAAGATGCTGTTGTGACTGTCTCTGTAAAACACATTCTGCCTTGTCATTGTCCCGCTTATTTTCCAATATAATAAGGTTTATTTTCTTCCATTACTAATATGGCCATTAAATTGGAAGCAAAGCCTGTGATCCAAAATTAGACAAATCTCTCTCTCTCTCCCTCTCTCCTCCTTCTCTCTCCCTCTCTTCTCCCCCCCCCGCCTCTTTCTCTCTCTCTCTCTCTCTCTCTCTCACACACACACACACACACATACACACACACACACAAATAATTCCATACAGACCTGTAATAATTACAAGCACAGACTCTGAAACTGGCCTACTTGGCTTTGAATCAAGACTCAGCCACTTACCACATGTATGAACCTGGGCAAGTTACTTTATCAATACAGCATCGGCTTCCTCATCAGGAAATGGTACATGTCTCTATGAGTGCTAAGTGAAAATAAAGTAAATCAATACACATGAAGATCTTAACTGTTCACCAGACATCGTAAACTTGAGTGTTAGCTATTACTGCAGTTTTCACATGGGACATGTGGAGAAGAAACCAAATGGCGGTGGGCTGGCAGGAAAGAGACAAGAAGGAGTAAAGACAGATGAGTCACAGAGCTGCTGGGGCACATGAGGTGGTCTCAGGGTCAAGGGAGGCTTTGGGAATTCATTGCTCTTATTTTTTTGTAAGAAATTATTTTAAGACAGTATTTCCCAGTCTTTTCCCACTGTTCCTTTTTGCTATACAAGACCCAGAATCATGATCAACTCCCGAGTATTCTCAACATGAGTGAAACTATTACAAAGATAATATAGACCTCAACTTATTACCTTTCTTGAAAAAAAAAAAAGAGATAAAATTTTATTTAACTCTTATTAGTGATGTATTTTAGGATGCCATCACAGACACTCCTATGCCTCCTGAACAGGGGGTCTGATGTGGTTGCTGCCTTCATCCTTGGCCTCTTTAGGCCCACTTGGCAGAGTAGCACCAAAAATCCTGCACCTCTGAGAGTACTTCTCATGAACCATCTTTCCTCACCTGCTTCTGGACTCTTTCCTCCTGGGCCCAACAGTCTCTGCACTCACCAGCTTCTACAGCAGGGTCCATGCATTTGTTGCTTCATGTCCCTGGAATTCTACTCCCTCCCCTCTATGCCCCTGCTCTTACCTAGCCATCCTCAAGCTTCTCTTCACAAAGAATCTACCCAAGCTCCCAGCAGGGGCCCAATCACCATCGTTGACTCTTTGACCATTGCAGAACTAATCTTACTAACCCTTTCTACAAAGGAACTTCTAGAAGTATGTCTGTGAATCTCTCGCTCTATCTGTCCAACTCATAATGGTGAATCTAGACCAGTCCATTACTACTAGTTGTAGTAGTAGTAATAGTAGTATTTTACCAACCTGGCTAAACTCTACTTGGAATGTGACTGATGTTTTAATAGCTACTACTAATTGAATGAATGACTCTCTTCTAAGAACCTCTGCTCTGAACTTAGTTTGAGAAGTCACTTTTCCAAGAAAAGTCTATGAAATCAGAGGGGAAAGGCAAGAGCAAAGTTTTCTCCATCAGAAATCAGTTTCTTTGTTTGATTTCCTTCTGTGTCAGCTTCCTCAATCCTACATCAATATCCAGGGCAGTGAGGATGAGGATCAAGAGAGAGAAAACAACAGGAATACTAGAAAGGTAAGAAATGACATAAGGTGAGTCAGAGGGAAAGGAGGAAGAAACCAAGTGACATACATGTAAAAGGTTAAGTGACAATTTAAAATCCCCACTATCTTCAGGCAATTCATTTTTTTTTTTTTAGAATGTCAGGGTGCAACCACAAATTACGTAATATTTTTCCCCTTTTAGGACTTTCCCCTCTTGTTGATAAAGCTAAATTCAGTTTCAGTGGTGATCAGAATACAACAATCCATTTTTCACAATTAAAATAGCATTTTTTCCTAATTCACTCCCATTTAAAAAAAAAATCCCCTCAGCACATCACTTATCATTTAGCCTTCATGTGAATACCAATGGGTGAGAATTAAAACTAACTGCTCCCTATGTTTTCAGATCTTCTTGTAGTTTCTTACAGAATTTTATTTTGAAGGGTTCAAAATGTTCCTATAAAAGGCCAGTGAGTGGGAACTGGAATAGGAGGGCTTGGGCCATGCAATTGAGATCACCAAGTAGGTAGAATGTGTTGATTCTTGAGGTAGAAACACTGCTGATTGCCAGGATGCAGGGAGATCCGATTGAGTGAATCCAAGTGTCCTCAAGACAAGAAGATTCCTTCAAAAATTTTCTCTCCTTGAAATATTGAGGTATAAATCAAAGGGATAGTTCAAATGCATGACTTGCTGTCTTCTGCAAGAGAATTTGTTGATATGAGTTCATTTGCCAGAAAGAAATATGCAATCATTGATTAATCACACCTTTCTTATGATTCTATTCAAAGCCATTGTCTAGAAGAAATAAATGATGTCACAAGTTGGGGGGATTGGGATATAGCACATGAATCACTCTTTTTTACCCTTATTGAAAAAGCATTTTAAAGAATATTTTTAAAATATTTGAAGTGCTTGAATGTATTTTTATATTCTATTCTAGAGCATCCTTTGCTATTGTTGAATGTGTCAGTGAAAAGTTCAGCTGTTAGAAAATTAATTCCCCAAATTCCTTTACTACTGGTACTTTGATTTGGGGACTTTAGGAGGTAAATGGATGAAGTCATCATGGTGGGAATCCCAGGGTGGCAGTAGGGGCTTTGTAAGAAGAGGAAGAGTACCCCAAGCTAGCACGCTTTCTCTGTCTCGATGTGTTAAACTCTGCCATGTTATGATGTAACAAGAATGGCCTCACCAGAGGCAAAGCAGATGCCCATAATGTACTTGGGGACTTCCTGCCTCAAAAACCATGTGCTAAATAAACCCTTGTTCTTTATAAATTATCTAGTCTATGGTACTCAGTTATAGCAATGGAAAATGGACTCAAGACATTCTTATACAAATATTGAAGGCATTGCCATTTTTTTAGTGGTGTGTCACAGATAGTAGACTTCATGTAAGCAGAGAAATCTTTCCATGGGGTAAGTAAATTGTCATCCAAGGAAAAGGAAAAAAATGGGGAAAAAAAAGGTATCTTTCAAAAGTGGCTGTAGCAAAAATTAACATATTGAACAGTATTTCTGAAATATTATAAAGAGAAGAAATGTCTACTTATCATTGAGAAATGACACAGAACAGTTGAAGGACTGGGTAGGAAATGCTCCCCAATGAGGCAGTTAAAACCATCCTGAACTTGGCAGGACAGAGATATTTCTGGGTGAATTTAACACATAAACTCTGCTCATATGGGTGAGGGCAGAAGATGATGACCCTGGAGGGCTGGTCCTGAAGGCCTTCCATAAAAGATATGCTGCTCCTTCTCATTAGGATCCTTGACAGAGCATTTGAGCACAGTAGGCAAAGGACAGTTAAGAGCAAATTAGCAGCAGCTGCCTCCTTTGAAAACCTGAAGCCTGCACAAAGGTATAGAGAGATGGCCAACCGCACAGGTCTCAGAGAAAGACAGGCATGGACAGAGCACTCCAGCAACTCCCTCATCATCCACATTTCCAAATGGCTAAAGAAAGTCCACAGCATTAGATGATCTTATTTTCACCACCCATTATCCAACAAGCAGTCACAAAACAGCATGTCTTAAGGGTACTTGCTCCTATCCACACCAAACCTGAATCCTGAAAATTGTGCCTACCCTTCATCTTACAGGATCGAAACCATTTTCCAGTCAAAATATGTCTAATAACATAACAGACACAGCAGAATCAATATATTGTAGGTTACATTATAATTCAGACAATAGGTTGAGTCGCTATAGTCTTGATATCAAAATCCACTAAGTTGTTAATTAGGTCATGTGGAATGCATATGTTCAGATGTTATAAAAAGAAAAAAAAGTAGTTGTAAGAAAAGAGAAAGTTGAAGTCAAGTCTGGTCATTTATAAGAAATGACCTCTGAGATTGTCTAGCCTCATGTAAAACTACCCCCCACCCCGCCACTCTTTTCTTGTTAAACCTTTCTCAGGTCAACAAGCATCAGGATGAAACTGAAATACACCCCTCTGGCCAAAGTCCATGATGGGGAAGGGTATGTGCATGTGCATGGTGGCCACAGAACAGCTCTTCCTAACGGGTCAGCTCAGCCCCGGAAACTGCAGGGAACACTCAGAACCCAGACTTCCTAGAGCCATGTGAAGCCCAACCAGTTCAACTCAATTCTGCTGTTTTTGCTGCACTATTGTTATGATATCATGGAGAACAAACAAAAGGAACAATGTGTTTAAAAAAAAAAAAAAAAGAACACCATCATTAAAAGAAAAGAACAACCATTTCATCAAAAGAAAGATTTGGCTTTGAACTTGGAAGGAAATTATCATTAGTTCATTTATTAGATTAGAATCTTAAATCCTTAAACCATGAAGCTCAGAAATAACCCAGGAACTTAGAATTGAATAATTTTTTTTGCAAATTGAAAAAAAAAACATTTTAAAGAATATTTTTAAAATATTTAATAGTACACATAGGATGGAGAATGGAGGAGCTTCGTGAGCTTTATTCCCAATTTTTTTATAATACATAAAATTATTAGTGTTTTTCCCCATATGATTAAAAATATGCACATCTCAAGTCACTTAAAATAACTGAATCAATTGAGAACACTGATAAGGTAGTAATTTTTAATCTTATTTTCACAGTTTTTTTCTTTAGAGACATCAAAATGGATCATTCTAGCAGGCAGATTAGATGTCTCCCATTTGTTTATTTCATTGAACAATAATGCAAACAGATTTCCAGCTAAGACCAGACTTTATCAAGAGGGCAAAATCTTATTGTGAGAAGAGCCTGAGATAATGTCAGCAAGATCAGCTGTGTGTACAGAAATAACAAGGAAATTTGAAATTTTTACTCCTGATATCAAAAGAAACTCATGATTTCAGGATGGCAAAAAAACATTTACAACTGCAAGAATGACATCATGATATAATTTTAAGGGAAAGACAGATTGTACAGTGTATTTTTTT
The DNA here is from genome assembly GCF_048772815.1 of Callospermophilus lateralis. Taxonomy (NCBI): domain Eukaryota; kingdom Metazoa; phylum Chordata; class Mammalia; order Rodentia; family Sciuridae; genus Callospermophilus; species Callospermophilus lateralis. The sequence goes on along the minus strand of NC_135317.1, from coordinate 21,410,994 downwards.
TTTCCACTTACATTTTACAAGAGTCTCTCCAGAATCTTGCTGGCCACTGAACATGGCTGGGATGTCCGAGTGTGCGTCAGGCATATCTTAATACCTCTGGTCTCAAGGCAAGCTAACTATGCCATGAGATAAGTACCCTGGAAAACAGCTCCCTATCTGGTTGCTCCAATTCGTTCACTTAAGTCTCAAGTATTTACGAAGAGATCAATGTGCTAGGCACCATGATAAGCACAGAACCGACCAGTGAGTCCCTGCTTGACCGTGCCTGCAGGGAGCTGACCCCTGACCTGGCCATCTGACTGCAGTAAGTATCTGCTTATTTTGTTAATTCTTTGAGAATTGACATTGAGGTTAAGGATGAGAATGTTTATGGCTGTTTGCATCCTCAAAGGCTAATAGAGTGTCTCTGTGCACCATGTATATTTAAAGAACTAATGATTTAATAGCACTAGGGACCAGAAATGAAGGAGGTCTGGGAATGCCCTGAAGAGTTTGGGGAAACTAGCTTGTGTCTGGGGCAACCTTCAGCCTTGGAGGTACATCCATCACAATCCCTGAATTGTGGTGATAATAACCAGCCCAGACGGAGATGTGCAAGGCTCAATTTTTGCCAGGAAATCCTCCCTAGTGAGAAGGATGGGCCTGTGCTCACTTCCCTACCTGCCTCAAATACACTGGAGCCTCAGGAAATGTCTGGATGCTTAGAGTCTGCAAAACAAATAAAATAAAATGCGAAACTGAGCAAAGCCCTTTGAGGGTGTGATAATAACTTGGTAATAATGGCTCCTCACCCAGTAATGTAAGGTATTTCACGGTTCATCTGGCTTAACCAGTTAGGCTAGAGGAAGAGAACACCCCCACAGTGAGGTGAGGCACCTTGGAATTAGGGCTGTATTTACTGATAAGCAGAGGGGAGCTGAGTTCCTCCTCCCCCATACTCATGATTATACATTAGCTAGTAAAATGAGTCATTTTATGCCCTAATTATGTGGCTCATGGAGAAACTTCTAGTCTCTCTTCTTATTCCTCGTCTGTTGCTAAAGTTTGTCATTAAAGTCGACTAACCCCACTTGTATTTTGAATCACACTGTTCCATATCTTGCTGTTCAAATTCTGTGTAGATTAATCTGAGACATGGAGTTCCCTGTGACGTCAGTAATAACTGACCTATTTATCTCTGCCCCCAGGCTGCTGATCTGAAAGTAGAAGTTTAGAAGAAAGAAATCAGAAATTATTACCTTCCTGGGTAGATAATTAGTAATAGGAAAAACCCAGAATGAGACACAGAGACTGGGAAGAGGTCCTCCAAGAACCCTAGCTCTAAGCGACTGACCAATGAGGGAGAAGTCCCTGGGAAAGTTAGAAAAAGCCTCGTTTAAGGCCTGATCAATGTCTCTGTTTGTAATCAGAATTGTCCTCTGTGCTAACACACACCTTCAGTTAAAAACCTCCCCACCAAGTTACACAGGGATCATAGGTCCAGTCCCTGAGTGAACAGAACCATTACCTCATTGCAAACAACTCCATTAACCATGCAGACCCTAAGGTCAGAAATCCATTTTGTTGGTTTCTGTAAGTTTCTCAACTTTCAAAGCAATTACAAAAATGACCCATCTGTCTCCTAAGGGCAGGCAGCCCAAGGCAGCTCTGTCCTAATCAATACAAGAAGAGAATCTCAGGACTTCTTCGAAATTTCTGAACAATGGGTGACACTACAATTTTAGAAAAACTACCAGTGCCAACTAATGTGTACATAAAAATGAAAAAATAATCAGAAAGTATTTCAGAAAAAAATAAAGTTTAAGAAGTCATTTCCTCAAAGAATCGATATCTAAGAGATAATAGAAAGGACTGGCTTCCATCTTCAGCAGAAGCTGCTGAAACAGTTCAGGAGGGATGTGGGGACTCTTTGGGGTCAGCTGGGTGAGACTCCAAGGCAACCTAGTAAGACAATACCACAATCATCTGCCATCTGCTGTGGCAGGTTGTTGCCAACTCTCCCTTCCTTTCTTGCAGATATCGTGCTCAGACATCTTCCTTTGCAATTTTTAAAAATAATGCTAAATAAGGAAGATTCAAATTCAAGCATGGGAAAGAATCAGGACTGTCACTGATGTGGTAGGGCTGAGAGTCCCAGGAGCCCAGATGTTACTGAAAAAGAAGTCATCCGGAAGGTGCCTAGAAAACCACTGCTAGGTAGCATGGCATGTGAATTCCTGTTCCTCAAGAGAGACACTGCCACTGTTGGTGGCTTCAAATGGTAGAGGACAGAGGGGAGCAATAAGAACAGAGTCGTACCTCCAGTCGTGATTTTCAACCATGCAGGTGCCAGACACAGGCAAATACAGAAGGGAGCAAGGGTTAATCGGGGTAAGGATTACTTTAGGCTGTATCTGACCTCATGAAAGTGACTCCTTTCAAACTACACATCATTAACACGATTGGTCAATCTCACTTCCAGAGAATGAACCAGGTGAGCTGGTGGGAGCTTCCTGCAGAGTTGGGTGCCTCCTTTAAATGGAACCACAGGTGCTGATGTTACTTACTCCAATCCCATTCTGTGCCTGCATGGGGGAAAGTAGCTTTGTCTTTAAGAAGTTAAATGACTTAAACTGATCAGAAAAGTGACATGCAAATAATATTTAAATGGAGATAATAAGGTTTGGCCATATTAACTTTGAAGGGGTTAAAGAATAGAAAACATTTTGTTTTAATACTACACTAATTACATTTGGTCCTCTGTGTGAAATTAACAATATCATTTTTCTAAGTCGGGGAGTCTCAAGATCCTTGACATGAAAACCTAGTATACAGGTGATTAGCCATAAATGCTGATGGCTATAAAAGAGCTTTTGGATTCTTTTTCCCTTTCTTCTTCACTCATCCATATACTGATGTAACTTTGTCCAAAAGCATGTTTATGCCTTTAAATGCAATTCTTCTACATGTTTCCTCAATATCAGCTCTTGATTTCTTACACAGACACTAGGTTCCCCCCCCCACCAATTTTCCTTCTTTTTTCATGAGTTTATCCTCTTTGATTTCATTTGCTATCTTCCTCTTTTCCACAAAATTAGAACCAATTTTATCTCAGAGGTAGGCGACATCGCTGACACTACTCTATGCTCCCATTACTATCTTAACTCTCTCTTACAAAAAAGTTGCTTTTTACCCCTTATGAGTATTCGGCCAATTCCCTTTGCTATTTCTTAATTACTCATTCCCTTCAAGAAGTTCAATGTGATCCCTTGATTTCTGCCCCAAGAAGCTACGGAAACTCCATCGATGTCCATTGATAATGCCCTCCCTTCCAGCCCCATGATGTCACACTGCTGCTAGCTTTCTTCTGCTCTGCTTGCTACCCCTCAGCTCTTTCCTGAACCCCAATTATGTGGAATTCTCCCACATCATAACAATATCTGGATTTTTCAGTTTGATTTGCCTGAATATGATAAACACATTCCAAATTTTTAGCAAATTTTATTAAGGAACATCAGAGTTGATTTTGCAAGATAAGCCCCCCAAAGTTTTTGAAACTAAAGACAATTCAACTAAAACCATGTTTTACGTCACCAATGGTAACCTCCTTTTCAAATTTTCCAATTCACAAGTGAAAGCTACACCCATTAGTCAAAACACTATTAATAAATCTAATTAACACGAAAAATAATAGCCTATTTTTAAATTTAACATCAAGGATTTTTAATATCCCATTATTTGTCAATAGTTACAGATGTTGAAGTGTAAAAAATACCTGACCCTTATAATTTTATTAAGAGAAGACATATCAGTGTGTTTAAAGATTTTGCTTCTCATTGAAATGTTTATTTTTGTGCTAGTTATCTCCTTGCTGTCTCAGATCTACATTAAGCCCTCTACCTTTAGCTCTATGATGGTGGAGCTGGGATCTGCAGGCTGCATCCAATAGAAGCTTTGCCAGTAGGGGGCGCTAGATGGAGCCTACAAACTGGAAGAGGAAGGGGACACTTCCTGTTTGCTTCTTGTGGCCCGCTTGTTGGTTTCCCGCTTCCATGATAATTGCAGCAGTAATGTTGCTTCACTGGAGAATAGGAATTCTTCCTTCTAGCTGTAGTTGACACCAATGTGTAGAGTTTTCTTAACACTTCCAGGCCGTCTTTACTATACATTCCCCACCATGACACCAACTCCAGTCTCCTGGCTCCAGCAGCCCGAACTCTGAACCCAGAGATACTACTAACAGCAGCCAGGCAGCACATACTCCTCAGATATCTGCCTCTCAGCCACACAGGTCCTTCTTGAACGTCTAAGCTTCAATCATTTCAAATTTCCCATGTGTGCTTCCTGCCTGGAGGTGAAGCTACTTCCTGTAGTTGGTACCTTTACAATAGGCTAGAGTTGTCTATTTACTCTCTCACTTGAAAACTTTATTCATGGTTTACAATATTAAATACTCTTGGTTTTCAATAATTAGAATAACTTCTGTCTCCTAATTGGTTTCTTTCAAATTTGTCTAAAAAACAATTATTACCAATCAGAAAAGCCATTGCTTGAGAAGTGGGTACCAGAATTTATGCATAAGACTTTCTCACAATTGTTGTTAGCCAAAAACTTAACAAATTGACTAGTAAAATACAGAGTGGAGTTGCTGTAACTGCTGGATCATATTCACATGCAGAGTAGGTGCTTTGATGTGTGCTGAGGTGGCACTCTCAGAACCAAGGCCTTCTTTCCTCTTGTTTCAGAGAGAGTTGACTAACACTGGCTCACATTAGTTCCTACAGGAATTGCCCTCAGCTCTTGGTAGCTGACAGGCTACCCTACTTCCTGGTTGTCCCAATGATTGGCACAAAGTTCTGGTACCCTGATCTTGCCTGGAAATATATCTGAAGCACTATCTCTGTTTCTGAGACGCACAAGGTTGGCTGGGTCCTCCTGGAAATCATATCACTGTTCCATTCTTCTCTCTGAGCAGTCTGATATGTGTTACTCACGCTGTTTACAAATCTTTGTCTCCTTGTTGGCTTTCTGAGCAACACACTGATATACCCAAAATGCGCACAAGTAGTCTTCCAAAGATTTGGGATTCTCTAAGACAAAACACACTAAGGAGACTGCATGGAGAACACAATCATACATGCTACAAATATGGGAACACTAAATTTATATGTTGCTACTTCTACTGTAGTTCCTTCTCCAGGAGAAAGATAATGGATTTGTGGAATCATCAAAACCAAGAAAGGAAAGGAAAACTACGATCCTGCATACTATCACTCACGGCAAAGACTGCCCAAAGTGAAATGTGGCTCAAATACAAATGATCTGAAAGACCACCTGAAAAAGTCAAATAAACATACAGATTTTTGATATTAAATTTTGTCAGGCAGAATAGCAGACAGAGCCATTCAGATTATATCCACAAGCTTTCTCCTGTTGTAAAGCAGGACACCAGATAGGAAGAAACTCTCCATAGGGTTATGGAATGATGGGAGTAGAGGGTTGGGGAAGGAACTGAGAACAGAGCTGCTACCAGCATCAGTCCAAATTTATAGTTTCCCCAAAATGTGTCATTGGAGCCCGAATGCCCAATGTGGCTGTATATGGAGATGGGGTCTTTATAGAAGTAATTAAGGTTAAATGAGGTCAGAGGTGGCACCCAGTTGCAACAGGATTAGTATCCTTAAAAGAGAAGACAAGAGAGGACCTGTTCTATCTCCACTGTGGAACGAAACAATGAGAAGGCCATCATCTACCAGCAGGACAGACAGCTCGCATCAGAACCTGAATGGGCCAACCCCATGATCTTAGACTTCTTGCCTCCTAAATTGCAAGAACTAAGTATCTGTGGCTTACCCCACATAGCCTGTGATATTTCTTTAGGATAATCAACTTGTAGTAACCAAACTTAGTAATTAACATGATTCTGCTTACAAGGTTAAACTCAAGTTTAAGAACTGTTTCATAACCTATCTGGACATTATTGTAAGATTCCTGATCGTCACAATCCTTACTGATCTGCTGGTACCTTATATTGATTGCTAAAGTCTTTCTGGAATCTAAGATCTTAGCATGAGTAGAAGCCTTAGGCTGTCCGAATGTTTGTGAAGATTAGAAAATCAAACCATAGTATGTTTATAATTGACTTTGGTGAAGTGGATAGCAACTCATAAAATGATAATATATGCAAAAGATCTTAATATCAGTTATAGAAGTATTATTCATTTTCTAATAATCACAGACATGTATTGATTATTTTGAATAAGCATACTCTAGTCACTTTATATGCATTAGTATGTTTACTCTAACAGGGGCCTTTTGAAGTAGGAATTACAACATTTCTATTCCAAAAATGAGTAAATAACCCAAGGCACAGGAAAGTTAAGGAAGATTCCCAGCATGGATTAAAGAGGAGCATGGATTTGAACCAAGGAGCCCGACAGTCCCATGAGCGACTTCGTCATTATCCTGAGGCTTCTGGCCTGCTGTTATCTCCAAGGAGACACTCAAAGTTGCTTTGTTTTTGTGCATCTTGAGCACAACTGCTATCATGATGTGTTCTCATAAAAGGAAAATGAATTTCACGTTGCAAAAACAAACTGAGGGAAAGCACCCACAAAACAGTGGAGAAATTCCTTTTTTATCCACCATCATGTTTGCACAAAACAAACATAGAAGAATGTCCTAACAGTCTCAAGAAGGGGAAGTCAAGGGATGTTTGGCTTACGTGATTGGAATAATATATTGATCACTAAACCAACTATTTGCTAAGTTTCACATTTTTGTTTGTTCTTAGTGCTATTACACTGCCAATGATACTACTGGGTAATATTAGGTTATTTTAACCAATATGACTTGGAGAAAAACACATACACATTTCTTGGAGAAGTGTCTACATTATTTGCATGTATATATTGTGGACACAGATATTTTTCTCCAGTGACATGCTTTGTTCTTTTATTTGTAGAACAGCTTCTTTGTAAATCATAATCTTCTATACAATATTCAACAAATAGAGAACATTGAGAATTACAATCCATCTGAATAGGACGTTGAGTTTATAATATTTCCAAGACTATTTGCACTATTTCTTCCACTCTGCTGTGCCAGGTTTTTATAAAACTATGAAAACTATTATCTATGAAAGTTCCCTTAGTATAAATACACACACACACACATATATCCATAGAGCAGGAGAGACACCAATGCTACTACAGTGTGGCTGCTCATAAGCACCCACATCAATGTCAGGAAAAATATAACTGATATTTACTGCACAGTTGGTATGTACTGGGTATGTTCTAAGTGCTTTGTGGTCACTAGCTTAGGGGACCCTTTCCCTGGAGTGATGTGATGTTTCATGAGATATCGATCTGAGACTTTCATTGCCAGCCTGAAGCATCTTCCATACCATCCGAGACACTGCTAGAAAACTTGCTGCCTCCTTTTCCAAAGGGAATTGATTGTCACGACTTTCCTATTGTTTTTGAGGAGAACAAATAGACTCATTATGATTAATTATGAAGTTAATGTCAGTTGAGTAAAGACACTCAGCATAAGAGTAAAAATGAAAATAATTCATTTTTCCATGTAGTTACTAGAAACCACATTCACCTTCATTCTTAGAATATTATATGATCCTCTAGACAATGAGATCATAAACAAAGAAAATCCAGAGGACAAAATCCCCTAGAAATCCCTAATCTTTTAGAGCTTTCAAACACAACCTCCTTTAAAAATATGATCTCAGAAAAGAGTTAATTGTCATTTAAATGTTTGCAAGCAAGAAATATTGCCATTGTAATAATTAGTTAAGTGCCCACAGGGTTCTAAACATACAAGGAAACTTGACTTGATTGCTTAGACATTAACACAAGAAGAAGAAATGAAACCGTACTTACTTGGAGAATTCAAAAATATTAATTACATTCTAAGTTTTGTTAACATCATACAGGCAGCTTCTAAACTCATTCATAGGTCAGTCACTGACTTTTCAATTTAAGCATTAGCCTGAATTGATAATCAATTCTAATTGTGTTATATTTTTTTCCTCATGTAACTGAACCATTTTGATCTTAAAGCTCATAGACAACTCAAATTTGCTGAACAGAATTTGGTTAAAGACTATGTGAATTGATGGAATTTTTTGTCTTCCCTGGTTTGTCCTAAGTCCAAAAGAGGAAAGTGTGCCACATTTGATCATTGAAAAGTACACAAGAGATTCAAACCAGCCCAATTTCTTCATCTTATAAGAAAGCCAAGTTCAATAAGATTGGAAGATTTGGAGCCACTACTAGAGCAAGGACCCCAAATATACCCAGGCCCAAGTAGTATGGGGATCCACTGTTAAGAGGAAAGGCTAGAATCTTAACAAATTTGAGAAAATCTGAGGTGATTTGGGGAGTTCTGATCCTTCACATTCAAGGTGAGCCTGGACCAGTAACTCCAGAGATTATCAGCCACACAGAAACTCAGGCCCCACCCAGACCTGCTGAACCAAAATCTGGCTCTCAGAAAGGTCCCCAGATAATTAACTACCACATTGAAGGTTGAGAAACACTGGGTTAGGTTGTACTGCTAGGATTGAGATTGGGAAAAGGATTCTTTTTCTCGGGGACTTTCCCTATTTCAAGTCGGCTGACCATTCAAGGAACCCACATTGACTTTTGTTATTGGGAACTCTGAGTGCTTACTTCTTCTGAACTAAAACCATTAAAGCCGTCTGCTGCAAAAAATCCAGGAGGTATGCAGTTGGTGGGGCAGAAAACTGAAGAAACTCCATGGCCAGAAGGTGTACCTGATGGATGTGGCTTCATGTACCATTTCAGAGGGATCAGGATTTTTCTGACCCCAAAGATCAAATTGGTGAAGAAAAGAAGAAAAATCAGGAAAGTGTAACAAGAGCTACACCTTCAGTAACATTGGTTAGTGTTACTGTTCATTAATCAATTATTGTCTCTAATCCTCCACCAACACTGGACAATAAGTGCTAGGTTCCTTATTTTATAGATGAGGAAACCGAGGTTCAGGGAAGTAGAATCAAGGGCTTCAAATTAGCAAATTAGTAAACAACTGAGCTGAGATTCATGTTACTATTGTCTCCCCAGTCTCAGTCTTGGGTCTTGTGCATGCTGGTTTTGACATTTACTTCAATTTATCCTTGACCTTCTCCCCAAAGCTGTACAACTATTCTACATGCAAATTATTACCTTATATCTGCATACCAATCCTCTCTAGTGCTAAAATTGGGAGGGGAAAACCTTGCAGTCGAACTTATTCAAAAGGAAAGTGAAAACCAGGGTTCTGAAATGGCTAAACTCTTTACACCCAGAGTGTGGGTGTAAAGAATCAGATTTGCACACTTGATTGGGTCTTCTTTTAACATCTTGTAAAAAAAAAAAAAAAAAAAAAAAAGCAATGTCACAGCATGGATAAAGCTCCCTTACTTCTCCAAAACATAGGGTTCCACATTCCCACCCCTTGCGTTGCCAATCATCTCACCCATGTGAGCTGATACTCACCTGTACAATAATGCAATCAATTCAATTAGCTAACAGTTATACCAGACCCATTTTGAGAGCTGAGGCTGAAGCTGAATTCCATTTCAGAAAGAGTTCTCAAAAATGTGCTCTTTTTGTAAGAATGAAAGATAATGATGAACAAATTTAAAGACAAAAACAAAAATCCAGTAGATTTACTTTTCTCTCTTGTTTTCATCCAGGAGAAAAGGAAATACTAAAGATTCCTTGAAGTCTATTTCATAACTATTCCTGTGGGGTATAAAATAAAAGGCAAAACTGGTAGAAATTACTTACAATGGAAAAAAATGGCAAAGGGAACTACCACTGTAGGTAGGTAATAAATGACTTTGGAGATTTGGGGAGGCTAAATCTTCCAGGCCAACTGAAAAAGTCATTTTAATCTGAAGATGGTAAACCTCTCTGTGTATATTGCTCATGTATTGGAACATCCTCTTATTAAATTATAGTGTTTTATAACTAGCAAATAAAATTGGTATCATGTTTACTATGCAAAAATCCCTGCTATTTTTCAAATGTATATATATTTTAATATGAAATTGAAATTTAATATCTAAAGCACCAAGCAATAAAATCAACCCACCTAGTTTCAAACCCTGCTTAAATTATTTTTTGAATTTTGTATCTAATAACATAGTACAATAACACTGAAACAAGATTAACACTATGATACTATTTGTTTAGGAAACCCAGAGTGTTGCTATGGAAACAGACATTCTGCATATCTATGGAAACAGTGACAGTGTTGTAAATAATGATACTGAAAAAGCAGAACCACGTAAACTTAGCATATGAATTCTAAGAAAAAGAATAGAGTATGGGGAGGTGGAGGGAGGAAAATTTTGTCTTTTTTAAAAGGAGGAATTGTTACAATTTTTTTTTTCTCATGCAGGATTTTTAAGCTAAGGTTTTAAACTCTGATTGGCCTTCTGTAATCTGTTAGTTACTGACTTCTCATTCACTGTCTAAATCATAACTTACTTATACTTAACATGAAAATTCATAGCACACTTTCTGACTCAATTTTAGTTTGATAGCATTTCATACACCAAATTACTTTCCCTAAAAATGTTAAAATGGGAAAAAAATCAGAAAGAATATGTTTAATTTAATTACATTCCAAAGTCCTAAAGTAATACTTTTTAATGATCTATACATAATATTCACCAGACACAATTTTAAATTGGGTTACTAAAATAAAATTAGTTTTTTATATGCTATGAACATTTGAAACCATTACTGGAATACACATGATTTTGTAATGATTTGGAACTTTGGCTGCATTGTGTCTTATTGGATGGTAATGCTTATTGCCCTTTTGCATCCTCTGATATCTAGGAGACTGCTGCACCTGGTAGAATGAATAAGGAAAGTTTTTAAAACAACAGAATATGATATAAAATGCAATACATCAAAAACCACAGGATGCAGTATAATGCCAGGTGCCTGGAGGTAATTACATGGTTTGCAGTTATGAATGCATGGAAACTGATCTCATCTCCTTTTAAAAGAGAAGTGATGATAATGCTGGAGCTGCAGAGTGAGCCAGGGGACTTAGAGCAAGGGAAGGAAGCTGGTGTCTGGCCACACAGGCCAGCAGAAAGGTGTACGACCCATTCCACCCAGGAAACTCCAGCACCAAGACCTCTCCTCTTTCATTCTCTCATGTGAAGAGACCACCAGAGGTGGACACAGAAGTCCTTTTAGAGCTGAGAGCCATGTTTCCTCATAAATTGTTACTTCCTCAATTGTTATCAGATTTTGGCCAGCATTTCATGTTAAAATACTCTGACGTGTCCTAGCATTGTTGACAACTCTAAGCCAAAGCTTTTGTTGTTGATGGTGCTTTAACTTAGAATTTTGTCACTTTGAAGGTCTTCTGGGAGGGCAACAAATAAACATTTTGAATGAGGAGTTTGTGTTGGTCTTTGGTTTTCACATTATGTTTCAGGCAGGGGTCAAGACCAGGGGGTGCCCTGGAGGGGCTGCCCACTCCTGCCCCTATCAGAGCAGTGCTGCCCACCTTGGGTAAACAAATGGCTTCTTCAAATATTTGCTTTGAAGTGTTGCCTTCACTGCCTACAAAAGAGCAAGAACAACCTTGAAAAACCCTGGATAGGAAACTCCTTCCACCTTTATATTTCTGTATTTCTCTGGTTATTTTTCAATAAGTGTCAAATTATCCAAAAACAAAACAAAAATGCACTAAGAATGTGTTCCTAATCAGAGGACTTTTAAACCCTCTTTAACACAGAGCTAAGAGTCAGTTATGTGTCACCAGATATTGAACAATATAAAGCATTTATTGAATATCTGTCAGATGCCAAGATCTCTTCTTAGTGGGGACAAATGAGGAATGAGGTTCAGATGCTCACAGTGGGAACACAGAAGCTGTCCAGGGTCAGGGCTGACTTCATGGCAAGTGGCCTGTGAAGTCCCAGGGCCTACGTTCATGAGGCCTCACACTTGTTTCCATGTTCTGCTGTAACTCTCTTGAAATTCTTAACTATTTTATTATTGAACTAGTGTTTTTAAGTGAATAAAATGGGGCTGTGGAGCCCAAGCAAACATAGAGCAGATAGAGGGCTGGCAAAGTAAGGCATAGGCCTCACACCCAAAGATATTATCCGCATCATCCCCGGCTGTCCTAACAAAATGCCACAGACTAGGTGGCTTCAACAACAGGAATCTGTCACTGTTCTGGAGGCTAAGAGTCCAAGATCAAGGTGCTGGCCCATTCAGTTCCTGGTGAGGGTTCTCTTCCTGGTTTTTAGACCACCATCACTTCTTGCTGTGTCCTCACATGTGGAATGGAGAGAGAGAGAGAGAGTTAGCTCAATCTCTGGGGTCTCTTTAAAGGACATGAATCCTTGTGGGTCAGAGTTCCAGCCCTATGGCCTCCTTTAACTTTAATAACTTCCTTCAAATATAACTATCATGGAGTTAGGGCTTCAACACATTTGGAGAGGAAACATCTAACTTCATTGGAAAATCAACCTACCTTTGTTTATTATGGTAAAAAAAAAATGGAAACAAGAAAAGAGATTGTTAGTTCTTAGTTCTTGTATAAGCACTTAATTGAAGCTTACATAGTCATTCAGTATTCTACTTTCCAAGTTTCCTCCATGATATGGAAAAGGCCATGATATGTGGAAAGAATAGCACACAGTCTTAGGTATGTACAAAGTTTATTGACAACTATGTAAATAAAAGACCTCTGCCTAAAGACTAAAAAGTATGCACAAAAATACTGACAAAGGTAGACTTCACATAGTAGGTATGTTTGACAATATTTTCTTTCTTCTGTTCAGTATTACCCAATACCCTTTCATGAATACTTATTGCTTCTTATCAAAAAAGTAGTTTTAATTATCCTATTAAATTCATTGTCCTAATTTTAAGGATAAAATAAATATGAAACTGAGTGCTTTTCACACTAATAAATCGATAAGTTAATACTTTCTTTGTGCTTGTAAGTTTAAATTGAACCAAATTATTAAAATTCAAACTTGAAAATTCTAAGTCATTTTCTGAACATTAGCTCTCCAATGTAATTTGAACATGTTAACATTCACTGGTGGCAATCAAAATATCTATTACAAATGAATGAGAAAGTTGCTTACAAGCTTGCTTTGGTGAAATAATTCTTTTTCAAATGAAATCTTATGGAGTTTGCAATATACATTGCAGACCACAGTGCAGTCGCTGTGGCAGAGGCTGAGTTGGGCCTTTCCCCACCTTCATCCTCCTGGATGCCCTCCAAGGAAACTTGACCCGGGGTTCCATGAACAGCAGTTCAAATGTTCTTGGGTAAGATACAGTACTGACCTGGGAGCCAGGATCCTGTTTGGCAGATTGAACCTTATAGGCAGCTATTTGAACAATTTTTAGAAAGTTACAGCATGATATTGATGATGTAATCACATGGTCTCTAAAGTCTCTTCCAACTTATGAATTGTTTAATCTGTTTCCCCTGGGATAACCATACTAGCATGCTTTTGTAAATTATGAAATATGAATTTGAAATACTGCAATGGAAATAAAAATTGCTTCCCTTTAACTTAGAAATATCTTCAAATGATGAGCCCTCATGGGCTCAATAAATAATATTTTCCATTCTTGCAATTAAAGAAATTGACAGTGCCACTGCCTTGATGATTAATTTTTCATCTCAACTTGACTGAGCTATGGGGCTCAGATACACAATGAAACATGTTTGTTACATGTGCATGTTTCTGTGATGGTGCTTTTCAGTGAGATTTATGTATAAATTAGTGAGCTTTGAATAAAGCATATCATCCTCCATAATGTGGGTGGGTCTCACTTAATCAGTGGAAGACTTAAATAGAACAAAAGACTGATCTTCCCCAAGCAAGCAGGAAGTCCCAGAGATGATTTTTGAACTTCATTCACAACAAGGGTTCTTCCTGCTTTTGCACCAAACTAGTTTGTGAAGTGCGACTCTTTGCTGAGTCCAACCATCTCCCTCATCAGATTATGTCTCACTTAACCTTCACAATTCCATGAATCGAATCCTTAAAATAAATCTCTCTCTATCTAATCTCCTTATTGTTTTCATTACTCAGCAGGACCCAACTAATGAGCCAATTTTTATCATAAACTCTTTTAGAGAAAGGGCATATTTTATATTGAAGAGAATTCTCCCTGAGTGTCTCATTGCTACACACCATATAAGTAGGGTAATGAGTCTTTGTTCTCTACAGTTTTTCCAAAAATGTTTAAGTAATGAACCTTGGAAGACAGAGATAATGTGTCCTTCGAAGCAAAGGGTGGCATGCTAAACTTCCCTTATAAAGGGCTGTATCCCTTACCCCAAGTTCATGTTGTCTCCTGAAATGCCATCCATAGCAAATGTCACCTGACCCTCTGAGTCACTCCCATGGCGTGGGGAGTAAGAGAACAGAAATTGCTGATCCTCTGCACCTAGTGCTACTGTTGAGGTCACCCAGTGCTTTTTGACTTTGACCTAGAGTACTTGCGTCTTCTGTCAGCATCTATGAAATGATGGCAAGCCAGCTTGGTAGCTCACAAACAGGGTGAAACATCAGGCCTTTTCCAGTTCTTTCCAGCTTACATAAAACATTTCAAAGGTTCTATAATCAGAATCTTGTCAAATACATTATATGACGGTTTGAGAATCCTGCTTTCCAAAGGTAGGGTCTAACTCCATTCCCCTTTAGTGTGCCTGAGGCTAGTGACTCACTCCTAGAATGCGGAAGAGAGAACAGTGTGTGACTTCTGAGACTAGGTCTAAAGCGCTGATCCTCCTCTTGTTAAGAAAAGTGACCCCTGTGTGTGAAGACACTCTAGGAGGAGTGGGCCACCTTGGAAAAGGATGCTCCAGCCCCAATCAAGCCTTCAGACGACAGCAGCCTAACAGATGTCTTGGCTACAGCCTAAAACACCCTATAGCAGAATCACAGTGCTAGCCACAAATATTAAACTATGAAATCTGTGAGACAATAAATGCATTGTTTTTGAAGCTGCTAAGTTTGGGGAGTAATTATACACAGCAAGAGATGACTGATTCAGGTTGCAAACATCATATTAGAACAAATTTGTTCTAGAGGATCTTGCAAGTAAAATCATTACAAGCCCACAGTCACCCATAATTGGAAGCAGAAAGGTAGTTAGTTTCAAAGCATGCTCCTGGGCATTGGCATGGAATTACAATGCCCACTTTGTGATCTCGCCAACAGAACCAGAACAGAGAAGAGTAAAGGAAGTATAAGCCATCCTGTAGATGCTTTCAAAAAAAAAAGTCTATCATTATTGTCTGTATGATGTGACAAAACCAAGAGATTTTATCAAGAGAGCCCCTTCTCTCTCAGGACTTCAACATGAGCAAATACACAGTGATATGTATAAATAAACACACACCCCGCCTAGAAAAAAAACAACATGAAAATTAGTTATGGAATAGGAAGAGTTGTTTTTCCTTTTGCTGTGGGATGACCACAGATAACTCATTAACACTCTCTGATTTTAAGGTGACTTATCAGTAAACCCTTAAAAGAATGACACTAGTTATCTGGATAATTTAAATGATTAAATGAGAAACACAATAAGACCATTTGCTATGAACTAACACTGTGTAAAGGAGGGCTTTGAGCTCTGCTTCTACAGTTATGATTTTTTTTAAGATACTTAAACCTGGGGCTGGGAATATGGCTCAAGCGGTAGCGCGCTTGCCTAGCATGCATGCGGCCTGGGTTCAATCCTCACAACCACATACAAACAAAGATGTTGTGTCCACCGAAAACTAAAAAGTAAATATTAAAAATTCTCTCTCTCTCTTGCTCTCTTACAAAAAAAAAAAAAAAAAGATACTTAAACCTGCTAGAATCATGCCTTGGACATAGTATGCAGTCATTAAATTTTAATTCCTTTTTCTTTCCCAGCCTAAGAAATTTATCTTTGGTCATATGTCCATAATCTCAATTTATATGCACTAAAATAAAATCCATTACTTCCTTTCTCTGTGATGATGGCTAACATTTTCTTGTAACTGTGCTCTCTCTCCAACACAATAAGTCATCCTCTATGATTACAAAGCAAAATACATTAAAATGCAACATACCAATGAATATTCAAAAGTTACTGTTATGGTGGAGGGCTTTGTTTTTGTGACGGAGGACGCATGCTCACCCAGGGTTGAGAAAAGGGAAGGGTGATTCACTCCTCCTTGAGCATTCCTCTAATGCACTTGAATCTCACATGGTGGCCTTGAACATACGGGGCACCTACCCCTGTGCAGAATGACCCACTGAAATACGTGGAAAAATATTAAAGTGTCTACATGCATTTATTCGTATCTAATTTATTTTAACATTAATCTTTCTGTATATTTTATAATGTTCAGAATGTACTAGAAAACTTTACATAGCTATCATTTCTAAATGAAAAAAATATCCAAAGTAATATCTTCAATATGATCAAGGACTTTTTAATAATGTGATGGGGTTTCTTTCCCAAACATGTTTGGAAACCTCTACTGTAGACCAATAAAATTACAGCTACAACTTCCACTTCACATTTATAGAAACAGAGACTAAGTGTGTCACCCAGCTTACCACAAGCATGTGTCACAAAAATATAAGACAAAGTTGCTGGATGTAAGAATCATAGATAAGTCTGCTCCCTTTCCTTCCTGCCTTCCTTCTGATAAGGTATGGCATGGAATAATAACCAAGTGAAAATTTATTCCTGAAGCCGAGATGAACAGAACTTGCCCTGTAGTTTAGAATGTTTCCTATCTTTGCAGTTCATTGAGAAGAGTTCATTGGGCTCCCTGACAGCCTTGGAACAGGAGTCAAGGGACTTCTTAAACTGTACCTGGTCTTTAATTAAAACATGTCGTGTAGCTCTGAGACAAATGATGAGCAATCAGATGATATTCACCGTAAGAAATGTTGTCACTCATTCATTTGCATGAGACACATATTTCTACTGAACTAAAGACAAATATTGATAGACTGGGTGTATGTTACCGAAATGGTGAACAGCATCTTAAGGAAACCAATTCAGAACAGATGATAATTTGCTGCTGGTCTTCTAAACAGTATGGGATGACTCATACAGACTATCACATGTTGGTTTGATTAACTTGAAGATCTGCATGCACATTAAGCAGATTTCTATTTTATCAGACTCTACCCAGTCACTCCAACGACCATTGTTAAAATGCGACATCAACTTCTCTATTCGTATTTAATTACTGTGATAACACATTAGAACTACTCACTGGTGATTTTTAATTCAAAACATAGAAGTACAAAACTGATGTCCTTATAAGCACATGTGGCCTCGATAAAGCTCTTTAATTTTTATTGGTGCAGAGAGAGATGAATAAGAAATTACTGCAAGTATGGTTATTCTACACACCAGCCAAAGAATGACATTTCAGGTCCCATTTTCTCACAGCAAACCCAGGAGTTTAAGGAATGATGAATTATCCCCAGTATCTTTCACAATCACTGAACATCCAAGAAGAAATTATGCAAAACATTGGAGATCACTAATTATTTTTAGTGGCACATTGCAATTTTTGAAGTTTCACAATGAGTCAGATTTCCACTGTGGTTTTACACCATTGCCTTCCCTCACTAGCTCTGAAATTTCAACTTACATATTGGGAATTTCCTCTGAGGAAAATAAAACTATGATAATGTACTCTGCATAGTAAAATTAGAGCTGAATGAGCTGTTGAAAGAATGAACTAACCTATAATGTGTCATAGCAAGTATGAGCAATTGGTTATGCCTACTGATAGAAAATCAGTTAATAGAGAAAGCTCTCAAAATAGGTGAAAGATACATTTAAAGAGAATCAAAGTAATTAATTATTAAATATATTTTCCACAATATTTGTATTTGAATGTTGAAAATGTTATCTGAGTTTAAATTCTAATGGCAAAACATACTTCATCGTCCTGAATAAAATCCAATTTTCTTTAAGGATTTTAAATGATAAAGTCAATACCAAGCAATAAGAAAGCCCATGAGGATTTCATGCATATGGCTTTTATATTTTATAATAATTATAGAGCTATAAGAAAATCACCAAATAAAACTTTGCATTTTGTTTATTTATTGTTTAAATTAAAACATAAAGTAAACACACATGGTTCTGGAAATTTAGAACATAATGAAGGATTGTCTCTTCGGAGAGAGTACAGAGAGTGCAATTGAGTACACATTGTTCCTACCCAGGGGTGTCTACTGTACCCAAGAGTGCACACGTCCACACAATCCAAGTCTCTTCCACTGCCAGTGGGAACACAAGATGTGCTTTGCCGACTCATAGATGGGGACTTGATTCCACCAAGGAACTTTCATCTACAAAGCCGTGGTCTTCCCTCCCCTTAGACCAAATATGTCCTTGTATTTCTTTCACATTTCAGCCTCAGTTTCTGCCTCCTGCTGGCATTGACTGAATTATTCTTGCCTCCTTCAGTTTAAGGATTTGCCTTCTCTTATTGCTACTGGTCTCATCCAGATCACTCACTAAAAACAAGTGAGTTCTTGTCGGGATTGGATAATACCTGGTGTGGTTTTGACTCGCTGTATGCCTAGTGTGTTCATTTACTAGGGCTGCCATATCAAAGTACCACAAACTGGGTGCAGGAAATAACATAAATTTACTGCCTCGCCTTCCTAGAGGCCAGAAGTCTGAGGGCAAGGTTGGCAGGGTTGGTTCCTTCAGAGGCTATGAGAAGGAATCTGTTGCGGGCCTCTTCCCTGGCTTTAGAAGCTTGGCTGATGATCCTTGGTGTTCTGTGGCTTGCAGATGTGTCATCTGCATCTCGGCCTTTGTATTTACTTGGTTGTCTCTCTGTGAGAATATCTGCCTGAGAGTTTGTTTGTTTGGTAGTGTGAGGGATCCAGCCCAGGATCATGCTCATGGTAGGCATGTGCTCCACCACTGAGCTACATTCCTGGCCATTTTTATTTTGAGACGAATTTTTGCAAAGTTGCCCAGACTGGCCTTGAACTTGGGATCCTCTTGCCTCAGCCTCCCAGGTAACTGGGATTGCGGACGTGAGCCATTGCACCCAGAAAGATGTTTGGGTCTTAATCTTCCCTTTTAACTCAGTCTCCAGTCATATTGGACCAGGGTCCCCCTAGTAATCACTTTACCTTAATCACCTCTGAAAAATCCTGTTCGCAAACAAGGTCACATTCTGAGGAAATGGGAATTAGAACTTCCGTGCACGAATTAAACACAATCCAACCCAAAATGCCTAGAAAAGTCTGTGCTAGAAGATGCCCTCCAATTCTGCCTGGCACCAGCAGGCCCTTGCAGGCAGGGTGACACCATTCTAGACAGCAAAACAGGATAGGAAGCATGTTTCAACAAAGCTCAAATTGTTTGAAGATCCCAACTTATTTCTACAGTTTTGTTTGTACAGTTTTGATTTAACAATAACTCCCATCTTATCTCCCCCCAAGAAAACAAGGAAGAAATCAAACGTTTGAATCAACAAGGAACTAGGAATCTTTTCTTTCTTCTTCTTTAAGAATAATATGATTTTAACTGGCCATTCTGACAAACCGAATATTGCATGTGAAGTCACAATTCCCTTCTGCATCTGCTTCTCCCAAGTCATCATATGAGGTAGAATAAAATCAGGTCCTTCTTCTTTTTTTTTTTTTTTCCTTTTAATTCCAATTTCTTTTATCTAAGAGTTAATGAGTTCACCTGGGTTTAAGGAGATTTGTAATGGATTTTTAAATCCTGACTATTATTATTTTTATTATAATGTTGGGTTATTAATACCAAGCTAAAAATGTCACTCAATATGCAAAATGAAGTGATAAGTACCATTTAGCTTTTAAGAAGTACATTATATGGGGAGTCCATTATGAAAATAATCTCAGGTTATGGCCAGCTCTCAAAAGACCTGGAAAATAAGGTTTTAAAAATCAAGGTATTGCAGGCCATTATAACAAATAAATTTGTAAAACACACTAAAATCCCAGAATAGGAAGTGATCCTTAGAGAATAGTGACAAATTGTACTAATACTGTAATTTCGAAAAACTAAAAAAAATAAAATAAAATAAAGACTCTGCCACTTGAAGTTAAAATTACTAAGATCCAACAATGCTCAGACAAAGCCCACAGGGTCTGCCCTGAGTACAACCTGACAGGCTGAAGAAGACTGGGGGCCTTTAAAGCAAGGGTATTCTGATGGCTATTCATTGACATTCCTAGTAAGTGGTAAAAGTGGGGGCTCACCCCCTGGCTCTGTCCTCACAGTACCATAAAAATGATGGCAGGAGGCTCCAGGCATCAGTAGAGGTCCCTGAGATGGTAGGGGAAGGCAGAGAAGGAAACCAGAAGTCCTCTATTGGAAAACTAAGAACAAAGAAAACAGAAGGGAGGCATCACAGGGCTGATGCAGGAGGACTAAAGGGACACTTGGGCAGAGTCAAGGCTACCGCAACATTGGCTCTGGGTGCACTGTCTGATGCCCAGAACTGATGGGAACCGCAAGGGCCAGCCGCTTAGGTGGAAGGGAACCATCTCACTAGCTGTGGTGGCCCATGCTTGTAATCCCTGCAACTCAGGAGGCTGAGGCAGGAGGATTGCAAATTCAAGGCCAGCCTCAGCCACTTAGAGAAGCCCTAAGCAACTTAGCAAGATCCTGTCTCAAAATAAAAAATAAATATGGCTGTCTCTCAGTGATTAGACACCCTGGATTCAATCCTCAGTACCAAAAACAAAGGAAGAAGAAGAAAAATCTCTGGACCTACAGTAAGATCCATGACTTCTGTGACTAGTGCACAAGTGAAAGGAATGGGGATCCTCCATGCACTGATGACAAGGTACCAAGAGTCTAGTAACTAATAATTGCAAGCAGATTAGACTTCTCGTATTCAAGAGTGTTTCTCTGAAACAATAAAAAGTCCTCTGTGTGGGTTTGAGCTCTGCCTACTATAAAAAGAAAATTGTCCTTGCTTTCACTTTAATTTCCTGTTAGATAAATAATGGAGTCACAGTTTAAAATTCAGCAGATAAAATGATGTGGAGATGTAGCTCAGTGGTAAAGTGCTTGCCTAAAATGTGTGAGGCCCTGGGTTTGATCACTAGCACTATAAAAATAAATACATACATGTATACATTCATACATACATACATAGGAAGATAATGGAGGGTAGATACCAGCCAAATATGTTAAACACACTTACAGAATATACTACAATAAAGTCAACTATTCTATAAAATTGACATGCATGAATAAAAGTACTGTAATATATATATATATATATATATATATATATATATATATATATATATATATATATATAAGTACTGAAATATATATACATATTTCCCTGTTAAACAGTAATATATATATATAAAGAAACAAATGATGTAATGAAAATAAATTAGGAAATTCCTCTTTGGAGAGTGTTTTTAGATTATATTCATTACATAAGATAAGCTCATGATTTTAGAATCATACTTCATTTTTTTAACCAGATCCAACACTCTTCATTAATCACCAGCTACCACTAAGATCACTGCACAGACTGTACCTTAAACAAAGTTTATTAATTCATAGACCCTGAAGGTTGGAAGGACTTTTAAGAGTGTCCAAAAGGAGAGCTCCAGCTTATTTAGGCCAGAAGCACATGGTTGGCCTGGAATTCGGATTTTCTGGAAATTTCTCAACATAACTGAAGATTCAAGCAAAAGAAGTCATGAGGTCCATAATATAAATTTAGCTTTGTCAAAATGAATCGTGTCATCAATGCAATCATTTATACTTGGGATTGTATTAACCACTGAAATGCTAATTTTTGGATCAATCTTTGTATTAATCAATTAAAATAAAAATTCTTCCAGTTTTTATAAGTTCAGGGGAAACAAAGAATTAAGAGAATTATTCAGACATTTCTTATTAAAATGTTACTTTAACCTGAAATCTTTGTTTTACCATGGCATAAGACAGTGGTAAGTGGTGACAAACTCCACTTGAGCTAATTTATAAAAATTTATTCTTATCTGTGTAATATGATGAATACAGTGAAATACAGTGGTCCGCTCATTGTTTAGTGTGTCTTTCCTCTTAGAGTCAACAAAATTCCAAGAAAGGAGAAACATTATTCCTAAGGATCATTTGGAAATGATTTTAACCTAACAGCAAGAGAATCAGAAATTCATGCACCTGTGTGAGCACACAAACCCAAACACAGTTTATTTCTGCTAAATTCTTGGCAAAATTGGTGAGAATTTTTCAGAGGGAATTCTCTATACTTGCTGTCTGAACTATATTGTTTTTGAAAACATTTTAAAGACTAGGAGTGGTAAGGCTTTATGTAGCCTTAAATACTGTCTTGTTTTTACAGATTTATGCTCCTGGTACTTTAGCAATAAACAGAAGTATGTTCAAATCCAGGACTGCTGCATTCAGTGTAACATTAAATGAGTTTCTAATCTCTCTGAGCTTCAATAAAATGACTTATAATATAGTACCCACTATCCATGTTGTCTATTGATGCTATTGATGTGTATTTAGTTCCTTGCAGTCAGCCACAGTGAGAAAATGTTAAATGGGATATTGCAGAAATAAACAATTTCATAAGTTTTTAATTATACACTGTCCTGAGTAGCATGATAAAATCGTGTGTTGCCCAGCTTCATCCTGTCCTATATGTGAATCATCCCGTTGCCCAGCATATCCACACTGTATATGATACCCACCAAGTTGGTATTTAGTGACCATTTCAGTTATTGGATTAACTTCTGCCATATTGCAGTGTGTTCAGGGAACCCTGTGTAATAGCCTAGAGTTACATTACCATGTCTGCATCCTCCGCCTTCCTTCTTCTCATCACACAGGTGTTCTCACATCAATACAAGAATAAAGGTGAGCACATACAATGTCCTCATTTGGGTAACTTTTATTACAGTATCTTATTATCATTGTTCTGTTTTATTATTAATTATTGTTGTTAATATTTTTTATTGTGCCCAATTTCAAAATTAAACTTGATCACAGCACGTATGTATAGAAGAAAACATTTCATATATACAGAGGGTTGGGTACTGTCTATGGTTTCAGACACCTACTGAATGTCTTGGCATGCATCTTCCATAGATAAAAGGGGCTGCTGGAACTATATTAGTGTGAAGAGTGGGTTAAATGAGGTAATAGGATTAGATGAGATCATGGGATTAAATGAAAATAAGAATAACTCATATTTTAGTGGAAGGATTAAAGCAGATAATAAATATGAAGTGCTCAGCTAATTGCTTGGTTTTACTAATTGCTAAAAAATTGACAAATCACAAAATGTTATTGAAGGGATTTTTGTTGTTGTCATTTTTTTTTTTTTTTTTTGCAACAGAACAGATTTGAAATTTGAAATTTTCTACCCAGCATAATAAGCTTGGGCTTGATTATGTCACAGTAACAAAGCTTATTGGTGTGAAGTTGAAATATATGGACAAAGAGAATGTTCTAAAGTCTTCTGGTTATTTAAAATGGGTTTCCTACAAAGGACTGAAATCACAGTAGTTTCAGACTTTATAACACTGGAATTGTAGAAAATGAAGTTATGTCTTTAAAACATCAGTAGATATTGTATACCCAACCAAATTATCACTAGGCTGGGGTGGGGTCTAACCTCAAAATCCAGACTACGTTGCCTCTTGTTATAGTTCGAATAAGGGTCCATGTGGAAAAACGCATGCTTCTCAGCTTGGTGCTATTGGAAAGTGAAGTTGGGAGAAGGCAAGGTCATCAGGGTCATTCCTTTGAAGGGAATATTGGAATCTAGACCTTGCTGTTGCTTTGATTCCTAACTGCTATGAGGTGATCTGTTTTGCTTCACCACATGGTCCCACCATGATGTTCTGTCTGACCACAGGCAGCTAAGAAGTCAACTTACCTTGGATTAAAGCCTCTAAAACCAGGAGCCAAAATTCACCTTTTCACCTTATAAATTAATTATGTCAAGTATTTTGCTACCCAAATGGGAAGTTGATGGATCCACCTTTCACAGGAAGCAAGTCAAGGTAATAAGAGACCACAGAAGAGTACCTCTTAGGTCCTTCAGCAACCAGAAGCTCTAGTTGGGCACATTGAGCTCCATCACCATATTCATGGTGAAACTGCTCTTTCCACTGATACTCCCAGGAAGTCTGAGTGGGACTGGCCTCCTTCACTTCTTACCTTTTCCCCTAACTCATCTCCCCTTCCTCCCACCCTCAGGGACTCGGGATGACACCTGTGTTGCCACTCTCCCTCTCTCCCACAGCCTCTCTGCTTCCCTCCTTGTGTTCTCTGACAGGCATTTCCCCCACTAAACACCTTGAAGTCCACCTTCCATGAGAACCTAGACTGACATGGCGATGCTCCACCAGACTGGAGAAATGAACCAAGAATTGTGACAGCCTGGATCCAGAAAATAGAGACAAAGCACAAAGGCAAGTAAGGAGTATCCCCGTGATGACAAAGGAAGATCCCAGAAAGAGCTTCTGCAGCAGGCGTAGAGGCAACCAGTGCAGAATGGAGTGGGTGAGGGGACCCAGGAGAGAGACCCTAGGAAAGAGAGCAAATAGAGTCTTTTATGTGATTGACAAATCAGAAGAAGGTTTATCAACCAAAGAAGAGGTTGGAGATTAATTAGTCACAAATATATAAAAATGGAAGCAAAGTAGAAATCAAACATGCATCAGCTGCAGAGAAAACAAGGAGGAGAATAGGAAAATCATACTGAATACGTCATGATGGAATGTGGGAGAGAAACAACAGTGATTTCTCATATCTAAGTGGGAATTCAATAGATGATTCCCAGAATTGTAAAATAAAAATCAAATGGCAATATCAAGATGATTTTAGACATATGTTAGAAACACCAAGAAAACCAGTTAAAAGATTTGAAAATAGTTGCCCCTGGATGGGAACGACTGTTTTTTACACGTGGAAATAGGATTTATTATTAAGTACTGTTCTTGTTAACAAGACTCCCCCCAAATTGAATTAGTCTGAGGTGATGTTAGAATGCCTTCCTTCAGATGCCAGCTCCCTCACTATCTAGAATCACAATCACTAATTCTCAGGACTTCACAGTGTGCCTTACTTGGAAGAATTGCTAAAAATTGAGTGAGAAAACCCATCACATGCAGAAGAGATGAGTTATGGGTCTGTGCACATTTTGCCATAACCTGGTCCTGTTGGTGCTGAGTTCCTGTTTTGGAAGAGTTAACACAAAGGAGCATCTCTCCAGGTACACAACCTTTAGAGCTTGACAACTTAGGTTTAAAAATCCCCAACACTTGTAGTCAGCTTTTTTACTGCTCTGACTAAAAGACCCAAAAAGAACAATTTTAGAGGAGGAAAAATTTATTTGGGGGCTTACAGTTTCAGAGGTCTCGGTTCATAGGCAGCTGGCTCCCGTTCTCTGGGCTTGAGGTGGAGGGTGAGGCAGAAGAGTGTGGTGGAACCACCTCACAGGATGATCAGGAAGGAGAGAAAGAGAGAAAGAGAGAGAGAGAGAGAGAGAGAGAGAGAGAGAGAGAGAGAGAGGGAGTGCAAGACAAAAAATTTATATCCCAAAGTCACCCTCCAGGGACCCACCTCCTCCAGCCACACCCTAAGCACCTTCAGGGGATTAATTCACCCAATCATAATCTCTTAACCAATCACTTATCCCCTGAATCTTCTTGCATTGTCTCATACATGAGCTTTTGGGGAACATCTCATATCCAAAGCATAACACCACCGACCCACTAATTTTTCAGGTCTTTGACCTTGGACATTGGTTCGACCTCTCTGTAACTGGTTATATTATCTATGAAGTGTGGGGAATAAAAAGACTTACCCCCCTATGGTTGGTTGTTGGGAGGAAGAATAATAAGATACAAAATGCCCAACACATTAAGGTCAATGTCCAATATATATTAAACACAATGTTTGTGCCAGTTATTATCATTCTTTTACATGAAAACACTAGGATATGTCTCTGATCATTAAAAGAGCTTTCTGTTGATATATTTCCTGAGGATCTTATAGTGTAGGTTAGGTTAAGCGGTGACACTGGTAATAATGAACTCAATGCTAAACTGCAGAATGATTTTTCTTAGAAGATAAAAACAATTCCTCTGCAGTGCATGGGTGCCTAATTTTTAGCTCTGGAATCAGGCAGGCTTGGTCCAATCCCAGCTATACTGCTGACCAGCCAGGTGACCTTGAACAAATCAGGAAGTTTATTGATTTCTTTGTTATTCTGTTTCCTCATCTGTAAATGAACATTACATAAAATTTACCTCACAAGTGTATGGTAAAGATTAAATATGACACTGCTTAAAAGTGTTTTATTGTCATTGCCTGGAGCATAATACATTCTTAATAAATGTCAAATGTTAATAGGATTATTAGCATTGGCAATATTGAAATGTTTCTCTTCATTTAAGACCTTGATCAAGAGATGCATTTTCTAAGAAGCTTTTTCCAAAATCTTATATCAATTTCTATTTTTTAAATGCTCACTCATTTGATATGTTTCAGAGAGTTGAATCCTCATTATTAATTTATGACTTATAGTAATAGATACAGTATTTTTTATCTAAAGTATGTAATTTTTATCTAAAGTAATTTTATTTAAAGTAATTTTTATCTAAAGTATGTAATTTTCTTAAAGAAAATGACTCCATACAGATTATTGATACTAAAAAAGCACCTGATAATTTATTTCCTAATTGACAAGACTTTTTTGTGGATGCATATTATGCATTTGAAAATAATAAAAATGTAACATCAGTAGTTCTGAGGGCTCACTTCATGCCAGAGACCGCTCCATCCTGCAGTGCATCTTGGAAGCAACACTGGAAATCGGATGTGAAAATCAAGTATCTCCTGCTGCCTCCAAAGGTCCTTAAAACAAGGATTCCTGATGATTTGTGACACAGCAGTGAGTTTTCTGCTTAGGCCTTCTCTGGGTATAGCCTGGGCTCCCCCATGCAGCTGCATTCAGCCTGTGAATTGGTGGGGAGGGGGCTCCCGGAGTCCAAAAATGCAGCTGTAGTATAACAAAGGGAAGGATGCTCCTCTCCATCCACAATCTCTTTCCTTTCAAGGGTCTTTGCTGAGTGGAGGATCAGAGCCGTGTCTGAGAGGATTATCTCTGATGGACTGTGTTCCCCCAGTGCACCATACTGGTTGTGTTGTGTCTGCCTGCGTCACCGGTTTTCATGTCCCACTGGCCAGATTCCATGGAGAAGCAGAACACATACAAAACAAGAGCTGCACAAGGTCTATTCCTGTTGCAGTCTGTTTTAGCTGCTATAACAAAATACTTTGTGTGGAGCAATTCA
Organism: Callospermophilus lateralis; assembly: GCF_048772815.1. Taxonomy (NCBI): domain Eukaryota; kingdom Metazoa; phylum Chordata; class Mammalia; order Rodentia; family Sciuridae; genus Callospermophilus; species Callospermophilus lateralis. The sequence continues at coordinate 21,383,630 of NC_135317.1, read as the reverse complement.
GAAGCAATGGAATTTACCATTCACAGTTCTGAAGTTGGGAGAGATCCAGGAACTATCAGACTTGGTGCTTGGTAAAAACCCTTTCCTCCTGGATGGGGCCTTCTCTGTCCTCACAGGTTCTGTAAGCCCTTTTATAAGGGCACTGATCCCATTCACAACCTGATCAACTTCCAAATTGCACATCAATTTGGGGGTGAATGGATTCAGAGTAGTAATCTACCCAAAGCGTAATCTCACCTTTACAAGAAAGGACACTGGTTCATAGCCGTTATGGATCTTGTGTGAGTCATACAGCCAGTGGTGTTAGCAGCAGAATTTGAACTCCATATGGTTAATTTCATTTTATTCCCACTGCTAGTGACCTAGTAAAGTTAAATTTTGATTTTGCCACTAGAATTTTATTTAGGTAATGTCAACATAGTAATTAGATAAGCCCACACCTTGACCCTTGGGCTTCCTACACCACCTACATGAAAGCAAGGATATGGTGGCTTTAGGATGGTAAAGCCACTCTCGGTTCACATTCCTGTGCTACTTCCTCACCTTTTTTGCAGCAGGACAAAGACATATGAACCCCTGTTCTGAATTGTGCAGTTTCCCTGGGAGGGCCACACTGTCTAAATTTTTTTTCTTTCTTTCTTTTTTTTTTTTTTTAAGAAAAGCTCATCTTGGAAGATATGTTCTTCCAACATTTTCTTTTTTTTTTCCTTTTATAACCACATTGCTGAGGCATAAATAGCATATAAAAGAGCAGCACATAGTTAGTGTATGTAATTGGATGAGTCAGGACCTACCGACGCCAACTATGATTGTCAAGGGACTAAACACACCCATCACCTTACCCATTTCCTCCTGCCCCCCCCTTTTTTTTCTCATAGTAAGAACACATAGCAAGAGACCTACCCTCTTGACCTATTTTGTTAAGTGTGCACCAGAATTGTTCACGACAGGCACTAGGTTGTACAGCAGATCCGCAGAGCTTTTTCATCTTGCATACCTAGAACTATATGCACACTGAGCACAAATTTTTCTTCTTTTTCTGCACCTGATTGTGGAACTGCCTGAGGATCAACAGGCGTTGCAGGACTGTGAAAGTGAAAGCTAAAGGCAAGGTGGATGGATCAGAAACCAGAGAAGGAACCTGGATCACTGGCGATGTGGCTGAGGTGCTGCAGTACCCCAGTTCTGCTCTGCTCTTCTATTAAGTGAATTATGTGCTGGGCACCTTGCATCGTAATGCAACCCCAGCTGTGCTGAGGTAATAGTCATTTCAAAAGAACAAGTTAGCATGGCAGAAACTTTTCCAGCAATTCACAAAATAAAGGATTCAAGCAAAACTTTTACAATGCCAATTATCTTTGTCATTTTGCAAAAGATAATTTTGTGTTTCTGAGGAAAGAGACAGTTGCCAAAAAGCATGGGGATGATAAATTTCCTTCCCAACCTTTGCTTCTACAGACCCAGTCCATGACATTGGTTCAGTGGTGTTCTTGCAGACTACCACCTGACCTTCTGTTCTCAGCCTTTTTCCTTCACATATTATAGCTTAATAAAATGATGGCCAAAAAAAATTTGAATTATATTTGCAAAATTCATATAGATACAGAAAATATCATGGATAATAAATTTCTGAACATTAGTGTGGAATGAGCACAAAATGTCCCAAATACTTAGTCTGAACTATTTTTTTATTAATTTAATAGGGGAAAAGTAACTCATGATTCATTTATCTACAGGAACCCTAAATTAAACACACAGGGTCATTTTAGGTTAGAAATGCAAATGAAAAGTCCTTTTGAATTATTTTACAACATGCATACCCTGTTTAGAAGAACAATTAAAAAGTGTTCATCTCTGGCAGCCTCAGTCCACAGGACCTTTAATTGTTCAGTCTAAAGTATTGCCATTAAGTGAAAAATCCCACCATACTTGAAGTTGTTTGGCCTGGAGGAGAGAAGGCTATTCCTCGATTTAAAATTTATTCCATCCTGGGAGAAAAAATAGGAACACTACTGGAAAAAGGAGGGATCGTTTCGGTTCAACAGTTTTGTTTTTCCTTTTTTACTAAGAAGAGATTGAACTATTCTAATGAAGGAGGGTTGGTATGAAGAACCCTGGTCAAGTATCAGAGAATTTAATGTGATTTGAATTCTGAGTTGATAAACACCTTCTGTTCAAGGAAAATTAAAGAAAACCTTTTGTAGAATTTGGAGGTCAGCACTCCATTTTATCTTTATATGCAAGTTGAAGGGCAGAACAGAGATAATTAACTAAATCTTTCCAGGAAAAAATAAACAACACTCTCATATCTGAAAATAGCCAGGATTTTATGCATAATTCTCTTCAGTTTTCTTTGCCAATTCTGAATCCAAAGCAAAAACCAACTGTTTCAGCATATCAGGTACAACTAGGCTAATTAACTCTCAAACAAAGGCAGGGCACTGTGTTGCAAGCCTGTAATTCAGTGCCTAAGGATGTGGAGCAGGAGGATGACAAGTTCGAGGCCAGCTTCAGCAGCTTACCAAGACTCTGTGTAAAAATTAAACAAACAAACAAACAACAACAAAAACCGCTCAGCATTTAATTTGGCTAATAACTAAAGGAAGGAGAAATAATAACAACTGGATTCCTACAGGCAGGGAGTTTATAGTTGAGTTGGGAAGATGAGAATCATAACACTTTAGGAAAACCTTTGGGTTTGAGAATAGGAGAAGGGGGACAAGCATTGGCAGTTCCTGGAGGAGGAAGGTGGCCCTTTCTGTTCGAGGAGGCCTTATCTTAGTCTGGGATGCCATAATGGAATGTCAAGGCTAGGTGGCTCAAACAACAGAAACTCATTTTCTCACAGTGGTGTTTACCATATTCAGATTTTCCACGTGGGCAAGACAGGAAAGCTCTGTGGTTAATACACAGATTTGGAAATCAAGTGATATGGACCGAATGTGTTCCCCAAGGAATTTGGGGGTGGGGCCTTGGGTTTCCATGTGTTTAAGAGGGCAGTGTGGCCCTACCAGGGAAATTGCCTACCCATGACTGATTGGGGCCCTTATAGAAAGAGATCCAGGAGCACTTGCTTCCTCTCTGCGCACCATGGTGGGGCACTCTGGAGACCCATCTACAAAACACAGAGAATCACCTCCCTGGAAACCAGTCATATGGGCACTGGCTCTCCTACTTCCAGCCCCTTGACCTATGAGAAATCAATGTGTCTCGTGGAAGCCACCAGTCCATAATGTTTTTTATAGGGATCCATGCTCACTAAGACTCCAAGACCAGGAGACTGGGTCCTGACTTGCTATTATCTTCATTTACTAGGTCACATTTTCCTCACCTATTAGAGAATAAGAGCTATCTAAATCACAGAGTCGATATAAAAACCCAGGGAAATGCTGTGTGTCAGTTGTGTAGAACATTGCGCAACACATCATAAATGACAACTCTTGTTATCATCTCCTAGATTTTAATTCACATGATGCTTTGAGGCAAGAAGAAGAAGGAGGATCATGATACAGATAGTCCAACCAACGCACCAAGGCCCCATCTCACCTTTGGGGGGCTGGGCTTCACCTGAGCATACCAGGACACCAAGACAACACTCTGGGCCTGGAACTAACCAATGCTACCTTGCAGACAAGATCCTGGGAACCCAGAGGAGGAAACCCCTAGACATACTGGCACCCATACCACATTTGTTCCCTGGTTGAGACAGACATCTCCTCAGTGTGCACAAGTGAGGCCTCAAAGACACTCTCTGGGGCTCTTCTTCCATGTTTTCCTATAAACAACTTTTAAGTTTACATTTATTTATGTTTTTAATGTACTTTTACATGAAAGCTCATGCTCTAAAGTAGATTGAAGACAAGCTGCCCAATTAATAAACAGATCAGTGGTGGTAGTGTCGGGGAGGCTGAGAGGCAGAGCCCACTGCTGTCCTAATTGCTGCTCTCACTGGTGACCAGTGACAATCATACCACTGGGTCTCTGACTTGTTAGTGAAGGAGAGAAATACAATGTGACAAATGTATTCTGGGCCCTGATGTATTTACAATTACTCCTCAACCACTACCCTGCAACATAATATTCAGATTGAAGTTCACTGGTAGATGTAATTGCAAAGCAATGGAGCACCTTCTAAAAAAACAGGAACCTTAGAAATTGAAAGCACCTCTTGTTAAAATCCCTGATAATTGGATTCTGCACCGGTATCCGGCAACAAGACCTCAGTCCCTTGGGCATATTGTCTTTCCAGGAGTTGTGGCCAATGGTGCTAGGACCCAACTGTGTGCATTTGCAGAGTGGTTGGCTAATATTCTGGAATGCAGTCTGTGGCTGTTCAATGAATTTTTCCCTTGGAGCAAACAAGCTGGCTCTAGAGGTAATCACACATGGTCAGTTATTCCCATTAGCAACCCCAAACAAGCCAGTGGCCTTCCCCAAATGGCAGAAAAGGCTAGGTTATTTTTAAATGTGCTCCGTTCAACATGTTTCACAATTTCCAGTTTCCCAACAACAAAAATAATTGTACAACTGTTAAAATTACAAGAGAGTTCAGGAGTAGACATACCAAGTAGGGAAAAAGGCAACTGAGTGTTTTAAGAAATACACGAGAAATGCCTGAAAACCAAGAATTCCTGTTTAGAGGCATTCATTTCCATCTTTGTGAAGTCCTATTAAAATTGAGTCTAGAAGAAAATTAGATATGACTTTTGGTGATAATCAGAGGAAGGCAAAATCATTGGATGGATTTTCTCCCAACACATTTGACTTCCTTTTTGTTTTAAAATAAATATGTTCCAAACTAGTTTTGAGGAACATTGCCAGGTTGTAAAGCCCAGAGGATTATAGCAAGTCAGAGAGGCTGAGGTTTCTTGGTTTTCCATAAAGTTCCTACAGAGGCTTCAGCAAAGAGAGTCCCTTCCCCATGAGGGCAGCTTCTGCTAAGTCAGATCAAGTGAGCAAGATATGACCGAAAGTCCCATGGCCTTAGATGTTTGTGCCACCCCCAGGTACCTGTGGGGAGCATACAGCACAGCCCTGGGGCCTCTCTCGACCCTTCCTTCCACATCTTCATTCTCCTGCTAACCCAGGAGGAGGTAGCCACCCCGGAATCTCTGATCCAGATATTGGTGGTAACAGCTGCAGTGTTGCCACTAAGATGTGCTTTTCTAAAAACAATAAGAAAAGCATATATTAATTCCACCTTTTAATAAAATTGAAAATTTTCATCTTGTGGACACCTGCTTAAGCTACACAGCTATTTCTTTCGAGTAGCGTCTCAAAATCAGCAATTCTCACATATGTAAGGATGAAAATGGGCTGGTTTTTAATTCATGTTACTACTTCATAATAAAAGTGACTCGATAACATACCTAACCACTGACAAGTCACTGTAATAGTCAGCCTTGTTTTTAAAGACTCAGGTAATTACCTGAAGGAAACATTATTTCCTTGTGAGATAGTCATTTCTTGGACAACTCCTTTCATCTGTAAATGAGGAAGTGAGTCAGCTGTACTAAGTGTTATCTCATTGTTGGTGTTTTGTTATTCGGCAGGAATAGAAACAAATTTTGTTACCCACATAAGCCTGGTATTACCAAGTATACAGGTCACTGTTGAAATCTCCTCCTCCAACAACTGCAGGTTCTGTTGTCAGAGATCTTAACAGTCTCTGATTGGAAAAGTGCCGGGCTGGTCACAGGACTGCATGACTCACGGCCCTGCTCAGCATTAGCTAAACACAAAGCTCAACGAACAAAACTGGCTCCGTGATGTCATTTCTTTTCTATGTATCTTTGACATACTTTAGATACAGAGGTTGTTGAGTAATAGGCAAAGCTTTCAAATAAGAAGAATGTGTCTGAAATACTTAGAGAGGGGAAAAAAACACTTCATGGGTATGTTTGAATGCAAACAGAATACCAGCTCCAGGAATTCAGGGATTGTGGTATTTGCTGATACAAAGTATTCCACGCAGTTTTACAGCCTATAAACTAATCACTTGGGCTGGTTAACATTTAACTCAACTGAAATGTTTAGGGCTTAAATAACTATTTAGGAATCCAAGCTTGGTACTGATTAAAAGAAAAAGCTCTCATCTGCAGTCACTTGAAACCTATCAAAATAACATGTACAAAAGATCTTAAATGTGTTTGAAAATCAAGTAAAAATATACATAATGTTTGCCTATAGGCACGAGCCATCACCAGTATCTTCCTATCTCCTTTCTATTCTTTCACATGTATTTAAGGAGCTCATATTGCTTAAAAAAAAAAAAAAAAAAATCAAGCGGGGGGGGCGAAAAATGTTCCAAGTTTTCTTAGAGTGAATTCCATAAAGTGAAAAGCAAAAGCCAAAACAAACTCTGAGCAAAGTGACAGCTGCCCTAAGTTTGTGTTGAGACCTTTCATTATAAGGTCAGTGAGATTGCATGAAGGAAGATGAGATCATTGTTTACCTAACCAACAGGGCCCAGAGGGCAAGTGTGAAAGGGACTCCCATAGGCAACAATTGGCATAAGAGCAATCTCTCCTAAGAAAATGAATGTCACTCATTTGGGGAAAAACCCTTTTAAATATGAAAGTATATTTAAATCAAGCTGATGATCCTGCTTGCTTGGGATGAATTTATAATTTGAAAAAGTGGAGAAGGAGGTAGGACATGGAATGTTTCATTAGGAATGAGTTAAGGTCATGTGACAAAGTTATGTTACTTTCAAATTGAGCAAATCATTGTGGAACTTCCCTTTTCCAGTATTGCCTGTTTGTTTCTGGGAAATCTTATGAGAACATAGAAGCATTGTCACTCCAAAGAGGAAGTCAAGCATTTGTAAAGAAATGCTATAGCTGGATCCCTTTCCCCCAACAAACACAGCTTATTTTTAAAGAAACTTCTATCTAAGCCCATTGTCTTATATTTTCCCATGAAAGAAAAGGGGATAAGTAATGGGTTTCTGTCAGTAAGTGTTTCTTTAATTAAAATATATTACTTAGTCAAGAACATTCAAACAATCTGTCTTCCATGTTCAAATGGAATTCTGAATCAATTTCAACACCTATGTCCATGAGACTTAAAAGTCCATCTCCAGAACTCTTGATGTAAGCCACCCCATCTCCCCTTTCCCTCGTGAGGTCTCCTCTGCTTCCTGGGCTGATTTCATACTCCTTCCCAACTTATATCTGTCATCCTTTATGCTCTAGGTCCATAAAGCAGTAAGGACTACTCTAACCTTGAGTAATTACTAAAAGATCTATCATCATAACCAAAAGTCAGCATCAACAAAAGCCAAGGCCATTTTCAAAGAAGATGGTAAAACACAAGTTGCCCAAAACTTAATGCCAATTTTGCTTCTAGACAGATTCCAACCATTAGCAATGGCCATACAAATAGGTTTTCAACAAAGACGTGAGATTTACATCACTCTGAAGTGCTAGAAAAAAAGCACATTTATATAAACCTAGATTTGAAAAACTTAAAGTAGAACAAATGACAAAAAGAGTATTGCCATAATTTTTCTTTGAACTTTGTTTAAGATGTGTCTATTATTGATTTTCACACGGACTATTTTATACAGATCTCCATGGTACACCTATGCTATACACCTATAGCCAAAGTAGTCTTGGATAGCACAGCCTCCTGTCCCTGGCTGGTCCTGCTCCATCATATTAGAGGTATATATCTTGTGCTCCCCTCTCCAGTGTTTACTGCAAGTACAAAATATCTTTCCCAATTAAACCTATTTTTTGGGTAAATCTTATTCAAACTAAATTACCTAGGATTATTACCCCTTTCAAGTACAATGCCACTTCAGGTTAGATATGCGATACCTCCTTGGCTCAAAGGAAAAATAAACATCATTATAAATGGAAGCAGGAGGGTCATCCTACAGCCCCATAAGTTTACATACAGTTAACCAGCTTCTTCTGACACATGTATATTTTCTGAATTAGTTCTCAACGATTTAAATATCATGATTTTTTAATCATTATGTGATCCAAAGCCAGACAAATTATTTTTCAGACTAGCAATTTTTCCTATATGTGAAATGTCTTATAAATTTATAGCACTTAAATCACATATGCTATTCATTCAACAGTTTTCTTCTACCAGATGCTATAAGCTCACTGAAAATCAGTATCTTTATGGGAAACGTAAACTCCCTAATAGCCATGTCAACCAAACTGGGTGGCCAAGAAAAGGGAACATGATCTTTATCATTAACAGTATGGTTTATCTGACTTTACTGCCCTCAGTAAAACCATCCTGCAAATAATCATAACTGACATGTTCTCCCCACTCTCAGAGGAAATGCCAGACCATCCAGGACTATTCCCACTGAAGCCTTTTCTTTTATAATAGTGTGTATACACATATTATCATAATTTATAATCTTCAGGATCTTTCTTTTAGTTGGCATATCATGTCATATTCTCAAAGCATTTGTATGCCAAATGAACATATGACTGAAAGAGTTATAGTAAAAAAATATAGGACTAAAAATAAGAGCATAACTATTTTTCTATGTTTCAAGAAAGACCATTCATTTGACACCAGTTAAATATTGTGTAATTATTTTTTCAGTCAATTTGAACCATGTGATCATTATTGATCCCCTTTAAAAATATCTCAATATCAAAATCAAACAAAATTGCTCAAAAGCAATAGTACAATTTCAAAGCCTCATGTAAGACCAACTTCCTTCTGGTCTTTCCCAACCTAAACCATGATAGCTGACTCTGAGCAGGATTGAAGATTGCTTGCCTTTTGAAGTACATGGATCATGTAAAACCAAGGACTATAAGTTTTATAAAAATCAGAACATGCAAATATGCTAGGTTGGGAGTAACTAATGTCTCCGGATAGCTGCTCCTCAGCAGTCTATGTGTGCAATTTCACATCCTGAGGACATGATGTGAAATTGAGAATAACCTATAAGTTGTACAAAGTAAAATTGTAAGATGCATGCTTTTCTCCAGCTCACTTTCTGAAAAAACACAATTTCTTAGTGGGACTTAAAATTACAGATGTTAATAAATGCAGTCCATGTGGTGAATAGACAAGAGCACACACAACATCTATGAAACAGGCACATTTACACAGGCTCATGGCACCTTCTAGAATCCTCAGCTCATGTTGAGATGACACCCTCACTGTGTCCTCTTTCTAAACTTTTTTGAAAAGAAAAATACATTTAATATTTTCTCATTTCTAATGATTAATGCAGTTAAGACAGCATCACATTGCTGGTGAATTTTAGCAACTGTGCTTTAGGTGTAGCTCTAAACTTAAAGATTCTTTGTTGTGAAAAGTATTCACTCTTAAAAAGAAAAAATATTAGTTACAGTCAATTTGCGAGGGCCTCTAAATATAAGATGCAAATTCATAAATGACCAAGGTAGCCAGGCACAGTGGCGCATGCCTGTAATTCCCAGTGGCTCCGGGGACTGAGGCAGGAAAATTCCAAGCTCAAAGCCTACCTCAGCAAAAGTGAGGTGCTAAGCAACTCAGTGAGACCCTGTCTCTAAATAAAATGCAAAATAGGGCTGGGGATAAGGCTCAGTGGCCAAGAGCCCCTGAGTTCAATCCCCGGTTCCCTCCAAAAAAATATAATAAAAATTAACATAAAAAATAAAATAAATAATGAAAGTAAAACAAGAGCCAGATGGCGGTGCAGACATCCTAAAACCATGTACAGCAGCTAAATTGTAATAAGTGAGTTTTTATAAGGAAAATATCCCTAAACAAATTAAAACCTGCAATATTTACATGTACTTATGACTTAAGTACATTATAAAAAGATTAGTAGAAGAATCATAGTCCCCCACCCCTATCTGTGAAGATATGGAACAGCAGTAAGAAGAGAACTGTGGACTCAGTCCATACGTTCAAGCTGCAAGGAAAAAAAAAAAAAATCAGTGTTTCCCATGCAGAAGAAAATTCTCTCCCATATGGACTTCCCTAAGGGAAATTCTCTATTCTTTCAAGTTATGGTCGTATTTGTTTCATCTAAATTAAGTTAAAATTTTTGTGTGATATGAAAATTTAAATGAGTAGTAGATAAAGCAAGCTATAATAGCAACTACTATTTATAAGAAAATGAACTGAGAAAGATAAACAATGGCCATAGCATTTACTATATTCAAAAACCACACAGATTAAGCCAGGTGCAAAGCACCAAACATATATAGCCTGTAGGGAAGAAAAGATTGGGTAAATGATAAACATGTTGTTTAAAAATTTCCAGATTACTAATGTTTCTGAGAATAATCTGACATTCTATTGAAATATCCCCTAGGGTAGGTTAATAGGGAGAAAAATCATGCTGAGTGGTCTTAATGATCAAGATATGATCTCAGGTAGATTTCCTTTTCAACAGTTAAAAGTTCTAACTAGTTTCTGATGAACAATAATAGCTGGTAATCCACAATTTTGTAAACCAGAAATCACAGTAACTGGTTACTTGGTATATCTAAAACAATCCCCCCAAATCCCCAGCAATTCCTCATAAATGAGTAGGCTTGAAAGTAGAGCACATGGATAATTCAGAAAACTGATTATCCTTGAGTGTTCCATTAACCCAAATGTGCTTAAGAAATGAATGAGAAAGAACAATAGTCTAACCCTCAAGGGACAGATTACACAATAAACCATGTTAAAATTTCTGAGTAAAATAGTTATTACACTTTTATAAACTTCATAAATCTGCCTAATGTACTGAATAATTCCACTTTCAAAAAAGTACGACATCAAAGAAACAATAAGAAAATAGATTATTTTTAAAATGGCACCAAAAATACTTTTCTGCATTCTTGAACGTCAGATATCTTCAATCCAGTGACCATTTGGGTTAAAATGGAAACCATTTGGTACAAACAATTCTGTACCAAAGTCATTCTAATGAAACCCTATTTGCAAACAAAAATTAAAATGTGGATTCAGTAGCATTTTCAACAAAATCATTTAGGGAACTTATACAAAGCCTATTTCTGGGCTTTTCCCCAAAACTTAGTGAAGAAATATCTCTGTGTGCACTGGAATCACCCCTCCAGATGCTTAGTAGCTGGAGAACTGCTGCGGTGGTATTGCAGCTGTGAGAGCTTCTGCTGCTCTAAGTTCATACGCTTTTCCTTTAGAGGCAAAAGTCTCTGTGCGTGTGTATGCGTGCAAGCATGCTTAGTCTCTAAAAAAAGGATGGGGGGTTATCTTTTTACAAAGAAGTTATTATAATATTAACTGGCTTTTCTGTAGAATAATAAGGGCGATTTTCCACATATAGACTTCCTACAAGCAGAGACCGTTTCTCACTTGCTCACCACAAATTTCCAACACCTATTAAGATTTCTGGTTAATGTCAGTAATCCATAAGTAGTTGGAGGTAAATATGGATGTAGTACTTGGAAATATTTGAACTATTTTACAAATGAAATTAAAGCTGCACTGGATTCTCTTTTTTTTCCTTTTTTTTTTTTTTTTTTTTTTTGAGGTGGGGGCGGTAACTAGGGATTGAACTCAGGGCCACATCACCAACCCTATTTTGTATTTTATTTAGAGAGAGGGTTTCACTGAGTTGCTTAGCTCCTGGCTTTTGCTGAGGCTGGCTTTGAACTTGTGATCCTCTTGCCTTAGCCTCCCAAGCCACTGGGATTATAGGCATGTGCCACGATGACAGGCTGCACTGGATTCTTCATAGAATAGAATCTAGGATTCCAATGTCCACTGTAACCCTAAGAGTGACCTTCCTGGAAGGGAGTACCAAGAACCCTGTGCTGTTGGGAAAAATACATAACTGAGGTTTTCTGTGAGGTCTCAGTATTCCTACATGAGTCTGATAATCGCAAAATCGATTTTATGTCTTCATTTTTTTCTTGCACAAAACTAATTGCCATGGAGTCAAGTCTCCAGGGATTGTGCTTGGCTGGCAGAGAAGTTAACAGAGAACTATGAATTTGCCCCCTCTTGGCAGAGTGAACTTACGCAGGGAGCAGTTTCAGACTGTGTCAATAATGATTTAAGAGCAAAATGTAATATTATATTGGAGAATCAGCAAACATGTGACTTTGAGAGTAAATGACAAAGGACTATGACTGAAGAATTAAAACTTGATACTGGTCAGAACTTATTTTACAGACCAATAGAATGCTTAAATTTGTTTTTCAAAATCAGAGGTATTTTCCACAGCAGATAGCCAATACATTGCCACTTTGAACAATCAAACACTTAGTAGACTGCCCCAGGCATTGTAGGCATCCGGAGTTTTCACAGCCAAGAAAGGGTCCCTGCCTTCAGACTGCACTTGAGCTCAGGGTCTGTAAAGGACAGCCCTGAGGACATCTCAGTATGCCTGTCTTTGTATTGTCTAAGAATGACTTTCACATTTTAAAATGGTTGAGCTGAGTCAAAAGATGGGTAATATTTCACAACTCATGGGAATAGTAGGAAATTTAAATTTCTGTGTGCACAAGGCTGCAATGCTGCAGGTCAGTTGATTTGCCCCCTGGGCTTTCTGCTGTAGCAACATACCTAAAGAGTTGCAACAGAGCCCATGTGGTCCCTAGAGCCAAAAAATGTTTGCTATCTGGCATTTTATGGAAGAAGGTTAAGGGATAGATAAGTCAACAATTACAGCACAGTTTGTTATGTGCACAGCCTCAAAAACCAGTTGGGAGGGATTCAATGAGGTTCTCCTCCAATTTCACAAAACTAGAAGATTATGACATGCCTGCGTATTTTCAGAAAATATCTAATTTTTCTTACTTTAGACTGATTATTTCCACTTATCCTTAAAATCAAGGGCCATCACTTCAGTCACATGATTATTGCTCCAACTCTGTTAGGTGATCTTTGAGAAGATCTGATAGGGTTCATCATCTGTGTTAATTATTGGTATGATGATGGAAGAAATGGAATGTCAGGATCAACAAGTAAATATCAAAACTGAATATCGTCATGACTACACACTTTGTATATAAGTGACTATAACATGATAGATAGTCAGTGATAAAAATATGCAGATAGTTTATTGAGAATGGTACCATTACTGATTATAGAACGAAATCAACTTCCTAATGCTGACTTCTAGGTAATGTACTGGAGCAGAAACCCTTCAGAATATAGTGTTAAACCAGTCAAGGAAGGCATCCCATGCTGTTATTCAGCTTTTATATGACTTTAGATAGGTTTCTTACCCATTTTGAACCCTCCTTTTTTTTTATTAGTAGATGGAACACAATAGTTTTCAACATTCAAGTTTATCATAACCATAGGATTTAATATATATTAAATCTTTAGTAGAGGGCCCAATCTGTAGAAGGTCCTTGATGAGCAATCATGATGGTGATAATGGTGATGAAAGTGAAGTTGGCTATACAAAATATTTCATGGCAAATGTGTAGGCATAAAAAAACAGATATGGAAATAAGAATTAAGCATCTTCAAATATGAAAATAACCCTACCATGGAATATTTTTCAGAGACAGTGAGAAATAGAAGTTCATTGAAAATATAGAAAAACAATGCAGACAATAACCTAGTCAACCTACCAGAAATTCAGTGTCTAACTTAGAATCTTTTATGTATAAGAAAAGAAAATCCATTGTCTTGCTATAGGGTGTACAGGAAAAAATTAATTTTGCACTGAAACTATCACATGACTCTAAAGAAGTCAGTGGAAAAGTCAGTAAGTCCTTTATTAAAATTAATAAATTTAATTTTATTAAAATTAAAAGTTAAAAAGTCCTTATTTTTGCAAAAGAATTTAATTTTAAAAAAACAACTTTTATTTCAATCCAAGAAAAATTCTTAAAACTTTGTAAAGAATACAATCTCTCCATTTTTTTCCTGTTTGGTCCCTATGCATGAATCACAGCCATTGATTTTTAGCTTGTTTCCCTACCTCATGTCCCTGAACATTTAGATCCATCTTGTAAATTACTGTTAAATTAGATTTTTCCAAGAGTTTATCTGATTATATAACTACTCCACTCAAGAATGTCCATGGGTTTTATTTTGTTTTCTACATTCAGTTAATTTCTCTATCACTTTCAGGAACTTTCTTATTGAAACTTAATTTATCCGTTCCATCTTCTTTATGATTATTTAGGTCTCTCTCTCTCCCATTGAGCTCTTTTCTCTCAACCATTGTTTCTACATATCATTTTCTCCTCTATAACCATGTATTTTTTCCTGCCATTTTCCTCCTGGAAGATTTCATAAACACCCTTTTATTCTTAAGGCATTTCCTCAGCCTCCTCCTCCAAACACAATTCTATTAACTTTGGTGTTTTTACCATTTATTTCCTCAATCATTTCTCCAGTACTGTTCCCAGTGATATAGTCCCAACTGGGAATGATCTTAATGGACAGTCAATCTTCCTATGTAAAGAATATAAAAAGAATAACAATAGTATTTACTTATCAAAATTATTTTGGCACGTAACCTCCAATATATTTATTTTTAACATTATCTTAATAAGTTACAACATTAAGTTTACAAAACAATGAATTTTGCATCTGATTCACATTGGAAGGCTCAATTAGACATTTACTGGTTACATTGTTGAAGGATCTTATGTTGATTTTTAGGAAGATGGGAAACAAATTGGCAATACCTATTTTTTTTAATTTAGTATATATGACTACAGAATGCATTACAATTCTTATTACATATAAAAAGCACAATTGTTCATATCTCTGGTTGTATACAAAGTATATTCACACCAATTTGTGTCTTCATGCATGTATTTTGGATAATAATGTCCATCACATTCCACCATCATTTCTAACCCCATGGCCCCTCCTTTCCCCTCCAACCCCTCTGCCCTATCTAGAGTTCGTCTATTCCTCTCATGCTCCCTCTCCCTATCCCTATCCCAATACCTATTTCGAAAAATCGCCACAAAAGAACTAGTGTTGATACATTTTATGGCTTGAATGTTGGGCACTTGGCTACTCATTTCCTTTTCTGTCGAAGTGGATCCAGGAGTGGCCTGATTGTAATTCCTCTTTATTTCTTCTTCCTCTAAACATTAAGTGGCCTTTTATTTAGGCATATCCTCAGTTTATTCATTTTCCTAAGAGATTGTCTATCTTGTCTTCCATCCTGATTAATATAAGAGTAAACAAGAGTTCTTATTACCAAAAGAGAATTTGTGCACACCGATTATTGTCACAAAACACAATCACCATGTCTCTGATGGTGTTATTTAATGGCATATGCACTGGGAATTCCAGAAGGAAATGGGACCTTTTATACCTTCAGATATTCTAAACTACATTCCACATGAGGATTATCAGAAATATGTTCATATGCACAAATATTATTTTGATTTTTAATGAGATTATGTTTAATAGTATTTCTTTACCTACATCGATGCATAATAAAAAGCCTACTGTTTGAAAGATATATTGTGTTATAGTTGTTATACATGTATGGACATGAGGTATCCCCCAAAACTTCTGTTGACACAGGAATATTCAGAGGTAAGTGACTAGATTGTGAGTGTGGTGTCTGATTAGTCTGTCCTTGGTTAGATGGACTGACTGGGTGGTAACTGTAGGCAGGTGAGCTGTGGCTGGAGGAGGTGGGTCACTGGGGCTGTGTCCTGGAAAGGCACATCTTCCCTGTGACCTCCTACCTTCCTCCTTCTCTCTCTGCTTCCTGATCCTGCTGTGAGCTGAGCAACTTTTCTTCACTAGGCCCTTCCACCATGATGTTTTGCCTCACCTTGGGCCCAAGCAATGGAGTTGACTATCTGTGGACTGAGACCTCTAAAACTATGAGTCCCAAATACATTTTTCCTCCTCTAAGTTGTTCTTTTTTATTGTTTTATTTTTATTTTATTGTTTTTAGTACCAAGGATTGAACTCAGGAGTGCTTAACCACTGAGTCACATCCCCAGCCCTTTTTTATATTTTATTTAGAGATAGGACCTCACTGAGTTGCTAAGTACCTTGCTTGTAAGTTGTTCTTTTTTGGGTATTTTGGTCAAAGTGACACAAAAGCTGATTAAAGTAATACTAATGCACCAAAATACCACACAGCACTGTCCTTGGTGCCTGGCCTTGCAGGGGCCTCAGTGTCTTCATTTGTAAAATGGGAGAAATTATATAAACCTTTCTTTGTGTGGCATCATAAAAATCTAAGTGAGGCAATTTAGGTAATACACTGTGTGATAACTCAGAAACTCACCAAATCAATGGTTCTTCTGCACCTCAAATAGAGCCCTGAGTATTTCTCAACTTCATTAAATGGTAAGTTCTTAGGGTCTCCTTAATATTGGCAAAACTGCTGTTGTCATAGCATTTTAATATTTTTGTCATTACTAAAAACATTTCTTAATTCCAGGTTGATTATGCCATTATGATTATTTCTTTGATTATGATTCTGCAAATGTCCCTTGTCCTCTTTAGGACACATCAAGCCTCTCCTTGTGGCCCTCCACACAATTCTGCATCAAACACATTCCCCACTCCTAATGTCACGGGCCATCTCTTCTGCCTGGTCTCAAGTTTGAGCTCCATGAATAAAACATACAGAGCTCAGACAACACTAAGACCTGCCCACCTCCCATCTGGACCATGACACATGCCATCCTACCTCCTGGGCACCTGCATGTCCTCTTCCAATCTCACCCCAAATTCCTCCAAAACAAGGAATTCACTCTGCACTATGCCATCCCTCAGCACCAGCTAGGTATTTCTAGCCTGTTCCCCCTCACACTGTGTTGTCCCTGACTGTGTACCCTTCCTCACTCCTCATCTAATCTTATTTGCTTGTATTCCAAGTGCTCAGGCCATTTTAAGCCTGTAAATCCATGTGGAATGAAGGAATACATTGAAAGGCATAATATAATTATAAAAAATGTATGTATTTGCAGCACTTTAATTCTCTCAGTCCATTAGAGTAAATGCTGACAAAATTGTAATAATGTAATTTGAGCATTTTGAATACACTAGAAGCCCATGTATTCTTATTAGGCTAATGTCACCATTACATTCCATCTAATGACATTATCTGCCCTCTCACTTCTCTGAGCAACCTAATATCAGTGTGGAGAATTTGTGAGGCATTGCTCTTAGAAAAAATTATTTTTAAAATAGGGTAAAATGTAGGAGTGGCTTTGATCCAAATGGACAAAAGAATCGTTCTAGAAAAGAATGCCATCTCAGAGTTGGGCCCTGAATTCCTTTGGCCCAGCTTACACCAGGAGAAACAGATGACTTCAGAGATCCTGAAATTGTGTGTGTGGCTCTGCTGTCTGTGAGCTGGAGGCTGACAGGAACTTTCCAGAGAGTTGCCTAAGAGAAATGCCAAGAAACCAGTGTAGAACACAATTTGACTAATAAAGATCACTCTAACCATTTATAGATGTTAAAAAGATATCACCAGTGATAAAATGTCATTGTTTAACAGAGAAGATATGTTACACAAAAATTCTTCAACTGATAAGATTTAAATTTAATTTTAAAGTGTTCTGTGTCATTTTGACATAGTAAGATAGTGAGTTATATCATCATCATCATCATCATCATCATCATCATCATCATTTGAGAGATAAATAACAATACAAATACAGCAATTACAGTTGATTAATGCCAGGCACTGCTATAATGGTTCTATATTTATGACTTATTTAATTATTTTGAGAAATTCAAGAGGTGGGCACCATACCCTGGGTAAATAAACTGAGGCACAGAGAGATTGAGCGGACTGATGATATAGGACTCTGAACCAATAAACTGGGAACCCTCTCCTTTCCTCTCCATGGGAGGGTCATTCTCTACAAATATTAGAAGTAGGTCAGGAAGCTTATTGATTCACTCAGCCCACGTGGCTGGCACAAAGCTGATAATTTGTCAAGAGAAAGTTCTATTCCATGTTAGGTTGTGCATGTGTGTGTTTGTGTTGTGCATTATTTTCTTGGGGGAGGAAAAGAATACCAAACCATTTTAGTTCATTAAAAATATAAACAATATTAACAAATAACTGAATGCAACCTTTTTTCAATGTTGGAATTGAATGAAACACACTGCTGATTTGGGGAAAAAACCTTTAGCATTGTTTGCCCACCTGATTTTGCTCCAGAGATAAATATGTGGTGAAGATGCCTGGGCGAGAACTATGTAGCAGAGCACTCAGATGGAAGCTTTATTCCAATGGGAATATAAATATTATGGAAGCCATCCATCACCCAGGCCCTATTGGATCTGGGTGAGACTGGGGAACCTTCTGAGAGTGGTGATTTCCGTGGGTAATTATAAACTTATTATTCTAAGCCCTAAGAGTGTGGAAAGACTTGAAAAGCTGAGGAACTCTGGTTTTCAGTTTAGAATACTGGTACCCAATCCAGAGAGAAGACAAATGCTATTTCCTGTGGAGTTAAGAAGGAAGACATGCCTACACATACATTTAAAACACAATGAAAAATAGCAGATAATTCTGAATTTACTCTTGCTCTAGATATGATACTTTACAAGAGAGGATTGATATCAATATGTGTATTTAAATATAAATGTCTTAAAAATAAGCATGCTGTTTCTAGAAGGTATTTATTTGGGTGTAGTGAAAATATGAGAAAGAATTGATGCCACACTATAATCTGTATAAATAAATAAGAAAAAATTTACACCATAGTATGATCTACCTAAGTTAGTAAGATAGTGGCTGGCAGGTTGGGATTCTGGGATATGAATATAAAAGTCTGAGTCATGTGACATTTAAAGATCTAGTGAGGAGCTCCCCATCTTCTAAGCAATGAGGAGGCTTTGGCAGAGCCTCAGGTTTGAATCCTGCCAGTCATATTTCCCAGGGGCTGCAGGCCCTACTCAGTCTGAATTAAGAGTGTGGATGCCTCCAGGTGTGCTCAGGTACAAAGCAGTAATTCAGAAAAACCAAACCAGACTGAGTGACTTCCACAAGGGAAGTGCTGCAGAAACAGCAGAGTTGAGCCTTGATGTTTTTTCCTGTTAGAACAACTTCACCATTGGGCTCAGTCCATCATCTGTAAACTTGCTTTTGCTAACTGGTCTTTTCTAAAGAGTAGTTTCCTGCTGGGAATGGTTCATGTAACTTCCACACACTTTTGACAAGCAACTAACAAAATAAGTGACTGGTTTCATTTTAATGAAGAATTATGACTTGATAACTGCACAATCTCAAAAAATAACCCAAAAATTCAGAAAACAGTTCTCTTAAAAAAACAACAACTTTACATACTTTATGTTGTGGAAGAAGGAGAAAATTCCTCACTTCAATTTGTACACAGAATTTAAACAGTCATAGTTGAAATAATGCAACTTTCCAATCCTTCATAAAGGAAAAATTTGGCAAATTGTTTAATATTATTCAATGGGTTGTGATTTTTAGTTAGCTATTAACATTTAGTAATAAAGTTAATACATTTTTAATAAACAATTCATAATTAGAAATATTTAATTATGAATTTGAAAGATTTTAAAAATTTGCTTTTATGGATGTATAACTCATGTTAGAATAGCTAACAAAAATTCATATAGATATATATATAATATATATATATATATATATATATTATATATATACCATTTCACACAAAAATTTTGTTAGGCATACAAAATGTTTCTAAGAGCAGAATATGTAAGAAATGTTATGATCATATTACAAGCGATTTTCATCTAAATTCACAAACATTAAGATGACCATAGCTCAAAGTTAGTCATTAAATAGAGGGGGGAAAAAGATTGAATGTTTGAACATTGAACAACATGATAAATCAGCTCAGTACATATTGCTGAAACTATTGACTAGATATACCATTGTTTTGTAGTTCTGTGTATTCTCAGGGAAGTCCTCTTAAGTTTGATCTTCATTCTTTTCAAAGATCATCCACTGTTATTTTAGTTAATTTTGAATTTCTAAATTTCATTTAATCTTTTTAATTTTAAATTTAATCTCATAACAAGAAAATTTTCTGAGGATTCATATGGAAAACAAATGTGATATATATAATGAAACAAAAGTTTATGAGCCCACAGGCTTTCCTACAAGAAATCATAATCTAGTCTAGGGAAATTGGCAACTCCACTATAAAATCCATTTGATGATAATTTGATGGTAGTCATTTTTGTTTTACTGATGTTTACCTTTAATTTTGAACATTTGAACCGAGTCATGGAATGATAACACCTGGCTTTAGAAGCTGTCTTCACGCCTGTCAATCCTGTTGCTTAAGGCCTTTGGCTGAGATAGGGTTGTCTTCCGTAAGCAGACAAGACAGTGAACAAGCCTGGTCCTACCATGTGGGTTTGGAGAGTATTGGAAATGAAAAATGAGGGACAGAACCAATGTTGCAACCTTGGACTTCCTCCTCTGGTCCAAACCAATAACAATAGCCAGACTTTCTTCTCAGGAATCTAATCTGTGTATCTCAGCCTGAAGGGATCAGGTGCTGTAGAGGAGGGTATGTGGAAATGAAAATGAATTCATTCCATCCTTCTCATAGCCACCCTTCACTCTGTGAGGTCCCACAGCATGATGACTTGCTGCCAACCTTAACCATTCCTGGTTCACCTTAAGAGCTGCTCTGGAAACCATCTTCTGCTCTAGAACCATTAATGCTCCATCCATCTCCACTCTCCTTTCTCCGCCACCCTTGGGCAGAAACAGGCCCATGGATTAGACACTTCATTTTCTGTGAGGAAAGGATGACATAATTCTTACCTCATTCAATTAGACTGATGATTCACTAACATAACATCAACACCAGAAGCCGCTGTCATGAACTCTTATTAATCCCAGGTGTATCACTGTGCATTTCATGTGGGTTTTCTCTTTTTGTCCTCATGATACTCTATGAGGTAGCTAGTATTATCATTCTCATTTTAATTTGGCAGCTATAGACCAGATGGACTAAATAATGTGCCCTGCATAGCACAACTGGTGAGTGATGGAACAGTCTCTGTCTGGGCAGCCTGATTTCAGATCTTGGGATGTAGTTAATGCAGACCCTCCTGGCAAAGCCCTGGTCAAGTTCTTATAGCATAGAAGCTGCTCAGAAAAATCCTTCTCATCCCATTTGCTTCAAACTAAAGATCACTGGCATTATTCAGGATGAGCAAGAGGCCTCTTCACCTGGTGTTGGGTCTGAGTGGAGGTTGACTTGGGAGCACTTTTGGTATGTTTTGGAATATTCAAGACAAGAGTATCAATTTCCATTCCACCTTAGCCCACCATCTGTGGCAGACTGTGCTCACTCCAAAGAAAGGCATCAATCTGCCCTGATGTGGATATGAGAAGATGTGAATTTACTTCCACCTGTAAGCTTTGGGATCCTCTGGCCTCCAGAATATTCTCTCTTGCTGCCAGAGTGGTGCTTGACTATCTTCTGTTTCACTCATTTGTGTTCTTGTTGTCTACAACCTTTGTTTTCTGTCTCTATAAAGATTCTGCTTCTCCCAAAGGGATTCCCAGGAAACTGTATTCCATCTTCCTCAGGATTAGCCAGACACTATCTTTAGGAAAATCTATTTGTTTGTTTTTTTAAATTGATGACTGATAAGCAGTTTGATAAGCAGTTTCAGAATGGAAAGAAAGAAAGAGAGAAAGAAAGAGAGAGAGAGAAAGAAAGATAAACTAGACTCTAGGCTCAGTATTTGCCAGTGCTTAGAGAATAAAGCTACTGATAGTTTTTCATTTCATTGATAGCCTATTAATTTTCTTAAGCATCATCCTGATGCACTCAATAACCGATAAAGTAATTCTTACCTCTTTCATTTTGTGAAATATTAATACTTAGTAAAGTTAAAAACATAAAACAAAAATACACATTTGGACTTTGGTATTCATCCTGAAGGTACTGTCCAACCCCAGGGCACTTTAAGATTTAAATCTCTGTCTCATCATTCATAAAATGAACATCTCACAAGGGTAATTGTATGCGAAATGATTAGTTTCTATAAAAGTTATGAAAATGAAAACACTGTCACCAAACTGTTATACATTGGGTCCTTTCTTACTTTAGTTTTTAAGGAAATTGGCTGTCTGGCCATTTCATTGTCATTGCAAATCTGTTCCTATATTTCTTCTGCTTCACATCTATGCTAAGCAGATGCTCAGCAAGTCCATGATGAACGGAACTAAGTGTTTTGCTTCAGTGGCATGTATTGACTGTTCAGCTGCACATGAGAAACCCAAGACTGCTCCAACTACAATGTCTCCTGAGGTATATGGTTAATTCAGTGTACACTGGATAGAAGAACAAGACTTATACAAGACTTCATTTTTATTACCATAATTCTTTACAGCATTACATAAATTCATGGTGGCATCATGAATAAGACATGTGCAAGCTACATGTTCTGAAATGGAAGAGTGCAGGTCCCACTCATAATGATGATACAAAAACTCAGAGTTATTTTGTGAATGTAATGCTTTAACACCATTCAGACAACATTGATGCAGATGTTGTAGAATAGAAAAGGGGAAATTATCTTCCTTCCATTGTCTAGGCTGATGCTGAATTCCCAGGCTTTATTCCCATGTGTTTCTGTTTCAGCTAAATCATGTCAGTCACTATGAATATAACAGAAGGAAGACTGGACTTCCTGAAAGGAAGCTTATCTCAACTAAAGTGATCACATGGCAATATAGAGCTGATCTTTCCAAATAAAGGGGGAAAATAAAGTTGTACATTTTTTAATGTTGTTTTTCCCCCTTTCATCTTCTATCACAAAAACCCAGAGTGGCATTAAAAATCAGTCAGAGTTCCATGTACAGAGCACTATAAATAACAAGTCCTCAAACCCATATTTAGGATGCAAATAAAATCTCTACAGATACTATTTTAAATAGGAATGGCTTATAAAATTTGGTTGCATGCTGCAGAAAAAGCTTTCCTTTTGTGGGAAGGGGTTATTTCTGTTGTAGAAGTTCAAATACTTTCCCCATCATTTTCAAAACAGATTAAAATCCAATCTCCCTAATGGAAAGAAGTGATGTCCTGATTTGCAAATTCTGTCATGTCTGTATCTGGCTCCCAAAGTGCTATCATTCTCTTTTTTAAAATTCTGTTGTTGGACTCTTGTAAGCTCAGTGCAAAGTATGGAATTTCAAATGGATATGGTGTTGGGGCCTGTTTACTGGGTGCATTTGTTAATTGTCTCAGTTGCTTATTTCAATCAATAAGAGAAAAATCAAATAATTGACATATTAGTGGTTTTTGAACAGTTGATATTAGACTCCTAATCTTAGGATGGAGATTTAGAGATGCCATATGCACAGCCAGTTGGAATGCCTTAATATAATTGGTTAAAGAAGATTCACCTCTTTTATCATATAAGATTTAGCATTTTTCATTATCTCTATTCCCTGTTGGCATGTATTTTATTAGATGGTTACTCTACTCTAGGCATTGTACTAGAATTTTCCATGACTTGTTTCTAACTCAATTTTATCCATCTTTTTTTTTTTTTTTTTTACTTAAAGGAAATAGACTTAGAGATGTTACAAGGGCCTCAAGGTGGAAGATGTCACATGGTAGGTATATGGGGGGGAAAGGGAGAGAGGGAAGGGTGGGGGGAGAGAGAGAGAGATCAACTGTGAAAGGAAATAAGAGAGAGGAGAGACCAGGTTATCTCTTTAACATCTGGATGTACTGGAACCTCTGAGAAATACACCAATTCCTTCCATGGGTGACACCCCCATTCCTTCCATGGTGACCCCATCATCTCTTAAAGGTCCCATCACCTCAATGCTGTTACATTAGGGACAAAGCGTCAAGCACATTAACCTTAGGGGGATATACTCCACCATAGCAAGGTCTAAATTTGAAGTCTTCTTATGTGACTTATATGATGTCATGAAATTGTTTTTTATGTTTTCTATTGCAGTGAGAGCTAATTCCCAGGGATGTTACAAAAAAAAAAAAAAAAAAAAAAGTAGGTATATCCATGATCAAAATCTGAGTAACAACAATTAAAAATAAAATTTATTATCAGAACTTTTTTACAATAGAATTTCTTATAGCCCTAAAATATGCTAAAATTGTGAATTACCAAAGAGAGCCAGAATATAGAGTGGTATTTCCCAAACTTGTTTTTCTCCCCTAGAGAGAACTCACTAAGAAAAATAACCTCAGAAGGACTCTCCCCTAGAAGTTCTCCCCCTAGAATTTGGCAGTGCCCCTAAGAAGTACTGCATCACAGTCCAGTAAGTCACCCAATACCCAGCAGTAAACACCTGTAGCTTGTCTAACCAACAGTCATTAACTGATGCATTCATCCACTTTATTTTAAAACATCAACTAGATGGACCCTTGTGTCAGGTCCTGTTTTAGGCACTCAGGACCTGGAGATAAGCAACAAGGTCCTCAGTCTGAAGTGGCTCATTTCCTTTCTTGTCACTTTGCAAGTCAGTGCAAGTCAGTGATAAGCACATGACCAGGGCACCCCCACACAAACCTGGGAGGATGGAGGCAAAGGAACCCCATCCCCATAGTCTGGCTGGGAAGAGATTCTGCACTGCAACCACAGGGGCACCTCTCCTTGGAGACTGAGGCACCTATTGCATGTTCAGCCATGCGCTCATTCCTGAGGGCACTGCCCAGGAACTGCTGAGAGCCATGAGCATGACAGAACAGACCTTCCAGAAACTTCCACACATGCATTCTCCCCTCAAGGTCAGATACTGAAACACAGCCATAGCTCCCTTGTTTGTTCTGCTTCGTCTTTTTTTTTTTTTTTTTTTTGAGGGGGGGGTGCTGCAGTTTAGAGTGGGAGCATCTTTTCTATTGAAATCCTCATTCAAATGCGGGGGAAGTAAACTGCTTTCTACATGTGGCAGTTAGGGGCCAGCAACATTTAAAGGTATGTGTGTACTTGGCACATGAGTCACTCTGGAATTCTTTCAAACTCTCTTCATTGCTGTAGGCCTCTCCAAAACATGAAATGCTATGCTACCTCTCTTCTGAAAACCTATATAAACTGACTATTTGAGTATTACATCAAATAGAAGAAAAAATAAGTTTTGTTGCCCTTTAGTTGAAGGGCTTAACAGACTAATATTGATGCCCTTTAGTTATTCCTCATTTCAGTTTCAATTCTGATTATACCTTAAAGGGAAAGCAAAACCAATATATAAAAAGTACATGTGATTAAATGAGATACCAAAGACTTAGTGGTGATTTTATAACAGGAGCTGATGTGTGAAAAATTCTTCCACACTGACTTTCTTAAGGCTTGTCTATGATTTAACATTCAGTCACAGAATAAACAGTATCCTTTACATCTCTGCCCATTGACTGTTTTCTAAGTTATCTTAAAATAGACTATGGTGTATGTTCATGAATTCATTCATTAGTCAGTGTTGTTTATTTAAAATAAGGAAAGCTCTCTATCCAGAATTCCTTAATAGGGAGTAATGTGCTTATCTACCAAAATGTACAGCAGAAGGATTCCAAGAAGTCAGAGACCCATGTGCACCAAAAACAGGATTTGCTTGTTTATTGGGAAAACACTGGTGGCCACCTCATATGCTGCCAGCCCAGCTTCCTGCTTCCACTCCTCTACATGTGCACATACACACACACACAAGCACAGAGTCACACACATCGTCACACACATTCACTTCCACATTTATTTTGCATTACTTCCATGCAAACACTCACATGTAGACATGCATATACATACATGCAAGCACATGCACAGTCATATACATATATATATACAAACACTTTGGAGACATAAATCACACATATACAGATACATGTTCATTTAGACTCAGACACACACTCTTACAGACACACATATGCAAATAAAAAAACATGCATGCAAATAGTCACAAATGCACATACATACATACAAAATGCACACATACATGCAAACACACTTTCACATTGACACACATGTATAGACAGACTGCAAACAGATACACAATATACCCACAAACACACACTTACATATACATACACATATACACCATTATACACACATAGGTCCCTATATACACAAAAAGGCAAGCACACACACAGACATGAAGAGACACATGTACATAGACCCAGAGCCACAAGTACACATGTACACCGACACACACACACATACACATGCATACATATTCAGAGAGAAAATACATACACATACACAAACACAATGGATACACACATGCACACACAGAGACACACATAAACATGGAAGCACAGGTGGAACACACACAGCCTGACTTCTTTTGAGGGATGGGGAAGGGGAGAAAGCCACTTTTCCTCTATTTCCCATCCTGATTCTCCAATCCATGCTTCCTGAAGTCTGTCCTAAGTAGGAATCAGCACCAGATGTGAACTCCATTCCTCTAAAGCAAGGTCTCCCGTCTGTCGTTTTCCAGCAGGAGAAAGATAAACCTGCTGGGGAATGCGGAGCGAGGGGCTGGGGAACCAGGTAGCGGGCACTGGCTGGCTGCCCTGACCTCCACATCCTCCTCACTCCAGCTCATGGTTTCTGATGCACAGAAACCTGCCTTAAGTTTGTTGTAAGTAAATAAAAGCAAAGGTGTGCTGGTAAGGCAAGCCCATCACCTGTGACCCTGAAGCATGACCGATGGAGGACTGTCAATCAGACCCTGCTCTGATTTCCATCTGAAGTTGCTCTGTGTCCTTTACCTCCTGGAGCCTGAGTTTGTTTCTTCTCTCCCAGGATACTGATGGTGGTACCTGGTCCCAAGTCCCCATCATTTAATAGTTCAACACCCTTCCCCTGCCTGCAGGATCCAGCAGCGCTTCCTCTAAGCCTGAGCACTGCTGGCCCTCAAGCCTGCTTACTGGTCGAACTTCCAAGCCCTGCTTCTGTTTCTTCTGTGACGCCATTTTGTCCCTTTTACTGAAACTATAGGTGTGTGTGTGTGTGTGTGTGTGTGTATTGGGTCAGGAGGAGCTGCTCACCATATAAAAACCTGAAAGCACATCATGTCTTCTAAAGTAAAGGACACTGACAGCAATTTTTCTTAAAAGTGGCAAAGAGTGCACTTCTTTTCTGGCAGCCAAGTCAAACCACAGTGACTTTTACTATATTCTTAAAATATCCTATTATTACACACAACTGTTGATGAACTTTCCTTTCTCCTCATCCCATTATTGTGATCAGAAAGGAGCAGCTAGTTTAAAGTGTTCTTAAACTGTATGTTAGGGTCCTAAGGGAATCTACCAAAATGTATAGCAGAGGTATCATTGTGGAGCCCTGGGGGTTTTCATCTGATTTTTAACAGGTTTTGAGACACCTCCAGAAAAGCACTATCTGAAGCCAAAGCTAGCCAGGACCAGGGCCAAGGCATGCTGTCTTCAACAACCCTAGAGTCAATCCTCAGAAAACCTTTGAGAATGAATCCATCATAGGTGCCTGGGCCTCCACCCATGCACAGGGTCATCAGGGCACAGAAAGTTGTGTTTCCCAAGAACTCTTTCAAATTCTACTGATATTTATAGAAATGTCCAAACTGGAGGCAACTGAAAAATATTGCAATGGCCACTTCTGACCACCACACTGCTGGAATACCACCTTAAATATTCCACATTGTTCCCCACCTAGGTCAACAGCCTGTGCTCTAATTTTAAGTCAGAAGAAGTTGAACTTAATTATGCAGCCCAGGGGGAACCAGTAGAAAAATGGAAGCCATTTCACAGCCAGTACATAACATGAGCCAAAGCCTTGAACCAGCCACGCTGATCAACCCCAGCAAGAACTGTGACCACCAAGTAATGGAGGAGCAGGAGTGAAGAGAAGAGACCCAGCAGAGGAATTAAACCAAGCTGGTGGCACCTCTATGCCATGAAGCTGTGTGTCCCTGTGGGTTCTCTACAGACTTCAGAAAGCCAGACACAGTATCCCCTGTGTGAACAACATGTTTTTTAAAAGTCATGACAACTCAAGACACGTGTATTTCTGTGTGTGTAGCACGTTGTAGACAGCATATTAGAACATCTGTGGACTTCAGCTCGATCACCGGCAAACATCAGGCAGACATTGGGAGGGTTTGTGAGTTTAGCCTTCCTTGAAGCTCCCTATTAATTTACAAGACTATTTTTATAAATCTACACAGTTCAGATGTATTTGAATTGGCATAATTTTCCAATCATTACATTATCTCTTTTAGGTTTTAAGATTTTGAATAGTTCCTCCTTGCCTGACTTCGGAGTTTCTGCATTCTGATCCAGAGGCTGCTCTGGTTTGGACCTTTTCTGATAGCCACTCTGCATTCTTTAAATTCTTTATCTAAGGTAAATTGAACTTTTCTAAGGCAGCTGTAGGTGAAATGTCACTTAAGTCAAATTGCTCAGTCTAAATTCCATAACTCTTGTGCCATACGCTCTGCAATCTCTTCTTTCCCCCAAGCAATAGGTGCTCATCTTCCTCCAACGCCTTCCTCTTTACCTCATGGCCAGGGTATTTACTCCAGGGCTTTGGACAAACCAGTCCAGACAGGGCCCAGGAGGACTGGTCTCAATTACAGGGAGCAGAGTTAGCACAGCAAGCCTAAGAAAAGGAATACTCATGAATCAGATTCCCTTTCTCAAGTTATTTTCTATTGGTTGGAGATAGAACACCATCATAGCAATAAAATCTAGCTATAAACACATAAAATAATACATTATATTCAAGTTATTTTATAGCTTACCAATAGCTATATAGCTTGTATAGGACATTTCACCCAACATTTCTATAACTGAAACTTTTAACTGAAGATAAATTCAGGATTGTTTCGACTAGATTACCTGTCTTGAAGATAAAATATTCAACTTGTACCTACACAGAAGCAATAAAATAAATTGCTTGACTTTGAACCAAAATGTCTTCCAAGAGAAACCTAGTGAAAATATCCTTGGTGTAAAGGGGACTGACTAAGCTTTGTCAACCTGTATTTCAGACTCACTCTTGAAGTATTTTATCCCCAGGTGAGAACTGTAAAAATCTACATACAAAAAACTACAACTATCCAAATACAAAAAATATCTAAAAGTAAAAAAGGAAAAAGAAAAGACTATTTTGGATTGTTTTTATGTGGAATATTGGATTAATGCAAAATTATGATCTGGATCCTAGAATGGCTAGAGAGATTTATAAAGTCATTGAAGACCACTGTGTGAGACATAATAAGCATATGCTTTTCAAAGTTTCTTCCTTAATCTACAACAACAGCAGCAAAATCACCTTTTCTTCTTGCCATGCATGTCGAGAATATTTTTTTTAATTATTTGTAGTAGGCACCACTTAGAGAAGAGATAATTAACATATGAAAGAGGCCCAACTCCACATTCTGTACCTTGCCAGTACAGTGGCCTAAAGGAGGTCACTAAACTTATCTGAGCTGCTGTATCTTCTTCTGTCTGCATAAATATCCCTGCTGTTCCTGGGAGCATCCGTGAGATAAAGAGATTGAAAACATGAAGGGAAAATAAGGATAATAGAATGTTACACTTTATTCCTAAAAATCTCCATGCCCTATTTAGAGAAATGAAATCAATATTGGAAGAATGAACAGAAGTCTTTCCTTTGAGCTATTTAGTGCCATAGAATCTTTTCTTAGTTAGAACTGATGAGAACTCCCATAGATTACAGACAGGAGATAATTCTTAGTATCGGCTAAGAGCTCCATTGTGACCTGATTTCTCCTCCCATGACAACGGCAGGGTTTACCACCAGGACTCCTTCCTTTTCATCTAGACCTCTTTCTTCCAAGGATCATGGGCTATGGCTTTTGCTTGAGCTTGCACGTTTGACCACCTATCTAATCAGGGTAGCTCTCAGTATGACATCATCCCTTGATGAAGAGAAGAGAAGAGAAGAATATCCCAGAAACCAAATCAGATTAAACAAACACTGGGTAACATCCCTCCTCTTTAAACAAAGGCCACACAAAAGAAATGGTGTTGTTACCAAGACAAGTAACACCAGGCCCATTTGTCAGAAGAAAAAGTCAGATGCTACATGTGATTCCCACAACATGATTATTCTCCATTGAAATGTTATTTTTTTCTCTTTAAGTCTTAATGGCACAATTAAGGGTCTTATAATTTTTAAATTAAACAAAACAGTGTGTTTATTTTAATGGACCACAAATACATCAAGAAGCAAAGCTGCTTTCTCTGCGGAATCACCATGGCGGCTGGGACCCTGTACACATACCCTGAAAACTAGAGGGCCTTTAAGGCCCTCATCGCTGCTCAGTACAGTGGGGCTCAGGTCCACGTGCTCTCCACACCACCCCATTTCCATTTTGGCCAAACCAACCGTACCCCTGAATTTCTCCGCAAATTTCCTGCTGGCAAGTTTCCAGCATTTGAGGGTGATGATGGATTCTGTGTGTTTGAGAGCAATGCCATCGCCTACTATGTGAGCAATGAGGAGCTGCGGGGAAGTACTCCAGAGGCAGCAGCCCAGGTGGTGCAGTGGGTGAGCTTTGCTGATAGTGACATAGTGCCCCCAGCCAGTACCTGGGTGTTCCCTACCTTGGGCATCGCACCAAAACAAACAGGCCACTGAAAATGCAAAAGAGGAGGTGAGGCGAATTCTGGGGCTGCTGGATGCTCACTTGAAGACGAGGACTTTTCTTGTGGGCGAACGAGTGACACTGGCTGATATCACAGTCATCTGCACCCTGTTGTGGCTCTATAAACAGGTCTTGGAACCTTCTTTTCGCCAGGCCTTTCCCAATACCAATCGCTGGTTCCTTACCTGCATTAACAGCCCCAGTTCCGGGCTATCTTGGGTGAGGTGAAACTGTGTGAGAAGATGGCTCAGTTTGATGCTAAGAAGTTTGCAGAGAGCCAGCCTAAAAAGGACACCCCACGGAAAGAAAAGGGTTCGAGGGAAGAGAAGCAGAAGCCCCAGGCAGAGTGGAAAGAAGAAAAAAAGGCAGCTGCCTCAGCTTCAAAGGAGGAGATGGATGAATGTGAGCAGGCACTGGCTGCTGAGCCCAAGGCCAAGGACCCCTTTGCTCACCTGCCTAAGAGTACCTTTGTGTTGGATGAATTTAAACGCAAATACTCCAATGAGGACACACTCTCTGTGGCCCTGCCATATTTTTGGGAGCACTTTGATAAGGATGGTTGGTCCTTGTGGTACGCTGAGTACCGCTTTCCTGAAGAGCTCACCCAGACCTTCATGAGTTGCAACCTCATCACTGGAATGTTTCAGCGATTGGACAAGCTGAGGAAGAACGCCTTTGCCAGTGTCATCCTCTTTGGAACCAACAATAGCAGCTCCATTTCTGGAGTCTGGGTCTTCCGAGGCCAGAAACTTGCCTTTCCGCTGAGTCCAGATTGGCAAGTGGGCTACGAGTCATACACATGGCGCAAACTAGATCCTGGCAGCGAGGAGACCCAGACCCTGGTTCGAGAGTACTTTTCCTGGGAAGGGGCCTTCCAGCATGTGGGCAAAGCCTTCAATCAGGGCAAGATCTTCAAGTGAACATCTCTTGCCATCACCTAGCTGCCTGCACCTGCCCTTCAGGGAGATGGGGGTCATTAAAGGAAACTGAACATTGAAAAAATAAAAAAATAAAAAAGAAGCAAAGCTGCTTCTCAAAAACTAAAGATGCACAATGAATTTAAAAATAACATACCAGGAGCATGAGGATGCATGGGAGGAATTCACATAACTCCATATCAGAGGCAGAGATAATCTGATATGTGCAGAGGAAAACAATGCTTCCCTTCCTCTTTTTAGGCAAACAAAAGCTTCATACATATTTATTTAATTTTGTCAATTTACATTTTTCCTTATCAGACTCAAGTCCAAAGGTCAGAGAGGGCAGTCTCCAAAACTGACAGCTAGGTGACCTGCAAGGATTCTTCAGGAAAGGAAGTCATCCTTAGATCCTTTAAATGGAATTCATAAAATACATGCAAATTTTTGTAAAGTACCAAAGTTGCTGAAGACATCACAAAATTGCACAGCTGGTCATCTTCCCAAATATCATAAGCTAATATCATGCTTAGAATAAGATTCTGTAGCAATTTATCTGCATGTGTCAACTCATTCGTCACACTACTAAATATACCGCTGACTTATGTGCTTCCTTACTCTGAGTGCCTGTGGGTTCCATTGTGATCATTCAGAAAGGAAGCTGATTTAAAAAGACATATTAGCATTCATATGTTACAGGATTCCAATGCATTGTTGGGGAAGGCTCCCAAAATCATCCATGAGGAAAATAAATTATATTTTTTTCATATATGTTGTAAAACTTTTATTTAACAAATCCCCCACAGTAGCATTTAAAATAATACATTTCAAAGGGAATCATTGCAGCATTTCATTGAAAATGAACTCTCCTGTTGACTGAGGATCTGCAGACAGCAGGATCTCTACCAGGCCTATGATTGAGTCAAATCAAAACATTGTTCTTTAGACAGGAATCCAGTATCTTATGGTTATCTAGTTATATGATCTTTATCCTAAAATTGAAAGAAAAATAATTCTTCTGGCCCACGTAAGTTTGTCGGAATAACTTGAGGATTTATGGTTATTTTAAATGGGACTACTAAGTGCCAACATTTATGAAAAGTATAATGGTTTATAATGAAAATCTCCTGTCTTTTCAAAGATATAATTTATTAGACTCCATATGCTTAGTACTCAAAAAAAATTTTTTTTTAAGTAATGTCATTTTGCTGAGAGAGAAACTAGGAAGGTTTAAAAAAAAAAGTGTTGTTTCCGCTCAATCTGTCATGGATTAATGAAGCAGGCACATACACAATACCAGCCACTCACCTGCAGGAGGAGAACACAAACAGCCCCAGGAGCCCTGGAAGCTCTGAGCTGGAGGCTCCTACCCTCCTTGCCCAGAATTTGCAGTGACATCCCCACTCCCTACAATGCTTCAAACTGGTCTTACAGATTTGCATTTTCAAAAATTTGAAGGACCTTAACCTCAGCAGCAAAAATGGGTTGCATTATGTAAGGCAGGGACTTGCAGCCCTGGTACCCAAGGACAGGGAATTTCTCATCACAGAAGCCTCACTGTGTAGAAGGCGTCCCAGCTGCCAGCAGCTTCCATGATAAGGTCTCAGATCCTGCGTGCAGGTCAAAATCAAAACTTTTTCTATCTAACTTACACCAAATTGAATTTTCTTAAAGGTTGTTGTGTGTGAGCAAGGAAAGACAGCAATAATCATGAGAATATCTGATGAATCTTATTATGTCCCTGGCACTATCTGGAACGAACACACACGCACACTCACATGCACACGCGCGTCCCTTTATGGAATAAAGCAGGGCTCTTGTTGAAGTTGGAAATAATTATTAAAGAGGAGAGGAGAACTCTAGTCAGTAAAAGCTGAGTTCCTGAATTTTGTGTGTTGTGAAAACTGTGGCTTCACCCACAGAAGAAAGAGAGACCCCGTGGACGCTGAAGAAGGCAGGTGCCTGTACTAGATAGATCCTTAGTCCCAGACCCCAGTCCTCAGGTGCTGACACTGCTTCCTGTCCTAAGGTTTGGTATCTTCCAATACAAACTCCTTAGCGTCAGTTTGTTTAACATCGTTTGAACGATTTCTTGCCTTTGCTACTGAAACCCCAGGCTAAACCCAAAGGACAAAATGATTTCCCCACTTGAAAAGCTATGGCCAGGCATTACCAGAGCTATTCAGGATGTTCTCCTTTGAGAGTGGAACTCTGTGTAGAAGCTGTGGCTCTCACTCATTGTAATACTTTCTCCATCTTCCAGGGAGATGCTGATGCTGGGAGTTCAAAATGCTGATTGGAGCTGCAACTTCTGAGGCTTACTTGTTCTGAGCAAGGCTTACTGGAGAATTCAGGGAGAACACCAGCATTGCAGAAAATTCTGTGTTAAACTAATAGCAGCCTCTGCCCTCCAAAGATAAAGAAGTTCTTATGCATACTTACATCATAATTGACTCCTGTCAACCTTAAAAGTGCAAAACCACTGTTTTCCATCTGCTTATTCCTCCCACTGAGCGGTGCCCTGCTTGCTATCCTGTTGCTCTTAAAGTTTATACCATGATGGAGTCAAGTTTCCAAGATAACAGTCATTTTGATTGAACTTGGGGTCTCCTCAGTGCAAAGATTTTCCTTGAACTCACATAATGATATATCAAGATAATATAAATATAGGTAGATACAATTAATAATTCTTCTTAGTACATTGTCAACAAAGCTTTGAGTTCAATAATCTTATTATGTTCAGAAAATTGGAAGTAATAGAGACAGATCCATTTAACTTTCTGTTAGGGCAGCCTTTTTATCACCATGAGATGAATTAATCCAGCATTTACCTTAAATATCTTTGACCATCTCTCTCTGACCTTCCATCAAGTCTCAAAACCTGTCCAGTTCCACCAGTCCACAAAGGTCCTTGCTACTTTCTACATTTAAATTTCAAATTATGAAGTACATATTGTTCAGGGATAATAATGGGCTATGAAATAGATTTATTCTGAAAACAAAAGCATTTGAAAACACTCTTCACTCCAAGAGAAGTGTTGGTACTAATCATGAAAAAGTATGTAAGCAATTACATAAAAAATATGCCTGATAAATTCTAGAATGTTTCTATACTGGTCCTTTGGGAACTAAAATATATTGTGTCCTGGTTCCATGTAAGAGTGAGTTGACCTAAGGATGGGTGTCTAATTCCCTGACCACCTGAAAAATTCCATTAATCTGTATCCTTTTTCTGAGCAGTGGAATCTGTTACCTTATGATATTTCTACAGGAGACATCCCCTAATTTCTGTGGGAAGCAATTACTTTTTATTTACAGAAACCTTGAGGTCAGTGGCAAACGGAGATGGTAAATAATAAAGTTCCTGAGGATTTAGCATCAAGGAGGTTGGATTACAGGGATCACACTGCAGGCTTTATCCTCATTCCTGTCTGGTGATAGGAGGAGACATTCAGAATGGGACACTATGTCACAGTGTCCACAGTCGGCGTGTTGTTCTAGCTGGTGAGGAAGCTTGGCTGAAAGGTAGGACTATGCTTAATAACAAAATAGGTGAGCACTTCACTCAGGTCAGAAGTCTGTCCAAGGTGCATTTCCCCTCTGGCTTATTTGAGCTATTTTTTTCCTTATGTGCTTCCTTGAAAACAGGATTCTTCAGAGACAGACTGAGGGCTTTTTCTTCTCAAAAGAAAATAGTGTGAAATGTGCTGGTGAAATTAAGGTACCAGAGAATAGAGGACACGCAAGCTGCTTCCTCCTGTAAAACTCACGTTTGTGTGAGAATATGGAGAAACTGGAACTCTTATGTCCTGTGGAGTGTAAAGTGGCATAGCCACCGTAGAAAGCACAATGGCAGTTCCTCAGAAAATTAAGCACAGGATTATATTAAATGCAGAAACTCTACTTCTGGGTACATACACAAAAGAATTGAAAGCAGGGTCTTGAAGAGGTGCTGTACACCCAGGTTCACAGCAACGTTATTTACAATAGCCCAAGGGTGCAAGTGCCCCCCAAAGGAGGCATGGATAAGCAAAATGTGGGACTACTCATAAAGAAATATTACTCAATCTTCAAAAAAAGGGGAACACAATAGTAAGTGAAAAACATTACAGTAAATAAAATAGACGTCTCACAAAAGACAAATACTGTATGATTTCACTGAAATGAGTTATATAGGGTAGTTCAAAATCAGAGAAAATAGAATGGTGTTGCCAGGGGTTGGGTGGAGGAAGAAGCAAGGGTATATTGCTTAATAGGTACAGAGTTTCAGTTCTGCAAGATAAGAAAGGTGATGGGGTAGACGGTAGTGATGGTCGCTCCGCACCATAGATAAGTTTGACACCAGTGAGCAGTACAACTGAAATGGTTGATAGTAAATTTTTTGATATGCGTACATTCAAGCAATAGAAATAAGATTTTTAAAAAGCTAACATCAAAAACTTAAATGTACAACTGAACAAATAAATGAACCTCTAGTGGTGATATACTCATAAGCTGAGGCATAAGACACAGTCTAGCAAAGTGTACTTCAGCAGGAAATTCTATTTCAGTGTTTATCTTCCAATAGAAAATGAATCTAGGTTCATAAGTGAAACTTTCTCGCAAGCTAATCTATGGGAGATGCGTTTATGTTGGCAGTCAGAAACATCCTGCATAAAGCTTAATTATAATTAGCAAATACTGATCCCCCACCTGACGTGCATGCCACATCAAGATGTAGCACCTGCCACTTAGATAGATCTGAGTGGACCATTCCCATTGCTAATAATAATAACAATGCCTGATTATTTGAGTGCTGCTATGCAGCTCTCTTGGACAACCTCACTGTAGCAAATACTTGATAAAATTGTAAGGATAAAATTGTAAGGATCCAAACAATTCATGTGAGTAGAAGTGATGGTCACTTTATAGAGGAGGAAGATCACCCATCCTGGAATACTGGGTAAGTCATTAACTTCTGGAGCTTTAGTATATGCTCACTGGAAACAGAAATAATAAGTGCTTTATATTCAACCATGAGCTCATAGTTCCGCACCTTGATGTCAATCTGTTGACTTCAAAAGCCACACCATTTAATTTGAGGGTGAAGTGCATAACACGGTATTAATTGGGCCATTTCAAAATATATTGCCCAATTATTTGGCATTTCTTCCACTGTGAGGTGGGGGGGATCCAAGATTTTTCTCCTTGACCCCAAGTGAATGTGCAATTGCTTCAACTAACAGATTATGCTGGACATGACTCTGCAAGACATCTGAAGTTGGGTCCGTGTTTCAGTCAGCTTTTTCACCACTGTGACTAACATACCCCACAAGAGAAACTTAGAGAAGGAAAAGTTTACTTTAGCTCACAGTAGTACAGGCCTCAGTCCATAGATGGCCAGTTCCATTTCCCACCATGCTCAAAGTGAAGCAGCACATGGAGGAGAAAGGGCCTAGCAGAGGAAAGCTGCTCAGTTTGTGATGGGGTCAAGCAGCAGAGAGAGAGAGTAGAAAGGGGCTGCAGGGAAGATGCACCTCCTGGGGCTTGTACCCAGTGACTGACCACCTCCAGTAACACCCCAACTGCTGTCCACTCAGTCAGTTCATTCAAACTAGAAAGGAATGATCAGGTTACAGCTCTCACAATCTCACAGATCATTTTACTACTGAATATTCCTGCATTTCGACAGGAGCTCTGGGGGGACAACTCATATCTAAACCACAGCAGTCAGAGAAGGTGGTACAGACTGTAGGGGACTTGTTTGAGGACAGAATGCAAGCGAGCTAACTGCATGTAATCAGCCCAGCAACCCTGACACTGGCATTCTGGAAGGTCACCACAGGTGCTCCAGTTGACAGACACAGCTAAGCTCTCAGCCATCATACAGCACCAAATATTTGCCATATGACTGAGCCATCTTGAACACCAGTCCTGGCTGACATCTGACTGCAATTACATGAGAGATTCCCAATTAAGAACCATGCACATGCGCCTTTCCCAAGTACCAGATCCATGAAATCATAAGAAAAAAATAGAACTGTTTTAAGTTATAAAATTGTGTGTGGGGGGTGCATTTAACATATTACACACTGTGTTATCCCATTTAGTCCACTATCACACAATACCATTAAACAAGGAGCTTATGAACAATAGGAATTTATTTCTCACAGTTCTTCAGACTGGCAGCCCAAGGTTCAGGTGTTGGCAGATGCCGGGTCGGGGGAAAGCTCACTTCCTGTTTCATAGATGGCACCTACTCTGTTTCCCCACATGGCAGAAGGAGTGAAGCAGCTCCCCGTGGCCTCTTTTATAAGAAATGTAACTCCATTCATGAGGGTTCTACCCTGTGACTTAACCACCTCCTATAGTCCCTACTTCCTAAAACCACCACCTTAGTGGTAACATTTTAACATGTAAATTTTGGAGGGACACAGCATCCAGACCAGTGATCTTAGCAGTAGTGACCAGGATGCTGTAGCAGCAAAAACATGGAGAACACAGGTATGCAGCCAACTTCTTCCTTAACTTCCATGACTCCCCATGCCACTGGTAATATCCCACTTCCTGGGATCTCTTTTAAAGAAACTTGGAGATTTGGAAGGAAAAAAAAAAAAAAAACAAACAGGTGAAGGTAACAGGTAGGAACTATTCCTAGAAAGTGTCAACATAACCCTGTTTTAATTCTGCAGGCACAAGTCCTTGTGAGGCATCGCTGTCAAAGTCATCTGCTGCAGGGTCGGGTTTTTCTTCTTGTCCCAGCCGTGACAGTTTGGGGCTACATTCTCAAAGTGGAATAACGTGAAGTCATTTAAATTGTCTGAGTGCATTAGCTGGCAGATGCTCAAGCCCCTACACAGATGTGCCTTTTACCACGTGACTAACACTGCATGGAAGTGAAGACACAAGTACCAAAAACCAGAGTAGTAGATTCTTTTGAAAGAGGCTCCCCATCCCCCCACCCCCAGCATGTTTGCAGAGCCAGAAAACAAAAAGAACACTTCTATTCATTTGTAGCATGTGTGACCCTGTCACAGCAACAGAAAAGGCCTAGTTACCAGGGATTTCTTTCTCATAGAACATCCATGTGTATCATAGATATGTTATACCAAAATCCATATCAAAAAATATCTGTGTTTAATGTCTACAAGATTGAAGAATATTTGCCTTCAGAAGCCTCTAATATTCTATGCATTAAAAGTAAATCTAATCAGGGCTGGGGTTATGGCTCAGCAGTACAGCGCTCTCCTAGCACATGGGAGGTGCTGGGTTTGATCCTCAGCATGACATAAAAATAAGTAAATAAAATAAAGGTATTGTGTCCAACTACAACAAACAAAAAAAAAATTAAGTAAATCTAATCATAGTGGGGTTTTTTTAACTTCTTAATTTTATTTTCTTTAATTAACATATAATTGTACATATTTATGAGGGAGCATGTGATCTTTTAATACATGTATACAATGAGTACAGATCAAATCATGATAATCAATATATCTATCATCTGAAACATTTGTCATTTTGTGTTGAAACTATTCAAAATCTTCTAGCTGCTTTGAAATATAGTGTTTCAAGTGAACCTGTCCAATAGGACCAAGGGAAATGGTTGAAGTTTGCATAATAATAGGGGCCAGGGGGGCAGGGCTCATTTTGGAAGCTCCTGATGTATCTTGGGCAGGTGGGGAGGAGATAGGAACATATGAGAGACCAGATACAATGGGGCATAGAAGTCAGGCTCCTGGGGTTGGGAGTCAATCACCTTAAGCTTGGATTCAGATTTGGGAAAGATTTATCTAACTTCTCTAAGCCCAGTTTTCCTTCACAGACAAAGTGGGAAAAAGAACAGATAAGAGGAGAAGTTCTTTTAATTCCAAAGCAGTGGAATTTCTGTCTAACCAATGAGTCAAGATGATGTTGCGTTGTTTGGAGGACCACTGTGATGTGTGCGCTTCCAATTGCTTAAAATGTGGAACAAACAAACAGTGCTGAAAGATTGGTAAAATTAGAATTGTATGTCCACTTCAAAACACAGGCAATGTTAGTGCAGATCAACATAGCTTTTTTGAAGGTAATTGGACAAAATATATCAAAAGCCTCAAAAAGCATGTCCTATAATCCAGCATTTCTAATCTCTGCTTTCCTCCTATTAGCAATGGGAATACTTATTATAGACTGAGTACTCATTTATACAGTGGTTTATTATGTGGCCCTTGTAATTAAACAGATATTTATTCACTAATACAGAAAAATATATAATTTATTTTTAAAAGTTTTTTTAAATTATCAATGGATCTTTATTTTATTTATTTATATATAGTGCTGAGAATCGAACCCAGTGCCTCCCACATGCTAGGCAAGCACTCTACTACTGAGCCACAACCCTAGCCCATGTAATGTATTCTTTTCTTTTCTTTTCTTTTGTTTTTAAATAGAAAGAGAGAAAGAATTTTAATATTTATTTCTTTTTTAGTTTTCAGCAGACACAACATCTTTGTTTGTACGTGGTGCTGAGGATCGAACCCGGGCCGTACGCACGCCAGGCAAGCAGGCTACCACTTGAGCCACATCCCCAGCCCCATGTAATGTATTCTTAAAGGAAATAAAGCTAATTGTCAAACAGTATGGTGGGCATTATTCTATCTTGATAGGCTAAAGATATCTGCTGAAGTAAATACACAATACATAGATGAAAACTTAGATGGCTATATGCAGTGAAATGTTAGCAAGTGCTCAGAGTTTCCACTAGTTCTATACATCATGCTGTCTATTAGAGAAAGGTCTGGTGCTCCTCCTTCCCCAGGCAGCCTCAAGTCCCAGGAGTTCCACCTGACCTGCCCTCAACCAGGTGCTCCTCTCCATGACCAGCTTGACATCTTGATATCAATTATCTCTAGCTTGTGTGATTGTAATTTGT
The DNA here is from genome assembly GCF_048772815.1 of Callospermophilus lateralis. Classification (NCBI taxonomy): domain Eukaryota; kingdom Metazoa; phylum Chordata; class Mammalia; order Rodentia; family Sciuridae; genus Callospermophilus; species Callospermophilus lateralis. The sequence continues at coordinate 21,343,321 of NC_135317.1, read as the reverse complement.
ATTATCTTCCCTTGGCTCATCTATATTTTTAATTTTTTTCTATACTGGACAAGAATTATCATATAATGTTTTTAAAAACTGAGTTCTAAAATATCTTACATTACCCAGAAACCTCCATCCATCCCTCCCCATCTCACCCCCAACATACATTCAGAGTCATCAGTTTCAGGTTGAGGGGGCTTGGCAAAATGCCTCCAAGGAAATCTTACCATTTGCTATTAATTTGAGATCTGTCTGGTAGTTGGTTACCATCTGCTAAAATGATCTAAACAACACAGAATTAGAAAAAATGAGGATCACCCAAAGGTGGAGAGAAATGAGAAATGAGAAAAAAAAAAAAAAAGTCAAGAATTACAAGACATTTCCATTCCTACTGAATAAAAATATTTGGCTGAATTATATTTTATTTATTCCTGTGCTTCTCTGAATTCCTTCATGCAAAATGGTCCCCATTTGTCTGTTGTTGTTTATGGCTAGAAAGGTACTACTATATTTCTTTTGGCCCTCAACCACATAGGATACATGGTGTCTGTGATTACTGCCTGAAAAGCATATGTCTCTCTTGTTGGAAATGCAAACATAGTGATGAGACTAACAAGAAGATGGAGAGATGAAATAACCTTCAGAAACACATACCCTCAGGTTTTCACACAATACTAACTTCAGTCAATACATGATATATGTATGTGCATGTCCTTCCAAAAATCTAAACATGCACTGTCAAGACAACAAGAATAAATTCCTAGGATTTCCATCCACAGCTCTGTCTTTCAATAGCATCAGCTTTTCCCATCTGTAACAAACTACCTCAAAACTTAGTGGCTTAAAACAAAAAAAGTTATATGATCTCACAGTTTCTATGGGTCAAGAATGCCCATAGATTGCAGGAATTCCCAGTGCAGCTCAGCTGGGAAGAGAGACTCAGGATCTCTCCTGAGATTGAGCACAAGATGCTGGATGAGATCACAGTTCTCCAAAGGCTCGCCTGGGGCTGCGGGACTCACCAATTCACCGCAGACATCTCATGTGGCTCTGCAAGAGGCCTCCATTCTTGGGGCTGCTTGAGTGTCCTCCCAGGATGGCAGCTGACCTCCCTCAGAGTGAGTAATTCTGAGCCTGTAATAAAAGGAGAAACCATATGCTTCTAGGCAGGTCCAACACACACCTGTAAGCACTTTATCTCTTTCTACTCACTAGAAGGAGTCACAGCGCCCAGCCTACACACAAATGGAGGGAACTAGGCTCCATACTTTAAAGGAAAGATGACAGCAGAATGTGTGGCTATGTTCCCAACCATGTCTGAAACGTGAATATATGCCTCTTACTTCTCATTTAGGATTATGTTGAAGAGTAGTTTTCTTTTATTTAACTCAAGAGAGTATAGGTTTTCCCCAGAGGCCAAAAGAACTCAAGCGTATTACACTGTCTGAACCACAGAGACTTTAAGAAAGTAAGCGAATTTCAGTCTGTTTCAAAACCCACTAAAACCAATAAAGTTGGGTGGTACAGCCAGAGCTTGGTCACAATTAAGTATATTATTCCTGCAGTAGGTTATCTCTGGCAGCCTGCATCCATCATCCCGGATGTCCACATTCCACTGAGAAACAGGTCACCGAGAGTTGAAGGCAAGGTAGAGAAGAAAGATGGACCCCTAAGAACCCCATGAGAAGACTAGGCCACTATATTCAAAAGCAAATTTTGTTCCTGTTATCCTCCTTTCTTCCTTTTTATGCTATTAGAGGACCAGGAGGATATAAATGCAGAGTGAAGGATTATGTAAAGCAGGCCTGCCAGTCCAGTAATAGCAGCTCTTGAAAGAGAAGTCACAGAACACAATGAAAAACCCAGCCTTGCCTGTGTGAACTGGAGGACTCTTCACAGCCTTTCCTCTAGCCACCCACCCACAGACCCAGCGCTATTGCCATGATCATGAAAGGTGGTGGGAGAAGATCGATGCTGTGGGGGATATTATTTTGATATCAGCACTAACCCTCGAATGAAGATGATTAGCCAGCAACATGGAAAGCAGCCCAGCACACTGGATTTTAAGTGCTTATGAAACCCTTTTTATTGTTGTCTAAAATATGAATAAAATGACTTTTTGTAGTGCTCTGCATCATCATGGGCAGGAGAGGTCTATGCCTGTGTAATTCCTGAAGCAGGTATGATCACCCAACTGCCTCTGAAAATGATAAGCCAGTATCAGTCCCCTTTGTCAATGAAAAACTCAAGTCCCCAGGACTTCTGAAAAAGATATAAGAATGCTGGTTCTTATATCTCTAAGTTTTAGATTTGGTGAGAAACAGGTTTTTTAAAATTAATTTCTGCAAGTGAATTTATTATAACATGCAGCAGTAATTTCACTTGAGGAATCTGAATACACACTACAAGGTAGCGCTTCAACTAGGTCAGAATTTGGAGAAAGATAGCTTTCTTGAATTAGATCCCTCCTGTTGTAATGCTGTTCAGCCCTCTTAAAGTGATACAGGATGTTGGTAGAGAATTATTGCAGAAATAAGAAGTGCCAGTATTAGAGAGGTATGTATGAACACAGTGGACACAGTACCAAAGGTATAGAGGATTCTATGTGTATCCTAATGGTCAGCTACATAATGGCCATGTGACTACACAAGGAAATGACAGTGTTAACTGGCAGAACCATGCCCTACCATAGTCAAGTGTCCTGTAGGATCTAAGTTCATGCCATTACCTCAATCTGCAGTTTCCCTGAGAAGAGGGACCAAATGTAACTTTGTTTTTATTAACAGCATTTACCAAGAGACCATGCATATCATAAATACTTACATGTTTACTGTGTTAAAAAATAGTTGCCTGCATTGAGAAGCTGCCCCAGAGTTGCTCATGTTCTCAGACTTCCCAAATTTCTGTGACTTTTGCTTATTTAAAAATTCTCAATGCATATTTCCTGATAAATCAATGTGAATGGCTTTTTCTTTCCTCCTGGGCTAAGAAAAAGTGATGAGATTTTTCTACATGCTTCCAATTACCATTTACATCAACAAGTGAATCTTGTTGTTAAAAGTACATAATCACTGAGAAGGTCCAAACCATTGGCCTTTGTGACTTGGATTCGAACTCTAGTTATTTTTACATTAAGAAAAAAAGTCAGATTCCTAGGATTTTTTTTTTAAGTCTGTTAGTTGTACATTTTTAACTAGGACTTTACTCAGCTGACCAGTGGGTGTGTTGCCAGCTCCAGTCTGAGCACAGATGGTTTAGAGTAGGAAATGCATGGTGTCCTTAGGAAGAGCATGCATGTGACACCTGGAGATGAGAGGGCATCATTTCTGATGAGTGGTGTCCTGGTGGGAAGGTCACCCCAATTGAGGATAGTCAGCTGAAAGATAAGCTAAGGCCTAGAGGTGGAGGTGCATGCAGGAAGACACTTCTAGTGGCCAGGTTCAGAGAGTGGTAACCATGGCGGGGCTGCTTGAAGGCCAAAATCCCCCAGGTTTTCATTGGAACTTTGGGCCACGGCATTTCCTGCGGTGCCTCCCAATGCTATCATCAGTGTATTAAAGGCTTCCTTTCCCACAGACAAGAAGCTGTTCTAAGTGAGAGGATGATGAGCCTTAGGGAACTGATTCCTAACCACTCAGAGCTCACCCCTCTCTCTTGCACAAAGGTGTCTCCAAATAGGTGATTTTTGACATTCAACAAAACTGATGACAAAGACATAGCAGCTGGCTGCTGAGTGGTGCAATGAACCCCGCACCCCAAATTACATAGTAGTTGAGTCTCTGGGGTGGATCACATCCTCAGGGACACGTCCAAGTTCACAGCTGTACTTACGCTCTTTAGAGCTATGACTTTCAACCCAGCCCTGCTAAAGAGTTACCCACCGGGGAAAAAAAACCCCGAACACATTACTGCTTTAGAGAATTTTTTAAAAATGTCTTTCACAGTAGTAATAGTAACAACTCTCTCCTAGGGCCATTCTTCACTTTCACTCCTCTATTGCTTCCACTTATTAGTATTTTCTCTCTGAGAATTTCAGTTTCTTATAAAGAGGATGTTTGCTTAAGTTTGCTGCTCTTGGCTACTGTTCCACATTGGAAAGTTCTTCTAAAATTGATGAGACTTGCAGAGTGATTTTTAAATGCCCAAGACCCCTAGAATATCATTCAAAATTCTAAATTTGGAGCCCCATCTGGATGCTCATCAGCTTCTGAGGTGTAAGGGGTGTCAGCTAACAGGTGATTAGATTGAGTGCATGCCTGGAAAAGCCATAATTTAGTACTTTATTCCAATGCCCATTCCCAGAACTATGAGGAAGGCTTATGTACCCTGCTAGAAATAGTACTAAGAGATACTTAATAATGAACACTGATGAATCCTGTCGAAATGATATGTTTTTCTATGCATTTGTTGACATATTTGTGTTTACTCTGAAAGAGCAAAACAACTTTACATCAGTAAGTATTTAATTTACTCTTTGAGCAAAATAAGTTATGTAACTAGCTATAAAGAATGCAAAAGCAATTTGCAAAAATGAAATTGCTTTAAGGAGTAAATGTAGAGACTGATGCTATTAAGATTATCATCAAAATTCAATTAAATTTTGACTAGTTTTTAGTTATGAAAAGGGAACACATGCAGAAGAGAAATGCTAGCCAACTGTTAAATATTAATTAGTGGAAGCAACGTTTAGTGGTTTAGCCCTGAAAGTTGATAAAGCATTTCGAATAAACTTTTAGTGAAAGCGAATTTAAAAACTACCTGGAGTTTCATTTAGCAAGTCTTGAGAATTCGGCCTCTTTCACATGTGAAAGTTAAAGCATTTTTTTTCTGTTGTGTGCTAAAAGTTCCCCCTCCCCTCCTTCTTCCCCCTTGTTGAAATCGTTACTTTCACCCATATATGGTTCCAAAAATATAAACCATCTTAGAGTGACTGTCAAAATTATTCACTTTTGGCCTAGAGCTAATTTTGGATTTTTCACTCCTAACGATATCTTCTGGGAAAGTTTTAAGTGAACATAGGCTTGCAATGTACATGTTGAATCCATGGAGCATTCTCTAAAGGAAACTATATACATGAGGTTTTTCTGGAACATCTGTTTGTCAAAAAGCTGCTCATAGCTATTCAGAGACGCATTTTTCATCTGTGTGTGGGTACTAGAGAACTTTGAACACCCTTACTAATTTGGAAGCAAGGCAATATCTTTTGGATGACATCACCTTCCACTCCCCTGTACTGGGAACTCAGTGTCCTCTGAACTGAAAGTCTGGACTGAGTGCCAAAGGTTTTTTCACCTGGGAATGTGTTTCCTGTAAACCCAGTTAGCCATGGCATGTGTCACTGATGGATTCTGATAATGATTCAAACCTTTTCAGTTGTAACCTACAACATATTCCTTTGTTTTCTTAGGGCCATGGCCAATGACACCTAGAATAATTGTCACACCTACCATCCTGCCACTGTTCTCACTAGGTTGACCTGTCTTGAAATGGGGAATGACACTGTTTTTCCCTTCAGAATGGCCAATAAAAAGTACTCCAACCCTTGAGAGTAGGAAGGGTCATTGTTAGCTTAACATATGGTGTCCAGGTGCATCACACAGCCAAAGCTCCTCACGCCAGTCCCTGGTTTATCACATAATCCCATGCTAAGGTTCTTAGGGACAGAAGCACTAGATGCTGAACCACAACAGACCCTCTGCAGTAAAAAGGCAAACTGTCACTTGTCAAGCTCACTCTATTGACACAGTTTGATAAAGAAGAAGTGATGTTTTTAAATAAACATCACTTTTTATTTGATGTTTTAAATAAAATGTGATGTTTTTCCTGTCCTATTACAGGATGGTAGGTGCCTGTAGCTGCATGACAGGGAATTTCAGAATTGGTAAACAGTACTTGAAAAAAATAACCTAAAATACTTATAAGATGTTAATCCCCCCAATTTACATTGTGGTTAAGCTGTATTGACAGATTTCTTTCATAAGTTTAATACTTTTTTCTGGGGTTCAAAAATTCATCCTATGCAGAAAACAGATGAGCAGATTAAGAACTACATGCATCCACATGCACAGACATACACAAACATAGACACACACATTACATATACGTACACAGACACACATGGGTAAACACGTGTTGACACACACAGAAAAACTTGCATATATATAAAGAGAGCGAGAGATCTGTATATGTAGAGAGAGACATTGTAGAAAGATCTTCACTCTCTCTCTTCTTCCAATAATTCACATTACTACATAAATCTTATTTCCTCTGGCTTTACAAGTAGAAGCAAAACACTTTCTAAGACATCTCTTTGTTTAAAAATATATTTTAAAAAAGACTGAATGAAAGGTGATTTTTTTTCAGGTTCTTTTATTTTTCCCATTGCTGATCTCCTCACTGAGTAAACTTGGACAAAGACCACAGACAAGCCACTGGCTTGACACACCATGTGCAGCCTGCCCTTTTAGAGCAAGTCAATGCCAAAATAGACAGCAAAGGAAAACTAAATCCAGCTTGAACAATACTGGCCCTAAAATAGCAACAGGGTTTATGACCACAGCAGCAGGAATGGCTGCTAATCATTTGCCAAGATCTTTTATTTTGGTTTGTCACTATTGAGTGACACAGGGGACTTGAAGCCCCTGTGAAGCACACAAGTTCAGAACCCCAAATCAGAAATACCAATAATAGTACATGGAGCAGAAATGCCTTCCCTGGGAAAGCTAATGAGCCAATTGCTCTTGTGATCTTCAGGTGTCGGTAGGAGGTGATTCCTGAGTTTCTGTTGTATGTCAACTCTTACCAGGTCCTTTACGTTCATCTTCTCCTTCTTTCCTCACAAGGATTCCATGAGGTCAGTTTTGGTGTTCTCCTCCTACAGAGGAGGAAACTTAGGTACAGAGAGGCAAGCTGGTCCATGGTCACTCAGCCTGAGAGCTCTCTCTGCCAAGACATGTATCCATGAGTGAACTTGGCTGCAGGGAAATAGTTATGTTGGGGACCCTTATCCAAAGACAGTTGTGCAGCTCAAAATAGAGATCACAAGATCATTCTCAAACAAGCAGTACAGACTCAGGTGCTGCTAACAGGCCAAGGGGGAAGAGGTCTATCAGATAGGGGACGGCTGGAGAGAGGTAGCTGAGAGAGGCATGGTGGGGCTCTGGGGTGAGGAAAAGGCCTCAGTCAGCAAAGACAGTGGAGGCACAGTCCTTCCAAGAAATACACAAAAGGGAAGAAGTGGAGCTGTGTCTAGGAACAGCTAGTCTGTTCCAGACTGGGAAGGATACACTGTAATTTGTATTTACAGGTGATCTCAGAGTAATGGGGTTAAGGCTCTAGAAGGATTTGAGGATCAGAAGCTTACAGCAAAGATTCTAAAGTGAGACTCTAGACTGGGGAATTTTAAAATCTTAAAATGGGAAGTGAAAGTAGCCTGCAGTCATCAATCAATCTATGGCAGGAGGACTATTTCTGGGAGTAAAGAACAGACTGTCAGGGAGAAGGCCTAAAGGGGAAGGAGGAGCTAGAAACTATTGCATGATTGAACTGTTGGTTTCTTTTGGGCAAAACTGGAAATGACCAGCACCAGTTGATACTCAGCCCATAAACTCCTGGTAAACCAAAGCAATGCAGGAGTAGACTTTGGATATTTCCTGTTATCCATGGGACCTATAGACCCAAATTGCTTCTGACTGCTAGGGAGGGACCAAGTCACTCTTGAATTGGTTGAAACCCTGGCATTGGTTCAAACACATTTCAGTATCCCCAGGTTGTGCCTGATTGTCCATGGCCATGGACAAGGTTGCGGACTCATTTCCTGAGGATGGTATTTTTTTCAATAGCTGCAACCCCCTTCCTCAGGAATGTCAAGCTTTATAGAAAACAGGGCATCCCCATCATTTTTGGTAGATACATATCAGCATAGTCTTCCATAATGTTTTTGTAACTGAGTCCAAAGTGGATGCCCAGTTATCAATAAGGGAGTCACAGGAACATAAGACCATGATGCAAGGCTGATGGTTATGGTTGCCACTGATTTGACTATAGTCACACACTACTCATGAAGAATAAAACCCTGGGTTACAAGGACAGGAAAACAGCCGTGCCCATTTTATTCATTCTTTGTAACGGATGGCAAATATTTACTTAGCAATTACACAATGCATATCACCAGATTAGACACTTATGTAGAACTTGGAATCAAACTTAATGCAAATAAGATGCTAATTATTACAACTGGGTGGTGCCTTTATAATTAGACTCTGATGAATTTTTAAGACACATTTGAGGGAGAAACATGGCCAGAATGTCATTCTCTACAAGGATTTTGAAAGAGAAATCATTAAGATCCATATGCTTCCATACAGGCATGGAGATTTCTAAAACTGGGCAAAAGAATGACTTGGATTTTGTCTAAGTTTCCCCATCAGCTGCAGGAAAGTCCCTCTTCTCTTGAATAGGATGCTGTTTCATTCTGACTCTAAGTGGAATATCACACCTGATGAGTCACCAGAGTGGCTTTCCTCAGGTAAGATCTGGAGGATTCCTGAAATGCCTCTCTGTCTCCTGAGAATCTGTCCTAAACCACGTAAACCTCAGACAGCCTGGAATGGCATTTAGGGAGTCCAATTAGATACCTGGATCCTCTTCTTCCCAAGCCCTCCAGGTGTGTCTTGCAAGCCCTGGATGCAGTCTTGCAGCTGATGTGACCAGGGGCACGCACAGTCTGGAATCTTTAGCAGCTGAGCTACTGCAATTTGCAAAAAAGGTAGTACCAATACAGTAGATAGCCATCCAATCCTGGAGTCATGTGGCAATGACTCATGCAGATGAATCATTTAAAATCAGACCAGTGAATCGATAGGGGATAAAGTTCTAAATTCAGGGAACATTATACACTGACCAAGCAAAGAATGCCAACTGAGTTTCATGATTCTAGGAAAAGAATCTTGGAATTTTTTTATTAGAAGAAAACATAGAGATCATCTTATTCAATACTATCATCTGTAGATGTGAAATGAAAGTCCAAGATCCAATAGTCTCTTAGATAAGGCAGACAAACATTTAGGCCTTTGATTCTCAGCTGTGATGTTTTACCTTGCCACTTGAACATACTGCTCACTCTTTGGAAAACCACCACTGGTGTTAGCACTTTGGTGACATGAGTGAACTGTGAATTCCCAGTACTGTTTTATGCAGCCAGACAAGCATTCTCCCTGCATTAAGAAAGCATTGGTGGTAGAGAGAGAAGAGGGGAGGGGAGGGGGGAGGGGGGATAGTAGAGGATAGGAAAGGCAGCAGAATACAACAGACACCAGAATGGCAATATGTAAATCAATGGTTCTGCAACTGATGTGATTCTGCAATCTGTATATGGGGTAAAAATGGGAGCTCATATCCCACTTGAACCAAAGTGTGAAATATGATATATCAAGAACTATGTAATGTTTTGAACAACCTACAATAAAAATTAATTAAAAAAAAAAAAAAAAAGAAAGCATTGGTTATAACATAAATAATATACAAGGCAACAGCCATAGCCAAATCTGCTCACTGAGAGTCTCCTTTCTGGTATGAAAATGATGAGTGTATTTTCCCTAAGAACCTTTGGCAACAAGTACAAATAAAGCCACAAACACAGTGACAAACTGTGCTGGTTGGAGTCTAGCTGATGACATTTTTGTTATTGAAACAGGAAGTGAGTCAGCCTCAGCCACTCAGATCGTATATTTTATTCCGTTGTGTTGGCTCATTTGAAAAAAAATAACCCTGATCACAAGGCAACAATGTTTGTTTTCTAAATAACACATTTTCTTTGGAGAAAAATGTAAAACAGAGGTTAATGTTTTAAGGTTTTAATTGACGCTTTCTATGAAGTAGAAGCAAATCCCTCAATTAATAGATAACCATTAAAAAACTGCAAAATTTGTTTTCATAAGTATTAGAATAAAGTGAGTGGTTTTTGATAAAAATAACAGCTTAATGTTTTTAAAGGGCATATATTCTCATACTTGAATTGAGTTATAAAACTTTTATAACACTGGTATTAGATTACTACTATTAACTGGAAGTTTATCTTTGCTTAGGTGAACATTTTAACCCATCAAAATATACTGTTTTTTTAAATTTATTGAATTTTTTTTCATTCTTAACAGAAATACTCAGAAGTTTATTTTCTTTGTCTAAGATTTTGCAACTCTACAGTCTAAATTGATAATCTTAAAAGATGTATTTCAGGACAAATGCCTCAAACATTTTAATTTCCATGCATAAAATTAACTTTATGCCTATTAAACACTGAGGATATAATTTTTTCAGATTATGAGCACATTGAGAATAATGCTTCTTCCAACAAAATGTGCTTAAAATACATAGAAAAGGATTCTTTACAGTCAATAATTAGACGTTGACTACCTCACCCTCCCAGACTTCAGATGATTCAAACAGAATGGCTTTAAGGTCTCTGTAGCCAGACGTGAGACATTTCTTGCCAGAGATATTTCTTGCCAATCATTGGCTTGTCTAGTGAGATGAATCTCCACTTGATGCACCATTTATTTTGCAAGTGGTTTTCTTACTATTGGATGCTACTGTAAGAATTAAAACCTGGGGAGGTGGCAGTTGTGACCTCTTGTGCACACAGACCAGGGGGGCTCAAGTCTGGGACTGGGTCAGAATCAAACCCAAACCCACAGCACACTCTCCCTGCTGCATGTTCTTCACTGTAAATGAACCCACCTCTTTACTCTAGAATCTGAAATCAGAACTGCATGGGCTAAATTATCTACAGTATGCTCAGACTATGGGTTGTTTTTTTTTTTTTTTTTTTGCTTTTTTTCCCATCCTTAAATCTCCAAATGAATAGTTTCCATCTGTAATTGTTGGTTTTATATTTTTAAATAGTGAACCAAGAAACATAATGTCTCATTATCTCTGAAATGATTCAAGCATTCACTGCTGCATGCAACTCTGTCGATAAAAGCACAATACAGTCATTTTACTTTGGGGGGAGGGGCAGTGGTTAAAGAAAGTTCCTTTTTTTTTTTCTTCTTTTTTCTTTCCCTTCTGCCAATTCTACATTGCCAGTTATCTGCTGTTTCCACACTCCACATAGATCTAATTTAGGTATTAAAAGAAAAAAAAAAAGATACTCTAGACGTTATCCTGGATTGGCAGCTCCCAAAACACATGTGGCTTCAAGCCTTCAGTGCAGATCTGAAGCAAATTATTTCTATAAATGTGTGAAAATTTGATTTTCCTAAAAAATGGCTTGTGATGCATATGAACTAAAATCCATTCAGGAAAACCAGAGTGCCTGACATTTCTTCTCCATTATTTTCCTTTAAAAATGAAGAGTCCTTTATAATGTTGGGGGTTTTTTTGAAATGACAGATTTTATCAATTTGCTTTTTTAAAGTCCCATGTTTTCTTGTGCTCTGTCATGTAATATTTTACCTTAAAGCTTTAAGAAAACAGTGATCTGTTCCACCATCTGGTGAGGGCTTCTCAACTCCGGAGAGTGACTTGTGGCATGACTTGTGATTTCTCACCACAGAAGTTGAAGTCATTGTGGTAGTGTGCTCATTTCATAGAGGGACAATAGCACCTTAACATTTTCACGCTACCATGACAACATGTTATTTTAAAGGAGTACTTTTTTGGAGGGGAGGGTCAGGTAGTTCTAGGACTTAACTCCTAATGAGATGCTGCATTTGAACAAGATAATATTTTAAAGTAGTGTTATAAATAGCGCATCCACAGGAGAATTTTCTTTCAATTGCACAGCATCTAAGCACAGGTAATTCTAGCCAAATATTTGCTAGCTGTTCAGTACTGAAAATTAATCATTAAAAACACTCATGCTATGTGGCATGTTTTTATGAATTGTTAAACACAATAATACAACCTTTGTTGGAAAAGTATCTAAAGATATTAATTCAGGCTATAATTTGCCTTAAACCAGCTACAAACTCTAATATCCCTTAAACTAGATGGCCACAACAGCCAGGAGACCCTGGAGAGAGAGAGGAAGACAGAGAGGAAGAGAGAGAGTTAGTGAAAGCGTGTGCACATGTGTACGTGAATAAATCTGTGTCTCCACTCTCAAGACTTTATCTCATGGATGGGGGAAACCCAAGCAAACAAAGAAATCAATGAGGACAATCTGTATTTGAGCCCAGGTAGGTAGAATGAGTGCTGGTTCAAAAGGAGGAGCTGGGTGGAAATGCAGTCATTGCAGTCCTGCTAGGAGCCCAGCTATGGGATCAGCAATCAGATCACTGTTTTCACTGGACCAAGAAGGCAACCCTCTATTGAGAGGGACACTTCAGTACAATCCTATGGTGTGAAGCTGTTTCAATGACAACACATGGCCTGGTGTAGCTACCAATCAGAGATGGAAATGCAGAAAAGAAAACAGAGCAAAAAGCAGTGCCCATTCTTCAAGAATGACTCTTTGCTCCCATGCCTCCCAGGCCATTGCTGCCACTTAGCACCAACAGGAGAAAAGTAAACCTACAGGGTCTTCCAGTGGAGTAAGGTGACATTTGCCGCTATGTTGTTGAAAAAGAGAATATATACTAGTACAGCTTCTATTATGAGTAAAGTCATACATTATCTCAATCTTCAAGCAATCCTATAGGTAAGAAATGTGTCTGAAGTCAGACAGCTAACCAGAGATTAGCTCCAAACCAAGTATGTATTATTTTAATGGCACCAAATGACATTAAATGACAATAAGTTATTATCCTGTGTCTGAACTTCACATGCAGAAGAATAAGTCATTAAGTGATGGATCCCAGGCCATACTGACCAGTTTCTGAGTTCTTTCACAATAAATAGGGGATGGCAGAATCATCCAGCCCATTCCTATAAAACTCTTTCCAAGGAATGATGTCTATATCTCTCATCTCAATGAACTTTCCTTGGAACCTATTAGACACGTCCTGGAAAGATGACGGAGACAGTTCCCTATCAGGTTAAACCTACAGGAACCCAAATTTCACCCTGGATTTGGGAATGCCAGTATGGATCTTTGGGATGGCCTGAGCTTTTTTGAGACATGGAGCTGAGAATGGCAAGGGTTTCCTTGTTTGAGTCCCATGACATTGAGAGAGGAACAGGGTCATTCAGTAGAAGAGAAGAACCCAAGTACACACTTGAACAGTGTGTACAGAGTCCAGCTCCTGCTTCGTCCACACTCTGGAACTTTGGCACAAGAAACAAATCTTGGTGAATGTTCCAAGCAAAAGGTCCCAGCTGATCTGGAATCCTGGATCTTCCAGAAGAGACCCCAAGTACTTTGGGCTGGTCTAGGCTTTTTTTTTTTTTTCCACATCAACAAAACTATAAAATGGAGCTGAGTTCTTTTACTGGCTATAGAATCAAAACCCTCAAGAGCTTCAGGGACTTTTGAACTGGTCTGAAATGCCCTGGGCAGTGGTTGACCAAATCTTACATCAGCGCAAATACTCATACAACAGATGAAAACAGAGACTCTTCCCATGCACACACTTGCTATAGGTTTAAAGGACTTATTTCTCCCAAGAAGTTGAGTGCATACCTTCATGACCTCCTGGAGGCAGATATTGGAGGTTGCCCATGAGCAAAAGTTGTCTAATAGAGACTTGCAATCTGCACATGAAGATATCCTAAATGGATATGAAATTCATAAATATATTTTAAAATTAAGGGTAAAAGAGGAACTTTTATCACTTGATGATTATATCCAGTACACACTTCCTTCCAGATAACACTGTTTCACTTTTATCAAGCAGATTCCTCTTCTATATACCATCTCCTCTAAGAAGCCACTCCTACCGTCCTGTCTAAGCACTGCCAAGGCATCCTGCTGCTCATCATTCCAATCCTGTTCCCTCCGTGCAATTTTTCTTCAACCGAGATATTGGTTTACCTATTCCTTATTGTTGCCCCAATGACAACCTGAGCTATGAATGAGGAGGGACTCTCTTTATCACTATTGTTTCCCAAACACAAAATTTAATACTCAACATATAATAAAAATGTGCTTTTCTTGAAACACTTCAGATGCTGTTGCATGAGAGGAGTGGATGTATTTACTGGTGAAAATGTGTTACCAGAGAGATGCTAGAGATTTCTGACTCATCTGAATGTACTAATATTTCTTGGAAGTGAGAAAGTTGCAAGGAAGGAGATAAGATCTTTTGAATTGAGCTCAATCAAACATCTATTCAGAAGGAGAATCTGGTTTTCAGAGAAAAGCATCAAAGATATGTGGGCCTTGTACACAATTGATTCTTGAAAAGGTCCCCCTCTGCGTAAAGAAAGCTCATTTTGGATTCCTCCTAAAATACCAACTTGAAGTTTTCCTACTCCTTTCATTCTTCCTTTCACACTCTGTTTCATTCTCTCTTTTTTTTACCCCTTTTTTATCTTATCTTTTTCATTTTAGGCTTACCAGTCATTGTAAAACCTAGTGCCCAAAAAGAGAAAAAAAAATAGATGTCTATCATTTTCTCAATAATAAAAAAATATAATAATAAACATATATCTTATTGGATAATTTTGTGGGCTATTAAACTTATATTTTAAGTGAAATTCAATGACTATGGTTTAATCTAAAAGACCAATGGTATGATTTTTCTCCCCTTCTCTAAAGACCCCATTAAAATTAAAATATGCCATTGCAAGAAGGAATAAATAACAGGAATTAAATAGGGGGTCACTAACACATACCAGTTTTCTTTTTTTTTTTAAGAGAAAGAGAGAGAGAATTTTAATATTTTTTTTTTTTTTTTAGTTTTCGGCGGACACAACATCTTTGTTTGTATGTGGTGCTGAGGATCAAACCCGAGCCGCACGCATGCCAGGTGAGCGCACTACCGCTTGAGCCACATCCCCAGCCCAACATACCAGTTTTCAATATGGCTTTAATAAATCTCATCCCATATCTATTTGCTCCAACATCCAGCAAAGCTCAGGCATTTATATTCCAGCAAAACACTCTCCCAAAATGCTTCTTTATGAAGAAACTAGAAATAATATTTGAAACAATGCCTGACATTGGGAAAATATGCAGCCCATGGCCAGTTCTCTGCTCCCTTACCATAATGATTTGCCCCTTATTGAGTCCTGTATAGAATTCCTACCAAGAAGACATCTGTCTGGAAAAAACTTAGGGAAATTATAGATACCCCAGTATCATCAGTTATGAGAGAGTCATAAATTTGGAAAATTAACTAGAAAAGTCAAATGAACTATAAAAACAGAATCTTGAACCCAATGGAGCAATATCTTCAATATTTCAAGGGAAATTCACACCAAGAGGTTCATGTGAAGTAAAATTATTAATCAAGCATATGAAAAATTTAAAGAAAATGTAGACCGCTACAGACATAGAAAGGGACCCTTCCACAGGTTCCTGTGGAAATTACTACAGGGTATACTCCAAAAAAATCTAAGGAATGAACCTAGAAAAAAAGGAAAAGTGAGATCAGGAAAGAGAGAAGACAGTCCAAGGTCAACTTTGGTGTATCATAATTAAGACAAGAGTGAAGGAAGTTTAATCTGGATATTTGTGGCCTAGAGGGTCTCCCTGTTTAATAGTTCACTTCAATTTCTTCACCATGTAATAAAAATAAAAACTTTTGGCATTTCTGAGTTGGCAAGTCATTTACCTGAGGATGTACATTGACTTGGGACCACAATTTACACATTGACTTCCTAAGTGCAAAAATTTAGGATGTAAAATAAAACTAAGTGTGACTTATTTAGCACAAAAAGAGACACCTGGTATTTAAATATCTACATGGGCATGGAGAAGCAAAATTATTATTCTATTAAAAAATCAATTTTATCCCAACAGAGTAAAATTAGGCAAAAATTTCAACTTTCATTTTAAATTTATAGATGTATTTGGAATTTATGCCTGTAACCACTCATTGATTTATTCACCCAAGTACTTATTGAGCAATTGAGATAGTCAAGGCATCACACTAAACATTGATCATGAGAAAAGCCTAAGTACATTGTCCTGTACAGGATGTACACCAGTAACTAAAGCTAGTAATGCTAATAGCACAAGTATACTTTATGTTTATACTATGGACATAGAACATAGGAAAAAAGTTAATTTTCTTATGTAAAGAACTATTACATTTTGCAGAACCTTAATACCCAAAGACCATTTATCCTATTTGCTCCCATAAAATGTAAATTGCTTGGAAAACTTTTTAGCAATTACTTTTTAGAAGATGTCATTTGTAGCTCATTTTTATTTAGAACCTGATAGATCATATTGATATATAAAAGTATTCACCAGCAAATATAATTGCTCTTAATTTAATTTTATAAGGGCAGATTTGAATCTTGCTTGCAATCGCTAATCTCCAATTCTTTTACTAAATGCATTTTTTTTTATTCTTTGCTCTTGTTTTGTTTTTTGTTTTTTGTTTTTTTTCTTGAACAATTTAATACTCAATGACAGGCTTTGGACGCATACCAGATGTGTCAATCATGAATCTCTGGCAATCTTTCCCCCCCGCTCTTTTTTGCCTTCATATGAACTCTGGTTCTGAATCTTAATTTCTAGAAGCTGATTATAGCATAGCAGGCAGCATCGCTGCCTGCAGAAGCTTTTCTTAGTATGAGTGCCTGCTGTCACTTGCAAAGGAAAAAAGGACTTCTGAGGACTCCTGACTATTTCCTAGAACAAACAAGCTAAGATGGAAAATAAGCATCTACAAACAGCTGTAATGCAAGACAGTAAGATGCCTCTTGACAGGCCAAGTTCACAATGCAAGCACCAATTCACAAGAAGTTAATTGAGTTACATTTCTTTTTTTAAATTCTTTTTATTTTATTTATATATATATATATATATATATATATATATATATATATTTTTTTTTTTTTTAGGTGTAGATGGACACAACACAATGCCTTTATTTTTATGTGGCGCTGAGGATCCAACCCAGGTCCCACCTGTGCTAGGCGAGCACTCTACTGCTGAGCCACAATCCCAGCCCGAAGTTACATTTCTGACTCAGGCCATAAACTCTTTTCACCTTTCCATGCCCCATAGTAGGCACTGGGATGTGGAGATGGAAGTCAGCCTGTTAACTAAGAATTTCACAGACTTTGTGGAAGACAAAAGCATAGTCATCAACAATGGTGTCAGGTTCTCCAGCCATGGGAGATCAGCCACAGGGTTCACAACTATGGCATAGGCAATGAGTGCAGAAAGGGAAGGGCAGAAAGTGCACAGAGTGAGGTGAACAGAGATGGGTACTGGGGAAGTACAAAGCACATGCAATGGGTCAGGGAACAGGTGCATGGGGCTCTCAGGTAATTCAACAGCAGGCACACCATGGCTAAGTCAGGAAGGGCAAGAGAAAGCAGTAATATGCAGAAGTGTGACAGCTCCAGGAGAGGGTCAGGCAGATGTTTGTGTCAAGGAAGCTTCTGCTCTTTGGGCAATCAAGCCTGAGGGTACAGCAAAGCAAGAAAGGTGCATCTGCAAGCCTTTGGCTCATTATGGCCTCCTACATGCTGCCCAGACCAGACATGGTGACCTCATGTCCCTATCACCAAGTCCTGATGGCTTTCCTCAGAAGCAAGCCTGCAATCTTTCCTCAGTATTCCCACTACTACTATCAATGGTGTGTGGCCATGCCTGCAGGCTCTGGCTCAGATAGCCCAGGTCAAATCCCATCTGTCCTATCCCTCCTAGCCTACAATACCATGATGGCAGCTCCCAGAGCACCCTCTTCTATCTCCCCAGAGGTACCACCAGGTTCTGAAGTCCACAGCCAAGTGGCCTTAGGCAAGTTAGCTCCCTGCTCTCCACTGTAGTTTTCCAATTTATAAAATGGAGATAAAGATAGCACTGACCTCAGAGGACTGTACTGTCCAACACCTACTAAATTTTGCCTTTCATTTTTACTGCTTGGTGATTTTGAGCAAGTTAAATGACCTTCTGGATCTGTTTTCTCATCACTTAACATAGAAATGGCAGGGTAACCATTAGGTTAAATTAGATAATCTGTGTCAAACACTAAGTAAGCATTGTAACTAGGAAATGATATCCAAACTCTGTTTTGATTCAGTCTATTTGATAACAGTTGCTTAATATTTCTTGTCATTCTCCACATCCTTATCTTTAGTCCATAGGATCTTGCAACATGCAGTCCTATTACCATACTATTAACAATATATTATAGGGGTTAACTTATATATTTTGTATTGATTATGGCTGACGAAAAATTGACCAAAGGAGATCCGTGTCAAATCCCTGGAGCCTATGGATATGATTTGATCTGGAAGATAGCTCTTTGCAAATGTAATTCAATTAAGGGTCTTGAGATGTGCTCATCCTGCATTATCCAGGTGGGTCCTAAATCCAATCACTAGTGTTCTGATTCAAGGAGAGGGAGATTTCACATTGACAGAAGAGGCAATGCAGTGTGATCACAGAGGAGTGATTAAAGTGATGCTGCCACATGCAGCCAGAGGAGGCAAGGAATGGGTTCTTACCTTCAGTCTCCAGAGGTAATATGCTCTGTGCATGCCGTGGCCAGGACATCTGGTCTCCAGACTCTGAGAGAATAAATTTCAGTTGTTTAAAGCCTCTTATTTTGTGGCATTTATTACAGCAGCCAAAAAGAAAATAATACACTATATACAAATATTAATTTTATATTTTGGCTCATTAGATGTTTCATATAAATATAACTATACATTAAGACAGAGTTTAAAGGAAGCTAAAAACAAAAAAAAAACCACAGGCCGTAAGAGTCAAGGATAGGAATCAAAGATATCCCAGACTCAATCTTAATTTTGACTCCATTAATTGTAAGGTGAGAGACTTCTTGAATATTCTTTTCTCTCTCTGTCTCTTTCTTTCACCTTCGATTCTGATCTGTAAAGCAGAGCAATCCATAGGAACCACTGGTCCTAGGAGCAATACTTCAGCTAACATTGAAAAGTGCCTGGGGGGTGTTCAGGGGAGAAGACATTGTCAGCAGTAAACATTGTTATTGACCCATCTTATAGCATAGGAAACTGAGGCTAATAGATATCAGGTGACTTGTCCAAGCTCACACAGCTATTAGGTTTCAGAATTAGGAGCCAGATCTGATAACATACAACTCCTATATTTCCTGTTCTAGCCTACGCCCCACCCAGTGTTTTACTAAAAACATTTTCAAATATGCAGAGAAGTTTAAAGGGTTTGCAATCATTCCCATTTATCACCCAGACTCTACAATTATCATTCTAGTGAATTTGCTTATGGCATGTCTATCATGTATACAGACCACTACCCATCCACCCATCCATTCATTTGTCCCCCCTTCCCCCTTCTTCCTTCCTCTTCCTCCTTTTCTCAGTTTCAAACTACATACCTTGGAATACTTCCCCTCTAACACTGCAGCTTGCACATCATTAACTGCAGTTTGATATTTGCTTATGGTTTCTCTTTCTATCTTAATGGGGCTGGATTTGCAGAAAGTTAAATGCACAGCCTTAAGTATGCTAGTCAATTGATTTAGACAAATGTAATTGTCTGTGTGACCTAAACCTCTATCCAGCTATGGAAATTGCCAACCATTTGGGGAACTCTCTAATGCTCATTTCTAGTCATTCCCACCACAAGCAACTGGCATGCTAGTTATTTCACTAAACATTATTTCACTAAACACATTGTAAGTGTTCTAGAGCTGAAGCTATTTGAATTTTGCTGTGGATATATTTATTTATTTACTTGCTTATTTTTGGTAACAGGGATTGAACCCAGAGGTGCTTAACCACTGAGCCACATCCCAGCCCTTTTTATATTATGTTTATTATTTAGAGACAGTGTCTCCCTAAATTGCATAGGTCCTTGCTAAATTACTATGGCTGGCTTTGAATTTGTAATCCTCCCACTTCAGCCTCCTGAGCCCCTGGGATTACAAGAATGAGCCACTGAGCCTGAATGCTGCAGAAATTCTTGTAGACAAAGCTTCTTCCCTCAGTCTGGTTTCTGAGACCAACTCAAGATGGATGCATGCTCTTTCTGTGGTGAACAGTATCATAACTCATGATACCAAAATTCTCACTGATGGACTCCTGAGCAGGGTCCAGCTTTTGATGTATAAGACATCATGTACAAGTATCTCGGTAAACATAATCTTTCAGTTCTTTTGGTTAAATGTCTAGAAGAGTGAAGACCTGAGCCAGAGGATAGCTTTATATTTAGTCTTATTAAAAATGGCCAGATCTTCACAAAGGGAAGGTTTTGTCTTCTCATTAAAAAGAGTACAGGAAAGTTTGTTTGTCACCCATGACACATCTTCATCAGCTCTTGGTGTTCTTAATCATCTTACTTTTTAGAAAAACCAGTGGATTTTACTTAATTTTTCCCTGATTATGAATAATGTGCACATTTTTTAATGTGCTTACTAGCCATTTAAATTCTGTAAAATATATGTTGAAATTCTTGGCTTATTTTTTGTTTTTTAACATTTTTTTTTATTTTTAATTTAATTTTTTAAAAATTTAGTATTGATGTGTATGGGTAATTTTTATATCCCAAATACTTCTTTAATAGTAGATGTACAATTTGAGAATATGTTCACCTAATATTACCTGTCTATATATTTTCTTAGTATTACTTTTTTTTTAAGAGAGAGTGAGAGAGAGAGAATTTTAATATTTATTTTTTAGTTTTTGGCGGACACAACATCTTTGTTTGTATGTGATGCTGAGGATCGAACCCGGGCCGCACGCATGCCAGGCAAGCGCGCTACCACTTGAGCCACATCCCCAGCCCAGTATTACATTTTGATGAAGTTTTAATTTATGATAAAATCTAAATTAATTAGGATTTTTTTACTTGAGGGGATTGCCTTCTATTTCCCATCCAAGAATCCTTTGCTTACATCCCAAATTATGGTATTCTTTCCCTAAGTTTTTCTTCAGGAAGTTATGGGGTTTTTTGTTGTTGTTTTGTTTTGGTGTTGTTGTTTTTCCATTTACTCTACAGTCTGTCTCTAATCAATTCTGAGAATATTGTGTGAAGTAAGGCTGTTTCTTACTTCCTTCCTCCCTCCCTCCCTCACTCCTTTTCTTTCTTATTTCATTTTTCCTCCATATACATATATCAAAGAGTTCAAGCCTCATTTCTTGAAGACTTTCCTTTCCCTAATGGATTTATGGAACTTCACTTCCAATGAATGAAGAAAGTCTAAAATACAGTTGCTCCCAACCTGATAACAAGAAAATGCCAGGTAATCTACAAAATCCTAATTTTCTTCAGCTTATTTAAGAAAGGAGGCCAAAAGTCTCTGTGTATACCAAATCTCAAAGACAGCCAAGAAACTCTGAGAAGAAAGGGTGCTACATGCTGTTTTGCCTTTGGCAAAGCCGGAGAAGGCAGTCTCCACAGAAGAAAACACTAATATTGTAATGATTTACTGATGGGTACATGTGGGTACCAAGACGGTTTGGAATAAGTGGAATTCCATCCTCACATGCAAGTTCTTCTCCACAGGCCTCCACAAGGTGCTCATGAGAAAATCAGTAGGCAGAGTAGGAGACTGCACAAACCCCAACCAGCATCACCAGGTCTGCTCTCAAAGGAAGTAAAAGCCCCTCAGTGCAAAGGGAGAGGCAGGATGTCCTCTTAAGCTCAAATTCTGTATGCCAGGAAGCCTTACTTTTCTCTTGACAAAGAAACTCCCTCCCACCTACAACCCCTTCTCCAACAAATGCAATTAAGTTTGGCTATTCTGGGGGAAGAGGCAGATAATCTCAGAAAGAGCCAGCCCCCAAAGCCCAAAGGTGCAGTGTAGACCTAAAGTTAGAACTTGGAACATCCATACTGTCATTAGGAGCCAACCCCCTTCCCTGCCCCCACCAGGCCTCCAGGATAGCACAATGTGAGCAGGAACAGGAATACTGACAACAAAGGTAGGTGTTGTCACCTACTGGTGGCCCAGGTAGCCCCCACAAGAGCTCTGTTAGGAAGTCAGTGGAGGCTGGGGATGTGGCTCAAGCGGTAGCATGCTCGCCTGGAATGCCTGTGGCCCAGGTTCGATCCTCAGCACCACATACAAACAAAATAATTATTAAAAATAAATATTAAAAAAAATTCTCTTTACTTCTGTCTTAAAAAAAAAAAAAGGAAGTCAGTGGAGAAGTCTCTTCTTACTATTATATTTTTAGAGAAAGGCTTCTAGAGCAAAGACCTTAGACATGTATGAAATCTCCTCTAACGATGCCCCAGAACCATCACCATCATTCTACTTAGCACACTGCATAGGTTGATTAAGTTAAAAACTATCCCTAAGAGTTGGGTGTGGTGGTACATACAGGTAATCCCAATGACTGTGGCGCCTGAGGCAAGAGGATCACACATTTAATGCTAGCTTCAGCAATTTAGGAAGATTTTGTCTTAAAGTTAAAAAATAAATAAAAATGACTGGATTGATATTGGCTAAATTGTGTTGTTATATGTGTGCATGTGCAAATATGTAATGACAAATCCCACCATTATGTACAACTATAAGGCACCGATAAAAAAAATGTGAGGGGGGGAAAGACTGGGAATGTTTGATTCCCAGTTTAAAAAAAAAAGTCAGTAAGGTATTTTCCTTTGTTAGCTATTCTCTGCACTGTTATTTCAAAGAATGAATCTTGACCTGAAATATAATGTAGTAATTTTTTTCCTAGTTTAAAAAAAAAAAAATGGCTGTACAGAGGGATGACAACTTACACTGTTTGCACAGAACTACAAGCAACTAGCATAGCAAATAAACATTTTACACCTATATATCTCTCATGCAATTAATCAAAATATTTTCTTAAAATTATATTTTATACAACCAAATTAAACAAATGGAATGAAGGATTAATTAATCAATTTGCTCTAGGATAAACAACATACTGATGATGACACCAGAAACAAACAAAATTGACTTCTTGACCAACAGTGGGAGCATTCTCTACCAACATAAGTAGGAGGCATTACTGGAATTATCCTCAGAACAGACTTTAAAGGGTCCTCTTAAAAGCCCCTTTTGAATAATCTAGAAGAGTGAGATCAAAAGCACTCCAAACCAAGATACCATCCAATAATCTTTAGGGTTAAAATGCAAACTTAGTTTAAACAAAAGATTGTAAACAACACAACTCCTGAGGTGTGGAAGCACAAGAAAGAAAGTGCAGGAGGAAGTGGAGGTGGGGGTACCAGGCAATTGCACAGGATTCAGGAGGCAGACCCCTCATGGCCCAGGAATGTGAAAAGGAGCCTGGGGCCATCACACAGAACAGGTCCTGACCCCATGGAGACAGTGGCAGTGGTGCAGATGTGGGCAGGCTGCTGGAGAGAAGAGGTGAGCAGATGAGGGTGAGCCAAAGAAAGGCTTGCCCCCAGTTGGAATTTATTACTTTCTCTCCAGGACAGGGGAGGGGGTGTGTGGCAGGAGCAAGAATCTTCAGTCTTTGGAAAAGAGAGGAAAAAACAGCTCTTGTGGAAATACTGGACAACTCTAGGCCTATCTTTGCCTCTAATTTGCTCTGTGACCTGCAAAGCTGACTTCATTTTACTGTTTCATTTGTTTGGGGAAGTGATTATAAAGTAAACACCAAGAGCAAACTCAGAAACTGATAAATGTTGAATAAGTGAATATTGTTTTCAGTTTATCGACTACTATCTGCCACAGACCAGGTATTTTAATACATTCTCTTCTAATTATACCGAACTAAAAACAACAACAACAACAAAAACTATCATTTAAAAAAAAATTTCCTATTTAAATATTGTAGCCAAAGCCTTACATGCCATATGAATAGCTAGAGTATAAAGTTCATCTTTTTATTCCAGAACATATTTTCTCCTCTGAATGAATCTGGCTCCTGACTCTTTGTTGCTCTTTTGAATAATTAGACATAACTAGCATCTTTCAGCTCTCATGTGTATTCTTTTTCACATACAAAACGAATGATATTTTCCCATCCAAGAGCTACCTGCTTAGTATTAGTGGAAATGCCTTTCTTTTAAGCTATGACCTCCTGTCTCCTCCCCCAACCATTACAGGGACTTTTGCCTATTTTGTAAATGTATATATACTGATATGTGGCCATGTAACAGGATATGAATAATGTGTGCCCAATGGCTAATGAGTGCAGCAGGAAGTCAAATAATTCATTCTATTTGAAATTCAGTCTATGTGCCCCAGTTTTACATTTTTAATTTTTTTTTCTAAAAATTAGATTTTGATTGCATTATGTATTACCTCCAATTAGGTACACTCTTATAAAAACTAAACTATACCATCTTCTAGGTGCCAGGAACTATATGTAAAAGACAAGCACAATTTTACATTCTATAGGAATGTATACAAAGACACTCATTAAAACAATAACTCCTGTCCACAAGCTGAGTTAGGACAATGTCACTATAATACCATAAAGGACTCCCAGAGAGCCTTGACTAACACACACCACAGACCCTCTTAAGGTTTCCCTGACTTGGTCAACATCTCTTCCCTTCACCTTTCATGAGTTCTACCTTGTCTGGTGTCATTCAAGATTTGACCTGATTCTTGCTTCCTTTGGTAATACAAGGGCCAAGGTTACCAGCTTGCTGCTAATGACAGAGAAAACCAGAGCCCAGAATAACAATTTACTAAAGGCTATCAGTTGCTGGTTACTGAAGGGTTGGCTCAACTTGTGGACTGTTTAAAGAAAAACCATTTCCATTTCCCTTCTTGAACATGGACTAGGTACATGTCCCTTTGTTGCTAGGACACAGGTCATCTTCTTCACAGATCCTATGTAGTAGGTACAATAAAATAATAATTTTACAAAACTTTGATTCACAAAGGTACCTAACTAGAGCCTTATGTGCTCATAATCCTGCCATGAGTCTGCTCTAATCTTTTAAAATTAAATATAGAAAGTCCTCTAAAATTATCATATGTATTTTAAAATGTTTAAAAAATAGTGTCCACTAAACACTATTTTTTTAAATGAAAACTATAAAAGTAGTCGCAATTGTTTTTCATTTTGAATTTTTGAATTTCATTTTGAGTTGAAATTTCAATTTCATTTTGAAATGTCCATCCTTCATGTTTTGGAAATTGTTCTTGAAAATGAATATTAAATATAAGAAGCCTATATATATATATATTTAAAAAAAGACAGAAAGAAAGAAAAGAAAAAGAAACCACATTGAAAGCCTCAACCTTACCGAAATTGTTTATACATTCATGGGAAACCCTCCTTGTTAAGCTTGGTGAGGAGGGTGCCTTCCACAAGATAAACAAACTTCTCCCAATTAGAAGCAGAGGACAGTCTTTTCTTAGAATCTGAGTTATTCCACAAGTACCAAGAAAAACAACTTACGGATCCCTGGTTTTCAAACTTTAACTGGCAATAGAATATTGTGGGGAGCTTGTTAAAAATCCGTAGTTTGGGGGTGGGACCTTAAAAATTATACTTCTGACATATTTAGAGGCAAAATTTGGTCCACAGAATTTCAGTGTATGGTAGTACCCCCTTTCCCGGAGGCCAGGCAAGTACTATACCTCCGGGTACTCAGGGGTGTCCCCCAAGCTTGAGCATGAAAGCAGACAAAATAGGAACCCAGGAGATGCGGTACCACGGAACCCTCGCCCCAAGTCCCAGGGTAAGGGGGACTCCATGCGCCTAAGGTCCCATCTGCCCTGCCCTACCGTCCGACCCTTCACCACACCTGTAGGGCCCGGGCCCACTGGCCTGTGTGTCTCTCCCACGGGTTATGCTGAGGGATGGAGGGGACAGAGGAGGACAGAGAGAGAGAAGGGGGGCAGAGGAAGACTGGAGGGCCCCGAGAACACAAAGAACGCCACAGCCCTGAGTACCGAGGGGATCAATGGGATGGAGAAGGACAGGGCGGCGGGAAGTAGGGGACCGGGCAGCTGGCCGAAAGCGGCGTGCCTGCAGGGGTACTTTGCCGGAACAGGGACTAGCGCGGTGGCGGGTCCTGGTCGGGTGACCCGGACCTGACCAAGGTGGCGGGATCAGACCGTAGAACTCGGCCGGACGACCGAACTGGTGACGCCGGCCGGCCGGGTTCCTCGGCCCGGCCGCCCCAGCCCCGCTTGCGGGACTGCGGCGCAAGCCGCGCACCTCCCAGCGCCGACTCCTTCGGCGCGAGGCGGCCCGCGCCTTATATACCCTGCTAAAAATAGCCTGCGAGGCCCCTTTCCAATCAGAGCGGGCAGAGTTCGAATTGAGCCAATGGAGAGGGCTGTGTTGGAGAGGCTCGGTCACGCCAGGCGGGGCCGCTGTGTGTCACCACCCGCGATTGGTCCGAGCTGACATCATCTGCGCGCAGCCCCCGGGCCGGGAGCGGCGGGATTGGGTAGCGCGCGGGGCGGGCGCGGGGCTAGTCACGTGGGGGGAGGAGGAGTGGGGGGAGCCAGGCGGGGGAGGAGGGGGGTGGCTGGCAGCGGAGCTTTGAATAGGGAAGTTTTGCAGGGGTTACGTTTGCAGTCAGTCCGGTGTTTGCAAATATTGTGTGGGCTCCGCGCGCTGCGGGCTGCGGGAGGGTCCGGACCGGGCGTCTGATTGCCGTGCCATTGAGTTTGCATGAAACTTTCACCTGCGCTCGCGGGGAGAGTTTCGGCTCCGACTCCAGACCGCACACCTCCCTGTTTTCCCGACAGCGGGGACTGTCTTTTCCAAACCGACATGGATGTGCTCCCAATGTGCAGCATCTTCCAGGAACTCCAGATTGTGCACGAAACGGGCTACTTCTCGGCTCTGCCGTCCCTGGAGGAATATTGGCAACAGGTAAATAGAGATTTTCACGTGCCCGGTGCGCCGAGGAGGGAGTGCGCGGAGGCACAGGCAAGATGGTGTGTGCTTGGAAGTGCATCTTTTTATGATTATTATTATTGTTAGTGTAATTTTTAAAAAATTAAAATAATTATTTTAAAATGTCCTTCTGCTGCCTCCGGTGTGGAAGGCGCTCTAAAAGGGGCCTTGTCCAGCGTGGAGCAGAGTTGTCATTTGAGTAGAGCGGAGCCGCGATTCGTTGTTCCCAGTGTTTTTGCCGTTCCGGAGCTTCTGAGCAGCATCCATCCGAGGGGAAACCCAAACTCCTCGGCCTGATCCCGGCCCGAGCCCTTGGCACAAGTTTGGGGCTTGTAGCAGGTCCAAACTCCACAGCTGGACCTTGTCATATGAACGAACTTGTCTTGACTGCCAAGGGATTTTTTTTTTTTTTTTTTGGAAAGGGATTTTGTTTTTGTTTTGCTTTTTAGTGTTTGTACATACAGTTTTTTAAATCTAAAATTTTGCCAGCGAAACGTAGACCAGGTTTTTTCCCCCTCCCTCTAGGCTATTTTCAGTTTCTTTTCCCTCTTTGGATTTCTTAACATTTGCCTAGGTCTGCCTTATTTTTCTTACCTGCTTCTCTTGTTTACCAGGGGAAGAGGGGGGTGCTGTTTGCACACCAGTGACTTGTCAGTCATATGACAATGAGCCCGTCCTAGTTGCTTCAAGTCTTAGTTTGGGAAGAGCCTCGGTTTCCGGCATTTTGGTGGATGGGAAATTTGGGCATGGGAAATTGGAGAAACTTAATATTTTCCCGTTCTGATTCTTAGGATTGCTTGAGGGATGAGAGCCTCTAACACTTGACCCATTGTTTTTAAAAAGATAGAAAGAGGGTTTGGTGTTGCCTCTCTGCCCTGCTGTGCTGTTTGTTTTTTGTCACGAAGTGAATTAGCAGATCAAATGTATTCTGTGGATTTCAAAGCCTAGAAAGCTTTGAAGAAGGATGAAATGCAAAGCTTTGCACCCTTCTCATGCCTGCTTAATTGTTCCCGATCCTCTCCTGCCTCCTTTTCCCTGGTCCCCCTCCCCCCTTTTTCCTCCTCAAAGAAGCTGCTCCCTAGGACGTGATTGAAATTGATCTAAGTAGTTTCCTTCGGGCATTTGGGATTTGGGCAACTAGCCAGACTTGGCTCCTGGTGGCCTTCAGAGGCTTTTAAACTCTCAGAGAGCTTCCTTCAGATCTCTGGTGCTCATCAGCATAATGGAGATTTTAAATTGGCTAGATTATTAAAGTTTAACAAGATCTCAATAAATGTGCTTTTCTTTTTCTTTGGAACAACAATAAAATGTATCGCCGCCTCTCTTCAGAAAACCATAGTATGCATTGCAACTCAGACATCTAATTTTAGGGGGAAAGAGAAAGAGAAAACAATGCCCCCCCCTCCTGGCTTGCTCATGCTTGCTGCATGAAGAGTCTGCGGGGAGGGGGAAGAATGTGCCTGTATCATGACAGGAGGCATATCACTAAGTAAGCTAGAGCCTTTGAGTAGCCTGTACTCAGGATGGCCCGTGTCCCCAAAATGATTTGTTGTAAAAAGCAGTTTGGTGTCAAATTTTAAATCTGTAGACTTGTCAGTAGCACAGACAACCTTATATGGCCATGCAGGCAACCTAGTGAAAATCAGGGCAGACATAATTTAATCCTAAAATGTTTCCTACCATTTTTCTTTTCCAGTGGCTAGAAAGTTTGAAATGGTGGGGAGAGGGGATGCTGATCTCGGCAGTTGTAGCTTCTTGAAAGGTTGGTTGTGGGGCTGGGGAGGGGCACCCTGTCCATGACACACTGCATGTATATTTGAACCGGGCCCTTATTTGGCTGCTGGTCAGAATTTCAAAAGGAAGTC
Source organism: Callospermophilus lateralis (assembly GCF_048772815.1). Taxonomy (NCBI): domain Eukaryota; kingdom Metazoa; phylum Chordata; class Mammalia; order Rodentia; family Sciuridae; genus Callospermophilus; species Callospermophilus lateralis. The sequence continues at coordinate 21,314,651 of NC_135317.1, read as the reverse complement.
TCCTTTGGCATTGCGTGAAAGAAATAGGAGTGATGACTCATACAGTTGTACTCTTGGCCAGTAGATAAAGTTCTTGTTCATTGTGGGACTCCCAGCAGGGCCGTGGAGTAATTTCCCCCTTGCATCCTTTACAATAGCAGATGGCCATTCTGGAATTATTCCTCCACTCCTGTTGCTGAAGTCTCTTGTTTCCCTCTGACCACTGTAGAAGTAATTAAAGTTTTGTGGCATACATGGCCCTGCATTTGGGAATGGCATTCTTTGAAAACATACTAGGTCTCTGCTACACAGGAAATGGGTGGTTTCTCTGCAACTCCATTGAAGTCCCTGAATGCAAACGGCTAGTTGCTGTCTCCTCTCTTGAGTGTGGTCCTGTGTTGTCAGTTGTGTCCCTAAGGGGGTCCATCAGAACACTCTGTGTGCTGTGCAGTCTTTTCTGTCTTGTGTGGATACTTGTGGCGTGTGAAAGGTGGATGGCTGGGGCTTTCCTTAGCACACATGGTTCTTGAGAATGTCAGAGAATCTGGTTAAACCTGTTGGGGGGGTATGTGTGGCTGATTTTCTTTGTGTGGTTTACTGGGAGACTCATTAGAAATGTCAACACTTGTAACTATAACAACAAAACAGGCTTAGTGATCATCACTCCTGTGGCCGTTGGTCTAGCATTGGGGAAGCCTAGAGAGGTTTCACCCTCTGCATTTCCTTCTGATTGTTACCATTCCTAGAAATGAATTTCCTCTAACTTTCATAAGGTCACAGATTCTGATTACAGAAGGTGTTCTGCTCATAGTGAGTGACACTGCCACAGCTTACCTGTCCTTTGTTCTTGCATGTTTTGCAAATGTGCTTTTGGTTCCAGTCTTGGTAGCCTTATCAATCACGTGCCTTCTTTCCGTTCATTTTGCACAGACCTGCCTGGAGTTGGAACGCTACCTCCAGAGTGAGCCCTGCTATGTTTCAGCCTCAGAAATCAAATTTGACAGCCAGGAAGATCTGTGGACCAAAATCATTCTGGCTCGGGAGAAAAAGGAGGAATCAGAACTGAAGATTTCTTCTAGCCCCCCGGAGGACACTCTGATCAGCCCGAGCTTCAGTTACAACTTAGAGACCAACAGCCTCAACTCAGATGTCAGCAGCGAATCATCTGACAGCTCAGAGGAACTTTCACCCACTACCAAGTTCACCTCTGACCCCATCAGCGAAGTCTTGGTCAATTCAGGAAATCTGAGCTCCTCTGTAACGTCCACACCTCCTTCTTCTCCAGAACTGAGCAGGGAACCTTCTCAACTATGGGGTTGTGTGCCTGGAGAGCTACCTTCACCAGGGAAGGTGCGCAGTGGGACTTCGGGGAAGCCGGGTGACAAGGGTAGTGGTGACGCCTCTCCAGACGGCAGGAGGAGAGTACATCGATGCCACTTTAACGGCTGCAGAAAAGTTTACACCAAAAGCTCCCACTTGAAAGCACACCAGCGTACTCACACAGGTCAGTCCCCTCATGGGACCTGGGAGGTCAGCCGCTGCGGGGCGCCACTGAATTGCACCAGCCCTGGGAGGGAGCCAAGGCTCATCAAACAAATTCTCACTTCCTAAATTCTGTTCACCAAAGACTTGGTTCTCTTTGGAGTTCAGAGTAGAATCTTACAGGATGGACAATGGAATCAAATGAGTGGTTAATACTTTCAGATTAAGCAAAGCAAGAGGCTAGATGGTATTTTCCATGGACACCCAAACCTCCACCCACTCAGAAATCCAGTTGGTCAAGGTCCATGGTGCTCATTGTACCAGTGTACATGTTATGTTGGGTTGCTCCTCATTCTTGGAATGAAATTCCAGGAACAGGACAGAGGGTCCCTGGGCAATGTGGAGTGAATTAGTATTGATGATGATGGTGTGAGGTCTGAGTGATACCTGTGTGTTCTGGAAGCATCAGTATTGATCAGTGGTGTTTATTGAGAATATCTTTGTGTCATACAGCCTTTGTTTTCTGATACCCCTTAGCTCAGCAGTGACTTCTTAATGAAACCCCACAACTTAGATGAAAGGTCTACAAATAACCTTGAGGATGTTTAGGGTCACTGGTGAAGAGTCACAGACAATTTTGAGCTGGGAATGTTCAAGTGCTATGAATTCTTATCTTACCAACAGGAGAGCAGATTGCTGGGAGATGAAATCAGGGTCTTGAAAATCAGGCTTAGTGATAGAGCTAAGAAGGGGACATGAGGAATCTGTCCCAGATTTACTTTAGCTTTCCTCTTTATTTTTTTTATTCTCAGCACTTTTATTGAACTCATATTTATAATTTGACCAGGCAATGAAGTCAACTTGGTCATTTGATTGCCATTTAGAAAGTGATTCTGAAGCCTTGGAATGAGATTTTCCAGAAACTCATGACTTCAGTGTTGTAGACTATAGAAGGTCCCAGAGGAAACTACAGAGACTCATTCCGTGGGGAAGTGAGTAAGGAACAAAATAGTGCTGGAGGGAAACAGTTTCCATGGAGAAAGCAATAAAACTCTGCCCTGCACAAGGCTGTGGGACCAGTGGGCTGACACTTCACCTCCCAAGTATTTCGCCAGCCTTAGTAATTGTCATTGTTATATGTTGACTTGGATTTTGCTAGCATGGCCTTGGCCAAACCTGGATCCCTGAAACAACAGTTAGAAGCCTGAGGCTAGGTCAGGAAAAAAAATCTGTTTGTTCCCTTTAGAGCTCCAGGTATGGTCCCTAATTGAGGGCCCTGGGACTCTGAGCTTTCCTCCCGCCACCACATGTGTTGTCGAATGCCCTCCCCTCAGCGTGTCAGTGAAGTCATGGCGCGCTTGTCATGTGCTCTCTTCCCAGGAGAAAAGCCTTACAGATGCTCATGGGAAGGGTGTGAGTGGCGTTTTGCAAGAAGTGATGAGTTAACCAGACACTTCCGAAAGCACACCGGTGCCAAGCCTTTTAAATGCTCTCACTGTGACAGGTATGTGCATGAGGGCTTCCCTGGAAAAGAAACCTAGGGCTTTGTGAGTGCCATGACCAGAGCAGGGTGGGTGTTCCTAGACCTTTGAAGGAAGCCCACAGTTTCCTGCCATTGGTTGACATTTCTTTTTAAGCCTAAGGCTCTTTAGAAAGCCCCTGGTGTCTGTGAACAGTCCATGTTAGGAAGCACTGTACTAGATGTACATGAGCACAGAGTGACTTCATGTGTTCTTAAGAATTGGCCTGCAACAGTTTTCAACTTCAAAGAATTAGAAATGAGGTTAGTTTAGATTTTCCAAAGAACTCCTGATTGGAGACCTTCTTAGTTTGCCTTCCCAAAAGTTAGGGTTTCCTGTCCCTGAACTTGGAGGCCATCCCACCTTTCCCTCCAGAGGGGTCAGATTGGGTAGTACAGGAGAATGAGTGAGACCTTTGGTGTATAACACAGCCAGGGAGGAAACCTAACTTTTTTGCTTCTGATTTACCCTGCAGGTGTTTCTCCAGGTCTGACCACCTGGCCCTGCACATGAAGAGGCACCTCTGAGGGAGCAGAGGGGTGATTCCTGTAGGCTAAAAGGCTTCCAGGCTGAGAGAAGGCCGTGGAAGGAGGGATGCGTGTTCCAGCCAAAGCATGCCATTTTGCACCTATCCAGTTGCCTCCAGGGCCTCTCTTTTGAAGGTCTTTTGAGGGCTAAAAAAGTCATGTAAGAAGCAGCATAGCACCCATGGTGCATGGTGTTTGGGTGACCCTGGACTCGCCACTGGTACCTAACCTTCTGAGAGGCTCCTGAGCCTTTGCTGTGAGCATGCGCACTGAGAATGTTAATGGTTGGGTTGACTGTATGTTGAGGATCTATTACTGACTGTGTGATGAGGCAGACTTTTTTCCCCTTGTGGTAGCAAAACTGCAAGAGATGGAAACAAAAAGTTGTTTGAATGTTTTGTGTGTAAGGAGTATACCATGAGATGAGACGACCACCAATCATTTCCTGGGGGGTGTCTGCACCTTAGAAAAAAAACAAAAAACAAAGAAAAAAAACAAAAAACAACAAAAAAAAAAAAAAAAAAAAAAGGAAGAAGAAGGAGGAAAAACTTGGAGGGTGGGAGTGGGAACTCAGGACCCCAGAGCAGAGGGTGGTATGAGCAGGGGGAGCCCTGTCCCCCTTCCTGTGTGAGAGGAACTTATGGTGTCTGGTGCAGCTATTAAATGTGCAATGTGTCAAGTAGCTTGTTTTACTTGCTACAACAGAGCTCATTTGTAACCCATTGTATAAGCTGTATTTACAAATATAACGCAATGATAATTTTTTTCCTTATAATACAAAAAGTCATGCATGGTCTGGGGAACTATATGCTTTTCCATTTTTAAATCCGGACTGCAATCTCAATTTCAAATAACAAGCAGCTCAGATACAATTTGTCTAGTACAGTGATCCCTAGCTACCTGGGCCTGGCAAGACATGATTTTCCCCTTTCTATTTTGTAACACTCCCCTTCCAAAAAGGTTGTGCAGCTGAGGATTATTTTTTAAATGATTCTGAATTTGAATTAACTTTTTGGAGAATTTTATGATGCCCTTTGAAGAAACTGGACATGTGTCAATTGTCTAAAGGCTGGGGCTGGAAATTGCTGGTCTAATGTTACATTAGGCTGAGAATCTACAATTTTTCTTAGATGGGTGGATAGAACCACTAAAGCTTGGAAACTTTTCCCATGCAGCTGTGTTTCTCTTATTTATGCCTTGAGGACTCATTCTGGTTTTCTAGCTGTTAATGCACTGTTGACCTTCATAATGGTGCCTTATGCAAGTGACCCCTTATGTAGGGGTCTCATACAGGGGTGTGGGTGACGCATGCTTTATTATGGCTCTTTCTTCACCTGGCAGTGTACTGTATCAATGTATAATAGGGAAAAAAGAAAAAGAAAAAAAATAATAAACCTCTTTTAAGGTCCTCCTTCACAAAGACAAATAGATGCGAACTCTCTTGACATGTCAGTATTCGTTCAATATTTAGACAACTTGACCGTCAGTGTTAAAATGGAAAAAAAAAAGAAAGAAAAACTTAAAAACTAATGCTAATTGAAAAACCTGACCAATTCTGCCACCTCAAGACTTTCACATAGACCTTGCACAACAATTGTATAGATTACACACCGGCTGTATTTAATATGTAATGTTTTCACACATATTAAAGATACAGAAGTATAAAAAATGTCAATGTATTTGCTTAAAAGGCACAAGTTTCACATATCTATCTAGCTATCTGTTGGTAATGCAGAAAGTATGCTACTTTTTTTTAAAAAAAGTGGGCAGAATTCTTGTGTATGTATATCTGTGTGTATAGTATGTGTATGTGTGTATATATATATATATATATATATATTATATATATATATAGATAATATATAAATATTTTTTTTAAGGAGAAACTAGAATGTTTAGCTAGAAAATTCTACAGCCTGTGAAGAAATATTTCAAAATGGCCATAAAGGAGGTAAAAATGAAAACTATAACCTAACTTTTATAGAGGCTTTATCTTTAATTTAAAGATTTGCTGAAGACTCTCTTGGCATTGAATCTATTCCAAACTGCTGACGTTGCTTGCCACTGTCAGCGAGGCTGGAATTAAACACCTTTGGCCATTCACAAGAGGCAAGAACAGAATACCAGCACACCATTTGGACTCAGACACACCAAGGTTTTGATTTGAATTTCAGCCTTATTAGAAGATCTAACCTAAGAGTAAGCTAATCACAGGGATTCTTTTTTAGAACACTTTTTATGCAGATGAAACTATTTTTTCCAGCATGTAGATTCTCCCATTTTCTCCAAGGAGTAATTTCCCCGAATTGGCATACCACAGCACTGACAGCTGATGTTTCTTCCAGCTGCTAGCCTGTGGGTGTGGATCTTTTCTTTTTGTGTACACACACACACACACACACACACACACACACACACGAGTCCGGCTGGGCTGGTATTTTGTTTTCTCTTCCTGGAAATGAGCAGTACTTAAAGCTCATATAACTGGTTTTTTATCTGGGCTGATGAATACATTTACCTAAAAACTTCTTTAATTTTGCTTAGGGGGGAAATGCACTTTTCATTTGGCAGTTCAAAATCCAAGCATTTGATTTGCTGGGTTTTGGAAAACTCCTTTTTTGGCCCTGCTGTGTGCTTAGCCATAACAATTCCATTAAGCAAGAAGGTAAACAAAAGACAAAAAGAAACTTGCACTGGCTTGTCTCACTTATGAAACACCATCAGAGTTGTTTGACAGGGTGGGGCTGAGTGCCATATATGTCAATGCCTGTAATTTTCATAATAAGCAAGTACATAAAGAAGTACATTCTGTTCAGGTGATAACTGAGCCTCAATCAAGCAGAAACTTTTTGCTTGAAATTAAAAAAAAAATTTCTATTAGTGAAATTTCTTTTTGTTGTTTTATGTTTTTTGTTTGTTTTTTTTTTTTGAAGCACCCTGTTATCTAAAGAATCTTTGTAAGATTTTTGTAAAATTTTGTTTTACAAGATTTTATTTGAAATTGTTTTTTGCAAGATTGTTATATTTCTGTATGAATGTATTTTTTATTGGAATAACATAAAAGAATTCTTATCAGCATCTGAGTCTGGTTTTTTTTTCAGGGTGGGAGGGAGGGGGTTGTTGAAGTGAATTCCTGCTGCATTGCTCACCCTGGCTTCCTCTGGGGAAACTCCATTGTGCAATTCTGAGAGCCATTTGCCTACCTCGGTGCCTTCCCACTTAATTCCCACTGTCCCGGGAGCTGGGGGGAAGTGGCTGGTAATGCTACCCTTGAAATGCACTGAATGCTCCTCCAAATTCTGATCAGAACAGCCCTGGGTTCTGGGATGGAGTAGGAAGACTCTTGCTGCATTTCATCTTCCTGTCATACAATCTAAGGGACTGTATAGCAGAAGTATTGTCTGCTCATTGACAAATTCTAGTGGCTCTCTTTCTACACGTTCCTGCTCCATCCAGCAATCCTGTGCAGGTAGCGGTTAGAACTAAATTCCTCCTTCCGGGGCCCATCCTGGCCACGTATCTGGCAGAGGTGTGTCTAGAAAGGGTAAAGGTGCTGGGGTTTGACAGAGGGATGCCAAGTCAGAAAGCTTCAGCCCACTCTTCCTCCCATTTTTATTATCTTTGTAAAGTTGGATAGAAAGTAAAAAATCACCTCATTGCCGTGATTTTTGTATTTTATTTATAAAAGACCAATAGGAGGCATTAAATGTAGTTTGTTTGAAAATAAAATGGGCAGTTCTTTGTCTTTTAGAGCAATATTTTTTGTGAGTAGCTTTAGATGTCAGTCTCAGTTTTGCTTTACTGAATGAATCACGGCAAATTGATCTATCTAGGAGTCCATTTTCAGATTACATTAAGCCAATCAGTAGTGATAGGGTAAATCGATGTTTCCCTGGGAACAAGCTTCTTAGTGTTCTTAGCTCCATAGTAAGGATGGTCTCCATTTTGGTAGTACAATCGTTCACTGCTCTCCTTTGTAATAGATTTTCATCTTGCTAAACATGTGAGGTGTATGGGAGTTGCTGTTCATGCTATAATTAGGGAGGGGAAATTTAAATCCACTAGATTAGGAATTTTAGAAAATTCTTTTTTTCTATAACCATAGTAAAAATATCAGCCGTTTGAAAAGAGATGCATCTGGGCAGGGCACAGGGAACAGATGACATTTTTGTCAGAACTCATGGGTGTGTTTCATTCCAAAGCATATGTCAGGATGACTAACGGTTGGATTGCCCTGACTCTACAGTCTAAATAAAGTCTTGATAATGCATTCCCAGTTACTATTAAGACTTGACCGCTTTGTCATGCAAAGTCTATGCTGAACAGCTCAGTTATGTTCAAATAAGGCTCTGAAGAATCAGCTGCAAACTTAGGATATTTATAGAAGTATAAAAAATTTCAGTCTGCTTAACAAATTTTTGAAAACCTAGCTACAAGGAAAGAAATATTCCTGCTATAATAAGCTGTATGCTTCTAGAACATTTTGCCGAGGTATGCTGGGCCTCAGTTTGCTTATTGCTAAAATAGTATGGGCTAGGTCACATGTATCTAGCATCTTCTATAGCACTGCAATTCTGTGGTCTGTGAGTATAGGGTGGACTTCAAATTACATGGTCATGTCTGAAGACTGCTTGGCTCAGATGTAGAAAATTTTTATGTGTGTGCTATAGGAGAAGGTATTGTTAAAGAAATTTACTCTAAAAATGGAAAATAGAACCCTCTCCAACTGCCTTTTTACCTTTTAAGTTATTTAGGCATTTGATGCTTTATAGTATGAATTTTTAAAAATTAAACTTCTTTCAAAAGTGTCATTTTAGCCATAAGCAGATCCAAAGTCTTATGAGTTTCCTCAACTCACCAATCCCATTCCATATTCAAGTTGTGGGATATGCTCAGAAAACAATGGAGGCAAGTGAAGTTCATAAAGATAGTAATATCTAGTACCTACTTTTTAGGCCTCAGTCGGGAATTGGGAGGCTCAACCCTTCCCCCATATATTTTCACATATATATATATGGTACTCCAGATAGTAGGTGTTAGAGCCATTTCCCAGATGAGGAAAATTGAGACTTCAGGAGATCTTGCCACTTTGCTGAGGCCATTCAGCTGGGAAACAGCAGTCTCTGTTCTGGTCCAGTTCGTGAATACCAAAGATCCTGTTTTTAACCATCACTCTACATTGTTTCCTGCCTTGCCCAACTTCTCAGGAAAGGCTTTGTTCAATCTGCAAGATTCACCTTAAAATCATGGTACTCTCATGAAATGGAGACGAGATTTTTTACAATTCAGAAACACTCAAGTTATAAACCACATTATAATCCTAAGAAAACAAAAGTAACTATTCTGAATTGCTTTCAAGATATGAGACAGATGGCACGTATTTATTTTTAATGTTTAAGAATATAGAGAAGCAATTGGGGATGTGACATCCTGCATTAATTGGCAGAATCACCTAATGTACATAGTTGAGATACAAAGAGAGGAAAATTGGGCCCATGCGTCACACAAATGAGGCAATACCACAAAGTGTATTTAACTAGATTTATTTTATGGCAAGGTCTTTCTGTTTCACTCTAAGTAATTTTAATGAGAATTCTCCAAACGTCTGTGAATGAGAAGAGACAAAGAGAAGAGCAAATCTGGGTCCCACATGTCCTGGAAGAAGCCATGCTGGGCTGATCAGTCACTGAAGAATCTTCCATAAAAGACACATTTAACCAGAATGTCCATTGTCCATGGGAAGCCTTCCAAATTTTGGTTCTAAGCTTTGCACTTACTTCCCCTGACAAAAATCTCTGTCAGGGAAAAAAAAAAAAAAAAGTTGTCACATGATCTCTGGAATTGTTCCTTAAATTAAGAGCTCCTGATTCAAAGCAGACATGAACAATTAACTTTTTTTCTTTTAAAGCTTCAATGTGTAAATAATGGACAATCTTAATTATGGCACACACCACCATTTTCCTAAGATTTGTCCCTTGTTGATGACAAAGCATATTTATAAGTGACTTGCATGTATCACCTCAGCATCACTCTGTTCCCTTAGATTTCTTAAGTTTCACATTACCACATTTCATTTGAGTTGTGCAAGATAGTTAATGACATACACTGACATTATCAATTAACTCACTCTGAAACCAGGCGGCATTACCCAAGTGTCATTTTTCTGTTTGTGTTGGTAAGGAGATGTGAAAATAGGATCTTAAGACGGCAGTAAAATGCAGCATTGCGAATCTTCCCTAGCAGACAGGAATTTTAAGAATCTCTCCCTATCATCTCCACCTTCCTTCCTACAATTTAAAATCCTCAGCAAAATAGGGTTTTTGTTCAGAAGCTCAACAAGCAGAGCAAGCTGGCTCAATGTGTGTATGTATAGTTTTAATTTAAAAAACTAATTCCTTCTAGTAAAATTGCCTTTTGGGCAAAACTTCTTTTCTTATTTTTATTTTTTTTTAATTATTTTAATTATTAGCACTGTACTAATGGAATTCACTGTGATATGTCTGCACATCCTGTTGAGGGTCACAGCCAGTTGGGTTGACGCATGGCATTCTGCCAGAAGGGAGTGGTTCAGAGGTGATGCCAGCGAGCCATTGAGACGATGATGGTTATGTTAAGCTGTATATTTAGTTGTATATGGACCCCTGCTGTCCAGCAATACAGTGGCTCCAGGAATAGGGTGGTTCCTGCTGCCTCGGGCTGCTACTTTGGAGTTCTCTGGGTCTGAGGGCCATAGGCTCGGAGCCCGGGGGAGAGCAGGGAGAGTTCCTGGGGAGTGTGCGTGGAGTGCTGGTGGAGTTCGGGCAATAAAGTTTCCTGTTTGAACATACAAGTGCTTTGTGGCGGCTTGGTGATTTGTGCCCAGCCAGACTGCGGCAACATCCTATACTGTGTGCTGATCATGCCCATCCACCCTCCTATCCTCTCTGTGCCCCTCTCTCCCCCTCCCCCACAGCACTCTTCCTAGTCCCTGGAGACCCTTTTCATTTCTTTCTGCTCTCCCTCCTCTCCCTGTCTCTAGAGAGCCCCCCTCATCTGCTCTGTACTTCCACCAGGTTGGCTTGTTGGTTTCCACAAATGAGTGAACTTATATGTTATTTGTTTTTCTGTTTCTGGCCCATTTCACTCAATATTATGTTCACAAGTCCCATGGGTGTCGCTGGATTAAGGGATTTCATTCTTTGGTGATAGCTGAGTAATATTCCATTATGTAAAAACATCACATTTTCTTTTCCTTTTATGTGATGAAAGGCCTCTGGGTTGATTCCATATTTTAGCTATTATTAAACAAGAATGCTTAATAATGAACATGGGGTACAAGTGTTGTTTTGGTGTAAAGATGTCAGAAGACAATACACAACTAATCAACAAATACATGAAAAAATTCAAATACATGTTGGGTATATACCTAGTAGCGGCAAGGCTTGGATGATATGGTAGTTCTATTTCTGTTTTTTTTTTTTTTTTGAGGAATTTCTGTGATTTCTGTGATGTTTTTCATAAAGGCTGTCCTACTTCCCTTTCCCACCAACAGTGCACAACGGCTCTCTTTTCTCTTATTCTTGCCAGCATTGGTTGCTTTTTGTCTTTTTGAAGATAGCCATTCTAACTGGGATGAGAGGATATCTCCTTGCAGTTTTTATTTGTGTTTCTCCGATGGTTATGAAATTGTCGTCTGACAGTTGTCTGTTTAGCTCTTTTTTTTTTTTTTTTTTGGTACTGGGGATTGAACTCGGGGGCACCCAACCACTGAGCCACATCTCCAGCCCTATTTTGTATTTTATTTAGAGACAGGGTCTCACTGAGTTGCTTAGTATCTCACTTTTGCTGAGGCTAGCTTTGAATTTGCGATCCTCCTGTTTCAGCCTCCCAAGCTGCTGGGATTATAGGTGTGCACCACCATGCCCAGGTGTCTGTTTAGTTCTTTAGGCCATTGGTCGGTTGGTCTCTCTCTCTCTCTCTCTCTCTCTCTCTCTCTCTCTCTCTCTCTCTCATAGGACTGGATGTCAATTCCTTGTCAGATGTATCATATGCAAATATCTTCTCCCATTCTTTATCCTGTTGATCATTTTCTTTGCTAGCCAGAAGTTTCTTGATTCAATGTAATTTCCTTTGTCTATTTTTACTTTAGTTGTCTATGTTTTGGGGATCAAATCTAAAAATATTGTTGCCTATGCCAATGTCTTAAAGTGCTTCTCCTGTGTTTTCTTGTAGTCATTTCATAGCTTCAGTTGTACCATCTAGGTCATTCATACATTTTGAGTTTATTTTTTTGTAGGTGAAAGAGAGGCGTCTAATTTCAGTCTTCTGCATAGACACAGCCAATTCTGCTAGCACCATTATTAAAGAGACTATCTTTTTTTCTACCTCATGTCTTAGAATCTACCAAAATAAACTGACTGCATGAGTGTGCATTAATTTCTGGAATCTTTTTTTTTTTCTCCCGTGGTTTGTATGTCTATTTTGTTATCAGGAACATGTTGTTTTATTAACTGCAGCTTGATAGTATATTTTGAAGACAGGTACGGTGATGTCTCCAGCCTCGTTTGGGTGTTTTGTTTTGTTTTGCTTTGTTTTTACCAGGATCATTTGACTATTCTGGGCCTTTTGTGGTTCCATATGAATTTTAAGATTTTTTTTTTTTTATTTCTGTGAAGAAAGTGACTGGAATTTTGATGGGATTTGCATTGAATTTATAGACTCTTTTGGGTAATAATGGCTGCCTTAACAATATTGATACTTCTAATGTCTCTCCTTTTTTTTTGTGTTCTCTATCATTTCTTTCATCAGCCTTTTACAATTTTTGTTGCAGAGATCTTTCGCTTTCCCGGTTAGGTTTATTCCTAAGTATTTTATTCCTTTACATTGTGTAGCTATTATTATTGGAATTCTTTTGTCATTTTTTTCCAGAAAGTTCATTATACTTTTGTCTAGAAATGCTACTGTATTTTTTTTTTTGTATGTTTATTTTGTATCCTGTTACTTTACTAATTTTTTTTAAGTTCTAACAACTTTTGATGGAGTATTTAGGTTTTTCCCATGTGTAGAATCATGTCATCCACAAACAGGGATAACTTAACTTTATCCTTCCCAGTTTGGATGCTCTTTATTTCTTTCACCTGCCACACTGCTCTTACCAAGACCTCCAGGACTGTATTAAACACGGATGGTGAAAGTGGGCTTTCTCACATCATTCCCTACCTTAGAAGAAATGCTTTCAATTTTTTTCTACATTCAATAATATTGACCATGGGCTTTTCGTATATTGCTTTTATTATTTCAAGGTATGTTCCTTCTATACATAATTGGTTAAGAGTTTTTGTCATGAAAGGATGCAAAGTCTTACTAAATGCTTTTGCTGCATCTCTTGAGATGATCTCATAGTTTTTGTCCTTCATTCTGTTGATGCACTGTATCACATTGATTGATATGTATATGTGGAAACATCCATGCATGCCTTGATCATTTTGTTCATGTAAATCAGAGAACATTCCTGTGAGCAACAGATGTAAAATGCCAACTATAATGATCCAAATTTAAGTATCTGTGTGCTGAGATGCCCTGACAGAAGATAAAAACGAAGAGACAGAAGCTACATGAGTATTGGTAGGAAAAGAGATCATTAGAAAGTCCACGTTTCTGAAGTTGTTCCTGCAGTTTTTTCTTAGATGCCATAAGAGGTACACTAATTATGTGAAACCTTTTCTCTGGGGAGCAGTGCAGACAGATAGGCCCCCAGGTCATGCTGGGTCTCCTGGGCTTCCTCGTGGTATAGTGGAATTCTTTCCTTGAGGTTCAAGAAAAGCAAGAGAAGAAAGCTACAGAAATAGGGCTAATCACATTCTCCATCTTATTAGAAAGGTTTGTGAGGTTTAAGAGGGACAGGCTTAAGAGGGACAGGCCTGCCCAGTGTTGCTGAATCACAATTAATCAGTCACATAGGACTTCTAAGCCTCCTGAACTTAGACAGTCACAAATACCCCTCTTCAGGATGCCTGCATCATCTGGACCAGCTAGGATGGCACCTGGAAGTCAGACGCTGCCCACGCAGCCCATGACCCCTTCTTTAAGCTGAGATGTCCCTTTGAAACTTCTAACAGTAACAAGCTACGAGTTACTGTTTCATAAGGAATTTCTGAGTCAGGTTTGCAAAGAGTGGTCAGTTGCCTTATCATATTTTGGGCAATCGAACATGAGTCTTGCCGCGTAAAACCTACAAGTGAAAATGTCACTAATTTCTGGCTTTTGTAATTGTTGCTTAAAACCTTTTCTTATCTCTAAAATTTCCTGGAACAGTACAGAAGCCATTTAGGAATATTGGAGACTTAGACCTAAAATATATAGACAACCTGATTTAAAGCCCAGAAAATGACCAGAAATGACTAGCTGATCATGATTATTATGGTGCAGTGGATATTTATTTTTTTAACAGAAAAAAATTATTATTCTCATTCTTCGCATTGGATTTATTTAAATTTTTTTTCTTAAAATTAGCAGTCAGAATTGTTCACTCACATTTACTTTCCGCAGCATAATCTTCAGTGAAGAATATGCATACACAATTCTGCTGCTTTTGAAATGATCCATAAAGTAATTTCCTCTTGCATTATTTGCTGTGCTACTGAAATCTTGCAGGAAGGAAGTTTTGCAAGTCTTTAAGTAAAACACTTTCCTATCAGAAGCCATGAACAAGCTGACCAATGGCAGACCGGAATTGACCAACGGACTTTACTGAACCAGAAGTCCCAGTTGTTACTACTATTTTCATAAATGGCTATAAATCCTGAGATTGGTCAATTTTTCTGAATTAGGGATCTTAAGTCACCACTAAGCAGATGTCTCATTGGGTCCTCTGGCATTATTGCATTAATTATTAAATTTTTTTCCAACAAAGTGACTAGTTGTATCAAGTACTACAAACAACATAAAGTATTTTTCTATGTTCTAGAGGCCAATTTAATATGGTATTGTTTCTATTCAATCAAAATTAGTATGTTTATCCTCAGATATATTTGGTTTATTTATTTTGTTCTGTTTTAATACACTGAGATTTTGGTTTACTTCTTTGTTTATTTTCGCCCATATCTTTCCTATGTACAGAATTTCTAGAAACACGTTGTTTGCATTATCCTTAGGAAAAATAAAATACCATATATTTGCAGAGGGTTTGTTGTTGTTGCATTTGTGTTTTTATTTGCTAGCTTGTAAGATAGTCTCACTGCCTGATTTTTTTGTTTGTTTTTCCACCTAAAAATGTTCTGCTTGCATCTGATGCAGACCATCCCCATATGAATGACAAAATCTGATGTGTACCTAATGATGTCCCTCATCTGATGCTTGTGCACGGGTCAGGCAGCCATGATTATTCTCCCTTTACAGGGAGAACCCGAGATACAATTAACCTACATTGTCAGTGTGAGACAGAACCAGAGATAGAACCTAACCCATCTCCTTCCAATGCCATAATATACTATGTTTAGCCATTTTATAAACCTCTCAACTTAGATGCTATAGAAATGGCAGGGTCTCTTATACAAAATAAGAGACTTACTCGGCAATCTGGGGGTCTGTGTAGGTGGAAGCACCACACGGGGTGTCCTTCCACCTTTTCTGGCAAGCAGGCTCTAGAGGAGCATAAGGCTGAGTCTGACCTGTCATCTTCTCTTCAAGCCTTAGCTTTTTTTTTTTTTTTTTTAGTTGTAGATGGGCACAATACCTTTATTTTATTTATTTTTATGTGGTGCTGAGGATTGAACCCAGTGCTTCTCACACATGCTAGGCAAGTGCTCTAACACTGAGCTACAATTCCAGCCCCATCAAGCCTTAGCTTTTTTTTTTTTTTTTTTTTTTTTAAGAGAGAGAGAGAGAGAAAGAGAGAGAGAGAGAGAATTTTTCTTAATATTTATTTTTTAGTTCTTGGCGGACACAACATCTTTGTCTGTATGTGGTGCTGAGGATCAAACCCGGGCCGCACGCATGCCAGGCAAGGGCGCTACCACTTGAGCCACATCCCCAGCCCCAAGCCTTAGCTTTTATCCTGACCTCGCTCACAGGCTCCAGGCCAGGAGTGGCCAGCCCTTCTCCAAGCTTTTCACCTTTGCTTCTTATTTGCATCTCATTTGCTAGTTAGCATGGGATAACTTTCTGCTTCCGCTTATCATTTGCAATGCGTGGCTGGAGAACTGTTCTTTTTGAAACCAAGGCTGTGTGTGGCCCTGGCCCATGTATCACAGTGTCTGTAAGAGTAGATGTTCAACAACTGCCTTCTCGTTTTGATAGCAATGATGATAGATGGTACATCCAGGGCTCCTTCACCCACCCTCTCAGCTCCTGACTTATGTGTGATTCAATCAGATAAGAAGTCACCAGGCCATTCACCCTGGCCACAGATCACATCTTCCCTGCTCAGGAATTATGTCTGTGAAAACAAGTGATAGGAGAATGTCTTTACCTCTGGAAAAGTAGTCAATTTTCTACTGTCAAATACCCAGAACAGACCTGGACAAGGTTCAAAGAAAATTTGTTTTCATCTCTAATCCATGGTGGTTGAAGCCTGGTGAATGTCTGCTCACCTTTCTTGAGGTGTCATGAAATTTTAGAAGTGGATAGAAAGCCCTGACAGTGTCAGCTCAGGGGTACCCTTCCAAGGCTTCTGCATCTGTTCTGGGCTTCTTCACCTGTTTACCTCCCTTCCAGCAGTCTGAATTTGTTGGGGGTAATGAATTGTGTGTGTATAATTGACCATCTATGATTCCTCAGCACCTAGAAGTTCTTGCTCAGTGAATGAATAAAAGAATCTACTTCTATCACTGTTTCACTGTGATCTCCAACAGCATGGATAGATTCATCAAATCCAAAGAGGATGGCTAAATAAAATCCAGCAACTCATTTGGTCCAAAATATTGAACGTCTTCTGATAAATGATCTTATTCTCTTCCTTCCTTCCTTTCCCCTTTGATGGAAAAGTTATAGAAAAGAAGTAGGTGAAGATCAGGAGAAAATGATCAGGGAAATCCACAAATCTGTCAATTATCACCTTAACAAGAGCTCTCTCCATCTGGGCAGCACTGGCTGCAGAAGCTCTCCCTGTTTCAACTTTACATTAATTAAAAAGACTTATACCCCAACTCTACAAAGGCACTCAGTGCTCCAGGAAGAGTGGTCTGCCTATGAAGGGAGTTACTCAGGGAAATGAAAGTGAAACCTTCTTAAAGCCTGCTCTGTGCTTGTCATTAAAATTTAAATCATCAAGTGTTTTGATGCATTACTGCTACACCAAATGCAACCCCTTTTTAATTCCAGATATAATGCTTTTGCTCAGGAAAAATGAATTGGGGGTTCCCAGATGACTAGTTATAATGTCTACAATCCCCAAACCTCCTTTTTCTCAAAACGCTGCTGTTCCCTGCTTACCACCTGCAAGCCCCTTGATGTTTATCTTACTACATTAAAACAGAGCAGTGATATTTTTTTTTCTTCAAGGTCAGCTGGATGATTAAGCTGTCACTGCTGATCATGTATTTCTTTTATGCAAGACATTGCAAAGTGCAGGCAGTCTTTTTTCACTACAAGGTAACAGATGCAGTGAGTGTGTGAGATGGAAAAGTGGAGCTGAGTCCCTTCCCAGTGCATCTGCATACCCATGGGTAGGTTTCAAGCTCTCTCAATCTGCTTCTCCTTTCTGTACAGGGCTTTCCTCATGGGGAGGTTGCAAGTATTAAGTGGGAAAACTCATGTCCCCATGCCTGACACTGTTCTTGATCACTATGACAGCCTGAGGAAATGTGACTTTCCTCCACTTTTACCCCATCGACTAACTTAGAAGCAGTGGCTAACTTCCTTGGGTAAGGGATTTCTCATGTGCTGCTCTTCCTTTAGCATTCCATCCCCATTCTGTCACCTTTCAGGATCAATCACAGGAACATATCCATCTGGGAGATGTCACCCCACATTAGATATGCTGAAGTCTGTGGGCTTACGCTCTAGCCCCCTGTTCACCTCTAGCTCTGGGACTTGGGTCAAGACATTCTACCTTTTTGAGTTAGAGATCCTCATTCCCCCAAATTCCTCAGACTCTAGAGTGAATGCCAAGGGAAGCCTTTGATTGGTAGAATTGTGATTAAATATTGCAATATGGCTGCTTTTGAATCTTCCCCTGCTTCAAAGTTCTCACTTTTAAAAATGGATTTGATCATAGCACATGTGCTGGATGATTAATGGAATGAGAAAAGAAGAATAAAGAGCTTAGCCTAGAATCTGGTATTGAAATAGTTGATGTATATCATGTTTCAATGGGATTCCAATTATTGTTGTAATATCTTCTTGGGAAAACAGGAAAAATAAATAGATATTGTCAGATCAGACGGGGCAGGCAGCGGCCAAAGAAGGCAGATTTAAAAGGGCCGCTGAACAGGCTTTATTGAGATATCACTCCCAGGTGGAACTCGATTAGAGCCAGAGAGGGGAAGGGTCTGAGGAGAAACCGCGTGGAAGCTAGATCGGACTGGACTTTTATGGGGCTTACAGCAGGAAGGGAAGGGCTCAGGACAGGAAAAGGTGATCTTAGAGTCCCTTGCCCCCTTGGAGTTGGTCAGGGGAGTTGGCTGAACTCCAGGATTGGCCAGGGGGGTCCTGTTGATTGACAGGTGTTAGTCAGGATATCTGGCTGATTGACAGGCATTTCCGCCGGCATCTGATTGATGTTCTTTTCCGGCAAGGGCTGCTTTGTTCTAAGTTGCCACTAGGTCGCCACCACCAACCTAACAGATACCTTCTAGAACAGAGGAGCCATAGATAGGAAACTGTCCTGGGTAAGCTGAAGGCAGCACTTGTAGAAGTCGCTGGTGTTCTCAGTGCAGCATGAGACCTTAACTGTCACTAGACTGTGACCATGCTTCACCATCCTTGATACTGGCTCTCTCCCTCCAAGCAAGCAATCCTGAAAAATACAGACACATGGGCTGGGGATGTGGCTCAAGTGGTAATGCGCTCGCCTGGCATGTGTGCAGCCTGGGTTCGATCCTCAGCACCACATACCAACAAAGATGTTGTGTCCGCCGAGAACTAAAAAATAAATATTAAAAAAAAAAAAAAAAAAAAAAAAAACCTCTCTCTCTCTTTCTTTAAAAAAAAAAAAAAAAAAAGAAAGAAAGAAAAATGGCCTCAGGGCCCCAGGGCAACAGAAGAGCCACCAGAGGTCTCCGTCCCCTTCCCCTGACAAATAACAATAGCAAAATTGACAGTCACAAAACAAACATGGAAATAATTGTTAACGTGAACAGATCACTGTCTTTGCACACCACACAGGCCAGTTGTTACCTTAGTGGAATTTCCATTTTGTGTCCAGTCTGTCCTTTCTGCATCCACTTCCCAGTGGGTTGGCCCATACAAGCAGCCAGTCCTCTTCATCTTATTTCTATGACTGAAGGGACATTGCTACAAACCAAGTTTCAACCCCTTGATGTGAGTGCCATGTGTAGCCTTTAATAAAAAAAAAAAAAAAAAAAAAAATGGATGCACTTTCAAATCAAATGGATCTGGACTCAAATGCAAGCTCCAGAGGTTTCTACCATCAGATCTTGTGAAGTCACCTAAATGTGGGAGTTTAGAAGCCAGATTTAAAGATTGGTAGTTAGTGTAGTTAGGTGAATCGGGTCTAATATTGAGTAAAATCAAGAATGAAGACCATTATAGAAAAATGGAGTTCAGGAAACCAGAGCAGCACTCGGGGAAATTGAAATGTTAATGTCCCCAAGGCCCAGAGCCCATCCCAAGGAAATGTTAATGAAGCAGTTCCCAGCAAACAAAGGAGATGCTAATCCAAAAGCCCACCCTGCCCAGATTACTCCTTCAGCCCACCTGTCCCCCCCCCCCTCTTTGGGCCTTTTCACCTACATTCCAACACTGCAAGATATCAGAACAAAGGACAGGAATGCGGCAGGAATGTGGGAAAGCTGAAAATAGACCTTAGCTATAAAAGAGGGAAGACCTTCTCCTTCAGGGATTCCACCTCTTGGGTCCCCTTCTTCCTGCGGGAGAAGTCTTTTCTGCTGTCCTTTAATAAAGCCTCTACTTTCCACTCTGACCTTGCCTCGGCGTGCTTCTCTGGTGTTATACTTCAGCATTGGGGAAGCAAGGACTTGTCACCGGTAAAAAGCGGTAACAGTTTGAGCCTCCTTTTCTCTGTACTGGGGATTGAAATGCTTACACCCCAGTTTTGTATTGTGCATCCAAATGAGACCCTGTACTTGTTCAAATCTACTGCTAGCTTGAGGCCCCAGCCAGGGATGCCCACAGTTCAGGATGCCTTTGCCTAAAAAGGAAGATAAAGGACACACCTTCTGGAACAGCTCAACCCCAGCAGACAGTATTTTGCTTCCACTTGAAATTTTGAGCGCTGATGGCGTAAAGGCAGGACTCTGAGGTGTTCAGATATAGCATCTAACTCCTGTAGAACTTAGACTCCTTTCAGTCCTTGGATCAGTGTCCATACTGAGACTTTCTTTTCACTGCCTATTGCTTCCCATGTATCTGAAATATGAATGCTGTTGAACCTTCTGCCACCAGACTGTAGTGCTGGTGAGAAAACAGCCTCTACCTCAGAGAAAAGCCTGTCCAAGGAAGGGGGTGTGACCCTTGTCCTTGGAAAGACCCACAGAGCACTCCTAGGCACATACCCACCCTGCTGAGTTGTTTATCTACAAATAACAGGAGAGATCTGCCTAGCCAGGTGTCCCTGACTCAGTCAGGCTAGGTGAGGACCCATAGCAACCCCCTAGCAACCACCAATCAGCATGAGACAGAGAAAATACCTGGGATGCCAGATGACCCTCCCAGTAATTTATGGTGGTTGATAACATGTTGGGAAACCATGTAGTTGAGCACGTACACCCCTCGTGGCTTAAACCAATCAGTTCAAATGAATCCCCCTCTGGTACTAACCAATCACCCTTACCCAACTTGTTCCGGCCAGTGAATGTGCTAATCAATGTTAAGAGTTGTTGTTTGATTTTCCCACTGTGTGTGATGATTTGCTAAGAGATGCTATGATGTATATGAAGTCCCTGCCTTCCCCAAAGAGTGTATAAAACTGCTGCAAACTCTGGGCAGGGGCCTCTCAGAGTCACCAGTTGTTGTGTGCATGAGGAGGACCGAGCTAGCTTGCAATAAACACCTCTTTGCTGCTTACCTTTATCTTGATCTCTGGTAGTCTTTTGGGGGTCCCAAATTTGAGCATAACATTGTCAGGGCTGATGCGAGAACCCACAAAGAGTCTTCTGGCTCTTTGTCCTGTTAGCTTCCTACTGAATCACTTTCAGCACAGCTTCTGTGAACTTGAAAACCTCAGGGAAGTCATATCTGGGGAATGAAGCATGGATTGCTACAGCATAAACACTCACCCTTCTGTCCAGGATTTTCAATCTTTATCCTTACTTTACTTTTGTACCTTTATTTCCCCTCCTACCACCTCCTACCAGCTCCCCAAATCAAAGAGCCCTTACCTTATATTTTATGTGAATCTCAAAAGTCAGCTGCCATGGCTTCTCAAATAATGATTACATATGATCCATCCTGCTGTTTACATGTCACTCAAACCAAGGAATCTTTTGTTCAGCAACTAGATGTTTGCCTTGATCATAAGCCATTAGTGATCTTCAATAAAGGAATAGGTGCTCAAATTTTAGGAGTGTGTTTAAGTTTCTTTCCACACCCAGAAGTTAAGCTCAAGGATGACCTTTCCATATTCTCATATCCTATGGGAGGAACCATCATCTTCACATATTGGAATGTAAGCAGAAGAAATAGTTATTTGCTGTTTTTTTTTTTTTTTTTTTTTTTTACACTTACCTGGATATCTTTAAACCTCTTTGCTCAAGCAACCTTGTGAATTTCTCATTCTGTAGTCAGAGCTAGATTTTAAGCTTTTGGCAGCCAGAAACCATGTCTAAGAGCCTCTCCAGGTCTATGCTTGCCATAGCACTGAGGAGAGTCATCAGATTCAGCCTGAGGAGGTCAATCACTTGGCCTGGAAATTATTAATAGCATTTCAGTTATGGAAATGTTGCTTTCCACCTCACACTTGAGAGGCACTAAGCCATACGATTTTTATTTCTGGATAGGACCACAGGTTTCCTATTTTTGGTTATGCTATCCCTCCTCCTGTATCATAATAGCCAGGCACCATCATGATGGTGAGCCCTGCAGAGAGACTTCCACAAGATGCTTGAGTTCATCTCAGGAGCAAAGGAAAACAGGATCAGAGGGCCTTAGGGTGGCCTCAGCAAATATTCTCATCTGGTTAAACAAGGCCTCCAAGATGCCTGTGGAAGTTCTGTCTTTTCGTCCCCAACCAGCAAATCTGAGGAGTCACTTCTAAATTTGACAAATTTATCAAAGTTTATTGAGTTCGTACTGCTCAGTTTCTAATAAAGATAATAAAAAGAGGAACGTGTTAGGAGGACCTTGGAAGGTTGAAGGCTTAAAAGAAACTAAATCTGAGTAACTTCAGGTAAACAGCTCCCAAATCAACTTGTTTTCTGCAGGCAGCAGGGAAGATTCACTTCCTGAAATTCCTAAGCCTTGGCCATTCTATTGCAATGTTCATTTGTATGTATTGAACAGTGTCTCATTTTATTCTCCCCCAAATCCTGTGAGGGCAAGAAATAGTGACCCCATTTCAGATTGGAAGTACCTTTGGCTCAAACATGCAAATGTCCTGAAACTAGAAGCCAGGCTACATCCAGGTCTTTATTTGACTAACATGTCCCTGACCCTTCAGGACTGCAGGATGGTTGGGTTTTAGTCTGCCTTTCGGAGGGCAGATTTTCATCATGAAGCAGGTTTCAGGGTCCATGGGATGAATCTATGTGGATGACAGAGGAAGGATACAGTGACTCACCTCCCCAAGGCTGGTACCTCATAGATGGCCCATGACTCAGAAGAAGGGAACCTGAGGTGGGGCCTGGGTAGGAATCTGTACTTTCCTTGCTCATTCACACTCATTCTGGGAAAGTCCTTGGAGCCCTGCAAATGGCAGGTTGACACAAATCACTAGGATGGATTTCCTGGACATGTGCACAAAAAGAAACCACACCCTTCATCTTACCAAGAAAGGAAGGACCCCGAGGAAACTTCTTGAGAAAATGCAAGGAGTGTCTTCATAAAACTGGATTGTTGGGCTGAGGTAATAGCTCAATAGTAAAGCACTTTCCTCACATGTGTTGAGGCCTTGGGTTTGGTCCCCAGCACCACATACAAATAAAGATATTGTGTCCATCTACAACTAAAAAAAAAAAAAATATATTAAAAAAACCCTGGATTGCTTGGGGGTTATCCATCTCATGGGAGGCAATGTCTGCATAATGCTTTGTGAGAATCAAGGGCTGCATCGGAATTCATACTGTCCCAGTGACTCCGACTGCTTCAAGTTATCAGTGCCACATCTGAGTAAGGGAAGACCCTTTCTCCCAAAACATTGTGGGAATTATATGAAACCAGCAAACACTAATTCTTTCTGCTTTCATATTTATTGAATTTAGTTTTCCTGAGGGTAAAGATAGAATTGGTGAGGAAAAATCTGTTAGGGAAGGTGGTGACTAGACATGGTGTAAATTTGCTGGAAATAAGGATGCCAAATCAAGTGTCACTTAAATGCCCTACTGTTACATATTTAATTTAGTGCTTTAGAATTGTGAAATCAACATATTACAGACACAGAAATGATAACTATTGTGTATTAACCATATGGGTGAGCATTTGTTATAATAATTTATTTCCAGGATAATTTGATTGGGGAAGGTAGTTTTTTAATAGTATCCAGAGTATTTGCAAATGCTATATCATTCCCATAATTATTTCAGCAAGCAGACTATTATTATCCCTATTTCCCAGAGAATTTGTGACTTGCCTAAGGATTCTCAAGCCTCAATTGGTCCTATTGCCAAGCATGCTTCTGTAAAGACAAGAATGAGCTTGCCTTCCAGTGACCTCCAATCAAAAACAATAAAATCTGCAAGCAAAGTTAATAGTAGTATTGCCTAAGCACTCGTAGGGCCAATAAATAATGAATGCTTATTAAAACGTATTGACATGATAAATATTTTACGTGGCATGTTTATAACCTGCAAGCTGGGGCTTGGAGGATTCTTCTCATTTGCAGTCCCTTCACTTGCTGTGTGCTCCATGCAGAGAAAAACAAATGAACCGACCTATCCGTGATGCAAAGAAGAGTGGGTCAGTGGGAGGGTCATATGCAAATTGTAGGTTCAGACTCCATCACGGGTTCCCAAGACACTCATGCTTGTGTCATTCTTCAGCAATCCCAGCTTAATTAGTAGCCTGCAAGAGAAGACTGAAGGCTAGCAATGTTCAGGCCATTTTCTTTCAAAATGCAGACACACATACACATTGGACCATCTAGTGCTTTCCAGAATGGGAATGAAATCAAGGTTAGAAGTCCAAGGAATTGCAAAAAGTTGTTTGCATATATATCCATCTCTGTTTTCCAACTATCCTAATTCAGCAAATCAAAGTAAAAGCCCCAAAGACAAAAAGCTTAATCAACTAAGACAAGGGTCTCTCACAGGTGACCTGGACCTAAAACCTTTTGTTTAACCCATTAAGTCTTTCATTTTCAACAAATTTGTCAAATTTACTATCCATTTTTTTTTTTGTCTAACATTCATTTTAATAGTAAAAAATGACTTTATGTTAGTATTCTTTTTAAGACAGCCTCACCTAAAATGTTTGGCCTAGAAATGACACAAAATGTTAGGCTTGAGGTTCTTCTGTCGTGTAAAATATTCCAGAAGAAAATAACAAATCAAGCACTGGCAGGTGATACCAAATGAGTAGCCCAGAAGCATTTCCTCCTGTGAAAAAATATCTTCCTAGTTAGTGCATTACGTGCAAGGCCAGGGGCTGCAGTATACTTACTGTGTTATTGCTCTCAGAGTCAATTGTGAATCAAGAATCAGAAACCAGTAGGACTCAAGAGCTCTCAAAAAAAAAAAAAAAAAAAAAAAGCTGTCTTTTAGAGAATTGCGTGTTTTTATACAGCCCATGTGGAGGGGAAGCTGTGATTAAGGATCTGTAATTTTTATTTGGAGACTTTCAGTTCTGCTCTAATTTGGTTGAAACCATTGGTTCCGTCTTTCATTTCCTGTAACAAGTATATCACTGAGACCAGCTTCTGGGCATGTCTATGTAGTCCTGGTTGGCTGTAATGATGAGCAGGGACCTGCAGTGTCTTCTCCAAGGGGATCCAGTAGGTGGACGACTTCTGTTCATTGGGAGGGGGTTCTCCCAGGGGTGTGGTGAGTGCTGGAAGGATGCACCATATATGCAGGGTGTCTGGACTCACCCCATAGTTCTGTCCATAACCAAAGGTTGGATACTAAATTCAGAAGTTATAAATGGAAGAAAATGCCAACTGCACGGGAACCTGTGGTTTGGAACCCAAGTGACAATCAGAAGATTCAGGGGAACTTGAAAGTTAACAGATGCTTTTGGCCTAGAGATTAAAAATTCAACAAAGAGAAAGAAAAGGAAAGAGGAGGGAGGGAGGATATTTTCCTGCACTTTGAAAAAGAAAGGTCCTATCATTACTAGACTTTAGTATTCTGCTTAATGCTAAAAATTGAGTGCAGGTCCCTTGGTTAAGAAAAAAAAAAAAAATTGCTTTGGGAATGTGGTGTGAGCTCAGAGGTGGAGGATGGAGACCCTGAAGGGCCAGAGTCTGCTCCTTAATTCTCTGCAGCTCTTGTCACCATTAATCATTTCCTCCCGATGGTTCACAGTTCTGAGACGTGTGAGGACACTTGATATTACTCGTGCGTGTTCTAAAACTCGTCTAGAACATATTTGAAAAAGAAAAACTAGAATCCCCTTTTATTTCTTAAGTGTTCCGTTCTGTCAGTTATGTGAGTTTGGAGAGGAGCCAGGATGCTATCCATCTGGCTACCAGCAGTGCTGTGGCCGATACTGGCATTCCATAACCTTCTTGAGGCTTCACCAGGAGTCCCCAGTCCCCACCTGGGGAGAGGACAGAAAGGAAAGAGGGCAGGTGTAGGAGTTTACAGATGATACAGGCCTCAGTACCCAGCAGGCCCAGAGCAGCCGGATCCTGCACAGTCTCTCCTTCAGACTGGAGAAATGTGATGCGCAGAAACTCCCCAACTCCAGGGAGAGCAGGGAGCACAGGGCAGGGGGACAGAGGGAACAGTGTTTACATAGTTTGTCTCCTCCTTCTAAGTCACATCTGTGTCTAAAATCTCCTCCCGTCACCAGGAACTGACTTGGGGGCCACCACATGACACCTCTTCTCCCTGAAGCAGCGGCCCTCACACTCCCATTACCTTCTCCTTGGTCCTTCACTCTCTTGGTCCTGCCTGTCCTTCTTCTCAGGCTTCTGCCAATGAATCTTTCACATGAAGCCTAAAAATCTTATGGAATAAAAAACCCTTCAGTCTCACCTCTCAGATTTCCCTTTTCTAGAAGATAGGTTAAATGAATTGGGCCACTCTTTTAGCAAGATTCTTTAACCCTGTGGTCAGAAGGTTATTAGAGAAGGCTTTTTGGACATAACTTCTTCTTTCACTCCATTTGTCTTTCTAAATAAGATATCTCCTGCATTCCCCCAACTCCTTCCCCTCCTTCTCTGCTTCCCTCTTTCCCTCTTTGCCCCTCCCCTCCTTCCATTTTCCTCCCTGCCTCCTCAATTCCTCTAAGGAACACATTGTTTGTTGTTAGATTGTCCAAACTTGAATCTTAGCACAGTCACATACTACATATGTGGTCTTGGATAACTTATTTAAGAGCCTGTCTCTCTTCCTTCTATGGAATGGGCCAATAATTGTACCCATCTCATAGGTTTGTTCTAACACAGAGAGAGACCTAGAAGACTATCTGGTCTGTAGGAAGGGCTGGGTAGGTTCTAGCTATTATCATTACTATTTATTCAGCTTCCACCCAGGGATATACCTCTGCATGTAAACAGAAAGGAAATTATGCCTAAAGCTTTGCTTGTGTGTGGATGGTCTGTGAGACAAACATGGAATTTAGCTGCATTCTGTCACAATGGGAAATGTGACATTAGTAACTGTCAACATGCATGGGGAAGGCAGAAGAGAAGTCCCCACCCTGTATGAAGGAGGAAGAGTGTTTTGTTCCTGTGGTGTGTTGATGGTGTGGTTGAGGCCAGGGAAATTTTTCCTGGTATATTTGTCATACTCATGCAGTTTGCAGATACTTCTAAGACAGTGAGAAATAGTTTCAACTAGAGAGGGAAATTTATTAGGACCAAATGGGACAGATACATTTGGCTATAATACAGTGAACACTCATTATGGAGGGTCATGGGCCCCTATCTGCAGACTTTAAGTCACTCAGGAGTATTATTTTCTTCATTTACAGAATGATTTCTGATGGCATTTTGGGCTCTTTAAAGTCAAGGGAATTTTAGTTTTGTTCTGATGGGAATAGTGGGTTTGGTGAGGTCTTCTGATGTTTTTCAGTTGCAGGAAAACAATATGTCAAAATAGGTATTGTGGAAATATTCATTATTTGTTATATACAAGGTAAACATAGGGACAGAAGGAAAATGGATACATTCACCAAACATAAAAATTTCCTTCAGGTAGGTCTTAAATTTCACAATTCGAACATAGGTCGTTGAGTTTCAGAGAATTAAGGAGATTAGACTGAGACCACCAAGCTAACAAGAAATCCCCTCTGTAGTTTCCAAGGCTCAGCCATGCAGTTGGGCTGGGAGGAACTGGTCAGGAGCTAGGTGTGGGGTTCAGTCCTGCTTCTAACACTCTTGCTTGGCTCTAGGCAACACACTTTTACCTGGTGATAATTGCTCTTATCTCATAAGTGAAGATTAAATATCAGTCTTGGACACTGTAGGCTCCCAGGAAGCCCCAGCTGCTTTTTATATCATACACCATGGCCACTAGAAGGGAGGTGGTACAGAGGCTGCCCTAGTGCATGGGGATGTCCCATCAAGAACCAGGCAGATGGACTGAGGAGTTGAGAGGACAGCTATGTCATTTTGTTCTATAAGGTTTTAAGAAGACACTTTAAGGATGGTTATCACTATGCTTCTTAGAATCACCATTTTACTACTAATGATCAACTACTATTTTAGGGATAATTTCATTCCCTTTATTTCAGTCTAATTTGCTCTTACTGTGGCAGGCAGGAATATACAATGCTTTATTTCTGCCACTTCTCTGAATCTTGGCTCATCATTAGTATGATTTTGTATATATTATCTCAAAAAACGTATGTGGGATCTTTTCTTTGTTTGGCAGCCCCAGACAGGGATACCCAGAGCCCCAGCAAGATAAGTTTGTTATTAAGCACCCTTTTTTAGTGTCTGCCCCTCATCCCTTATGTAAGAACCATTGTTCACATCTCTGCAGCAGTGGTGAAGGCTGACATAGCAACCTTGTGGAGACATTGAACCAACTGAAGAAGTCAAAATGGCACATTGGTGTGCTGTGGGTGTAGGTGACACAGCAAGGCAGACTGACTAAGTACCTCGGCAGGCCAAGCCTGCAAAAGTGCAAGAAAGAGGCGAGTCCCGGTGGATGTTATTGCTACTATTGTTCTTTTGCCTGAAAAACACAATGTTCCCTGTTCTTCATCTCCCTTTGCTTATTTATTGAATTTTTTTGCATTATTCCATTTGCTTAAAGTTCCAGAGAATAAACATAATAACACCATTGATTGAAATAATTAAAACAGATAGCTTCAATAATAGCAGAATTGAACAGCCATGAACCAGCCAATTTCTCCTTTGTCATTCTCCTGAGGGGCTGGTTTTAAAAAGCCACCTCAAGGCTGTATTTCTTGAATGTTTTGCAATTGGAAACAACTGTATTGTAATGGAAAAAGCCCCGTGTGCAGAGTCAGGGCTGGCCTTGCTCAGGACTAGCCTTGGTCTTTTCAGACAAGAGACAGAGCAGGACATCTACCTGCCACTCACCTGTGATAGAAAATCAGCTTCCCACTCCAGGAGGAGACTGTTAGGAGAGTTCAATTACATTCTGAAGATGAAGTACCTAACACCACTCTGGATGCAATTTTGGTGTTGGTCTTTTAATAAATGGGTGTTTTTTGTTATTCATGCAAGATGAATAAAAGAACAGAGAATTATCTTCCCCTTTTTAGGGGAAACTTCTTTTGTAGGAAAAAAAAAAAAACCACTTGTTCACTCAACCAGAACTCCAACTTCTTTATGGGAAAGAAATCTGAAGAATGTGTCCCTATCCTGTAGAAAATTGGCTGTTCCTAAACAACCCTAAGAAGACCTACAGGTACAGGTCCCCCACTGAGGACAGCCCCAGCATCAGGGACTTGTTAGAAAAATGATGATTCTGGAAATCATCAGAACTTTTGGCAAATGCCATTCCTTTTTCTTAGCTTGAACGTCATTCTCACTGAATTCGATTTGTACTCTTTGGTAGGGTTTTCTGCTCTACTGCTCCATGAGGGCTTTGTTCAGCTGCAGGTAGGGAAAACTTAGATAAGACGTTTCTTTTACCCCTTGATATCAACTTCTGAGAAATTGAGAGATTTTTCTTCTCTCTCCTACCTCCTTTTCTAAAGGCAGCATTGGCAGGCTGGAAACAGAATTCCAGGAATCCCAGGATTGTGGCTGAGGAGAGAAAGGAGGTTGTCTAGGAGCCCAGACCCCTCTGCCAGACCCCTGAGAGTCATTGAGAATAGTCTTAGGTGAAGCCTGGAGGCTGCAGCCCAGATCAGCAAAATCTACTATGCCCCCGTGAAGAGCAGGACCCTGGGATTATCCAGGTAAACAAAACTTGAAAGACTTCAATAGCGAGACATCCAGGGCTCTTCAGAAGCACTTTGAAGCCCAGGGAATGATAACAAGGGGAGTCTCCAGGCTTATTGTTTGATTTGTTTCAAGTCAGTCAGGAGAGAGGTCATTTCTACCCAATTATTAATGATCATCCCATCTGGACATCTATAGAGGGAAAGTTCTCCAGGACTGTAGCCAAAATAAAAAAATGTACTGAAAATATTTTCACAATGAGTCAACATGACTTTGCTTGGATAGAAGCCTCCTTTTCTGTATCAGTTATGGACCCTGGTCTAATTGAAAATTCAGACAGTTGAAGTTGCCAACCATACCACTGAGTCACCACCTGGGAGCCAGGTATCTGAACATATTCTGTTGTTTTGTGCAGCTCAGCTGAATCAGTTACAATAGGCCCCATCTCAGACAGATGATGACTGGAAGGTTTGTGACTCAAACAGCCTAACGTGACCGGTTTTGTCTTCAGCAGGAAGATCCCACCTGATACCAGCTACTGATTCAGCCTGCCAACACAATCAGTTGGTTCTTATAGCATTCTTGGATAAATCACAACACAAAAAGATTGGCAAGATAATTTTTAATTTTTAAACTCCACTAAGAGAACTGTCAAAAAGCTAAGACGTCACAGATGTGACTTATAAGTAGTCAAGAAGTGGTGCAGTTGGAAGGACTGTTTCATGAGAATTAAGCTGTGCTGTGCTTGTAGTAAAGAAGAGCTTGGTGCTGATTCCACAGGGGCCAGGCTGTCCTTCCTGAAGAGTTCAGTGTCTGTTACCTGTGAAGTGGCTTTTCCCCAGGTGAGACATTATGCTCCACAAGCCAAGCCTTTCTCTGTCAGGAGTCCATCAGTAGATGCCAACTGTTCACTCTACAGATTGTAGGCAGCGATAGAGAAACAAGAACCCTCACTGAGAATTTTACCCCATTGTTTTTTGATTCTAAAAAGCCCATGTTAATGCACTATTTGTGAGTTACTCTGAGTAATAATTTAGAGACAAAGTTAAAAACTTCAGAAACAATAGCAAGTATCCATTCAGAGTTTATTATGCACAAAATAACAATAGATGTGTTTTCTGTTATTTATTATTCTCAGAACTTCTGAAGCACATGTCATTAGAACTTTACCAAATGAGGAAACTGAGGCTGGAGAGGCATCCGAGGCTGCATAAAGCCAGGCCTACCGACCCATTGCTGCATTCTCTCTGAAAATCAACAAGTGCAGCACTTTAATGGAGCACTGCCTTCCTCACATTGGCAAAAGCAGCTGCACCTGGCTGAGAAAATATTGCTTTATAGAGCTGACTTCAGAGCAGTGGGTAGGATTCATTTTAAAAGGCCTAAGAATATACAACCCTGAATTTGTATATATACATATGTGTGTGTGTGTGTGTGTGTGTGTGCTTATGTGTGTGTTATGTGTGAGATCCACCCCTATAGGTTCAGATATTGCATCCATAGATTCATCCAACCATGGATGGAAAATACTTATTTTTTAAAGTGGCATTGCTGCTGGCGTGAGCTCTGTAGTTAGCCAACAGTGGTTGCATCTGTACTAAATATATACACGCTATTTTTTCTTGTTGGTATTCTCTAAACAATACATACATAGCATAATAACGTTGACATGAGGTTAGACAGTGTAAGTAGTCTAGAGATCATTTAGAGCATTTGGGAGGATATATGTAGTTTATTCGCAAACCCCACACATTTGACATAAGGGACTTGAGCATCTGTGAATTTTGGTATCCTCAAGGAGTCCTGGGACAAATACCCTAAGGACACAGAAGGATGACACTATATAATTTATTACATACTTCTACAAATATTTCCTATGCACGTGCTATGGTTTTATGCAATTTATATATTAATATGTCAGACCCATTTTCCTCACTTTTGCCTTTTCCATTCAGACAGCTATAAAAAAAAATACTCATAGACTGGGTGGCTTAAGCCATAAACATGGATTTCTCACTGTTCCATAGGCTGGAAGTCCAACACCAGGTCTGTCAAATGGTGTCTGGTGAGGGCCTGTTTCCTGGTATTTTGGCAGTGACATTTCCTGGGTCCTCACATGGTGGGAAGGCTTGTAGGTCCCTCTCTGGCCTCTTCTAAAGGCACTAATTCCATCTGTGAGGGCTCGATCCTCATGACCCAGTAGCCTCTCAAAAGCCCCACCTCGGCCTGTGGATGTGGCTCAAGCGGTAGCCCGCTCGCCTGGCATGCGCGGGACGCTGGGTTCGATCCTCAGCACCACATAAAAATAAAATAAAGATGTTATGTCCACCGAAAACTGAAAAATAAATATTAAAAAATTCTTTCTCTCTCTCTCTCTCAAAAAAAAAAAAAAAAAAAAAGCCCCACCTAATGCTGTCACCTTGGGGGTCAGGATTTTATTGTATGAATTTGATGGAGGTGGGTGACAATGCCTTCCAAATAGTTTAGCTTATGCTTCTTCGCCTGACACTTTGGGCCAGATGATTCTATGTTTTGGGGGCTGTCCTGTGTGCTGCAGGATGCTCAGCAGGGGGCCTGGCCTCCACCCACTGAAGCCAGTTGTACTTGCTGAAGTTGTGACAACCCCAAGTGTCTCCAGTCATGTATGGTCCCTGCTGGGGTGGGGAGGGGAGCAAAATCAACCCTAGATGAGCACTGTCTTCCTCACATTGGCAAAAGCAGGTTCAGATGTTTCAGAGCAATTGAGTTTCTGAGTTTTTCTCATCTTAGATTGAAACATCAAAAATGTTAGTGAGAAGTATCTCAATGGTTACTTCTGGACAGGAAGAAATCACATGTGTTCTTCTGTCTTTGCTCTTCACCGTGATTTGGCCCGAGCATCCTTCTTAGCTCTTAGTAAATTTTCTTTCCCGTCCTCTGCATCTGTAAGGGGTCTTCCACCCTTTATCAGGCTGAAGACTGACCCCTGTTTTGAATTGCCTGACTCTGCCCACCAACGATCTGGTCTTAAATAGGACCTGATCATATGGCATGACATTTTTTCTACTATGTCTTTATAAAGAAGAAAGAAGTTTGTTTGTTTTTCTACTAAGTCTTTGAAACTTCTTTCTTATTAAATTTCTCTTCTTAGGGGGAAAAAAAAATGTGAGAACATTATTGTTGACCTACAGCTATCCCTGGACTGAATCCACGTGTTTTCTTTTGGAATATCTGGAAGATGAATCCTCATAAGAAAACTGATATTACCGGAGTATTATTTTTTCTGGTCTTCACAATGTTTTTTACTAAACAGACCACACAGTGCTGAGTTCTACTGAATTCACCATGTGAAGACAGTAGAGAAGTACTTCTTGGGATTTTTAAGCATAAAATTTGCTGTTATGTTGGCGGCAGACACCTGTTTCTTCTCTGCCGAGGACCCTGAGCAGTGGCTGACCTGTCAACACATGATCTAGCATAGCACAGAGCTCCTCTTGTCCTTCCAGAGTCCTGAGGTTGAACAGGAGATTCTCCGAGCACCTGTCTCCCTTCTGTTACAATTTCTCTTTCACCTTCATCTCGGTATAATGTATATCCATATTGTTGTGGTTTGTGTAAAAAATTCTGCCTTAATGTATATAATTTTCTGGGCCGATTTCTGACCCTTTCCCACTGAAAGTAAATCCAAGAAATTGACAGGCATATTCCCAGAAGCTGCCAAAGAAGGAAGACTCAAATTTCTGATACCTGCACTTAGGGTCTAAGTTAAGCACTGGTGGATTTTTGTTTGTTCTTGTTAGAATGAGGTTCTACTCATATTTGGGGTGAAGAAATGAGATTAAAATACAAGACATGTTAACTAAAATCTTTTAAAAGGAAGACCGACCTGAAATAAAATATTCTATGTTTTTTTTTTTTTTTTTAAGTAAGGTGAGAAAAGATCCTACCATTGGAGAACATAGTTTCTTACAGTGAAAAATAATTCCTTTTGTGAAAAAGACTGTAAATAAATAATAAAAAATATTCTAAAGTAACATAACATTCTCAATGTTTTATACAGAACTTATTATCAATAAATAAAAATCAAAGAGTAACATCTTTGAAAATAAACTGCAATGTAGAAAATAGTGCTGTAAAACATCTTTTCACACAATGACAATACTCAATGTCACATCTTTACAAGCTGTACCTCTGCAACTCTGTTTATGTGAATATATGTGTGCATGTATATATGTATTTTACCTAGTCAATTACATGATGTTTTAAGTGAGTAGAATAATATTTATACTCTTTGTAATTAACTTAGATTTATTTTTAGACTCCTCCATAATGTTCTCATAAAATCAAACAATTTGGTATCTTATTCTTTGCTCCAATGCAATTTGGTGATGAAAGTCTAATTGTTTTCCCATTTTTCTCCATTTGAATGAAACGAAATTGAAATGCTTGGAACAGCACTAGAACCCATGAATTTCCCATCAGGAAGCTCTGCAGTATGAGTGTTATGACTGATCTCAGATGTTGAAAGAAACCCAACTCCAAGAATTAGACTTCACTCAACCGAGCAAAGCATGCAATACAAGCCTGTGTCTCCACTCACCCTTGAAAGGATGCAAAGGACAGCCACGCTGAAGCTTCAGTTCTTGCAGTCTGGGAGCCCAGTGGGAGATCAAGGCCCTATGCAGTCCTGAATTGTGGATCTGTGGGTGGGTGGTCCTGTGAGGGTGTGTGTGTGTGTGTGTGTGTGTGTGTGTGTGTGTGTGTGTATGTGGAGGGAAAGGAAGAGGGAGAGAAAGATGTGTTTTCTTTATCAGAAACCATTTCCTACATTCCAGTGTGTTTTCTATATTTATCTACAGCTTCAACTAAGCTGGACACAGGGAAATAACAGAAGCATAGAAAGAATTATCACTCGTGTTTATGAAGAAAGGCAGTATGACTATTTCAATTAAAAACCATCCCTGTTTTCTCTCCATCTCTCTTTTTCCTGGCCATTTCAGTATCTTGCCAAAAGCATTAAACATTTCACTGTAGGTTTATGCTAAATATTCCTTTCTATTTAGCACTTAAAACAGATTAATAGGAGTGTAAGAGCAGCAATACACTTGAAAATTCCACACTTAATTCCTCCATCCCAAAATAGATAGACAGACACAGGCCAGCAGATGGATAGAGATGTACATAGCATACCTGGAAAATGGCCAGCGGGAAACCAAGCAAAAGTGTACCGAAGTTGAAGAAAATTTGGGCTTGAGTTCCCCTATTTCATCCATCTCTCCTAGTATTTAAAGTCCTAGGTTGTGCTCAGCATGGTTGTCAATCAAGCAATCCTTAGAAAGCCAAACCCAGGCCCACAAGTAATTTCAGTTCCTTTGCTGAATAAATATCAGCTATCAAAAAAGTCCTAGAACACACAACTGTTTTCAGTCCCCTGACAACGGCTCAATAATCTATGATTTGCTTTGGGGAGAAAGAAAGCAGGGGTGGGGGGAGCTTTTTGTTTCTTGCAGCATTAATTTGATTTGGGCAAAGTGCTGAGTGTCCAAGCCCTTGAAAAAGCTTCCCTGAAAAGACTGATTGTGGCAGGGCTGGCCCCTTCCCTGGTGGCCAGGGGTCCTGACCCCATCTAGGTGCTCACCAGCTGGGCTGGATGGGCAGCTGTCCACCCTAAGTGGGCCATTTGTCTTGAACTGTCTCCCTGATGGCAGTGAACTGCTCCTGCAGAGGTGCTGGAAGAGGATGGTAGACTTAGTCTTATACCCCAAGGATTGTGTCAGCTTCACGATCCTTTTATTTCTCTCCTTAAAATATCTCTGTAAACTTAATTAATGAACAATCAACCGTCCAATTCATCTTTTTAAAATCAAATCTTGAGTGGCCAGATTTGATTTTGTTTCGGATTTCTTGATGGTTCAGATTTTATTAGATGAGGCTCCCCACTGTCCTCAGCCCAGTTCCCTGACTGCCCGCCGAAGCACAGGAACAACTATTTTTAGATCTAGGCAAGCCCGGGAGCATCAAACGGTAAATTATTAGCTGTGACTTTAAAAATAGTCACGGAGACACTTTTGGAACATCTTATTTCTCCATAGCATATGGACTTGAATTTACATCTCACCTTTGCAGAGCAAATCCCTGTAAATAGAATGAAACAGACCACAAATGCTGCCCACGTCTGATGTTTTTGGGTTGAGTTGAAGCTCTAAAACTGTTCTTTGGGTCAGATTGGTGGCTCACAGTGTTTGGGTAAACAAATAGGTTCAGGAATGGCCACCCTGCTTCTTACACCCATAGGAGCACACTCCGGCAGATATACACATGCTTGCGTGCACACACACACGCACATGCACACCTGCACACACGCACAGAGCCAAGGACAGCAGAACCATTCACCAGATAGGAAACGCTCTTGCTCTACAGTGTGTTTTTTGCTTGGGATTTTCCCCATGATGTTGATTCAGAAGGTGACAGGAATGTTAAATCTGAGAACTGACCTGGATGCTTTTCCTGAGCAAGCTCTTCAAAAGCAAGGTCTGTCAATGGTGGCCTATGGTGTTTCCAAAATCAGAGAATGTCAAAAGAAGTTCATTCTAAGCTTCTCATTTCATAGGAAATAAATCAAAGGCAGGAGGACATCCAGGACTTCAGGCAAAGTGAGGCAAAACCGTGATGCCATCAGCAGACACCCAAGCTGTTTGGCAAAGTACCATTCTGCCTGATTGTGGCAGAGGGCCTTACCACGTGTGCTAGGAACACACTCATTGCCTTGTTAATGCTTCCATAGAGGTTACTGTGGGGAGGACAGGAGGTGAGGCGGTGAAGCGGAAAACTCTAACTCTCTGTGATGGTCAGGCATAGTTCTCTGCAGCCATGAGTCTCATCTTTAAGACTAGCCACTGAAGGCAGGAATGATGGGTGGGGAAGGTGTCACTACAGACAACTAGTAATCCTCGCCAACTCCTGCTTTCCAGAGAAAAGTCTCTCTGCTGGCCTGAGGAACTGATCAATAAGGAAAAGAAATAAAGAAGAGCAGCTTTTGGTTTGTTTTGGTATTTTTTTTAATAGAGGAAACTGTTTTTCATGCCAGATTTTAAAAGGAAAGTGTTTTACAAGTGACAGATGCAAATATCCATGGCTGTTGTTTGTTCAGCTTCAGGGAAGTTAGAGGTCAGCTTCCAGTTGTTGACAGGGAGAAGTTTAGTGAACAAAATACCTTTATCATTAGGTATTATCTTGTAAAAATATTTACTAGGGTGTAAGTGTAGAACATTGTGCTAATAGCAAGGCCCGCACATTTCGAAATCATAATCCAGTTCCACAAAACAATACTCAGGAAAAGACCTTATTTTTATCGCTCTTTGGTGTGCCAGGTTTTTGTATTTAAGTGGTTGCTGGCTGGCTTTGTCTCTTGTTTTGAACTTCTGATTTCATGGATTACTATGGCTCTGGGTCAAACAGAACACTTTTGTATTTCTCCCTCAGATTTAAGTATAAAGAGCTTCGAGTTTATATTTTGAAGTAAGTGTCACTCCTGAAAATTCAACTTGATTAAAATCCTATTCTTATTCCATAACTTATTTCTTCCACCTTTTGCTCAGTGTCAACAATTACAAATGGGTATTAGGGAGTACTGAAGCTTCCTATTCCCAAAAGCATTGACATTATACAAAACCCTTCTCGAGGGGAAAGGGGAAAGACAGTGAGAATATGTGTGTATAAAATATATATATTTATAATATAATATTTATAAATATAACATATTTATAAATATAATATATATTATATAAATATATATGTGTATATATATACACACATTTATAATATATATAATAAAGTATATATATATATATGTATATATAATACATACACACACACTCCAATACTGCCACCGCCACTAGGGATGAGGGAAATTCAGAGGAGGAATAAGCCATGTCTTCTGTTTCCTGGAAGATCTAGAACCTGTCTATTTGGTTTTCCTGTATGCACTCTGCCGGGCTGCTGGGTATTAGACTTAAGGGCTGTGAGGTTCGGGTGGTCAGAAACTTAGAGGTTGCAGAAACTTTCTGCACAGTGGAGGTTGCAGAAAGTTGGAGGGTAACTTCAGTAGCAAAGCCCTTCTTGTTTCTCTCTTTAATTTGGAGATATAAATAGAAGTGGAAACGAAGTCAGTTTCCCCACTGCCCAGCACGTGGTCCTGTCTGACATTTCAGCCTCATTCATAACCAGATTACTTCATCGGCTTCTTGGCCGCCGAGTCCTTCACCAGTAGGATCCACATTCCATCCCATTCTGCACACCCAGCCAGGCTGAGCTTCCCCAGATGCCGCTTGCATCCGTCATCCTTCAGCTTGAGAAACAAGGGAACAAGGGACGCTGTCCTCTGCCTGCCTCATCATGATCAAGTCTTCCAAATTTCAAGGCACTGCACAGGCTGTGACTGCCTTTCCTCCCAATGCACACAGCATGGCAGGAAAGCTAGTCTCTGAGCCCCCGGACTGTACCCTGCCCACATCTGGTGTCTGCATCTTTGCCTTAGTCTCCAAAGAATTTGCCCAGACAGACCCAACCCCAGCCACAAGCACCTGTAGGTGCCCTTGAGCATGACCACACTCTCTTCCTTTGTAGACATGCTGCATTATTGACACCACAGGAGATTCTATAGCCTGGAAGGGAGAGAATCAGTATAGAATTTCTATTATAAATATTGTCACAATTTAATACTCATCAACAACCCCTTCCCAAATTAAAAAAATAAATTAACTTTGAAAAACATTTATCAATCAAATTTTACAGACACAAGTGAACTTACCAAACTCTCCATTTGTAATGTGGAGAAACAGACTCAAGTGGGGAAATGACTTTCCTTAAATTCTTGGCAGCATAACAGGAAATGGAACCCAGTCATGTACTCTCCACCCAGAGCTGACCCACCAAATTCCAGTGTCTCTCCATTTACTTGTGAGAAATAACCTCATAAAACACGTTTGTCTAGTTATAGAATATGTGTTAAATGTAAACGCTAAGCAGTAAAAAAATGAATAAGGAGAAAAAACAGAAAATAATTCACTATGTACCATTACCCCTTTTTATAGATTTCATCAAGTTCCTACTCCATTTTCTCCCTTTCCTTAAGATTTGACAACAGAATCATATTTTCCATACTATTTGAGACCTGATTTTTTTCTTATAAAATGTAATCAATACATTTTCAAATCAATAAATATGATTCCACATGACCACTTTTCAGGTTGACATGGTGTGGTACAAAATGGGTAAAATCTAATTTGCTTTTCCTTTTTCATGTTGATGGCATTTAGACCATTTCCAACTACCATTAGGCTTTTAAGAAAGATATTTTTCTCATCAATTTTCGATTTGTGTTTCCTTCACTTGTGAATGATTTCCGGAGACATTTTATATTGTGGGTATCCTGCTGAGTGATAGTGGTAGTGTACTGCATTGTAGGTTTGTTATGGTTTATAATTCTCTTTTAAGTAAAAGATTGCTCTCTAAGGGGTGCAGCACAATTTTTGAGTTTGATATTGAGGTCTTACTTTGTACCGATTTTTGTTCCTTCAGTGTTTGTTTTAGCCCAAGTTTCCTGCTGTGTTTCATAGTGACTGACATCAGGACCCATGCTTTTGAGAGATAGGAGAAGCATAGCTTCCCTTCCCCCCTTCTTCATCACCTGCTTCAGGATGCAGCTAGAGAGACAAAATACATACAGTGACAATTTCATCAGGAGGAACAAGGAAATCTGGAAAATAGTTTGGCTTTCCTTTGAAGACTAAGAATATTGAACTCATGGGATCATCTTAGCTGAGAGTACTGGTTTTGATGAGTGGATGAGTGCTTATGCAGAAAAAATGGGAATCTTAACTATATGGTGATAATGATGGGTGCAGATTGCTTTCAGGAATGTGACTACTGAATGCATGTATGTGTTATTGTGAATGAAGGTCAATGAAAGAGCA
This sequence comes from Callospermophilus lateralis, assembly GCF_048772815.1. Classification (NCBI taxonomy): domain Eukaryota; kingdom Metazoa; phylum Chordata; class Mammalia; order Rodentia; family Sciuridae; genus Callospermophilus; species Callospermophilus lateralis. The sequence goes on along the minus strand of NC_135317.1, from coordinate 21,275,392 downwards.
CAAGATAGTCCTTGCTGTATGGAAATCTTTGCAATGGGTAATAAAGATGCGTAGTAATTTAAAGATTTTTAGAAGTAAATTCTAATCCTTTCCTGTTATAATTAACGAAGAACTTTATTCAAAATCTGTAATTATTTTTACATGGGAAAGGGTGGCGGGACAAAATTAATGCTAAAATTTCATTTGTCAAGGTCAAGTTTGAAATCTGATGCTCACCTATCATCACCACCTGGCAGAGAGCTTGTGCAGTTCCAATAAAGGTTTTCTGATACTCCTTAAATGGGCTAATTGTCTCTCCTCCCTATTCATTGATGCTACTTTGTCACTCTGCTTAGCACATGGTTAATTCAATCAGCATTATTGATAAAGATATTATACAAGGTACTGTCTTTGTTTTAACCTTGTATCTCCTGCCATAAATTGTACCTCTGATATTGATGGTAGCATTTCAAAATGTCAGAGAGTTTTTTACATTAATCTTGGAGTTAATGGAGAAAAATACAAAGACAGAAAAGAATAGGGAAGAGTAAAATATATAGATAACCATTCCAGGAAAGCTTAAAAGAAAAAAATAAAAATAAAAACAGGAAAATAAGAGTTTCTCCTGTTAATAAAAAAATGTCACAAATCAAAGCCTTCAAATTAATGATAGAAAATTAATTTTAATAAGATTTGTTGGATTTAACTATTCTATTTTTACTTCCTATGGGAATACATTAATGGGACTATTCTTTTGTAAATTTTTAATTTCTTGATCAACATATAAGATAGGCTGTTCTAATGTAATTTATTTTGTATATTCTGAGATGTTAGAAGGGAAATCCTAAGTAAATGACGATGTCCATTTTTCTCTTACAACTTCATGTTAACATAAATTAGTTTGGATGAAGAAGACTATGGTTTTTTTTTTCACTGTCACATAATAATTCATATGTTCACATATATAACAAATGATAGAATTTCTTTAAAAATTTAGAAATTTTCTGGTTTCTTTTATACAGGTTTAAAGTATAGTCTACTCTCTCATCATTCCATGCATTTACTCCATAAGCCTCTATTGAGGGATTACCAGATGCTATGTACCATGATATGTACCTGATGTAGTCATCAAATTAACCAATTTCTCTTTAAAGAGCTTATAATTTAACAGGATGAGAATAGTTTTTCAAATAGGCAAATAAGAAAATTAATATTTAAAATTTAACTTGATTGGACTTTGCGACTGTGGGGTAGAGAATCCATAGTGACCTGAAAAACCCACAGGTTGGTTATTTCAGACTAGAAACAGGGATAGCAGAGAAACCTTCCTGAGCTGATAACAATGTAGCAGACTCATAGATGTCTTCTTTAAAGTAGGCATCTGATTGGAAGGAGGCTAAGAATTGTGGCAGTCCTTTCCACATAGAGGAAGCATCATCTTCAAAGTCAGAGGCTTGTTTGCATATAAGACACCAAAGGCTTGAATGAATGATCAGAGATGGTGAATGCTAAGAGGGCACCAGGGGCTTGAAGTCACGTTGGATAATTTGGATTTCTTTTAAAAATCACAGGGAGCACTACAATGTTTTGATGGGGAGGGCACATAGTCAGAGGTATGTTTTATCAGAAAGACGCTCTGGTATTGGCAAGGAGAGGGTTTTGCCTTGCAGCAAGATGGAAAGTCAGAAGCTCAGAAGAATACTACCTTGAAGCAGACTGGAAAAATGGAGGCATAAACTATAATAATGAAATCAGGGCTGACAGAAAGGAAGGGTTTGAAGAGACACTGCAGTGGCAATTTTGAGAGAATCCTATGATCAGTTGAATATGAGGGACTAGCAAAGAAAGAAGACAAGAATAGTTCCAGGGTTTCTGCAGTGAGACGCTGAGGAGATGGTAGGCAATTTTCAGAAAATAGACGCTGGCTGTAATGCTTTGGATATGAGATGTCCCCCAGGAATACAGGAATGTTCAGAGGTGAAACAAGTGGAGTGTGAGAGCTGTAACCTAATCAATTTATCCTAGCCTAAATGGACTGACTGGGTGGTTACCATAGGCAGGTGGGTGCTGGGAGCCATCAGCCAAGTAGGTATGACAAATTCCTTGCCAGCTTACTCCCATGCTGTCTAGTGGAAGGACTTCTGAAAGGTGACCTTGCTCAAGGACCAGGGCAGGATCCGTGTTTAGGGTGTTCCCCTTTAGAATAGGGCGGTTTAGTAATAGGAGATTAGGGTGTTCCTCTTTTGGAATAGGGCGTATCCTGCTGCTGAGTTCCTCTTGAGTTCTTAGGGTCAGACAGTATATTTTGGGAGACAGAAGCCCATGCGGAGGGGATTTGGGAGAGAGTGGATTTGGGAAGAGAACGTGGATTCCCCCAGAACGTGTTTGTAGACGGCCGGTGTGAGTTCGGGAATAAAGAATTGCTGTTTGAATCTACAAGCTGTGTGGAGACTCGTGATTTGTGCCCAGCCGAGAGACTGCGGCAGGTGGGATATGGCTAGAGGAAGTGGGGACATTCCCTGGAAAGGAATATCTTCCCTGAAACCTGCTACCCACATCTTCCACTGCTGCCTGAATCCTCTGCTTCCTGACCCGACCAGAAGCTCAGCAATTTTCCTCTGTTAGACCATAACCTGGTCTCATCTAGGGCACAGAACAATGGAGTCGTCCATCTCTCCTCCCTATTCATTGAAGCTACTGTGAATCCTGAATGAACATTTCCTCCCCTAAGTTGTTCTTGTCATATATTTTGGTCACAATGATGCAAAAACTAACTAAAACAATGAGTAAGAGGTAAAATGTAAGAGTAAAGGAATTAATATTTTTTAGACATTTGAAGGGTAATGAATTTCTGTGCTATTAAGGAGGAAATATAAGGATACCATCAGATGGATATACCTGAACCTCAAAGGAAAAACCTCAGCTAGAGCTGGCAATTAGATGTCATTGGCATACAGTTATTGACAAGACAATAGTAATGAATGAAATCATCCATGAGAATGAGTGACAACATACCCTGGGAAATCTAAGTATTAAGAAGGGGGCAAGGAACCAGGCGTGGTGGCACACGCTTGTAATCCCAGTGGCTTGGGAGGCTGAGGCAAGTGTTATGCTCGAATTCGGGACCCCCAAAGACCACCAGAGACCCAAGATCGATGTAAGCAGCAAAGAGGTGTTTATTGCGAGCTAGCTCAGTCCTCCGCGCACACACACAGCAACTGGTGACGCTGAGAGGCCCCGAGCCCAGGGTTTGCAGCAGTTTTATACATTTTTTTGGAGAGGGCAGGGACTTCACATACATCATAGCATCCCTTAGCAAATCATCACACACCGTGGGAAAATCAAATAACAACTCTAAAACATGATTAGCACATTCACTGGCGGGAAAAAGTTGGGTAGGGGTGATTGGTCAGTACAAAAGGGGTATTCGTTTGAACTGATGGGTTTGAGCCAAGAGGGGTGTACGTGTTGAACTACATGGTTTCCCAACATGTTATCAAGCTCCATAAACTGGGAGGGTCATCTGGTATCCTAGGTATTTCCCTGTCTCATGCTGATTGGTGGCTGCTAGGGGGTTGCTATGGATCTCCACCTAGCCTGACTGAGTCAGGGACACCTGGCTGGCAGATCTCTCCTGTTATTTGTAGATAAACAACTCAGCAGGGTGGGAATGTGCTTAGGAGTGCTCTGTGGGTCTTTCCAAGGACTAAGGTCACGTCCCTTCCTTGGACAGGCTTTGCTCTGAGATAGAGGCTGGTTTTTCAGTGCTATGCTTGAAAACTTGATGTAAAAGCTATGGAGTATAATACGTAGCATATTCCTTTTTAAAAATAAAATTTGGAATATGGTGATGGATTCTGACATGGAAACCATTTTGTTTAGGCAAATAACAGTGTTGCCATATATTTCCAGAGTTTTCTCCCTGTGGAAGGAGGCGATGCTTTTCCATGTCCATTATTTGTCCTGACTTCATTCCTGTTATACAAACCTCTTAAGGAGGTGCTGAGGCAGAGGCTGTACTGCAGTTCCTCAACCCTGACATCTCTGCGCAAAGAAAATCTTAATGCTGTACATCATCTCACTTCCTCCCCAGGCCCACTTCCAAGCCTCTTTCATTCATTTATTTATTGTTTTACCCTTTTAATGCACCAAGCATTTTTTTAAATTTCACTTCTCAACATTCTATTCTCTATTATTTTCATTCAGTATCCTCTGAAACAAAAGATAAAAGATAATGAATTTATTTGAAATTTTTATTTTTTACTCATTTGGGCCATTCTTCCTGCCTCTCTTTTTCTTTTTTTTCCCTCTCTCCCTCCCTCCTTCCCTCCCTTCCTTCCTTCCTATTCTTCTCACATCTTACTCTATTATTTACTGGGCTCGCATATTCTGACATCCCCCTAAATTTATTCTCTCTCCTCCAAACAGCTCTGCCTTTTGGTACACAGCTTTTCATTTCATTGGCTTCAAAACTCCTCATTGAAAAGCTCAAGCTATCGACTAGAAGGGAAGCAGCTCTTGATAGAGATGAGCCTCAAATTGCATCATAGGGTCCATCAGTTGGGCTTCTCCAAATGCTTTGTATGTGCTCTGTGCTTGGATAGACTTTAGGAAGAGATGGTATAAGAAAGACAGGAACTGAAAATAGCATAGAGTTTAGTGGAGCGAATAACACTACTAAAACTTGTGAGATAATTATCACACATTACAGAGTTTCACTCTACAGTTCTTGATAGGTAGATTTTACTGTTATTGTGTACTCTGAGTTTCCTTTATGAGGTATGAATTTCTCTAACAGCAGAATAAATTACATATTAGGCTGTTTAAGGGGCTATCAAATTTTGTTCATTATCATGAGACAGAAAATTCTCTGGCCAGTATCCTGAACCCCTGATGCCCAAAGTGCTTCTTGGTCACACAGGTTGGTTCCAAAGGAGGAACTGTCCAAGCTGAGAATATACCTTAAAATATACTCTCTTTTATCATCAGCCTCTGCTCTGACCTCAAACTTTGAAATCTAGATCTAGATCTCAGGTAACAAATCTATTCGAGGAAGGCCAAGCAGCCCTATGTTACTTACTACCTGCTGCTTCCCCTGGGCTATTATATTGACTTCTGTTGGACTTCCTAAGGAAACAGGGTATCTCTCAAGTAGGAGGCATTCACAGTCCATAATGCAGTACCAGCATGAGGGAGAGAGAGATTCCTAAAACAGCAAACCTCCAAGAACATTGCCATGCAGAAAAGAGGTCTTTACATCGGAGTGTAATACAACTATAGCTGTGCTGCTTCGTTAGTTTTTGACTGAGACCTCTTTAACCAATTAGAAGACCAGCAACGATCTTCCTTCTGCTTACGAGAAAGGAAAAAACACAGGAAGATGGCAGAAAACCAGATGATGATGCAGTTCATGTCAATGTTCTGGAATTAAATGCATGATGCAGTTCAGGCATTTGACACCTGTGTTGCATCATAATGCTAAAAATAAGGTAGAGATGAAAAAAATGTTATCAAACTCCTTGTTGACATCAGGCCATTATTTCCCATCCAAGTTGTGCACATGCCCTGGGGTGTGTCATTAGTCCATGCTGGGGTGGTTATCATTTTCTGAGGCATTTGGAGCCCATGACTTCACTTCTCATCTATTCACTTCAGATCATTATTTTAGGAATTATGTAATTCCAAGAAGTCAGGAAATAGGAGAAAGACATCCCCCCCCACCCCCGCCAAAGTATAGTTGCTTCCTAAATGGTTCAGCTTGGTTTGTAAAGCCCCGTAATCATTTATCTCACAAGTCTTTCTGATAATGGCTTAAGTTAATAATCCCTCATGGAGACATTGGAAAGAGTCAAACTTCTAAATGTTAAGAAATTTGGTTTATGGAAAAAGACCCAAAACATGAAAAGGTGGGAGACTTGTTGGCTTGGATGTACATTATAATTGAAAACAGCTACAAGCTCCATAAATAAAACAAGTATCTGTGCAAAGATAGTCTTTATCATGCCTAATATAATCCTTAACACGTATGAGATGGTGGTTAATAATTGTGGAATGAATGAACTCACACATTTAACTAAAGGAAAACACATTTAGAGTTTGAAGGAAGTTATTGAACATATATAGATATCTTGTGGAAGGGCTGGGTTTTTCTGATTAGTCTCTGGTGATTTCTTTACGGTTTCCTTGGACTGAACTTGGAACTTGGTACTGATCTTGGTATAGATCTGGTTTGCCAATGGTGTTGATTTTGATGTTGACAAAAGTTTTGGGTTGAACATGAGAGGGAACTGCTGTTAATCCCATTCAGTGAAATGTTGTTTTCATTTTTAGTTGTATTCTTCAGTCTTATCCATTTGTTATTTTTCTACCCTATTTCTTTTCTGAAGTTTCATAGTTTTTCATTTGTTTCAAGATAATTTGTAATTGATTATTAAAGCATTTTTATTGTCTGGTTTTGAATTCTGATCAATAATTCTAACAGACTTACTTTGGTGTTGATATCAGTTGATCATCTTTTCTCATTTACATGGTAATTTTCCTTATTCTTGTTATGATGGGTGAGTTTTTTGATTGCAACCTGAGATTTTGCCTATCATGGATGTCACTGAAATCTTGTCTTTCAATCTTACATGAGATTCTTCTGCTTAGTTTCAGTATACAGGCTTTGATTTGCTCTCATGAGCTCATTTTCCAACAATTGATGAAGTTTTTGAGTTTGTCAAGCTCTTGAAGTCTGCTTGGTTTCTATGGTGCCCCTGGGACTCCCATTGATACATTCAGGGAAAGCCTGAAGGGATAAATGGAGCTGCCTCCACATGGGACAAGAAGATGCTTTCTGGGGATGGTAGTTGTTCTGTGGGCTCCCTCAAGCCAGTGACCCTGGATGTTTCCTATCTCTAGGTGGGAAGAGGTATCCTCTGGTGCTCTGGAATAAAGGGACATCAGATTGGTGATTGTTGTGCAATCCCACTTTTGCTGCTCCTTGGTGTGGTAGGATCTCAGCAGGAAAAAATGTGCTCACTCCTTCAAGCTGTCATTATTCTCCTGTGTCCTGCTACCCTCTATTGTCAGTGGTGCCCTGGGGGCCTTGCTTGCTCTTTGTCCTGGTGAAGAAATCAGCCTAGTAGGCTATCAGGTGTCTCTGGGTAGGGATTTGAGAAATGCCAGTCCAGGACCATCTTCTGGTGGGGGCTGTCACTGGACAACCTCCTGTTCCTCACCCTGGGGCTCCTAAACAGCCCTCCTCCTTCTTGCTCATTTCACACTGACTGCACATTGATCTTTGGGGTTGGTTGGATGAGTGGGTCTACACTATTTGGAGCTGGAGTTCAGATTTACCAATATTTTTCCAATTTTGGTCCTATGGGACCCACCAGAATCCCTTGAGGACATAGATGTGGCCCTTTCAATTGACTAGAGGAGAACTAATTCTAGGGTTATGTCGGCACACTCTCATCTTGGGGGAGAGTTCTAGGTGCCACCCCTTTCTTTTATTTTCCAGGATAAGGAAACCAGATGAACATTTCAAGAGCCCATCTCTAGGAAGTGGAATAATAGTCGGAGTATGAATTCACTTATTAGGAAACCTATTACCCCTTATTCTTTCTTGATAATTTAACACACAGGTTTTGAAAGATTTTGAAGTCCCAGCATTATGTAAGAGTGGAAGGACAAACACAGGTGAACAGACCCACTTTGGTCTTCACCTTAAATATATTTGTTGTGTGTCGTGTGTTTAATGAAGCTTTGGACATCCACATGAAGTTTGGTCAAAGCTGCACTGGACCTCTGCTTGAATTAATTGCTCTGTGCAGCATGAATCTGTGATGTGACTCTAATGGGGAACAAAGACTCAGAACTCAGGTTAGCACAATATCCCTAATCTAATGAGTTCTGATTCATGTGCTCTGTTTATTCAGCTTCTGTTATATAATTGCTATATTGTTTGTTTCCAGTTGTATGTAGAAGAGTTCAGTAAAAGAAAGATCAAATATATGACTCAGGAAGAATTTGAAGGAAGAGGTAGGATTTGAAATGATTAGATTTTAAAAAGCTAAAAAAGTTAAGGATGGTAACATTAGTGCATTTTAAATGAATATATGTGTGTGTATATATTCTGTATATATTCTATATACACACACATATTCATTTAATATATATATATTAATATATAATATATATAATATATAATAATTATATATATATATATTCTTTAAAATCTCCCATATTTCTTTTTCCGTCTTTCTCTATCTCACACATACACACACACAACCACACATACAATATTTTAATCATGATCTATAATCATGTAAGCCAATTACCATAACAAACATTTTTCTTTGTATATGTGAATTATTATAATTCAAAGAAATTGCTTCTCACTTCCAAAAAACACCCTCACAAGTCATCCAGAAATGATGATTTATCAGCTATTTGGTATTCCTTAGCCCAGTCAAGTTAACACAAATAATTAACCATCACAAACATTTTCTCAGAGAAGTTGATTAAAGACCATAGTTTTATTACTTATTATTCCAGCATTGCTTAGTCTTTATATAAAATACATCATAAGAATAAACCTTGTTTTCAAACTTTTTATCAATCAAGTACAAAAAAAAATTCAATATAAAATATCCTCGTGAATCTTTTCCTGGAGATTTTCAGATTATGCAATGAATATTTTTAATATAGATTTTTTTATCACACAAATACTTTTTCTGCTTTTGGTAATACAGCATGACTTTTAAATAAAGAACTCATAACATTTTAGCCAGTGGAGAGGGAGGTTTGGTTGCTTTTATCCAGCTGTATCTGGAGCACCAGAATCATCGCTGGGGCCTAATGTCAGTGATTGGTGCTTGATAAATGTGTTGGTTGACTGAGTGAGTTGGATACTGCTACCTGCCATCCTCCCTGGTCTTCATGCACATTTTACCATGCAGTCTTCACAAGTGCCCTTAGGAAACGATGCCATTTTGCAGCAAAACAGTGATGGTGCATAGGTGCCACAGCTTTGAGTAACTTGCCTGAGATTACGCAGTTGGTGAGTGATAAACTCAGGATATGAATCTTTACCTATTGTTTCACTTTATGACTAACCTAGGACACAGCAACTGACATCTCACACTTACCGATCATGAAGTTCCTTGGTTCAGCTTTAAGTCATCATTTCCTGTAGGCTCTTTACATGGGTATGAGTCAGTTTTATGGACTCTTTTCCATTTAGTCCATTTTGAAGTGTTACATGACGGATCCTTTTCTTTTATGAATGCATATAATTTCAGTAGTGTTTAGAATCTTTTAAAAGGTAATAGCTGGAGGATTTGAAATTGACAAGATGAGGAAGAAATGGGTTAGGAGCCACTTGGTGTAAATGTTGCATTATCTTAGCTGAGCTTCCTGTTCAGCTGGGATCCCTCTCTTACCAAATGAGTGGATAAGGGAGGAATAAAAATCTTATCTCTCTACACCCTGCCCCTGTGGAGAGCAAATGAACTCTGATCTTTATTTTATAGATTTCATCATGTTCATATTTATATAGGGAGGAGCTCTTAAACAAAAGCATTTGTCAGATACCTAAGTGGGACAAAATATGTTGACCTTCATGCTATAAGTGAGGGTATATATTTGATATCACGTTCTAAAGAATTATTATAAAGTTAAATTACTCATTATTCCAGCATTGCTTAGTCTTTATATGAAACATATCATAAGAATAACCCTTGTTTTCAAACTTTTTTTTGTCCTTTTTGGGGGCAACATAATTTTTTAAATTAGAAAATATTATGTGATGTATTTGAGAAAAGAGAAAGGCACAAAATAAAGAAATCAAAATCACTTGAAAACTTGTCATCTACAGAGGCACCTATGAATATTTTCCTGTGTTTTTTCTTAAACCTATGTATGTTATATTTTGATATATTTTAAGTGATATTTCCCTTTTTATCATTAGATCTCACATACAGTCTGATTTTATTATTTTGGGGAATGATATAGTGTAGTATCAAACTTATTGGGAGTAAATTTAAGTAGATTTTGTCACTGAATAGCCATATGCTTTTTTCTGAGCCCTAGTTTTATTATGTAACCAATGAAAATAATAACAACAACAATAATCACAGTAACAATACTTAAAGGCTTGCTAATAGGATTGATTGAAATCCTAAATGTTAAAATCTTTGACATAATGCATGTCTCAAACTAAATGCTCAATAATGATTAACTATTAAAGAAACAAATAAACCTAACAATAACACGTGATATGGCACATTGACATGTTTCTATATATCTGGTCATTCTTTTCTTCTTAACTGTATTTTCCCAATTTAAACAATTCTGGAAGAGGAGCAAACTCTTGGAGCAAGATTCTGACTCTATCTTTAGGACAGGTCAACAGAAATGGGATCACTCTGAAGAACAGTGTCACCTTTCAGTAGTGTTGAGAACAATTTGAAAATTTCTTCCTAGAAGGACTGTGGCCAACCCCATCAGTCTCAGGGTACCTGCTTCCCTGTAGCCCCAAGTTGCCAACTAAAATATGTTTTATTAGAAAGTAATCAGCATTCTTATGAGCGATTTAGATAGTGGAGATAAGAACAAGAGGAAAATAAACATCTCCTAATCCATAATTGTACATGAGAACTATTGCCTCCCATTTACATAGTTTCTGATTCTGTCCATGCACACATGAGCATTTTCATTCTTTAATGGCATCATTTTATTTAAAATCAATGTATCATTAGTAGCTTTCCATACCAAATAGTTATAGTCCTTTTCACTTATTTCTACTAGAAATATTAAATTTAAGAACAAAGGAGTAATAACTATCTTTTTCATTTAATAAAAAATCTAATGGCATGACACATAATTATTACAGAAAAAAATAGCTCATTTAGATTAAATTAACATAGAAAAATTAAAATAATATAAAATTTCACCACTCTGGTTAATCTCTTTGCTGTGAATTCTTCCAGGTAATTTTTTTTTTTTAACTATATAATCTATCTTTGCATGAACGTGAGAAGCCAGTGACACAATCCCAGGTGGATAGAACATCTTTGTGTCTGTGTGCTTGCCTGGTGGCTGACTGCTTCTTTGATTTTAATCATAATTTTCATGTGAGTGTGTCAGTATGATTATGAGTAAAGTTATTTTAAAGATCATTCTGCCATTAAGTCTGTCAAGGAACAAAGAATTCTTGTAGTTGGTGCAATGTGAGTGATGGATTGTGCAGGTTAGATCCTCACCTTTTCTTGTTGTAATGATTTTTAGCACAAAGGGCGCTATTCTGCTTAGTCTCAGAAAAGGGTTTGAACCAGAGTTTTAAGGCTTATGAATGGGCCGACAATGAGTCCTTTTACTTCCATTCCATTATTCAAGACTTATCGTGATGGTTCAAATCCAAATATGTCAGATTGCAAACTGCCCCAAATCTACCACCCCTTTTGTCTTGATAACCTGTTAATTCTCTCCTGTTATCCAATGGCTCCCTCAAGATATTTGCTTATGTTTGCTTAACCTGTAGGTATGGTACCCAAAGATGCACTAAAGCCAAAATAGTATTCAAGTAGACTGGTAAACCGGGTGGGAACAGGGGGAGGATACCCTTGCCAGGTCAGGTAGCCTGAGCTAGGTTAAAATCCAGTGAGCAGAGAGCAAGGCAAGGAGCAACTCTGAAAGACCAAAGGGGAAACAGTTATCAGAAGAGGCAGATGAAGCAGATTACAGGCAGCGACAGGAAACCATTGCCCAGATGGTTCATGGATGGTCACGTTGTATTCACAATCATTCTCGATCAACTTTTGGTGTCACTGACGTTCCCAATCTAGGCAGGAACATTACATCTTACAAGGACTAGGTTACTAAAAGGTGCTGTTTATCCTTGGTCAGTGTGTCCTGTCTCTTCCAGCTGCTCGTTTTACACTGTGAAGGCCAAGCTGTTATCTTGTCAGGACTGAGTTCCTGAGTTGTGAATTCTTGACTCCTTTGTGAATCCAAGACTGTTTTAGAGACATATTAGGAATAAGTTCACATCACCCAACACACAAACCCACTATCATGAGTTTAGGAAGGAAGAAGACCTGACCTGAATACAGACTCTCTTTGACTTATGATGTGGTTACTTCCCAACGAACCATCATAAATTGATCACAAGTCCAAAATGCATTTAATACATCTAACCTGCCAAACATCGTAGTTTAGCCACACAGTACATACACAGGAGAGCAAAATTCATTAACTCTCATGACCATGTGTTTGACAGGGAGTTGTGGCTCACTTGGCACGGCCTAGCATTGAGAGAAAGAGAGACTATCTTAGTGCACTTCAGTATGCCAGGAAAAGATTAAATTTAAAATTTGAAGTTGGTTTCTCTGAAAGCATACTGCATTGGCACCATCATCAAGTCCAAAAATGATTAAGCTGAACCATCATAAGTCAGGGACCACCTGCATTGGACTGAGCTCCTTCAAGAGCTGTCCCACCAATGGTAGAGAGCAATGAGTTCTGCTCTGCTGCTTCTCACTAATGATATTTTCAAAGTTAAAAAATGAATAAATCAAAGCAAATAAGGGAGACAAATGAGATCATTTCCACAACAAAAAGATGAATCAACAGAGATTTCTCTAGTACTACCGATTTAAAGTTTAATTTTAAATAGTATTGTAGGAAGCACGATAATATATGGGGATTATCTGCTAACTGTCATCATAACAGCCACCCTTAAACTATGGGCTGGAAGTTGCCACTCATTTGGGTTTTTCCTGATCCTGCAGGTGAGACAGCTCTTCTCTGTTCCTTAGCATTAGCTGGGATGCTGGGCTGGAGCTGGAGATTTACTTTCAAAATGGCTCAGGGACAGGAGTGTGGCCTGGCTCTCTTCTTTTGAATGGGGGCCAGATCCCAACAGCAAAAGCTTTGGAAATAAGAAGTACAAGCTCATTTCTTAAAGGGGCCCAAGTAACAGGCCCAAGGACAGTTTTTCTGTGTCCTATTTGTCAGGGAGTCACAGAGCCCAAGACCAAGATGAGGGGACAGAGAGTTACCTTCTGTCTTGTCACAGAAGCTGACTTTGCAAGGACAGTGACATAACCTGCTCTACCTATCAACTAACCTCTGGAAGACCTGTTTTCTCATTTGAAAAATGCACATACTAATAGTACCTAACTCATAAAGTTACTGTGAGAATTAAATGAGATCATCAGGCAAATTTGCTTAGTATAGTACCTGGCACATTGCAAGCATTCAATTAATCTTAGCTATTCTAAGTTTTAAGGAGAGGCAGGTAATTTAGTAGGTTTTTATTAAGGATGAGCTACCATCACTATTGTTTCCCCTTTATTCTCCACACCCACTGGTCCTCCACCAAGCTCTGTAAGATCGAGGTGAACAAGGCAGATATGTGCAGTTTCTCCTTCCTAAGCAAGATGTAAAAAAATTTAGTGATGTGTATGCTTCTCTGACAAATGCATAGCAGAAAGAAATGAATTATTTTCAGAATCCATATCATTGCTCTCTAACTCTTTTAACTGTGTCATAAAACCCTCAGATTGTTGGCTCGGATACTTTGTGTGTGAAGCTGAACAATGATGGATAATTTTTCACTTCATATAATGTAAAATTGCTGGATGTTTTACAGATCTTCTTTATCTGAACATTTTAGTAGCACAATCTAGGGAAAAATGACATTTCTAGGTTTAAAAAAAATCGGTGAAAGACACAAAAACCTGTAATTCTACATGTGCATATCCCTGCAAGGTAAATGGATCATCAGATTTAGTGGACCACTGCGTGACTTGTCATTCCCTGGTTATGTAGTTAAGCCTGTGATGCTTCCAAAATTGTGACAACTAATGTTTCTAGTAATTTTTTTCAATAACCCTGAATAATTTCACTGGAAATACTAATTTATAGATGGCCAGTTTTTTGGAAAGATTTATTTACACTTTAATATAAATTATGCAACTCTTTAATTCATGAAAATTTAACATAATAAAACCATATTGTGCTACAGTAGCAATTACTTCTCTAGATCTTATTTCCCAGAAAGCATAATTCTTTACTGTCCCTTTTCTGCCTTTTCTGTATTTATTCTGTTAAAAGGAATGCACAATACAAAATGGCCTTAGAAAATCCTTGTTCCTTTTATTATTGAATTTTAGTTTCAAATAAAATTTTTACTATGTAGTTATCTTATTTCATCTAGTAATTATCTTGCTGTTTTTATTGATTATATTATGATAAAGCCTAGTCTGTGAAATTTATGAGAACTTCTGCTGTAACTTCTGCTGGATAATGAGGTGATACCACATATATAGAATGTTTCTTTATAAATTATCATTTTGACATTTGGAAAAATAATCTATATTGAACAATCATATTGCTCAAAGTAATGATGTGGAAGTGATACAGCATACAAAACACTTGCCTTGTACCTTGAGCTCATAGCTTTCCTATCATTATGTATAATTTAAGAAGAAGTATAAGTGAAATATAGATAAAGAAAATTCAGAATTTATAGGGAAATTTTACTTGAGTACAGGAGAAATAGAACAAGTCTCTGGTTGAAAATTAATTATCATAAAGATAGAATTTCCTTCTATATAAGATTATAAGTCTGAGATAATTTTAAACACAATATAAATGGATTTCCTCTAAAACATTCATAAATTTATTTAAAAATGCCCCTTAATAACAAATGAGAAAGAATAGCCAAGTGAATGTGTAAATTTTGAAAAATAATGAAGGGGGGATTTAACAACCATGATACACAAACATACACACAGGAAATGTTTTTTTTCTTAAGAATGTTTAGATAAAAATGCAAGGGGATAATTATTGTTGATATAATACTTTAACCTCAAATCGCTCTAGTATATGAAAAAAGATAATATTGTCTTCCATTTAAATTGGTACAAATGAAAAAATCAAATTGCCAATTTTTAAAAAATAAATAGGCTTAGTCTTTGATTAAATCTGCACTAATGCTAACACATGCAAATCCAACATGGCAATGGTAGATGAGAAGACAGCTTCCTCTTGTCTGAAGAATTAGCATCCTCTTAAGGACCTGAGGTTAACACTATTGTACTTAAAATTACCACGAACTGCTGCCTTAATAAAATGAGTAAATGAATAGAAACTGTCCTGTTTTCAAAATTTGGTAAATTAGGTTATGTGGCAAGTTCTATGTGCTACTTTGTGATAAGGAGGAAAATTTGTAATTGCTATGGCCTTTAAACTTTCCTGGTTTCCTCAGAATTATTTGGGGTGCACATACATGGCAATTATAATATGCAAATCCTATAAAATTTTTACTTATTTACATGCATGTATTTATTTTGATATCTGAAGGTGTTTGATACAGATTTCTTGACTAAAATTGAAAACTCTGGAAAAGTTGAGCCTGTATTGAACTACATTTTTATATCATATGAGGCTCTTTGGGACACAGAGAGACATTAAAATGGCATGGGGACTCAGGCAGTAACTCACTAATTGGCTGTCCTGGTAGTCAGAAAGCACACTCCAAAGTGCTTAACGTGTGCTCAGGGAGAGGTTTAAGCACAAGAAATATCTGACTCATTCTATGTGGCAGCTAGCTCAAGCCATTTAAGTCAAATTTATTATATTATTCAAGGGGACTTGTACTTTCTCAGTACTACATTAAGAACATTGCAGTTGGGACTTCTACATGGAGAACTATCTTCTGTGATACATACACCACAGATTATGTAGGCTAAAACACTCAATTGCCCTAAAGGAGAAAAATAGAGATGATAATTTATTCACTGATGTACTCATTCTTTTATTCAATAAATCATTTGTAAAAGTCGAATATAATCCAGCTAGAAGTTGAAGATATAGAGGTAAATAATTTTCCCTCTTCTTCTTCATGGAGCTCACTGGGAGATACAAACAAAATAATCCAATAAGGATTTTTTCACAGTGTAGAAAGAACAGCTAAGAGTTAGGGGGATGTAGGGACTAAGGAAGTACCTCCAAAAGGAGAAGATGGGTTTGAAGCTCAATGTCTGGAGTGAAGTTGTTCAGGTGAAGAGGGTGCATAGCCAACTCAGCCATTTCTCGTGGCTGCCCTCAACACCAGGCACAGATCCACCTTAGACTCTTGCCATGGCTCTGGAAAGCAAAATTTCCCTAAGAAAAATGAAATTAGAAGCAGACCAACAATGATGTGTTTTTTGTGAAAAGGAAGATCTTATTTACTCCAAAGGAGTAACATATACAAATGAACTCTGCAGCACTTATATATTGGTGCTCAAAAATTTGTTTAATTGAACAACTGACACATTTTATAATGAAATACTTATGATTGGGGCTGGGGTTAAGGCTCAGTGGTAGAGTGCTCTCCTAGCATGTGAGGCACTGGGTTCGATCCTCAGCACCACATAAAGATATTTGTCCATCTACAACTAAAAAAAATACTTATCATTGGATGTGTTGATTTATAGATGCAGAATATGGACATGGTTAGCAGCTGCTTCAGGATGCTATTGTCCGATGTAGGAACTGGTGGTTGCTAAGGATTTAAAGAAGAATTAGGAATTTTATTTTATTCTCTTTAGTTGTATAGAACATCAGGATACATTTTGTTATAATGACAAAAGCAAGGAATACAATTTGCTCTAATGCAGTCCCCAACAGTTTCTCCTCCCCTGTCTTCCTCCCTCAGATCCCCTTTCTCTACTGATTTTTTGTAATTTATTTATAACTTTTTAAAAAATTTAGTGTCTTGTGGACATTCTGATGCTGGAATTCACTGTGGTATATTCATGCATATATGAAAGTTTCATTAGATTCATTCCACTATTCTTCCATTTTCCCATTTCTTCTTCCTCCAGCTCAATCCCCTTCATGTTTTCTACCCATCTTTCCTCTGTTTTGATGAAATTCCCTCTCCATCATTTTCCTTTCTCTCTCCCTCTTTTCCTTTTTTTTTTTTTAAACTCCTTCCCCCTTATTTTATATTACCTTCTTCAGATCAGAGAAAAAAATTTGACCTCTGATTTTGGGGTCTGGCTTATTTCACTTAGCATGACAGTCTCAAGTTCCATTAATTTACTGGCAAATGCCATAACTTCATTCTACTTTATGGATGAGAAAAACTCCATTGTGTGTATATATCACATATGCTTTATACACTCATCTGTCAATGGGCATCTAGATTGGTTCCATTGCTATTGTGAATTGTGCTGCTATGAACACCAATGTGGCTGTGTCACTGAAGTATGGTGATTTAAAATACTTAGGATATAACTGAGGAGTGGGATAGCTGGGTCATATGGTTCCTGTCCTAGTTTTTTGAGAAATCTCCATACTACTTTCTCAAGTGGTTGCACTAATTTGCAGTTCCACCAACAATGTATGAGTGTATATTTTCCCCCACATCATTGCCAATAATTATTGTTGCTTGTATTTTTGATAATTGCCATTCTGAATGGAGTAAAATGAAATCTCAATGTAATTTTGATTTGCATTTGTCTAATTGTTAGAGATGTTAATTTTTTTTCTTTTGAGAAGTGTCTTCTTAGTTCTGTTGCCCATTCATTGACTGGATTATTCATTTTTTTGGCATTAAGCTTTTTGAATTCTTTGTACATTCTGGATATTAATGCCCTGAGGGGCAGTTGGCTCCAATTCTATAGGTTCCTTTTTCAAGCTATTAATTGTTTCTCTGTGCAGAAGCTTTTTAGTTTGATGCCATCCCACTTACTGATTTTCCAACAAAGATTTTAATGTCACTAATTTCTCTTTAGAAGCCATTGGAGACCACAAAAATCAAAGAAAATCTTTTTTTTTAAATCACCAAAGTAAAATAAAAGAAACCAAATATCTGTTAACCCAGAATTCAATATCCAGTAAAAATATCCTTTTTAAATTAAGTATAAATAAAATTTCAGGAAAGTATAAGCTTAATAAACTACTTGCTGTCAGATCTGCCCTACAGAAAATGCTAACCAGTGTTTTTCATACTGACGGAAACTGATACCAGAAAGAAGTTAAATGGTCAGGAATGGATGAAAAGCAACAGAAATGGGAAAATTTGGTGCAAAGATAAAATATATTATTCTTTAATTTTTTTAAAAAATCATATGACTATTTGGGCTAAATATTATAATGTTTTTGAGACATAATGATTGTATAGTATATATGATAACTCTTGTATAAGGAATAGCTGGAGAGGGTAATAGAATTAGTAGTTACAGAGTTGTGTTTTACACAAAGTGGTATAATGTTAACTCTAGGTTGTGAAAAGTTCAGTATTTATATTGCAATCCATAGAACAGTCATTGAAAAGTGAAAATATATGCAGCCCAAAAGGCCAAATGGTAAGCTAAAGTTTTTAACTTACCATTTTAAAATGAGTTTTCAAAGAAGGTAGGAAGGAGGAAAGAAAGAAAGAAAACACAAAAGGGATAACAAACAAATAATAAAATGGTAGACTTACTCCAACCATATCAACGATTACATAAAGTGACTATGGACTAAATACTGCATTTGAAAGGCAGAGATTCTCAGGATGTATAAGAAGAGGAGTCAATCATTTGCTGTCTATGGAAAACAAAGTATCTTAAATATATGCAATAGTTTTAAAATAAATGGACTCATAATATCTAAACAGTTAACATAAAATGTCTGTGGTTCCTATATTAAAATCACAAACAGATAAAAACTGGTATCAAAGATGAAAAATTCAAATTGATAAAATAGTCAATCTGTTAGAAAGTTATAATAAACAAACCTGCATGCATTCAGAAGCAATGCCTCAATGCACATAAAGGAAAAAAAATCATTAAAAGGAGGAATATGAAGCTCCATATATAGAGTAGAAGATTAAAAAAACTAGGGAAAAAAAGGTGAAGATGTGAACTCTATTTATTATTATTATTATTATTTTTTAGAGAGAGAGAGAGAGAGAGAGAGAGAGAGAGAGAGAAAGAGAGAAAGAGAGAATTTTTATTTATTTATTTTTTAATTTTCGGCGGACACAACATCTTTGTTTGTGGTGCTGAGGATCGAACCTGGGCCGCACCCATGCCAGGTGAGCGCGCTACCGCTTGAGCCACATCCCCAGCCCATGAACTCTATTTATTAATCTCGATATGACTAGTGATGGATTAGAATTATACAACACTGCAGAATGTACATTCTTTTCCAGTGCAGTGGTGTGCTTATCAAGATAAACCACACTACCAGGTGTGGTGGCACACACTTGTAATCCCAGCAGCTCAAGAGGTTGAGGCTGGAGGATCCCAATTTCAAAACTAGCCTCAGCAACTTAGCAAGGCCCTAAGCAACTTAGCGAGACCCTGTCTCTAAATTATATATTAAAAAAGGGGTTGAGATGTGGCTCAGTGGTTGAGTACTCCTGGGTTCAATCCCTGGCTCCAAAGGAAATAAAAAAGATAAACCATATACCGGAACATAAAACACATCTCAATGCATATAAAAAAAATTGAAGTTATGGAGAGTTTTGTTTCTGATATAACAGAATGAAAATAGAAGTCAATACAGTAGATTATCTCAAAATCCTCCAAATTTTTGTAAAATAATACATCTCTAAATAACCTGTAAGTTACAGGAGAAATTACAAAGGAAATTAGAGAACGTTGAAATGAATGATAAGAAAATACAGCAATGTTCATGACATACAACTAAAGCAGTATTTAGAGGGAAATTTATTGCTTTAAATTTTATATTAGAACATGAGAAAGTTCTAATAATTGTATTGGCCTACGGTTTTGACTCAAGAGGAGAGAAAAAAAGGAGTTCATATAATACCTGTCATGTAGGAATTCAATGCACAATGAGACATCACCATACAAACTTTAGAATGATTCAAATTTAAAACACTGACCATGCCAAATGCTGAGTGGATAGATAGTAGAACTAAAACTTTCATACCTGCCATGCTAGTGTAAAACATACAATCACTTTGGAAATTTGTTCAGCAGACTCTACAGAAGTCAAATGTCATGTTATTTATTTATTTATTTTTAAAATTTTTTTTAAACTTTTTTTTTTTAAGAGAGAGAGAGAGAGAGAGAGAGAGAGAGAGAATTTTTTAATATTTATTTTTTAGTTTTCGGTGGACACAACATCTTTGTTTGTATGTGGTGCTGAGGATCAAACCCAGGCCGCACGCATGCCAGGCGAGCGTGCTACCGCTTGAGCCACATCCCCAGCCCCCAAATGTCATTTTATATATTGGGAAATTAGGACTCTCATAACTTGCTAGTGGAGTTAAAAAACACTTTGTCAGTTTCTTAAAATGTTAAGTAAACAAAATTACTATATGGCCCATTGATTCCACTCCTAGGTATGTACCCATGAGAGTTTAAAGTACGTATCCTTGAAAAAACTAGCACATGAATATTTATGACAACTTTATGCAAAAAAATACAAAGTAAAGACAACTCAATCATCCATTACCTAATGAAAATGTAAATAAAATATGATATGGTCGTCATACAATGGGATTTTATTAGCTTATAGAAAAGAGTAAAGTACTAACAATTGTTACAGTGTGGGTGAAACTTGGAAATAAGCTAAACCAGACAGAAAAGACCACATGTTGGTCCCATGGGATTCGATTTATAAAAAGTACCCAGAATAAGCAACTCCATAGAGACAGGAAGTATATTAGCGATCACCTGGGGAAGGGAGGGGATTGGAAAGTGACTATTAATAAGTACAGAATTTATTTTCAGAATGATGAAAATGTTCTAAAATTGATTATGGTGGTGTTTGTATGTCTCTATAACAAGAAAAGCCATTGAATTGCAACTTTAAATTGGTGAATTATACAGTATATAAATTTCTATATTTCCAAAAAGCTGTATAAAAATGTGCACATCTATCTACAATTCAATACTTCCACTCTTAGATAATTTCTAAAGAGAAATTAAAACATGCCCATACAAAACCTTGTATATCCATCTTTATCATAATAGCCCAAATTCAACCAATGTTCCATCAACCTAGGAATGTGCAGATAAAATATGGTTTATCTGTGCAATGCAGTACAACTGGTCAGTAAAAGAGGTGAACTACTGACAGACTCAGTGATTGAAATAAGTCTCAGAGTTATTATTCTGAGTGGAAGAAAATAAAAAAGGAGATAATGTTTGATCCCATTTCTGTCAGAGACAAACCAGTCTCCAGTGGTGTTATCCTGGGCCTGTGTTTCAGGAGCAACAGACTATTAAGAAGTAAGAGGAATCTTCTGAGACAGAGGAGATGTCCTGACCTGAATTGTAGCAATGGCTTCACATGTGTAAATAACTATCAAAAGTCATCAAAAAGTGCACTTTCAGTGGATGATAAAAAAGAATCTCATAAAAACATCATAAAAGATATTCACATTCTTTAGTAAAAGGTAAAATACAAATACAAAGTAAAAGAGGAAACCATTGTTCATCCAACCAGATTAGCTAAAACAGAGTCTGATACTTCATATCTTAGGGAAAACCATGGGTCCCAGGGAGAGTATATACAAATGTTTATAACTGCATTTTTCATAATAGAAAGAAAATAAAACTAAGTGGATCCAAATATCCAGTATAAGTAAATGAATAAATATTCTGTGGCTTTTTCACTGTTAAATATACACAGAAGTAGAAATTAATTAAATACTTATGTATGCATCAACATGGATGAATCTCAAAAGTATTATATTAAGCAAAAAAAAAAAAAAGTAGAAGAGAATAGAATTCCATTTTCATAAGCTTCAGCAACTTCCAAATTAAATGACATTATATAGGAATATATAACACGTTTGGCCAAACTTGTTTAGGAACAAGTACTAGAATGATAAATATAAAATTTAAGCTGCCTGTTCCTTATAGGAATGAGATAGAGTGATTCAAAAATCATTAGCATTTAAACCATGCATACACCCAGTGCATCATGTGGGGAATTTTTTTCTTTCAGATTATGGAAAAACACAGACAGGAGGCATTGTTAGCCACAGAATAGTGAAAATGAAATTGACCAATTTTAAAGCAGTCTACGAAAATTTACTATGTCCAATAAAAAGAAATGAGAAATATGATAAATAGGGAACATGAGCAGAATTATTAGGCCAAATTTTAATATAATCATGTATTAGTTCCACAGAGGAGCAGACCAGTAGATTTAAGGTGTGTGTGTGTGTGTGTGTGTGTATACATATATATATGAATTATATGATAAAAATAATAACAAGTTATGATTAAAATGCATGTATTTATGTCAAATTCACATTAGATGGGAAAAAAGATTGAGCAATGTGTCATCTGTTATTAGCACATTTAAATATTCATAAATGTTGAAAATTACAGTACAGAAACAGGTGCAGACACATGAGGCAAAATGAACAAAATGTAGCAACTTTAAAAGGAAGTAACATCCAAAACAATCATAAGACACCAAGAAAATGAAATATTCTGAAGCAATGAATCAGAAGATGCCAAAACTATGAGTAATGTTGCTTAAAATTCAGAAAGTGACAATTGACACCATTTTAGTGTAAATATATTTTCTTGAGAAATTTTAATATATTTCGGAGGAAATTTTCAATTCAGATATACAAAAAATATAACAGGTAACAATAGCAATTTGTAAAGTAATATAGAACAGTTTCATGTGTATATGGGTGTGCATATTGCATGTATACATCCATGTATTTTTTTATATACATACCCCATACACACAAATTTGTACATATTATGTATAACTTTACATTGAAAAACAGAAATTCTCACTTCTCTAGCTCATATGAAACATTCACAAACAGGATTACATTGTATGCAATTGTCTCAGTTTGTTCTGTCTGCTAAAACAAAATCCTATAAACTAGGTGGCTTTTAAACAACAGATATTCATTCATTCCTACAATTCTAGAGGGCAAGAAGTTCAAGGACTGTCTTTTCTCTGTATCCTTAAGGACCAGGAGAATCACCAACCTCTCTCCAGCCTCATTCATGAGGACACTGATCCCATTTATGAGGGCTCATCATCTCTCTAAAAAGATCCCACTTCCTAAAGCCATCAGCACCTTGGGAGTTAGGGGTTTAGCATATGAATTTTGGGTGGACACAAGCATTTAGAACATAACAATTGCTCCACAGATCTCAACATAATTAAGGGAGAAAAATTACTGGAGAGTCCAAATTTAATGAAAATGCAATCAAGTTAGAATTAATTAACAAATGAAAACTTTTTAAAAATATCTGTTTTTTAACAAACACTAAAATCATACTACCCCCAAAACACTTGGAGTAAAAAGGAAATCCTATGTAAAATACTGAAAATTGAATGACAAGGAAAGTATTACATATCTGAATTTGAGTGACAGTACTAAAGCAACACTTAGTTTGAAAGTTATAAGTTTAACTAAAAATACAAAGGAAACTGCAAACAAGCTGGATGTTCAACTCCAAAAGAAAAAAAGAACATCAAAGATGAATCAAAGAGAACAAAGGAAAATGACAAAGACCTGCACCAAGAACAGAGTAGCTGCACTCAGCAAAAAGCAACCACCTCAAAGGACAGAGAATTGTAAATCTGAAACCCGAGTTTTGAAAAGATTAATAATAATAATTAAACTTCAAATAGCACTGATGAAGTGGGGGAGGGGAGGGGAGAGAGAGAGAATTAAAATGCAAATAAAATACCAGCATGAGAAAGGAAATTACAGTCAAAGATTATTTAGTTAAGAATGCAGAAAAAATTTCTACATCAACAAATCTATTGAATTCTTTATCTCAACAATGACAGGATAAAAACCTCAGGATAATCTCCACAGATGAAGAAAATATAATTAAGTTCAAATTTGACAGGGAAAACTTCTTAGAAAATTGGTACAGGATGTTCTTAATTCACTCAATTAGTATTTTTTATTTTTATTTATTTATTTAGTTTTTTAGTTTCTCCAACATTCTGACATTCTTTATGCACTGAAATATAGCTTGGAACAATTTATTTTCATGGCATGTTAATATTTTTGTCGGGAGATATAACCTTCATAGGGAACATAGTATACCTATTTATAACCATTATTTAAACAGCTTAAGAGTGGCAAATTATACTGTTCCCTTTCTCAGTTCAGAAGCCTCTACACATAATGCTTCACCTTTTTTTGCCTTTGCATTGGCAAATATTAGCATATGTATTGAATATTGTTTTAGAGTGCTAAAACAAGACCTGCAGTTATCAAATAACCTACAGACCTAAAGATTTTAGAATTTAAAGGATGTAGAGCTTTAGTATCTCTGTGAAAATGTGCATGTGTGCATACGTGTGTGTGTGTGTGTGTGTGTGTGTGTGTATAATTTATATGAAACTTGACCTTTCCTTTCCTTGAAGAAGGACCCAGGAAATATTCCTAGACAGGTTCTTCATATTTCCCTGGTTCAGAAGTAGCTCAAATCTAATTTTTTTGCAGGTGCTAAATAAAATCAAGATGAAGCTAAACAGATGGTCACACCTCCCTCTTCTCATCTCAGTTAGTCAGCTTGATTAAAATGGTCATTCTTCCAAAACTTGCATGTCTTATGCAAATGCATCAAATATTTCCACAAACCATATGTCCAATATCCTAACTTCAGCATGAGTAGATTTATGTGAAAAGTTAATATTGACACCCTATCTAATAATGCATTCTCAAAGATTTCAAAGGAATTCTGTTGGGGAACTTCAGTTTGGCACACACCTATAAAATGTAGAAAATTCTATGAAAATGATTAAAATATTCAGACAGTGGTATATATGACAAGAAACAATCTGTACTCTGGACTCATTAATCATGAATTTGACATAAATCAAATGCTTTTTCCACTTAAAACAAAATGGCATTGTCGCCTTGAGTAAAAAAAGAAAAAATTAAAGACATCCTCATAATTTAAAAATCACTATGTTTTTTTTCCTTTTGTTTCTTTAAACTTAACCATGTCTCACCTTTGCCCTGATTGGTGTTGAACTTTCTAGTCTAGAGTTTGGAATAAATGAGTAGTCATTCATTTGTTTGGAACTACTTTCAAATCTTTTGGGGTGCAAAATATAGATTAATTGAATGAACAAACAAATTCTTACTTGTTCTTATCCTCTTATTTCACAGAGGATTTCTTTCTCTTTCCAAATTATAGGTTGCTGGCATATGAGGTCTGTGTATCTTTCTTCTCCCTTGTATCTCCCACAGAATAACTGCAGACTTTAAGAATCTATGTATGAGTCTGTGTTTCAAGCTACCAAACTATTTTTTTGAATTTCTACCATCTGTCTCTATCTGAAATCTCTCTATTATTTGTTATGTGTTTGTCTTATCTATCTATCTATCTATCACCTGTCTCTAACATCTTTCTATGTATCTGTTTACTCTCCTTGATGTACCTGATTCTTACTTTCCTGTCAACCTACTTTTGGGGCAATCTCTAATCAATTTCAATTCTATACTGAGTAAGTAAGATGAGTACAAATGAACCAGGTCCTCTGCATGCTTGGGTTTCATGTAATTAAACACGCCCTTTCTGGATAAATTCACCTAAAACTTTGCTTTTTAGAAGGAATCATGGAATGCCTTGGGATCTCTATCTTGTTTGCTTTGTATTCCTGGATCTTTTTCCAGGGAATGATGATCCTTTAGAATTCTCATCTGTGTTTCTTCCCATTGGTTCTTCTTTTTCTCAAGAATCCCTCCTATTCCTGTCATTTTCTGGTTAGAATCCTTCCGGAAAGCTGGTGAAGGGAACCAGGTCTGTGGTTTTAGGGACTGGAGAAAATTTTTGCCCAGTACTAATTCTGGACACTACTCCATCACCTTGGGCCTCAGGTGCCGTGTCCATTATGAGAATAACCATGTCTCACTCTATAGAGTTTGTGAAGATCAAAGTCAATAACCTATGCTCAGTCACTCAGTAAATGCTTCCTGTTCACATGAATGTTGATATTTTAATAATAATTTATTGAGCATTTACAGTGTGCTTGCAAGAATTAAAAATGCTACAAATGTCTGGGAGGGAATATTGCCATTGATTTCAGTGACTTAGGTTTCTGAACAGCTTTCTGACATGTTGGTTAAAGGAGCTCCTATGTTTAGAAAAATTCTAAAGGAAGATCGATGTTGTATGCGGGTTCTTGATTATCAGGTTAATTGGGACTGTCAAATACTCTCTTAATTGGTCTGAAATTAAATTCCCAATGAGTTCTAAGGCAATGAATAATTTACTTATTCACAAGCACGCAGGTCTTTGGTGTTGTCTCTTCCTGGCCCCCTGGAACCTGTTCCTTGTTAGAGGAAATTATAAATATGCTCCCACTTTAAGCCTCAAGGCTAATTATTGGTCCTCTTAAAAAAAAAGTGTATGATTTTAAAACGAATCTACATTTAATCAAATATCTCATTAAAGTAATTTAAAATGTTTTGTAAAATACACTATTAGCATTAGAAATATTGCAAATGCCCTTCTTTAGTAACTAATCAACCAGTCCACATTCAGTACCTATGTGATTGCTTTTCAACTTGTCTAAAATAGTAAGATGGTAAGTCCGACAATAGTCAATAATTAAAAATCTGTGGTTTCCAACTTATTTCATTCCATCTTTCCATCCTTAATATGGTTCTGAGATAAACATTTGAAAGAGGAGATTATCATCTGAATAAAAGAAATCTCTTTTATTGTAAATGTACCTAGTCATTTTTTCTTACCATAACATAGCTCCTTTATCAGGCTAAAGCCCCTTGAGTTAGTTCTAATTTAAAGAATATAATCTGTTTTTCTGGTGGAAGTTGAACCTGATGACTCAACTTAAATGCCTTTTATTACCTTAGAACTGAAACATTCAAGGTAATCAGCCTATTGTTTCCTAGGGTCTTGTGAAGCTGAAGCACCTTTTAAACCACTGTGGTCATACATTTGGATAGATTGTCAAGCTGTTATCCCTGTCCATGGTTCACAATCTGTAGAGGCGAACAATTTTAGTCATTAAAATTGTACTCCTCTGCATTCATCCCAAATCTATTAGTGGAACTGGAAATGTAAACTAGGGTAGGTATAAATTCAAAACACCCTCAGTCGTACTACAGTGGCACTTTGAATATTGAGGGAATGAGTTTTTCTGAGGTATACAAGGTACAAGTTGGGGATTTCAGGAACTGGTTGTGTTCTGTATAATACAACAGTGCAGCTCAAATGAAGGCAGAGTGTTGATTTATCTTACAGAAAAAGTAGAGGTTCCCACTAGATCTTGAAGGATATTCTTGCAATAATTAATCTCATCTTCTCACCTTCAATTTATTTATTTGTTATCTACCTGAGACTCACAGGCATAATATTCTTTATTTACTGGCAAACTAGAGCTTCTGTTCTTGGCATGCCAACCAGGTAGATTGTTTCAGCTTCAATCTCTCTCCTTTCTGACTGGAAGCTTGCTTCACCCTCCCCTGACCCCTGCCCCTTTTCCAAGTGATTTCCACAATTCTCTCAGTATGACCCAATTTCTCAGACATGGAATGCTCCAAAATTTCACCATCAGATGGGTAGAGGAGGCACCCTACCCAACCCTGCTCAGTTCCACAAACCAACTGCAACAGTTGGCTACCTTCCCTGGAGAGTTCTGCTAATCTCTATAGTGTTTTGAGAAACATGGGTTCATGCTCATGATGGGGATTAGGCACACCTGTCAAAGCCCATACACACATCAATGTATTTGTGCAGCTCGCACGTGAATTATTTAGAAACCACTGGGTGTGTAAAATGGAAAAACCTATATTTGGACTGTTCAAACGGGCAAGTGTCTGTCTTGTGAAACTTCCTCTGCTTCCTGTAATAGAACTCAACTTCTCTTCCAGAACCTTATGCAGAATGACTTACATAAGTAATGTGCATTTGGAGAGTCAGCCCCTGGCATTTCATAACTTGGCTTTGGTAACCATGTGGTAACATGATTCAAATATTTTGCAAGCTAGTAACTTGTGATAAGTGGTATTAATAACTCGTATCAGAGCTCCATATCATATGAGCAAATCAGGAGATCTCACATCCCTCAAAATGTTGAATACAATAGCAGATTATTGTGAAATAAATAAGTACAGTTTCAGAGTAGGCTTCTATTAAAACTGGCATGAAAATGGATCTCACTGAAGGGAATCACTTCTATATAAGCTTATTCTCCTGGGCTGATCACAGTCTTCTTAAATTTTGTAATGACATTAAGAGTGATATATTGGTTAGGGGATGAGGAATCACTTTAATCATGAATGTGCTGTTTTTTCCTTTCCTTAAAACTCTCTGCAGTGATGCCTTGAACCCTGAATCTCAGATGAAATATCCCAATTTCTTTTGATTAGAAGTGCTGATCTGCTGTCTGCTAGTCTGGCTAGTGAGACTGGCTCCAGCTCTTGTCTGTCCCCATCAGGGGCATGTCTTTCTTTCTGTGGCTTTGGAGTTGTCTGTTTGTCTTCAAAATCTTTATCTCATTCTTATCATTCACCTCCATTCCACTTGTCTCCTAAGGGGCTCTTTCTCTACTCTTTGATGTTTCATCTCAGGTCTTGCTTGGGGAATCCCCATAGCTCTCCTCTCCTGTTTTGGTCTCACACTGGCTGTGAGTTTTCTTCCTATTATACCATTATTATACCATTACAGGTTCTGAGGCAGGACCACAGCTAATCAGAATAACCTATGGATTTCCAAAAACTCCCTGCAACATTCTGCATTGAGCACGTGGTGGAGTGCAGCTCTCTGTAAATCTGGAAGCCTAATCCAGAAGCTGTGACAATGAGCCAGGCTCTGTGGGGCATGAAAGAGCACCTGGAAATGTAGGTCAAGGGGCTTCAGAGATGAGGCCTAGGACAGCCATCAGGTTGCTGACTGCAAAAGTCTGCAAGTGCCTGGCCTAGGTCACTTCTCTGCAGCCCCTTGACCTGCATTACCAGGTGCTCTTTTACATCCAACAGACTCTAGCAAGACCCACCTCCTGAGCAGAGAATGGTGGATTAACATCCAGTTACCTTGTGCCCTGACCCTACAAGATGACCCTTGTCATTCATTATAACCCAGGCTTCTATTTTGACCCAAGCACTATGCCTTTCTTTGCAGGCCCATAGCTTAACATCAGTCTCCCAACTATGTGGATCTCTGCTCCCTCTTTCTGGGGACCAAACTCCCTGCACCTTACCCCAGTTTCATGACTAGATCTCACTATCACTGGGCTCCTTCAGTGGGAAGCTCTTTGAATGTTACCTAAAACTTTTCTGATATCTACACCCTTAGCTCGATACTAATTTGGCTTTGGTAATCACGTGGTAACAGGATTCAAGTATTTTTCTCTCTAGGGAAACAGGGATATAGTAGAAAGAGCACATGTTTTGCAGTCAGACTGACAAGACTCAAACTCCAGTTCTCAACTTGATTTGTGAAGACTTGGGTCATTTATACAGGCTGTATCTCCTCACCCAAGTGATTCAAATGTAACCATTTAATGGGGTTCTTGGTAAGGGTTGGATGAGCTCTGAGAGCAGCTATTGCACAATGGAAAACACAAATAAGAGGCCAGCAAGTATCAGTTGATGATCCATCCTTCTAACTCTCCATGGTTACTTTGCTGATATGTGTTCCAGCTTCCTATGTGCAAAGACTTTCAGGTATCCAACTATTCCTGGCTTGTTGGGGTCTGTTCCTGTCTATAACTTCTTGAGATAATGTTAGTATTTATTATAAACACTTTCCATGCATCAGGCACAGTCCTGGCACTTTATATGTATCATCTCATTTTATCCTCTGAAAAACCCTGTGGGTTTCCATTTGCAGATGATGGTGTGAGGCTTAGAGAGGCAGGACAACTGGGTCACTGAACCTTTGAGTAAAGATATTCATGAGGTCAATGTCACCATCATGCCCCTTGTGTAGAATGTTAGCTGAGGTTGACAGGGAAAGGGAAGTTGAGGCGTACTCTGTGCAACTAGGGAGTCAGAAATTGTAGCACGTGGAGTGGGCAACAGATGGCAAGAGAAATTGTGTGGAAAATGAAAGTTAAACCTCAATTTTCTTATAGATGTCATGTGCCCTGCTCTCATATTGTAAAATCTCTTCAGTCAATGCAGGTAGCTTCAGAATCTTGATTCCCCTCCCATTCTGTCCCCAAGCATGTCTTCCTCTGCTGGAAATGCAGTCATTTGGATTTTAATTATTATAAAAAAAATCTAAAAAGAAACTGTATTGGAGAGAGCACCTGCTAAGAGGGACTAGTGATCCTATTTTGTTTGTCCTGGAAGTCAAGGTTCTTCCCAGAGGTCCTTGCACCCAGCTCTGATGCTGGGGGCCCTTGGGCAGATGCTTGGGCCACCATTACTCCACCACTACTCTGACCCTGGCCTGTGTGTGATACAATTTCAAATCTATGAATTTTGAGCTGCTTCCCGGGGATAGGCTGAGGACTATGTCAATTGAGCAAGTTCTATGATGTCCTTACCCAAGGGAACTTTCTTATAGGCATTAAATGGATCAAGACACATTTGTAGATTTTCTCTGAGGATCTAACTCCAGCTCCAGGACTCACCACAGTCCAGGAGAGAGGCTCAGCCATGGGATGAAATACAGTGGACAGAGGTCCATGAGCCCTCACAGTTCTCTGCAGGACTGATTCAACCCACGTCTTTTAAAGACCATTAGTACAGGTGGAGCTTAAAAGATGTGTAACCTGAGCCCAGACCTTGTCTCAGAACTTCAGAAGAGTACAACCAACCACCCAGTTCTCCAGGGAGAACTTGAAAGCTTGCTCGGGATCTGTACCAACCCCTTTCTTTCCTCCTTCCTACCTTCACAGGGAGGCAAGACCACCTCCCAGACTTGGACCGGTTCCCCATCTCTGCCTCAGCCAGCATTCCAGTTAAACTTCTTTGGTGCACACAAATCAGTTGTCTTTTATCTTTTCGTTGTTGTCAGTGTATCCCTCTAAGGAGTCTGCTGTCCCATCTGCATTTAAACCTGCATAAGCAGCACCTTCTTCAGCTGCACAGAGCACCCTCGACCCAACTCCCACCTCTCTCTTCTCCGCTCTGTAGCCTGGTTGGTTGAATGAGCACCTGCTCCCCATTTCCCACTCATCTTCCCTATAGGAACACATTCCATTTTGTTTGCCTATCTGTTGCTTTGCTGTTAAAGAAGGGGCATTTGTCTCTCTTCCTGCACTTGATCTTGGTAGAATCCACTGTCTGGCACGTGCTTTTCTTTCCTTGATTCTGCTACACTGTGCTTTCTTGTTCTTACCACTTGACCTGCCCTCTGTGGTCTTTTCCTCTGCCTTATGTTTCCCTGCCTGACCTCTATAGATAGGCGATGGACTCAAATCTGGTGCAAGATACTCTGTCTACTTTACGCTCAGGAGATCTGATTCAACCCACGTCTTTAAAGACCATTAGTACAGGTGGAGCTTAAAAGATGTGTAACCTGAGCGCAGACAATGTCTCAGAACTTCAGAAGAGTACAACCAACCACCCAGTTAGCTGTTGCTAGAGGGCGTTGAAAGCACTTCCACCTGAATGAAACCCAGCTGAGTCCTCCTTAGTCCTGCTTCCTGTTCCAGGGTCCTGAATACAGTCAGAAGTCGACCTGTGCCCAGCTGTATTCACCAGAAATCTGGAAGACACTCCTGAAATTAAGCATCTCTCTTTCCTTCTTCTGCCTCCTGCAATCCCTCGCTAACTCCTCACTGATTTTGCCTCCTAACTGTACCTGTTCATTGTTCTCTCTACCCATCACCAGTGCACGCTTTGTGTAAAGCCATCTTTTGTCCTGTCTTCTGCACTCATTCATGTCCCATTGAGATCTTCCACACATGTTCTTTGAGTGGCCTTTCTAACACCCAAATCTTCCTTACTTAAATTGCTTCCATGGCTTGTCAACGACCTCTTGGTAAAGACCGAGAGCCTTCATGTGGCTAACAAGGCCATCCACTGTCTCACCCCACTACTCTCTTTGCCTCTCCCTCTTACCTCCTGGGTTTCTTCCCACTGTCCTTCCCTCTGATCCTCGGGTGATTCCCTTCCACACAGAACTCCTGGACCCTGTGTTGCCACTTAGAGTGCTAACTCCCTTAGACCTTCCAGAAAATGCTGTTCTTCAGCCTAGATCAGTCCCCAGGATGAAGACACCACAGGATTGTGCATCTTCCCTTAGAGGCCCCTGTCACAGTGACAGCCCTAAGGAATGGGTGGCTGCCTTCTACCGGTAGGATCTGCACCCCACAGGCTCAGTCATGCTATTCTCACCTCTGTGTTAAATACTTATCCTTACTTCTAGCGCAAAGCCTGGTCCATGGAGCCATTCCATTAGTATTTCTTGACTAGATGAAAAAATTAGTAAACAAATGAATGAAAAAAAAAAAAAAACCTAGCCAAACCCTATCAAATGGTGAATTAAAGTAGTCCAAAGTTTCATGTGTGGCAAGATCATGTATCTTAGGTTAATACTATTTGAAATGTCTGCATTGGTAAGAAATGTGTATTGGACATTGCTTTGGATTGGGTACTTTTATGGAAATTTTCTTTTACAAAGTGTACCATCTGAGCTTGTCGCCAGTGCTGTGTACCTGTAGTTCAAGCTTCTTGGGAGGCTGAGGCAGGAGCATTGCTTGAGCCCACCCACAAGTTCAAGAGCAGCCTGAGCAATATAGGCAGCAGAACTTGTCAACAACAACAACAACAACAACAACAACAATAACAACAACAACACACACACACACACATACAAATAAAGAAATACACTCTAATCCTCAAGCCCTAAAATCATGGTGTTTGATATTTTCCATGAAGCATGCTAAGTCGTGCTTTGATGCTGGTTTTGTTGGAGGTTTGTAGCAAGAGGAGATGCAGCCTCATTCTCCACTAGAGTTCAAGCCCTGCACTGAGGAGGGACAGGCCAGGAATGGAGAGGGTCTTACGTCTGAATGTGCATGTCTGAAAAAAACAGCGGATCCTGCTTATTGCGTGTCTGTGGGATCCCCTGTGTATGTCAGGCATGATGCAGGTCCAGGACAGCAGAGAGCCCGGGGATTCTATAGTGGTAAGACATTCTTCTTCTCTCACCTTTCTCTACCTCCTATCTCTAAGCACCCCATCTATTGGCACCAAACTCTTTTCTGAGGTGAATTTGAGTGCAAGGGAGGATTTCTAGGGCAAAGAGAAATCATTCTGAGAACTGGCAGTTTGATGGAGTTTGATGGAAGTTTTTGAAGATAATCTCTGGAGAAGAGCTATGGCAAAGGTCCAAGTTCTACAGGCTGGCTTCAAAGTCTGTCAAGGCCACATCTAGAGAAGAACACATCTGCAATTTTTTTTCATCCATTTATCAGCCCCTGGAGGGAAGAGCAGCCCTTAATGCTTCAAACTCTTTTTTTGCACGCTACCTCTTGAAGGCCAGGAAAACATTTGGAGTAAGTTTTATTTTGTTTCAGAGGTGACCCTGCCTGGATCTTCCTTAGACAATGATTGTTTACTTAAATGTTAACCAGACTTTGGGATTTGGTTTCGTGGACACACAGGCATTCTGAGTATACAAACACACAGACCTGCATATACTTACCTTGGACAGTCAACAGGCAGAAGTGTTTTCTTCTGCAAGTCTAGAAATGCATGTTAGAAGCAAAATGTGAAAATCCAACTCAGCATTTTCTCATATACAGGTATGTTGCTATTTGTGTAAGTAATAAAGAGAGAAATATCGATTCACTTTTACATATTTTCAGGTTGGATGCACTTTCAGATTTTAACAAGAGCATTTTCCAAGCACCTCTATAGGACTGGGCCACCTTCACAGGTTGGTGTGTGTCCACAGACTGGACTTGGGCTGCTTCAGCAGCTTGGTCACTGGCCCTTTTAGATAGGTAAGAGCTGATTTCTACCATGCTCATTCATGTCACTTTGAATCCATGAAATGTGGGGTTCTATGTTTTATACTAGCCAGTAGTAAATGTGATTCACTCCTTTGAAAAATACAATACTATAGAAAACTTAGTAAACAGGAGAAAGGAACATAGCTTTAAAAAATGACCAGCAACACACAATCTTTCTTTTACTTAATGGCTATTTCCACACTTTGAATTATCTTCTACTCAAGGGTCATGTCTGTTTTGTGTGAGGGTTTCCTGGCTTAGGATATAGTCATGTTTATATTATTAATTCTTTACATTATCAGCATGAAAAGCTTTGCTTGGTTTCTCTAAATGTGAAACTGTTCACTTGATGTCATAAAGAAAAGCTTTGAATTGATCTTGAAAAGTTTGATATAGAGTACAGATACCTTAAGAACATCTTCAGATAACTAGTTGTTCCATTGTCAGGTTGGTTGGGTGGTCTCACATTTGCCCTCCTCCCCAAAAGGACCTTCAGCAAGGAGCACAGTGTTTCCATAATCCCTGTGGATGTTATTGATAGCCTAGAAAAATTTGAGAAACGTGAAGACCAGTTGACCAATGCACTGACCAAAGAAACATTTGAGCAAATCCTAAACTGAGAATGCACCCTCCATGTGCTTAAAAAATAAAAAAATAATAATAATAAATAAAAAAAATAAAAAATCTAGTTAAAATATAGGTATTCTTCTTAAAAGGAAGAATACCTTTCTCATCTTCCACTTCAGACATCTCCTAAGTGGCATGTGCAGGCTCTGCTTCATAATCTCAAAAATTTCCTGGTAAGACTCTTCTATATACGGTTTGAGTAAAAGTAGGACAGAGACTCCATCTTTTTCCTGAAGAAAGAAGTTGCAGGCAAAAACCAGAATGACATTGTCCCTTCGAGGCAGGTCGCAGGTCGCGTGTGGAGGACAGCTGTCCCTTGTCAGTGAAGGTGACATCCTCCTTCCTTATGATCCCTGTTCCTTCCTTTTGGCAGCAGACTCAACCATTACAACATTTTTTTTTCCCCAGATTTTCTCATTCTCTTGGAGTTTTTCTTTGGATTAATTTTCAGAGGATACCACTTTTCTTTTTTGAAAACAGTTTCACTGGAGAAACAATATCATGGCTGAAGCTTATCTTTTCCTAAGAAAAGGAACGGAGATAAAAATTGATACTGCAAGTTCTGTTGTCCAGATTTTATAACATCTTCTCTAAACTCTAACCTGCTTGCCTTTCCTGATTCTCAGACAAATGGCTTTTTTATTTATGTGGGTGGCACAAAAGTGAAAGAGCAATACATTCTGCAGACAATGTTCTGTGCTTGAAAAAATCTGCCATCATTTATTACTGCATCTTGAGAGCCTCCAGGTGAAAGAGTCTCTGACCTCCTTACCTAGACTGCAGGCACAACTTCACCAGGAAAGACTGCCCTCCCTGAAGTCAGCAGGGGTCCTGCTGCGCCCCCAACTCCAGGCTCCTGCGTGTGATGCTTGGTCCATTCTGTTGTAGGGAGACACTGCAATTCTACTAAAAGTAATCATTTGTAGCTGTAAAGATTCTTATAATTTCTGAGAATGTATATTATGGTAACTAATAAATGAATATTTTGACATTAAACTATCCAAATTCAAAGATGTGTACACTCATTTTTTAATTTGGATAATTTAATGTCAAAATATCCATTTACTAGTTACCATAAACTGCAGTCGAATCAAGAGAAAGATGTATACTGCTAAATATTATTATAAGAAAAATAATAATGTAATTTTTCTACTCCTTAAAATGTTTGATTTTATCATAGATAAAATTATGTGTGTATATGTGTGTGTGTATATATATATGTGTGTGTGTGTATACATATATGTGTGTGTGTGTGTGTATATATTTTCAGTGTCATTTATTTTTTTGTATTATATTTCCTTCATTACCAATATTGCATATTTTGTGTTCACAGACATAAGAGACTTAGTTAACTAACATTATACAATGTAGATACAATAATCTTAATTGGTATTAATAATTCAGCATTGCTTTATTACCAAGAAAAATAATAGAAATAAATTTTGATTATTGAAATTTGTGTAAGTTATGATATATTGCTGGCAAAAAAAAGTCAGCTATAGAAGCACAGTTCTTTCAAACATAAAGTATAAAACTCAGCCAGCCACTCTCCCTGCCGAGGTCAGGAGACATATGGTTCTGTCTCAGGGTTTTTGAAGGACAGTGCCTCCTGCAGATCTGGTTGTTAGAATCTGTTGTATCTGCTTCAGAGACAGCCTTTGGCATGGTGCTGGTTGGTACACTTAAAGTCAGTGCAGAATCAGCTCCAGAACCATAGATACTGTGTGTCACTCTAAGTGTGTGATTGCAAGTCTCTCGCCTCTCCTCTCTGTCTTGCAGTCTTCTTAATGACTGTGGAGCACCAAGGCTACATTAATGTCTTCTGATATAAACATACAAAAGATACACAAAGCAACATTTTTCAGCCATTAGATAACTGGTAGCCTTGGGAGATTCCTGAGGAAAGAGAAATAATGTAAACTCTAAAATTGTCTCTAATCACTGTCTAAGGTAGTTTCCAGCCACTGTGCTAAGAAAACAAATAGAAGCAAAGCCTGGAGATTTTTTCTGAGTTATGGAGACTGAGTTCAGGAGGCCAGGTGGCTAAAGTGTATAATTTAGAGCTTGTTAAAGAAGGCACAACACCAGTTCCTAGGACCATCACAGGGGTCCCCTCTCTGCTTAAAAACTGACCTATACATCCTTGGGTTTAGGGAAACAGCCTCCAGAAAAACAGCCGACTGAACTGTTTCTGGGTCTTAGGTCTGGGGAGAGCTGTGTTCCCACTGGTCAGAGTGGAGAGCTTATGATATACATGACGTTTGTTAGAATCCTAAGGAACTTTACACCTTAACTGTGGAGCTACAGCAGCCCTAGAGGAAAGACTCTTGACCTGGTCTGTCACAGCTTGACAGCAACTTCATAAAGACTAAAATGATTTTTGACAACTGCATGCCCAAACAAAGGCCAACTCTTTGAAGCAGTACCAAAAAAAAAAAAAAAAAAAAAAAAAGAAAGAAAGAAAAGAAAAAGAAAAAAAAGAAAAAAAAAAGGAAAATCCAGCATTCAGCAATATAAAGTAACAGTGTCCAACTTCCAATCAAAATTCACTAGACATGGAAAGAATAAGAAAAATATGTGTCGTTGCGAGGGGAAAATAGTCAAAACAAAACAAAATAATCTACAAATAGAGAATAATGAAAATAGCAGAAAACCCTTAAGGCAGCTTTTGCAATATCTTGAAAATATACCTAATAGTATATATTTGTGTGTGCAGATTTGAACATTTATGTGTACATTTCTGCATAGTATGTATATTGTGTAAATCATGTGTGTGAATGCTCTGTATGTATGTGCATGAGCCTTTGTGGACTGGCTCTGCATATGCATATACATGTTGTCTGTTTTGCATGTGTGTGGTGTATATGTATATTACATTTCCTGGCTCTTCCCTTTTGAGTTCACCCTGGATGTCCCACTTTCCTCTGCTCCAGTGAGAAGAATGGAAGTTATGCAAACATGAAACTGGAACTTCTAAGGTGGAAGAAAATGCATCATTTGGAAGCCATTTGCAGAAATGGGAAGATAACACTTCTGAAGCCTTACAATATTAAGGCTAAAAATCATAATGTGACAAATGCAACTGAATGGGCTTAAGTATATCTCAAAAAATGCTTCTTTTCCTAGGTACAGCTTTGACCTCTTGCCAAACTTCTTTTCTTCTCAGTCTAGCCCAGCAAAAACCCAGGTCTCTGTGATGCCAGCAATGTTAGCTATTTAATATCAGTCATTTGAGAATAGCACAATCACATTTTTCAACATGCAAACAATTCTTCTACTTCTTAATTTTGTAATTCAGCAATACAGCGAAGTATTTTGTTTCTCTCAAGTTCTCTTCTTCAAACGTGTATATTTTCATATCAGGAACATCAAAATATCTCCTCCGTTCTCACCTCCAGGTGTGCACGTACATGTGTGTTGTATATGGGCATGTGTATTTGTGTATGCATTTGTGCATGTGTGTGGTATGTGAGGCCTATGTGTGCTGTGTACATGCATCCTGAGTGTATTTAAATTGCATATGTATGCATGTATATATGTTGTGATTGGCATACCTGTATGCCAGGAGCACCCACGTGAGCCGCATTGTGTATGTGTATGCATGGATATACTGCATGCGTTGTGTGTGTCTGTGTGTGTATGTTATGGGTATATGAGGGTACGGGTGCATGCCTCTGTGTGTTTTTATCTGTGTGTGCATGTGTGAGCATTTGTGTGTGCAACTACATGGTGAGTATACTATGCTGTGCATTGAGCATGAGTTGGTTGTGCATGTGCCTACACAAGTCTGTGTGTGTGATTTGTGTGTCGTGTGCCTGTGTGCTATGCTCCCTGGCTTCTCCCTCTTGCTATGGGGTTCTCCCTGGATACTCACTCCCATCACCCTCTTCTCATGGACTGTGGATCTGGTGTTCCTGAGTGCACTGATCTGGCATTCATCTACTTTCTCCCTTGGAACTCGTCACACTTTATGCTGAATGCCTGTTTATTTGGTGTGTCACAGGACCATGAGCTCTCTTAGAGGATGGACTCTGTTTACTGCCCCTGAGACTTAGTATCAATGCTAAATATGTTCTCCTAGTCACTTCACCCTTATGCCATTACTAGTAACCATAAAACTTGGTGAGACAAAATTTAATTTTGAGAGTAAGAGCCATTGAACCTTGAACAAATACAGAAAAGTAAACATTTGCTTGGATAGTGATATTAAAGTAAGGATGAAAATGAGAGCAGGGTAAAGCTGTATTTATCAAAACACTTTCCAGTTTGATAAGTGCAAAGTGTTTAATAACATTCTACACAAAAAAAGACTCAGTTTCTTTCTTAACCATCTTTTCTCATTGAATATGTTTCTTCTTAGTGCTACATGTGATTAAATATAGGATATTTTCTGAGATTTATTTGGGTGTATTGGCTCATAGACCCACATGGGGGCTGGGGTATTTCCTTACAGCATTTCCAGTTCTAATATTTAGGCAGTGACTTTTTCTTAAATTCTAATTGCCAAGCTCACATTTTCACTATCATCAAAAACTCCTTTTACACAGGAAGTTCATGAATGGCTACTGCTGGAGGCTAAGTGCAAGCTACTGTTCCCAAAGGAAAACACCAGAAAAATCCTTTACCACTTCATCCTTTTCCTTATCAAGAATTTCTTCTCACAGAATGAGGCTGATCCCTGAGGCTCTTTGGAAATTGACAATTCAGGAAGAATCAATGGAGAGCTGCATTTTTGATGGATGAACCATTAGAAAATTCTATGGCATTCTTCCCATGACCTTTTCTGGAGACAGATGAATAGCCTTCCAAAGGTTGCATTTTATTTTATGTTAAAAAAAAAAAAAAAAGAACTAGCCAGCTAAGGTGTATTAGAAACAACAGTTACGTGAGGTTCTTTCCCCAAGTGAAAAACATAAATAAAGGGGGAAAGGACAGTGAAAGTTAGAGACAGTTCATGGAAGAGAAAAGTGATTTGCAAAGATAGCAGAAGGACCAGCACCGAAGGGCTCTGAACTCAAGAAAGTTCTCAATTTCCTGAGAGATGACATTTGACACAGTGTGCCCTCTCTGTTAGCTGTTTTCATACTCGATAAATATAATTTAGATATTGCCCTCTCCATGCACAAAAGAACAGCTCTGCTCTCTTAAAGGGGCATCTCTGATTTCATGTCCCATGAGAAATTACTACAGAAAAAAAATCAAATATATCAAAGCAGCAACATGCCAATGATATGGCACATGGTATTTAAAAATATCAAGATTTAAATTATGTAAGGGCAGACCAAATGTGAGGGACGGTTATAGAACATGAGTCAAGAAGTGCCTCATAGAGTTTCTTAAGGGATCAAGAATGGAAATGCAAAGACAAAAATCTCAAAAGAATTGAAATAATGGCATAGAAAAGACCCAGGATGGATGGGACACAAATGTGTGGGTGGTGTCTGCCGCAGGGCCCTGTAAGCATCAGTGAGGAGAGAGGTGAGCAGTTACCTAAGGAGGGAAATGGCAGTTAATGCTGACATTCCCTAATATGACCAATCACTCCTCAGAAGGAAGATTCCTTGAAATATTCAAAACGTAATTTTACTTGACTAAATTCTCTGTCTTTTGGTTTGGTCTTATCTTCTTTTTCTTCATTGTATAAAGTTTGCATAAGCAACAAAAAGAAATGCATATGCTCTACTCCACAGACATTTCACACATAGGTCTGAAAGATTTACTAATATCTGAAACCAAAATAATAAGGCCCCTCTTTCCTGATTGATTACTGTACTGTATTAATCCCTTTACACATTAGGTCTTATTGAATCTCCTAACAATCTTAGGATAAATAAACTTCTTTTTGTCTACTTTAGAATGTTAAACAGTGATTACAATAACAACAAGAGTTTTTAAGAAATCTTCAGAAAGCAGTTTGATAATGCAACACATTAATTTTCTGTTTTGAGAGATTTGATGTCAATGTCTTTATATCACTCATAGTTGTCTCAGTAAATCTGCGACCAGCAAATCACTTGCCAAAATAAAAATGAAAATACAGTAATGAGAGAATTGTATCTTTCAGTTAAAATGGTTTCCATGAAAACAAAATTACACACAAAGAATCTACAAAAATAACAGTAACTGTGACAAAAACTAATCACTTTTATATTAGCAATGCTGTCTGTGTCTACAAAACTTCTAAATAATCAGGTTAAAAAAGGTAAAGAGTTGTCTAAGAGCAGGGTAAAA
The DNA here is from genome assembly GCF_048772815.1 of Callospermophilus lateralis. Classification (NCBI taxonomy): domain Eukaryota; kingdom Metazoa; phylum Chordata; class Mammalia; order Rodentia; family Sciuridae; genus Callospermophilus; species Callospermophilus lateralis. The sequence continues at coordinate 21,234,667 of NC_135317.1, read as the reverse complement.
CCTGAAACATAAAAACTCATAACAGAGTAGTTTTCAGCTCATGACACTAAACAAATATCTCTCTGACCTGCAGAGGGGCTTTAATGTATTTATGAATGAGCTAATAAATAGTGTAAAATGAGGGAAATTCCCTTGCTAGAGGTGTTCATTTTATTGATGTTTTCTCCAAGTCCAACTCATTTTGTAAAATGGAAACGTTTCCTAGAAATTTCAGAGGGCAGACTTTGCAAATTTCAAATCAGCACTGTTTCCATCTTGATTATCATGAAATGTTCAATGAATGTGGATATTGAGCCAGGCCCTGAGAAAAAAGACAAAAGCCGTTGTGCTCAAGAGGCTCAAATTTAATCTAACAAAAGCAAGTTGACAATGGAGATGGTTGTATACAGGTGATTCCTACGAAATGTCTTTCATTATGGAAAAAGATTAGTGCTCCCCGTACAAACTATGTCAGCATATTAAAATTTTCATATACTTAGACTTTAACAGATATTATTTGATTACTTCTTTATAAATAAGATTACAAACAAGACATTTAATAATTCTAAAAGTTGAAGTGATTGACAAGTCAATAATACCTGGGAAGAGCAATCTCTGCTTTCACAGAGGTATAAGAGGAAAGGAGGAAACTACCAGTAAGAGATTCAGTGGCTAACAAGCTCTGGCCTTGGGTTCAAACACAGTCCAGGGCTCTGTAGGACAAGTATAAAATCCTGGTCACCATATAAAGGGCTAATAATTCTAGCATATTCTTCACATATGTCCATCAACAACCTAAGAACCGGAGGAGGGGAAAATATTGAAGAGAAGTCACAGAACCCAGTGGCCCTACATTGAGAGCACCCACATCAGCATCACAGATCCTTGAGTTGGCTGGTCACTGGGTCTCTCATCTGAAGGGTTGGTCAGCACCTATTTAAAGGTAAAGCGTGCCAGAGGAGGGCTGGGGTAGCACTGTCTGCCCTTTGGTTAGGATTAGTCATGCTGCTTTTTGGGGATCTCACCTCCCACCCTTAGTATCTAGAATATTCTTCCATGTTTCCTCCTATTCTCTCTCAGAGCAGCTTAGGTGTATAGGAGAGTCTCCTCTTACTGAGGATCCAATGCTGACTTGTTCTAATCTTCTCTCACCCCTATATATTGGCTACCTAGGAAACAATGTAGCGGATTCATCCTTGAATCCATTGTTTTTTTATGCAAATCTGCTCTAGACAAGAAATTCATATTGTGAAACATGTTCTAATCCTTGAAACCCTAGTTTTACAAAAGTTTAAAGTATGATCTGTTTACATCATAGAAACAAAAGTGTCTTGAAATATTTGCACACTTGTTCTTTCTTGGGTCTTCATAATGTGCCTTAATATATATTCAAGAGTAAGAGAACTCCTGCGGTAAAAGCATATATTTTATCTTTATTTATTCCAGCTTTTTGCACAGTTGTAAGACCATTGAATAGTCTAAGACCATTGAATAATCTGGTCCAGGCATACTCTCAGAGTTTTATAGGTTACAGTTTGGGAAATGCTGAAGTAGAATGCTCCATGTTAATATCAATCATAAGTCTCACGAGTATTAGAAGAATTTCTAAATAGTGGGAAAGTCACATTCAAAATTATATATATATTATATAATTTTATATATATATATATATATATATATATATATATATATGTATGTATATGAATATTCAAGTTCCTATTGCTATCCTATACCCTTTTCTTAAGCTTTCAAGATATTAGGATGAGCAGGCACAGTGGCGGCAGTGGCACACACCTGTAATCCCAGCAGCTCTGGAGGCTGAAACAGGAAGATCACAAGTTCAAAGCCAGCCTCAGTAACTGTGAGGTGCCAAGCAACTCATTGAGATCTGTCTCTAAATAAAATTTTTGAAAAAGGGGGTGGCTAGGGATGTGGCTCAGTGGCTGAGAGCCCCTAAGCTCAATCCCTGGTACCCCCCCACCCCCCAAAAAGATATTAGGATGATAAGAACAAACAATAAAACATCCATTAAAGATCGAGTTTGGGGAAGAGTAAAGTGGAGGCCTGAGTAAGTCATGCAAATTATTGGGGAGGTTACAGAATGGAAATAATGAATAACTCCCAATGAAATAAAAGAAAAGATCCAGGGAAACACTTCAGGGACACCTTCAATCAGTTAAGGGATAGTGGAAGTGGGTCACCTGTGGCAAAGATAAACTAGAAGACCTCCTTGAGAAATTCCATGATTACCTAGAGCCAACTTAGAAACTTATTTAAGTCCTGCTTCATATGTGTGAGTGACAGCCTAGTTCCTTTGGGTAAATTCTATTTGGGGAAAATGATGAAAATCACAGTAACTCCAAATAAGAGGGGAAAGGAGTGGTTTCTCTCAGAGCTTATTTACTGAAAGGCCTTGACCATGTGCCTTGACTCTCAGGTGCTATTTCATGGGACCATGACTCATCATTATGTGTCACTAGGGAACAAAATACAGTTTTGTCCTTCTTGTGGTCTTATTTGCTTTGGAATTACAGGCTATGCCAGGAGATTTCTGGGTGGACTTTGAAAACAGTAAAAAGAAACCCATTAGTCTCTGAGAACATGGGACAAGCATCCTATAATTCACTTTTAAGTACTACCCAGAAATCATATAATTATCCTGTAAAATAGCTCTTTCAATGAAATTAAAACATTGGGACATTTGTTGTTCTTTTTTTTTTTTTAAGATGGATACTTAGCATACCATGATCCGTATCCAACATTTATGGCATTTTCTCTTCCCTGACCATAGCGCCCTTTATAACTAAGTGAATCTCACTGCCTCCTTTCCACTGTTATTCTCTGGTCTCTTAGCAAAATTTACTGATCCTTTTCCATGCCCTGAAGTGCATCCTCTTTTTCATCCTTACAAAGGTTCTGTGGAGGGCATTGCTATTATTGCCATTGTGAGGTTATAGACAGAAATCTCAAAAAGTCACCCTGCTTGCAATGGCTGTGCCAATTGCTGTCTCCAAGCTGGGAATTTTCACTCCTGCTCTGTGTGGGCTCCATTCCAATCTTGTAAAATTCGTCCTGACAAAAGAAACACATCATGTTCTTGTTTCTGCTGATATATTCTTTTTTTTTTTTTTTTGAGAGAGAGATGGGGAGAGAGAGAGAGAGAGGGAGGGAGAATTTTTTTTAATATTTATTTATTTTTTTTAATTTTGGGCGGACACAACATCTTTGTTTGTATGTGGTGCTGAGGATCAAACCCGGGCCGCACGCATGCCAGGCGAGTGTGCTACCGCTTGAGCCACATCCCCAGCCCTGATATATTCTTATTATTCATATTTTGCATGAAACATCTTTCAAACCAACTCTAAGAGTATTAATGGAAAAGTTTAGCCAATGGCTAATTTGTTTAATGGTTATGTCTAATGCTGTTAAGAAAACACACACAAATCATTTGGAAAATCACTCATAATATCAACAACAACAGAAAAAAATAACTGAGGAAGTATATTGTTTTATCACGGCTAATTTGCAAAAGTTGTTTTGGGGATTTTTCTTTTTCTTTTCTTTTCTTTTTTTTTTTTGGCAATATCCATTTTAGTTTAGATAGTAAAAGAGATTGATGAAATATTTTATATGCCAGTTTCAGACAACGCAACATATTGAAAAGGAAGTAAAGAAAAACTACTTAGTCTTGTTTGAGCAATATTTCTCATCCAATTGGTGTCAACAACAGTTAAATATCTCCGTTACTCCTTAATATGAAAACTGTAAAGAGCGATTGATGTTTAGCTTCTAAACAGATTTTGCTGAAACAATGGAATAGAACTATATGCCATGTATTTTTAACATTTGAGTTTTACTTGTTTCCTAGTTTTTTTTTTTCACTTGAAATATTGTTCAATATTATCTCCACTGAATCATAACAGATGAAAACTTTCCAGTGATTTGAAGAGGGAGTAGAGCATGGTGGTTAAGCACTTAGCTGCTGGGAGTGACCTGAATTGTACTCTTGCTCAAACTTGTGTGAGCTGTCCATTGAGGAGCAAAGTGCTCATCATCCTCAGTGGAGACAGCAACAGTTGCCGCTTCATAGGTCTGTTCTGAACACATGAACAGTGTCAGAGCTGGCTCAATGCACGGTACCTGAGAGATTAGTGCTATCAGTGGTGCTAATGCCACAATATCTTAAGTTTTCAAGTGTTTGCTAGTTAGAAAGTCCAAATGATGATTGACCTCTTTTACATAAAATAATTGTAACATAGTAAAAATCAAATTGAATGCATAGCTTTTGAAATTTTTTCCTTCTTAAAAGTCTGTGCATATTTAATCTATTTTAATAATATTAAAAGTAAAATTAACTCACATGTAACCATCTACTGTCAAATCATTCCATTGCCTATGGTCCTTTCTAATGATGGGACAATTCTTGACACTTGAAAGTTGTCTTCTCTCTGCCCTAGTAATAGCTCATTTACTAGAGCAAATCCTTATATTTTCCCTGTAGAGCTGTCTTCTTAGTGTTTTTGTTTTGTTTAGTTTTCTTGGTTGGACACTTCCATATTCACCTTGAAAAAGAATTTTAGGTGGCTGGCCGAATTACATGCTGTTTGTCTGTGTCAATATTTATTTTGTTGCTTCTGATTCTGCTTGAATTTTTCTCCTTCAGAATTAATTATTGTTATCAAAAGAACATTTTGGTTTGAAAGCTAGTTTTTATATAAAACCATACAGTTTTATATAAAATTAGAATTTTTTTCTAATTTTTTTAGTTTGGAAGAAAGTTACATGAGCATTCCAAAAACTATCAAAAATATTCCAATTACAAAATAGAAAATAGGTCAGGCACAGTGGTGCACACCTGTAATCGCAGTAACTTGAGGCAGGAGGATTGAAAGTTCAAAACCAGCCTCAGCAATTTAGCAAGGTTCTAAGCAATTTAATGAGATCCTGTCACAAAATAAAAAAATAAAAAGGGCTGGGAGTGTTGCTCAGTGGTTAAGTGCCCTGAGTTCAATCCCTGGTACACTGCTGGGACTTGAAAGACCCGACCAGAAAAACTGCCGAGGAAGAAAAGTTTATTTGGGGGTTCATGGTTTTAGAGATCTTAGTTCATAGAATGTTGGCTCCATTCCTCAGGGCTTAAGGTGATGCAGGACATAATGGCAGAAGAGTGTGGCAGAGGGAAGCAACTCACATGATGATCAGAAAGCAGACAGAGGGGTCTTCAATTGCCAAATACAAATTTATACCCCAAAGCCACACATCAATTTCCACCTCCTCCAGCCACACACTACCATTTCAATTATCACTCAGTTAATCCCTATCAGGAGATTAATTCACTGATTGGGTTAAATTCTTATAACCCAATAATTTCTCCTCTGAACCTTCTCGCATTGTTTCATACTCGAGCTTTTGGGGAACACCTCACACCCAAACCATAACATTTATTTATACACACATACAGACACACACACACACACACACATACACATATGTATATTTATACAGAGGGAGAGAGAGAGAGAGAGAGAATATATGCTCAAGTACCACCTCACTAAAAGTAAAAACATTTTTGTTTTTGCTTTTTTTGATATACTACTTCACCTTTACATATAAAGTGACAGTTATAATATTAATGTGGATTACTGTTCTTGTGGAGAGCTCTTTCAGTTCTTCTACATAAGCTTCATAGTCAGCCAGTTCCTAGGAGCTACAGTCAAGGTCAAGGTTTGTTTGGAGTGACTGTGGTACGTAATTCCCCAGAGCCACAGGTGCTCCTCTTTGAATGGAGACACTGCTATCCACCTCTCAGCACTGTCATGAGCATCAAATAATGCCTTGTGTACAGAGCAATAGTATAACGCATGGTGTTGGTGATTGCTCGTGTCATTATGACTCTGGTCCTTAACAGCCACCCTTCATTTGCATCTGTATTTGTAGAGTACCCTGTTAGACATAGTGGAAAATGCAGTCTAATTAATCTCTGGAATGTTTTTAGGTGTGGTCTACATAGAAAATCATATTTGTGGATCAACTGACTGTGGCATTCTATCCAATTTGTAATTCATTACTATTTCTACATCAGTTAGGTGAATTCTCTTTAGACTTCTGTCTTCCACATGAAAATGTTCCTCTATTTCCCTCTTAACATGAAGAGCTGCGTCTAAAGAGAAGTCAACAGCTTGATGGATTCATCTCCACTGGCTCTGCCTTAATCACTAATCTACATTCCAGGAGTCAAAACATGCAAGTCAAATGAAATTAACACTGTGTGTAAATTCTCATCACATGGAAACAATTTAGACTTACGGAAACACAAAACCACTTCTATGATGAATGTGAGAAATATAAAGTAGAAGAATGCAACTTATACCCAAACAAATGGTTAAAGTGATGGAAATGAATTCTGTATTACATTTACTTGGAATCATTATGCAGCAAACAATTTTAATAGACTCTGGAGCAGTCAGTCAATATTAAGGTTTCTTCGCCTTGGTTCTGTTTTAGGTTTGACTTGACCACAGCATTATGGACAGTTCAATCTTCGTCTAACATTTAGTTAGCCAAACTCTTCTTGCTTAGGTATTATTGTGCTTTACAAGCAAATACCATAGTCCTATGCACTTCTTAATCCTTCCGTTTCTCAATCCACATTTATTTTAATTTGTCTGTCTTTTTGGAATAATTGTACTCCCAAAGGAACTGAATATATTGATTTCATGCCCAAACATAATTGAACTCTGAATGACAATGTATAAAACCAGCAGGTTTAGAGATACAAGGCTGCACAAACTCATAGAATGAAAGAGAGAAATACTCATGGGTGAATATTTCAAAAATAAAATGTGTGCAGAGGAAAGCTAAACATTACAAAATATGCAAATTTCTGGATCTGGCTGTAGTTAGTGTGCGAAATTAAAGGCTGTGATGTGTGGTGAGAAAAATCCCAGGCTGAGTTTTCTTTGTGATGGATGATGCTGTGTTAATGATGAAGCATCCTTTTTAGCATGCCTAGGTCCTCACCACTGTCTCCCTGCTACATCCTTTGTATCATCACACACGCTTAAAGACAAATAACTCAGGAAGGTTAGCCCTTCTGTACAGATCTTGGAGCTTGGCCTAATTTATGTTTGGAGCAAGCTAAATGAAAGGATTGCTCATGACTAAGCAGCAGCAAGTCATCACTGTGATAAATATAAATATGACAATGGAGAAATCAAAAATCAAACCACATAACATAAGATAAGTTCAAATAGGTCAAATTATTTGGCTCCTGGAGGAAAAAATGTTTGGTACCAAAGCAGTGTTTTGCCACACTCAGGAAATGCCCAGTCTAGCTTCAGACCTCTGTGCTCCTCAAAACAGATCTTACAAAGGGCAGGGGTTATCTCCATATCACCAAATCTGAGAGGTACTTTTAGTTCTCATTTTCTCTTGAATTTCCAGCAATGTTTGATGCAATCAGCTACTTCCTCCTTCCTTAACACTTTCTTCTGTGGTCTCTATGTTGTTTCATTTATCTGTTTTTTCTTCCATCACTCTGCATGGTTTTCCTTGGACTTGTTTGATGACTTTTTATTATGTAAGGTTAAACATTGATAGTAACTTAGGATAGCCCTAAGTACCTATCCATGTCTAGAGCTTCAATTATTATACTGTTGATGACTTTTGGTTTGAGATTTTTGTCTCAGACCTATATTCTTAATGTTTACTAGATATTTCTTTTTGGCTATCTTGAAGATGCTTAAATTCATCCAATCACAAATGGAGCTCTGGATTTCCCTGTATCCATTAACTTTAGACATAAGAGTACTCTAACCATCCTTTAAAGCAGCATATCTCACAAAAGAGAATCTTGAATTACCTATCGTCACCAAATATTTGAGGAAACTTTGCCACTCATAGCAAAGTAAACCATATTTATGACTCCAAGATTTCCTGAGAGGGATGGTGAGTTATCAACAGGACAACTGTGCATTGGAGAGTGAACATAAAGGAGTTTTTTGAGGGGTTAGAGAACAAATAGTTCTGGTAGAATGTTAATCCCTATAGGCACAAAATATTATTCTAGATTGCTAGCCTAAGGGTGGCTTAAACTAGGAGGTGAAAAGTGGACATATGGCATGAATTTATTTCACACCAGGTCCAGTAGGGCCATGGGCTTATCTTGTGACAATTTTCAAAGTTCTGGAGGAGGTAAATATATTTAATACCGGTTAGAATCCCTACATGGGTCTGCTTACTGTTGGAGTAAGCACTATTATAATAGGAAGACCTAAATAAAAGTGCCTGAAGATGTCCTCATCATCCAATAGTAAGTGAACTTGTCTGGGAGAATAGCCGAGTTTTGTGCGCCATCAAAACTTCAAGGTGCAGAGGTGGAGATTTCTATCACACCTCCGTTTAACTTGCTTGTTTGGTTGGCAGAAAAGCCAGATGGATTTTACAGAATGACTTGGATTATCACAAACTTAATCAGCAGTGATAACAATCACAGCTGCTGTGCCAGATGTGGTTCCTTCATTGGAATAAATCAACATAGCCACTGGCTGCTGATATGCACCATGCTACCAAGGATTGAATAAATGCTGTCTTCACAATGCCTATCAATAAAGATAATCAGACACAGTTCACCTTCATCTTCCAGGGAAGCAATCAACCTGACTGCCTTGTCACAGGGTTATGCCCAACTTCTTCCTCTTTGATGAGTCTAGAGGAATCTTGACTATGTGGCATCTCACAGAGTTACACTTTAAGTTTATTATACTGGTAGCTTTTGCTAAATAGATTTGAGGAGGTGTTTATAAGCATAAGAAATTAATTGCTGTGGATATTCAGGTGTCTAACACATTGGGGAAGCCCTTAGGACTTCTGATGTCTGGAATGTGGGGAAGTGTCCTCCAAAGCAAAAGGTCAGTTGTGGGGTATAGCTTTCAAAAGATCTCTGGATTTTGGTGCAACATATATTGGGTTTTGTTCTCCTGTCCTTTGTCCCAGGTAGCCCACCAATCAGCTTTGAGAAGAAGGTGGAACAAGGAATGGTTCACCATAAATCAAGATATGGTTGAAACAGTCATTGTCCTAGAAACTTCTGTCCAGTTGACTCAGTGTTACTGACATCTCGCAAAGAAAGAAGTTTTTTGCAAGCTCTGGAAAACTCAAATAGAAGAATTGAAAACAAACCTAGGGGCTTTGAGATAAACCTGGCCTGCTAATAATGACAGTATCCTATATTTGAAAAATGGCTTCCGTTTTTTTTGTTGTTGTTGTTTTTTTTCCAAATCCTGGTAGAGACTAATATCTAACTGTGGGATAACAGTATTATGTGTCACAATTTGTACAAAGACAGGTTGATATGACCTAGGGAAACATAAAGTTCAGTTTTGAATATTCAGATCACATTTTATTATAAAATGATAAGTATACATGTGAGACTATCTCTGAGCAGGTACAGGGGCATAGCCAGGTCATCCAAGATGACTCTCATGGGACCTTCTACAGCTTTGCTCAGATTTCCATGAGAAATTTTTCCATGTCTTGTGCTACCTCTCACACAATACCTGTTACCAACACACAGGGAGTTCTCAGAGTTAGAAATAGATGGGCCTGGCTTACAGATAGAATGTAACAATGTGTCTCCTCCAGCCAAAAGACCATGGCTGCTGTATCCCAGCCAGAGTGGTCTTGGTTAGTGGATGAAATTTCCAGAAGCATTCTTGGTGGTTCATGTCATGGAAGGAGAGATGCCCTGATGCTGAGATCAACTTTGACTCTCTAGTAGTGGCTCTCCCTGCTCCACAGATGTGGCCACAGGTGGGTACTGGCAAAGCACACTGGAGAGCAAGGGGTCAGATCTACTCCTGCTAGTTTGAGCTGCTTCACTATCCTCTGCTGGTTCTTCTCAACACTTTCTGTACTGTTGTAAATATTCTTTTAATTAACCCAGTCAATTAACCCTTCTTTCTGTACCATAAGGACCATCTGTTTTCTGCCAGGACACCAACTGATACTCTTCATAAAAAGCTCTCATATCTATTTTTCTAGATCTCTATTATTACCTACCTACTCCAATATTAACATCAACTTGACTCTTACTACTGTTTCTAAAAATGCATTCTTATCTGATTACCTTCCCACTCTGAACCTGTTTTGTAGATGATTGGAGCTTCCATTCATCTTGCCCTCTAGCAGTATGATTACATGTGTCTGTAGCTTTCCCAGTAGGAAGAGAATGCATAAAATGTATACCTCTGCCTCATTGGCTTCACATTTGGCTCCATGTCTTGGTCTGGCCAATGCAAAGCCTCTACAATAATAGTTGTAGAGGCTCTAAATGTGTCCCTGTGATTTTCCATTGGTTGATTGTCCTCTTGTACTTCTGCATTTTCATGAGAACAAGCCCCAACTATGAAATGGAAGGAGCCTGAAATCACCCCACAGTCTGGAGCAAGGCCCAGCTGATTACAGCAAGTTCACCAGACATACTGGCTTTTAAAAGTTGATGATTTAAAATTACTCAATATTCAACCGTTTAGGAGAATTTAAAGAATTCACTAACCTAGATATAATTTTCATGGACTAGTCCATGAATATTATAATGTTAAGAGAGTGATTATAATAACTGAAATGTTTGAAAGATTTATAACACAGAGTGGACCAGGTTATACTTGTGTATGAAATGCATAAAAGTTCACACATTGGGCTGGGGATGTGGCTCAAGCGGTAGCGTACTCGCCTGGCATGCGTGTGGCCTGGGTTCGATCCTCAGCACCACATGCAAACAAAGATGTTGTGTCCGCTGAAAACTAAAAAATAATTATTAAAAAAATTCTCTCTCCTCTCTCTCTCTCTCTCTCTCTCTCTCTTAAAAAAAAGTTCACACATCAAAAAAAATGCTAATAGTAGTTGCACTTTAAAACAAAAATATGTCACAATTTCTTCCTATTTGAGTCAACTTAATAGCATAAAAGGAGGAGCAAAGATTTGAAATCAGGCTGAACTTAAATCTTGGCTTAGCCAATTGTTAGTTGTATAAACTTGGAAATTGTTGAACTTCTCTGAAATTCTGCTTCCTTATCTGTTTGCACATTTTCATTTTAATTATCTCCAAAGGCTATTGGGTATATTTGTGAGAAAATGTATGCAATACACCTGCAATTATTTGTTCTCTATTTTCTTCTTATATCACCTGCCTTTTATGAATATATACTGTAAGAGAACAAAAAAGAGATCAAAGAAAAGAAAAAAAAGATAGGAAACGTTTGCAACATATGAAAAAATGAAGTAGATTACTGTCCTTCTAAGGGTGCTTTTCCAAGGGAACAGCCTTGCAGAGGTCATATTCTCTCTTTAAGCAATGATATAAATACAATTCCTTATTGAATTGAGAAGTTTGATATGGGCATCCATTAACCTACACCTAAAAAAGGACCATCGGTATCATGCCTAGCAATCAAATTGGAGTGTTACAAATCCAAACTCTGTAAGAACTATCACAATTTTATAGGAAGTCCTAGGACAAATATTGCAGTAATTCTGGAATTTGGTTTGAGGGCTTGGGGATAGCTAAGGCATTCTAAGACAATTTGAGCTTCTAAGAAACTTCTCAGAAACCAGGCTGATCATTTCCACATGCATATTTATGAAAACAAAAAACAAAAGGAGAAAGAGTAAATCAAGAATGAATTCCCAGTGCAATAATACCCATCTATCCTGTTTCAAAAACCAAATCAACAAAAGAGATGGGGTAAGTTTGGGATCTTCTCCTGAAAGCTGCCGTGTGTGTGTGTGTGTGTGTGTGTGTGTGTGTGTGTGTATGCTCTTTATTTAGATAGAAAAGGATGTCACTGCACAAAGAAACCTGTCATCCTGATGTTCATGATTGAGTTTTCTGATGCAGAAAGATTCAGTGGCCACTGGGCAAAGTATTAAATGAATTCTGGCCAGAAATATCTGACTCAAAGCAAAGGTGTCCACAACCGGTCATCAATCTGCCAAACACCACTCTCTGTTTAAGCAGAATGTACTTATTTTATGGAAGATAGAGTCTGCTTGCCAGCAAACACTACAGAATCATTTGTTGTAAATGGGAAGGCATATGCATGGTCAGGGCATGTCTCAACGTTCCTCTGAAGAACCCCATTTGTTGGGCAGGGTAGGTGAGGCAGGTAGGACTGCAGAAGGCATCTCTGAAAGGTGCCTGTGAATGAGGACTTAGCGCCCAGACACTCTGAAACACAACTACAAGGGCATCCAGCTATTGTGCAGGGAGAAAATGTGGGTGCTCAGTAGAGCAGAGAGAAAACACTCCCATGAGCAGAGACAAACAGCCACAGCTGTCTGGAATTGGAAGTCTTTGAATTTGTTTAGCCCCTTTAGTCCCTATCTGCTGGAAGTTGTCATTGCAGCTGAATAAAGGACACTTGTAGAGTGTTCCTTGTGGCGTGATGGAACAAGAGAATGTGAGAGAGCTCCAGTGCTTCGTATTTAACAGGCTTTCAATAAGCCTGTTATGTTGAAATATGTTATTAAAAGGAAGGATTTGACTCCTAATCCATCTAACCAAAACCACACAAAGGTATCTTTAGACACTATGACTTTAATAATGAAATAAGTACCTGAGAAATGTGATGAATTTCTTACACATGTGCACGAGGTCGCGAAGGTAATCAGATTTCTAGTCACTCAAATTTGCCATTGCGCCCAGTGAACTGCCTTTACCTGATCATTTTATGAAAATCACAAAAATACATCCAGTGGTTTGAGATAATGATGACCTCTCGAGAGATATTTATCTACCTGAGCCTTTCTTGGTCACATTCTGTGGGTTCTGTCACTTGTGGATAAGCTCGGAGTTTTCTAATCTATCAGAGCCTCCTTGAAGCTAAAATTTCTGTTGTTCAGGAAGCTGCTTTTTAAAAGAGACATAAAGTCTTTTTATTCATCATTTGAGAGAATTATTGGTCTCTCTGGCTTGTTTTGCAACTCCCTTGAAGACAAAGGTTGCTATGACATCTCTTATCACCCTTGCCTTTTGTGAATATTTATCTTCAGTTTTAAGAAAACATCCAAACATCTCTACAGAATATTCTGACCTCATGCAGCCTTCCAAAGCAGGCTTTAATCTTTCTGCAGCCAAGCAGACTGAATGACTAAGAGTTGGCCACATTTCACTTTCTTGCCCCTCATCTATTTGCTGTCTTCTCAACTGAAAATAAGCTTTATTAATTATGTAAAACACTACCCCCAGATATAAATACATAAGCTATTTGGACCAAAAATCTGACTTTGGCAGAAAGACGAGTGGGCACAAAGAGCCTCTACTTCCAGCATCCATTGGGTCAGGTCTCCACGGGGCAGTGAAACGAAGCATTTATCCAAATGACTTAGGATTGAGTAATGAAAAGCTCTTGGGCTGCTATTCTGATCACCTCCACAACCACTCAAAAAAAAAAAAAAATCACTTAACTCTTTACTCTTTTATTGTTGACAAAATACTTGAGTTTGCAGGAAAAAAAAAAATAGTGCATTGCTGATAAACTCTGAAAGCTTTGCATTCTCATCTTGGATAATCAAAAGAGTAAAACACCAAATTGACTCCAATGGTTTGCTATCACTTCTTTTCTGCTCTTGGGAGACAACATGTGTCACCTGTCTTTGTGGAAAGAATGGCAGCCACTTTTGTTCTGCTGAGAGCGTGAGCTCCTTACCTTTATGGTGCTCGTACTTGGTCCGACACAGATATGTCAGTCCTACAAGGGAAGCATGACTCCAGAATCAGGAGTTCCATGTTCCAGTATGTTCCACAGACACCAGAACTGTCTTAGGGCTCTCAGCTAGCCACCTCAATATCTCCCAGCAAAATTCCTTCTTGGTAGGGGAGCACAGTACAGAGCTTCCCACCTGCCTCAGAGCTCATCCTATCCATATGGACCTCCTTTGAAATAAACCAAAATAGCACTTGAAGCCCTTGGTGTGTGGCCTTTGATGTACACAGTTCACAGGCCCACACTCTGTGTGAACTTCCGTGGTGGTAAGTGTGCATTCCAATCATGAGGTGAGTGATTTAGCTGACTTTTCCCAGGTGTCTTTATTTGTGCCAGGTACTGTGAAACTTCTTGGGGTGTTACATTTGCTGTGTTCCAGCAGTTCATGGTCTAGGAGGAGATAGTTTAGGCAAAAGATGATGCAAATAGGCAAGGAAACCAGTCGGTGCCCAGCATTTCATTTCATATTCACCTCACTTGGGTTTCTGCCGAGGGGCGTGTTCTTTCCTTAGAATTCATTTGAATCAGACCCATGAACCAAAGCTGCCCTCATCTGCAAATTATATGGACTCTTACCTCTACTGCCTCATAAGCTAGGAATACTACATCATTGCTCTTTTTGTATTTGGAAGTAGAAGCACTTCTTTCTGTGAAAGGCCACTGTTCCTTGTTCGCCAAAGTTTGATGAATGAATAAATGAAAGCATGAGGGCATTGTTGGTTAACATTTTGGCTCCTCTTTAAATGATACTAAACAGTTCAAAATTATTACTTACACCAATAACTTTATTTAACTGAAATTGATTTAAAGTGTCTATTTTCTTGATAAGCAAGTTACTTTGTTTCACATCATTAGCAATTTAGCCAATTATTTTTTATCATTCTCAATTATGTGCATTTCTGCACATAAATTTTATATTTAACAGCTTAAAATATTTCTAAAGCAAGGGGAATTTGATGATTTGCGTTACAAATCCTGTACACGATTGAGGGCAGAAATGTGGAGAGAAAATAAAAATGTACTAGGGCCTGAAGTTTGGATTTTGTTCCTAACTCCATCATCTATATACTCTGAAGGGGTTTATCTTAGAATACATTTCTTCTGTTAATTTTATTAGATTTTAATCCAACTTCTGGAATACAAATACCACATGATTATACCATGGTTTCATAAAAGAATTAATAATATTCAATTGCAGGTTACATTTGTATAGAGAAAACTTAAATCTGTACCTGTGTTGTATGCAATTAATGAATTTCTTAAAGGTACCAGCTTCTTTACTGCAAAAATGGAAGAAAAAAACCCATCTGGCCAAAAACCTCAAAAAAGTTCTATGAAAATCAAATAAAAACCAGGTGAGAATACTTTGAAAACTATGAAGAACTGCTCAGCTATAAATTATCACCATTTGCAAATAGAATTCACTGCAGAGGGGGGATTTGTCAATTGCACATGCCATACATGGAGATTTCAGTTTTCTGTATATGAATGGGCCTATAATTGAATATTATGATTTCTGTTAGGAAACTAATTTATAAATCTGTGGCATTTGTTTTCCAAAAGTTGAATTAAATTCTAAGAAAAATAACAAAACAAGTGTATTCTAAAGGTGGTATTTATTTAAAGGAAACAATATTTTTTGAACAACTAGGTTGCTATTCTCAGTTTTTAAAATGTGCAAATTCTTTATTAGAGTCCTGTTTATCAGTGATATTCTAACTCCATGGAAAGAAGGAGCAATTTACATTCCACTTGGGGATCTCAATATAGATGACATCTTTTCCCACTTATGGACAAAAGGAAGATGTCAACAAAATTGAGTTCCAATTGGCTTTCCTCAGGTTGCCTACCAAAAGCACTTGACATAGACCATAATACTTGAGTAACCATTCATTCAACAAATACTGACTGTCAAGCATATTCCAACTTGATTTAGGAACTAGGCGTTCAAAAATAACATGTATACAGCCTTTGCCCTCCAGGAAAACTCTGTCTAGTAGGGGAAAGATGATGAATAACCTGTAAACAAATCCTAACCATGCAGCCAGCAGACCTCACAATTCAGGTATGGAGAGACGGGGTGGGGAATGAAGGGCACAGTGCTGTTTATGCTCTCTGAGTCTGGTGGAAAATTGTTCAGGAAGATGTTGCACTTTGTTTTGTAGGAACGGGGAGGAGAGGATTTACGATAAGGAGAGCAGAATGGAGCGCACTCAGAGAATGGCCCAAGTTTAGCATGTGGAGTTGGATCTGGGGAAGAGCTTGGGGGACATGTGTGTGGCTGGTGAGGAAAGCAGGACAGCCTGGGGGACAATGAGAAAGGCTTTCCATGCAGCATTATGGGCTGAAACTCTACCTATTGTTGAACTTACAATGTAAAGGGAATGGAAGCACTAATGGATGGGCTTTAACCTTTAGCCCAGTGAGATCTCGTTTTAGGAAAACAGGTTCCCTTATAGTCTGACATATTCACAGAAGGATAGAAGACCAGTCTGTGGTAGTAGCCTATGCTTCAGAAGAGAAGTAAAGGGGAATCATATGGTCAGGGAATGAATACACACAGACTCCAGAACTGGGCTCGAAAACTCTGGCTTCATACTCCACAGACCATCGTAAATTATTAAAGGGCTCAATGCCCTAGTATCCTCATCTGTAAAATGTGGACAATAATAGATACAGTGATAATTCAATTAGTAATTAACAGTAAGTAAGTTAGTAATATACTGAACAGTGTATAAGTTAATAAATAAAAAATATACTAAGAACACATACATGCTTGTAATGGACTGAATTGCCTATCCCCGAAATTCATATGTAGAAACCCTAAGTCCCAACAAGATAGAATTAGGAGATAGGTAGGTAGCTTAGGGTGAGACAGAGGTGAATTGAGTTAGAAAGGTGGGACCCTACTCTGAAGGAACTAGAGCTCTTATAGGAAAAGGAAGACACACTAGAGATCTCTTTCTTTGCACATACAGAGAAAAGGCACATGAAGATATAGTAAGACAATAGCCATCTGCAGCCAGAGTAGAGAGGTGTACCAGAACTAACTCTGAGAGCATCTAGATCATGGGATTTCCAGTTTCCAGACTGTGAGACAGACAATGACTCTCTGCTGGTTAAGCCAAACCATGTGTGTTGCTTTGCTTTGGCAGCCCAATCACACTATGACAGCGCCCTATAAGTCATACCAACTAATATTGCTAAGGCAATCGAAAGGTAAATAAAAAAGACAGGCTGGGTTTCCACAGCAGCCTCAAAGATTCAAGGATTTTTATACCAATGAGGAAAAAAAATAAAATAAGCTCCATGCTGTTGGGAACTGGCCTTAAAGGCTGATTGATATCTTTTAGTTATGTGATCTCAGGAAGGTCAGGTGAGCACTAAGACTCTGAACCTGCACTGAGGAGATGGGGTGGGCCTGGGAAACTGCCCTCCATGCCCTCTGTTCCCTTCTAAGATCACATTACATGAATCAAGATTTGCCGCAGTCTGGCTGGGCACAATTCAGGAGCCACTTGTCAAAAGAAACTAACTTTATTTTTAGAACCACACACGCCAAACAAAACAGCTCCTCAGGAAAAAACTCTCAGAGCCCAACTGCCACCACCGGCTTCCCACAAGCCACTCTCCCCAAACCAGCCTCTTCCTCCCACAATCCTCCTGCTCTTGAGGCCGATTGGCTGGGTCGCATGGGCGGAGCCAAAAAAGTCCCCCAATGAGCAGCTCCGTGGTCTAAAAGGGCAGGGAAACAGCCCAATGAGCATCACCGCAGAGGAGCCAATCAGCTAGATGTTGCTAGATGTTGCTGGGGCTGCTGTGAGCCAATCATCAGCTGGTAGTCTGAAAGGGCAGGGAAACAGCTCAAGGAGCATCTCCACAGAGGAGCCAATCAGCTAGATGTTGCTGGGGCCGCTGTGAGTCAATCATCAGTTGGCAGTCTGAAAGTTTTCTGGGGCCCCTTCGGCTGTGGCTCTCAACAAAGATTCACTTACACACTATTGATACAACTCGTCTACTAAATATTTATTCAAAAGCATGTTTGGTGTTTTATCTATTACAAATCCTAGCCACTAGTCGATTAAATAGTAAGCACCAGAAGCTACAACAATTAAATCAATGTTTTGCTGTCACAATTATTACTTATTATGGAAATAATTCCAGATGTCCTACCACCCACTCAAGTAATAAATCCATCATATTTTCATAATTAACATATTTTGAGACTGTTCCAGACACAACTGGTCAATCTCTCAGCCAACAACTTTTAGCACCCACTATAAGCTGGTAACCAATAATTAAATTTTATTTTGGGGAATTTTATCCAATCTGGATAAAAGGCTATTCATCCAAAATATTTTCTTCTTAAAAAAATAAACTCTAATATTACCTTGCTGTGAATAGTTGCTCAAATTTTTGTGGTATTCTCAGCAAGCACAGTCCATGACTTCAGCATGCAACAGCTTGTGTATCAGGTATGTGGACCTGTCCAAAAGACTTTAAGCCAAGGAAAATTTGGATTTGGATGGAAATGACTTCCAATCTCTTCTACATCAAGGGCAGCACTCCAGTTCAAAATCTGATCTTTTCTCAATTGGACCCTTTTTCTTCTCCAGTCCACTTCTACCACTGAGGGATGAGTCTGACTTTTCTCTGAATGCCTTCCTAGATGATTATTGGGTGAATTAGAGTTTACACATAAAAACTCACAAAAATTCCCCCCCTCAATCATTGAGTCAGAGTCTTTGAGTTCCAAATACCCCAAAGCCAGTTAGAACTCAATGCTGGCCCGTAAAGGAGGCTACTGTCAGCAAACATCATACCCTTCCTAAGTAACCCTGGTGATACAAGGACATGCCTTAGCCTCCCCCTCCCCAGGATGACTTCTCCCTCTTTTAAATAACATTTTTCAAAGTATTTGAGGACAATATATATATCCTTGAGTCTTATCTACTAACTAGATCCTTTTATCTTCCTAGTATTTAAAGATACATTTTTTGAAAGTAATAATATTTCTTTTAAATACTCTGTTGATTGATAATAGCAAATGATAAAAATCCAACTCGCTGATAAAAGTATATAAGAGGGGAATAAAAGTCATTGATTCAGAAGTTTCCCAAGTCCAGGAGTCGATTAGTTTTCAGTCATGATTGAATCCAGAGGCTCAAATGATGTTATCAGGAATAGCTTGATCTTTCCAGCCCTTTCTTCTGTGCAGATTAGTTCTTTGGTTGGATTTTCTGTAGTAGAAAGATGGTTGCCAGGAGGTTTAGACTGACCCTTGGCAGGCTCACGAGAGAATGCCTGTCCCCTAATTGTTCTGGCAGAAACTTGGGAATTCTGTCAAATTGCAGTGGGTTATGCCCTATGCCCAAGAGAATGAGGTTGGGTTACACGCCAACTCTCAGAAATGAATCGGAATTAACCCCATCCAAAGCATTTGGAGGAAGAGCTAAGATGAGAATACTTCTCAATGTCAGAAGAAGGGAGTTGAGGGCTGAAACAACAGAAACAACAAACATCTGTCAGAAATATCACTGAGAATTTAATCTCAGTTCTGGACATGCACATAACACATATATCTGTTGATTTTTTTAGAATGCAAATTCTCCTAATCCCAGTTGTTTTGTGGTTATCAAAAACACTGCTTTGGCAGAGTCCAGAGCCCCTTGCACTGCTTTGGAAAGAATTGTACACAATGCTAAATGATGAAAACAGCAAAGATGGAAGGGATATGAGGAAACTGCTGCCATCAGAATCCTAGTGTGACTTTTAATCCGAACTTAAAAAGTGTCTCAAGGGTGAGTTTTATGACTTGTCCCCCCATCCTGGCACAGGAATCTCTTTCTGTTTAATGTACTTTCTTTGGCCGCAGTTTAAGAAGGTGGTCTTTCTAGTGGTATGATAGTTCCTAAATTCTTCTCAAAAATTTTTAGATATTTGGAATCCCAGTCCAATCTTTGCTTTCCAGATTTAACTAAAACCAGCAGACATATTAAATTGTGTCTTGTCTGCTTTTTTTTTTTAAAGAGAGAGTGAGAGAGGAGAGAGAGAGAGAGAGAGAGAGAGAGAGAGAGAGAGAGAGAATTTTTTGATATTTTTTATTTTTTTTTTAGTTATCGGCAGACACAACATCTTTATTTGTACGTGGTGCTGAGAATCGAACCCGGGCCGCACGCATGCCAGGCGAGCGCGCTACCACTTGAGCCACATCCCCAGCCCCTCTTGTCTGCTTTTTAAGTTTTTAATCTGTTTCTTTTTGGGGGGGCCCTGTCAGTGGTCTGTAAACCTTCTTCCCGTTCACCATGGAGATTCCGATGATTTCCTGTGGTCTTCCCCACGCAATATATTATGGAATAATTCACTTTCATTGGTCTATGTTTATCATTATTGTTGATGTTATTTTCAGTTGGAGTTGCCATGAAGATGCGGAGGAAAGTGAAAAGTACCCAAAAACCAAACTCTATGGAACCAGGAAAACCCCAAAGAAGATGATGAGTTCTGGGCCTACAAAAAACATAGTCCTCTTTGTGATCATGAGTAATGATGGGTTATTTGCCATAATTTAGAAAATAAATAGTAGATTAATTCCAAATTAACAGAGAGCGAGGCTAGTTTGAGAGGATTTGTTGAAGATATTTTAAGTACTGGGCCAGTAAAATATGTCAACTACTGGGAAAATAAACTTCTAGTATATAATAATATAGATAATTTGTTTGGAATAATCAAAAGTCCACCTTGTGATAAACTGTGCATTTTCTTTAAGCATAACCTGTCTCCCAGATATTAGAATTCATCTTTATTGCCATCTTGTCTGGCACAGAGTAGCACAGTTCATCCAAGAAGCCTCCAAGAATATACTGCTCCTCCTGATGGGACTGCTCTGGCCATACCACAGAGCAGAACCTCTCAACGCTTATGAAAGAGGTTGAGGAGTCTTGTTAGATGATGATTAATCAGCCTGTCAAAGTTCCATGATAATAGATGATAAGTTACTCTGAAGCCAATGCCCAAGTGAGCAGCAGTATATTGAAGGTAACATTCATCTTCAAACTTTCTCTTTATTTTCTTCACTTCCTTTTAATCTCTCCTGTTTTCTCACCCTTTGTTTTCTGTCTTCAATTTACTTCTTCTATAATTTCCTCCTAAATGGCTTTTAAACACAATCATATAGAGTAGATATGAATATAGTATTCATTATATGTATTGAATTATATTTTATATCATCTGCTCTTCTTTTAAGCCATTTATGATTTGATATTTCAGTATAGTTATGAAAAAATGTATTTTTTTTGTGTGTGTGTGTGTTAATTTTTTCTCTTGTGCATCAGAGATTTTGAGGGGAATGTTTCCTTCAAATCACCACAATCTCTTGCTTAGATTGATTACCTTTACAGTGTATGTGTGAAAATAATAAAATAAATTTTATTTAAGTAACTTGTCTCTTTAACCTCAAATAAACTCAGTCTGGATATCTCCCAGGGGAATATGATCAATTTAATGAAAGATACATGTAAAGTTCATCAAATTATTAAAAATCTCCCCCCCAAAATAATCTGAAATGGACCTGAGAACTATGCTGATCAGAGACCAGGTGTAAGGAAAAACAATGTTAAACCATTTTCAAGTGTTTCATTTAAACCTTAAAACTCTTTCTTTTAAATAAATTATACTAAGAAGTGTAATATCAAAATTACATGAAAAGATTAAAGCAGGAAACCTAGTAGCTATTACTCTCCCTGTGCACCCAACCTGTGCCCTTTTTCCATACATGCAAGTACAAGATACTACCTTGGCACCCTTGAGACCTGGAACACAGTTTGTAAATTGCTTCCTTGGGTTTAGTGATTGGAGGCTAAAATAGTAATATATATGTGTGTGTGTGTGTGTGTGTGTGTGTGTGTGTGTATATATATATATATATATATATATATATATATATATATATATATAATGTATATATATGTATGTCACTTAAGTCTGAGCTTTGTCTTCACACTGGTCACAGGCTAAAACAAAACAGAGATTCTTAAACTGGAAAATGCATGCAAAGCTCTCGATGACTACCCGTGAACTATGGAGCTTTGGGGGCCCAATTCCTAGCAATTATGACTTGCTACATCATAGAGCCTCAACAACTGCACTATGAGTACTTAGGTTGATAATAGGCAGAGATTATGCATACTGCACATGTCAATTTTGCATTGCTATGACTAAAATACAGGAGAAAATCAACTTAAGGGAGGAAAGACTTATTTGGCTCTTGATTTTAGCGGTTTTAATCCCTGGATGGATGGCTCCATTGGTTTGGGCCTGAGGTGAGGCAGATGAGCTTGGCAGAGGAGAGCTGTTCAGTTCACAGCAGCTGGGAGGGAGAGACGGCAGAACCGGGGAATCAGAAATAGCTATATAGGTCATGCTCCCCTGTCCCCATGACCAACCTACTTCCTCCAACTAGGCCCACCTTCTGAAGCTTCATCACCTCACAATAGTCATTTCAATTTTTCAAATTATGTAATCCATCAATGGGTCAAAGCCCACCCATCCAATCACTTTCCAAAAGCACCACCTCTGAACACTGCTGTATTGGTGAACAAGGCTTCAGTACAGGAGCCTTTGTGGGACATTCTGGATCCAAACCAGAGTACTATATTTGAAGAAGAATGTTGCTTTAAAGTTTCCTTTCAACTGACCCTTCTGAATGACTTCTTCAATTAAAGGTAGTATCTCTAGTTCACAGTGTTCTCTTTTTTCATTCTATTTGTGTGTGTGTTTGCGTGTGTGTGTGTGTGCATGTGTGTGTTTTTTGTTCCTGATTCACCCATCACACCACCATACAGGCACACATAAAGATAATCATTCATACACAGTAACATGGAGTAGTGAAAAATGGTGATTTAAGTCTACAACTAAATACTGCAAACTATACAGAAGTGGAAAAAGTCAATAAACCATGGGGAGGGCAAGGGGGAGGAGGTTGAAACTGCAGCAACCATGAGATTTTAGAGCTGCCCAAAAGTTTGTTCCAGGAGTATCCATTTCCATTCCCCTCCTACCCGTCCGCCTCTGTCCTCGGTCCTGACTTTGATCTTGGCTGTGGTCCTGCTCACATTCACTCACTCTGTTTCTCTACTGGACCATTGAGTCCCCATCTTTGGTGGATAGGAATGCTAGCATAACAACTTCCAGCAGGTATTCTGCCCTATAGTGTGTCAGAGGCTGTGTCTAGAGCTTCTGTGTGTCCTGCCTTCACCTCTCCTCTGGAGCTCTGATTTCTGCCTACATAATAAGGACCTGCCATCCTGGACTCTCTCTGCTTTTAACCTTTACTCCTTAGCCTTTTCCTTCGGTATAATCTAGAATTATTAGTGGCCTAAGCACCATAACCCTGTTTTGATGTCATCCTTAATTAGCAATTACTTGGAGGGATGATATGGCATAAACTAGAAGATTAGATTTAATTTACATGAACTCGCCTCAAGGAACTTGCTTTTCTTTTCAGTTACAAGCAAATATGAAATGCCAAGCGTACAGCTATCAAAAGAAAAACTTGTTAAAAGTCTGCCCCTTGCCACTGTCATACCATCTCTTACTAGACTATTTTGAATTTCTGACAGGCAAGTCTCTGTTCCCCAGAGGGTATTTAGTTGTATCACCTAGACTGTAGACACATCAATTAACACCTATGGGAAAATTATTTCGGTCTTGAAGGTAAGTATTTGGTGCATGATTAGTGAATTATTTTGAGTTGTTAGAGTTCCGCTGAACCTTGTAATCTTGCCACCAACATAGTCAATTACATCGATAGCTAGAAATCACTGAACACAAACCTCATTTTTCAGGAAGATATGTAATATGAACTACGGGAGAAAATCTCTATAAATTAGTGAAATTTAATATTTTCTCCCTTTTTTGTATTTGAATTACATTAAGATGCAATCAAGGTTTGACTTTAACACAGCAATTTGCTTTTCTCAAAAGAAAATGCAAAAAAAAAAAAAATTGTCTTTAATTTTGCCCACACTGTAGGACATTGACTTTAACCAGTGGAAACCAGCCTCTATAGATTTGGGGTTTAATTGTAATGGATTTCAGTCTATTGTAATTAGGTGGAAGTAATTGTCAGTAACTTTACTCCTACAATTCTTGCTCAGTAATCTTGGATCCGTTTTGCAGTTTTCCTTATCTTAACTAGACACTAACACTTGCTCTCAGGTTCCAGGACCAAAATGCTGCTGTCCATTCTGTCTGCAGCAGTGCTCAGGCTGCGTGTTAATATGCAGACCATTACCACTTGCCGATGAGACAGACCACAGAGGATCAATATGTCTCTGCATGCCAGCCCTGCTCGCCCACAGGAAGTCTGCCACCCCCTCCTGCTGAGCAACCCTGGGGCTTCTTGATTTCCTATTCTGCTGTCAGTGCCTCCTGCTCCAAGATACGCTTTCCATTCTGTTTCCCCTGTCCCTTTTGCAAATGAAAGAACTAGTGGGGAAGATTAAATGCTTCAGAGCAAATGCAGTGCAGCTGCCCAGGGCCACTCCTGCTGGACAGCAAATGATCCGCACCCCCGCCCCACCAGGGCCCCTGTAAATGTGGGGCTGAGTCCTAATTTACACCTCGGATCTAAGAAGGAGAAGAAGAAACCGCTCCCAGTGGGGAGAAGGCGCCAGGCGCTGTTTATCCTATATGTTTGTGTCTCTCCTAACTCTATTACTGTTATTACTCTTAATATGATTAGTTTCTTCGTGCTTCCTTGAGACACAGCAGCCAAGACATTATGGAGAAGAGCGGTGGGGACATGCGTTGCTTAACACAGCAATCCCGGCTGACACTCAGTCTCTTAATTACAGACCAGAGTCTTTAAGACACAAAAGCCTGTTTCACTGCAGAAGCCGCATGCTTGACATTTTAACCACCGATGGCTCTCTTTATTTCTCTCTTTCTTTCCAAGGCCAGGCCTCCTTAATTACAGTTTTCCTAAAACTTCCTGCACATCAAGATCCTTCTTATGTAAAGGTTACAAATGGAAACCACCTTGTGATTTTTCCTGTGAGTTGTCATTTTATTTAGAGAAAATAAAATCAAGAGGACAGCAATTAGCAGAGGCCTGTGGCTCGCAGGCTCTCCACCCCCCTCTCACATCCTTAATGGCATTTCCACAGGGGTGTTGGTGGCCTGTGGATTCATCGAGGGTGCAGGAAATGGCATAAACACTTTTTAGCTTGTTTTTGCTAAAACCTGCCTGAAGCTGTTGTGTTTATTGGAGTAAAGTTTTTTGATATATAAAGGAAGGCAGAAGATACTAATGTAGCTTTTAAAAAAAAACATCCTTCTCCTACCTCTGACATGATTTTGATGGTGTGGGACAAGAATGGTGAGTCCAGTCCTGGGAAAGCAGGCGGCTGCTTTCAAGGCCCAGTCTCCAGGGACATTCATGGAAAAGTATATGCAGACAGCCCAGAATTCTGGTTCAGAATATCATGTCAGGAGGCAGCCAGGTTGAGAGACAGATACACATTTGGCATTCTTATGGCCTTACAATGGACCTGCTATAGCAAAATCATAATGGATGACTGCTAAACTAACTCAGAATTCTTGGCAAGCAAATTGAGAGCTGTGTTCTTTGCCTGTTAGGTACACTGGATTCACACATTCATGGAGCCCTTAAATAGTTTCTAAACTCTGCCTCTTGCTAAATCCCCAGGGGCTTCCAGAATTGAAGTCCTCACAGTGCTAATATTTCCAGTTAACCTCATAAACAACCCTCAGGAAGTGGGGTATAGTACAAAGGTACAGATGCCACTTTATCATAGGGGTTAGATGATCCTTAGGCTGAGTGTGAAAAATAGAGCATCCAATATTACTTTAATTGAGTCCTAACTAAACCCGTGGCTGATGTTTTAACATATTATCTGATGCTTTTGCACATGCCACCACTAAAATTGAGCTGAATCTGTGAAGCGGGACTTGGAATGGCTAATCATCAATTATTATTCATTTATTTATAAATTCACTGAGGAATAGAGTTTAGTATATGACTGCTCCATCTTGGTTCTTGTTGGAAGAAATTCACAGTCCAATACGTGGTTTTTGAATCCTTGCTATATGCTGTGTGTGGTGCTGTTCATGCATCATGTACCTATCCAGAGTTTAGAATTAGATTGCTCATGGTTGTCCTGGCAAAACAGACACAAGTATTTTCAAACCAGTCAGTCACTTCACGGGTATCCTCACGCCAACAAGGCTCTTAGGTCATTAAGAGCTCATGGAATCTCATCAGCTGGAAGGAATGCTAGTGCAGACAACCCGTGTGTTCTTAAGCCAAAGACTTCATTATTGCCATATTATGTGGCTTACACACTCATCTGAATTTCCCATCAAACAAGTTGGGCTGAATGAAAAAGCCAAACTATTGATCAGGACTTGGAATTCATTTTCATAAGTCTGGATCACACCTAATTCCAAAGCTCTCATTGCAGTTCAGGGATTCAATTGGAATTTGCTTTCTCCTGTAAAGAAGCACCAAATCTCTAAATAAATGTAACACAATGCTTCCCCAGGTTTCCAGGCAGAAGCCGTATGCTTGACATTTTAACCTGTCCTGACACTCCAACTGTCCTGGGGATATACAAACACACCGGTATGGATTCAGTTTGACATGACTGCTGCCATCTTGACCAGAAGTTGCCAAGATTGCCCCTGGGAAACCTGTGCCCGTGTTGGCTGCATAGTTTCCCAGAAAGCTCTAAACTAACAAAATCATGTGGAGCTTTACCTCTGGGCCCTGGCACCATCAACACAGGAATGTGCCAGAAGTCTTTGATATTAGCTGGAGGTTATCCAGGTATATTACAGTTTGGATGAAGTCATTTTTGTCCTCACCATCACATTTGCCCCATTTTCTGATCCAAATCACAGTGAATCCCTAGTCTTGCTGCCACCCAAGACTATGCTTCTGTCAGTAAGTCCTCCATAAGTCGTGCTCTGTGCAATCCATCAGCCAGAACCTGTCTGCCTCTTTCTCTACTCTCTTGGCGCCCGGTGCTGGTTTCTGTCGTACTGGGACTGGGTTGTTTGGAAAAACACACTGATCTTTTTCCCAGAATTTGCCTTTTTCCATCTTATTTCATCTTGTTTTTCAATAGGAATTTTGGGTTGGAGGCTTGGGGCTTCCAGAATTTCAATATCTGGGATTCTAATCTTTTAAAATTATGATTTTTGTTTTTGGATGGTAACTTTCAGGATTTTAGGTAATGGAGATTTTAGACTTTAGGGATTTTGATCTTGTAAGATTTCAACATTCAGGAATGAAGCATGGAGGATTGTGTTGTTTGGAATTATGATTGGCATGGAGGCTTCAGAAGGTGACTAAGTCATAAGCGTAGAGTACCCATGAACGGAATTAGCATCCTTATAAAAAGCCCTAGAGAGCTTGCTTCCTCTCTCTGCCCTGTGAGGATTCAGTGTGACTGTCATCTGCAAGACAGGAAGCAGTTCCTCAGAGATATCTAATCTCACTTTCCAGAACTGTGAGGAATAAATTTCTATTGTTTATAAGCCACCCAGCTTATATGGCATTTTGTGAGAGCATCCTGAATGCACTAAGATAGCTCTCAGGAGCTTGGATAGCACAGTGAAAAGTTTGGAACTTACTGTTGGACTATGGGGAGTCCTGGAGGGCTTTCCATCACCAAGTGATGTGAATGGCGTGTTACTTTAGGAAGATGAGGACGACAGTAATGGGTAGAAGGTTGTGGAGGGAGCCCATTGGATGTGAGATCATAAAGTACCTGGATTTATGTGCTGTAGGCATAATATTGAGAGCCATGGTAGGCATTCAATAAATCTATGCAAAACAAGTGACTAAATTAAGAGGTAAAGAGGAAGGAGTTTTAGGAGATAAATCAAACAGTTAAGAAATGAGATAGAGAGTTTAATCCTGAAAGAGTGGTAAGGTTGGAAGAGAGCTGCAGTGGTAAAAAAAAAAAAAAAAAAAAGAAAGAAAGAAAGAAAAAAAAGAAACCTCATTAAAGACAGGAGTGGCAGTCAGAGGAGAGGAAGGGTTGAGGTCACACCCAGCTAGGCCCTGGCCTTACTGGTCCACCCATGGCTAACTGCTGTCAGCCTCTCCTAGCTGCAAACCTGTCCTACTTCTGGTGAAATTCCATGTGATGTTCCTGCCTAACTAATTGTGTCATGACCTTGTCAAAAACACTAGATAAGAAAGATCTTAGCAAAAATCAAGATGCCTAGCAAGGGTCAGAGTTGCATGAGGCTACGGTACTGGGATTTGGGGTAGCTTGGGTCTAGGATGCTTCCAGAAGTTTAAGCTTCAATTTCTCAAGAGAGGACAGGATCAGCTGAGTTGATTGGTCTGTGTACCAAACATCAAGAGAATGGATGGATCACCAAATGACCTTGTTTCCAAATAGTTAACCGTGCACCTCAATGAAATTCACCTCTCCATGCCCAACACTGTTGCTCTAGTGGAATGCCACGTCATTTCTCCTTGGGTGCATACATTTATTTATGCTGTCTACCTCCAGTCTCCCCGTATGGCCATTCTCCACCTGCTACCAATGTTACTTCTCTGGGTCATCTGGCAGGGCCCCTTCTTTGTTACATGCCATTGGAAGCTCCTCTCTGCTCGCCATCTCTCACCCCACCCTTCCACACAGGTCGCTGAGCCAGTGGCATGGGGATGACTCACCCATCCCCCAGACATTCCAGGTTTGCTCACTCTGTCCTCTGCCCCAGCTGCCCTCTGCTGAGCCAGGACTTTCCCCTCCTCCCCCTGGATCACAGCTCTTCACACCCCAGTACCCTGCTGATTGTCCTTTCCTGCAGGAAGCTTTCCTCAGGTCTCTCCTCCACAGCCTCCTATTTTGGGCAGGAGATGTGGCAGACTTGAAAGAGCACCCTGTTTACACCAAACCAAAGGCAAACAGCAAATCCAGAGGAAATCTGGTTAAAGAAACCTCATCAGCAGAGTTTTGGTCCAACAGTCCCAAGTGGGGAATAAAACTATTGCAGGAACAGTGTGACTCTACATCGTGTATGATAAGAGAAATGAAAAGCTGGGTTCCATTTGTGTAAAAAATCAAATAAAATAAATTAATTAAAAAAATAAGAAAAAAAAAAAAAAAACTAGACCAAGACTTCCTGAAGGCGGGCCCAGGGAAAGCGGGCATTCTCAAGGGCATGAAGAGATTAGCTTCAGGGCTGGGGATGTGGCTCAAGCGGTAGCGCGCTCGCCTGGCATGCGTGCGGCCCGGGTTGGATCCTCAGCACCACATACAGACAAAGATGTTGTGTCCACCAAATACTGAAAAATAAATATTAAAATTCTCTCTCTCCCCCTCTTTCTCACTCTCTCTCACTCTTTCTTTAAAAAAAAAAAAAGAGATTG
This sequence comes from Callospermophilus lateralis, assembly GCF_048772815.1. NCBI lineage: Eukaryota > Metazoa > Chordata > Mammalia > Rodentia > Sciuridae > Callospermophilus > Callospermophilus lateralis. Next base: position 21,205,513 of record NC_135317.1, on the reverse strand, counting down.
GCTTCAGATATTAGGGCTTAATGAGTTAAAAGGACAGAAATTTGATTTTAATAAGATGGATATGAAGACCAAGAGACAAAAGAGAGTTTATGTTGAGCATATTCATGATTATCAGACATGGGGAGGCTTTTAGTACTGAAAAGTTAGCAAACAATGTTATATATGCAAAGAGGTGAAGGGAGTTTGAATAGAGAATGTTTGAAGTGAAAGACGGTGGAATGAGATGGACATCATCACCCTAAGTACATGGATGAAGACATGAATGGTGTGACCTTACTTTGTGTGCAACCACACATGAAAAATTGTGCTCTATATGTGTACTATGAATTGAAGTGCATGTTACTATCCTATATAACAAGTTTAAAGAAAGAAAGAAAATGTTTGAAGTGTTTGTTATTAAAGAATAGATGATATTTCATGTGTACATATTAATGCCTTCACAGCATAGAAAACTTAAACTGAAAATAAAAGTGGAAGAGAAAAAATTATTATTGGGGTTACACTCCCTTGAAGGGTTAGGGGTAGGATTAGGAGAGAGCACTTTGGAAGTGTGGGCACAGCAGAAAAGCTGTCAGGGAAATGAGTGATGTGCAGATGAGAAACAGGTGGCACAGAAAGGTGCAGACTGGTTTCTCTTACAAGATATTAGATGTTAAAAGGAGAGAAAGACATCAGAGCCCAGCATGGCCATTAGTTGTGGACAGAAGGGGACATAGAAGGCATGAGAAAATCAGAAACAAACTTGTAGAGACAAGGAAAAGTTTAAAGATGCAAAAAGAATTGAAAAGAGAGAAAAAGAGAAACCATACTGGAAGCAATAAAAAATCAAGAACCTTGAAAAAACATTTTGCAACCATAAATACAGCAACAATTTCCACAATGATTGTCATATATGCTAAATCTATGGATGAAGGGCAACTGTGACACTCAGTGGGTGACTGGACTCAAACTATCCTTGTCCTTCTTAGTTTTTAATGACAGAGAAATGGGCAGACCCCACCTTAACCATTAGCCATGCCAAAGTTAATATGACCAGAAGTGAGACAGGGGGATATGCCTCCAGGTGTGGTGAAGGGAAAGGAAAATGATGTCAGCTGTCAAGTAATGTATAAGTCGAATCTAACCAAGTCCATTCTGTGCTTGTTCAACACAATGGAGCACAGAAGAAAAGGAAAAATGGTGGGGACTGTTCTCCATTAAAGGAGACTAAAAAGACAAAACAAGCCAAACTGAGATGTATCCCTCATTGGTGGCTCTGTGCAGGGGAAACTCCCAGGAAGGCCACAATCACAGCGACTGGGTAAACTGGAATATGTTGGTGTTAAATTGCAGACATATGGAAAGGGCATTGCAGTAAAGTAAGAACAGTATTGTTTTTAGGAGATGCATTTTGGGATTAACTATCTTATCAGAAAATAAAATAAATAATTTATCTGTAGGTAAGAAGATAAAATAAATGATGCAAAACGTTAGGTATGGCTGAATCTTGGTACCTAAGTTTTCATTACATCCATCCTTCCATTTTTCTGTAGGCTTAAAGTTTTCAAAATAAAAAAGTTGAGAAAAATAACCAAATAAATAACTTGAAATTTGGCTTAATCTCCTTATTTAACATTCAATCCTCTCTGCAATCTCTGACATAATTTTTCAGACTTCTTTCCTATAATTCTTATAAATTGACAATTAATTCTAAAAAAAAAGTTGAGAAAAATAAAATAAAATTATTCAAGGAAAGAAATATGGAAAGGAGGAGAGAATGTTTTCCCTGAGGGAAGGAAGGCATGTACCTAGAAAGCAGGAAGGATTACATTTGTCAGTCTACTTTGTGCTAAGGACTGCCCTTTGTTCAGAAAACATTCCCTCCTTCAATTCTATTAACATTTTCAAGACAAATATTATTATTCTCCCTTTACATCTGAGGAACCAGAGACTCAAAAGTCATGTCCTACAAGTCACAGAGCCAGTTAATTGCAATGTGAAGGTTGAGGCTTGGTTTCACCTGACCAAAAACCACATTCTTCCTTTAAGGCCAGCAGGTGCCTATTCCTTAGGGCTTAGTGGCAGGTAGCACCCAGCTGGCCCAAGCAGAAGGGAGTTAGGTGATCTGCAAAATTGGTGGTGAGAAGGTAGGAGGAGGCTTGGGCTCAGCTTCTAGGAAGGACACTGCAACATGACAACCTCTTTGGCAAAGGAGCTGCTTCCTCACCACGGGCACGAGGCAGGGAGACCCCAGTCCAGAGTCTGTGTCTGCTGAAATCCACACTAGCAAACAGATGTCCTTACCTGACTTTTGACACCTGCAGCTTAAGCCTATCATGAGCTTCTTTGGAAAGCCATTCCCTCCCTCATCTCTGTGTGTCCTGGCTGCTTCCTCCTCCAACTTGGGAGACTACTCTGGGCATATCTGCTGGGTGGCACGGGCAAACTCCAGGCTACAGGGCAGTGTGTAAACTTCAGCCTTTCAAGAAATCAAGCTATAAGAAGGGATGGGATGGAATTATTTGAGGCAATCTGTCCTCTCTGCCATAGTCCCTGCTTGATTTGCTGAAGTTACAGGGAAGAAAAAAAAAAAAAAAAAAAAAAGCTAGAGAAAAGAGATACATGAAAGATGCCTCATTTGAGATGATTCTGTGGGGGTTCAATCAGAGAAGCAGAACTATTAAGATGTACAAATTAAGTAAATATTCATGTAGTATTTATGCATTTATCTATGCAGTCATTATCGTGTTTGATCTTATGCATCATGGGAGCTGGTTAAGATGTCCCTATAAGGTGAGTGTCTCACCTCTGATTCTGGAGCCTGGAGTTCATAGTACAGGCATCAAGAAGAAAAGACAGAGATAAAGTGGAAGAGGAAAGGAAAGTGGAGAAGATGGAGGGAAAATGGAAGAAGTATAGTGAGAGAGAGTAGAGATAAAAAATAAGTTGGGACCTCATGCTTTAACTGGAGCCATGTGGTATCCTGAAAACAGCGTCAGTCCAGGTGTCTGATACTGAACTGAGGTGTTCTGCAGAAGCTGGAGCTTCGCATCTCAGGTCTGACCACACCCCTGGCCCAGAAGTGGGACATGCCAAAGGATGATCAGGAAAAGGCAGATCTAAGCTGCCAGTGTATCACACCATTCAGGTGAGCAGGTGACAACGTGTGGGAACTACAAGCTGACAGTTGCTTCCCTTTGCTAGGACTTTGCAGAAGAATCTCCCTGTGACTGACCTTCAGCAGAAACATACTGGGGAACATCAATCAGCCAGGACAAGTGGACACATAAGAAAGTCACTGAATTACCTTATTCTACCCATGAAAGCACAAGGCAGCATGGTCTGGCAGTGGGCTAATGAGTTCAGAAGTAACTATCTTAGAACAGAAGGAGTTCTAAGTGCATGGAGTTGAGAATCCTCACACCACTTCAGGCTCTGAAGGAGCTACTGGAGCCTCAAGCCTCATCTCTGTTCTCCTGCAGGGTTAGGAAGAAGAGGTTGCATATTCTAGCTGAATTTAGCACCTGGAAGATGTTTCCCCAAATGACTTCCTCTCACATTTCTTGGATCATGCTACTGATCGTGACCATATGCTTCCACTGTCTCAACCAGGACACCTTAGGAAAGGAAGAGGGCATTATTGATAATTATGACAGAACACAAGAAGTCACCACTAACCCCAGCGTGAGGAAGGTGGGATGTGTAGTCTGCAAGTTGAGGTCTTTGGAGTCCCAAGTGAACCATGTGTCACATGAGTAAAAGGGGCCACCAGAGGGGAAGCTGGTCCTGCCATGAAGCCCAGGTCCAGCAGTGTGCGTCCTGCTGTCACTGAAAGCCCACCATTTTACATCATTCCTCTGTGCCTTTTCTATCTCCTTTTTAAAGGAATGTCAGGGGGACACAGGCAGCTTTTAACCTTCAGTGTGAGTGATGGCAGCAGAGCGTGGTCTGCTGTCTGGCAGTGGAAACCAGACTATGCTGGAAGCAGAGACCTTACCAGGCATCACAGGGGCAGGCAATTCTCTTAGTCTGCAAGCCATGGGCCTGCATAGGAGGCCGGAGCAAGGGCATCATGGCAATGGAGGAGTGGAAACATGATCTGCTATGCAGGGACCTATTCACCTTGCCTGCTGATTTTCTGGTTTGGGGGGAAGACTGAGCCTGCCAACATAGGGCTAGTTTCATCTGACAGCTACAGCAGAACAGACATTTAGCATGTTAGTGGACAAGCAGTGCCAGGCAGAACACTGACAGCCATACTTGGAAATAATGAATTAATCTTTTGGATCTGCAACCAATTAGAAAAGATTACTATCCCACTTATCTTTTGCCTGCTCATTAGGATAAGTGGATGCCCTTTCAGAGATGGAGGGCTTGGTGTGAAATGTGTAAAGGTCAGAAAAATGCATCTTTCACAGGATAGGGCCTTGCATTTGGGAGGGTAAGGGAATCCTCAGCTCCCAGAACAAGTCACCCCAATTATTTAAGAGCTCAGGGGAGTCACCCTGAGAACTAAAGGCTCAGTAGTCTGACTAACAAATTCAATATTCAAATGACAGTTTGGGGACACTTCAGGCCCCACAACTCCTGATCAATCCAAGGCAATAGGCATAAAGCTATGCCAAGTGAACCAAATCTAGCTAAGCCCTAGTGTTGACTTCCCTTTCAGGAGATTACTGAGAAGGGAGAATTAAACTCCACCATGAGGAAGCCAGCAGAGATATCTGGGTGGGGCTCTTTTGTAACAGCTAACCTGGTTTCCTCAACACACCAGTTGTGTCATAAAAGAAGGGACAAACAAGGAAAGGAGAGTGATCTAAGTTAAACTGAATATATAACATCCACCATTTCTGTGGCCTTTGTTTGAACTTGGAATGGGAAAAGGGATCTCTTAAAAGGCATTTTTGAGATCATCAGTGCAATTAGGGATTCTATATTGCCTCAAAAGTATTGTTAATTTTTGTATGTATTAAGGTAGCATTGGGTTTCTACTAAAAGTTCATATTTTAAGAGGTGCTTACTAAATCATGTAGGAATGAAAAACTGATCTTTGTGATTTGCTTTAAAATATATCAGGAAAGAGAAAAATGGGGATAGGTTAAACAAATGTGGCAAACTTTGGGGAAGTAATGAATCAGCATAATAAGACTTTCCTTACACTCTTTGACCAAATTTATATATATATATATATTTTTTTTTTTCCTTAAAATTAAAAAATTTCCAGGAATTATTCATCAGTCTGCTAGAATTTGCTACATCATTCTTCTAGAATTTGCTTTTAGATTTCTGCTACATTCTGCCTATTGACAGTTTATGGTCAAAATGGCTGAGATGAAATTCTGAATCACAGTGGAACACAGTTCTGTACAGGAGACCTCTTTCCAAAAATTCAGAGCAACAGAAATACACTGCATCTCTCAGGAGTATTCAAGTTATAAGATTCTTTGTCTATGAGTCAAGTTCTCTTTGTTTTGCTAAGACAGCTAGTATTTTCTATGCAGCTAGAGTTTTGTCTTGATTAAGGTAGATCCAAAAGGGACACTTGGGAAATACTGCTGGTGAGAGGCATTTTTTGCTTCAGAAAAATTTTTACTGGCTTGAATGTTGGTGGCCTGATTCAATGAAATAATAGTGCATTTATTTCTATAATCCTATAATATATGCATGAATACACTTGCATAAATGTACACATTATATACACAGATACACACACATGCAAACACATCTAAAATTGTTTCTACAGAAACCAGGGGGTCACAGCTAATGCTTGATTATCTTCCTATCAGCTTCTGCATCTGTGCTTTCTAAAACACCTGAAGAAAATCACCCCTGCTTCATTCTGGGGAACTTTGGAATCAGAACCAACAAAATTAAATCTGTTTTGCTATGTCTTGCCCAGTAACCCTGGACAGACCCTGTGCATACTGAGCCTCAGATTGCTCCTGGGGAGTATTCAAACAATATCTACTGCTTGTTTTGTTGTGAGTTACAATATTTTAACACGTGTAAAACTCTTCAGTTGTAACTGCCCTGGGAATGAGAATTGTCTGCTCTCTAGAGCTCTCAGACCTGCCCCTGAAATTTAAAATTGACTTTATCAAGGTGTGATCCAGACATACCCAAATGCATGCATTTTAGGTGCTCAGTTCAATCAAGGTATAGAATGTCTCCAACGCTCCCAAGCGGGTCTTTCTATCATTTTACATGAATTTGGATTCAGCTAGAATTTCATGCAAATAAATCACATAGTGGTGTATGGTCTTTTATCTCTGGCTTCTTTCAGATAGTGAAGCATTGGGATTTACTCACACTGTTGTGTGTATATTCTCAGTGGTTGTGGTTTGGATGTTGTTCACTTATTTTCATTAATGAGCAGCACAGCACTATACAGGTTCCCCAATTTGTTCATGCATTCATGAGTTGATGGGTATTTGAACTATTTGCAGTTTGGGGGGTATTATATTTCAGTCAGTGAATGTTTTGCTTAACATAATAAGCATATGACGTGTTTTTTAAGAAACCAAAACTGTTTTTCAAAGGTTTTAAACTTGCTTCAGACCTTCACCTATATTTGTTTCATCTTCTTTTTTTGTTTGTTTTATAGCTACACTAGTGAGTGAACTGTGGTATTCCATTGTGGTTTTGAATGACAGTATGGAACATCTTCATGAGCTTCATGCCCACATTTAGGTGTTCTTAGGGATGAGTACCAGATCAAACCTCTTGCCTTTTCTAAAAGTCAGAATTATGTATTGCAAATATTTTCTCCCAGTTCATTCTTCTGTTTCCATTGTCTTAATAATTCAAAGCTTGCACATTTTGATGAATTCCAACTGGGCAATTTTTTATTTACATGTTTTTGTCCCTCTTATATCCTACTCATGAAATCTTTGTCAATGATTGAATTAAACTGAATCATAACAAAAATTTTCTCCTGTGTGTGTTCTTGAAGTTTAATAGTTTTAGATTTGGCATTTAGCCCTGTGGTTCCTTTATATAAAATATGAGGTAAAAGTTGAGGTCCCTTTTAAAAAATTTGACTATTCATTTGTTTCAACACAGTTTATTAAACAGACTGTCTTTCTCCATTGAATTAATTCAGCAATTTGGCAAAGATCAACTGGCTGTACATGTGAGAGTCTATTCATAAATTTTCTATTTTCTTTTATTATCAAATTTCTAACTTTACAGTAGTGTCTTTATTATTCTAGCTTTATAGTAAGTCTGAAATTCAGACAATATAGGTCCTCCAAATCTGTTTTTGCTGCTCCAGTGAATTTTAGATTATGCCTGTTCATTTCTACAAAAAAAAAAAAAAAAAAAAAAAAAAAATATATATATATATATATATATATATATATATATATATATATATATATATATATAAATTATACTGGATCTGTAGATCAATTTGGGGAAGAATGACATTTTAAAATACTGAGTTCTCCAATCTATGAACCTAGTATAACTCTTCAATTATTAAGTCACTTTTAATTTTTTTAAGCTATACTTATAGTTGTCAGTGCATGAGTCTTATACATTTTTGACCAATGCATCTTTAAGTATTTTGCTTTTCTGGATATTATTGTTAATGTGTTAAAAAAATTTATTCCAATTGTTGCTACCATATAGAAATTAATTCTTGAATATTGATCTCTCCTGTAACATTATAAAATTATTTACTAGCTTGAGACTTTTTAAAAGGAATTCTTGAAGTTGCCTGTGTAATTAGTTATGTTATCTGTGATTAAATGTCCTTGTACTCTTTTCCTTTACTCTTCTCTCTGTGCAGGTCTAGACTTCCGTTAAATGTTGAATAGAAGGTCTGAGAGTATTTTTCCTTGATTTTTTCTTGGTCTTACGGGGAAATAATTTAATGTAGGATGGTAAATATAATGTTAGCTATAGGTTTTCCATAGATATCTTTTATCGTATTTAGAAGTTTGATTTTATTCCTAGTTTGTTAATTGTATTCATCATAAATGGGTATTGAACTTGATCAAATGATTTTTCTGCATCTATTAAGCTGATCATATTATACTTATCTTTTATCCTATCAAAATGGGGAATTGCATTAAATATCTGATTAATGAAGCAACTTTTCATTTTTGAGATTAAGCTGACTTGGTCCTAATGTTAGTGTCCTTTTAACATTGATTTGCAAATATTTTGTGAAGGGATTTACAGGTATATTCATAAGGAAAATCAACCTATGGCTTCCCTAGCTTTTCTGTCTTTTCTTCTTCTTTATGTCAAGATAATATTGGACTCATGAATTGAATTTGAAAGTAATTGCCTTTATGACAATTTGCAAAATTTTTGAAAAATTTTGTATAGCATAGCATTGATGTTTTTTCTTCTCAGATTTTTCATGGAACTCAACAATAAATTCACCTGGACCTGGAATCCTCTGTTCCTTCTGGAATTGTTTCAATTGCAAAGTCAATTTCTTTAATAAATACAGGGCTTGTCATATGTTCTGTTATTTCTTGTGGGGTTTTTTGGTAACTCGTTTCTTTCAAGTAATTTGTCCATTACACCTACCTTGTTGAATTGGTTAACATACAATTTTTATACTGTTTGTTTGCATTTGTTCTATAGTATATTTAAGTAGATGTATTATGGTAGTTTGCAACTGATTTTTGGACAAAGAGAAAGGGTGAAGAATCTTCTAGATTGAGAAGGTAAAAGAAATCGCCAGTTAAAAGTCAATTTAAATTTTTCACTTCTGAAAATTTTATAAAAAAATCAAATAAATAGGATTTGATTTGTAAGAATACTCATGATATTGGACACATTTTGGGGAAGGGTACTACTTCAGAGTTAACGGCATAGCAAGATCCAGAAGATACAAGTATGAACCATCTATCTACCAGCCTAATTCAATCAGAAGGAGTTTGGTATAAGACTAATGAGAGATGAGGCCAAAATTTTCAATCTGAGTCAGGAAAAGTCAGACATAGAAAGCTGCAATGTTGGGAGTAACTTTGTCAGTCAAGGTAGGCCTTTGACGGTTTTGATTCATGGATAGTGATCAGTTGTTTCATAGATATAAACACATATACATTGCACATGACATAGTTTCCCAAGCAGTGCTGTGTAAATGGTAGAAGGGATAAATGTAATGAAACACAAATGCTTACTTTTTTTTTTTTTTTGTACCAGGGATTGAACCCAGGGCCACTCAACCACTGAGCCACATCCCCAGTCCATTTTTGTATTTTATTTAGAGATAGGGTCTCATTGAGTTGCTTAGAGTGTCGCTAAAGCTGCTAAGGCTGGCTTTGAACACTCAATCCTCCTACCTCAGCCTGCCAAGGTATTATTTATTTGCTTGAGACTTTTTAAAAGAAATTTTGGAATTACAGGTCACCTTACTTTTAATTTAATATTTATGTGTTCACTTTAATGAATGTAATAAACATATAACAATGCACCCATGATGTCAGATAAAAACTGAATAAATTATAGTACCAGAAAGAATAGATATGGCAAAGCAGGAGATTACGAAAGGTGATCAGAAGGTGACATTTTGATAACTCATTGCCCTCTCAGTGACCTTTCAGTAATTAGAACAATAACAGTAGATAATAGTGATGTAACACATGTAAGCAATACATTTGCTTCTAATTACTTTATTTATATTGATCTTCCTTACTATCCCATTTGTTAGATACTATTGTCCTCATTGTACAGATGAGGACCCCAAGAAACAGAGAGGTAAGAGAACTTGCTCAATGGGGCATTTGAACTCAGAGGCCACCAGGCTCCACTTAGGCTGTGATGCCCTTCATAGGATGGAACTTCCCAGAGACAGACTTAATTAAATACCTGTTTATTTGGATTGAATTACACCCTTGTGTTCCCTCTGCCTGCTTTTCAACTAGGGCTGAGCTACACCTCTTCCTGATTATAAAGTTCTCTCCTAACAGAGCTCTTCTGATTTGTAAGGACTTTCATTAGAGGGAAAAAAGAAAATTACATAAATGGACTAGATTCTCTTCTTCTGATGCCTGTTGTCATCATAGTTCTAACCATTTAGCATAAATGGCCTAAATTATAAATGCTGCCCATTCTTCAGCAAATAGCATAGCTGGGAACTCCCAGTTTATCAAACCCCTCCTTTCTTTCCTCATTCTTGACATATGGCCATGATAATCACAACAAATAATATATATCAAAGGCCTTGTCCACTGCTACAAGGCAAAGCTACCTCTATGTCCCTCTGTCTCCACCACCCCAAGGTGAATATTCACTGCACCCAGCAGCACTCACCCTCTACTTTATAAGGTATCCTTTTGTTCGTGGTGGCTAACCATATTGGAGATACTTGTCCTGGTCATTCGATGAGAGTGTTCTGGGGAGTCTGCCAAGTCCTTGAACCTTCCATTGACCCCAGATAATTCCTCATTGCCTTCCAATAGTGGCTTCTCAGCGATGAGTCATTTGCCCTGTGCCTCTGCCTTACTTACTAGGGCCACAGTCAAGTTGGACACGTAATCCAACCTATGCCGATCAAATTAACCTATGCAATTAAGACCCTGTGACTCAGTGTCTTCTTCTGTGGTGTGAACAGGACTCACCACATCCACCTGGGAGCTCTGAGATTCATCATTAGATATATAACACATGTTGATTTGGTTGGAAAGTCAGATTCTGGATAAAGGAGCTGTAAAGAGAAAGTACTAGCTGTAAAGAGAAAGTACTCTTCAAGATATTGATAGATTTCCATTTCCCAGTTTCATATGATTTGTATCCCTCTGGTAAAAACCCTTTCATTTTGCTCACCATATAGGCCTTGGTTCCATGGATCTCCATGAGTAATGTGTTTGCAAGTTCCTGGGCTCCCCAGATGTTCCTCATTTTTATGTTCCCTCGAGTTTCAATGGAATTTTAAAATTTTCATATGTATGAGGTCTTTCTTAACCTCTAGAAAATTCTGGCCTCTAAAGATTATTCTGGTACTATAAATCCATCTGTAAGATTGAGTTAATTGTGGTTAAAGGTTAAGCAAGGAGAGGGAGTAACCTACTGGTCATTACAACATGCCAGGTGACTCACCTGAGGGTGGTAGCAGCTGTGGTGCCATGTCCTAGGACTTGGTCTCCTTGGAATGTGAACCAATTGAATTTGATAATAAACTAGGTAATTCTAATGGAAAGACTGGAAACAAAAGTATATCTGATTGGATGTCTTCTCTGTGACAGAGGTAAAAATTTAAGAATTGAAATGGACTTTGGAGCCATTCTCACTTCCTAAGCTATTAGATATTGACACCACTAGTGAGCATAATACCTGGGTCCAGGTGGTTCTTAGCACCACACATATATTACCTGACTTAACCCTCACTTTGATTTTATGGTGTAACTTTTATTATTATTCTAACTTAGAAATGAAAAAAAAAAAAATTGAGCACAACAAGTGTAACTAATTTTCCCAAGATCAGATGATGAGGATGTGAGAGGGAGTGAGTCAGGATGCAAGGTGGACACCACCTTGTGACTTTTTGTGAACAGCTAGCAAAGAATAAAAGTGACTTCTGAGACTTCAGAAAATGGGTGTTGTACACCAACGAGTTATTTACAAAACATGGTGGTTTCTCAAGCTGTAATGTGGCAAAGCTAGATGTGTTTTTCTGATAGCGACAAAGAACAGGAAGAAGCAGACAAAAAAAAAAAAAAAAAGAAAGAAAGAAAAGAAAAAGAAAGAAACCTCCTGCACACCTGATATATGGTCTTTCCATCTTTGGAGATGTTACAACTATGTGACTGTCTATTTAATTCAACATTGACATAGCTTTTTTTTTTTTTTTTTGACTCAGAAAATCAATATACTATTTTTCTAGGCTGCAGTTTGACAATGACCTGTGGCCTGAGAATCTGATTACTCACAATGAGCCCTGGCGTTCCCTTTGCTGACGTTGAGCCTTTAGGCATTGTACCTATAGTTGTCCAACACATCTCAGGCCCAGAATGTCCTGGCTTCCAGAATGATGGTGCTGGCACTGCTTCCAGATTGCAGGATGTGCTCAGAGGGGCAAATCTGCAAAGTTCTCTGGCCTCTGTCATGTAGTACCTAAGTGCAAAACAGTTTCCTTCTCTATGTAGTGTATAACTTACTGAGAAAGCTGAATTCCACAAGCCCTGCAAGGATACAACTAGTTCATTCCCATAGAATAATGTTTCTCTTCTATAACATTCTTGATCTGCTCTAGAGATTCTCCCAGAAGAGAAGCACAGGGCACTTTCACACAATTCAGACTCATTTGTTGTTCTGAACCAAACCTGCTCAGAAGGAAGCCCATGGATGATTGCCCAGCTTCCCAAATGACTGCTAGACTCTAACCTGGAAGTTTGTGATGAGAGAGATGTTGGCTTTTTTCTGATTCTTCAATCCTGCCCCCACCAATCCAGAACATAAAATCTGATTTGCTCAATCATTTGGTGGAAACTGGAGTAAGGGAGGTGATGGGACAGTGAAGAAATTTGATAAGAAAAGAAAAAAGAAAAAAGAAAAGAAAAAAATAGTTAAAAAAAAAGGTTCATATGAAAGTTTCCATTATTTTCCTTCTGTGGCTGGGGATTAATTTGTCTAATGTTTAGTTGTTCACATTGAGTAATTATCTCTCTTGCTTTTACACAAAGAGCATTTTTTAAAGTACCTACAGCATGCCATGTGCTATACTAGGGGTTGTATTTCCATGGAGATTTAGGGAAAAATTCATTCGTGTCTGCATCTTCTTTTAGTCTCTCAATATAATGCAACCAAGCAGGCATCTCCCAATCCTCTGTTGTATTTATATCAAAAAGCCAACCCTCAGTGTGGGGAGAGTAGGAAAAATTCTGAGGACAGAAAAACCCAAGTTTCCTTCTATCATCATTTACTATGAGATAATCATTGTCTCGAGACTGTTGTTTCAGAGGGCAGTAAAGGAAAAGACTAAAAGGGATCTTCTGCTGTCAATTTTTGTTCAAGTTTTAAGTGTGAACATCTCCCCAGTTCGTGCTGGATGGAACCTGAGACAATGAAACCTTCGATTCTTAAGTGTGGCCACAACAAAAGCTTTTATCAGTTGCATAAATTATTAATCACTGCGATGTATCTCCCTTGACATCAATAAATGCCAGAAAATCAATTGGTCATGGTCCAGTGTGTGCTCGTGACTGACCTACCCTGCAATGTAGGTCAAACTTGGATTTGATGCTCCGATAACCAGGAGAATAAGGTGGAAGCTGAATTTCTCCTGTGCCTGCAGAGCACAGGTTCCAGGTGCCAAGCTCTGGGAGGCAAAGGGCCTTGGGAAAGGCAGCCGAGCAAGCCTCTTTCAGGCCAGGGACGGTCACAACTGCAGTTAGTAGGACAGCGAAACACCCCTACGAGACACTTAAAGTTTACAGCAGCTGCTGTGGTGCTGTTGTCCCAACCAGAGAGGGACACAAATGCCCCACAACTTCATGCTCCTTCCTCGGGTTCAGTTTTGCCACTGCAATAGGTGAAAACTAAGATTTTATTTGCCCAAGAGGGAGTACCAGAATAGAAAACGATATGTCCTCCAGATGGTTTTGAGAGGGAGAGAGGAAAGGGGAAGAATGCTATATCCATTTCTCTTTTTTAAAAAGCCAGTAGGCAAGTGCAATTAAAAATAACCCGGAGCTGGGTTTCCCCCTCGTGCCTTTGCCGCCCACTGGCCTGGGTAGAATCAGTGAAAAGCCAGAGAGGCAGCGTCTGCTCCTTTTGAACAATAAGCCTTATAAATAGTCCATCTGGTGGCAAAGAAGGTCAGGTGGCCCCACGGAGGCTCTTTGGGGCTTTGCAGGATGAGTACCCACCTGTGCCCATCTGCATATGTCCTCCAGCAGCCTGTACTTCAGGGCTCCCAAGGCTGCTCCAGATGTGCAGCTGTCTGGAGCCAGTTGGGCTGTGCCCCACTGGCTTTCCCTGGGGCACCCTGGCTTCTGCTGGAGTGTGTGTTGTGTCTTTGCAGAATTGTCCTGGGTCCTGGCCTTGTTAGATGTCCTCTGAACTGGCATGGACACTCTGATAGTGGATCTAGGGAAGACCAGGACTGGCCTGGGCAAGAGTGGTCACTGGTATGGAGTCTCTACCTGTTGTGGAGACTCCATGGGGGATGGGCACGGGGAATCACTACATAGTGACTGTGGGTCTTTGGGCAGTTATTTAACCACGCATGTCTCAATCTCCTCATCATCACATGTGCCTCTGATGGATGTAGAGTGAATGAGATAGTATGACAACTCCTCACCTCACCCCTGCCAAGGATATCTCAGTTACCACTGCTACTGCTGAGTACCCAGCAACCCTTACACTGGAGCTGAGTGCCATGAACAGTCATCATGCTCTGCTCCTGGGTCCTGAGGGGCAGGAGTTCACACAGGCACTGAGTGACAGCTTGTTTCTGGTCCTCAGTATCTAGGTTCAGGTCATGGGGTTCTGTCATAGTAGCCCCATGGCCAGGGCTGGAGTCATCTGGAAACACTATTACTCTTAACACCCAATACCTTAGAACGTGACTGTTCAGGGAGATAGGGTCTTTTAAGAGGTGACTAAGATAAAACATGGTAGTTAGGGTGGATTGTAATCCGCTATGACCGATGATCTTATAAGAGGAGATCAGGATACACACACAGAGGAACAGCCATGTAAGAATATGGCAAGGCAGCTGTCTACAACCCAAGGACTTCAGAAGGAACCAATCCTGCAGACATCGTGATCTCAAACTTCCAGCCTGCAGAATTTTAAGAAAATATATCATGTTGTTTGTGATGTCCAGTCTCTAGTGCTCAGTCTCAGCAGCCTGAGTGGATAAGGAAGCTTCCTGGAGAAGTCCTCTTTGGTGACATTGTCCTCCTGTCCACTGTGCCATCAGACTCATATGGAGGCCAGGCCCACAGAACAGTGCACTGGCCAACAAGAAAGATGCTTGGTCTTTTCCTTTCCAGCCTCCCGGTGGCACAGGCCTATGTGTAGTGTGTATGTCCCCTCTGAGCCACAAGCCCTCCGTAGATTAGGGGAGGGAAGTAGAAGCCACCATTTAAAAAAATTATTTATTTATTATTCTAATTGGTTATTTATGACAGCAGAATGCATTATAATTCATATTACACATATAGAACACAATTTTTCATATCTCTGGTTGTACACAAAGTATAGTCACACCATTCATATCTTTATACATGTACTTAGGGTAATGATATCTTTCTCATTCTACTTTCTTTTCTACCCCCATGCCTGCTACCTCCCTTCCCCTCTCTCCCCTTTGCCCTGTCTAGAGTTCATCTAATGCTCCCATGCTCCATGTCCCCAACCCCATTATGAATCAGCATCCTTATATCAGAGAAAACATTCAGCATTTGGTTTTTGGTATTGGCTAACTTCACTTAGTAATATCTTCTCTAACTCCATCCATTTATCTGCAAATGACACAATTTTATTCTCTTTTATTGCTGAATAATATTCCATTGTGTATATATACCACATTTTCTTTATCCATTCATCTACTGAAGGGCATCTAGGTTGATTCCACAGTTTAGCTATTGTGAATCATGCTGCTATAAATATGGATGTGGCTGTGTCCCTGTAGTATGCTGTTTTTAAGTCCTCTGGGTATAGACTGAGGAGTAGGATAGCTGGGGTCGAATGGTGGTTCCCTTCCCAGTTTTCCAAGGATTCTCCATACTTCTTTCCATATTGCTGCACCAATTTGCAGTCCCACCAGCAATGTTAGAGTGTGGCCTTTTCCCCACCTCTTCGCCAACACTTATTGTTGTTTGTATTCTTAATAACTGCCATTCTGACTGGAGTGAGATGGAATCTTAGAGTAGTTTTGATTTGCATGTCTCTAATTGCTAGAGATGTTGAACACTTTTTCATATATTTGTTGATTGATTGTAAATCCTCTTCTGAGAAGTGTCTGTTTAGTTCCTTGGCCCATTCATTGATTGGATTATTTGCTTTTTTGGTGTTTAGATAAAATAGGCCCAAATCTTTATCATGTTGATTAGGCCCCGACTTCCTTAATAAGACTCCTATTGTGCAAGAATTAAAATCAAGAATCAATAAATGGGATGAATTCAAATTAAAAAGCTTCTCAGCAAAACAAACAATCAGTAAGGTGAATAGAAAACCTACATTTTGGGAGCAAATTTTTACCCATGCACATTAGATAGAGCACTAATCTCTGGGATATATAAAGAACTCAAAAATCTAAACACCAAAAAAAAAAAAAAAAAAAGACAAATAATCTGATCAATAAATGAGCCAAGAAGCCACCTTTTGATGGGGAACTGGGGAGGTTTTAGAAGAGCCTAACGGAGGAGATTCTTACAGCCATTATCAGAAAACCTTAACTGGCATGTCAAATTTATATGGCAAATGTTATTTATTAGATAAAATAAATGTCATGTTGCCTTTTCTTCCCTGGCTTTATCATATATATTGATGTTCTATGTCTGGTTGCTTGGATCTCTTTACTGTCTCTGCTCAAAGGAAAATCTTGGCACCTGCGTAAAGGTTTAAACTCCATCTCAGACCAGCTGCATCTTGGGAAGAATGAGCAGGTGCAGTAGCCTATGTCAGTGGGAAGGGTCTCTTCCAAGGAAAAAAATCCTGCCAATCTCATTACCATGTCTTGTATGCCTAATAGAGCAATCTTGAAACTCTTTCCAAAAGCCACCACCTCGAAGGCTCCTAGTTCCTCAACAAAGGCCAGGGATGTACCCATCAAACAAACTCTCTCAAAACAAATCTGAGATCACTAGTGTCACTTAGCTCATCCCAGGTCCCTGTTGGAACATAGATTTTCGTACAAAGATCTTTCTGACTTCCATTGCCTGCAAGACATGTATTCATTCACTTATTCAGTCAAGGAGCAGTTATTTAATATCTACTATGTGTCACATAATGTACAAGTCACTGGAATTAACCAACAAAGGGAAAAGCCATATCCTTTTCCCACTCACAGAGCTTAAGGGCTAATAAGGAGTGGACTTTAAAAAAACAAACACGCAGATAGATTTGTGTTATTTACTCTAGTGTTTTACATTATGGCAATTCCTCGGAAGGAAAGGACAAGATGAGAAAGAAAGAAAGCTGTTTTTTTTTTTTTTTTTTTTAATAACTGAAAATCTTTAGGCAGAATTAGAAGACTTACACTATGCATTAAAGTGAAAATCTAATTAAACCCATAATTATATATGTAAATGGTAAAAAGGATTACCCAGTTGTTTTAATGGAGACAACATAAAACATGTTGACACAGGAGAGAGAGGGACACACGCTGGACAATGTCCTCAGCAAGGACAGTTTACCTCCACCTACATGGGAACAAAGCTAGTAAGTAGATAATTTAAGCTGGACAAGGGAAAATTCAGATCATGGTGGGATGGGCAGTAGAAAGACTGCAAGGTCAGGGCATGGAGGGCTGGACATGGTCTCAGAATGAAAATCTAAAGGGTTGCTGGAGGGATGATGCTGAAGAGGGGAAAGACATAGGGAAGGGGCTGCCTAGAAATGAGATCAGGGAAGAGCTCCAGTTCTGGCGAGGGTAGGGGCTACCACATGACTATGAAGAGTGTGTGACATCCAGGAACTGTGGCTGGAGCGTGGGGAGCTCTCTCCTTCCTTGGCCTATTTGCAATCTGGGCAGAGTTGAGGATTTTCTCTTCTCAAATAATGGCCATCTCTGGGCCTCTAATGAGGCTCCCTCTTCTGATTTTCCTCCTTCTACTTGGGAGGCTTCTTTCCTGATTCTTTGTCTAGTGTCTCCTCTTGTCTCCCAGGTTTACAGGAACCAGTCCCTGGACTCTTCTGTCTGTCTTCAGTCTTTTCCATGGTTGTCTCTTTAAACCATATGGGCAACCCAGAGTTCTCTTCTGAAATCCAGTCTTGTACTCTTTTGCCTATTCACATTTCCATTTGAATCTCATATAACTTGGGATTGATATAGTCAAGACAATCTATTCAAGACAACACTGATGTATTCAAGACATGTATCTGTCATCCATCACTAAATAATGATATTACCATCAATTGAGTTTCTTTTAAAAAATGCACATTTGTTTTAATTAAAAAAAATTAAATTGACAAGTAGAAGTTGTATATATTTATAGTGTACAAAATGGTGTTCCCATACAGGTACACGTTGTGGAATGGCTAAATCAAGCTATCTAACAGATGCATTATCTCACATATGTCTTCTTGGCAATACTTGCAATCTACTCTCCAGCATTTTTCACTTTTCAATATGCTATTATTAACTATAGTCACTGTCAGGTATAACAGCTCTATTGAATTTATTCTTCCTGCCTAACTGGAACATTGTGTCCTTTACCTAACTTTTCCCTAACCCCACCATGGCCTCTGTACTATCTGGTTTTATCAGTTCTTCTCTGTGCATTACAAATAAATGAGATCATGTGGCACCTGACTTTCTGTGCCTTTCTTTATTTCATTTAACATAGTGTCCTCTAAATTAATCCATGTTGCCACAAATGTCAGGATTTCCTTCCTTTTAAAGGTAAATAGTATTCCATTGTGCATAAATACCAGTTTCCTTATCCATTCATCTATTGATGGACACCTAGGGTGATTCTATTCCTTGGCTATTGTGAATAGTGCTGGAATAAACATGAAAGTGAAGATACTTCAGCATACTGATTTCATTTCCTTTAGACAGATACCCAGTAGTGGGATAGTTTGGTCATATGGTAGCTCTGTTTTTAATTTTTCAAGGGACCTCTACACTGTTTTCTGAAACGGCAATACAGTTTACATCTTCACAATCAGAAACACGTATTTATCATCTCAGAGTTCCTATAGATCAAGGTCTGGACAGGAATTATGTGAATCCTCTGCTTCAGTTTCTCACCAGGATATAATCCAGGTATAGGCCAGGCATGTAGTGCCACTGCAGGCTTAACCAGAGAAGAATCTACTTCCAAACTTTCTTGGTTGTTGGTAACATTCAGTTGTTGGCAGGGCCTCTTTTTCCTGTTGATATCAGCTAGTGGCTGCTCTCAGTTACTTGCCATATGGCCCCCTCCATAGGGAAACTCACAGCATAGCACTCTGCTTCTTTAAAGTCAATGAGAGAGTTTTCTAATGGGATGAGCTACAATTATATGCAGCAAAATCATGCACATACAAACAATCTTCTTGCTTTGCCCATATTCTGTGTTTTAGAGAGAACTCACATGTCTTACCTACAGAGTCAGGAGAGGAGGAAATCACAAAAGGATTAAACCACAGGTAATGGCAACTATAGGCTGACCATAGTTGACCTGCTGACTATCTTGCTTCCCCCACAGGATCCCACCTCAGCACATGGAAGCCTCACTGTCCATGTCACAATCCTCTCACTTATAGCCAATTCAGTTGGTACAACTTGTAAATATGTCTAGCCTCTGGCCACTCCTACTTCTACCATTTCTGCTTGGGTCCAAGTTCCATCAATCTCCTACCTGCTCACCCACAATTGCCTACTGACCATCCCATTTCTGCCCTTCCCCCTCAGTATACTATCAAAACTGCAGGAGGAAGAATGCTATAAATTGTGGGTTCAATGTCCGTTTATGCCACATCTTGAGCAAAACTTCCAGTGACATCCATTCAGAGCCAAAGTCCTCACAGAAACCTACAAAGGATCCTATGACCTGGTCCTCCCCAGGAAAAATAAAAGTCACATAATCTGAATAAATCACAGGTTATACCTTATGCAAAAGCAAAACAAACAAAAACACCCAGAGTGTTCTTCAGTCATTTCTTAGATAGACTTTTGAAGTGACAAAATCTTCCACACTGCAGAGTGAGCTTTGGCAACTGGCAAGTTACTTTATTGCCATGGGTGTTCTCATATATCATTCGAATACACATTTTAACCTCTCAGCTCACCTCTTTCCTGGATTTCCTGAAGTGATTATTAGCTGTACACCAGCTGATTCTGGCTTTCTCCCCTCTTCCGTCCAGATTTCTCATGGCCAACTAAAATGAGCATCTGAATGACAAGGTGACCTTCTCCTTGTCTTTCATGGGTACATATCAGCATATTCTTTGACCTCACCAAGCCCATACTTTGCTTAAAATGATCCCAGTTATTCATTTGAGAAACTCCTCTCGATCTTTCAAGAGCCATGCAGTGGTGACCCTCAGTCAGATTCTCCAAGCTGGATTCAACCCCAGTTAAAGGTGTTGATCTGAATCTCCTTATCCCAGACTGAATGTTCCACTACACCTGATGTCCCCTGGGGAGCACAAATAAAATGCATCATGCTTTGTAATTTGCTTACAAAGATACTGTGGGTGGTGAACACTATTTTAATTGTTTAATTAAATTAAAAGAACTGCATATTATTCATCTATATAATGTATTCATGAATAATGGCTAAATGAACAAAGGATCCAGAAAAAAATACAGATTAACAGTTACAAGGAAGAGAAAGTCATTGTCTGTGTCGTAGGAGGCTGGACACCTCCCAAAAGCACTTTCTTATTTTCAACAGTGCTTCCAAGTTCCCCTCATTCCAGCCCTCCCCAACAAAGGCAAATGAATGGATGGGAAGAGTTCCTCAATTGCAAAGTGATTCCTTATAATTTTTGGACTTGCCCAATGAAGAAGTAAAGCCAGAGGGTAAGATCAGGTGGGCTTGTAAACCCGTGCACAGCAGCCACATAGAGACCCTAAAGAGATTTCTAAAGAATTGGTCTCCAGAGCTTTCTAAATAGCCTCTTTCCATAATGGCAAAGAACTGTACATGGTCCAGGTCTAGTCACACAGCACAGTCCAAGGATGTACTCAAGTGCCTGTTTTGTTAAAAGGGACTTTACTTGGGGCAGGTATAAAAAACAGGCCTCCAAAGTGCTTGACACTATTCATTTTGCTAAGCAGGTTGAGTTATGCACCTAAAATCTTGTTTACTCAATTCATTTGCTTATCTAATTATTTTTGCAGTCCAGGTCTTATTGGAATTATCACAATTTGTGAATTAGTAGGATCAGAAGTAATAAGGTTTTCAAGTATCTTTAATTATATGTAGTGGTAGCAAGATAATTCCCTCATTTAGGAAAAGACAAAGAGGATTAATTAAACATGAAAAAATGAGACACAGAGGTTAGATAGTGGAAAGGATTTCCTGCCTGTGAATGTGGTTTTACATTCAAATATGCACAGAGCTAGTGAATCACAATCTGAGAAGGTCTTTGAAAATAAGTTCTGTTCACATTTGTCTGGCCTGAGAGGTTTTTCCATCTTGTAGGCTCAGGCTATGGGAAATATCTTCAGGACCCTATATAGCCCAAGCTTTTCCAGGTTTGTGATTTTATCACAATGATTTTTTAAATATAGGAAAGTGGGGCTTGTTGGTAATTATCTACAGCTAGAGAAAGAACCCAAGAACAAGCTCATCTCTAGATGGGAACTATTTAAATATATATATATATATATATATATATATATATATATATATATATATATATATATATTTTTTTTTTTTTTTTTTTTTTTTTTTTCCTAGATGGGAACTATTTAAATATATATATATATCCTGGGAGCTATCAACTGCTCTGGACTTTGCAACAAAGCATGTAGATTCAAATTTTCTACATACTCTTCTACTGGATTTGATGAGCACATCAGTCATGAAAATCCTACTTTTAGAAGATAACAAGGCACTCTGAAATCATGCTGTATGAAATAGTCCCTTTTGTCTTTATTTCTTAATATTGAATTATTGCTGTACATATTTATGGAACACCAAGTGGTGTTGCAATCTTTGTTACAAGGGTGGATGACCAAATCCAGCTTACCAACTCATCTATCATCTTAAATGTTTGACATTGTCTGTGGTGAGAACATTCAAGCTGTACCTCCCCAGTAAAGCTGAAGCATACAGTAGGTGGCTATATTCACTATGCTATTCAACAGATTTCAAAAAAAAAGAAAAAAAGAAATGAATTAAATTTATTTCTCCAGTCTGAATGAGGTTTTGAACCCTTTGGTATCATGACCCTGATCCTGTCACCCCTAGCGCCTGGTGGCCATAATTCTACTCTCTGGTTGTGTGAGTTCAAATCCGTTTAGGCTCCATGTATAAAAAGGAACATGGAGTGTTTGTTGTTTCTGTGCTTGGTTTGTTTTTCTTAGTGTAAAATTCTCCAATTCCAGGAGTGTTATCACAAAATAATTTCTTTCTTTCTAAAGGCTGAATGATGTGTGTGTGTATGTCCTTTCTTTATCCATTTATCCAGTAACAGACACTTAGTTTGATTGCATAACATGGCTACTATACTGCAATGAACTAAGGCATGCAGTCATCTCTTCAACATACTGATTTCCAATCTTTTACTTAAATACCCCAAATGGGATAAATGGATCTCAAGGTAATTCTATCTTTAAGTTGTTGAGAAAATTCCATGTGATCTTCCCAGTTATTTTCCCATTATATACCCATACATCAGTTATATGTACCCATTTGCATTCCCAACAACGGTGTACAAGAGTTTGTTTCCTTTACATCTTACCAGCACTTGTTATTTTTTGTCTTTTGATAATGACCATTCTAACAGGTGTGAAGTTATATTGAATTGTGGCTTTAATTTGCATCTTCCTAATAATTAGTGATGTTTAGAATCTTTTCATGGATCAGTGAGCCATTCCTATGTCTTCTTAGGAAAAACATCTATTTAGTTTCTTTGTCAGTTTCTTAATTATATTATTGGTTTTCATTTCATAGAATTGTTTGGGTTTCTTGTGTGTTTTGGCTAGCAATTCCTTAACAGATGTCGGACTTACAAATACTTTCCCCTACACCCTAGGTTTTCTCTCCACTTTAGTAGTTGTTTCCTTTGCTTTGTGGAAGCTTTCTGTTTTAATGTAATTCCATTTGTCTATTTTTGCTTTCATTACCTGCACTTTGGGGTCAAATCTAAAAATATTATTCTCAGACCAACCTCAGTCAGATTCTCCCCTGCATTTTCTCCTAGTTCTTTCACAGTTTCATGTTCACATTTAAGTTTTTAACTTATTTTTAGTTGATTTTTGTATGTGATGTGAGATAAGTACCAAATTTCATTCTTTTGCATGTGGTTATCCAATTTTCCCAGCCCGATTTAGTAAAGAGATTGTTCTTTCATTGTGTATTCTTAATATTTCTTTCAAAATCAATTAACCCTAAATGCCTGGGTTCATTTCTCAGCATTCTATCCTGTTCTTATATTGGTACCATGTTTTTCCCTCACATGCATGCGTGCGTGCGTGCGTGTGTGTGTTTACTTTTTGGTGCATTATAGTACATAATAGTGGGTTCATTTTGACATATTTATAGATGTATATAATATAGTTTTCTCCATTTTAGTCTCCAGTACTGCACCTTCCTTCCCCTCCTCCTCCCTCTCCTGGTCTCTTTTGTTCTTCCTTCTATTTACTTATTTATTTTTAATTGGTGTGTAATTATTTTACATATAATTGGAATGCATTGTGATATATTCATTTATGTAATTCGGTCAACTTTATTCTCTAGTTCTTCCCCCTTCCCTCTTTTCCTTCTTCCCCTTTTTTTCTCCACTTCTACTCTGCTGACTTATCTTTTATTTTTATGAGATCCCCTTTCTCATTCATTTTTTTCTCTCTAGCTTCTGCTTATGAAAAACATGTTCAAACCTTTGACTTTTTGAGTCTGACTTATTTCACTTAGCATGATATTCTCCAGTTCCAGCCATTTACCAGCAATTGCCATAATTGTGTTCTTCTGTATGGCTAGGAACTCCTTTGTGTGTATACATCACATTTTTTTATCCATTCATCTCATGTTCTTTTAATGACTTGCTTTGTAACATAGTTCAAAATTAGGTAGACTGAGGCTTAAAGTTGTGTTATTTTTGTTCACAATTGCTTGGGCTATTTGGACTTTTTTAATGTTTTAATATGAACTTTAAAATTAATTTTTTTAATCCATGAAAAATGATATTGAGATTTTGATAGGGATTGAATTAAATATGTATATCACTTTGGATATTATGGACATTTAAAAAATATTGATCCTTCAGATCTATGAAGATGGTATTTTTTTTCCATTTATTTGTCTTGTTCATTTTTTTTTCATTATTGTTTTATAGTTTTCAGTAGATAGTCTTGTACCCCCTTGGTTAAATTACTCCTAAATTTGTTTATGTGCTTGCTCTTTTATAGCTACTGAAAATAAGATAGTTGTCTTGATTCTTCTCCTCAGGAACTTCATTGTTAGAGAAATGTTATTGGTATTTGTGTGTTGACTTTGTGTCTTGACACTACTGAATTTATTTATCAGCTTGCTTAGATGTGAGGTCTCTCCCCAAAACTCACATGTGACACAATTCCAGGAAATTAAGAGGGTGGAATGATTGGGTTATGAGAACCTTAACCTAATCACTACATTAATCCACTTTAATGGATTAACTGGGTGGCAAAAGTAGGAGGTAGGGTATGGCTGGATGAGGTGTGTCACTGGGAGCAAGTCTTTGGGGGTATATATTTTATCCCTGATGAGCTAAGCTTAGTCTCTTTCTGCCTCCTGATTGTCATATTCTGAGCTGATTCCTCTATCACACCCTTCTTCCTTTATGTGCCTGACCTCCAGCACAGACCAATGGAATAATATTTTATTTTTTTCTCTTGCCTTATTGCTCTGGTAAGGACTTCTAGTACTATGTTGAATAGAAGTGAACAGAATGGACATTCTTGTCTTATTATAGATCTTAGAGGAATGAATTCCAATTTTTCACCATTGAGTATAATGTTAGCTCTGACTTATTACTCATTGAGATAGATTTCTTCTATACCTAAATTTGTTGACTGCTTTTATCATGAAAAGATATTGATTTATTTTCAAATGTTCTTATATGTTTAATGATAAGGTCATATTTTTGTCCTTGATTCTGTTAATGTGTGTCATATCACATTTATTGATTTGTAGATACTCAGCAACTTTGCCTTCCAGGGATAAATCCTGTATGATCAAGGTAAGTGATTATTTTAATACTTTTCTGAGGACTTTTGTATCAATGTTCATCAAGGATATTGGACTGTAGATTTTTAAAATGTCCTTATCTGACTTTGGTTTTAGTCACCTGAGAAAAATAGTTTGGAAATATTTTCTCCTCTTGCTCAATGAAATATTTTTGACTATATTAGGCAGGTGAGACCAGACAAGGTTACCATTTCTTTGGTGGTCACTCCTACCTTCCCAGTTCTGTCTTCTCCCAGGCTTTTTGTTTGTTTACTGCCTGATCTGGTTCCAACAGGTTTCTGAGCGTAAATTGTGACATTTCCAAACAAAGCAAACTTCACATAGATAGCATGAAATTCAGAGCCTGAATTTGCTTCTCCTGGGAGTTTCCATCAAGGACATGGACAAACACTACACATTGGGGATCCACCCACCCCAGAACCAGTTGTTAATAATAGACTCTCACAACATGGCCCAATCCCACCTAGCAATTATAATCACTTTATTTACTCGATATTTACTTTGAATCAAGACCAAGAAGCTAATCTACTGGCATGAACTGTTTGTACAGATTGTTGGAAATAAGATTTGCTTACAGGAAAAAATGAAATAGTATTTGGAATTATTCTAATTGATTAAATATAACTTGGATTGCTACAGAGACATGACATCTACATATTTTGCAAGCCAGCTATGAAGATTCATAATTCTCCTTAAAAATTTCAGTGATAGAAAAATTTGACTGTAATAATGCAACACATTAGTTTCAGTATTTTAAATACATGAACTGCAGTGCAATTGAGACCAAGCTTTGAAAATCTGTGTTTAGAATCCTCTCAAAGATGATCTGCATTTTATACCAGTTTGATCTTCTGAACTACACTAGGCATGAAGCTAAGTTCACCAAAAACTGAAACAACTCTAGTTTGAGGGTCTTTCAGTAAGACATTTTCTCTTCCTTCAATGACTTTGTTATCTGCCTGTCCATGGTGGACTCTCCCTTGTCTTTCAGGTCTCAGCTATATTCCATGTTCTCAGAAAGGTTTTTCCTGACTTCAAAATCCAACATAGCCTTCTGAATCTCCATTATCACATCACCCTGTTTTCTTTCAACTATACCACCTCTCCCTTCTAATATTAAGGTGGCATTCATGTGTCTTCATCTTTCCTCCTCTAATGGAAGCTCCATCAGATTAGAGGCTTTGCTTATTCAGCAGTGCAGCCCCTGTGTCTAGAGCAGAGTTTGAAATGAACTAACTAACCTGAAGAATGGAAGATGAATGAGTGATGCTTTCTTTGGTTTAAGCAGATTTCAGAGTTGGATAAACCTAGGAGAGAGGGACAGTTTTCACCAAGTTGTGCTTTTGTCTGAGGAACATTCAATGCCCAGCTCAATTTTGCTGCTTCTCCTCACTTCCTCCTCCTCCTCTCTCTCTCTCTCTCTCTCTCTCTCTCTCTCTCACACACACACACACACCCCTACATGTGTATAAGTGTCTAAATACACTCATAGATATTCAGTCATGCATACATGTATATGTCTGTCTATATACATGTGTGTGTTTATACATGTGTATACACGTCACTATATGTACGTACATATACACACACGTGTTTATACTTATTTGTATGTGTGCATGCATGGTTGTGTGCATAGGTGTCTTTTGTGCTAACTTTCTATGCAGGATAGAAGGACTCAGGATGTTAAGACTGTAGTTTCTCTACTAATGTCCTGACTGTAAACATCTAAGGGTAGAATTGCAATCTATGGAATATCCTCAGGTTAGAGACAGGAGGGAGGACTGCAAGATAAATGAACAAAGTACAGAAATGTTTGTTTTCCAGCAGCAAAGGAAGTGTGGCAGCCTAGTTGCTAGTTAGTGTTCTGTCATTTTCCTATCTGATGGATTTTCTGACACCACAGAGTTCAAAGTCATGTTCTGTACTTGGGAGCTCAGAATGATTTTAAGTAGTTCTCACTAGGAAATCAAATAATTGACATACATAAGGAGGAAAGAAATGTTCTTGCATTGATATTTCCAAAAGTTTCCCAAACCAGTTTCACATCTTGGCATAAGAGCATGTAATCAGAATTCCTGTTGGCTGACTCAGGCCATCAGGGCAAAAGAGACTGAAGGTGTAGCACCTTCTCTCATTGCCAAACCCCGTAGATGAACTCTGAACATTGGACAATATTAGTATTGAAGAGAAATCATCTAAACCCAATGCATGTTGCAAAGGTATGGGGAAAAGAGTCCTAGAATGATGCATTTCACTGTAAGAAGATAAGAAGAATTGGAAAAATAATAGTCAATTGTGAGAAAGAAACACATCCTAATTAAACTCAGGGTTCCACACGGAGCAAGCCTCATACCATGGTGCTCCTCCCACAGCATAGGGAAGTGCCAGACAGATAAACAAAAGTTAAGAGTACTTGAAGGGAAATTATATTGCACTTCCTTACATTTCCCTTATAATTCAAGGGTTACTCTTTCTGGCAAAGTGCTGTTTTTAATAAAAGCTGTGTTTGGAAACATTGAAGCTAGCATTGGAAGTAGATTCTAGTTGGAAAACAAAAGATAGAATTCTCCTTGCAAATCTTTTTTGAAAAGTAGTGAAGTACTATATCAGGGGAAAATGTAACTCATCTGCCACTCCATCCCTTCCAGCAGTATCTGGACGGTGCATGGGAACTGAGTCAGATGATCTAATAGTGTCAAACAATATTTGGAGTGCAGTTTATCATAGCAAATCTTGTTTTCGCCTTCCCGTTGATGTTATCTACTCTTTTCTTTTAACTTATTTATTTTTTTTTTAGGACACTGTCATCATGGACGTTTATTCATACACAGCCTCCAGGCGCAGACTGTAAAAGGAAAAAGGTTTTAAACCAAAGCCTATAATTATTTTTTCCTACTTTGGGGAAAATGTAAGCCAGAAACACAGTCAGCAAAGAAAAATCTTTCTTAAGAATGGCTGTATTACAAATATCTGATTCACTTACCTTCATATCCGAATATCTTTCCCAGGGTGGATTACATGTGTAGACTCAGAACCCACCCACGGACGCAGGACGCCTCTGTAGTCACAGCACACCTGTCAGACACAATTGCAAAAATACCCTTGGCCAGTGTATGTACATGCTCCAACTTGGGTCATGCATACCCTGGTTCTACTCAAGGATGCCAATAATTGCGGTTTTGCCATGTCTCCCTACCACCTAGACCAGGTCCTGGAACTTGATGACCCTGATACAGCTTAAATGCCACTGCTTGTATTCTGTCCCCGACCCCACTTTAAGAGAAAAGTCCTTGTTCACATGGTATGAACTTCAGTCTTTGTGACAAGGTCTTTGCAACCTTCCCAAAGTGCTTATGTCTCTAACAGAGCCTCTCCTCAGCCTCCAAGGTTCAGTCACCCACATTGGCCAATGTTACAGTGGTAGAATCCTGGCTAGGTCAATTGCTTTGCACAGTTAGAATGCAGTGTAGCCTACTGTCAGCACAGGGGTCTGAGGAAATTTGGAAGTGACAGGGTTCAGGATGTACTATTCTGAAATATGGATTTTTGGCATTTGGGAAAAGAACAGAGGAAAGGAAAATCCCCCACCCTTTTCCCCTGTAGCAAGTCATTAGACCTTCATTCTGAAGGTGCCTTCCCTAGACTTCGAAGAAAAGAGCAATCGTTCAGTCAAAACAAATTCATCATTTTTTTTCTCAGTAACACAAACACACACAAAAAAAATTTAATAATAGTAGAATTTCCAGGTGAAAGAAAGGTTTTCATCAAGTCATTTTTAATTTTTTTGGTGTTTTTTTTTTTTTTTTTTTTTTTGGTAAATTTTACAGGTGCTTATTTCTTAGAAACTGGTGGTTCTGTATCAACACCTCCATTTTTATTTAATTATTCATTTTTACAAAGAAACTCAGCACTTTTTGTTGGGGGAGGGGAGGTGTACATCATCCTGACATATATTATTATTGTCACCAAATACTTCTACCTATTACAATTTTAAAGTGCACACAAAGACATTATTAGGGTCCTAAAACGTGGTCCATTTTCATTATCCCATTCTAAAAAACTCCCTTTGCCATTTACGGGACAACTTGCAAGTGCCATCTGGCCAAATATCAATCTTAAGAGGCAGAAGTCAACCGCTTCGGGCATCTGAAGTACAATGAAGATGCTTCCCTAAGAGGAGAGTGTCAACCTGAAGGAAAACATGATGACAAGTACTGGTGAAAAGTGTGTGCAGAAAGTACCAGAGTTGTTTCATGAGATTTCTCCTTTCAGTTTCTTCTAGGCTGAAATAAGAAAGACAAAGATGCTGATACCCACAAATTGCGTAATTTTGAGGGTCTCAGTCTCAGAACTTTATCTAGAGGCAGTTGAAAGAGTTTTAGGCATGGAAGTCTAATGTGCTAAACAAACAATGGCTACTCTATTTTACCTACACAATGGAGTAAGTAAATAAAGTAAAAGTCACAAGAAATTAAGTAAACGTATGGAATTTGACCTGAGTGAAAGGAATCCTGAACGCCATTCAGAAAACACTTCAGTCTTCCTTGGTAAGTCAGGAAGATAGACAGGAAAGTTTAAATCATGAAAATGAAATAAATAGATGTTTAGTCATGGTATAATGTTAATTAGGATAGGAGACTAGAAGTTCACACTGATTTGAGGGAGTCTGACTTGGGTAAGAGATAGTGAGAGCCTGAATCATGGCAGTGAGTGTAAGAATGGAAAAATGATCCGATGGACAATATTTTAGGATTAGAGATGTGTTGCAATTAGGATACTTAGCAAAAGAGGATAGAAATGATGACTTGGAGGACTTATATGTTGGAATCCTGGTAGTTGGTGATGCTATTAACTATTTCAGGAAATGCATTGCTAAAACACACAGTGAAATTAGCAGATGTCCAACCTAATGTACCTGTGGAATATCTACTTGGCCATATCTTTAGGCAGATATAAATATGATCTGGAGTTTGGAAGAGCCAATGAGCTAGCAGTAAAGATACTCCCCAGAACCTAGAAGTTGTTGAGAATGTTCCAAAAGATTAAAGAAAAAAAGAACCTTGGGAAACACATAGTGGTTTTATGGAGTAGGTAGAAGGAGAAAGATACTTTGTATAACAAAACACATAATTTAGTGCCTGATTGGAAGTGAGTTACAAATTTATATTTCTATTGCTATAAGCTTTCTGGATTTTTATTATTTATATTATTATTAATTGATAAAAACTTATAATGCTGAATAAAAGTGGAAACACAAGAGCAGAGGAAAATTTGAGTGATATTGAGGAGCTGGGGATGATTGTTGGGCTAAAGGAGTGGAGAAGAGGAGAAGAAAGGAGACTGAGGCCTGGGGATGTGGCTCAAGCGGTAGCGTGCTCGCCTGGCATGCGTGCGGCCCGGTTCAATCCTCAGCACCACATACAAACAAAGATGTTGTGTCCGCCGATAACTAAAAAATAAATATTAAAAATTCAAAAAAAAAAAAAAAAAAAAGGAAGGAGACTGAAAGGTCATCATCATTAATTTCAGAAATAGAGTGTGTGTGTGTGTGTGTGTGTGTATGTGCATGTGTGAGCGTGCACATGTGCACGTGCTTGCTCCCATGTGTACTGGCCTCATTTCAGGGCAAGATTCATTTGGATAAAACATGTAGAAAATAAAGGCTAGTTTGCAAATTTAAACAAATAAACAAACAAAAACCCTAAAGTAGAAAACTGGAAAAGAGAGTCCTATTCTTTGACAAACTGCTTTTTAATTGAAAGTTCAACTTGAGATTTTAGATCCATTAATTTTGGGTTCTACAATTGTAGAAACATATAATGTACAATAAAATTTTACTTGTGTAAAATACAATATTTTGCATATGTAGATATGTACACAAATTGTTAAAAAAAAAAAAAAAAGGGGGAAGTTGCTTCAAAACAACAGATGCCTGACCAACAGTGATATCTTGGGAGATAGAAAAAAATAACCTTGTCTTGATTTCATTCTGGAGACACTTTTTATGATGATGCAGTGTTAATCCCATAATAACTGTGTCTGACCCAGTTTCTCCTGGGCTCGTGTGTACTGAGGATCACAGTCCTGTTATTGGCAGTTAGCAGCGGTTCTCTTTTCAGATCAGCTAGCCTGCAATGGATGGATCATGATGTGCAAGGGTGCTCATGTGTGAATGTGCGTGTAGTGCTGCAGTGTGTGTATGAGCATGAATGTGTGCACATGTATGCTTGTGTCTGTATGGTGTGTGTACATGTGGTATGTACACACATGTGCATATTTGTGCATGTCATCTGAGTGCATGTAAGTGGGTGAGACGTGTGTGTGTGTTTACATGGATGGCATGCAAGTGTGTGTGCTTGTGTGTACGTGAAGTAAAAGGCAAAGACGGGCTCTCATCCAGAGACAAACTTCTCCAAATCACAGCAAACAGGAAGCGTGTGGCTGAGAGTATTCACACAAATAATTTCACCAGTGTGTTTCCTAAGACCTTCTCAGCGCTTTCTTCAGCCTTTCTTCTTGGCTAAGCACAGCAGCAACTAAACTTGGATTTCTTTTTAATCACATCTGAAACAGGGTGATTAAATAGGACACAGACCTCAAGCTGGGAGAATGTTCTCCCACATCTCATGAATAATCCTTCTCAGCAGGACACAGTGTTTCCAGAGCACCTGGAGATTAACTTAGATGCCTTATTGTGAACAGGCAACTTGAAAGAACAGGTAAATCTTCTAATTCAGAAACCATTTAGTTAAAGGGTATTTGCTGAGGTTATTTTTTCTATCCCCCAGCTTCATGGATGAATTAGGATGTTTCCCTAAAATAATTCAGTCTTTGAGCTTCTTGTGACTGTAAGAATTTTTTTTTTTTTTTTTTTTTTTTTTGGTCTTCAAACACAAGGTGCTAGTGGTTCAGTCCAGGATATTGTAATATCTAAATGCTTTTTAACTTAAAGTTTATTGTGTTACACCTTGGCAACAAAGAGTACTTATCTTAGCCTATCTGTATATTATGATTCCTTTTCCCAGCTTTATTATTAACTTTTTAGAAAAGTCCCAAAATACATTTCCATCTGGAAAATAAACGTTTTAATAGGACAAATTATTTTTGCCTCTTAAATGTTAGTGATGCGACTGTTTCAACTCTTGAACCAACTCCTGAAGACAAACGGGAAGAAATAATCAGCCTTTGGAAGGGTAGGGTCAAGACCTGCAAGGGGGCAGAGAGTGAAGGCCCCCAGGCCACTGGATGAAAAGATGGTGTCTTTTCAAAGCTGTCTTTTGGATGTATATATTTTGTTAATTTAATTTTCTTGGAAAAAATGTTAGTTTCCTACAAAGTTTATTAGGAAAATAGCTGTTCCATTTAGGTTCCCTTTGTATTTCAGAGCAGCAAATATTAGGTTTTCTTTTTTTCCTCATTGTTGTTGTCTTACTTATTCTTGAAAATTGGTTTTGTATTTGCTTGTGTTTTTCTAAATAAAATGCTTGCCTGGCTTCTTTCTGATTTTTCAGATTTAGACCACTTGTGAACTAGCCATCTAAAAAACCCTAGGATTAGTTCCCTTGTGCCCAGTATTCAACCACAAAAAGGCACCCTGGTGTCCTCCTCCTTCTTCAGACAGTTAATTCATTTTGGTTATATCAATATTCTTGGTTCTGTTTTTATAGCTATAGAAACACTATCCACAGGTGAGGCAATTAGTGTAATATGATTACTTTTCCTATACTGTACACTTTATTATCCTTGTTCTTAATCATCATGTCTTTTTGATTGCTTGACTATGTAATATTCAAAAATTCAATCCCAAATTCTCACTTCTCTCCATCTTCCTTGTTGATCTCGTTAGTCTCATTGTCTTGAAGGACACCTGCAGAAGCCCTCCCCTGCCCTGGCACAGGCTGGTTATGCTCTTCACCTCCTGGCTGCCATCTTTCTTCTGTCTCCATCTCTGAAATCCAGGATTCCCTCCTCTCTGTTGTCCTGGGATTCCAGCTTTTGACCCACACACCTCTCTTTTCCCTGTATTCTTCAGAACTTCCTGGAAAGGGATTCTTGGGAGATAAATTTTGAAAGCTTACATGCCTGGATATGTTTATTTTCATCTCATTCTTAATAGTAGGACAAGGCATAAAAGTCCATGTTAGAGGTCACTTCCCTTTAGTACGTTTATATTGTCTTCTCGTTTCCATTATGTTGGCTGAGAACTCTGAAAAAATTCCCACCCTTGTTTCCTTAGGTTGACCTTTTTATGTTTTCTATGAAAGCTAATAGAGGTTTCTCCTTGTTCCTAGTGTGATGTTTGGGATAATATTATGAAAATACCTAGGGCTTACTTATTTTTTGGGTGCTCATTGCACCCAAAAAACAGGACAGATCCAGGCAGTGCCCTGACCCCAATAATATGCATTCTAGTGGGATCAGAGGCACTGATTTGGAACTCAGAATTTTTTTCTAATTTAGACAAATGCCCTAGAAGAAGAACTAGAAATCTAGGGATATCCTTGGCTCCTAGACTGCATTCTCTGCATTTGTAAAGACTATTCTCTACTCAACACATACACTTTGTTTAAAAAACATTGCCAAAATGTGAAATAGGGAACTATATATCAACTCTGATGACAATGGAACAAACCCTGGAAAGTGGATTAGACAAGAAAACAAATATAAAAGAGGGAAGTGATACAAAAATTATCTTATGGCAACAAATAAACAAAAAAAATAGATACTGATGAAACAAGAAAATACACAATAGGATCCAATGCTGGAAGGCTGCTCCTCTTTATCAATTGTTTACTGTTCTTCTAGAATTAAATATAATTCTCAATAAAAACCAGGAAGGTTTTTCAATTACTTCACCATAGAGTAAGCATCTGTTCATGCCAATAGGAAGCAAAGTTTACAAACCTAGGTATATATATAACAGAGACCTGCAGACACTCAGTCTCCATTGCCAGAGTTTCCAGACATATTAATAAATCCAGCAAAGGAAGAAGTTTAGTTCAGTGGTGACTCATCAGCTTGTCCACAAGTAGCATTCCTTTTCAAAATTAAATGGGAGATTTTATGGTTTGGGTATGATATATCTCCTGAAAAGCTCATGTGATAGATAATACAGGAACATTCAGTGGTGAAATGATTTGATTATGTGAGTTACCACTTAATCAACAAGTTCGAATGGTTTATTGGGTGGTCATTGTAGCAGGTGGGGCATGACTAGAGGAAGTATGTTACTGGGGCTTGTGTCCTTGGGGATGATACATTGTCCCTAGTTTCTCACTGTCTCTCTCTCTCTCTTCTTCTTGGCTTCTGTGATCTGAACACCTTTCTTCCTCCATGCCCTTCCACCATGATATTCTGCTTGTCTTCTGGCTCAGAGTTATGGAATCGGTCAACCATGGACTGAACTTGTGAAATTGTGAGCCCCAGATAAACTTTTCCCACTTGAAGTTGTTCTTTGTCAGGTATTTCGATCTCATGGACACAAAGCTAACAGGGAAGATGATGTCAGAGAAGTATGAGATTCCAAATCAATATGATGGTGGTAAAGTTGGCCATGGAAATACAAGCTTAGAAAAAGCAACATCTTGGGTGAGCATGAGACATTCCACATCTGCCTGGGAACAGGACAGCTGAAAATGTACCCTCCACGAGGACCAGGAATCAAGATCATCATGATAGCCCTGCTAGTTGAAGATATCCAGAGGGCTTCAAGAATACACATGTGAATTTCTGAAAAGGCTTCTTTAGAAAGACAAATACTTGGTTCCTAGCCCAGAAATTGTTTTTCAGAAATCTGCATTTTAATAAGCTTCCCAGATGATCTACCTGCGTGAAAAAGTTTGGAAGCTACTACTTAATCTTGATTTCTGAATCAGATGGAGCAGAGATTCAAATACATCACCTGCTTGGAGGGAAAGAACAGAAGTAGGCAGTTTCCACCTGGCATTTGTGGCTCGGAGTCAAGAAAGGCGAGTAAATGTAATCTGCTTCTTTCTTCCTGTCTCTTTCCTCTCCATCTATGGACAGAATTCAGGGTCCACGTTTATGTTCTTCCCATTTTAAGGCTGCCTTTCAATTCATTGTAACTTGATTTTCCTGTTACAGAGTGGTATCTGTGCACGTGTGTGCATGCACACCTGTACAAATAAGTATGCACATTTGGTTAGGTACCATAAAAACTGCAAGCACATCCTCTTAGACTCTAGTAAATAAGAATAAGAACTTACTTAATAATATCAGGGAAAGTTATCATTTGTTGTTCATTTTCATGAGTAACTGGAAAGTGGGGGAAGATTTAAAGCTGGGGATGGGTGGTAGGACAAAGTTGATCTAGCATTTAACCAGTTAACAAAATCCTCTAAGGTGACTAGTCCTCTAGGGCAGATGTCAGGTAAACCACCATCTTCCTGCCATAGCTCAGTGGGACCAAAGACTGAGACCTGCCAGGCCAGGCCTGCATTTGTTCTGGGAGTTCTGGACCCCAAATTGGAGACCTGGGGAAGAAACCCCACAGTGACGATGGCACTGATGTGAACTGGCTCCTCATCACAAGCTGAAGCACTGCAGTGGAGGGAAATAGTAAGATTCAAGTTCCAGCTCTGCCCATAGAAACCCAATGCACGCTAGCTTCCTAGTAAGTGGGAATTGGTTCCTGTTTGAGTCGGGAAGGCAAGAAGCTGGCCTGCCTATTTTGGACAAGGAGGGTGGTGGACAAGGAAGCCTCCATGTGGCTTCATTCTTCCTTAAGGGAGATCTAGAAGAGCTAAGTGCAAGTACCTCCCTGCCCCCAGACAAGTCCAGGTCTACCACATTTCATTCCTGGGTATATAAAATCCCAGGGATTGGATTGGTTGGACAGGTTGAGACCATGTCCCCATAGCTGCCCAATCATTACAGGCCAGGGGGGACACCTAATTGGCAAATCCTTGATCACGTACCCACCCATGTGGCTAGGGTCTTGCTGGAGTGTGACTTTAATCAGAAGCCGTATATATATAAAATGATTTCCTAAATTAAGGGGTGTTATTTACAGAACAGGAAAAAAATACTGGGAAGATATAAATATCCATAATTTTCATGAATTGGCTTTGCAATACTGGCAAATTAATTATTTTTTCAGTACCACATAAGGTGATATGAGAATTAAATGAGACAAATTTTATTAAGCCTTAATCCATAGTAGATGCTGAATAAATAGCTATTGTTATTGCCAGCCATTTTCCTCTAAAAACCAAGCAAGTATATGAGCATAATTCCCCAGGAATTCAATCTGATATCTTTGTGAGATAATGTAGGTAACACAGTAACAAGCCTACCTTGCCAGCCAACTGTTAAGTCCACAGATTGTCCCATAGAATTATCATGTGTTACAGGCAACTTAAAATTTTAAAAAACAAACCTGAAAAAGGACCCTTGCAGTAATCTAGTCTCACCATCCCACTTGCAGTTAGGGTGCTAGTCCATGAGATAGACAGCAGCACCTTAGCCCATGGACTGGGTTAGAGGCGAATCTAGTACTAGAATCAGGGTTAGCCCTGTGTAGAGCTGCTGGCTTCTGTCCACTCATTTAAACCTCCTGAGCACTTGCCCAGGTCAAGAGTATGCAGAATCCACAGGGCAGCTGTCCAAGTCATTTCACAAAAGCCACCTCATCTGGGATGTGACCAGAACAAGTCAGCTAGGGAAAGGGAATGTATCTGCAGGATCCTAGAGTGCTGCAGTGGCTGGCCTCCACTGAACCTGTTCATGCTGCAGCCAGTGTCTTCTTGAGCCTGGCCTTCCCACTATCTGCTGAACTGGCCTTCCCAACCCCAGAACTCTGTAGGAGCAGAGTGAGCAGGCACCAGTGGGTGGTGCTTTGCCTTAAATAAGAGTGTGTTTATGTGCATAGGACTGAGCCTCTTGTGTTCTCTCCCTCAAAACGTCTAACCTCCTGGCCCTCAGCTCTCTGCCTGATTTGCCTGCCTCTTCTGCAAGATTTGTCTGTCTCTCTGTGAGGTGTGAGGCCTTGCCAACTTCAACATCATTCCCCAAATTGATGAACCTCCCTTGTTTTGTTTGTACTAACTTCTTTCCATAAAACAGATTCTCCTTCAGAATTCCTTTATGGATCAAAATAACCATACATACACACAATTACCACACACACACACACACACACAGAGAGAGAGAGAGAGAGAGAGAGAGAGAGAGAGAGAGAGAGACAGTGCAGCTAGAGTGTAGCAAAGAATCCTAAAGACGACTCTAGAATACCAATAAGGAAATGGATCCATGTTAAATGGCTCTACAGATCTGTTCTAGATAGACTAGATTGAATATGCTATACATCTGTTGGACTACCCCTTGATATTTAAGGCCACTCTGAACTTTGTGGCAAATGCTGCTACTTCTCGCAGACCATCGGCTTCCACAGTAGATTCAATCAAACTCCCAATTGCCAGAGGATTCATCCCAGTGCCAGGTGCCAGGGTTTCCCAAGCTACTCAGGGGGTTCCAATGCACAGCCTAGTTTGGGAAACACAGGCCTACTCAGCGCTTGGCTTTTCAAAGATGGTGATTTTCAAGCAGTATACTTCCACTTTTCCTTCTCCTATGTGTGTTTTTGAGCACATGTTGGATTCCCCAGGAGGCCTGGTAAAACAGAATTCTAAGCCCCACTTCAGAAGTCTGATTCTGGATGTCTGGGATAGGGCCTGGGAATTTGCATATGTGACAACTTCTTAGAAGATGTCAGGCACCTGATTGAAAACCATATTTTGGAAACATCACTCTGCCTTGTCTCCTTTTGTTCAATGTAGTTACATTTATAGCTCAGGAGGAAAATACTTTAGGAAGAAAAGACAAACTAAATCTTAAATTTTCCTTTATTTCCTCAAACCCACAGTACATTAGCAATTGTATAGATAAAATTATAGCCAAATTAGAAGATGAGTTTATTTGAAAACGTCATCTACTATTTCAATGGGTTTTAAGATCCTAACTGAGGGGTACCTAGGTTTAAATGTTGCTTTTGGACTACCAATTCTGTAACTGTGAGAAAATGAGACTTTTTATTCCTCTCAAATCTCTATTTCAAATTTATAAAATGGGGGTAGTAATATGCCCCCATGATATTATTATATTAAATTAAGTGAGAAAAATTGAGACTAATGCTTGCTCTGGGAAGGTGTTTAGGCGGCAATGAAGAAAAGAAATGCTACAGGACATGTTGGTGGATCAGCTCATGTTGCAGAGGTGGGGGGCGCTCAGTGCTGAATCAGAAAAGTGGCAGAGAGATGGCTGGCACTCGTTCAGATCTTAAAATATGAGGACTTTGCTTGATGTACAAGGATAAGCAGAGATTTCCATTTTGAGGTACCAAAGCATATGGAAGCTCAAGTTTCTAGTTAATAGACACAACATACAATATTTAAAACTACCATAAATTACATTAAAAATAAAACTAAAGAGGATAGAGTGGAGATACCTCAGGAGCAGTAGCCAGTGCCCCTGAGTCTGGACAGACAGGCTTAAGCCACCGTGCATCAAGCCTTCCACGTGAGACTAGGGTAAATTGAACTTAATTCTAAGAGTGATTAGGATAAAGCATGGTCAAAACTGGTCTTCTTCGGTGTTCTTAGATAAAACTGTGGATTCCAGGATTCCATTGCAAGATCTGTGTATTAATAGTACACTAAAAGGTACTTTGAGAGAATATTTCTCCATGTTAATTTATTCTTAAATCTATCAGAATTGGCATATTTTAGTTTGTCCAAAGTCCTGTTTGCTTTAATGGGAATCCCTTGGCCTTTTTTCCTCAATGAGTTGCATTTTTCTCTTTCCATTTGAGAGGAATGTAGTAATAGCATCTGGTGGGGAGGATTTCTCTGCTCCATGGAGATGAAAAGTCTGTAACAGGAGGTGGGACTAATTGTGGTGACCACAGGCACCACCCCTGGGGAAAACCGAGGGCCTGTGTAATTGAGTGAATCACTGTCTAAATATCTCCTGCTGGTTGGGAACTTTGGAGTCAAATGTTTTGATTTGAATCCCTTCACTATCAGTCACATGCTGTGTGATCTGGGACAGACAGGTCACTTAATTATTCTGAGGCTTTTATGAAAAATGTGATATAATGCTTTCTTTAGAAGGTTATTGTCAAATTACAGCAAATAAAGTTCTTCAGGTATATAACAGAAGCTCAAGAGGGGTGCTTATTATGAAAGGACCTTTTATTTGAGAGATAATCTGTTAGGCATTGTCTCCAACTTAGGTCTCATGGTTTAAAGCAAATATCAAGACATGTCTCATCATTAAATCCTTAACAGTTGGATAATTGCCTGCTACTTTGTAAGAAAGAGATAATAGTTTCAGTACAAAAGGCTGGTAAAATTTGAAAAATAGATATGTAGATGTTGGGATGCTAAAGTGTCCTCGTAGAACAGGACATGAGAGTCTAGAGGACACCTGGCTTCTTGGAGGACATTTGGAAAGCAATGAGGGAGATCAAACAAGGTGAGAGAAACCGGGAAACAGAAGTCATGAAAGACGAGTCCTCCCATGAGATAGTCAGGTTTCCCTCAAGACCCTGGGTTACAGTCTACTCCTAGGCTGTGCCTCTGAACTTATGGACACTCAGATAAGCCCAGGACCCCTTGGCTCCAGGGATGAAGAAGTTAGGAAAGAACCATTTTCCCCACCAAAGCCATTTTTTCTGGCCAAGACTCTGTCTAACATTTCCTGTATTTGCCATCTCCTTGGAGGAAGGATCAGCCCCATCATTACTAAAGCATCTATTTTGTGCTGACAAGTACTATATTTTCAGGCACTTACAATATTGACAGGGAGACAAAAATATATGAGAGTCAAGTGAGATTATGATATGCATTTAAGTATGTAAGGTGGTAACTTAGGATATCACACAAGGAGGGTTGCATTATTGGTTACTCTTCACGAAAAGAGGAAGCCATAAAAATTATTTAAATATGGAGATTTCCATGCTTTATTTTTTCCCCAGTGTCTCTCAAAATGCTCTGTGGGTTTTATATATTTCCATATAAAGAAATCTGGTTTTTATTTTCATCAAAAGATCTAAATGCCTTTTAGAGGAGTGTCCAAAAGGAATCCAGAAAAATAAGTGGAGTTGTTGGAAAACTCTGCACCCAGAAGAAAACATTCATGATTGAGCACAAACCAGTGATTTCTTCAACTGAGCCAGCCTGAATCCGTGTGACGGTTTTGCTACCACTCTTTTGACCCCAGGGACATTTTGACATGACCTAAAAGGATATCATTAAGCTTTCAGCTATTTTTATTTCAAGAGATAGGATCACCAAACATTCTTCCCTCTCCCCTTTTCTAAAACTCCCCCAACCCCATCCAAGGATGATTGCAGGGGAAGGTCAGAGAGAGAATAAGGAGACCCTGCTGCCTGGTTACCAATGCATTTTGTGTTTACACCATACGCAAACAGAGGACATGGTGTCATTTAAAAGAGGCCTCTCAAAAGGGCTCCCACCAGCAAACGCTGTGTTTAACTGACCGTGTGAAACTCGCCTGACCAACTGCTCCATTTGGCTAGTCTAGGACTCAGACAGGCCCTGAAGCATGCACCAGGGAGGAAGAATAAACAGAAATGTCTACTAATTACACATTCTTAGTACTTTTAGTGCTTAGACTCAATTCTGCCTTGTCATTAGACAGACGTTTGCAAGAAGTGTTGTTAGAGAAAGTGGCTTTGGAAGCTTGTCAACATCGACTCTCACAGTCTACTTCTGTGACAAATCTTCTCTGGTCTTATGGACTAGTTCCATGACAAAATATCTGTGCTTTGTTTTGCTTGTATATAAAGTAGAAATAATAATTTCATCATATGATTACTATAGGAGCAAGTGGAACCGCTGCTATTAATTCCCAAGGACACTGTCCTGCTTTACTGTTTATTGATGTTGACGTGGATGGAACACATTGCTTGGTGCACCCAAGAGTTTCAATAAGAACTTGTCAAGTGACTAACATGGACTTAATCAGTTAACATGGAGCTAGATTTTGGGAGATAAGTATTAGTACCCATCTCTTCCCTTCCTGCCAGTGGCCTCACCCTTTCTTGGCAATAAAGAGACTGACAATATCCAATTTTAAATGACTTATTTGAATTAGCAATAGAAATTAATCTAGACGAAGTTTGCCATATTTAGCAAATACTTGTGGAGGATTCTCAATTCAAGTAAAATTTTAGATAAATAAGAAATAATTAATATTTCCACCTGAAATGTAACTTTTATGGAACATCTCAATTTTATCTGACAATCTTGATTTGGAAGAGACTTCTCTGACTCAGAGGCAGGGCTATTTCCAGGTCATCATGCTCATCTGGAGAAGAAAATCAGAAAGAGCAATGGGAGCCAGACAGGGCCCAGAGGGTGGAGGGAGGGGGACCAGATGTGGATGTGTGTGTAAATGGGGTCACGTGTCCTGTACTGAGGCTCCCCAAAAGGCCGGGCTGTTTCTTAAAGCCCTGTGGAAATAAGACACACTTCCACCAGGTGGAAAGAGATGTGCCTGGATGGAAAGCAGGTTGTGTCACACTCCAAAGAATATAAGACTGATTGCTGATTCCTTGTCTAGCTGGCAGTTTTCCTGCAGTCCTTGCAGGTGTCATGATACATAGAGCTCTGGAAGGAGTCCAAATCGTCCATCATCTCAGCTTTTCTTTTCTTCTAGGGCTTGTCTCATCAAAAGTGCAAGATTCTCCATGTTTATGCAGTAGACATCATATGGTCCGTCTGGATTATTTATGGATAGTGTTTCAGGTTGCATATAGGGTGTGTTACAATGCCAAGTTCCAAGGTCAAAGTTTTTCCTTCTCTGATGAGATTAATGCTTCTTGGGGAATACTTGCTGGAGAATATGGAGGCTTCAGAGCAGCTTCACAATTTGTCTTGATGAAGTTCAATGGTGAACCACATCTGAATATCTCTCTTCCTCTCCAGTGACTCCATTTCCGTTAAATCCAAACCAACACATAGTAAAACCATACTGCAAATCATTTTCTAAATTTTCTATAAAATTAACGGGATTCTACTTGGAGCACAAGGGATGACTTTGCCCCTGAGACACACCTGTGGGTGAAACTGTCAGGCTGCCAGGGGAGTCATTGTAAAACAGGGTTATATTTGAATTGCAGAGTTAACTAACAAGTTAGAGCGGGAGCAATCGAAACTTTCCTTCTGCCAGGTAAGATCAGCAGAAACTATGCATAGGAGGAGGGAGAGAGAAAGAGAGAGAGAGAGAGAGAGAGAGAGAGAGAGAGAGAGAGAGAGAGAGAGAGAGAAACTTCAAGGTAAATGGAACTCTTTTGGCTTAAAGAAAAGCTGATTGTTTTTGCAAAAATCCCCATGGACCTGGCAGCAATTATTAAAGAAGTGATTACAGAGGATAAAGGAATGGAGATTTCAGATGAATATGCAAAAGACTAAAGTCATGTTTAATGCAAAGAAGTAAGCAAACAGTAGAAATAATTAAAAGCTGTTAAGGCATAGGTCTGTTTGGTTGACACATATGTTATTAAAAAACAAGAGACTATATAGTCAGTTTCCTCTAAGAAACTGTCTTTGCCACAAACTATTTCAATGAGTAATAGTGTATGATAATATTTTACATCCATGGAGTGTCTTCTTTCAGAGTTTCCACACTCTCTCACTCTTCAGCAGATAAACATGATATTCTTGTGGAAGTCATTCACCTCTGGCCTTTGTGAAAGCAGCTGGCTTTGGTTACCTGCTCCAGCCAGCTGTTAATTATTTGCAGATGAATGCTATGACACAGAACTCCATTCTGCCAGCCAGCTAGCCTAACACCTGGCTTGCACCCTACCTAAGCCCCCTTGCTTTGCTCCTGGCCACAAGTGGAGATGGTGGGAGAAACAGTTACTAGCCCTTTTCTTTCCTCCTCCTCCTCCTTCTCTTTCTCCTTCTTCTATCTTTCTGACTTATTTGGCTAAAGCTGAAGAAAATAATTTAAAAGATGCCACCTGTGATGCCAACCTATAAAAGAGCAAAATCAATTCAGATTGGGTTTGAATAGGAGAAAAATCCAGAATAATGTGGCTTCTATAAAGTAGCGTCCATTTCTATCTTATAAGGTTGATGTTGATGTGGGGCATCCCAACTCCCCTGCCTTGCTGTACTGCCACACCTAACAGGAGTCAAGGAGTGGAAGATGG
Source organism: Callospermophilus lateralis (assembly GCF_048772815.1). NCBI lineage: Eukaryota > Metazoa > Chordata > Mammalia > Rodentia > Sciuridae > Callospermophilus > Callospermophilus lateralis. Next base: position 21,162,316 of record NC_135317.1, on the reverse strand, counting down.
CTCACCCACGATTCACCATGGAGAGAAAGGGAGCCTGCTCCATATAAGGAAGCTTTAGAAAGCTGCACCCAAACTCCCACTCATCCAAGGGGTAGAACTTAGTCACCTGGCTACACCTGGATACAGGGAGCCTGGTGAATATGGTCTTTATTCAGAGTTGTTATGCAGCTTCTCAAAGGTCAGAAGCTCAATAACTGAAAACAGAAAGACAAATACTGGGGAGAAACTAACTACTCTTTCAAACTGGGCTTCAAGCAACCCCAAATAAATTCAGTGTAAATGTCTATGAGCTTAGATTTTTATATTAGAAAATTAGACATTAGATAATGCTTTATATCAAGTGCTCCATTCATTCTCCATATAAGAGCTGGAAAATATAAACTTTTAGAGCTTTAGGTTAATTAGTAAAATATGTATTTATAATCCTTGATTAATCAATTTGTTTACTAATTTGTACTTTAAAATCACATAAGGCAATTCATTAATTTAGTTGTATTTTTTCCTTAAACTTACATGGTATAAAACAATTGTTCATCAATTGTTCACAAATATGCTTGACATTTGCCCATCCTGAACTAGACTTTCTAGAAGTATCATGGCAGTTATCTTAGATTTATCGGTGGAAGTACAATTGTCATTTGTTTTTCGAATCACCACCTCATTCCCTGTCACAATCAAGGTGGTGATGCTATATGTAAGTAGGTTTCATGTGATTCAGGTAATGATCTGACGCATGAACTTTGTGATCCCGCCAAGTGACACAAGAGTCACTGGAGACTGGAAAATGGATTTGATAAAGTAGCCATGCATCATGATTCATCTAGGAGGAGGAGGAGGAAGAGGAGGGGGAGGGGGAGGGGAAGAAGAAGAAAGAAGGTTCTAAAGTCTGTCACATCATACTGTGTAAAGAGTGGCACAGTGAGACCATGCCACATGTCACTGGCATTCTGCTTTTGACTGGGGTTTAAGAAGGTAATGTTGACACTGCTTTTGATGTGGTCATCTTTAATATTTAAGCATTCAGAAATTAAAGTCTCCAATTTTACATTAGATTTAAATTTTAAGTGATATTTCTTCTGTCATATTTGACCTACTTTATTATAAAAATAGTTTAACGTTATTCTTGGTACTATCTATTAGATGGTACAAAGTCATGATTCTCCATTCTGGCTGCAAAATTCTAATCCGTTGAGCAAATTTGTCTATAAGTGTGGACTTCTGGGCTCCACCTAAGACTCGTCAAATGAGAATTTCTGGGAGAGGATTCTGGAATCTCAGGTTTTTTTTTTTTTTCCAGAGCTTTCAGAGACACCTTGAGGCAGCCAACCCGACATTATCCCTTGGCTCTGGATTTGAGAAACATTGGCTCAAACCCTGCAAGACCATCCCTTCTCAGTGTTTGGAGGGTGAGGTCAGAACCCAGGAGCCAGGGTTCTTCCATACAAGTGGAGGAAAGAACCCTTGAAAATATAAAATGAGATTTAGAAGAACCATGGCTAGGCGGTGTTTCATTTGCTCTATTTTTATATAACTACTCTAAAATGTTTTCTTTTTAACAAAACAGGGCTATTCAAACAGATGCCTCTAGTTTAAGAGCTTCCCAATATTTTTCATGGCTCTTTCTTCTCCTTTCTTGTGCCCACTTAGGAAGGAAGTACACTGCCTCCCTCCACTTTTATAAATGTGCAACTGAATCTGTGAATTATGATTTAAGACTGAAGTTTGGCAGAGAGCTCAACAGCTCATTTATAAAGTGTGCAGGTTATCAAGGGATCAGTTACTTCATACATCAAAATCTCAGAAGGTACTCCCACAGACGCCCACCCCATGCCTTAACTTATTTTAACCATATATCACAGTTCAAACATGAGCATGTTACACTGAATGAATGGGAAATTTATGTAAGATGATTTTATTCTATTTCCCAAATTAGAATTTACTTAGAGTACTGTCTAGAAAGCTAGGGGTTGACAATTTTACTGTCAGCAGGTTCCAGAATTTGCCATTTCATCTTCATCCAGAAATGAAATATCTGTTTAGGTGACTTGCATTTGAGAGACCGTCATAAGGGAGCACAGACAAAGTTGGGAGTATGTTAGATTAGGGAGACATGGTGGGGGCATGGGGGGGATGCTAAATCCTGCCCCTGAATTGTGCAGAATAAGATTTTCTATTATGCAACAGCTTTACTGTTGGTACATAAGACTTGTTTTGTGTTTACAAGAAAGAGGAGAGCATGAGTCTTTATTTTCTTCCTCAAGCTGCTTCCTTCAGGAATGTGATGGCATAACCTACACCTCCAAGCATCTCTTTCTCTTTGGGTCCTCATCTAGAAAAACCATATTTCTGACTCATCTCAATCCCATTTCCCACCCGGTGGCCCTGTTTGACTTTTCCTTGTCTTTGGAGTCTGAAAGATCTCACAAATAAAACGAGCCCTTCTTGATTCTCCATTCCTTCCAACCCATGCCCTCTCTCTACTTGGGATATTATGAATACATAGTTTTGATTCTCATCCACACTTCCAAACTCATAACCCTCCCTGAGGCAAGCCATAGAAACTAGAATTTCTCTTCTCCAAGGTAGATTATAGAAACTTTAATCTTCCCGTAATGTTCATCTTGGAGTTGACCATAAGGAAATTCACTAACTTACCCATGTTCAGTAGTAGGTCATAAGACCCTCCAACATTCCAGAGTTCCTGCCCTATACCCAGGGTAGAGAAAACCAAGAGGAGAAGAATTGGCATAGACAAGCCTTTTTGGGTTTACCCACATAGTCTATTAGCAGTTGACATGCAACGAAGTCCCCATGAAAATCCCAAAGGGAAGGGTTTGGAGAGTCATTGGACAACTGAACATCTGGAGGCTCCTGGAAAGGGAGTGTACTCAGGGGGGCATGGATGCTCCTTGCATCTTTTACATCCTCCCCCTAAATATCTCTTCATCTTTATCCTGGTAATACCCTTTATTATAAACCATGAAATGTAAGTAAATACATGTGTCCCTATGTTCTGCGAGCTGAGAGAGCAAATAAATCAAACCCAACAAATGCATCCTAGGAAACCGATTTATAGCAGTGAGCCAGAAGCACAACTTAAATAATCAACAGCTTATGACTAACTAGTAAGGTGAGCATGGGGAAGCATCTAAAGTGAGGTGGGGGCTCAGCCTATAGGATATGACACTATTTTCAGGTAGACAGTGTAACACCTGAATTGGACCGAGACACCCAGCTAGTGTCCACTGTAGAGTTGTCTGCTGGCTTGTAGGTGGGGAGAAGTCCTCCCACCTTCCAGGGTCACAGGAGATTAGAAGGTGGTGTGAAAGCAGAGGCAGAGACATGGGCTGAGTTTCTAAAGAGACCAACCCATTACTGCATCATTTTAGAATGAGTTGTCTAATTTTTCTGTCTCCAACTTCTCACTACCAGTATAAGTCCTATTCCGGGGCATCTGATCTGCCTCCTCATTGTCACCAAGGTCTTCTCCCGAGGCCCATGGGCCTCTCGTTCCCTGTGTCCTGCTCTGTCACTGTAGCTGCTGGCACAACTGCCTCTCTTCCTTCCTCCCCTGTCTGGAACCTTCTGGAGCCACACTCTTGTCTCCCTGCACAGGGTCCACACTTTGACTACTCTCCCACAGAGTAGCCTTCTCCTCATTCTTGTTCCACTTTTTTTCCTAAATGATTTTATCCATTTCTGTGACTTTGATATTCTCTGTGCTCATGGTTCCTAAGCCTCTGTCTAGTGCCTGCATGTCCTACTGTTCTTCTTGACATCTCTGCACAACTAACAGACATCTCAGAAATTGTGTTCTGATGAGTCTTTTAGTTTCCATGCCCCTGAAAAGAATCACTTCCATCATGTTCCCTACTTCAGTTAAATAAGCTAAAAAATAAATGTCATTATTGATCTCATGTCTCATCTCCATCACCACATGTACATTTTTCAGGGAAAAATAAAATATATATATACATGCAATAAAAGAGAAATGCTGATAAAGACTGTCAAATTAAGGTAGAATCACGTCATATTACGGGATGATTAAACTGAAAAAGATAATAGTGCTGCCAATTTGTATCAGATTAAATGAGTCCAATTTTGCAGTGGGAGCCCATATCTAAAAATAGCAGAATGGTTATTTATGCCAAGTGGGCATTCCACATGAAGAAACCTCACCAGAGGCTCCATTCAGGTTCTCAGAATTTTGCATCAAGAAAAGAACCTTGAACTGAACCTTGAATTGTGTTAATATGTCCAAATCACAAGAGAGCTTTGAGCTTTTTAATGGGATATAATTAAGTTCCTTCCTGAGGGTTTGATGGTACCACTGGGTCAAAATGCTTTCCTTTAATAATCTGGCTTCAAATGCCTTTCCTCCTCCTCACTCTAAATGCAAGATAAAATAACAATGATGGCTGCCTTTTATATCACCATAAATTAAATTCAAAGAGGATAGGAGAATGGGGAAAATTTAGGGGAAGAGAAAAACATTAGCTTGGAGCACAATTTGACACAGAAGAGGCTGTGGCAGTGAATAGTAACTTAGTAGATCCACATGTCTGGCAGTGTTAGAGAATGTTTATAGGGGCGAGAGGCACATTGGGTTACAAAGAAGACCCCACAGAAGGGGAGTCAAACATGTATACTGCTCTTCTATACATTTCAAAGTATACAAAGTTTATATTTGGAAATTATGTCTTTTCTAAAATGACAATTAATAAATAACTCCCGCCAAAAACATTAACTACTCTTTTGAGTTGGTTCATGAGAATTTTGAAAGTCATTTATAGATGAATGTGAATTCATACCTCATGCCTTACTGCAGAATGTATCTCAGATGAATCAAAGGTGTCCATGTAAAATGTAAACATTTAAGAAAAGACCATAGCAACATACTTTTAAAATAATCTGAGATGAGGAAGGCTTTTCTAATATGCTTTTGAATCTGAAAGCTATGAAAAATAGAGATTATTGATTTGTTCTTCACAAAACAAAAAATATGTTAAAAACTGCCACAATCATAACATAAATGGCAACCTAGGAAAAAATCTTTGTGACTAATTTTGCACAGAGCTCTTCTCATTAATATATAAAGAACTCCTATAAATCAATTAGAAAATGCCAACAATTCAATAGCTAAAAGGGCACGTTTTATGATCAGAGAGTTTAATGACAGGAAATACAAGTAGATCTTAAATAAAAATGTATTCAAATTCATTTATAATAATATAAGTGCAAATTAAAACTTTGTGGAGATATTTCTGTCAGCCATATTGTCAAAGAACAAAACATTTATTAATCTGCTGACCAAAGCGGGGAGAATGTAACAATTCTCCTATATCACTGATGAAGTATAAATAGATGCACACTTTCAAAAGAAATCCAGTGATAGTGCAACCAATATGTATTTAACTTAGCAATTTTCTTTTAATAATTTGCCCAGTAGATGTAATGAATACACATGTGAAATAAATTACATGTAAGGTCATTTTTTTTGTAGCATTGCTGGTGATGGCAATAGGCTGGAAATAATCTAAATGTCCATCATTATGTTAGTAGTTACATAAGTTATAAAATTACAAATACTTTGTGGCTCAAACAATGGTGAAATTCTTTTGTAGCTATATGGCACTACCATATAGCTACAAAAATATTTGTATTTTTAATTTTTAACATTTAATTTTTATTAAATAAAAAATAAGCAAAGTGCAAAAGATCAAATATGCTACCATGGTATTAGAGGAGAAAATTTTTTTTATTATTTTATATGGATAAACTAGTTCTGCAATTGTATACAAGACTGTTAATATTGTTTGCCTCTTTACAGGAGAACTGGACAGAGACGGATGGTTTTTTTTGGATACCAATATACAGATTGCATTAACAAAAGAGAGCCTTATAAAGCAGATTATAAGTGAAAGTATTTGATATTGGCATCTCTTGTCCCATTCTCTAGACTGGAGCCAGATATGAAGAGTTTTGGAGATGATGTGGTTGGTTAGAGGTCACGCAGCTGACTGCAGGGCTCAGGTGGGAGTCTTCATATTTGTCCCACCTGGAGGTGAGGCTGGGAGATGAACTTAGTTCAGTGGGAGGGACAGGAAAGAGAGTAGAGATGTGGAAACCCCAGATTAGGAATTTTAGGATGAGAAAAAAACATGAAGATCAAAAACACACAGTATCTCCAGGGACCTACAGGGGAAGAACAAATGGAAACATAAGAATTGAGCCCAGAAAGGACTGAGGGTGTGGTGGTGCAGGGTGCACAAGGAATATAGGAAGGACTAGAAGGTTATTTAGTTGGAAAGACAGTGGAGAATCAAGGACGGACTTTTAATTCATGACTAACATGAACAAATGTGGACTTGATCTTGAAAATACCGTTCTGATAACTATCTGGAAATAGACTGATGCTGAGAAGACCAAGAGGGACAGAGGTCAGGCCAAACCCCAGGCACCATCCTTTTGGGGATATAAAGCAACTGATACCAGTCCTCCTTCCTACACCTCAGTAGAAGGAGGTGGACTAAAGCTCTTCTTCCCCGATGGATCTAACTTTCAATTTTCATCCTGTGAGGTTCATAAATGTTTTACAGTCTCACTTAGACTCTGCAGTTCTGAGTTACTGTATTGGGAGTCAGCAAATGCCTTGCAGGGAGGGGAGCCCTGGATCAGAGCCCTCAGGTTCTTGCCACTTTACTTTATGTGACTCCCAGTCACAATGAAGTGTCAGATAAACAGCAGAGAGCTTTTAAAGTATTTCCCATGCAATATTTGGGACATACTTGTACTTAAGTTTGCCTGTTATTTATCATAAACTGAAATCTAATTGGGTCCTGTATTTTTATTTGTGAGAGGTGGAGATCTGATCTTGGTCACTCTATAATGTTTTCAAGTAGACTTTTGTTTAATATATATTTCATTTATTTAATACATAGCATATCTCATTGTTTTAAGTTGGAAGGTGAGTCCAGAACCAGCTAGTTGGGTTTTGCTAGAACAATTCTCCTCTCAGTATTTCAACATAAAATTTTAACCAGCCAGAGATTCCCAAAGGACTAGACTAGCCTTTTCACCTTGGCTACCCCAATAACCATTGTACATAGAATAAATGTCCGTCAGATGGAAATGAAGTAAGGGATTCTTTTTACACCAATACACATACCCCTCTCACATTTCAATGTGCCTCTATTACCTCAATTATGACATAGCTGAATTTTCCCTATGAGTGAGTGACATACTGTCTTAGGCTTATCAGAATTCCCCTGAGATGCCTTTAAGAGGTGTCAGCTTCCCCCCCACCAAACATGCAGAGACTTGTAATCATTCCATTCTTGGATATGTTTTACCTGGAATAAATGTTCTTATTGTGAACTTGCTAGCTTTCCCTTTTTGCTTTAATAAGGAGGAAATCTGGACCCTCAGGCCTACTTACTAAGATCTGATAGAGGCTCAAGAGTCGGTGCATGTTAATAATCTGTGCCTGGATTCTACACACTGAGGAATGATGACTTGGGCCGCCCAGGCTGTTTTATTGTTCTAAAGAAATAATGGGCTGTGGACACTTTACCGCTAAGAAAATGGAATGATCAGTAGCTTAATTGAGCTGAACATAAACGGCCCTATTTAAATCTCTTAAAATCTGCAGAGGAAACAAATCTCTCCCTTGTTGAATGTTAAATCAAAACAAATTGTTAGAGAATTTCTCTATATTCATTTAGCTTACTTTCCCTGTGCTACCAAAATCATAGAAGAAGAAAAAGAAAAAAAAAAAAAAAACACCTTGCAATTAAAAAAAAAAAAGAGAAACCCTTTCAGAGTAAAACATTTAGCATGATGTAAAACTCAAACTAACTTTTCTTGAAAATAAAATACAAATTTTAGTTCTAAGAAATTTTGGAAGTCCTGAAATGCCCAGTAATTAAATTTGTTCAGAGGGACTGGATGCAATTTTTATATCTACACTTCATTAATCTAGCATTTCACAAGCACAAACTTCTGTGTTACCTTTTTTTTTTAAAGAACACATTTCAAGCTGCCAAAAACTAATTAGGTAAACCATCACTAGTATTTTAGAATATTTTATCTCTTTATCCTCCTCTTATTTAAGTGATAACATGTTCACTTTGTTCTTCTTCATAAGTCTCTAGACTCTATGTGTACATATGTATTTGTGTATACACACATGCACACACACACACACACACATACACATATATGTATAAATAGGTACCAGATGCCAGGACTAAGATACCAGGACTTCTCAAACCTGTCTTTCAGCAGACTTAGGACAATTAATTAAACTTACGAATGAGCTAAGTGCCAGTTAAAATCCTATATCAAATACACTCAACTATTGAATATGGCTTCAAGAACTTTAGCTTCTCAAATCAATCCTCTCGGGGTGTTTAAATGCATCGGTTCTTACTTCAGTGATTTAAATATATATATATTCCCCCTAATGCTGGGGAGTTGGTTTAAGAATCCAGGTCTCAATGCTTTTCCCAAGGGATTCTTTAATCAGAGTTGAGATTTTGTTAGACTTGATGGAGTTGAGCAGTTCCTGAAAGTTCTTGCATATAATATATCTCATTTAGCATGATGATCTCATGCAACTGTACTTTGTAGAAGTTTGGTGGTGTGTGTGTGTGTATGTGTGTGTGATATACTGAACAGAGATTTATTTCCTATAGTTCTGGAGGCTGGGGAAGTCCAAAGTCAAAAGACCCACATATGTGGAGGGATTTCTTGCTGTGTCATCCTATAAGATAAGGTAGGAGAGCAGAGAGTACATGGGGGGGGCAGAGAGAGAGAGAGAGAGAGAGAGAGAGAGAAACATACATAGGTGACATTTTCATCATGCCACAGTGTGTCCATTGAAGTTTGGGTCTGAAAACCCCATGACTTTTCACATAGTGCCACCTCTCCACATAGATGTTTCTTGTGTAAAAGGTGTTCCAATTTCTCTTGGTACAGCCCATTCCCATTCTATGGATCCTGTGGTGAGTTCCTATTAAGAATTTCTTCAATACACGAGAATGGAAAAGATGGTCCAAACCGAAGATCACGTTTACAAGTGTTATTTCAGTTTCCCTCATCTTTCTTTCAATGAATAAAATAGCAAATGACAATTGATTTTTCTTATCAATTAAATTTCATTGCACTAATTACTTCACGTTGCTTGTATCACTGTGAATTCAAAATTTTGGCTTTACTATACATACAGAGCCTGTATAGAACACAATATTACTACTGGTGTCTTCAATATATTAATTCTATGAAAGACAGGACACAAAGTATGTTTTCAACATATTCTCATGCATTCTTCCAAAGGTGACACTCATATTCATAGAGTTATATGGTCTCTTGTAACCTTTTCCCTAGTTCTTCTATTTATAGTCTACACATTTTGCCAAACTTGAGTCAAGAACTATGTCAAATATTCAAACAATGTTGCAGTGTTGAATTCCTAAATGCCGACCATCTCCTGAGCTTTGGTTTTGTAACTGTGGTGTCCTCATGAATTGAAGGTTTATGCTGCTATTTTGAACCAATCTGTTAGACTCATTAGCATTCCGGTTCGCTTGCCCTACATAGCGGGAGCCTTTTCCCTCTTTAGGTGTGAGAGCAACAGCTGTGGAAAATATTCAAATTATGCTGGTGACCTTGTTAACAAGGAACTTGTGAAGTGCATTTACCTCCATCAGAACTATAATTTATAAAAACATAATTTGGCCGCAGGGCTAGTGAAATGGGTTAACAATTATTTTTATTGTCCAGATTGTTCTGTTGTTTCCTTCCATATTTGTTATTACAATTACAATAATAAGAGAAAAGGCATCTTACCATACTCATTACAAGCCATATAATGTCTCATCCAAGCAGTGATTTAAAAGAAACATTAGCGTTCAGAATGTGGTATTAGCAGTAAGCTTCTTTTATGAATTAAACAAACAAGGACAGAAGAGCTGCCTCCACCCTCCCCACCGAGGTCCAGGCCAGCCTTCCTCTCAGTGTCTGGGATTCTCCATCTTATCTACATAGCTGGGACCATGGTTCAGTTCTTTCAGTTGGACATAAATGATCTTGCTCTTTTCCAGCTCACAGACCTTCTATCAGTCCTTTTTTTTGCCTTCTGAAAAGCAGATCACCTCTGTGGCCTTGGAGGGTTTCTGTATTGTGCCTCCATGGTGGGTGGAAGGATGAGGGCTCAGAGCTCCTGGCTCCACAAACTCAGCTACTCTGCTCTTCCACCACTGAGCCTTCCCTGGCCTTTGACCTCTGCTGATGGCAGCTTCTACACTTGTTGAGGCCTCCCCTCTAGAGATACCCTTGAAGGCTCAGCAGACCAACCTCTCCACCAGGAAATCCCCCATGCTCCCGTGCACCCCTATATGCGTCTCCCTGCAGGTACATGTTCTATGCTTAGATTTGGGGCAGTTTAATTTTATACATTGTGTTCCACCCCTAACGACCACAGAGTGAGCAGACTTCTTCATTCATTTTTCCCATTATCCTGTAAAGGAGGTCCACAGAACATGCTTCTCAACTTAAATTCCAAAACTTTATTTCCTTAGATAATGACTAACCAGAAAAGGCTAGGCCAGGCCACTCACCTATAGATTACAGTGTGTTGTCTTTGTTCACCAGAAGTCTATTGCTACAAATGTCCTGGATGCTGGAGGCTGGCACCAGCCATAGCATTTTCCCCAAAGCCACCTCATGGTTGATTTCGAAAAGGACCATGGAGACCAGTAATACTTCCAAAGAACACTTTCATCTCTGACTTCTTATGCATCTATTGACTGCATTGCCCGCCATATTGTATTGTTAGATCATCTTTTTAACTAGTGTACTCTTTCTGGAAGGCAGGCATTGCTCCTCTTACCTCTGAGTGACCTCTTCCTCCTGTACTTGCCTCCGTTTGGACATGTGTATTTGCCCTGTTCCCTTGGCTCACATGCCTGACTTTACTTCCATTTCCATCTAAGCTTTCTTTTCTGTTTATTCAGACCACTGTTTTTAAAACCTTCTCAATGGCCTCAATCAGCATAGACACAAGAACTACGATTATCATTTTCTGTGTCTGTTTTAAGTATGCACAGGTATTCATGGGAAACAACTCTTTCCACTGCAGGTTTGGTGCTTTTTTCCAGTTATTTCAAATGAACTTTTCTTTCCAAAGTGCAATATGCTGAACAAAACTCTTACCAAGGTCAGATGAACAGGATAGAATCTAAGAAAAAATAAGTTAGAAATCCTAAAGCAGCAGTCCATAAGGGAGCAAGGTGGCACACACAAATCTGCACTTGTTTTGTTTTTCTGTCTGGGTTCCCCTGGTTATGCCTCTGTGACAGCTTACAAACCAAGGCAGCTTACCTGCTGCTCCCAGGCAAGTGGCACACCCTTCATGGATCCCAGAGCTTTCCTGAAAGATGGGCTGGAGGGGCATCCTTCTGTGACTCCTGCACTTCCAGGCTCTGCTGTACACCTCAGCCCTCTCACCTAACTGTTGTTTTCTTTATTGTTTCAGTTTCATGCTCAGAGCTTCCAGATAACTCCCTAGAGACCTGTATTGCAGGGTTAGTGACAGTTTCCTTTATACTGACACATGCAGCTTGAAACATGAACAATAAGGATGCCTTGGCCCTCATCATTTTTTCTCATGAAACATACTTGTGCACATGTGGGTATGCATGCATTGTGTGTATATATGCACATGTGTGTGTGTGTCCTATGCACACAGTATATGCATGCATTTTGTACCAGTAGATAAGATGTGGCCAGATTCTGTGATTAGACTCATGCAAAGATATTAGGTCAGTGTTTGGCACATCATAAAAGAAAGAACAGAAAATGTAATGGTTGTATGAAGGCTAGAAATTGGTTATAAAGAAATAAATATTCCTAAACTTGAAGTGATTTTTCAAATATTGGGTCCACTTTTAGCTATTACTAATTTCAACCCCCCAATTTTAATCTAAGGGGAGTATTTCTCAAAGTGAATCCACCTGATGTTCAGAAGTATTACAAAAACTAAGGACATATTTAAAAATAAGTTGAATGACAAAAACAAAAATCTGTGAAATACTAGGTTAAATGCAGTAAAGATGTATTCTGTCTACTAGGACTTTGCTGAACTTTTAATCTGCTCAATTGTTTTGTGGCTCTCTAAAGGGAGGGGTCTTATATTATGGAACTTAGACCATGATTATTTAATCTTAGAAGACTTTTCTAGAACTAGTCTTAAAAAAAAAAATTAATACCACCCCCACCCCCACCCCCACCCCCACCCCCACCCCCACCCCCACCCCTGCCCCAGCCCCACTCCTTTGCCTTCAAACACTTTGGGAAATAGCAGAGAAAATCCAGAACTATAGAGTTTGGAAGAACGTGTACTGAGGAAACTCAGAACTTTTTTCTGCCTTCCCTGGGCTAGTAATCTCATGCTGCGGTTATTTGTTCCTTATGCAATAGCTCAGTTCTAATGATAATTTATGTCCAAGACTTTTTAAAGTCCTTTGTCTGAAATCAAAAGGTCAAAATTTTCCATAATGTTGAGCTCCCCGGGAGTACAGTGTCATTTCACAAGGGAAATTGTGTAAACTATAACTTTTCTTGTTTGTATATGTTCATCAGAAGCTAATGGACCAATGAGTTTCATGACTCCTTCAATCTATAATTTTATGGAGGATTAAAAGTGGGATATACAAATTTGCAATAAAACCAACACAATTTATGGTCGCATTTCCTATAAGAATTGTTAAGAGGCGATAATAAATCAGGATTGTTTCTCTTCGCGTGGCAACTCTTACAGTTGGATAGGAGCTATGGTGCTCTAGCCGAGCAGGCAGGAGCCATTATTATTCAAGGCCACCCTTACCTGGTCCTAATAACACCTTGTAGCAAAATTAATTTACTTTTAAAATTCCTGTTGCCATAACAACTTGGTGCAGCTGTTCATGTGACTTAATGAGATTCTAGAAGAATAAATCGTTTCAGAGAGAAGGCAGAGTAAATGAAGATCAACTGCCTTCAAATAATTTTGTTTAAGCGTCAGTTGATAGCTGAAGGAAAGACTTGCTGTGTAAGAAGAGGCACAGGCCTTTGTTGTCTGACTTCGTTTCTATTGCTCTTTAATCCCAGGGCTGCTTCTCTTTCTTTCTTTCTGTCTTTCTCTCCTTTCTCATCTTTTTTTCAGGGTTTCCTGAGGCAACTGTAAGATAACAACTTACAATTAAGTGGGTTAAGATAGGCTGAAATAAAATGGAGATTATTTTGTTAATATTAAAATATTAAGATCACTTTCTATGAAGGTAATTTTTTAAAAATTCTATGCCGTGTGTTAGCATAGCCAAAATAGATGCTATTTGGAATAGAAAATATGTCTGCACTGGATTTTACAAATATATTCTTCTAACAATTTTTGAAACTGTACACAGTCCTAAAATGTTATTAGTCAAGTAAAAAGCGGGAGGCTGGTCAGCCTTATATTGAGTCTCTCAAACATCAGTTCCCTTTCAAGTTCTCTAATCCATTCCTCCAGCTAGGGATCAAAAGTGGACCTTTAAACATGATAAAAGCATCTAAAGAGTTAAAAAAGGCTATCTAAAACTGAAGATCCCCAAAGTATTCTGAATTCTCTTTTATGCATAAGTCTGATTTGATGGTTTAATTTCTTGTCAAATGTAAAGATAAGAATACATGTCAATTGTTGAAATTTTGGAAAATGCTTGAAAGAAAAGATACAGAAAACAAAATCTTTCATAATCTGGAGAGAATCACATTCTAAATATAGGACAGATCATTCTGGAATCTAACCTATCTTTCTACTTAAGAATTAAATATTCTCCACAATACACCTAGTGGCACAGGGTTTTTTTTTTAACTTCTGAATATGCTTAAGATTTTCCCCAATAAAATGTTGTTTATGAGCATGAACATCTGCACACTCATATACATGCATATATATGCAAAGACAGAAAAGAGCAAAGGAGAGCCAAGGATGACAGGAAAGGAGAATATTGTATTTGTTGTGTGATAAATATTTTAGTCAACCTTCCTTATGAAACATTGAGATTATATCCACTTTTTTTGTTTTTAAAAAATAAATGATTTATTCTTATAAATAATCCTGCAGATATCAGTGTCCACAGATTTTTCAATGAATGTCTGTTCGTTCCTATGGCTAATTTCTTAGGGAATTCCTGAGTTAACACACAGGACCATACTTATGACTTTTGATGCACATTGCCTAATGCTTTCACAAAGACTGCACCAGACTTCATTTTCCCTGCCAAACCGAACAGGGTTCTTTCCTCTCCATCCCCTACTTAAAACTTGATATGATTATTAAAATGTCCTTCCCCAATTTGATAACTGAAAAATGAAGTCTCACTCCACTGCACTCTTGCAATTGTCCTCTAAACTTTCCTTGGGGGCCAGCACCGAGCCTCACTTTGGGAAGCTTCCAGCGGAGGCTGGATTTTCCCCAATCCACTGAGACATGAAGTTCAATATATTTGACATGGTCACTTCTGGCTCACACTCTAACCTCTATTGGTCTTCCATTTCTGTACATGGGGACCCAAACGCAAACTGTAGATACTACTTCTAATCATGTGTGTACACATAAACCAAGGCCAAGGAGGACAGCATTGAGAGGTACACACCGATGTGTTGACTTGGCTTTCAGAAGGTTGCGGAAGAGTTGGGGAGAAGATGTCCTTCCAATGAACACAAATTGAAAGAGAATATTTTACTTTCCTGTTCTTTAAAAACTTTGAGACCCTTGTTTGCTTTTTATGGCTTCTATTCTCTTTCAAATATCTCCTCTTTTCTTTTTAATCAATTTTAAGGATTCTTCCATTTCCTCCTATGTCCTCATGTACAATAAATGGTATCTGCCTACTCCATGTCCCATGCTCAGATCCAGACTATTATATATATTTAGAGTGCTTCAGTGCATTGGCTTCCGTAAAGGGTGATTTACAAACAATCAGTCAACCTCAGAACAGGGAAGGAGCAGGAAGAACATCTCCCCTTTCTTTTGAAGTCAACTTCCTTGGAAGCAGAAGCAGCTATATTCCTCAATAGTTCTCTTTTTCATGTCAGAGGTATAGAGCAAGCACACTGCCAATGATAGGAAATGGGGTCAAAGACAGATCAGTTGGGTAGAGCTGTACCAAGAAAGAATTTGGAATACAGAATCAAGACTCGTGTTGAGGCAGAGTTATCTAACGAAACAGCCCTCATGCAGAAGGTGTGATGTGGGTGGTCAAGACTCTGTGAAGATATTCTTATGTTGAGATAAAGACCAACTCCTAGTAATAGTTAACTACTGGTCCTTCTTCAGCTCAAAATTTCATACATAAAACTGTAAAGTAATTAGAATTCAAATATATTTTTTTTGGAAAAAAATTAAAAAATCATCTATACATGTAGATATATAGATTAAACCCAATGTTTCTGATGTGTTTCTCAGAATACCATTTCTTCCAGATATTGATGAATGTGACAAGAAAAATAAAAATGTAGATGATGTGCTCTGGTAGTCTTACAAATACTGGCAAATACTGGATTGGATGACATTGAGCACTTTCGTTACCACAGCACATGGGCTCTGAAAAAGTTGTCATGCTCCCAGACTTGTTGGACCATGAAGCTGCTTCCAGGAGAATCTTAGGGGGCTTAGTTTTCCACAGAAAAGACTTCAGGGAAAACCAGAGAGTGGAGCGTCAATGGAAGGCATGTTTTGGGCAAGGCCATATTGAGGATCACACTTAACACTCAATTCTTTTGGGAAACACATTTAAAAGACACCCAGCACTATGTGAGTAGGATACTTATTCTATAACTCAGCACAATTCTATTTAGTTCTTTTTATTCTGGTTGTTATCCTTCAGGGTACATGCTTTGACCTGGAGTATGAATTGGTCAATTCTGTAATGATCCATGTCACAGCAGTCATCTGTTATAATTATTTTGGTCATGATTTACTATTTCCTATTAATAACCACTCACCCAGGAAGTTAAAATATTTCACATACCTTGTATATTAAATATATTCTGTGATTTCTCCATACGTTGCTTTAAAATTGTTCAGTTTGATGGAAATGAGTTAATCCTTACCAAGTTCCCCTCACCCCCAAGTCAAATTTTGTTTTAAAATATCTCGTATAGCTCCCTGTATGTCAATGGAAAGAAAACAGATTTTTTTTCCTGATGTTTTGCTTCATAGTGTTTTATTTGTCTTATGTACTTTTCTCCACTTGCTATATTGGAAGTTAAAGCCAAATATTTACTCTTGTGTTGCAGCTAAGTTACAAGCAAGTGAAACACTACCATGATTTGGGGCCAGGGGGAACTCCGCCATTGGTGGAACTGGAATGTTACATATTAATTAAACCTAACTACGGGGGGGGGGGGGGGGGGGAGGAGACATTTCCCTTGTCCATGAATTTTATGACCTGATATTTGGACTTCTTGTGCTTGGGGCCACCTGGGGCCACCTGGGATTTCCCATATTCTCTGTGGAGCATATATCTTTCTCTGGCTGATGAATACCCTTGACTAGAATTAGCCCTGATACCAACACAACGGCCATGACCCCGTGACACAGTTGGACACAGAGAGGAAAATGGTGTGTCTATGATAAGATCAGTGGACTACAATGAGTCGAACTTAAAAAAATACTGCAGAATGCTTTACACTCCTGGGAGATTTGAAAGATACCCTACACAGGAAGAAAAGAACTCAGGTCACTCTTTTAGAGTTTGTGCTTAAGAGTAATCTGTCATGGCATTCTTGTTGAAAATGGGATTTCCTGAAGAAAGCTTAATCACAGAATCCACCAAAGCAGAGGAGCCCTGGCTTCACTCTGCCATATTGTTCCATGATTTGGGGCCAGGGGGATAAAATTAATAAAATTGGAAGCATGGGGTGTTTCCACGGAAACTGAGTGTTTTAGTCAGATTTTTTTTTACTGCTGTGACTTAAAGACCTGACCAGAACAATTGTAGAGGAGGAAAAGTTTATTTGGTGGCTCATGGCTTCACAGATCTCAATCCATAGAAGCCTGTCTTCAAGCATTAGGGCTCAGGTGAGGCAGAACATCATGGTAGAAGAGTGTAGCAGAGAGAAGTGGTTTATGTGATGAACAGAAAGAAGAAAGAAGGACTCCACTCACCAAATACCACATATACACCCCAAAGGCACTCCCCTAATGACTCATTTCCTCCAGCCACACCCTGCCTACATTTGGATAAAACTCAGTTAATCCCGATTGCTTTAAGGGTCTCATAACCCAATTATTACTCCCCTAAATTTTCTTGCATTATCTCACACATGAGCTTTTGGAGGAGACCTCACATCTGAACCATAACACTGAGCTTGGGAGGTAGATGTTGACCTCCAGGCTTGAAGATGACACTATACAGAGAGGCAGGACAGAGAAGCACATGTCCCCTTATCTTGTATTGCTCATAGAAAACCCAATGTTTTTACAGGGGGAAGTCACCCTAAGAGAGAGCCCACACTGAGGAGTGCAGAGGTAGACTAAGAAAGATTTGAGGGTCTCAAGAAGCTTGAGAATTGCAGGTCCTCATAAAGCCTGGCTCAAAGATGCTGTCTCTAATCTCTGACAACCTAATCAAGAACCAGCAATAGGAAGGCCATTACAGTGAAGGAGGGCACAGTCGGAAATAGAAAGTCAGACTATAAGCCAACATATATCATTTACTGATGCTAAATACAGGGAAAAAAGTTGATGAATGAGTACTCCATGCCTAAAAGTAAAAGGTAAGGGGAAATGAAGTGCTTCTTTCTAATTGCAAAGCCACTGGGAGAATGATACTGAACCCATCTATAGGATGGAGGAACTCCAGAATCTGTGTTACCTACCAAGCCATGGAGATCCTGAAGGAACTACTGCCCTAATTTCCTGGTGCTAATTTAATATCAGCAACTGAGTCTCAGAGAGACAGCCATGGGACAGAGATCTGTTTGAATTACTTAGACTTTGGAGGCTTAAGTAACATGCAGATTTATCCAACACACAGATTGTTGGGGAAGAAGTATGGCACCAGTCAGATTGTAGCTGGGCATTCAGTGATCATCATTTTTGAGGAAGCAAAATATGGTCTTTTGACTTTAAGGCAGGGGAATAAAAGAGAAAGAAGTATTTAACTATTGAAAGCCTGTTTTCCCCTTCAGTAGAAAAACTAAAGCCTTCTTATCCTGGGGAAAAAAAAAAGGAAAAAGAAAGATAAGAAGAGAGGAAATGAGGAGGAGAGGGGAAGTAGTGAGAAAGGAGACTTAAAGATATTAACGTGTTCTTTGAAAGGAAAGTGACCACAACACTCGGAGCAACCAAAAGATCTTTATTGCAGCAGTGCAACAGAGAGAAAAGAAAGAAGGAAAGAGAGAGAGAGTGAGAAAGAGAGAGAGGAAGCGCATGCAGGAGAGACAGAGAAAGCAAGAGAGATAGCAAGAGAGAGGGAGCAAGAGAGAGAGGGAGAGAGAGAGCAAGAGAGAGAGAGCAAGAGAGAAAGAGCAAGAGAGAGAGAGAGAGCAAGAGAGAGAGCAAGAGAGAGAGGGGCCTGGCAGGAGGGAGTTTTTATAGCCCAAATCTAATGGGGCCTCTGGGTCTGCAAGCTGCCTTGTTGGCCCAAGGGGCGTTGAGTGCTCAGCCTTGAGTGGGACTTGACACAAACAGGTGATAAAGGACCAGATAGAGGGGGGTTTGAGTGCGTGGGCTATCTTGCAGCCAACATCTGTTCAGCCTGCCCTGCAGACAACACAGTTCAGCCTGCTCTGCACCCAACATTCTTGAGATAAAATGTTCTGCCTCCCAGTGCCCCATCATGGTCTGTGTTAAGGGAGGAGTCATCTAAGGAGAAATGATTGAGAGATTCAAGACTAGAAAGAGAAGTCTAGGGAACACTCAGCATTTCATACGCTCCAAGAATAACAGATCCATAACTGTGAAGGAAAGATTTGCATTTTTGAGGATGAGAACAGTGGGTCTGTGTGATCTGATGACCAGAGAAGTGATATAACAGGAGAAAATTATGGGCAGTACCATGGATAGAAAACCTTGTCCAAGGACTTGAATCCAGCTAAGATTGGATTACACAATCTTGAATTCACTGAGATTCAGTGTCTATTGTTTTGTTGTAAATAAGGCTTAATAAAAGGAATAAATTGAGTGTAGCATATTTTCATTTGAACATTCTTAGACAAAAATGTCTAGCTAAGGAGTAAGCAATTCAGCTCTGCATCCCCAAGGTTTTTTTGTTTTGTTTTGTTTTGTTTTTAACAATTTCTATGGCTTAGGTATATCTATGATAGATAAAATCACTTTCTTTTAAAAAAATGGCTAAGGATTACTTATTTCAAGTTATGTGGTTGTTTGGGTCCTATGGATTAGAAGAAATAGGAGCAGGAAGTGGAAGAGAATATTTAAGAAAGGTGCTGAAAGTGTTCAGAAGCATTTTAAGAGTACCTCATACCTGGGGATTACTGGGAGTGTTTTAGTCAGCTTTGTCACTGCTTGAGACTGAAAGACCCAACCAGAACAATTTTAGAGGAGGAAAAGTTTATTTGTAGCTCCTGGTTTCAGAGGTGTCAGTCCATAGAGAGCAGGCTTCATTCCTCAGGGATTGAGGTGAGGTTGAACATTTTGGCAGATGAGTATAGCGGAGGGATGCAGCTCACATGATAATCAGAAAGCAGAGAGAGACTTAATTCTCCAGAAACAAAATATATACCCCAAGGCACATCCCCAGGGACCCATCTCCTCCAGCCACAGCCTACCCGCCTTCAGGTACCACTCAGTTAATCCCCATTAAGGAATTAATTCACTGGTTGGATTTAGGTTTTTATAATCCCATCCTTTCTTGCATTGTCTCACATATGGGCTTTTGGGGGTCACCTCACATCCAAGGCATAACAGGGAGTTTTCAAAATCATTACTTGGAAGGGAAAACTGCATCCTGAGTCTCCTCCAGTGGTAACCCTGGACCTAATTGCAGAATGTGGACAGTGTGTCATGGCAAGATGCAGGTTTGCCCCTCACCTACATTTCTTTCCCAGGTACCCATGAGTCAGTGTTGCCTTCCTCTTCCTCCAAAACCATCCTCTCCATGTCCTGTGTTCCAACCAAGGTAGATGACACAGTGAATAGTGTTTGGGCTTGTGCAATGTCACCACCTTGTCATGCCCAACTTGGCTTCATAGAGTTCTTTTTTTTCTCTTTCTCTGATAGCGACTGTTAAATGGCTTCATTTCTTACTGCAAACCAATTTATAGAAATGCAAAACCACTTTTATTTAATAATGTGTATTATCAAGACAGAACTACTGACTCATTCAAAGAAGTCCCAATCAAGTCCTATACATTACTTGAGTTTTCTATTTACTTATATTTTTTTCTCTCTGTGGAACTTGGAGAAATTACACAGCAACCTGGCACTTCACATTTTAGAAGAGGTTAGAGTATATTTTGGTTTATGGGCACAGGGCAGATTTTAAGGAAAGAGATATATTTTGTATTATAAAAAGTGATTTTCTAAAATAATAAAACAGACCACATTTTTAAGCTTGGAAAATGTTCAATCTTTTTTTTTTTTTTCCTAAACAGTTTAAAATGGATGTTGATTGTTTTGAATAATCATCCCTCACAGTTCACTTTACCAAATCACTTTACCCAAGGCAAATTTGTAATTTTTTCAATTTCACTGGACATACTGTATGATATTCAGAATACAGAGATTAATAAAAGCTCAGGGAAAATGATGCTAGAGTTTCTAATGGAGATTCCATGGTGATGCTGGTTTTTGCAATCATGGTGTTATTATTTATTGTTTTCCTTATAAAAAAGCACATGTAACAGCTCAAAGTTAACCACCTTGGTTTTATAGCCACTGGTCAGTGTTGAGAGGAATGCGCTGCAGGCTTCTGACACATTCTCCACACTTTTTTAGAATTGACAACATCAGGCTGAGAAACGCCGATTTTTCCAAGATGGACTGGTAAGAAGTCATCTCCTGCTTAATAACCTGACCTCTAGCTCTCCTTCACTGAGCTATGTCTCAGATTTGGACCGAAAATATTGAGATCTCAGACTATGATAATTCTCTCATTTTATTCAACTGCTCGGAAATTGTTATCTACACTGCTAATAGAATTTTTCAAAACGCCTTTCATTGGTACCAAATACTGCTCTCGTGGTGCAGCTGAAAGCAAAGTGTCCCCTCCCTATGGTTGCTGTTCTGTCCTGAAGGATCTAGACATGTTGCCTTTTAACTCTCAAACAGCTAAATGCCTTGCCACCCATCCACTCTTCTCAGCTCTCAAGGTGGAATTCCCTTGTCAAGAAAATCACCAAACCATTGTTCTTATCTGTGCACATCAGACTACACTATGGTAGCTTTTTAAAATCCATTAGATGTAAAAGATGGATTTACACAATCAAATGGGAGAGGGTTGCTACTATACTTTTAAACTGATCCTTAGTACAACACTGTGGGAAAAAAAAAACACACACACACACAGAATTATAATACAACATGTTGTCATGGTAACAAAGATACTAAGCTCAATGGAAGAAAAAAATGCTTGGAAAAATCAAAGATGTGAGTACAGCATTAAGATGACTTGATGATATATTGTTTGGATACATAAATCTGTGTATTTCTCTTGCTAGATCTTTCTTGCATTTTAATAAGGGACTTAAGTGAAATGGAAATTAAATTCACAAATTTAATTAAAAAAACAAATACCCTTTGTTCTAAAACTGGTTTCTATAGTATTTTAATTTTGAATGGCTCTCTCAGTGATCTAGTTTTCTGGAAATTTATTGTTCTTTTGATTTTGGCCTCTAGCTCATCGAAATTATTGCTGTCATTCCACTCATATTGGCAAGCAACTGCCCTGACTTTGCATTTTCTACTTAATTCTTGCTTTTATTAATCTTCCCCTGGTCTCTCGTGCATTTCTTCACTTCAACCACATGAAGCCAAACAAAACCTTTATGCTTATAAAACTGTGCTCAAGGCAGGGCCAGCAGCCACACTTCCCCCAAATGCATTAGTTGGTTTGCCAACTTTAATTAAGTAATTTATTTTGTGGTCCTGCATCTGTTCTTTACCTCTGAGTCCCACCACATTTCTCTAAATATAGCACGAAAGTACAATTGAACACATCTTCCAACGTCAGGCTCAGACCAAGCCCAACTATGGCGAAAGAATGAAAGGGTGCTTAATCAAGGCAAATGTGCATGTTCCCCTTCTGTGTATCTGCCATATTTTAAAGGAACAACTGATTCAAGAATTAGGTATAGCGTCACAAGGCATATTAATCCATTGTCACAGAAATCAGAAAACAAAATACACTTTGAATGAAAAAACTGAGTGTACTGCAATGACTCCTCAAATCTGATTTGGAAAGAATTCTAAAAATTATTGATTTTAAACCAATTTTAAGTTATTGATATTAAAGGGTGACGTTAAACATGTTTAACAAATGGGGTTGGTATATTTCCTTTGACATAGAAATATTTATCAGACCTATTTTAACTAAGGTCAGACTTACATAAAATGAAATATACAAACCTTAAATGTGTAATTCCATATACTTTGATAAATACATATGTCCATAATCAGTTCCCCAATTGAAATAGGAGACATATACATCACCCCAAAAACTCCTCTCCTGGGCTCTTCAGGTACATTCCCAAGTCCTACTGGCAACAACTATATTGATTTATATCATCAGGTTAGTTGCTGGTTCATGCAGTTCAATATAAATGAGATCATGCACAGTGTTTCCATTGTGTCCACCTTCTTAGATCAACATGTTTTTCTGACTCATTCATGTAGTTGCATGTATTAAAAATTCCTTTGTTTCCATTTCAGTTAGTATTCCATTCTGAGATTATAGTATATTCCCTGTTGATGAGAATTTGCATTGTTCTCAGTTTGGGGTCATTATGAATAAAATACTACAAAAATACTTATTTTTAGAGACAAAATTCTCTTGGGTAAACACCTAAAAATGGCATTGCTGGTTCATAATGTAGGTATGTGTTTACAAGAGCCCACCAGTTTTTCAAGGTCATTGTCCTGCTTTACAATCTTACTGTTGATCTGTTCTCATGGGTCTTGTTTTACTATATTTGCAGCTCATTGTACCTTTACTTTGCATTTTCCTGATGACTAATGTTGGGGGATATCTTTTTCTTTATTGTTGTTTCTTCTTTTACATGGATGTCTCCTTGTGCCCATTGTAAGGTGGTGGAGATATTCTCTCATGTTTCCTTCCAGGAGCTTCCTGGTGGGACCTCATCTGATTGTCCTTGGTACGAGGTAGTTTTCAAGGTTCATCTTTTGCCACGACCCTGTCTGCTGTGCTCCTCAGCACTGCAAGGGGAAAGGGTCTCCATTCCATGTTGAATAACACCTTTTTGAGGATCTATTCTAGAATTTCTGTTCTGTTCCAACAATTTATTCTTTATCCTTATACCAATAAGTGACTGTGTTGGATACAGCAGCTTCACCAGTCTTGAAATCTGGTTGAGCCTTGAAAATTTCTTCTTTAAGCAAATATATTCTTGAATTTAAAAGTCAATAAGCATTTTGATATAAAGAAATAACATAAATAATGCACAGGTAAGTTTATACATTAACATAAATGTAGGGCAAAGGAAGAGACTATAAGTAACTGTGTTTGTTATGGATACATAATGTTTTGAAATGGGGGAAAGAGTCTTACACTTTTGATCTCATGTCTTGTTGAAAATATAGTATCTGTTTCTTTTAAATTGACTCATGGAAAGTGTTTATGATGAGATTCTGACTCCTTTTTCTTCATTGCTAGACCATGTTAACAAAATTCTGTTTTAAAGAACTTTTCGCCCAATAAATTTACCAATTTTCCACATATGAGTTGAAAGAAAGAAGATAGAAACTGCTATTGGTGAGCACTTCATCTGGCTCAATGCTTACAGATTTACCCTTCAATGAGAAGATACCATTGACTCAAAGAGGATTGTTGACGTGTTCAAAGTCACATGGTCAGTAAGAGGTGTAATTGGGATGTGCTTTTGGCATTTCAAAGTCCACTCTGTTTTGTAATCCATATTCCTTCTTAAGTTAAACAAAAAGACTTACCCGACATAGGTTCATAGAAATTGAGAAAGAGAATGCTGTTGGTATTTGTCCACAGGTTTCTAAGGCTGATTAATGGAAATGACAAGGACAGTTTCTGCAAGACCTTCTCCAGGTTCACTGAGAAGAGAGATCTGAAGTCAGCTTTGCTCACCAAACACCCAGGGACCTGCCTCAAACCTTCAGTACCTGCAACAGCAACATCATCCATCTTAATTCACAAATCTGCTCAAATATATTAAAGATCAGTCATCCTGGCCCTTGCTCTTAAAGGCATGAAGAAAATTCTTTAACATTCTGGAAAAAGACTTGAATTTGGCCTCCAAAGTCTGAGTTAAAGAATTTTCAGGGTGTGATTACACAGCCACTGGGAGAAGTCTGACATTATGGGATACTGGAAGGCCAATGACAAGGTTAGATGCTCCCAGATGAAAAAGAAAATAAGACCTTGACAGAACACCAGGGAAATACCACACCGATCAAATACTTAATGAATCAACTTCCCAAAGAAGCTAGGCTGTAAGCCTTTTTCTCTCATCCCAGAAGTTCACAACATTTTAATTCACAAAATAGAAACAGACAGGGAAGGACATCCTCATCTTTCCATGACCAAAGGCACCGATGCACTGCGCATGTGCTCTGCTCCTGATAGAAAAGATGCGGTGTCCTTCATCCTGGGGGAGGTCAGGTCTCTTCTTGATGGACAAGACCTGAGCTGCTCACTACTCGGGGTGCAGCTGCTGCAGTGATTCCCACCCTCTTCTGTGCAGACAACCCCCTCTCTTCACAGGGTCACCCCGGGAAGCCAGAGTACCTGTTCTTACAGCGCAACACTGCCTTGATGCAACCCCCCTCTACTTATCACGCTTCTCTTCTGTCTTGAGTTTACCTGCTGTGACCACTGTTCACCTTTGTCTCTGGCCCCTGCCACATCATCCTGCACCTCCCACTGCCTTCCTCTATCCACGTGGCAATGGCTTCAGGTTTCACCTGAGTGCTGACAGCCACCTCCATCTCTCTTTCTCCAGTGTGGGATGCTGGGTGTTTTGTTCCACGAAGATGAGACAGATGTTCTGTCTTGGAGTTGAGCTTCGGAATGTAAGTTAAGTCATCTTAGATGATAAGCTTCTTGAGGACAAGATTTGAGCCTTATAATCTTCTTAAAGTCTCACTGCCTGGTATTTTTGTACCCCACACTCCCTACCTCTATTCTGTATTTAAAACAAAAGTTTATCGTGTCTTTATTAAAAAAAAAATATGAATGTTCTTTTTTAAAACATGCCTTTCCTTTAAGCATGTGGTATTATCATGGATACTACGTAAAAATAATTTAGGAAAAATGACTTCAGATATAAAAAGTTAATGAACTTTTTCTCAGTGTTTCTAAATTTAACACTGACTACCCTGAACACAAGCTGTTTAGAATAACCAAACAGCCCCAGCTGTTTTTCCCCAGAGTCCCAACAGTAGTGCTCTTATTGGACCAGTCCCCCATCCAGGCACCAAATCTTGCTTGCTGTTTTTTACTGTGTCTTTAACTTGCTCGTAATCCCATCTTTTAAAAAAAATATATCTGCAGCTAATTTTGTCATTAATTCATGGTTTTATGAGCTCAACAGAAGGATTATTTTGGATTTGCTAATCCTCAGTCGTGTCAGGGACTGCCAATTATTTACAATCCTTATGTATCTATGCATACTGACCCACAAAACATGGCTTGGAGCAAGCCTGGTAGTAGCTGCATGTTTTTCACAGGGGTTCTAGTGGGCACCATGCTCAGATTTGACCACTGAAAAATTTTAACTTTGTTTCCTATGCCTTTGTCAGGTTTGGTTTCCTCTTTTAGTTCTTCTCTGTGCCATTTTCACAGAATCACCCTCTTCTTTATTTCACTCATAATCTGACAACTGCAGAGGCTTCTCCCTTATGGTTTGAAAATTTTCAGGGCACTCCAATATGTTCATGTGGAAACTTAACTTCCAATCACACTATTGGGAAGTGTGACCTTTGGGTGGGTCACTGAGTCACGAGGGCGCCACCCTCAATGAATGAGGTTAGCATCTTCATACAAGGGCTCCACTGAGGGCCCTCTTCCCCCTCCACCATGGCTGTCTAAAGTGACAGTATTCCTCCCACAATAAGCAGCAGCCCTCAGCAGACACCAACTGCCAGTGCTTTAATCTTGGACCTCCTAGCTGAGAAATACATTTCTGTTCTTTTATGAATTACCCAGCCTCAGATATTCTGTTACAGAAACACAAACAAGGCATTCTCGTTGCTTTTCTGTTCATGAGTCTTCATATTTCTGTATGCCCAAGTTCAATAACAGAAGCTGCAGCACGGGGTGCACTAAGCTAAATATACCTGAAGACACTTTTTTTTTTTTTTTTTAATCCTGCACAATGCATTGCTTTAAAAATGGGACTTACTTGTTAACATTTAAAAAGCATACCCACATAACGTGGAGATTTTGTTTCTTTTGAAAACCTGGCAATCTAGGCCAGTATTTCCACAGATCAATAATTGACAGGATTATCGTAGCAGCTCTGCCGTTTCTGGAAGCGAGAAGTCCTGGGCCTGCTCTGAATTCCACTAGGACCTGGCTGTGATTTCATTTTTCTTTTACCTCCTGACCCTTCCAGGCATCTAAATTTCTGAATTTTAGTTTCTGCACTTTTCCATTCCCACTTGTACTTCCTTGTGCCCCAGTATGCTGCCCGGGACTTGGTACATAATGACTCCATGAACAAATGCAGGGATTGCTCTGCATGTATATTCTGGCTCTAGTCCTAATTGTCCTATAAATGCTTGAATTTGGAAAGAGTCACCTCCTCATTCTGTATGCCTTGGAATGCCTGCTTCCTCATCATCATAAGCTGAGCATTCTAAGCCATGAAGGCTCATACAGCCTGCCTTCATTTGGGTAAGGAAGAAGGCATCTTCTACATGCAGTGTTACTAAGAAAGTCTTCCCTGCTATGAAGTAGTTATTTCTGTGTTACACTATCATATGTCCCCTGGAGATTCCAGCCACCTGGGTTTTTTGGTGTGTCTCTATGAGTAAGGATCAAGAGGTGTATTTACCCCAAATGGAATTACCTGGTAATCACTGTCTCTCTTTTTCTTACTTATCAAATCGAACATCATGGGAGGGAAAGAAATGTATGTTCATTCGGGTTGTGCTGATAGGCATGATAGCTTCCGGATATTCATTTCTATACTCTATTATCCTGAAGTATAAAAAGTTGTAGAACCATATACTTCATTTATGAAAAATAACTTTCTAAAATTTTCCTTTCCATGAAAGAAGGTTTGAATTTATTTTGAATTCATAAGATACATGCCATTTTGGAGACACTAAAAGTTAATTTCCCTCTACTGTTTACTTCAGGGGCATGCATGTGAGTATCTTTATCAATTGCAGAATTCAGGAGTTTGACATTTACCTCCTTATAATAATACTATTTTTCCCACAGAAAATGCAAACATTTTTAAAATTTCCAAAAATGCCCATTTAATTATGCATGGCCTGAAAGCCATTTTTTATTAGGTTAAGCTCTGAGGGCTGATTAAAGTCGATAGCTGGCACCCATTAGGTTTTTCTTAAGCATTGGCTGACGTGAGAACAGAATGCCTAAATTGCCTAATAGGAAAGAATTATAGATTACTGCCATACAATCAGCAAACACACACATGCATATTTAACCTTCAGAGAGTCAATGTTCTGTGAGGAAAACACTACCTCCCTTGGTAAGAAATCCTATTACTGTAATGGTGTCAATCTGCCTTTTCCCTAATAACTCAATAAAAAGCATGTTTCTTTTGTAAACATTCCAGATGAATTTCACAAAAGAATATCAGGTTGAGTCAACAAAAAAGTTGTAAGAAGACTAAGTAGCAAGCACTAATCCCCCTTCGCTCCTGTAAAAAGCTGCCCAGTCATGGGACTGGCAGCTTTCCTACACTTACCTAGTTGGAATCTCTGCACCATTAGGGTTCTCCCAGCCAAAGGCACAGATACAAGTAAAACAAAGAAACACAAAGCTATTCAGCACTAAGTGAATGCTCATCCCATCCAACCCCTGTTCCCCAGTTGTAATCACTCAATAAGTTTCAATGAGTCATACTTTACAAATAAGTTTTCTGCTTTCTGGAGACACCATGGGACATGGCAGAGTGTGGCAAGCCAGCAGTTGTAAATGAGACAGGGAATGCCCCACCCTATCTGGGCCCATTGACAGAAGCTTATAGGATTTACCGAAATTCTCACTCAGAAGATTGACTCTGCAACTATATTTGAAACTGGTTATAGACCTGAGTGTCACAGCTGGAAGATGTCTCAAGTATTATTTCATCTGATTGTTTTTAGCTTTTTTGTTTATCTTGCTTTTTTGCCTCCAGAAAAAAATTCTTGCTTCCAATACAATCATAAGCAAGGCAAAATTCATGAAAAGAGGATAGGGTGGGGGCTGGGGATGTGGCTCAAGTGGTAGCGCGCTTGCCTGGCATGCGTGCGGCCCGGGTTCGATCCTCAGCACCACATACAAACAAAGATGTTGTGTCCGCCGATAACTAAAAAATAAATATTAAAATTCTCTGTCTCTCTCTCTTTAAAAAAAAAAAAAAGAGGATAGGGTGGGGAGAAGTATGCCTCTGTACCATGCCTTCCCTGGACTGTGGTGTTCCATTCCAGCTCAGAGGACTTCGCAAAGCACATTTTATAAGTGACTCTACAGCCCAATTTTATGTTACAGATATAATAATATGTTTTCCAGAAAGGAAAAGACTTTCTACAGCATATTTTTTCAACTTAAAATAGGTTATGCTGCACTGACAAGTTCATCTTGAAACATTACGACCAACGTTTATTTTTTTTTCTTAGAGGTCATTCACTTTAGGTACGGATTGCTGTCCAGGATGTGAGTCTCTGAGATGTGAATCATTGTTCTAACCACTTCCCATGGTCTCTGTTCCCAACACTAGCCACCATGGTCAATGCTGGGGGAAGGAGGAGATTAAGAAGTGGCACAAGGCCTGTTTATGGTCACTGCTGCCCACATTCACTAACCTGACCTTTTCATGGAGCCTCTCCTAACCACAAGGGGGCTAAGAAGAGGATTTTGTGTGAAGAAGTAGTAATAAAGGGAGATTCAGACAATTCATGGTGGTGTTTCTGCTACAAGGAATCACAAGGCTAAGCAGAACTGGTGCTGGGAAGGGACTCTGCACTCTTGTTCTAGTACTAATGTGGTGTATATCTAGGTATTCATTTGTCACATTCTAGAGATACATGTCTGTGCTGTGTTGGATGCTCTGCCATGATAGACTTACACAAATTCATCTTGCCCTCATCATTGTAATTTAGAATGGCAGCTTGTTTTAGAAGACAAAGTTCAATTCTGCAAACAATGGATACTTTGAATGTGCTAACATGAAACAGAAATTAATTAATACACTCAGTTAATAAGGACTGGAAGTTTAAACATTATTTTAAAGAATGAATCAGGTTATCAATTCAAGCATATGTAACACTGTACATAACTTATTTGAAGATTAAAGTTGAAATTGAAGGTAAAAATGCATCCCACATTTTCAAGGAGTGACTTTGCTCAATTTTGATAGGCAAAGAGATCTGAAGGTTGGGTCACTGTCATTGTAACGTACAGGTAAAGAGGAGAGCCTTAGTCTTTAGAAAAGGTGACTTCTTGTCCCAGGTCTGGTGCCAAGTACTGGGATGACCCCATAAGGGTCATTTAACCCTCCCTTTCTCTTTTCTTGGGATAAAAACAATCATATAGGTTTTATAATCAATTTGAAATTACTAATAATTATTAGAAAAATTAAAAGGATAAAAATTAAAAGGATAAAACTGGCTAACATTCTAGCATATTTCCCTTTATTTATGTAAGTTTGTGTATATATGTTTTATATATGTACACTTGAATAAAATTGAGTCTTACTTATGTAATGTTACATTTCATATATTTTACTAAATATAAAAATATGAAAATAGTATATCCATGCTCTTAAATATTATTTGAATACCCAATGTTACATTTTAATAGTAGGATAGAATCCTGAAGAGGCAACATATCCTAAGCTACTGAATCATTTTCTTAACTTGGAGCAAATAAGAAATTTATATTTCTCAGTATTTGTTTATATAATTCTGCTGGCAACATTCTTGTACATAAATTTTGTGTACAACTCTGATAATTTCTTCTGAAGGTATACTGGAATTATTATACTATACTTAGTGTGAAAGGCATGGATATGTTTAATATTAATATTATTTATTGACGTTACTAAATTACACTGAATATATTACAGCACTATATATTTTTTTTAAATTTTCTTTGTAAAATAATTTAATAGCTTGGCATGGTGGGCATACACATAATCCCAGCCACTCAAGAAGCTTTCGAGTATTAGGCCCGCCTAAGCAATTTAGTTAGACTCTGTCTCAAAATAAAATTAAAAATTTCAAAAAGGGTCTGGAGATGTAGCCCAGTGCCCTTTGGGTCAATCCTCAGCAGCACAAGTCATAATAACAATAATGATTTTATGTAGAATTGTCCTGTCTTTTAAATTTGATTTTTGATAATCAAAAGGATAGACTATCATATAATCAGTGGCTATCTTGCATTTGGCTTGTTAATTGTTTTCTTGATCTTATTCTCATTTCTGTAGTGGCTGTCTCAAGATTTTGTGTTCATTGAACAAGTTCACTTTAAATTAATAGTTTTAATTTTCACAGTCTTAAATTCCAACTACTGACTCCATCAAATGGTGATAATCACAGAGGTCTTGCCTCTTTGGTGGAGATTGCAAAGACAGAATGAGAGAAAGACGTAAAAATGTTAAGAAAGCAAATTTAAGTAGCAATGTCAAGTAAAACAACAGTGCAAAAGCAGTGACTATATATGATGGTACTAATAATTACTGTTTGTTGATGTTTACTACAAAAATAGGGCTCATGTTATACATACATTACTGAAGGCCTCTGTAGAATAGGTGATATTAATCTCAGTTTTCAGATGAGGAAACAAGATCAGCAAGACGCAATAACAATGGTCCTGTGATTGGCATGTTGTGGAGCCCCAATTCAAATCCAGTTTCCTTGGCTTGCTCCAGTACCCACACCCTTAAGCACTGTGCTCCTTGTAGCAGGATAAGCCACTGTGCCCACCAGGATTCAGGATGGCTGCAGGATTGAACTTCCAGGACCCCCCAAGAGCCATTGCAATCCTTCCAAAATCCTCATCATAAACTTCATCTCAATGTTCTAATCCCTCTTCTTTCATCTCTCTTCCACAGAAATGAATATTCTGCACCAAAGCTAGAAAAGTCAGATATAATTACAGGGGAGAAATGGACTACCTAATTAAAATATTATATCATGTACAGTCTTGGGGAAATTTCTGAAATTATTTTCATTTTGTGCTAGGCATAAAAAAATAGAAAGAAGCAACAGGGAAGACTTTGTCATGTATGAAGCATTTCAACAATTCCCATCTTTTCCTCCTTATTGAAATAAAGCTTTTAATGACCCCCCACAGCCATAAAGATGGGTTCACATGGTGCAAAACCCCAGAAACCAGATAAATATCACGGTTCCCAAGCCCGGATTTTGCAAAGAGGGGCAACTAGGCTATTCCAGGAAAGCGGATATTAGAACCACAGCTGGCATGTTCAAATTACAATGTCTTGCTGTTATTCTCTATTTCCTTTTATGGTAGTGAGAAGGCAGAGTACAGATGTGAACACCCCATGGCTCAAAATTGATGTTTCAGAAAGAACTCTTTGGAATTTGTCTCTTTGAGCAAACAATATTATTTTGGAGGGAGTTTTTTCTTAGACGTTGCACTTACACTGTCTTTAATTGATAGGTTAAAGACCTCTTCCACCAAAAATGCCATTCTGAGAGGGGTGGGTGCTGGGGTTCCATGTCCCAGACAGACTCAATAGAAGGCAAAAGCACTCTCTGTGGGTGGGTGGTGCTAAGCCAACCTGAGAATCCAAGACAGAATCCTCAGGCTTCAGTAGATCCTTTTCTACTACTTTGGGTCAAGTCCTGAAGAGCAAGACTAGCTATGCCCATTGTCAGCAAAGGGAAAGTCCAGGCCATTGTGGTCAATTCAAATTCTGTAAGTCAAACCCCATTTGAATGCATTCTTTGATGCATCAAACATTTATTAAGCACTTGTAATGTGCCAGGCAGCTTCCTTTCCACGATTTTAATTGCAACTCTAGAAATTTATGTAAAAATCAAGTATTCATACTGCTTGCCCAGAATGCTTCCAGAAATTTCTTCTAAAGACATGTCAGAGATGTACCTGAATATTTATTACCAGGATCAAGGCATTACTTATTTTTAAATATCACATTCACTAAGTTACCAAGTTGCTTGATTGCTACTACATTAATCAAATAATTGATTAGTTGGCTATATTGTTAACCTTTAATGAACGCAAGGGTTTTGTTGATAGTAGAAAATTTGTAATTTCTAGACACTCTTTTTGAGTTATTGGAGAATTGGTGCCATAGTTAACATTCTCCATAGAGAAGAAAATAGTTTTTACTCTTGGGAATTATTTTATGTATTTATTTATTTCTCATATACTTCTTTCTTGACCATAAACATCTCTGTTTCCAAAATTTAAAAATACAGTCCACTCTTCATTAAGAAACACAACTCCAGCATAAATAAAACAAAGGACAATTTTGTTTCAATATTGATGTAGTTCTGATTTCATTTTGCCAATTTGGCAAAGAGAGTAAATTTTTCTTACCACAGATTCTGATACATAGAGATCTCTTTATCACATTTAAGATTTCTTCATATTTAATCTCCAAGAATTCTAAGGTAAGATAAATGGAGAAGGGGAATGGAATATGGTTTTAACTGTTTTTGCTCTTTTCATTGTTCTAGGGGAAAATACTGTTGTGAAACTCACACTCCAGTTTCATTATCTTAGTTGAAATGTAATTGCTGTAGACAATTTTCCCATAAATTCAGTTCTTCTTTAGACAGTCAATTTTCACATTAAAAAAAAAAAAAACTAGAACATTTCTTTATGAAAAGAGATCCATAAGATCCTTTAAGGATCAATTTTCATATATTGAAATCTGGGATTGATGTTATTTGTATTCAGAACAGATGGGATTCCTAATGCAAAGGCTGGTCCTTGACTTACTTACGAGAGCTGCTGGTCTTTGAGTGGCCTGTCTACAAACAAGCATCCTAGGCTTTTTCTTTGTATCTGAACTCTGCCTCTCTGCTTGATTATCTGACATCCTCAGCCCCTTGCTGCTGGAGATTTGCAAACTCTCTCACTTCCCTCCACCACTTTGGTGGCAGGAGTACACTTAATTTTTATTTTAGGAAAAAAATTATTTATTTGCTCCCAATTTGAGGGAACTGATATGCATATGCACGCATTTACATGCACACATGGAGATGCACAGATGTACACAGAGCCCAGGGAAGGAGGACTCTTCTCCCCACATCTAGAACACCACCAGAAGGAACTGTTTTATGTGCTCTCTGACTTGAAACTCAGACTTTATATTGATAGAGAAAAAAATGTGATGAATGATGAGTTCTTTAAAATTATTTGAGGCCAACACTGTTTTGAGACATATTTGATCACTTTAGCGAATGGGTTATGATGTTAAACAGGAGAACTACATTTCTCTACATCAAGACACACAATAATGGAACCCAGGTCCTAACAACATGACAAACATCAGTCTTGTCCTACATAAGAATGTGTCCTAAGATAGAGAAGCTTATATGTGTATCTGTAGGATACATATTTTATAGTACTTTTTTAAAAAGCTCAGTTTCTTGCTGTAGGATATGCTGGAAACCTTAAGCCTCTTATAACTGGTGAATGAGAAGTACACAGTTGCTATAGCTCACATCCCCTTCAATTCAAGCTCCAATCTCAACTGGGTGACTCAGCCAGGTGGGTTGGCTATCTGGCCCTCATTCTCTGAAATCTGAAATGAGAACAAAAATGAAAATAGGCATGGCAGGATTGGGGTAGTAAATGGCATAAAACCAAAAGATTTATTTATAAACACAGATTCATCTCACTATGATGCTTAGGTGATTTTATGACAAATGGTAACATGATTTAAGTAAAAAGAGACTTGTTCAATATTGTATCTATTTATTTTCTTCATTTATTTGTTGTTTTCATGAATTCTATCCTTAGCAGCCCTCCAGATTGGGGCATTCAGCAATCTTAGAATGTAAAATCTTTCTCATAGCATGTAGAACTGCAGGTTTGTTGGTTGGCTGGTCCTCTTCCTGTACTTAGTGACATTCTTCTACAGTTAAAACCACAATCAGGCTTCCAAAAAGCAAAAGAACAAGAAGTCAGGAGAGAGATGAAGACAGCCCCCATATAGCAATGGCTAAAGTTAATGAAAATAGGTAGAATGTTTCTGTTGGCAATAAAGCTTAACTCCTAAATAATAAAAGTCCAAACAGCTTGGAACAGAATTTCCATTATATATTTAAAAAAATACATAAAACAAAGCAGGCAGGGAAATATATTCAAGGACATTTATCATGACATTGCTTATAACAGCACAAAATATGAATGGGCCATTCATACCCAATAATTGGGATAATGTATTATGTTCATACATTGGAAAGTTGCATACCACTAAAATTGTTTCAGGAGTAATATCTATTGATGTAGAAAGCCATTCATGTTTACTAAATAGAAAACAACATGAAAAAGTAATTCTGATTCCAGGAACTAAGCATGTGTATTCAATAGCCACAGCAGTGGTCTTTGGATATGGGGTTATTGGTGTGTGTGTGTGTGTGTGTGTGTGTGTGCTTGTGTGTGTGTGTGTGTGTGTGTGTGTTCATGTGTATGCGCTGCACTTTTCTCTTGGTTTTATAGATTCTTCAAGATGAGAACAAATAATTTTAAAAAACGCAATCTGACAGACTGCATTCGTTTTCTATCAGTTCTGTAACAACACTAATTTAGTGGTTTAAAGTAACACAGACTTATTAACTTACAGTTCTGGATATCAGAAGTCCAACAGGGTTTCAGGGGCTGTAATGCAGGTATTGGTAAGCTGTATTCCTCCTCAGTTGGAGAATTTCCTTCCTCTCCTTCAGCTTCTAGATGTCACTTGCACAGGAGGATCACACCCCTGCCTCCATCTCGTACCAGCAATACCACATTTCTCTGATGGTTCTTCTAACTTCACATCTTCCTCTGGACATAAGTTGTGGAAAGTTCCCTGATTTTTAGAACTTATGCAATTACCTGGGGTGGACCTGGATGACCCAGCCCCATCTCCCATTTTGAGGTCCTTAATCACTTGTGTAGTTTCCAGGGATGAGAAAATGTACCTTTTGAGGGGATTGTCATTTTGACTATAAAACAGACATAGCCTATTAATAAAGGAGTTGGTTTGTTTATTATTTTTGTGGTTCTGGGGATTAAATCCAGCACCTCACGCAAGGCCAGTGCTCAACCACTGAGCTACATCCCATTCCCAACTTTAATTGTATTATTGATAGTCGGGTTTCATTCTACCATATTATTTTATAATTTCTACTTCTCATGCTTTTGAGTTTTTATTGGATTAATTCTTGTTTCTACTCAACCTGTTCTATTAACTTAGTCGTGTCACTTAATTTTTAAAATTTATACTTCTTTATTTTTCCCCTAAAGATCTAACATTAGTTTCTCTCTCCTCTTCAACAAGAGCATAGGATTCTTTAACTTAGTCTCTAAGTTTCACTCTACCATCTCTTGGTTATTATTTTCTTAAATTTAATTATAGTGTGCTTTTATACACAAATAGTTGTCATCATCTTAATCATTTATTACTCAGTAAATGATAATATAGACTGAACCAAACTCTTCTTGTCTTTATTGTTCACTATTGGTTTGAATTCACATCTTATTTTTACTCATGAGTCTTTATTTTTTATTGAAGAACATGCTTTATTACTTTTTTCTGTGAGGAACTGTGGGTAGTAATCTGCCTTATCCCTTGGATGTCTGAAAATATATTTATTTCTCCATAGAATTCCAGTTATTTATGGTTTCCAGTTATCTTCTCTTAGCATCTAGAAGATCTTCCTCTGCCTGGTGCATCCTTTATTTCTGCTAAGAAATTAATAGCTAAAATCATCTCAGTGTTTTTATCTTTTTCTTTGATAGATTGTTGCAATTGTATAGATGATATGCCTGTTTTTATAATATATTCTAAATTATAATCTTTATCCTCATACACTGTATTTTCACATTGATGGACAACAATATAGATTTCAAGATTTTATAAGTGCTCAGTAAGTGATATGAGTTTTCTACTTGAGGAATCATGAGTTTTTTTCAATTCTGAGGATTTTTGACTTATTGTCAGTTTATATATTGCCTCCTCCCCTATTTTTCTAGTTTCCCTCAATTAAAAGTTTGTCACTCAGTCTTGGGCATCCCTTAACATTTGCGTTATCATCCAGCGGGTCATGACCTGTGTTCTAGGTTCCAGCCCCAGGTGTGTGCAGCTGTCTTCTTCACAACCCTGGAAGTTTTAAGGTAAATAATTCTACCTTTTAAGGTAAATGATTCTTTATCATTCCTGCTACCGTTCAGTGGATGTGCTTTCTCCTGAATATTAGATGTCCTTATGAAGACCATTTTTAGATTGCTCATTTGCTTCCTTTCTCCACTTATAATGTTTTTATTTATTTGTTGATCCTTGTCCTTGGAACTATTAACCCCTCTCTGTATTGCCTTCCTGGTGGGGGACCACTTGTGTGAATACTTCCCCCCACACCAGTGAATCTCCTTCTCAGAGACCTACCTGGGAACATGACCCTGATTCAGGCCTGGGAACATGGCTGATCAGAGCCAGCACAGAGATGGTAAAGATTTAAACCCACATCCACTAAAAAATATCTCTGTTTCCATCTTCCTCCAAACATCCATGTGTTTGGCCACAACATCAGGAAGCTGGGCAAAGACATTTCAGTGCTGTCATGGGCTCAGTTCAAGTTTGTAACCAACCGCTATCCTGCAGAAGGAAGCTCAGTTCCATCTTCTTGCCAGGTCTGGGAAATCTATAAAAAGGTCATAACTCAATCCTGAGCACCAAACTATGGTATCAGGTTTCCATGAGCCACAAGCTGGGTAACATAAGTCTTGTTTTTAATCCACAGATGTTGTTCTTTTGTTTATTAATATAGCTACATCTTTCTAAGTATTATCTACTATGGTTGTCTAAAGATTCTATATACATATTAGATATATACTGTAACTACAAAAGAGGTCTAAAAAAAGGTTAAAGTATTTTAAATTATATTATATAGAGATAAAGTACAAAAGCAATATAATAATGATAACAATAGTGAAAATTAACATTAAGAAAGTGTTATACAGATTTAATACAATTCCTAATAAAATTCCAATAATATTCTTCATAGAAATAGAAAATGTAATAAGGAAATTCACTTTGAAAATAAGAGAGCCAGAATAACCAAAGCAATCCTTAGCAAGAAAAGTGAAGCAAGAGGCATCACAATACCAGATTTTAAGCTATACCACAAACTATAGTAACAAAACAGCATAGTACTGGTACCAAAACAGACATGTAGACTAGTGGTACAGAATAGAAAACACAGAGAAAAACCCACACAAATGCAGTTATCTCATACTAGACAAAGACGCCAAAAACATTCACTGGAGAAAAGATAATCTTTTCAACAAATGGTGCTGGGAAAAATGGAAAGCCACAAGTAACAAAATGAAATTAAACCTCAGTCTCTCACCCTGCGTGAAACTCAACTCAAAGTGGATCAAAGACTTAGGCACAAGAACAGGTACACTGTACCTACTAGAAGAAAAAGTAGGCCCAAATCTTCACCACATCAGCCTAAGATCTGACTTCCTCAAGACTCCTAAAGTGCAAGAAGTAAAAATCAAGAATCAATAAATGGATGGGATGTATTCAAACTAAGAAGCTTCTTCTCACCAACAAAACCAAACAAAACAAAAAGTGAAGAGAGAGCTTACAGACTGGAAGAAAATCTTTACCATCTTTACCACATGCACCCCAGATCAAGCATTAATCTCTAGGATATATAAAAATCTCAAAAAATTTAACACCAAAAAAAAAGCAAATAACCCAATCAATAAATAAGTTAAGGAACTTAACAGACACTTCATAGAAGAAGAAATAGAATCTATCAATAAATATATGAAAAAAATGTTCACCATCTCTAACAATTAAAGAAATGCAAATAAAAACTACTCTAAGATTTTGTCTCACTTCAGTCAGAATGGCAGTCATCAAGAATACAGACAACAATAAACGTTGGTGAGAATGTGGAAAGAAAGGAACACTCAGACATTTTTGGTGGGACTGCAAATTGGTGCAACCACTATGGATAGCAGTATGAAGATTTCTCAGAAAACTCAGAATGGATCCACCCTGACTGAGTTATTCCACTCCTCAGTTTATACCCAAAGTAAAATCAGCTTACTACAGTAATGCAGCCACATCAGTGTTTATAGCAGCTCGATTCACAATAGCTAAACCTAGTTGAGGTTCAAAAGATGAATGAATAAAGAAAATGTAGTATATGTATATTCAATGAAATATTACTCAGCTTTAAAGAAGAATTAAATTATGGCATTTCCTGGTAAATGGATGGAGTTGCAGAATATCATGCTAAGCAAAATAAGCCAATCTCCAAAAACCAAAGGCTGAATGTTATCTGTGATATGTGGATGGAAGCTAATTCAAAACAAAGCAGGGTGGTGGGGGTGGGAGCACTAAGAAAAAATAGAGTTAACTTTATATCAGGGAAAGGAAAGTGGAGGGAGGGGAGAGAATATAGGAATAGGAAGGAGAGTAGAGTGAAACAGACATGGGATTCTATAACATGTATAATCAGAAAAATGAGAAATCATACCCCATTTATGTATAATATATCAAAATGCATAAATGCATTCTACTGTCATGTATAACTAATTAAAACAAAATTTAAAAAATGAAAAATAAAAAATTATTGCACTAAATCATCTTGTAAAATGAATTCATTTAATTCTTATGATGATCCCCTGAACTATGTGTTACTATTATTTTCCTTTTACAAGTGAGAAAACAGAGGTGTAAGCAGTTGAAGTAATGTGCCTGGGATTGGTAACATGGTAATAGGGTGGAGGGGTTTGTCTCCCCGGTTCTTCATGATTTCATCCCCCACTTCTCATAAGTGCAAGGGGGTAGAGAACACTAACCTTAAAGCTGTTCACTCGGGTTCACAGACACACAGGTTTCTACATTATCCACAGTGAATCTGTACGACATTTGCAATGATAAAAATAGTAAGATGATTATTTTAATATGGCTTTAAAATGAAAATGATGCCTTCTTTATCCAGTGACACTTTCATTGTTAGATAACAACAGTCAGCAAGTCCAGATTGCTTGCAAGTTGGGTAGAAATACTGAGTATGGGGAAAATCTAATTTCCCCAAGATAAGAGGTCAGGTGCCTTAAATCAGGGACCCAGCTGACCTTCCTTACCTCCTGTCTAGAGCTGGTGTTCACCAGGCTCCACATGCTCTGGGAGCCCCTTAGGCCTTCTCACCTACTTTGTTGCACCATTCATGGTTAAATTATCATATTTCTGAGTGTTCTGTTTCTATGGCAATGGATGCTTTGTCAAAAAAGGACCTTGTGCTCTCAGATGAGACATATCTTCAATTCTTGTGATATTTCTACTCAATAAAATCCATGTAAAATACCATAATCTCATGTTTACCATGAGATAAGAAAAAAGGTAGAACTTGTGTATATTCAAAATATGTGAAAAAATAAAAAAAAAATAAAGCCATAAATGAAAGCATACTTAAAAATAAATGAAGGCTAAGAAAATGAGAAGTTCTTTGAAAGCGGGTGTCAAAGACAATAAATCTACCATGGAATCTGAGTCTTGGCTGTCAACACAGGTGGGAACAAATACGCAGCAGTCCCCTCTCCCCTCCCTGTCACACCCACAGAGCCTTGAACCTGGACAGGGTGGAAAAAAATTCTAGGCCCTGCGCCATGAGTTTAGAATTAAGCATTGAACAAAATCTTATCTTGGATTCATGGTGGTCACTATAACTGTGATACAGAGTGTGTATTATTTATGAGCCATTTTATAGGCCTAACACTCTATAACCTACGTACCTAGAATGATAAATCATAAATTACACTTAAATGGTCTAATTTAACATTTTGTATCCTTAGCCAGTAATCTCTCCCTTTGTGCTCCATATCTTCTTTTGCCAGCCCCACTACAAGACTTTTTAGGAAAAATTTTAAATCAGAAGTTAAACCTGCTGCTCTTCCAAAATTAGGCAAGCAGTACATTAGCATCAGAAATAAAAGTAACTCCAAAGTAATTGTGCATAGGCCTTTCTTCTTTTAAGCACTATTCATCTGAAAAGAATCAAGCACATATTTCCCCAAACTTAAAAAGAAGATAAATTTTACCCATTCTTTTCTGATTCTTTTTAAAAATTAGTCTCTCCTTTTTTAAAACATAAGAGATTTCAATGTCATGATCTTCATTTACATCAAACAGACACAAAGGTGCATTTGAAGTAGGAATTTGTGGAAGAAGAAATATTTCTGTTAAGGTGGGGAAGGAGGAAGAAAGGAGAAAAAAATAATAAGCTTACATGAGTCATAAATTAATAAATCACAACATTAGTAACTCTCAACATATGATGAACTCTGATTATTTGTGCACATGTGGACTGCCAGCAAGACACCGTTAAAAATATTTCAAGTCGTCTTCTCTAAGAAGTTCCTATTCTGATTTTCAAAGGAGCTTTCCAATGTGTCAGGTTTATCTAAGGCAACTCGGAAGTTGATTTTTATGTTGCTATAAATGATTTTTACAGTTGTCATAAACTCAGAAACATAGTAAGCTAGACACTATAACTGCAAGGGTCCTAATTAAGGTGTTCCACAGAGCAATTTTAAATAAATGACAGTTCTCATATCATTACTTTTTTCCTTTGATTTTTCTCTAAGGAAAAAAAAGGGGTTCATAAGGCATTAATATATATTTTCAAGTAGCAAGAGAAAAAGACAGGCTTAGATGGATTTGACATATGCAGAATAAATTAATTCAGAGACAATTAAAAGGAATGTCAACATTCCTTTAAAAAATCCTTTTAAAAATCATGTGTGGAGAAAATGCAAAGTGAGCAGATAGAGACACTTGAGTCTCTTTTCCAGTATCAATAATTTTTGGCATCAACAATAGAACTTTGCTAGATCATCATTTGCAATAATAAATGGAAAGTCCATCTTGGACTCTACAGAAAGCATTTGATAATCTAAAGCATAAGATGGACTTAATTTTTTTTTAAAAGAAGTGCATAGCAGCAGAATACAACAGACACTAGTATGGCAATATGTAAATCAGTGGATGTGTAACCGATGTGATTCTGCAATCTGTATATGGGGTAAAAATGGGAGTTCATAACCCACTTGAATCAAAGTGTGAAATATGATATGTCAAGAACTATGTAATGTTATGAACAACCAACAACAAAAATTAAAAAAAAGAAAGAAGTGCATAGCAAGTCCTGTAAAGACCTGGAATCCAAGGATATCAGCATTATGAATATCTCCAGAAATGAGGTGTTTTTCACCCTTCATAGTGTCCCAATAGGTGACTGATTAAGGATCACATCAATATTTCAGTGATTTGGATTTTTAAAGAGCTCAATTCTTTAAAAAATGCACAAGTGCAAGCGTGTACACGCACACACACAGACCAACACACACACACATTAATTCAAATAACTTTGCTTTTTGTCTGTGCTGACAAATGGATCCCTGTTAGGCTATTGGGAGCAGCACCAATCAAATGCAGCCTAACCCCTTTCTTGTGTTAACTCTACTGGGGACAAGGGCTGCTGTGGCACTTTGGACTGAACAAACATTAGAATAAGGAGCAAAGAGGACCCAAGAGTATGAAGACTCCTTGAGCTCTGCTTGGGAGCCTGCTTCTCCCAGTCCAGTGGGATGCCTCATGAGGGTCCGACAGTGGGCAACTGTCGTGACCTTGCTGGTTAGAGCACTCTGGGTGGCTTTTCATAGCCACAGTCCTACCAGCTCCTTCTTGGCACCCAGCCTGTTGTCTACTATTTAAATCTGTGGCTGGATGCGGCTTCTCTGCTGTTAAGCTCTGTGTGAACAGTTCCGTTCAGTGACATTCTGCAGAGTCAAATGACCAAATATGATCATTAGCCCAGAGACCCTAGAAGGAAAGAAAATACATTCACACATGGTACTGGATTCTAATAAAAATGCAAGCTGCTTTCTTGGTTTAATTTCTCCCTCCAGGAAGATGAACATCTTACAACATATTTAATGATGTGACTTCACTTTCTCTCCTTTTTTTTTTGAAAGACAGATATGACCAGTAGCGTCCAATCTTCATTTCATAAAATAAGTAATTCCTACACTTGAAGAAGGAATGCATGTGGTAAAAATAGTCATTGTCCCAGGAACAACAAAAATAAAGTTCTTTGCCCAAGGCTTTCGCTATTACTTTTCTGCATGACCCCAGGCCATTCACAGAATTCCCAGGTCTGAATTGTCTTGTTGATAAAATCACATGGGTTGGATTCAATGATGACGATTTTTTTTTTCTTTTCTTTTCCACCATAACATTTCTTGGTTCCACTGTGATCTTAGGCTTATCTGCTGAGGACTAGCCCACTAGAAGCTGGAGGTGATAAAAACAGGTGAGAAGGCTGCAACTTGGAGTTCACCATTTAACTGGAGAGAAGAGATATACACATGTTGCAAAACAGAGATAGGGCAGGGTCAGTCATGGTCAGTCAGATACTGCCCACATAGCAGGGAGAGAGATGCACCTGAGACCAGGGTGGGGACTGCAGGGTGGGGATGACAGGGAAGGCTGGCCGTGACAGGATCATGGGAGAATCAAGTGTGAGGCGAAAAACCCATGGCTTCTGGTCGGAGGAAAATGATGTGCTTCACTGAAGCCCCTTGGTCCCTTTACTGCCATCCCATTGATCTCAGTATGGAGCACCTGTTTCATTATAAATCACTGAAATTCAGTAACTTATCTCTGCAAGATGGAGCTACTAATAAATGCCTTTGAACAGCTGTGAGGAGTGGACCAGGGAAGGGGTCACAGCACAAGAGGCTGACTGTGTTGCAGGTAAGGCCTCCTTGTGCTCACTCAGTTATGCAATAGCTGCAGAATACAGACCAGCAACGTACACACCTGTGAACTTGGTGCTGGGAGAAGGTGGGAAACCTTGAAAGGCAATAAGTCTATTTTAAATGTGTGCTCACATGTCAGCTACTTCTTTCAAATGCAAGTTATTTAGGTCAACAATAGAAGGTCGACTTCTAATGTGCTAAAGAAGATTCCAAAAAGTAGTAGAGGCTAGGAAAGTGGACTTTGAGTTGGGTGGGGGCTGGTTATCAGCCAGGTACTTATCTTCCAGTGTTGGATTTCCATGACTCATAAGTTGACTGTGGGCTCCCCCAGCCTTGGTCTCCTCTCCCTCCTCAGCAGCACATAACTGGACACTCCTGAAAATTTTTGAATTTGTCCTGCTCATCCTCAGGCCTCTGTCTAAGGTATCACTCCTCTCTGTGTTTGTCCTCTGTCCCTGACTTTCCTTTGACTTTTCCCAGCCCCGAGAGGTCATCTTCAAGTTCCTTCTGAAGAGTAGATTCTCCTGGATGATTTTATGAACTTCTTATTGTCATTTTTCTTGTCTTTTTTTCCTGTCTCATTCAGAAATAGCATTTTTTTGGAAAAAAAAACCATAAAATTCAGTTTCCTTATCTCATTCTTAGTATTTTTCCCCAGATGATAATTGAGTAATTGTTACAAAGAGAGGACTTTCCTAGAGCCAAAAATTGTAAAAAAAAGTATTTTAAAAACCAGACTTTATCCTTTAGAAACATAAAATTTTATAAGATGGATAGTTTAAAGAAACATGTCTTGGTAAA
Source organism: Callospermophilus lateralis (assembly GCF_048772815.1). Taxonomy (NCBI): domain Eukaryota; kingdom Metazoa; phylum Chordata; class Mammalia; order Rodentia; family Sciuridae; genus Callospermophilus; species Callospermophilus lateralis. Next base: position 21,118,100 of record NC_135317.1, on the reverse strand, counting down.
CTTTGTGTAGCAAATGTCTTTGAATGATTCCCTTAAAAGACGGTCAACTTTCTCTGACTGCGGATAAGTCATCTTTATTTTGGGTGTTTTGTGTAGCAGAAAATTCTAGCTGACCTATATTTTCTCTATCAAACTCAATTTTTAACTGAGAAAGATTTTTCATTATTGAAGAACTTAAGATCATGTCTTTGAAGTGCATAAGGCAATTAACAAAGGGAAGTTCCAAAATTGTTTTCAGTAATGACTATCTTTAGGATAAATATGTAGCCTTCTGAGTGGCTTTTGAAGAAAATAATATAACATATGTATACATCATTGTAAATTAGGAGAAAATAAAGGGCTAAAGGAGAGAGAGAGGGAAAGAGATGAAGGAAATTAAATGTCAAAGTTTGGTAGTAGAAATAAAATGATCTTTTAAGCAAAAAAAAAAAATATTTCGGCTTTAATTTATCTTTAAAATGCTTTTTAAATCTGGCAATATAGCATTATATTTTGGTTTAGAAAATAGGAATTTTGTTTTAACCCTCAGCCAAGTTATTTGTTGAGCATCCTCAGAGTTGTTGATAAGAACAACTACAATTTCAGATTGGGACCTAGAGGATGATCTCAAGTCATTTGAGGCCCTTTTGGCAACATCTCTGAGTACAGGGTATAGACCTACCTCTGCATGGAAACGGCTTTTGGAAATCTAGAGAGACTCTGAGGGGTGAAAGTGAAATGGGGGAACATTCTCTTCTCTTTGGAGCACTCTGGCAACAGATATATGTACCTGAATATTGAATTCACACTCACAAACAGATGAACTCCTGTGGGTAGACAAGTCCTCCTACCAAGAGTCTGGCCTTCCCCAGCCCAACACCGGACCCCATGGGTCAGGATCCACTTGGCCAACACAACCCATGCACTGTGGAAATGCAGCTCATGGAAACATTTAGTACCTCGCCTGGTGCTTGCCTCCGTGAAGAGGGAAAGGAATAATAGCAGATGGGATTTTGAGCCAACAGTGTAATTGGAAATATATGAAATAAATAATAATGGGAACTAATTGGTGAACAAGTGCTGGTGGGTAGAGTGTAGACATTAATAAGAAAATTCTGGTGGGGGTCCATGCAGTCCAGAGACGATGAAAGCCAGATGAAGGAAAAGAAACTGGGTATGGCCTTTAAAGATTAGCCAGGATTTGGGTGAATTGAGGGAAGAAGAAAACAAGAAAAACAGGTTGAGCAGCCCTGAGCACTGGGGAGCTGGGTCCAGGGTTCACAAGGCGTCAGCTGGAGACAAGGGCGCTTAACAGAGACAGCATTGTGAAGGGCTCGGTGACTCAACCAAGGAATTTGGAACTTTTATATGAGGACGGGAAAACTCTCAGAAAACATTCTCTAAAATTTGCGTGTGTGTGTGTGTGTGTGTGTGTGTGTGTGTGTGTGTGTGTGACTATTTTCTTAATTACTTGGCAACTCTTGTTCATTTGTAATCTGGAGAAACTTGATGGAAGCTGCTTAAAAGAAAACTAATCTGATCCTGCATGAAGAATGTGTGTGTGAAGAGAGAAGGCAGACGTGTTGAGACTGATTGGCAGACCAGACATGAGCCCAGGAGTTCTGAGCACCCATGCGGCTGGCAGGCAAGGACCAGGCGGGGAGCATTTAGGAAGAGGAGACTTTAAGACAGGGAGGGTAAATAGCTGCAGGAGATAAAGGAGATACTGAGTTTCAGACTCAGGAATAACTTATTTCGAATGGAAAGGGATCGGAAAGAATCTTCCAGTAACATTTCAATCTTCTTCTGTAATTTAGCCCAGTAGTACCCAATAAAAAGATAATGTGAACCACATGTGGAATTTTAAGTTTTTCTAGTAGCCACTTGTCACAGCTCAACATGACTTACCCCCACCAAAACTCATGATGAGGCTTGGTCCCCACTGTAATGGTGTTGAGAGATGGCAGAATCTTTGAGAGGTACTTGAGTCATGAGACTGGATCCCTCCTTATTTAAAAAAGACGAGTGTTGTTCCTGCAGGAGTGTTAGGTATTGCAAAGGTTGGTTGTCATACAAGAAGGGTGGCTTCTTCAGCTAGATCTCTTGCCTCCTCTGTATTATGCAATCTCTTCTGCACACACCACTTTCCCTTCCACTTTTCCACCATGTATGCAGCAGCATGAGGCTTTCATCATAAGTCGAGCAAGTACCCATGCCATACTCAGACTTCCAGAAATACTAGCTAAATAAACCTTTTTATCTTTATCAAGTATCCAGCTTCAGGTATTTTGTTATAGCAATAGAAAATAATTTATGACACCATTTTTAAAAATTAAAAGAAATAGAAGACTTTTTGTTATAATGAAGTTTTTAACCCTATAGATAAATATCATTTTAACAAATAGTCAATTGCCACAGTCTGGCTGGGCACAAATCACGAGCCACTGAAGCAGGAACAAACTTTATTTCTGAACTCCACCAGCACACTCCACACACGCTCCCCAGGAATTCTCCCAAACGCCACACGGCTCGTCCAGGAACCAGCAACTGGAAATATCCCTCCTCCAGCACTTCCTCAACCAATGGGAACTCTCCAGGAATCCCCACGAGACCTCAACTGGAACTCAACGGGAACTCCGTGAGAACTCGCTGGCGTCACCTCTCAACCACTTCTTCTGGCAAAAATGCCATGCGTCATCCCCACTCGGCTGTGGCCCTCAACAGTCAATATAAAAAATTATTAATGAGATACTTTAAATTCCTTTTTCTTATAGTAGGTCTTTGAAACCTGACATGCATTTTGTACTTATTGCATATCTCATTTCCTCCAGACAGATTTCAAGAGATCAATAACCTCATATAGTGAGGATAACTATATTGGAAATTTTACCTTTACACTTGGTATCTATTGTGTCAGAAAGAGCTAATATCACCTAACTAGCATCCTCCTACATTATTTATCTCAAGGATAAAATTATTTAAGTGATGCTTGTTTGTATATATGTGTGTGTATAAGACTCTTGGGTAAGCATGTATGTGTGCATTGTGAATGTGATATACCTTTATGTGGGTATGTGTGTGGGGGGTATGAGCTCACATGTATTTGCACAGACATTTTCCCTTTGTACTCTTGATTCATGAGAAGCCCTGAGAACAAGAGTTCTCCTAAAGCCTTTCCACAGCAGTCTCTCTGAGAATGCTACCCTATCATCTGCCAAATGTATTGCTGTTCTTTGCTTGTCAGAATCTTTTACTTATTTATTTTGAGAAAAGAAGCATATATGAAAATTCTCATATCACCATGTATTTTTAAAATATTTTTTTTTAGGTTGTAGATGGACACAAAAGCTTTATTTATTTTTTGTAGTGCTAAGGATCGAACCCAGTGCCTCACACTTGGGAGGCAAGTGCTCCACCATTGAGCTACAGCCCCAGCCTCGACATGTTTTTATTGGTGCATTATCACTGTACATAATGGTGAGATTTGTTGTTACAAATCCTTCCATACACACAATAGAACACTATCATTTGGCCAATGTCATTAGAGTGCCCATCTCTCTGCTCAGTCAAATCAGAAAGTGAAATCCTGTGTTCCAAATAAAGCCTGTAGACTGTAACTTGCAAGTGATTTGGATAGCCCAATGTCAAAAATAAAAACGGAACTACATCAATAGTGACTTTGAATGTTCAGGCAAAGCACGTACCCTGGACCCTCCATATCCCCTGACAATACTCAGCATCTCTGCGTGTTTCCATTTCTGGCCTGCCTCAGCAAGCATTTCTGCCATTTCTGCTCTAGGTATTCAGAATTTATGCCCATATATAAGCCAGACTAAGAGAAAAAAGAACACCTTGGCCACAGCACTTGGGTGCTCCGGTTGACTGACTTCATTGAATTACTTTCTGCCTTTGAACCATCAGCCTGGATTATCTTTTCCACTCTTAGGATGTTGTTAGTGGCATTTAATACACTCTATCCTAGAGCCAAGGGAGAGATTTTACTTTTGTCTTGATTCTAGAATAGCTGTGCTTCTTCAGAGTAAATAATCAGGAAATTGAGAATCATTTCCTCTTCTATTTACATCTTGCCAAGTCAGCCAGAGAGTTGACAGCCCAATTTTTTTTTTAACACTTCTATGTAATGCATTTTGTAGGATATTAACGCAATTGTTTTCTGTTAAATTCACCCTTTTCCAGACCTCATCTTTTTGAGACTGACTTTTCTCTATGAATATCCTTAGGTATTTATATGTTGTGGTGGTAATTTTACTTAAAGAATCTATCATCTTTTTATCTATCTCTCATCTGTCTCCCACATTCCCCCTTTTCTCTATCTATCCACTTTTCCCTAGGGGAAGTACATCTCTCCTGCCCCAGTTATAGCTGGCACAGGTACCTTCCCTTTCTTAACTAACCTGGCTCTGAGCCACAGTTAGTGGGTCCAGAGTTGGGCACTAGATTTGGGCTGCACTTGTGAGTCTTTTTCCACCATTTCTTTGGATTTGGGACTCAGACCAATAGCTCACCTAGAGAGGAAGTGAAAATAGTAACACTCTAATTATATTAAAAATTAACAGAGAGGTAATAGTAACAGTAGTACAAGAATCGTCGTGCAATGTCTACAATACCATGTGGCACTTCTAGTAAAACAAAGCACTTCTAGTAACAAGGCAACAGTGATGGCAATAGTTAACTCTAGAAGAACAACACAAGCAAAATAGGGTTCACACCCAAGTGTTCTGGGGAGCATCACTTTGCATCAGTTAAAGAAACCATGGTAGAGAAAGAAGGTACCCAGGATCACTGGTTGGTAAGAGTTGGAAAGAGGACCAAGTTTTGTCAGTTGAGGAGGTTCAGCTTGGTCTCTGCTTTTGTTGAAGGTGGGCTGTTCCATTTTGTTTTGGACTCTACAAGACACCCACTCCCTCTTCCAGTGCAGGTCTTCTTAAAAATGTCAGTGATGGAAGGAGACGTCTCTGTCACTTACAACTAATGGGTGATAGCTAGAACCAGTATTATGAAAAACAACTTAGAAAATATAGTGGGGAAATAGATTTGCAAATGCAATTGTTTTGTAAAGTTTATTGAGAGCTCAGCAAGATAAGACCCCACATCTGTTATTGTTTTTCAACCAGTATGTGCTAAGGATGAATCATACCAACTGCAGAATTTGGTGGATGCAGTCAGTTCTGACATATTAAGAACAGTGTATAAATGAGATGCATATTGTGACAGATTTATTGCCATGAAATCCCACTTCTAAGAACCATAGTTTATCTGGAACTATCTTGGCCTTCTTTTTGTATGAATTATAGTCTAAGACCAGTACACAAGAAAAAATTGTGTGTATTGGTTCTTAGGAAGACACAATATTGGAACGACTTATGAGCAGTACCCAGTGACTCTGGTGTGGCCTGTTGTCCCTTGAACATTTGAGCAGACTACATACTTTTACATAAATTAAACACCAGATCAAACAAATGGCTTTTATCTAGAAGATAATTGTTATGATCTTAAATGTTTCCAAAAGTTAATGTGTTGAAGCCGTGGTCTCCCACTGATGACACTATTGGAGGTGGTAGATCCTACCAGATAATGGAGAAGGTAGGACCTACCTGGAGGAAAGGTGTGGGTGTTCCTTGAGGTTATGCTGGAACCTTGGCTTCTTCCTCTCTCAATTTTTGCTTTCTGGCTGCCATAAATTGAACACCTTTGTTCTACCATGCGCTTCTGCCTCACCATAGGCCCAGACACAATGATTCAAGTGACCATGGACTGACACCATGAGCCAAAATAAATAAGCTGATTTTCTCAGGTATTTTGTCGCAGCAATGAAAGCTAATTCAATAAACATCTTTAGACATTAAAAACAATAATCATAGAGAAATTCTACAACATGAGGCACAGGAAAGCTGAAATAGATGGAATATCTTATAGATGTATATACATATATACTAAGAATACTTCATGCTCATATTTACTCAGGACAAAAATTCACTGAATGGAATAATAAAGATAATTTGCTAGAATGACTAAACTGTATAAAATCATTCTCTGTCTCCCTCTCTTTCTCTCAGATACTCAAATTTACATAAGTTGAATGACCACATCGCACAATTCCATTATACCATTTTACTATAACATATTTATCACTGCATTTAATAATATTAAAACTTACATTCATTTTTCCATGTTTTCTTGGTATGATATCCTACTATGTCCATAGCACAGGCCATTAGTAAAATGTAAAAGTGAGCTTCCTGTCACAGTTTGGTGAAGTTTTCCCAAGAGTCCTTTGTAGCATTGCGGCATCCACCAAGGGAAAAGTCCAAAGATGTCAAAACAAGAAATGTCTATTGGTTAGAAAAGGAAATACTTGAACTTCCAGAATAAAAATAGCTCTAAAACTGTACTTCATTCTTATGAATTTTGTGATGTACTTGAGTTCTAATTTCCAATTATATTCCCAAAGGCTTCTCTTTCATATATTCAATAAAATAAAAAGATTTCTAAAGGAAATTTTCTATATTCTTTCTCACCAGGTTTGTCTTTAATGAATAAAATACTTTTTTGATAACATAGCTTCACAACATAAGAATCATTGAGCAAAAACTTCAAAAGGGCAGCTGGAGGCATTGTTTTGTTTGCCTAATAGCAGATTCTTCACACTCTCCAAATTGACCAGCTATCTGACTAATATACCTTGACTACTTTCTGTTTTGATGTCAATGATGATATATTGGAAAACATTGGTAATATTTGGAAGTTAATTTTGTTTATGAATTCTTTACGATGTCTGATTTTAGCCTCATGATGAAGCATAGACTTCATGACTTTGCTACGATAGTCCAAGAAATATATTTTTCTTTAAATGTTCCTTTTTATTATACCACTGTCCTCAGAATTACCTTTTTTTCCCAGTAGAACTACAATTACAGTTAAAAACAATTACTTGAGAATAATAGTTATAGGGTTAGCATCTAGAATGGTCTTACTTCTCTCTTCACATTTATGTAATGTGATTTTTTTTTCTGAGTCAAAATGAATGTTCTCTATATTTTCTAGCTCAAGATTAGCAGATATTCTTACAAATATTTGGCCTTTAATATTTGGGTTTAAATAACTTTTTTAAATGTTAGGGATTAAACCTTTTATGTTTTATTTTGAGACAGGGTCTAGCTAAGTTGTAAAGGCTGGCCTCGAACTTGTGATCCTCCACACATTATATCCTTTATAAAATTTTCCTAAGTTTTGCAATAAATACTAGGTATACACTTTGAATTTAAAAAATATGTATTGAACATTCACCAGATATTGAATCTCTTCTCTGAGCTAGAACTCTCAAGTACATAGTTAGGCACATATTTCCTATGCATGTCCAGGAAAAAAAAAAACATTTTAATAGTTGCATAGTTTTCTAGAAAATATATTTTTCTATAGAAATTCATGTGTTATACATTGGTGTCACTTCTCTCTTTCCTACTAGATATAAGCTTTGTGAGTTCAAAACCCACTTTAGACTTAACCCAGTTTTTATCATTCAATAGATATTAACTAGTACTTCAGGGATAAATAAATGAATGATTTTTTTTTTTTTATCTGAGCTCTTTTTCTTACTATGCATCCTAGAAGACCTAACAAACTACGGAATTGGAGTTGTACATAGAATATACTTTGGAATCAAGCCTTTTTAAATTTCTTTCATTGTGAATCCTGTTTTATTCTTTTTTTTAAAAAAATTTAGTTGTCAATGCATTTTTTTTTACTTTATTCATTTATTAATATGTGGTTCTGAGGATGGAACTCAGGGCCTTACACATGCCAGGCAAGCGCTCTATCACTGAGCCACAACCCCAGCCCCCTGTTTGATTCTTAGTGTATTTTTGTTTTCTTAAAAATTCAGATGGAAATGTAATAGTATAAGATACAAATGATTATAGCCCACTTAATTATTAGAAATTAAATTCTATTTAGGTATCAGGATCTAAGTGAATAAGAAATAATAGACACACTCACAAGTTATTCCAATATTAATTGAGAAGTGATGATACATTGTATCAATGAGCACTTTTTAAATTTGTATACTTTAGATATTGTTTGGAGCAGCTGTGTGTTATGTGTTGGCTCCTCTATTTGGGGGAAATAATTGACAGTCTCAAAAATATACAAAAAACTACTTGTGGGTTTTTTCCCACAAAATATTGGATTAATACATACATACACACACACACACACACACACACACACACATATATATATTTATATATTTATATATATCATCTGTATTATATAAAATAACTGTTCGCTACATTTCAATTTAAGTAGCTGTATAGTTTTATAATTCATAAAGTTCTTTCTAATTTAGTTCTTCTTGCTTTCTCAAAACCTTGGGGGAAAGACAGGAATTAGTGCTGCATTTGCAAGAGGTTGAGAGACATGAAAGGCTTTGTGGGAAGTAAGTCAATCAGACTCAACCCCAGTCTTCTCATCTGTAGGCTCAGACACTCTTCAGAGAGCAGCCTCTCAAGTCAGCAGGTGACCCATGTGTTCAGAAAAAGAAAGCCAAAGACAACTGGGTCAGAGTCGTATTCACATAACTGCAATTTTTGCCTGAGCTTCATTTAGAGTCCTGGAAAATGGCTGGAAAGATAGAGAAAACTGTATTCTTGGAACCATAAAGTATTCTCCATCTGGGACATTAGAGATCATGACTCAGAACACCCAGGATTGTTCTCTTTACTGACAGACAGGATAGCAGTGCACAGCGAGCTACAGAGGGCATTCACAACAAATCTTTAAAAAGGACTCAGGTGAAGTTGCAATCTCTAGTCAAAATGTATAGTTCCAGAGGAATAGTTGGTTGCTAACAGGACCACATTCCTAAAGGACTATAGTAAAACCTTTAACTGCAGGTTAATGAATCTCAGTTTCATCCATGAGAAACTATAAAACGCCAACATAAAAGTTAGGGTGATTGAGTGCCAAAAGGCAAAATGTTTTCTATAATGGAATATCTTGCATAACTAATTAAAAACTTGGAGGTTTGTACATAAATATGCAAGGCAAAGAAGGGATTTCATCTCTATAGAATTTGCTTTGATGTTCAAATAAAATCACTTACCTTCCCATTCTCTGTAGCTCACACATCCTACCTCATGAATGCTTAGTAAATATTTTCTTTCTAATGGAAGGTTTATGTTAAAGTTCACATTTTAAAATGCACCATCATGGACTGGAGGGGATGATGTGTCATACACTCAGTGCCAAGTGCAGCCTGTATTACATTTTAACACCCAATGCATGCTTATTGACTAAATGGCATGCAGAAACTGCAGAGGATGTTGAGAGAAAAGATTCATTTCTCTTTGGTTGAACAATGAAGAAAAAAAAAAAAACTTTCCTAGGAGCTCATCAGTGAATTGACATTTTAAGTATATTCAACAAATTATCTGCTGTTAAAGGAATTTCTTCATAGTTTAGATTCTATCACCAGCACTCTGTGTAAATTCAGTGAAGGACTTTAACCTCTCTGCACCTGAATGTTATCATGTGGAATATTAGCATTACTTGTCTGTGGTTCGAAGCTGCTCTGAATGATCTAGAACATTCTACCAGCAGGAGCTTGCATCCAGTCACAATGTTGTTACCATTTTATCAACAGGTGTCTGCTCTTGTTCATTTACACTGCTTTTCCACTCCTGGCCTGGAACCTCTGGTTTGGGAGCAGGGAATTCAGTTTTAGCTAAGGGGGGTATTGCCTGTTGGTGTTTAAGTATATTTTACCATCTTTCACTCCTGAGCCCTGTGATGGATAGGAAAAGGCATGATCTGGTAACAAGGTCACTTTTCGTTAAAGGCATGGTGATAATTCTGAGTATTCTTCCCCTGAATTTTATGAAAACATGGGCTATAAGTGAAAATTCAAGACTGAATTTATGAAACAAAATAAAGACTCTATGAAACACTGGGACACAACAGTTTTGATTTGTTATCCTTAAATACAATTACACTACAAATGAGGAAGGCTTATTCCCCCCCACTATTTTTCCAATAATCAACATTCATTTAGGCTTTGCCAGATCTCTAAGTTTTTCAGAGAAACAATATTAACCAAATGGAGAAGACCCTTCACTTAAGACTTTTAGAAAATATCTGAAGTGTGAAATTCTTATGTGAGCATCTAAGAGCCTATAGAATCTGGGCTGTTATTACTAAGGTTCATGAAAGGATCCTGAGGCCCAGTAGTACCAACACTTCGTGCTAATGTGTATCTCCATCCCTCACATCAACTCTCCTAGTGATGTGTTCTTTGAAGGAAGTGGATGCTCCATAATTAAAAATCAAACAGTATACCTTCTACCTCTGCTCTGTGATTGTGAATGTATTCGCACCTTGATGGAAAGGACAAAAAATACCATGAACTAATACTAGCTCTTGGGAGCTAAAGTGGTCCACATGTTTAGTGTGGATAAGTGGAAGGAAGTTCTTGGACAAGGTTGTTCAAATGGTGGCCTCCAAAGGATATGAGTCATGGGCTTGAGCTGCTCACTGTCCAGAAATCATTGAAACGTGACCATAGGTCAGCAGAAAAGGTGAATAATTCTTAAAATGATCTAACCCCAGCATTTGAAAATGCAAACAAAATATTTTTCTACTCTTGCACAAATCACATCGAGTCTGCACCTGGAATGCTATGTGTATGTGTTACTTCTACTCCTGATCAAAAAGTTGGGTAGTTGAGTAATGGCAACATGGAAATGACAGGGACCATGTCATGATTGGGTGCAAGGGATGTCTCCTGCACAAGCACTGACTGAAAATTTAGCCCTGTTTTGTCTGGAAGAAGATGATGTCCGAGGTGAAGAAAGGATCAAAGTTTATAAATTCTCAAAAGACATTGATAACAGGATCGTGGACCAGTTAGCCAAATCCCAGAATATTTGAACTGTAAGGTATCTTTGAAGTTTGAACAGGGTAGTTTTAGAATAGATGAAAGAAAGTACTTTTATGCAGTAGAAAAAAAATCTTGGAAAAGTGTTTAGAAATACAGGGTGAAAATACTATGTAAGCATTTTCAGGGACAGAAGAGATTCGTATAAGGTTAATGTGGGGAAACTTGGCATGTGTGCAAACCCCTTTAAGGGAATTGAATGTAATCATGTTTGTAATGACATTCTCTTAGTTTCTTTTTTTATTTTTCTTCTTCTTCCTTTTTTTTTGCTATTGTTTTTGTTGTTGTTATATAGTTGTATATGTGGTACTAGTGATTAAATTCAGGGTGCTCTACCACTGAGCTAAATCTCTAGCTATTTTTATTTATTTATTTTGAGACAGGGTCTTGTTAATTTGCTGAGGCTGGCCTTGAACTTGCCAGCTTCTGGACTCAGCCTCTGGAGTCACTGGGATTATGTGTATGCGCCACCATGCCTGACGAGTCTCATTTTCTAAATCACAATATATATGGGGAAAAAATGACTCAAATCTTCATAATCACTAATGAATTTTCATGTATAGTATTAAGGTAAAATCCTAACATGATATCCATCAGTGTCTCCAAACTGGGATTTTTTAAATTCCTCTTTGCAAAAGAGCAGTGATCTCCAGCTGGTACCAGTGGGATCTCTCTGTTAGAGCCGTGGTGTCCATTGTCTTATGAAGTCCACTCACAGCTCCTTGGACAGCAACATCATCAAACTTCCTCCTTAGCTTTAGCTGTAGAGCAGGATAAATAAAATCCATATTTCTGCTGTTTTCTCACAGGAGGAGGGTGACAAATGAAACCCATGTTTCCACTTCAATTTCCTTTTATATTGAATTCCAATTGTATCTAAATAATGACTTCTTAACAATCATCCTTTTCACACGTGGGCTCTGCCTCTTGATTTAGATTATTTTCACAGCAATATCTTTCCTTCCTTCCCTACCATCTGTTTGGATTGAATAATTGTTCATCCAGAATCTACTGAGAGCCCCCCACCCCTCTGCCTGCACATACATGGTTTGGATCAGTTTTCCTAAGAACCTAAGAGCCAGGAAGACCACTAGGCTGACTTCAGGGACTGGCCACCTGCAGTCAGGAAGAAGCGGTGCTTAGGTTGAACTGGGTTGTTTAGTGCTTTGCCACAGACTTGAAATTCTGCGCCTGTTTTGCACAGAGGGTTTCGAATTTTAATTTTGCACTGGATTCTGCAGATTATGAAGAAGGTCTGGAGAAATATACTTTAATCCCCATTTACAATGAAGAAAGCTCAGAACCTGGGTGTAAATTCTTCAGCCAGGACTCGGCTAGGGAATGACCAAACACATTATCAAATTCTGAACATCTGAATCTAAAACTTCTTCCATGTTGACCACTTTCCACGACCCTAAGAAAATAGCCCTTGAAGCCAGCATGGGAAAAGTCTCCCTTCAAAGGGCAGGTCTTTCCGCAGGTGCAGGGGAAGCATGGCCACTTTGTGCGTTTCAGTCACAGACTCATTTCCTCTCATTGACCTTTGACTGGCCTTGGCCCTGGAGGCAGGAGTTGGTGGCTGAGTAGCAGTGGCTGGGATGGGACAGTGAGGGACAAACAATGCTCACATACACTTTCAAATTCAGATGTCCAACTCCTATGAAATGAGTCATTGGGGCATAGAAGCCCACAAACTCTCTGCAAATGAGTGTTCTCTATTTACTTATTATTTCCTCTTCACTGGGGCCCTTTCCTATCATCACTCAGCCCCTGCTTCTGTCCCCCAGGCTGCCTGGGTGACTCAAGGCATGACCTCTCCATGATATCATTGCCTAGGCAGCCACAGCTACCGCCCTGCCATGGAGAGCTGAATAATGATACCATTTTCCTCACTAGCTGGATGGACTTTTTACAAAGCAAAATAAAATGTCCACAGCTCTAGTGCCTTTTTGGTTTCTTTCGTTTTGTGAATAAAATTCCTTTTTCCCCCCGAGTGGACTCTTGTTCTCTAGACCTTGCAGGAATGTATTAGATGGGCTTGGCTCTGGGATGTCCAAACACAGGAGTGACCTGTTGACCATTGATAAAATAGGAGGACGTGCCCAAGACCACTGTGCTCTTAGCATCTGATCGTCCAAGTGTCCATCTGTGTGGCATCCTTCATCTTCCAATAATGTCCGCCTTTGTGAAAGCAGAATGTGATGCTTTATTCTCCTTTTCTAATGAGTTTGTAAGCCAATATCAAGCTGTGGGGCCAGATGTAAAGACATGGGTGATTGGTACAATCAAGTGGTCTTTACAGGTTAGGACTCTTGAAGAACACACTCATCTTCCTTTGCCCAAGAAGGAGGATGATACTTCTTGAAAACTGCCTTTGCTGCACCATCTAGCTTGCATCATGGCTCATGCATGATTTAAGTAGCTTTTCAGAGCTCTTACCTAAAATCATCTTTATTGCTGGGCTCCATCTTTGTTCCACAGTGGGGTGCAGAAGGAAGCAGAGAAGGAGGACTCCCCTAGGCGGCACCAAGAATAGGACTTGAACTCGGTTTCATATTGTACTGTCACTGTCTTGACATCACTAAGAATTTCCTAACATGGGAGAAACACACTTTCATTGGTGACATGGGGTCTCACAGATTATAATGCCAGTCTGTGAGTATGCCACTATGTTGCTACTGTTTGTCACTGAATTCTCAAAATTTCTCCTATCGATCATATGGAATAACTTTATTCTCTACTTAAAATTCGAATATGTGGGTTTCTGTACATGCACATGTGTATGTGTCTATCTTTAAAGAGACATAAATAGATTAGAGAAAAGAACTTGTACGGGTGTATAATGAATTTGGGTGACAAAATAATAGAAAAGCTCCTGAATCAATCTTATGTCCATTCAGAGGGAATGATGTCCCATCTGTCCCAATGTAATTCAATATCCATCACCTTCATTTAGGACATGATGTTCTTGGGTGACTTCTCAGTTTACTCAATTAGCACCTGATATAGTGAGTGATACCCATTCTTGAGATGCTCTATATTGAAATTGGAAGGGCTTTGCCAATACTGTTAATATCACATTTCTGACCTCTAGTACCAGCAAATAGAAGGCTCACTCTTTTATAAGTTGTAAAATTTGGTAAATTTACTTAAAAGTGGAAAAACAAATAGGCAGGAGAACAAATGGTCCTCCTGGCTGTATATTTTGGGGCGTCAACCAGCGTGAAGTCCATGAAAAGGAATTTGGAAATTGACTTCTTCTCTGCTTTGCCAGCTTTCTATGACAGTGGTCAGTAAACTTCTTGTGTAAAGGGCCAGATAGTAAATATTTTAGGTTTTGTGAACAGTGATTTCTCTGTTGCAGTTGCTCAACTCTGGCCATTATAGGAAAGCAGCCACGGATGCTACATAAACCAGTAACTACAGCCAATAAAAAGAAAAAAGAAAAAAAATCTACATGTGAACAGATGTGGCCCACTGGTCAGGGTTCATGGACCCCTGGCCCACATCTATCCTTTGTATCTACTTGGTCTTCATCCATAGTGGACAGGGTGGCCCTACTATAGGAGGAGACAAGGACTGATTCTTTTCAATTTCTGCCCTGCGAGAGGAGGACTTCCTAGAAGCCCAGCACAGAAGTAAAGGGCTAATAAAGTTTAAGGTGCCACCTCCCTGAGGCGTGGGTCTGGGTGGATAGTGGGAGAGAGAAGGGTTAAAAAGGACAGAAGAAGGAGATGCCTCTGGGTCAACCAAGATGATGAGCAAAGCTCTACACTTCTTGCACTACTAGTGAGGAGGGCTCGTGGCCTCTCTACAGCTGTTTTACCACCAAGGTTTGGTCAGCTATCACCCTAGGAAATGGACAGTGCTCCCACACAGGGATTTTTTTGAAAGAATACTAAATACCCCAGATGCAGAGGGACACAATGAAAAGATCAACTTTCTTTTTCTCCAGCACTGTCCCTCTACTGATGTTGTCATTCCCAGGGGGAGAAATTCAGGCAGGTCCCGTAACATCTTGTCTCACCTTCAGGTCGATATACATACTTCCAACTATCTTCCAATTCAGAATTTGTGCTTTTTCCACGTTGAGGCTGGCCTCAGGCTGGAGAGTACTGAAGGAGGTGGTGGTGGTGGCCCAGCTTCTCCTTATGCCTGCAGGTTTAGGTGTCACCAGGAGAACGTGGCAGGAGGGATGAGCACTGCCCTCCAGTCCAGCCCAGTTTTCCAAGGCCACTGCTGCTCCAAGGGTGACTCATATCCAACTCTACGAACTGCGTTCCCCAGCCTGCCCAGGCCCATCCATCTTGCCGCACCTCATGTCCCCTTTGGCTTCCTCCTTTCTACCTGCTGCCATGCACAGTGCCTCTCTCTGTAGGGACCTCTCCTGCTAGTGAGGCCTCTGGAATAGATTCCCTCTCAATTGAGGGAGCTCTGCTCCCATACAGGAGGCCCACCTGGAGCCTCCGGAAGGCACCTGTGGTTCTGATAGTCATAAAAGGCCACCCTGTTCCCAATGTAGCATCTCTCCCTTTGGACAAACCAAGTCAGAACCCACCTTTACCCTTTTGCAGGAATGAGTCAAATACTTCTTGTGGTCTTCCTTACATCCCAGGGGACATAGCTGGAGATCTTAAATTGGTCTTAAACTATGTTCTTGAAGGTTCCCTTACTTAGTTAGCAGAAGGAAGAGGAACAAATTCTTCTATATGCCATGGTCTGAGGGACTCTTCTGACCCTCATTGTTGACCTTGTCACTTTCCTGTATGTGACACAGCAGTCAGTGGTGTGCTAGCACTGCCATCAGTGTTCACCTGTTCACCTGTCTGCACATCCCAGGTGGCTCTCCAGCAGTCATTCTCAGCCTGCAGAGGCTCCTGGTACCTGTGGTCATGTTGGTGGTGGTGGAGGCTCTGAGCCACTTTGAAACTCTTAGGACAGCAAGAGAACTCCCCCCAGCAGCTGCTGCCACCTGCACAGAGCCGTGTTGCTCATGAAGAACTGGGTCTGAAAGAGGACCAGTACCCTGCCCGGGTTCGCAGAGGTCAGAAGTGGTATCTTGTGTTTCAACCTGGGGATTCCAGGCCCGGAGTCTGGGATCTTAACAAGTGCATTTTGTTGGCCTTTAACCTTTTCCTGCTTCTCCATTCCTTTTTTCACAAATGTGGGTGAAGGGTGAAGCTGTGGTGGTCACCATATGACTCCCAAATGAAACACTGCTGATGTGCCCCATATCAGCCCTGGACTACCTGAGTTCACAGACTTTGTTAGAGGAAAAAAATAAATAAACCCTTTATTTGTTTAAGCCGTCATATTGATTTTTTTTACATTCCTGGGTCAAAACATTCTAGCTGATGCAACAAACTCACGCAACACAGTGTCTTTTCCATTCACAGATATACCTCAGCTGTGTTTCCATAGGAATGCCAATGCATATGTACATTGCTTATCAGGTCCTCATAGGATTTTGTCACATGAGTGTCCATAAGTTACTAAGAAGATCTTTATGTATAAATATTCAGGATATTTCCAAATCTTTGCCAAAACCAACAAAGCTCTGTGGACACCCTCTGTTTAGTTGAGTGTCCTTGCAAATGGTACGAATTGGAGATTCTGGTTGATTTCAGCAGAAAAACAATTTGTTGAAAAGATTTTTTTGTAATTCATAGACTCCTTAGAACAGATAAAGTGTATATTTAGAAAGTGGGATAAAGAAAAGGACCAGCCTGCAGAAGCACAATTAAAATTATGCTTGGCATCAGCTGGAGGAGGACTCGCTGCTCCTGCCTGGATGCCACAGTCTGTGTGGCACCCCTGGTCCTGGGGGCTGGGGATTGGTATTGGTTCTACCTCTGTGTTTCTGGTTTTCACCCACCGCCATACACACACATTCCCACTGCCTCTGCTTCTTAGTCTAACCAGTGTTAGGTTAAAGCTCCCTTCAGTAGTGTAATTGAGTTGAGCCTCGGTCACTGTCCCTTGCCGTGAGACAGGCATTGGAATGGGGCTCTAACACCTCCAGCTCAGAGTCCTGTGACTCTCTGGATCTGTTTTTATGGCTCTGCTCTCTTCAAGGCTTATACATGAGGAGAGGGCTCCTCAAAATGAGGAAGGAAGTTCAGACGTTGTACAGGCAGAGAAGGAATTATGACAAAAGTCTCCTGCACGGATCTTCCTGCACTTGTACAAGGGTAGAACTTCACATGGTGGGTATTTGTGTCAAAGATTTATATGCATTTTAAAGTCTGATGACATTCCCAAAGTTCTCTTATAAAAAGGTTATAATAATACGGTTTTTGTCAACAATGCATGTAAATTCTGATTTCTCCATACTTTCAGAACATGGGACAGTTTTGAAACAGTGTTTCAAAGTAAAAAATTTGATGAGGAAGCACCAAAGCCCTACAAGTCTTTCTTAGTTAAAATAGCTTCTGCTTTCTCTGTGTTTTTATATACTTTACAGATATGGTTGCTCTTAAAATGATAAACAATGTTTTCAAAACTAGGTACTGGTGGTATTAACGAATTTAAGTCTGTTAGAAAATTCTAAGTTTATCTCATAGTATAAGATATACATTTATAAAAATCAAAATACATTATTGTATCTGTGCATATAGCTAGACCCATAACCACATAATTTAAATATGCATATATGTATGTAGTTTTATAAGCATAAAGAATAGCAAACTGATTTAAGAAGCTTATTTTTTCCCCTATGATGAAATCACTTTCCAGTTAACATTAAAAATGTATTAATAGATGACATGGCTAATACACTTTAAAAAAGAGCAAATGAGCTCAGCAAGATATTTATGCTAAGCAAGCTCTGATTACACATTGAAATACATCATGCTGTACTTTCTCGGTACTTCCTAAGGTGTCACATTATACATTAAATCAACACTTCTTAAAGGTGTGGTGTTAAAAATAGTATTAAAACAATAACAACCAATGCCCATGGTATAATGAGCTCAGGGAAGCTTTGGTTAAGCAAAATTAAACAGCTTTTCTTGCTGTAGAGGCTCTATATGTCCCAGTATGCAGTATGCAAATAGTCATTTAAATCTTTAAATAGAGAAAATAATCAGGAATTATTCCAAATTGATGAAGAAGATCCCTTTTATTTTGAGACTACAACTATTTTTGGACTGTGTATTAAAATTGCTAGTATTAGAATAATTTATACCCAACTGTCATCTGATATATAACCCCTTGAGGACACCAGCAATATTGCTTTGCTCTGCAGAAACCCTGAGAAGGGGATGCTTACTATTAACTACATCAAGTGACCTGCTGAATGTAAACAGTCTCCATTTGCCGATTGCTAAAAAAGCAAATGAATCAACTTGACTTAATCGGAATCCAGACAATGGACATTCTTCAATACCTTTGTTTCAAGTTTTAACTTGTTCTGACTTGTTCAAGACATCTAGAAACAACTTAGCATTTGCATGTTTATTAATAATTTGAAAGCCTCATTCAATTGAGTAGTTATTGCTTAAATCTCATTTGAGCATCTTATATTTCAGGTTCATTCTCTTGTTATGAAATATTACCATTTCTCAAGGATTTGAGCAGCTCTCTGCTCTCTCCTCTGTGGGGTTTAGAATGAGAGTATGGATATGGGTTACTAAGTTTTTTCACACTTTCTATTTGTGCAAGTCATTAGTTGGTATCTTCACCTTGTATCTCTGCTGGTATTCAGATTGTAATTTCTGTCATGATCACAGGTCAGACGCTTACCTTTGGAATCCAAGCTTCCCGAAACTTCTTCCCCACCGAGGTGCCCTGTCCACAGTGTCTGAACACCTCCACCCTGTGGCAAGGCTCCCCCTGGGGCCCACATGGGGTTTCTAGTGCTCAAGTATGCCCCCTTTTAATGCTTGATGGACAAATAAGTGAATGATGAGGCTGTTGAAAGCTCTAATTAATAGATCTAGATTTTTCTTTGGCAAAGTTAATGTGTCTAAAATACAATTCTATAATTCGACTTAAGAGCTACAATGAGTTCTCTAGTTTCTTAAATTCAGGAAAGATGCAGATGCCTTGTAAAATAAAATAAAAGCTGTCATGGACTTTCAGTGTTGATTTAAACAACTTATAGTATTAATAATAATACCATACAATATTTATTATAATTGTAATGCATAATATATGAAAACTTTAAACAGAATATAAAACACATTTATAAATTCAATGAAACAAAATACTTTGAATAAATATAAAAAAATAAACCCAACAAAATTCAAATCAATGTAACTTAATATGATATATTAGGTTTGCTATTAAGAAAAGTCCTCTGACTTCAGCATGACTGTCCTGCAGTTGCCGTACGATGTTTCAATTTTCCTACTGCCTTTCTATATCCAAGCTCCTGCAACACCTTAGTGCCTCAGTTGCCACAGCATTGTCATGTTATTTTGATTTTTCTTAGTGGAAAAAACATTTATGCACTAACTGTATTTTTGCCATTTCAACATTAGGCTACAACAATCCAATTAGTGTCATTTGATACTAACTTGATTAGAAGGATACACAAAATCATATGCTCAAAACCCCAAAAGCAATATAGTCAATCATCAACATTCATAAAATAAAGTCATAGCATTACATTTTTTATAATTAAAACAATTTACTGAGAACATGTATTATTTTGAAATTACTGAGAAAGTCAAAGGTTTTTGAATCCTTCCCAAGCTCATATCTGTCGATGCAAATTTTATAATGTAAAAGCACTAACTCAAGCAAAAGAACAATTCAGTTTATCAAAGCCCAGTATTCCAAGGCCATAATAATTAACTAAGGCATCTTTCTGAGTGTTTCTATGTTTCACTATGCATGTTTGTTTTTCACTACCAACGTCAGAAACAAGACAATAAATTCTACCATCAAAATTGGAAAACAGGGCTGGGGATATATCTTAGTTGGTAGAGTGCTTGCCTCACATGCACAAGGTCTTGGGTTCAAACCCCATCTCTCTCTCTCTCTTTCTCTTTCACACACACACACACACACACACACACACACACACACACACAGACACACACACAGGAAAACAAACCAAATATTTAAAATTAAAAACAAAACACAGTAGAGAAAAGGAACAGTGAAGTGGTAAGAATGTCAGGCTCCAAGGAATACATCTTCATTCATAGAATTTGATTGTAACCATGCTTATAGCTATGTAAGACATAAAACATCAATATATGTTTATCATGTTTGTCAACAAGTAATGGTGACACAGTCTTTTGATATTGATTTCACAGCAGTTTCTACTAAAGGTATATTTAAACAGAAGCCTTCTAAACATCAGTTTTGGTTTCTCATCTTTAAAAATGAGACAGTATATCAGTTTAGTCTCTAAAATTTTGAAATATTACCATTTCTCAAATACCTAAGCAGCTTTCTGCTCTCTCTTTTGTGGGGTTCTGAATGGAGAAGATGGAAATATATATATATATATATATATATATATATATATATATATATATATATAATTATTTGGCATCATTACATTTTTATCTATGCTAAGTAATTAAATGGGACCATTTATGTGAAGCACTCTGTCGGAACCACAGAATGCTAGGTTCTCCTTGCCTCCTGCCCATCAAGAGAATCCATACTTCCATCACCCCTGAGCTCCTTTGCCCCTTATCAGTCCCCATGCAGTATTGGCTTATCCCATATCCCTACTTTTGTTCTGTAAACTTGAGGCTGAATGAGAAAATTCTCTAAAAGGGACTCTACCATAATTACAAAGACCAGAGAGATCTCACACTCAGGTACTCCAGATGTGGCTTCCATCCTGAAGAGTGAGTCCCTGAAAACATTTCATTTCTCCATGATGCTAGCTCTCCTTCATCCCTTAGGGATGATTCAGATTGTTATTGTTAATGTGTGTCAGAACTTGGAAAAGGGTGAAGCAGAAGATAAATATCAAGTGTGTTCTTCTAATGCTCATCACAGTGCACAAAGAAATGGATGAAGCACCGAAAATAACTCTTCCACAACCTTTACTAGACTACCAAGTAGTTTGAAGCTAGAATTGTAGCTTACTAGGTGGCCTAAAAATGTCCAGAATCTGCAGTCTAATTCAGCCTCAGAATTAATGAGAAACTTCCCTGCCAACATCCAAAATAGGAGAATTAAGCCTGACACTGAAACTACAAGACAAACCCATCATTTAAAAATAAAAAAATACTAGATTGGAAGGAAAAAATAGTGGAAGGAATACGAAAATTAGACTTCATTGAATATATCTTGTCTTATAGATTTGATGGAACTATGCACATTTTTATATAAGACAAAACAAAATGATTTTTAAAAAGTAATTCCCAAATACTAAAAATGAAAATTAATGACCCTAACTATTTATCAAGGTGGCTAGTGAACTCACAGGTAAAGTACCATTTGAGTAACTTCAACACAATGCCTTTACAACATTAATGGGCTATGTACTATGGACATTATTACTGCAAAGAAATTTTAAACTCTTTTCATTAAGGCATTACTGATGATATTGTTGCTACTAATTTAAAACTAATATGTAATAATAGATAAAATCAATAATTATATTAATGTCCATAGAAAACAGAACCTTAGCACAAGAAGAAAATCATAACAGGACATTTTTAAAGTTAAAGAGAAACTAGAAGAATAAATTTAAATTATACCTATTTGCTTTAGTCACCTTTTTGGTTACTATGGCCAAAAAACCTGACAAGAACAATTAGTGGGAGGAAAAGTTTATTTGGGGGCTCATGATTCATTTCAGAGGCCTTAGTCAGAAGATAACTAGCTCCATTGCTCTGGGACCAAGGTGATGCAGAGCATCATGGGTGAAGAGTGTGGAGGAGGAAAGCAGCTCAGGACATGGCCACCAAGCAGCAGAGAGAGGCTAAACCCAGCTCACAAAATATACACTCCAAAGGCACACCCGCGTTGACCTACCTTCTCCAGCTACACCCTACCTATCTAGAGTTACCACCCAGTTAATCTAAACCCTATCAGAGGATCAACACACCAATGGAGTTAAATCTATCATGACCCAATCATTTTACCTCTAAACTTTCTTTTATTGTCTGGCACATGAGCTTTGGGTGGACACCTCAAATTTAAACCATAACATTGTCAGTATAAAACATACTTCTCAGCTCTGTCTGCTGAAAAGGTCTAGAAATAACATTCTTCCCAGAAACAATGAGCCCCCCATAGCACCCAAATTGTGAATTCTAAATATCATTTCCTATTCTCAGTAGCTAGTGCCTCTAGGAGGACACACTGACTTTGCCTCTGAGGAGGAATTGACCAGAGTCCAACCTCTCATTCCAGAAAATGAGTTTCCTATACTATCAGTTATGACCCAAAGATTTGGAAGTCACTTAAAAGGATTCCAACCAGCCACGTGAATACAACCTAAGCATTAAAATAATAATAATAATAATAATGATAATAATAATAATAATAATAATAATAATAACGACCACCACAACTGTTTGCAACACACCAGTTTGCTTAAATCCATTAGATCATAATGATTATAAAGTTAAAATAGAACAGAAAAAAATGAGAAACAGGTTCATTTAAGTTTTCTGAATAAACTACTATTCTAAAATTAGGAAATATAGAACATAAACAGGTGTTTATTCCACTTTATCTGTATGAACTGCATTTCTTTATAGAAGAAATCTGGGTGATAAAAGAATAAATCAAAACTAGAGTACCCTAATATTCACAATCTCTAATGACACTACGATTAAATTAATAGTCATCAATGCTGCAAAAGCCATCAGGTGAGAAGCATATTGGTAGAGAACTTGTTAATTACGTGCTAAAGTCTCAATCCCTACAATGCCAAAGCCAGGGAACAGGCACTTTATGGTTCTAATGAATGTAGTGTGAGGTGCAGAGCCCTCCCATGGGCTGTTCCAATGCCCCAAACTCTGAATCTGATTAAGCCTCTGTTGCAGTGTTAATCAACAGAAACTTGTGATTCTATGTGAATCAGGCAGGAATCTTAAATTTTCTAGTAACAACAGTAAAAAGATAAAAATAAATAAGTGAAGTTAATTGTAAATATATTTATTTAACCTAATGTATCCAAATATAATTTTGCAATGTTATCAATATAAAAATACTGATGTAACAGTTCACATTTTTTCATACTACATCTTTGAAATCCTATGGGTAGTTCATTTATCTTACAGTATATCTCATTTTGGTTGCCAAATTTTCATTGGAAAAAAATCTATATTTAGGTTTTGTAAAATATACATTTAAAAAAAGTAGATTCATACACCACAGCTGTTCTAATCATACTTGAAAGTCTTCCAATAACTGAATAGAGTACCAGTTTTTAAATTTACATTAATTTAAATTAAACTGAATTAAAAATTCATTTCTTTAGTCACAGAAGCCAAGTTTCAAGCATTCAATAGCTGCACACATTAGTGGTAAATATTTTGGACCACATGGATGTAGATCTGTTTACCAGTTCACAGAAACACATGAGGGATGAAGACAGGGCAGCAAGATATTATGGATGTGTAATCATTAAAATTGGAAAACTCTATAGAATACAGAATTTGGTTTATTTCAAATTAGAACAGAAAAAGAAAAAAATGAAAAAGAGATGATTTATACGTTAAAGAGATTTAGGAGAGAGATTGTCAGCCAACTGCAATGTTTGTAATATGCTGGATTCTGATTTTAACAAACCAGCCAAATACACACACACACACACAAGCACACATACTCAGGTATCTGCATATATATGTTTACAGTCCCACAAATTAATCCTCTTCAAATATGCATATTTAATAAATGGAGTTATCATTGCTAATTTCCTAGGTGTGATAATGGAATTGTGGTTATATATTAAAAGGAGAAGGTGTATGTTGTAGAGGCAGACTGAATTATTTACAAACCAAACGCTGTCAATTTAGTCAAGCATAATAATGTTATGTGATTATATTTTTAAAGAATCATCTATTGCTTAACATGAAATAATATGAACCCTTAGATTGTTGGGGTGAGGAGGAGATAGAGGGGAACTGGGGACATTAGCTGCTGAGAGGCAAGAATCCCTGCCTCCTCAGTGCATCTGGCCTGGGCATCCAACCAGCTGCAGGGACTCAGGCTAAAGAGCATTCTGGGGAAGAGAGCACATCTTGAGGGCAGTCTTACTCCATGCATTTATGGCCAATTAAGAAGCCACATGAGATCAACATGTTAACTGTCATTGAACATCTCTGACTACTCGACAGGCTCAATGCTTTGTTTAGTTTTTTTTTTTTTTTTTCAAAATCTAATCTACCCATTCTTGTACTCTGGCCTGCATCTTTGTTGAGTTCAGCAAAGGAAACCTGAAGCATGTACCAAGGAGACGAAGAAAAAAGGTTTGAAAAGTCAACACTGATGACTTTAATTCCCCAAATAAAAGGCAAAGCCTGGATTTGTTTGCTATTAATACATGTGAGCATCGTTCAATTGGGATGGCTTAATGCTGATTATGGCCTGAATTGGTTCAGATCTGTTAACCTGAACCACAACTTTATCTGCTATCAGTTTAAATATCTTCCACTTGTGTCAGTGCTATTTTAAGAGGATCAATGAAGGTTTATGATGAAAAAAAAAAAAAAAAAAGCCTTGTCATCTACTCTCAAATGGACTAAATTAATTAAGTTATTGGAGCCAGATCTTTGACACTTTTTATATATTGTTACTTTCCATGGGTTGGCCGCTGACATTGATTAGAACAAAAAGATGCTACTTTTCAGCCAAGCACAATAGATATTTTCCCACAAACAGATATTCATAAGGTAGCTTTCTTAGTTGTCAGAGTGGGAGACCAGTGGCATATTTCTTATAAAAATGTGAGCAACTGCAAGCATGTGGCAGGAACATAAAATTTAAGGTACAGGCAGTTGTTTATAAATGTACTCTGTGAAGGTTTTACATCTTAGGCCTGAGAAGTTTTCATGCAGAAAAATTAAAATTACAACTGCCAATGTATAGTCAAAATTTCCCCAAGCAGAAGATTTTGTAAGTCCCTCCTGGGGAATCTTTCTTCTTCCCCTAATAATCTTCCTGCTTGGCTTGGAGTTTGTCCCTTTGGTGTAGATGGGTAGATGAGAAAGTTGGAGAAGAAACCTTGTTCATCCCAGGCAAAGAGAGAAAGTGTGTGTGTGTGTGTGTGTGTGTGTGTGTGTGTGTGTGTGTATTTCCATGGGAAGGGAGTTCTGGGGATGGAAGCCCGGGGCCTTGTGCAAATGAGCCAAGTCCTCTACCCCTGAACCATAGTCCTAGCATTATGTTTGTATTTTTTTTTTTTTTTTGAATTTTAGCTCTGAAATCATCATTTAAGCTAGTGTTCTTTAAAAGCCAGTAAGACTGAAGGGCATTAAACTCAGAATCAAGAGATCTCAAGTGTTTTTACTATATTTCTATCTCTCATGTACAGTCTCAAGCCATTTTGTTCTGAAATCCTGTTACTCCCCATAGGAGTAGCACTGATTAAGGTGACAGAGGAGAGGAAGCCATTTGTTGACTGCACGTAGAGCCCCACTGAAGGACTCTCAGACAGTGCCTCATGACCACTTTTCCCTCAAGACATGATGATGTGTACCTTTGTAGGTGAAATAGCTGATTTTCTGTAAAACTGATTCAAAATGGGATACTAATAGTTGGTATGAAGATCTCTATCTTTAAGAAATTTTCTCTTTTAATATTACACTGTTTCACCCATTGGTGACTATTTTGGAAACCAAGGTAGGCCTTGGAAGGAGGACATTTTATGGAGGGGAATTTTTCCCAAGGATCCCATAAATCAAACCATTTTGGTTGCAAGCTACCAGCAGCTACTGTAGCCTCAAGATGGGGAAAAGACTATGGAAAAAAGAGCATATATTTAAAACATGGCTCTAGTTTCTGCTTTCCTTACTTTCTAGTGGAGAAAACTGCCAAGAGATAAGCATGACTTTGACATCTCACGGACCCCTGCATGCCCCTTCCCTCATCTCCCTTGTGGCTCAGCTGTGTGGGCTTTGCTCAAGCAGGACCTAGAAGACGGATGAAAGGAGGGTGTTTCTGAATAGAAATCCTTACTTCAGAGGGAGAATTTTTTCTTTTAAATAAGGAACAATCTAGCACAGAGATCCAGGGCAACCATATTGAGACCACAAAGCGTGGTGGGAGCCTGCCAAAAAAAGTCTGCAGTACTGGGACAGCAGGGACAAGAGCGAGACCCCTGAGTTAGCCAGGAGCTGGCACCTGGGGACCTATGCCCAAGTGGTCAACTGTGCCAGTCAATACACTGCCTTTAATGTTGAGTCCCATGTGATGCGGGTTACCCATGATTGCCACGCAAAAGGGTTACCCGTCCACTCTCTAGATGACAGGCAAATCCAGATTCATATGGAGAAAAAGTGAGCAAATCCCTAAGAAATTTGTGAATAAATGTCACTTTCTCTTTGCATTACTGTGGTGACATCTACAGAGACCGGGTATCCTAACTCTCAAAGCAACCTTTGTCGTATATTTTGTATCATCCTGAGTTTGCCTTATGTGCTCCGAACCTGAGAGCCCTTCCATTGAGAACTGAAGATGTGCCTGGAATCCAGTGTCTAGTTCTGTCTGTACTGAACAGGCACTAAATACAGATGGATGTGTAACCTCCTGGGTGTGCCCCTGATAGATGGTCTGCTGTGGAGCTGTGAGACAACAAGAGTTAAATCTGTCAGCAAACTTGCTGGAAGAGGATAGCCAGCCTGGCTGGGGTGCCACTGCCTCTCTGTTTACTTGGGGGCCTAATCTCCTCTGCCTGGTTAGAAGCCTTCTGTGTTGTGTTTGTGTAGATCACACACTCCCTCCCTGTGGAGGCTCCACAGAGATTTACAGCATGGTGCATCGTATATGCTTTCCCAGTCTGCAGAATTCCTTGAATCAAGTGGAAGCTCTCCATACGTCAAAGTTTGAAACAAAAATAGCCTACTATGTAGGGAAGGAGATGAATTCTTCCTGCTTAGGAAAACCACATTCAAGCATGATAGGTCCCGGGACATACCAAAGATGATAGACGTTTCTAAAAGAGAAGGATTTCAGGAATTGGGCTCAGAATGACGCATTAGACTAGTTAATATTCTCTTCTATGCCTTCTTAGTTACAATGGCAAGATTCTACTTGGCATTATGAGTAAAACACAAGCACATCTCACTCGTGTGACACAAATTATTACTGTTTTCAGAATTAGAAAGTTTGGAAGTAAATTTGAAGACACTCTAAATGCTATATGCGTAGTGTCTTTCTGCAGGTGCCAGGAGACTGTTCTGTATTGGAACAATGAGAGCATTTTTAGGATTCCCACAGCAAGCTGATCACCAGATTTTCCTGGTATAATTATAATAATGAACAGATAAGAGCTGGCTCCTGTGTCTAGCCATGAAAGCAAAGTAGTGCAGCACCACATGTTCCAAATCCAGAGAAGTGAATTTAGAAACCAAGATATCATCATATGTTAAGATTTAGATATGAGGTGTCTCCCAGAAGCTCATGTATGAGACAATGCAAGAAAATTCAGAAGTGAAATTATTGGGTTAAAAGAACCTTAATCTAATCTGTGCACTGAGTCCCTGGTAGGGATTAACTGGGCTGTAACTGTAGATAAGGTAGGTTGTAGCTGGAGGAGGTGGGTGGAGACATGCTTTTGGGGTATATATTTTGTCCCTATTGAGCTGAGCTCTCTGCTTCCCAGTTGCCATGTTCTGAACTGCTTTTTTCCTTCTGCCATGATTTTCTGTCTTGCCTTGGGCCCAGAAGTATGGAGTTGGCTGACTGGACTGAGACCTCTGAAAACCATGAATACCAAATAAACTTTTCCTCCTCTCCTTGTTGCTATTGTCAGGTCTTTTGATCACAGTGGAGAAAAAGCTGACCAAGACACTACAACAGTCCATCAAAACATCCACAATAGTTTAAACTCACCATTGTACAATCTTCCTTTTAGATAGTCTGTCTCCTTATTTACACTATCTTTCTCTTCGACCTGAGTTGACTAATCAAGTCCTAAATCTAAAACTAAATGGCTCATCTTAGTTATGTACCGATAATTAATAATAATTAACACTTGAATTGTTTCACAGAGTCTATGACACCTAATTTTATTTGACCCTCACAAAGTACTTATGAGGTAAGCGGGCATTTGCTATTATTCTAATTTTGCACATGATGGAAAGTATGGTTGTGTAAACCTGAGGGGTTACTCAGTTGATAATAATATATCATATTCTTGAAAGTTGCTAAGGAAGTAGATTTTAAGTGTTCTTCCCACAAAAAAATTAATTAGGTAAAGTAAAATATGCTAATTAGGTTAATTTAGGTACTAAAGATATACATATATCAAAACATCATTTTGTATAGCAAGCCAATTAAGAAAAAATAAATAATAGGGAAATAAACAAAGAAACAAATAAATCACTCACTCTGTATCCACCTCTGTTTCATAAACACACATTTCTCCTGATTACGTTGGCTCACTCTGCCAATTTTTTTTATTCTACTATCCTTCCTATCTCCCTATCCCCCTCTCTGCCAATTGTTTTTATCAATGTCTCACTAAATTCACAAAATCCACCCTGCCCCTAATTCTGGTCAGGACACTCTGCTTGTTACTTCCTCCTGCTTGCTGGTGATTGGTTGTCAGGAGCCTTGGCCCCTCCTGGGCAGGCAAGTAAAGCTCCAGCCTCTCTCTGGCCCTCCTGCCACAGGAGAGGGGTTTGCACAAATACTTGCAAACGTCTGCTAGCTCTGAAGACTGCCAGCCATATTCAGGGACTCAGCCTTCTGAGCATGTCTGTCCTGACTTTCCCAGTCAAGCGATTCTCTCCTAGCTGTATGGGGGAAATCTCATATTTACAAATTTGGTTTTCTGTCAAATTTAAGAGGCTTCCATACCATAATCCAAGCTGCTACAAGTGAAAAAAAAAAAAAAAGCATGGAAAGCAAATTCAAATATAGTCTCACATAAGAATACCTTTATTTTTTCTTTTATTGAAAAATATTATGAGGGAACTAAACATAAAATACACTGTGAAACAATTGCTTGTGATAACAGAAAAAAAAAAAAAAAGCTACTGTTATAAATTTAGTGAACTCTGAATTTGCCAGCTTCTCCCTGGTTGAATGGGACCGGCTTGCCTCAACAGGTCCAACCAGGCCTCATGAGCTCATGTCTCATCTTCATGAAGGTCAAGCAGTGCTCAGTGCAGAGGTATGTATGCGGAACCTCAGTGGATGGTTCCAAACCAGAACAGAAGGAGAAAGGTCCAAATGGAAGTGAATGTCCTCCAGCCATCAATCAGCATCCTGGCCTCTTGTCTCAGTGTGGCCCTAGCTGGGAAGGTTCCTTACTGATCAACTACATATTTGACTCTTCAAGGGGTATAACAGTATTGAAGATGATTTTTTTTCTTACTTTTTCTTATTCAATGCAAGTGTTTGTATAGGCTCCTCACGTTGGGTATTCTAAGAAAGATCTTAATTTTTTTTTAGATTCTGAACCCTCTAATTTTAACATATCTGTGGCCACACACTCTGATTATTGTACTAACGACAGTGATGATAAATAATGACAGTCGTGGCACTTAGTGCAACGCAGCATATCAGCACTCACCCCTGGCTTTCACTCCCACTCTCTCCTCTCATCCTCATAGAACCCCAGGAGGATTAACATTTGTTCCATTCCACATTCCAGGACAAAATCCAAACCAAACATGGCATTTTCTGAGAATCTTGCATTTCTCATCCTGTGGACCAAATAAGTAGGCTGACATTTTAAAATATGTTTAGCCCCAAACTGATTTAGTTTCAGGATAAATGAAAATGTTGTGTGCAAGGTTTTGGCAAATTGAAAGTTTCTCAGCTATAGGCGAAGGGAGGCACACCCGGCAAGAAGAGAGGCTCCCCCAGGAGAATTAATCCTTCCTTACACTTGCTACAAGACTGGGTACAGCTGCCCCGGGGCTGGACCTGGTGTCTGAACCCAGACTAGGCAACCATGGATCTCAGCTCCTTCAACAGTCCTTAGATCTGCCTTCTGAGGTTCCTGTCCACAGGCACCCTCTGTGTGAGCGTCTGCTATTTCTATTCTGGTAAGAGCTTACATAGTTATCTGCTCAAGTCCACTTGGGAGCAGGGGGAGGAACCAATTTCAAAAGGACTCAAGGATGTTATAAAAATCTTGATTAAAACTTTCTAAATTTTTAGTTGTGATATTTTTATTGACTTCAAACTTAAGGTTAAATTTGAATTAAGTCAAACTACTTCCCTCCTCCACATGAATGAAGGGGACCCTTAAGAATTCACACAATGAAGAGATTCCCATTTGAATTTTAAAACATAAGCAAACATAAGACTCTTTAAAATTATTTTGTCAATACATCTTAAATTACATAAAATAATTATGACATGAATATTAGATGTTTCTCTTTGAGTTACCAGGAATAAGCTGTTCTTTTGACATAAAACAGATTTATCTTCTACGTGAAGTTAGTTGCTAATATTTGAGGGTGCATTATTTGTGGTCTTCTACATATATACATACATTCACACTTATCTGCTATTTATAGAATCTTTCTCTTACTTTTGGTAGTTTTTTTTTAACATAAAGAGAGAGAATCTAAAATGTGAGTTCAGTATATGAAAATAGTGGTGATTTGTGCAGTTGGGAAACTCCTAGATTTAGAATCCCAAAACCTAGGTTGAAGAGATGATTTGTTTTTCCCATTTTTGCTGTATTTTGCTCAGAGAAGTCACTTGACATCTCCACTCAGGGATTCTCACCTGCACCCGCAATGCCCAGAAGGTACCAGAGTGGCATTACAGTGGGGGGACTGTGAAAAGCCAGGGACAGCCATCAGCTGGGTGTATTAGGAGGAGCAAGTATACTCAGAACCATCTCAGCACCAGGGGTTATTAATTGTAATGCCTTAGATATTGTTGTGTCAAGTAGTTTTATTGAATTTGAAAAGATTTTCTTGTAAATGTCATTTACAAGTCATTCCTGTCATAATATGCCCTGGGTTATAAACATATGAAGCATCTTAGAACCAGAGAAAAATCATGTGGATATCGAATAACTACTCTATAATGATTGCTTATCTCTGAATCAAACCAAATCATATCCAATGAATAACATGTAAGAAGGAAAGATGAACGTTTCCCTAAATAAACCAACTAGAGTCAGCAGGGGACTGACTGCCCATCTTGGAGGAATACTGGCTTCAGGGTATGAGTGGCAGTGAGTTTAACTCCTTAGTTTGCCTGTGAGGAAGGACTTTCCAGGAAAGGGCCCTGCAGAGCAGTGGGGCCAGGAGGTGTGGAAGTGGGGCTGGATCCTAGGCTCCCAGGGGCCTTGAGGTAGAAGATCAATGAGGAAGGCAAAGTGTTCAAAGTGATGGGCCACCGGGGTAGACTCTAGATCCTGTACAGCCTGAGGCTTTATGGAGGAGTTGATTTCTTCCTAAATGCAATAGGAACTTCTGAAAAGTGTTAGAGACTATGATGGCCTCTGAGTGAGGGCAGGGTGCCATGGAAGGAGGTACATGCTACTTTGGAGTCTACAGGCACCTGTGCTCCAAATCAGGCCATAGAGCCTGAAGCAGGGCAGGCTGTAGTCAAGGACAGAGCAATACTGTGCATCCAGATGTGGGAACAGAGAGGAATAAGGACCTGCAAGGGATCCAAAGTAAGTGCAGAAAATTCCAAGATAGCGCCTTTCACTGTGTCCTCACATGGTGGAAGGTGGAAGGGCAAGAGTGTCTAGAGGGTTCCCTGCAGCTCTTTTATAAGGCCCTACTTCATTCCAGTGGGCATACCGCCATAGCCTCATCATCTCTTAAAGGCTCTGCTTCTTAATGCCATTGCTTTGAGGATTAAGTTTCCACATGACTTTTGGAGGGGACACATTCACATCATAGCAACCAGAGACCCATGATGCCTCCAGCTTTGAGTGCAGAGAAGACAGAGGACTATGGCAAACCCAGCTGTGTTCGCTTGGAGTCAATGAGACACAGAGGGTGCTGCATGTGGGTGGGCCACAATGAAGGGAGGAGTCTGTCCTTGGAGGGATGTGTTGGTTTCGGGGTTTCCTGCTGGAGGTGAGGAGTGTCAGCTGAACATTCAGCTTGACTTCAAAAGAGGGAACAGGCAGGAAAAGCAGATTTGGGAACAGTTGGGAACAAATCAAGAAAGTGTGGGGAAAATGGAGCCACAAGGACAGAGTATGCTCTGAGGATAGTGTGAAGGAAAACAGGGCATCAGATCCCATTAACTCTCAAACAATATTTCAAGGAGGGAATGATTGGCAGGTCAAACCCTGCTGGGAGGTCAATCCAAATCTTTCTGATTTAGCTACTGGGTCGATGAAGTCTGTTTCTTAAGGAGATTGGAGGAGAAGCTATATTTCATCGACAGGGGGAAGAAATGGAAAAGGGTAATGGAAACAGTGGGTAAGGGCATCTGTGGGTAGTGCTAATGATGGAGTTTGTGTGGGCATGTGTGTTATTCTGGCACAGTTGGTCTCTGTCTGTATCCTTCCCTCTTAAATTAATGACCTACATATGCATAGAAAATCATTATTCTTTAATTCAACCCTGTACTCCTGGTAGTATGAGACTTATTCCAATCACTCCCTGACCTCAGGGCTTCGCTCTGCTATTTTGATTGAGTTGCTTGAGCTCTCTGGTGGGTTCTATGGTAGCTCTTTGTAGGAACTGTGGAGTGTGGTTGGGATACAGATCAAATTCTCACCATGTTTACTAACTTGATAGCCTCTAGTCACGCTTGGCTGTTTCAATTTAAACTTAAAAAAAAAAAACTGAAGTTAAAGTAAAATTCAGTTGTTCATTTGCATTAGACGTATTTCAAATGCTCAATAGCCACATGAGTTTAAGGACCTATATGCGAGAACAGATTGTGGAACATTTCATCATCAGAGAATATCTAATGGGCAGTGCTAAACTAGAAGTAGGAGGCAACCCAGAAGTAATTAAACAAAGTTTGAGGAACTTCACAAGACACCCAGAAAATACTTTTCTAAGATGGTAGCCAGGAAATGTGCAAGATAAATGAAGGAAGAGAGAGCCAACAGCCAATGGAACTCAGAATTAAGAAAGCAAAATGTTCCATTGAGCAATATTTCCAACAAACTTCACTCCACCTCAGCTTCTGCCTACGTCCACCCCCTGAAACAGAATTGCAGCCTCTTCCCAGAAACATCTTCTTCTTCTTCTTTTTTTTTTTTTTTTAAACCAGGTCCTTGCTGACATTTTGTCAGAATTCTTTCTACTCCTTGTCAAATGGCAGGATCACAGTCTCATAAAGGACTTTGTGACTCACAGGGAAACACAAGTTTCCAAGGAAGAATAAAGAAGAAAAGGGAAAATGTGAGTGAATGAGTAATGAAGGAGAGCTGGCCCAACAAGATCTATAGGAATTAACATTCTGTGATACTGGCCCAAGAGAAAAGCATTTACTCATTGGAAAAGAGTCCATTTCCCAGAAGCAAATGCTGGGAGCGAAAAACTTAATGGATAACAAGGAAAGAACAACTAATTCAATAAATGGTTTAGAAAAATTTGTACACTTGGTGGAAAAAAGTCAATTAAGACCCTTAATCCATATCACACACAAAAATGAACTTGGGATGTGGCTCAGTGGTAGAGCATTTGCCTGGCATGCAGGAGGTCCTGGGTTCAATTCCCAGCACCAGGGACTAAAAAAAAAAAAAAAAAAAAAAAAAATTGAAGAAGAATTAAATTGTAAATGTTGAAACCTGACACATTAAAAATAATCATTTGGGTTTTTAAAAACAGGAACATTTAACTGCTATCTAGCTAACCATCCAAGTAGCTAATCAGTGGAAGAAATTATAAAACAAGCTGCAAATATTTGATGACTACCTAGGATCAACAACAGCATTACAAAGCCACTGTCCTTCTCCTGTAGTCACAAATGCTTACAAGTGGTCATTTTGTGTCCTTCCACATATATGGCAGCTCATTCACCCCGCGATAGCCACTGCTGACCCTCTATGGTCACAGCCAAGGTAAAGCTCATGTGCCATCTGGGATTTCAGACACTTGCCTGAAATGAAAAGCTTGAAGAGTGAAAAAAAATTACTGTAAAATTGCTTAAGATATATTTTAAAAACTAGAGAACTATATGCCACAAGGATTATAAGCAAATTGTTTCCAGAGAAAAAACAGCCAAAGGGTTACTCATAGTAAATGAAAAGCAGACTAACAAGCCAACAAATTCCTCAACCATCAGTAGGGAAAAGAAGTTTGAATTTTTAAAACATTATGGTGTCATTTTTTTCTTTCTTTCTTTCTTTTTTTTTTTTTTTTGCCTAGTAAATTTGCAATCCATTTTCTTCTTCTTTTTTTAAATAAATCCCTGATTTCTGTTAGACTTCTTTGTTGGGGGACAATATCATTCACTCTAACTTGGTACTGAATTGCCACAAACTGATTGTCAACAAGTAATGATAAACTTAAAATTATCCATGCAAGTTACTCCTTTTCTAGAACCATTTTTTAAATAAATAATACAGTTATATATTCAGTGAGATTTGCTCTATTTATGCAGAACTGTTAACATCAGAAATGTTCAACACTAAGGGAATGACTAAATAATCTTACTATGCTATTAAGATGAAATTCGAACTGAAAATTAGAATTTTTAAGGTATTTTTAATTATGTGGCAATGTAGAATGCAAGACACCATCTGATATAGCTCAGAGAAGTCAGTACTGCAACAACTTTATTTTAACTGTTAGTATGGTCCAAGTTCTCTATGAAAGAATTATAAACTATGAAGTTCCAAATAATTGTACTCAATTGTTTCCTTGTCAATGAATGTAATTTAATTAAATTAATTTCCTTGTCAATAAACATGTAATTTACCAAAAAAAAAAAAAAAAAAAGACACCATCTTAGTGGGTAGCCTGCTTACCAGAATATGTGTGTGTGTGTGTGTGTGTGTGTGTGTGTGTGTGTACACAAAGAAAAAGCAAGTATAGATTTCCCAACAAGGGGATTGCCAGCTTGCACCCTAACAGCTATGTAGATTGGAGTACACACCCACCTTCAAAAATAGCTGAACAGGTTCTTGCAGCTAAGAACAACTAACATACATAATTACTTCCTTTTATTTTTTTATACATATTTTCCAAAATATTTTCAAATGACCATTTATTACTTGCACCAATGCTAGAACACAGGACTTTAAAAGAAATTTCTGTGAGGAAGTGACTGTGACTTTTCTTGGTCTTATATTCAACCTTCTTTGAAGGGACCAAGAGGTATCTATAACTGTATATCTCTGAGTGTGGGAAACCACAGAGAAGAAACCTGGAGACATTTGATTTCAGTTGAGACTAACAGAACCTGACTTTATGGAGTCCTTGAATCTACAATATGTGTGTGGCTTCCTAGGTTATTCTCTAAATTCAACTGAATAATACTTCTAGAAAATTTAGTAAGCAAATTCGCATACGCCACACACACTATGTCCACAACAGACATTGTTATAAGTGGAATTTTGTCCCTCAAAAATTTTTTATGCTGAAATCTCTTATATTAGATTTCTTACCTTGAAATCTGAGAATGTGACTATCAGAGACAGTCTTTAAAAAGGTGATTAAAGTAAAATGAGGTTGTTAGAGTGGAACCCCAAACTCTGTACTGATAAGAAGAGGAGATCAGGACACGGGCATACACAAAGGGAAGAGCAAGAGGACCTAGGGAGAAGATTGTCTCAGGAGCCACCAAATCTGCTGATTCCTTGATATTGGATTCCAGCCTCCAGAACTGTGAGACAATGGGTTTCTGTTGTTTACCTCATTTTGTTATGGCAATTCCAGGAAGTTCATAGATCATGCTTCAAAAGCAACTTGTCATTTAGCACTACTCTGAAAATGGACTCTAACCTGACCCCCAATGAAAGGCCTCCATATGCATAAACTTTGTCCTCTTTATTCCTTGTCATCACTATAGATAAGATAACCCTGAAAATCTGATGTGACACTTGACATGGAAATATGTGCCTTTCCATCTAATTTACATGTGGTTAAATATGTGTGATGAGAGCTTAGCATATGTTTTTCATGTGGCAAACAGAAGGACTAGGCACTAAAGTACCATGTCTCATCTCTCTCTCTCCGAGGCCCATTTGAAGTACATAGCAAAGAATTTAGGGACTAGAGCCAGGTTAGGGTGATGTGGTCTGTCCATTGGGCTGATGCACTTTGCTTAGTGACCCATTGAGCAAGTCTCCAAATCTGTCTGAGCTATTACAAAACAAGAGTCTGAGCCTCAAAACTACACAGGCAGATGGGTAATGGATGACCTGCTCACACTCTGGCATAATTTTCAAAATGTTGTGTTCAGAGAAGACAGCAGAGGGCACACAGCTTTTCCTCATAAGTACGTATGACCCCAAATACATTAAAGCTACCAGGAAGTGCCACGCATATCCACAGGGCTGTGACCTAGTTCAGCCTTCCTGTCTACTGAGTTGTGTGTGTGTTTTTTTTTTATTATTTTTTATTTTTTACTAAGCTGGAAGCCCACGGCCACCCCACCCCTGGAGCTGCCTTGGAAGGCCAAGCTGGAGGAAATTGGTTGCGACTCATGTGTGCCTCGGCTGAGATTTCCAAGAGTAAATGCAAGTGTCATGAGAAGGCAACGTGGCCCAAGCTCTGGTCATCCAAATATCAGCATCTGCATTTCACTCAGAGCACAATATTAGGAAGCCTGCGGGGTTCCCAGGGCTCTTTTCCTCCTTGAAATCTCGGCTTTGATCAGCAAGTGTGACTCATGGATTCCAGCTCTGTCACAAATGCCTTGAATGAATGCAAACTAACAAGAAGCAGAAGACGGCTTTCTTTAAGCATATTCCAGAAAGTTCTGACAAGTTTGGGGAAATTGTGAAGCCATTAAGTCATAATAGCAGAACACAGCTCTGACTGAGCCAGAAAATATGCAAATGAAGAGAAGCAGTGGGCAACAGACTGCTGTGGAACCCAGGATGCAAAACGGACTTCCTGGGAGTGGGTGTCACCCTCATGCTGAGAAAATGTCTGGAGTTTTTCACTAAGAACTTATAGGAGGCTTGGATAGAAACAGCCTCCTGATCTGACCTCCTCAGTGACCAAGAATACAGGTGCCTGAATTCAGATTTGCAATTTCTGAAACACACAGCTAGACATTCTGAGATGGATGCTGAGATGACAGGCGTAGGGGACATCTCATGCATTGTGGAGAGTGAGATTTTACTCAATCTTGTGTTGACCAGTGATGCTTTTAGGATTTTATGATTGAAGCGTAGTGTGGTTGGTAAAAAAGCACCTCATGTTATGACATGCTTGTTGCCCAAACCTAAGTCTGTTTTTATTCTTAAAGAGAAAATTATACCATACCTTTTTTTGTTGCTGTTTTTGTTCACGATTTTTTTTCTTTTTCATTAGTGCATGATAGTTATACTAATGGCAGGATTCATTTGACATATTCATAAATGCATATAACAAAGTTTTATTTTGATTCCTAGTACTTCCTTTTTTCTTTCCCTCCTTTGTCTACCTGACCCCCTTCCTCTACTCTATTGGTCTTCCTTCTATTTATTTATTTTTCTTTTTTAATTGGTGTAACATAGTTGTATATAAAATTGGAACTCCTTTAATATGTATTGTTTAATCAAGATCCACTTCCTTGGACATCTTATGCTGTAATCAATAATATTTTTTAAGCAACTTGATAAACATACACACAAAACCCATCTTTAGTATAAAATGATAATAAATATGAAAATGCTATGTTCTGGGTATTATTGCACAGTACTAATATAACAACATCACATTTGTGTCCCCCTTACCTGTTCTCACTTCTGGGGAGCATTGGCCGGCCGATGTTGTAAGATTGTCAGGCCTCTTGGATGAGCTGGTGGGACTGCAAGTGTACGGAATCCTGAGCCAGGACCACAAAGTGATCTCATATTTCAGCACTGGGACCAAATCCCCACACACCTTAAGAAGCACACACAATAGTGACAAACAGGTAGAACTCATTGCAAACAGTAAACACCTCCAAACAAATACTGCACTTATAGAAACTGCCATTGCTGCACTTCGGGGATTCCCCTGACTCACCCCTCCTCTGCCATTTCTCAGATGATCTAGGGAAACAGTGAGGATTAAAAGCCAACATATAAAAGGCCTTTGCAACTAGACCCTTATATGACATGAAGGCTAAGGTTGGACTGTGCCTCATTCCTCATCTCTAATGGGGTGAACGATCATATATTTGGGGGTTTTGAAAGGAATTTGTGAGTCAATATTATGTAAAGGGCTAAACTGTGCCTAGCATTGAACAAGGCTTCAACTAGCTACTAGAGAAAGAGTCAGAAATAGAATCAAATGCTGCCTAAGCCAAACCATCCCTCTGTGTGGAATATGGGTATAGGAGGCACACTGAAGTGTGGGAAAACAGGGAACAGTTGAGCAAACTACACTAGTATTTAAGCTGATGTTTGGGGGGAACCAACCAAGTGTCTGGAATGTTCTGTGTCTGGCACAATGCAAGGCATCAGGAGCATATCCGAGCATTATAATGCTCACCTTACAAGAGTTCCAAGCCAAAGTCAGAAGGACCAGGTTTGTTTTAATGGTGTGACACAAATACTTAGAAATATAGGCAAAGACTCTAGTAGCCCAGGAAGTCCTGACAGAGGTCACCTATTAAGGAGGTCTTGAAATACAGGTAAAATATCATGGAGGAAAGTAATTTGAGAAGGCTTAAAATCAGAGTTAGAATAATGAATCTAGACAGCACTGGGAATTAAATTACAGAAAGGCCAAAGAAGCATCAACCCCGAAATGGAGGATTAAGTTAAAAAATTCAGTATTGGAAACATAAAGTTTAAAACATTGTACTGAAATGACATGAAAGCATACTTTTTAAATCATCTTTAAAATTGTTTCAAATTCTATTTTTTTCTTTAAATATATTCCTGACACCAGTGTTCTACTTCTCTTTTTGACTAAGAAGAAAACAATATTTTCAAACGAGAGAATTCAGTCTTCAGTCTTCAATTTGAAATGATCTTGGTACTAGCTCAAAAGAGTACATTAAACTACACAATAGCAGTCACATGTAGATTAAAGTTAGGCATTACAGACTCAAAATATTGCTATTTTACTATTGCTATCACTTCATTGTTAAGGTACTATACATATCTTATACTTCCTTTTCTTTGTAGGATTGTGTTCTCTTCTCACAATCTTCATGTGTTCCAAAGAAACCGTTTCATTTCATCTCTGCAGAATCTGGGAGAAACAAGAAATTCTGTATCATCCTAACAGATTGTTATAAGGATCTAATTTTAACCTTACAGATTACATACTCCCAGTCAATTCATCTTCACCTGATTATTATTTAATACTGCACCATTCACTCATTGTTCCTAGGAGTCTTTGATATATAAAGAGAAAGGAAAGCTCTAAATTTGAAAAAATTCAAGGCTAGTGGTTGTTAATATGTGTGTGTCCTAGCATTTCTGGATTTAAACCTTAGCTCTGCCACTTATTAGGATATTTAATTAGATTCACTTTCTTGTCTGCAAAATGGGGATGCTGATAGGTTTTTACCCCCAGGGCCACAGTGAGGTTTAAAAGCCAACACATAAAAGGCCTTTGCAACCAGACCCTCATATGACATGAAGGACGTGACTTTTGTGCTAGGGGTGTTAAGAGAAAACAGTGATACTTACTGATGCATATTTTCATTTAGCAAAAATATAATGAGTGATTACATAGCAGGAGCTGCATTAAAGGTCTGGAACAAAAAAAAAAAAAGATGAAACTCTAAGAACTTCATTGTGCACTTAGGTAAAATGACAGGTAAGCACTTCGTTACAATGTATAACGCAAGGCAATTAATAAAGTGTCTTCAAAGTGCTCTCTTTGTAAGAAGAATCCATTTTTAACTCACAGGAATGTAAATTTATGTCCCTGCAAAGAAAAGAGTATTTGATCATGTTCCATCGATCAAATTCAGTACTAGAAACATCCATATGGCACAAAGTAGCAGTCTTTGGGGACTGTAGTGAGCCCTGAAGCAAAGATAAGATGCGGCTGCGGCACCAGCACTGGACCCTGACCTCCCAGCTGGAGGAGAGCGTGGTGTGGCCATCAGGGTCTGTTCAGAATCAGTAGAACTTCTGCATCAGCACCCGGGCTGGAGTGTTCCAGGTCTGCAGGGGACTGTCATGAACCCACACCTGAGGGAGCAGAGCCAGCAAACGTGGCATGCTGGGTTCTGCCAATCCACAGCCCACCCACAAGGCCAAGCCCTCCATCAATTGCAAGTGATGTCCTAGATGAGGATTTCACAAGATTGAGAGCTCTACCCTTTTCTTGGTCTGACACTGAGATCAAGACAAGTTGTGGATGGTGCTTCTCTCCAGAACAAGGCCCAAAGGACAGGAAGGTATGGATCAGCAGAGTTTCCCCCCTGGGCACCATGGAGAGTGTCCCACTGCCTGAGAAGCAAAGATGACAGACGCCCGGTATAAGCCCAAGGTGCAACCCATGGGTTCATTTAGAGGGTTCAGGGCCTCTTCAAACAGAGAGTACAGCTTGGGGCCTTTCCCTCCATGGTTGCCTTTAAACAGCTGTAGAGAGCTGAATAGACCACATATTCTAAAAGGGTCATGGGCCCTTCCAAGCTGTTCTCACTCTTTCTAAGTGCCCTTAGTTTAAACAAAGGCCAGCATTAGGACAGTCACCTGTGGCTAATTAATAACTCACCAATGGGTCAAGCTTTAGGATCTAAGCTGTTATGATGCCATGTCCTGAAAACATATTTTCCAATATTTTTGTCATCAAAGCAGACATATAATATTTATAAAGCCCATGGAATAACAGGTGTCATGCTCCTCAATGAAGGATGGTCAAGGGCCCTGAGGTTCGTTCCCAGGCTCCACCCACTACCTGACAGCTGAAGGGGTGTCAATGTATACTACACACCTGTAACAATTCATGACACAGCTCACTTGGAATCTTGGCTGGGAAACTCTAGTCTCTAAAGCGGAACCAGGGACAAAGAGCTTATCTTTCCTTCCTTATCTTCTTTTACTTACACCACTGTTTGATTGTGAGCCTTGTTACTAGGTTTGGTAGACTGTTTTCAAAACAAGAACCAATATAAATAAAGAAGATTAAATAAATAGTTCCATGCTATACCTCCTTTATAAATACGAAAAGATATATGCAAAACATGTCCAGAAGAATTAGGGGAGAGAATTAATGAGGGTATTTCCTTCCAACTTTCCCATTTCTTAAGTCCTCCACGACATGAAAAAGAAATATGTCAGCTGACAGTAGAGAGGAGGTTTTGCTTGGTGGGGCTTCTCCCCATCCTTTCATTATTCGTGAAGAAATGTGTCCCGAGCACTAGCCATCATCTGTTTAGACTGTGATAACCTGAACCAGCGAAGCAGCACCCAGAGTTAATGAACTTACAGAAGCCAAGGAGCTCTTGTTTGGAATATGCTGGTGCGGCTTCTGTATTGTTGCTACTAAAGAAGTAAATAAAATGTGGCTGAATAACCCAGGAGCAAAACACAAATACTGAGATTGGCAGAATCTTGCACTAACTTAAGGTGAGCGTTCACTTGCTTGATTCTATGGCTGAGCCTGTCTTCAAATCCACAAGACTGCTGGGCTAGGAAGAAATGACAGCAGAATCACTTTTCTTTTCTATACTGGGTCCTATAGTGGGACTTTTATAGTGGGCACTATTGCCCTCATTATGAACTGTTGACATTTGGGGACAATTCAGTGATGTACTTGCTATTAGGTTCAGGTCCTTGTCACTCTGAAAGTCTCAGTTCTCCCAAACTTTTTTTTTGTTTGTTTGTTGAGAGAGAGAGAGAGAGAGAGAGAGAGAGAGAGAGAGGGAATTTTTTAATATTTATTTTTTTTTAGTTTTCGGCGGACACAACATCTTTGTTTGTATGTGGTGCTGAGGATCGAACCCGGGCTGCATGCATTCCAGGCAAGCGCACTACTGCTTGAGCCACATCCCCAGCCCTCTCCCAAACTTAAACAATTAAGACTCCCATTACACCCTGTTGCAAAAGTTGTGTTTGGTTTCTCATATTTTAGAAACAATATTTTTCTGGGGAGCATTTCATTAAGGAATCCTTTTTCACTTGGGTGTAAAATAGAGATTGTTAGTAAGTATGAGATTGCTTTCTCTTGGAGCACAAATATAGAAAGGTTTTATTTATCTATATTAGAGCATTTTTTTCTTTGACTATATGATGCAAATATAACTGAGTAAAAAAGTCAAAGATGATTTGGAGTAATTAGACTTTTTGTGGGTCTTAAGTACACATTATGTAAATAATTTCTCTCACTAAATTTATGGGAAATGCAACAGGGCCAGGCTAATAATATATTAATAATAGATAATGAGATACAAGGAAGAACAAAATACAAGACCTGCCCCTGCAGAGTTCATAGGTTAATGAGGAGCACATAGCCCAAATAATTTGAATTTTTTTCAGTAATTTGTCTGAGCAGAGTGTTACCATAATATATTAGTAAAATGGTCAGTATTGCTTGAACTTAGTTTCTCCCTAATTTTCTGAATGATGCCCATGTGTGAGGTTCTGGTAAGGTACAGCAGAGGAAGCTGCAGATAATGGAATCCAAGGTCAGAGAGGGGGTAGGTGGCCCCCACACATATGGACACCCAGGTGTGAGTGGCACCTAATGGGTCATCTCCTGAAACAGAAAAGGACACTGAAATTCCATTTTTTCCCCTCAGTTAATGATTCTTCAAAGTTAAACTTAAAATTCTGCATATTTTGTAACTTTAAATAGTTCATAAAGTTTTAGATGTCCAAACAATCTGTCACAATCAAAGTGATTTGGTAATCCCTATTTAGATATTTACTTCTATCCAGACTTTTGCAAAGGGAAGTCAGGCTTCACAAAGGAAAAGACACTCTAACTGGAACATGTCTGTTGCAAAGGGAAAGCCCCAGTAAATGTATTCCAAGAGCTCCTTAGCTGAGGCCCTTGGTGTACTCCCATCCATGACAAGGATATGTATATATCTTAAGC
The DNA here is from genome assembly GCF_048772815.1 of Callospermophilus lateralis. Taxonomy (NCBI): domain Eukaryota; kingdom Metazoa; phylum Chordata; class Mammalia; order Rodentia; family Sciuridae; genus Callospermophilus; species Callospermophilus lateralis. The sequence goes on along the minus strand of NC_135317.1, from coordinate 21,074,984 downwards.
ATTCCTTATCCTTCCCTCTTGAAACTGGATCATGCCTGGGTTACCCTTCCCTGCTCCCTGCCTCATACAGACACTGGCCAAACAGTGTTCTAGGGCTTCCGTGTTCCCACTTAATCAAACAACCAGAGATGATGGCTTTTCGCCCATTTTCACTTAATTACCTGAGACTGGTGTTTTCCGATCCTTCTACATGATGAAGTCTATCTGTAGTGTGTGAAGGTTTTCCTGCTGAACCTAACTTCAGAAACGAGAAAGAACAAATTCTTAGAAAGAGGGGAGTGGGGGAGAAAAGCTTGTGGGGCAGAGCCTGACCCAGGTAAACTGAGGGCTCCTCTGGGAACCCTCTCCAGCAAGACCAGCTTGAACAAGACAGAAATGCAAATGAAGTCACAAAGTGCAGCCTGCCCCACACTCTGTTGCTGGATTTGGATGAGAGAGAAGCCCAGGTGAAAAGGAGCTGCCTTTCTGTGCATGGAGATTACTGTCCCAGCTTCAGTTCCCCAGTGAGAAGGACTGTGACCACTGCACAGGACCTGGTGTGTCCATGAGAGGGGAGGCGGTACCATATTAGACAGGCTTGGGAAGGTCTGAACAGAGATTCCACTGTAGCCACATCAGTGGTTATTCTGGGGCCCCCTCAGGCCCAACAAAAGAGTAAAACTGTATTTACACAAGAAGGGAGAGCCATAATCAACCTCTTGATGGAGACATGGCTACAGATCACATCACCCCCCCTCCCCCATTCATTATTCATGCTGGTCTAATGGGAGGAATAACCAACATAATTCCCAGAGTGCTGGAGAATTAATTCACTTGCTGTCATATATAGGGGGATTCTCTTCAATGTTCACATCACAGATCACACACATAAGTAAATCACTATTTTGTACAGAATTAGATTATAGGATTCTTTTTTCTGTATAATTATTTAAATTCTGTTGGATGTCCCAACAAAAACAACACTTCTCATAGCCAAATTTTAAACTTCAAGCAACAAATAAATCACACATCTTTGACACTGCAAATAAGTTGCCACTAAATGCATTAATAGTACTATATCCTTAAAATATGTGTATCAATTTATTCCAGGACTAAATCCAAGATTGACTTAGATCTTTCCCAGATCAATTGTGCATCTTTCTAAGAAGAGTGAATATTAAAAAGTAGATAGTTTATACAGTGACCACAAAGAATAGAATAGCTTCTCAATGAACATCCAAGATTTATATACCTTAAGCTTCTACCAAAAACAAAGCTACTTTTCCCCCAGCTTTACAGGCCAAGCATGTATAAACAATCCAAGCTAAACTAAGAAAAGGCTGTAGCAAACAGAGCTGATACAAATTGGGGAAAGATTTGGTGGCTTTGTCCTTTCATAACCCTGAGCTGAAGTGGACTTAAGAATATATGAGAAAAGAATTTTCCAAATGAAAAAGCAAATAGCTTTTTTTTAAAAAAAAAATCTATAAAATGTACATATGCATGCACACTTAAGTGCACATTCACGCACGCACATATGCACATACACACACACACTGTTTTTGTCCCTGGAAAGAATATTCTTTTCATAATCAAGCAAAAGTGACAGGGGCAGTCACTCAGGGCATATAAGCAGAGAAGGAGGAACTGCAGGTGTGGTTCCTACAGGGAGACATGAGAGGAGAGACTGCCTTCTCTTCTGACAGAGTTCAATCTGTAGTAAGAGATTAAAAAAACAAAACAAAACAAACAAACAAACAAAAAACAAACATAATCCTGAAGATGATGTTGCCTCAAAGAGGAATCAATGCTGTGATCAGAAGGAAAAAAATTAAAAACAAAAAACTAGCTGTTTTCTACCCACTTGTCCATTTTGGATAACTATGTTAGTGTTGGGGGTTCTTTATGTGCAGGAATTTGTTTTCAGTTGTATAAGTCACTGGATCCTGTGGTGCACCCCAGGTTTCTAATAGCAACTGTCAATAAACTAGCATCTGGGGAATTCACCTTAGTTGGGAAGCGTCTAAAAACCATTTTGTACAACTAATATCAGAGAGTCCAGAAGATGGGTCAATTGAAAGTAAATAGGCTTAGCGGGGAGCCTAATCTCTCCTTCCAACTACTTTAAGGAATACTCCATGGAAGAGGACATAGATTTACTTTAAGTCCCCAAAGGAAAAAACTAGGTCCAATGGACAGAAGCCACTTGAAAGTGAGTTATCACTCAGTATAGAAAAACAGTTTTTAGCCGTCAAAGTTTCCTGGGGTTTTAGGACCAGTGAGCTTGCTGTCTCCATGTATCTTCAAACTGGAAATGAAAGACTGTCACACCCTTGTAGATTGCATTCACAAGCAATAGAATTGACTCCTAAATTCACTGAATTAGGGTCATGTTAACATAACACATAAATAATTAGCAAACGCAAATATCTAGTCAAGAAAGTAACAAAAGTTATTGTCTCAGAGCCTGAACACTCACTGAATTCAATTGACTTATCACTAATACATAATATCAGATGATTAAGAAGATATTAGTCATCTCTTGAATTCTGGAGAATTAATGAGCCTGGACTCTGATTTCTGATGCTCTGATATCTATGCCACAGATCACATTTTTTGTTGGCTGACTTCTGGTTTGTCCAAGAGGGGACAAGGAGGCCAATATGACCTGCTCAGATGGTGCCCACATGGACCACATTGCTGTTATGTGAGGGCACAAGCCAAATGGAAGAAGAAGTGTAATGGCTGGACTTAGTAGGATACCAGCAACAGGCAAGGTAACATAAGTCAGAACTTATAATAGAGTTCTATTATTGCTGAATGCTAAACTAGATATTCCTAATTTTAAGACAATTGTATTCAGATAAAAAAATGTTCTGAAAACACAATTAAGATTCTGATTCTGTTGGTGAATGAGAGGCAAAACTTATTTGACCATGATTTTGAAAACAAATTTGCTTGACCCAGTATCTTTAGTTTTTTCTTCAACTGTTTATAGGAACCGGAAGGACTTTGAAAAATCCTAAGATCTGAATGTTTAAAGCAGGGAAGTTTGCACAAATTTGTAAGTAGGCTTCTGTTAGCTTATGCCATAGACTTCACCCAACCACTTGTATGTGTGTGTATATATATAATATGCATATAGAGTTACAGTGCTAAATGGTTACCAGCAGGTGTTTTGAGAGAATATTGCATCAGTAAAGTGTCAGTTGCCACCTCATTCTCCCTGATTTATAGGTTCCTGACACTGTATTCCTCTCTCTTGTCCCCCCCCCCCAATCAGGTGTACCTTGTCTATGTACAGATGTTTTGTAATATATTAAATGTTTTTCTTTCAGTTAAAAAAAAAAGATTGAAAGCCAATGAAATCTTCAACAAATGGTGACTTTTCTAATTGTCTGCCACATCAGCTTTGGTGAGGGATGATCCCTGTTACAGAGCCTTGGCTATACATAACTGTCAGTAAGTAGCTGAGCTAATAAGCCATCTCTAACAAAACTTTCCTCTACGCCAAATTCACATATCTCAGGAATCTAACTGTGTTTTATTTAACTACAAAATAGATCGTAGTGATTTGGGTTACATTTTCTGTTTTTAGTGCTTGTGAGCATCTGAATATATTCCTCAGGCCCTTGTGAGTCTTCTCTGTCTAAGCAGAAGTTGGCCACTGACCAGGGAGACCACAAGGTGCTGGGCAATGGTGGGAGCTCAGCAATACAAGGACAAGGCCACCCAAGAAAGGAGGAGCAGTATGGGGCCCGGTCTGTCATGGCCAGAGAATGCAGATCGACATTAGCTGCCATGAATAAATTGGAACTAGATCTGGGAAGAGCTAGTTTATGATGATGTTGTTTTTAATCACTCTAACTGTAACAGTTGGTTATTTTTAAAATAGAGCTTCCTGCTGTTATCTTGGAATCCACAGGGAGAAGCAAATTAGAAAGACTCGACCGGATGACAAAATGCTCCTGAAGGAAATTTGTGGCAAGGATCAGGGAATCAAGCCAAGAATTCCAACCTGGCCCTGTTACTGGATAAGCCAAATATTTTTACTCTTCCCATTGACTTGGAAATGTTCTGCTATTTTGTTATTTTTACATTTTTCAAAACTGGTCCATCTAATAGCCACATATACAACATAAAAGGGCTCTTTGTCAAAGAAAGAATTGGAGGCCTCCCTTGTCCAACAAAATCACCTAATGATTTATAGTTTCTAAAAACCTCCTCACATCTCTAGCCCTATCAGTGCATTCACCGCTGTGGACAGTTAGACCCTAAGTGGATCCAGTAGCACCATGACCAGAAGTCCATAGAAAGTTCCCTTTTCTTAAAAGGAAAGACGGAGGCCCTGAGGTGGACGCCTGGGCTGGGGAGGCTTGAAGTCACCCTAACTGCACCCTAATGTGGCCTGTGAGTCACTGACATCACCTTGGAGTGAGCATCCCACAGAACTGCATCAGCATATGATAGAATTTTATTATAGGTGATAAATCCTGTAATATATTAGTTATAGGGCACTGCTCAGAAATTGTCACCATTTAAGATTTCTGTCAGCTGATTTCTATAACCATTATATAAATTGTTAGTAGATGCCCGTCATCTTCGATTGTGACTGGTGTTCAGCTTCAATGCACCATTGTCTCTCACTTTGGTACTCATTGGGGCAAATTGCTGTTCTATCACCCGCAAGTCTTCGTCTCAATTTTTTTCTTTTATTGTCTCTAAATAGGTATTCAGTATACCAATAAGGTCACAAGATGGTGAAGAAATCATTTGTAGCCTAAACAAAAGAAATTTTGTATGTAAAGAAAAAAATAAAAGCAAATGAAAGAAAACACATATTTTTCTGCCCATTTTGATAAAACACACACCACAACTAAAGAAAAAGAAAGAAAAACCAGAGAGTCATTCAGGGAGACAAAATTTTCAAGTGGGAAACTAAAGAAAAACATGCTTTCCATGGGATTACCTTCAGACTCAAAAGACTAAAGAATGTTGGAGCTAGTGGGGTCTGACTTCATTTCAAATCTAGACCCTAGTAAGCCCCATCAACAAGTCTAAAGGGTAAAACAATATGGTACCCAATGGAGTAGATGCACACCATGGCTGCTTCCATGTACACTTACTCTGTTATATAGTTTGTCCAAGAGTCTTTGCTGTTATAATTCTTCCTTTTTTCCCCCTCTTAGGTAACTTGTTCTGTAGGGGGGCAGGTGGAGAGAGCAATAATGTTATATTGAGAAAAGAAATAAACCAACCACTCAGGGAAAAGCCACTGAGTGTTTCAAACCAAATGTCTGTTTAGTTAATTTCTCATTTTTGGTGGTTCTCTTACAGACTCTATCATAGGGCAAAAGTGGTGTGAGAAGGGAAAATAAAATAATTCATTTTTTGTTTGTTAAATTTTTAATTTATTCCCCCGGTTTCTAAACCAGATTTGAAGCATCAGGGGCATCAATTAAAATTGGTTAGTCCTGGTTCATCAACCAGCTGGAAACCAAATGATTAAATATCCTTTGAAAGTTACAGGAACTTCTTATTCATTTCTACTTTTGCTACCACTTACTCATTTGTTAAGTGATTTTCATGACATTTCAAATTTTGATCTAAATAACAGCAATAAACGTCTTCAGAGTCCCCAAATGTTATAACCCAAAGTTATTTCATACTGACATTAAGCTGGATGCAGAAGACAGAAGCAGCACATGTAGCATTCACAGCACATTCATGTGGGGTAGCTGACTGCATGGACCGGAGCCCTTGGCATCACAGGGAGACTTCGTCAGTGCAAGGAGGAATTTAATAATAATGATAAGTTTAGGTAAATTTCTGTGGTGTTTGAGGACAGACTTATTTTGAGAAAACTTTAGTTTGTGGGAGATGAAGAAATGGAAATACCAGAATCTGGACGCCCTTCAAAGGGGTAAATATGAGGCTTGTGATTTTCACTGATACGCCTAAGTTTGCATCCGTTAAAAAAGGCTGTGTGGAAATGGAAAATGGGAAAGATATTTGAGACTGGGTAGAGCAAAGATTGATCTCAAAAACAAAAAGGCTGTTTTGAAAAGATTCAGAAGTCACTGTGGAGTAAAAAATTCTGTTTTTTTTTTTTTTTTTCGAAGCATTCATTTTACTCCAGGGAAATTAGAAATTTCTTAGAAATGAGCTCTACGGGAGCAGCAACATGGAAAAATATCCTCACCACAAATAAGCCATTTGAGAAACAGCTCAGTTCCTCAAGTATGTAGAACCATTGATGCAAAATGTGTTTGACTCATCACTGGGAGGAAGGTTATATTTAGTGGTGAAGGTTGGCATGATATTTTTAGAAATAGTGAAGTTCATAGAATTTTTAAAGTGTTGAATGTGCGCAGAAGTGGTCAATTACTGCCTGGACACAAAGCCTTCATTTGGGTTCTATCTTCTATGGATGCTGCTATTGCTGCCCCTTGAGGATGATGCCTTCAAGTCACCTCCGGCAGGACACAGGGTAAGGCTTGGGCCTGATGTTGGGGAGAATCTGGAGCTGGGTGTGTACATTCCCAGGCCACTTGGGAATTTTTCCAAGATTCTTCAATAACATTTGGTTCCCTGGAAAATAAAGTGTCAGAATTCCAGAGCCAGAAAGGACATTATTGCTCCATTTCCATGCCTACCAATTTCAACTTGAATCTGAGAAAGCTGAGAGGGACAGAGGTTCAATGGCCTTGCCACAGTCAACCCAGAACACTGATGAGTCTCCCTCTACCCTCCACAATTCCCCCAAGACAACTGCCTCATGTTACATGGCAGATGAAGTTAATGAACGAGCCCACTGCAGAGGGTAGGGGAAGTCCTCCCCACTTTACGAGGACAACTCAGTTGGGACTGAAGTCAGGTTGTGGCTTCTTAAGGACCAGGCTGCCCAGACTTCCTGCATCTTCCTTCTCAGAGTCCTGCTGTTTTTCCATGGGACAGAGTCAAAGAAATACTGCCCTTCAGAGAACAAATCCTATGTGGTCAAACATCCACCTGGCTTTCCTCTTCCAGGAATCCTGCCCAACCCCAGCTCTCCTCTCCCACAGATTTTCCTTGGCTCACTGCTCTGGGTGATTCAGATGCCACTTCCAGATGTGCCCTTCACTGACCGCATGTTGTTCATGACCAGCAGCCATCAAGATTCTGAGTCCAACCACATCAACAACAGAACACGCTGGGTGAAACCAAAGCAGAGCCCGTGTGCAGAAATTCATTTTTCTCTCCTTAAAAAGAAAATGCTTATTTCACTTGATTCAACAAAAAAACTTCTAAAACAGAGGAGGAACAATGGATTCAGACATATGATCACTCTTATCAATGTTTTACTCTTTGCAAATTGACCTTTATGAAGGTAGTTCTTTAAGGTACATAAAAACAGGTCCTTAGCAAATCAGTGCGTGAAATGCACACATACCCCACAAACACATCAAAATTTATTCTCTAATCTAAGTGACTTGAATTTCATATTTGGGTATCTTTTTTCTCACTCTTTTCATTCTATTACAATCATTTCCTGTATTTTCTTTTTCTACCATACAACCAGCATATGAGCATTTTACCATATCTTGGGTCTATTTGGTTATTGGAGACTTAAATAAATGTTTGGATCATTAGGATTTGGTACAGTATCTGAAGTTCATAGAATGTGCTTCCTCATGAAAACTATAAAATAAGAAATGTGACATTCCAAATAGTGTTTGCTGACATGATCAATCCCAACCAGATCCCTGTTCCTAAGTGGAAACTAGAGCTAGTAATCATGTTTGTGTGCTGGTCAGGTAAGGAATGAGAACTGGCCATCCATCCCCAAAGTTCCTGAACTTTCCAATGGCATCCTAAAAATATTTTTTAGAAATTCCTGCAGACCTCAGGCTTTTGAAAATTAAGGCAATTAGACAAAGACAGATCAGTTTTATTGCTGGGATATTAATTCAAGAAAAAGAAATCACCCCCAAAGCAACAAAAACATGTTTTACTACTCTTGGTTTCCTAATCTACCACAGTAGTGGAGCCTAGGCACCTTTTTATAAGACTGAACATTTCAATTCATCACCCCCTGGGGCTGAGCAACATTATAATATAGAAGATTCAGCTGTGTAAACAAATAATTTGAAATATGCATCAAATCTATGGGATCAACACGGTCTTGACTGTGCCAGGACCCCTCTAAGATAGCACCACCTCCTACCATTCTCCAGGTGGTCTCATCAAGAATGCATGAGAAATATCTGGGAAATTGGGGGATTTGTTACTGTTTGCTAGAATCTCAAGAGACATCATCAAAATTCACAAATGCATAAGAGTTGGCCTGGGGTCCTCACTGCATTAAATGTCAACTTGTGTTAAAGCAGGAGATAACTCACTGCCTGAGGAGCAGGCACTGTTCAGGGCTCAGAATGGGACCCTCTTCTCTCTTTTTTTTTTTTTTTCACTAGATTGTTCCCTTGAGGACAGAGCACAAGCATATGGCTTAAAATTCTCTGTTTATCTGAATGATTCTCAAAGTTATATTTCTGTCTCTCACCTCCCTCCTATATCAAACGGCTTTTTCAACATTCCCATTTGGTAGGTCTAATAGTGTCTCAAAGTCAACAAGTCCAAGACTACGCTAATGATTTTCTCCTGCTAAGTGCTCATCTTTCAACCTTCGTTGTTTCAAGGGATGCCAGTTCCATTCTTCCAGGGGCTCCAAACAGAAACTTGGAGTGCACTTTGTCTGTTTTTCTGAAGCACAGATACAAGGCATCAGCAAATCCTACGAACATCCAGACCTGACCGTGTCCACTGCCATCAGTTTGACCTCACAGGGGCAAACCTTATTGCCTCTCACCTGAATGATGGCCATAGACTTCTAATTGCTTCTTTTGCGGCTACCATGCCCTGATAGTCAATTCTCAAGACAACCATCAGAGGGATTCTTTAAGTATAAAATTAAGTCAAATAATGTCACCCTTCTGCTCAGCAGCTTCTCACTTCATTCTGAGTAAAATCCAAGTCCATGAGCAAGACCCAGCCCTCCTGACTTCCTGCTCCCTCCTGGACCTCTATTCCCTATCCCGTGGCTGGACTACTATTCCAGCCACACCTGGATCCTGGTTATTCTTAAAGCACATTAGATTCATTGGCATTAGGATGTTTTCTCTGCTGCCTCCTTGATTAGAATCCGAAGGGCCAGCTTCCTCACCTCCTGAAGTCTATGCTCAAATGTAAATGGCGTCATCCTGAGGAGACCCGCCCCCCATGCCAGCCCCCTCCTGCCCTACTTTCCCCTCTCTTCTTTTCCCTTCTCAACTATACTCATCCTCAGGTTGTTTAATGAAGTGCTTCTCCACCAGAATGCCAAGGCCACAAAGGTGCAGGTCCTGGTTTCTTTTGTTTGATTTCCCCCAAGTGCCAGGCAGTGGCCTGATATTTGTTGAATGAATGCGTGGGTCTACATATCATGAGGACTCTGCGGATGCGAGAGAGTTCGCCTCCATCAGAGCTTTCACTAAAGGCTTTGGCTGCAGAGGGAGACTCGACAGGACCCCTCAGCTACAGCAGAAACCTGCCCTGGTGGATCTGTTTTGTGCTCGGCTTCATGCTAGCAACTTTTTTTCAGACAGAGACCTTCAAAACTTCAAAATTAGAAGAAAAAAGAGCATCCAGCAGGTCATGAGTCAGCTGTGAGAAGCAAAATGTGCTGGTGTGGACTCGGTTCCAGAGTCACATTCTGTGGGTGCCAGGTCTGGTCCGCCATTCAAGACTCATTACTTTAAACAAATAGCAAATGTTTCCTTTTCTAATTTCCTCCTCTGGGAAATGGACCTATCAGAGTATTATTGTGGGTATTTTGTGGAGGAAATATATATAAAGCCCTTAGCAGCCTATCTATAAGCATTCAATAATGTAAGTTGCTTTCAGAATTAAAAGATGAAATCTTTTTATTGCAGCAAAAAAAAAAAAAAAAGTTCCTCATCTGAGTATCAGAGATGAAGTAGGCCTTTTACAGTGAGGGTATTTGAGTAGTATCTATGGGAAAACACACACACACACACACACACACACACACACACACACCTCCTACTATAACTCTTTTGGTCTGGGGTCACTGGACACACACTCACAATAACTGTCCCACTCTACCCATCCACCCATCTTTTTAGACCTTTTCCCCCTTCCTAAGCCCTGAACAGCTTAAAGGTATAGCTTTATCCCACACAATCTCTCCTTCCTGAAATATGGTAGGTTATGTTATGATTTGGACATTAGATGTCGTCCCCAAAGCTCTTGTGTTGATGCAGGAATGTTCGGAGGTGAAATGGATTTTGGAGCCAGCCATCTAAGTTGGAACGGGTAACTTCAGACAGACGGGGATGTGGCTGGAGGAGGTGGGTCACTGTGGACATGCCCTGGAAGGCTGTATCTTCCCTGAAGACCCTTGAACCAACCCCTCTCTCCTTTCTGGCCTCCTTAAAAAGTCAGCCACATCCTTCCGCCATAGTGTTCTACCTCACCTTGAGCCCAGAGCAATGAAGTTGAGAGACCACAGACTGAGATCCCTGAAATGTGAGCCAAAATAAACTTTTCCTCCTCTAAGTTATTCTTGGCGGGTTTTTTGGACACAGCAACGAAATGCTGACTAACACAGTACTTTTGAATAAGATGTTTTCTGATGATTAGGAATTTCTCTTGAAGCCCCAAATCCACCATCAGAAGTGCTAAATATCCTCCAGAGTCCAGTGAATATCCTGGTACATTCCAAAGAATCTATCCTAGAGCAGTCAGAACCATGTCTTATCCCAACATGTCACCTCGACCCACAGCCAGTGGGTCTTTGAACATGAAAACTTGAGGCCAGAAAGCATTATGCTAGAGTTTAGGATTTCACTCAAGTTTTCGGATCCTTGAGAATGTTTTAGCAAATGGGTGCCCTCTGACCCCAAGCCCAGGGACTGTGCTCTGGTGGGATGGCTGAGCACTTGCTGATTGGCACAAGGTAACAGGCCTTTCATGGAGCCAAGGTTCAGAGAAGCCAGCATGGACACAGATATTCTTTCTTTACTGAAATGCAAAGCTGTCAGGATGGAAGAAAACCTGCAATGGGCAGTTCATTTCTTTCCCGCACCCTTAAGGTTTGGTGTAGAGATGGACAGGGGTGTCCTAAGGAAAATTATTCAGAGGGTGGCATTGAGCGATATATTGCCTGTCTCCTTTGACGATTCTTCTTGCACATGGTGAAATTTCCTAAGATGTGAGATGAATGGGATACCCACCATGTTTTCATAACTTACACAAGAAAACTCCCACCATTTAGTAGAAGTCTTCCCTATCTCTGTTGATTAAACAAATATATCATACAAGAGAGGGAAAATGCCCCTGAAGACTGAAGTTTAAAAGTGAACAGAAGCATGATAAATTGCTATTTAAAGTTAATAGGGCTGCACCCTCTTTCCTTTTATCCATCTTCCTGCTGTGTTGAAGCGTGAATCTTTGCACTCTAGTATCATCTCCATGACACAATATTTCATAGAAAGGAAGCCATAACACTGACCAATCCTTACACTTGCCACTGTGCAAGTACAGTGTCTGGGAGTTTTATGTTTGAAGAAATGGGTCTTTCCCAATAAAGCAGTATTTATAGGGCACCACATCATGTGGGCATCCAAAGTGTCCAATATAAACACTAAGGGAAATAAATATAGCTCAGTCACAAGGAAAACCATGCACCATGGGTTCAAATTTATTTACAAGATTAACCATATAAATGGTACCATATTCTCTTTATTTACGTGGCTGTATAGATAAATATTATACCTAGCAGAGCTCCAAATGCCTAAAAGAATGAGAATATATAGAAACATATTTTTGGCGTAGGAACTCATTGCCTTTAAAAAATTTTTTTCTAGGGCTGGGGATATAGCTCAGTTGGTAGAGCACTTGCCTTGCATATACAAGGTGTTGGGTTCTAATCCCCAGGACCACACACACACACACACACACACACACACACAAAATTCTATATGACAGCAGAATGCATTTTGACACATCATACATAAATGAAGTATAACTTCTCATTTGTTTGGTTGTACGTGATGTAGAATCGCACCAGTCATCATATGTGCACACAGGGTAATAATGTGCAATTCATTCTACTATCCTTCCTATCCTCCTACCATCTCCCCTCTGTTCACTCCTCTCTGCCTAATCCAAAGTACCTCTATTTTTAGGAGAAATTCATTTTAAAAATAATATTATTGTTGGTGTACCTAATTGAATTATAAGAAGGAAGGTCATTTTGAGTTGCTTAAAACTTTTTAATCACATCACCAACTATGAAAAACTAAAATTTTAACTTTGTTTCCTGCTTAGAGTATTCAAGCAGGAAGGAAACATTCCAGTCACTTGGTTCAATTCCTTCATTTTACAATTGGCCCAGAATTTGCATCATTTTCTCACACTTATGGAGTTAGTGTTGGGTCAGTCTCTTAACTAATGTCACTGACCTTTCTCAATACTGTGGATCTTTCAAGGTCCTTACTCATATCCAAAATCTTATCATTTAGTAATTGTGTGACCGTGGCTTTTAGTTTTCTTATCAGCTACAAGAGCCAGCTAGATATTCCTGAAAACTTCCCCAGCTCTGAAATCTATTGCTTCTAAGATTGACAAAGATCTTTTTAATGAGCAATTGTCCCTTAGCATAGCCAAAATGTCTTATTCAACAAAGAGATGAACTGTGAAATGTATTTCTTCTTTGGTTGCACTTATCAATAAGTTGCCAAACCAGGCCATACAGTGATCCAGGCCTGTAATCCCAGTAACGTGGGAGGCTGAAGCAGGAGAATTTAAGTTCAAGACAAGCCTTAACAACTTAGCAGAACCCTAAGTAGGGAGACCTTATCTCAAATTTTTTTTTTTAAAGAAAGACTAATAATATAGCTCATCAGCAGAGTGCCCATGGGTTTAATCCTTGTCAAAAAGAAAATAGAAAAAAAACCAGTTGTTTAGTCAATATTTGTTGCATTTTTTTTTTCAGTGAATAGAGCATTCTGTTACTTTTTAATTTCTCATCCATCCAAAGGAACAGCTGAAATGGCACGATGTGTCGCCACACTTGGAGTCCTGCATCACTGCTGCCTCACCCCAGTTCCTAGAAGTTTTAGAACAGCCTTTTTGTCCTTTCCTACTACACTGGTTCTTCTATAACATCAGAAAGCTAAAGAGATCTTTTAGGATTCAATATGGCAGCCACTTGCTGTGCTAACTTGGATCATGTGCAGTTTCTTGTATTATGTCCATTTGTATTATTTTCCCTCTGTATTCCAATATAGACAGTAAGATGAAGCAGTGTGTTCTTATTTGCCATCTGGCATCTACTTGAGTGGATGAATGTGATCGATGTAGGATCCTGAATGGTAGGTGAGCTAGCAAAGCTGGAGATTGCCCAAGAAGGCGAGCCACTGATATGAGGCCCTCAGGGTTTGGCACTGCTGTGGTAAGTTTACCATGATTCAGAATGTTTTTCAGACACACCAGTCTAGCACTTTACCAAGACTGATGATTTATTCAACACACTAGTCCTTTCTTCTTCTGAATATAGCTCAGAAGGAGAAGTAGATTTAGGGGGCTTAGGTAGACATGGTACCAACTGTAAATCACAGCATTTATTGAGAGCCAGGCAAAATTCAAAGTTTTATATAATGCTCAATGCCAGAGAGTTTTACACAAGGAAATACTAAAGATGAAGGATCTGAGAAGATTAGACTCTAACACAAAACTCTAACCCTCTCATTATACCACACTGCATCTTTCACCAAAACTATATTTAAAAATTTGCCATTTTAATGAAGGCAGAAACAGTATTTATGAGTGTGTGTGGGTGAGGTGCAGTCATGCATTACTTCACTCAGGGTTCTAACGGAGGTCTATTGTAGGCACCAAGCAAATCAAAGAGTCTATATAGATTAATGAATGCAAGATTCATCGCAGATATGGACCAACTCAAAGTAAGCCATGTAGAGATCATTAACAACATTAGTGCAATACTTATATAAAATTAAAATGCAATATAAATTGGAAATAAGAACCATCTTTTAATTCTTTTTTTAAGCAATGCAAAAAAAAAAAAAAACAGAGAAGGAAAGGAAAGGAAAGAAATGTCTACTCTTAAGAAAGAGTCTCTCAAAAACAAAACTCTAAAAAAAAAAAAAAGCCCTCAAAAAAGTACGTTGCTGCTCTGCTCCTGCAGGCACAATATAGTTGGAGATAGTTTAAAATAAATCCCTTTTACTTTGTCCAAAACTTGAGACTACATTTTAAGCCTTATAGGAAACTACAATAGAGGCAAACCCTGACATTTATGGACACTGATGGGACAAATCATATCAAACAAACTCATTTTATTTGGTGGTAAATCATAAGATTAGGAGAAATGGGAAAGATAATAAGTAACATAATGTATGTTTATTTTAACAAAATAATTTATATAGTATTATATGACATTTTCCTTTATAAAGAAATTCAAAATGATTTGGGAGCAATCACCATCATTTGAGTTGGAAAGAGGCTACCTTGTGGTAAATAAGAGGAATGAAAAAAAAAATCCAATGGAATTATGTTCTAATAGATAGTGAAAACTAGTAAGGATGGAAGGGTTAGATTCCAGAATCTCCAGCACTCAAAAACAGGGAAGTGAATAAATACACATGATTTATAACAGAAATGTCAAACATATAGGAAAGCTGTAGTATGGAAGCTTCATAGAATTGGGAATAATTCACTGAATAAGTTCAAATTCAAAGGTTCCTGGAGAAACCTGCCAAGTTAAAACACAGGAGGGGAGATCACATGTTTCTGTGTGCTCTTTTTCTAACAGTGGTCCTTGCATTCATGAGCTATCTCAGGCAGCTGTGTGATAAACCATCCTCCCTGAGAGTCAGGGCTCATCCATCCCCCACGGTGTGGAGCTTGCCCACCATCCTGTGATATCTCCAATCCACTCTCTGTTCATCCGTCTTGCCATGTTCCAACATTGTTGTGAACATTTCTTTCTTTTATTTTATGTCACCACTAATTTTATTTCTTTTCTATCTATCCAATACCATTTTTCTCCTTCTACTAGAAAAAATATACCAGGAGATTCTTATTCTCTCATTAAAAAAATAATAATAACTGTCCTTTAGCTTTGGTAATTTCCTAGAAAGTAGAATTAACAGAAAGAAATACTAACAAAAGTAGCATCACCTTTTTTAATAGGTGAATGATTTTTTAAGACAAAATTTATTCAAATGTCTCATTTACAAAATACTTTACTTTTTTTCAACTTTGAAGATACTACTTATATTAACACCTTTGTCTTGATCCTTTGACATCTATAAGCAAAAGATGTAACCCCAAGCATTTCCTCAGCCTTCTCTTCCCTAAGTAAGTTATACAAATTTAAATCCGGAAGAATTCTCAGACATTACAAGATAGTTATTACAAGATAGTTCTACAAGATAGAACTTTCTCTAATGTGATATTTATTCTGGTCAAATCCAGTAAGTTTGCTGACACAGAATCTCATGTTGACAGGGAACCTCTTGCAGATGACCACAGTGTTAGCCAGGGCACTGGATAAGTTGAAAGTGTGGCTCACCTGAGATACACATCTACCCTCTCTCACCTAATAGTCCATAGGTATAGAGTTGACTCTATACTCTATACCATGAAGTCATCCTAGGAATCAGTCCCTTCCCTTGTTTCTCAACTGCTCAAGGATATTCCTTCTGCTCTGCAGAGTCAAATCTGATTCCACCACAGATCCCCCACCCCAATGCATGGAATAAGAAAGGTGGAGTTGAAGATAAGAAGCAATCACATACAACTCTGATTTCATGCCCTGATATAGAAAATAGTCATGTGCTCCTTCCTAGCTCAATCTGCTGAAATTTAAGGGGAAAAGGTGGAGGGAATGCGGGTGGGGCAAGGATCTATTACTAAATGGAAAGTGGAGGAAAGTTATGGGGGGAGAAGGAGGACTTCATTCACAGTCACCCATCCATACCTAAAAGCATCACACTTACAATAAAGATGATGCTGTTGAGACCATTTGGAAACAGGGGTGCAATGACATTGTTTAATAATGTTGTGTTCTGTTTTCTGATAAATACAGGAAATTTACTGAAAGTAGAAGAGGACAGAAGAATGGACGGCAATGCCCCAGGTTCTCCTTTATGGATGTTGCTAAGATGCATCTGTTTCTCTCTGGTCCAAAGACATCATCTGTCACTTATCAGCGCTGTGGAGTACCATAGCCTCTGACAGGTCTCCTGTCCTTTGTTTTCCCCTATGTCCGGTTGGTCTGCTTACACAGGGTTGCCTCTCTTCTCAGTGCCCTCCCACAGTTGTGAGTGGCTTTCCATCCTACCCAACCCTGCCTGGGCTACTGGTCCTCCATGACCCAGCCCAGGCTCCAGCCAATTAGGAGCACATCTCTCCTTCCTGCTCCCGGACTCCAGGCGACATGCGCACAAACACTCCTTTGAATGCTCAGGCTCCTGTCTTTTTATCCTTTGTTAAAAAATGCTTGCCATTTTAATTCCTCCAGACTTTCTTTGTGTTTGAAGTCCCTTTCCTGTTAATGACCTCACAGTGGATGTTCTCCTTAATTGAAGATAGAACAACAAAGCCTTCCACAGCTCCATCCTGCCTCTCATGCCTGTTAGCTCCTTGTTAAAGTATCATTTGATGCACAAACAGCTGTTTTCAGGGTGTTTTTTACTTAGAAGCACAAGAAAGTACAATGGTAAAAACCGATGAAGCACCCCAGTGGGCAGCATTAGCTGCTTTCAGAAATAATCACTCTTGATGGGTCTCCAACAATATATATGTATATTTAGAAAAAAATATCAATCAAGAACATTCCTTTCTGACCAGTTGGCAAGATGGATTTAACATAATGGCTTTAGCCCTACATGGGGCCCCACGAGCCTTTGATCTCGATCAGCTACTGCACCAGCCCAGGCAAAGAAGACAAGTGTTCCTTTCAGAAAGCCAAATCTAAGGGCAGAAGGTAAATTGGTAATTGGATGCTTCCCCATGGCAGAGGCCTCATTGACAGAGTGATGGGGAGACGGCTGGGGGAAAGCTGAGGCAGCCGAAAGAAGAACATTTGTTCTATTACTCTCTCCCTCTGGCTGGACTCTGCCAAGACTCTGACTACACGGTCACTGGTCAAAAGCATCTTTGATCTCTCTCTCTTTCTCTCCCTCACACCCCATAGACTGCTTTGTTCCTTTCCTCTCTTATCTTATTAATATTTGCTCATAGGAAACACAAGGGGTATAGGTGTGTTTTACTTCTGGGTGAATCAAATCAAAACAGAACTCACCAAGAACCTTCTCTGGGGCAGTCCTACCTACTCTGATGCTACACAGGCTCTGGCACCAGGTTTGTGCATTCTGTCCATCTGTGAGATGGCAGCAAAGTGCTTTGTTTCCAGGTAGAAATGGTTATAATAAAAATGTGTATTGTTTCATTGTTGTCTTAGAAAAATGGTACCGAGAAGTGGTGTTGAAAATCATGCTTGTGGACATGTTCTCACTTTATGGACAAGTATAACAAAATACCTGAGGCTACAATAGGAAATTTGTTATTTCAGCTCTTAAATGTACCTTTTCTTGGAGCTCCTCGAGATACAGAACAAATAGAAATACTTTCTTTCTTTCTTTTCTTCTTTCTTTTTTTTTTTTTTAGTTAACTGATAACAGTAAATTTTAGTCAGTAGACATGGGCTCTAAATCCACTACATTTTGTAATTGCTCTTGCCCCTCCCTTGGCCTGCAACAACCATCCCCATCCCAAGCTTCCCTCATTAGCCTGGGGTAAGCTTTCTTATCCTGGGAGGATCCCTTCAGCAGGCGGCCCTCCCAGGGGTGTTCTCACCCCCAACCCCTGCAATCCCTCCCTCCCTGTCTTAAGCTGTGTGTATGCCACTCATCATATCCCATTGTGTGTCAAAATGTCATCCTCTGCTAAGACTGTTTTATTTACCTTCTTGTTCTTCACGTTGGGCATGGCCATGTTGGAGACACAGGACAGGCACCCAGGTAAACATGAATGGTGATAGGAAACTGCATAAAACACAGATTATTTGGCTAGAGATGCTGTGGATCAGGCATCTGCTGCAAGAGGTTGTGATTCACAGTTTGGGAACCAATGATCAGAGCAGTTCTAGAAAAGAAAAAAAAAAAAAAAATAGGAGGTGGCACATTAACTCCCAGCATCTCTATGAAGGTGAACTGATTCTTTGGCAATGTCTGTTACCTAAAGCAAATATGGAAATTGAATTATTGTATCTTATCTGATTTGGTTTTGTTGCTGTTGTTTTGTTTTGAATTTTGGCACTAGGGATTGGACCCAGGGGTGCTTTACCACTGAACTCCACCCCCAGTTCTTTTTAATTTTTATTTTGGAACATGGTCTCACTAAGTTGCCCAGGTTGGTTCCCAACGTACACAGCCTCCCAGGTCTCTGGGATTGCAGGTTTGTACCATGGTGCCCAGCTGAAGATTGAATGTTAGTTACCTTTTAGTCTGTAACAAGGATGCTCCCACTAGCTTGAAAACATAAGCAGGAACACAGAGATTAGAAAACTGGCTTTTCTGAGTCCCTTAGGAGTGGGAAACTCCAAAGCCTTGGGAATTGCCATACAATTTAGACACTAGGTCTGAACCTAGGGGCGATTATAACATATTTACTGTGTGTTTTCTATATGAGAAGAAGGTACTTTACCTATTATTTATGACTTTATGATATAGTGTTGATATCACACCCATTTTACAAATGTGAAAACTGAGCCCCAGAAAGATCAAATAATTTAACCTTTAATAGTAGGACCAAATCCTTCAGGGAGAAGGTATCTTTTTCAATGTCTACCATAGGAGCAACCTGCAAGAGCTTCTAGCACTGCACCCACGAATTCTCAAGAATTCTTGATGTGTTTCTAGTCAATAATTTTAATTATCCACAGTTAATCAAGGTCTGAGGATATAAAATGGAAAATTTCAGAAATAAACAATTAATGCTTTAAATTGTACTCCAGTCTGACTACCATGATGAAATCTTGCTGTAGTCTGGTAGGTCCTGCCCAGAACCTGAATCGGCCCTTTGCCCAGTATCTCTACCCAGTACATGTTCACTCACCTGTCTGTTCTAGACTGCCTGCTGCAGTGCCACGGAGCTTCTGCTCAAGTTACTCTTATGTTAGAGCCCAGCATATACCACATTTTTTTCTCTTCAGGTAGGTACGGTGTCATCTCACAGCACAAGAAGGTGAATACAGTGCAATAAGGCCATTTGAGAGAGAAGACGCTCACAGAATTTTATTTTCATTTGTTATTATAATTCCTCTACTTTACTTTTAATCCATGTTAATCTCTTGCTGAGCTTAATTTATTAAATGTTGTCATTACTAAGTAGGAAAAAAACATTGTATATTAGGATGTGGTTCTCTCTGAGTTTTTAGACATCCACTAGGAGTGTCAAAATGTATCCTCCTCTGTTTGGAAAGAGGCTGCCGTACCTTCAAAGCAGCAGATCTAAGCAACAATGGCAAGGCTACGCCATTCCCTTCCTATCCAGTATCTGCATACGTTGATGTCCACAGTGTAGTGGGAAGACGGCTGGACCAACAGGGAGATGGTCAACGTTGAGCCTTACCGCAGTTGTGAGTGTGCGATGAGAACCTGGAGGAGTCACTTAATTTTGCTTTCTCAAACATGAAAAGCATTGTTGAGAATTATTTCCAGGACCCCATTACTAGTTAACAGTCTACAGTATTATTTAGCTTTTTGTTGTTGTTGTTGTTTTTGTTTTGTGTATGTGTGTTTTATCTTCCTGTGCAGTTAACAAGAATGATGGGATTGGTTCTGTGTTTCGAATCTTAATTTTGGAAAAAACAAACAAACAAACAAACAAACAAACAAAACCGAAATCTAAATAAAAACCCAAAGCTGACCCTGCTGAGTATTTTTCGGAAAGCTTTCCTGGCTGCTTTGCTGTGTGTGCCCTTTGCCACGTGACACATGACATGCCCCTTCCTGTGAAGGTCTAAGGACAGAAAGGCACAGCATCCCCTCTGGGCTTATCATTGACACCTGAGCTGGGAAGGTGTCCTTGAAGTGCTCACTGTTTGGCCATTTTCCAGAGACCTGCCCAAAGAGTTCCATGAGCAGATGCTTTTAGACTCCTCTTCCCCACAGCATTCGCTAAAGTAATTCTCCTACGTTTGATTTTTCCATCATTAAAACCAAAACATATGGCCATTTTGCCTGTTGCCCTTATTCACTGGTTCCTTGTGTACTGATTATAATCACAAAACATCATGATCATCAGCTCCCGAGCCATATATTGTTTTTTAAAATGCCATAGCTGCATTATTAGTGTCGATATTGTTTTTCTTACTTGCCTTTTCAAATTCATTTCTACAAATTTATTCTGCCCTTTCAAAAATAAGAGTTATATAATGTACATTCAGTTTTCTATTGATTCTGTTTCAGATAAACAAAAATAATCACTCTTTCATTTGAAGAAGAATTCTGAATAAGCAGGCAAATATTTCGGGTCAGTTCGGTTTTGGACCTGGCCCACAGTGTTTGTCCAAAATGTAGAATACTGATTTAATCATTTTTCCATTAAGTTACAGGATCATGCCAGAGTAAGTCATGCCACTGCAGCTTCATGAATTGAGTGATTTGTTTGCAGTCACCAGTTTTGGTCCCTCCTGCATTCACCTTTTTATCTCCTGGTTCTGCAAGTCTAGCAGCCCTGGAGCTTATATTGAGAGATGCACCTGCTACTCGTGCCCAGCACAGCTCAATACTGACCTAGAAGAGGCTTCCTTTCCCCATCAGTGATAGGTAAAAAACGGCTGCTCCTGGCTGCCACCATCCTACTCCAAGTCCCTGCGGCAGTCCGACTTCAGCAAAATAACCAGGGGGTGACGGGCAACTTGTGTAGATTGATACTGCAGGAATGGAAGCCGTTTATTATAGGACCGGAGGGATATTTATACATTCCACACGGCTTATCTAATTAACATAAACTAGATACAGCAGTCAACCAATCAGGAATCTCCACCCTTAATGGCTCAATGGTGTTACTTCACAAACCACTTCCTCTGGCATTTTGCCAGGCCAAGTCAGGATGGCGCCTGGTATTTTGCCAGGGGGAGTGGTTAATGTTAAGGTCTGTAACCTGGCAAAATACCAGGCGCCATCCTGACTTGTTTACAGACTCTAACAAGTCCCTTTTAATGTCTGTTTAAAAATCATTTGTTAAGAGAAATTGTTTCATATTTATAACATTTAACACTCAAAAGACCTGTTTTTTTTTTTTTTTTTGCCGAATAATGAAAGAACAAGAGCAGTTTTGTACCCAACTAACAGTGAAGATGATTAACAGCTGTGCTTTAATAACCTATTCATTTCCTATTTCTGATACAATGAAAACTCAATTGCTTACAACAACACAAATTTATTATGCTACAGTTCTGGAAGTCTGAAGTATGAAATGGATATCACTAAGTTAATATCAAGAGGTTGGCAACGTGCATTTCTTGCCAGAGGCTGCAGGGAAGAATCCATTTCTTGGCCTTTTCTGGTTGCTGAAGGCCACCTACATTCCCCAGCTCCCGCCTTATTCTTCTATCTTCAAAGATGATAGCAATGACAGCCAAATCTCTCTTATGCTGGCATCTCATTCTTCTTCTCCCTACTTCTTCCAAATAATTCTTCCTTGTAATTACTTTGAGCTCACTGGGAAAATCCACACAATCACCCTGTCTCTAGATCCTTAATTTAAATACCACTACAAAGTTCCTCTTGCCACATAAAGTAACATATTCACAAATTCAAGGAATCAGGACATGGACATGTTTATTGGATCACTACAAAATTACCCAGAGTCTCAACATATTACAACATCAAGTCCAAAATTACATACAAATCTCCTCATTTCAAAAGCTCCAAATCTCATCATTTAAATAATGTCAGGTGTAGGTGAGAATCTGGATTAAAACTCTTTCCTGTGATCCTAGGAAACTAAGGAGTAAGCTCTTGACTCCCATATGCAATGGTGGGATGGGTATAGGGTAACAGTTATAGATATTCCCCTAAAAAAAAAAAAGACCAAATAAAGGAAAGAAAGATACTTCACCAGTTCTAAGCAATTTCAAAACCCATCTGGGTAAACTCCATTGGGTTTCAACACCTGAGAATAATCTCCTCTGATGAGTCTTTCTATTTCCACATGCCCAGAGGTCTACCCACATCTGTGTCCTTTCATTTTCATGAAGGATATCACATGCTTACAGGTGAATACTTTTATCAGCCTTTTTCTGGTTCATACACTTTTGGGAGTCTGACAGCTTTTGTTGATTTCATCCTCTCTCGTTCTTTGTATTCTAAGCTCATATAACAATCTCAAAACTATATGGGTCTCCTATATATGTCATAGAAATTCACATCTTTGGATAAGAACTTCATCCATAGCCCTTCTCTGAGTAACCTCATCTCCATTTCTAGCTTCTGCTATGCCAGCTGAGAAGGTTCATGAGCCAAGTACCTAATCTATATGAGTTTCTACTTTGATTTTTTTGATCCTTTTAAGGAAAACACAAAAGGTTGTCTGGACATTCCACGCCATTGGCTTTTCCTCCAGAACGTGCTTTCCTGATAATAACACTCCTAATTATATGTATCTTCTGCCATCTTCATAGGCAAAGACTTTCCAAAATCATCAAGTTCTGGTTCCTTTCTCCTTAACAGTTATTCCTTCAATTTATTCCTGCTTTCTCATGTTTGAGTATAATCATATATAAGAAGCCAATTGATCCCTTCAATACCAGGCTTGGAAATTTTAGCTAAGTAACCAAGTTCATTGCTTATAAGTCCTGCCATTCTACACAACTGTAGGACACAAATTAGCTAAACTTTCTGCTAGTATAAAGCAAGGATCCTCTTTATTACAGCTCTGAAGGACATGTTCCTTATTTTTCTCTAAGCTGTCGCCTGAAGGACTTTAACACACACATTTGTGCCATCAGTCTAGTTCTGGTGATTTGGATGTTCTCTAAGGTGACAGATCTTCTCCACTGTGTTCCTCACTTCTTTCTTAGCTTCACTGGCACAGCCTTTAACAGCCATGTTTCTACCACTAGTCTCTGCAAGGAAATCAAGTCTTCTTCTATCATGCTGCTCAAAAGTCTTTCAGTCTTTGCATATTATCCAGTTCCAAAGCCACTTCCACATTTTTAAGTATCTATTACACCAATACCCTAGGTGTTAAAAGCCCTATAGGTTTCTAGTGTCAAAAGCCATACTGGTTTCCTAGGGCTGTAATAACACATTCTAAAAGCATTAGGTTAATGTAACACAGTGTTTGTTTTGTTTTGTTTTGTTTTGTTTGCAATTCACAAGAACAAAAATCCAAAATGAATTTTACTGGGATGAATAAACTTGGGTATCAGCAAGGCCTTCTTCCAGAGGGCACTTAAGTCCTTTGGCTCATGATATCTTCCTCCATCTTCAAAGCATCATTCCAATTGCAACTTTCCTCATTGCTTCTCCTTTTTTAGGCCCTGGTCCTTCCACCTCCTTCTTCTAGAAACACTTTGGTTAAATGGGGACATACCCAATAATCCAGGTTAATCTCTGTGACTCAAAATCATTAATCACATCTGCAAAGTTCCTTTTGTTAGAGGTTCTGGAGATTAAGATTTGGACATTTTTGAGAGACCATTATTCTACTGGCCATAGTACTATGTTCTGCTAAATGAGCTGAAATCTTTATACCATTCCAAAAGAAAAAAAAAGAGTCCCAATTTGCCCCATGTTGAAAACTAAAACAAAATCTTGTCATATATATATATGATTTAAAGAATAATCCATAATTATTTTGTGTTATGGTGTGGATATGAGGTGTCTCCTATAAACTCCTGTTAAATCAGGAATATTTAGAGGTAAAATGATTAAATTACAATATGTGTGACCTAATGGATCCGTACTAGTTTGAATGGGCTAACTGGGTGGTAACCAAAGGTAGGTGAGGTGTGTCGGTAGTGGGTGGGTTATTGAGGGTTGGAAGAGTTCATCTCTGTCAGGTCACCTCCCTTCTCTCTGCTTTTTGGATGGCATAAACTGAGTACCTTTCTTCTGCCACACCCTCTTCCCTGTTGTGCTGCCTCACCTTGGACCCCCAGGAATTGGCTGACTATGGACAGAGACTGTGAAATTATGAGTCACAATAAACTTTTCCTACTCTGAGTGGTTCTGGTCATGAATTATGGTCAAAGTGATGAGAGGCAGACTAACATATTAGGGAATAAAGGAAACTTTATCAAAATAACAAAAGGCAAGAAAAGGAATAATAATATCAGACACAGTAGGACAGTATAGATCATTTTAAATCTATAAGCAACTAAAAAATACATACACACCAGTTAAATTCACCTGAGAAGATTTGGAGAGTAAGTGTCCTCTCTTGTTGCTTCTCAGGATACTAGCTCACACTTTTGAATGTTCCACCAAGATGGCACACATGGCAATGGCCATGGGAGGCCACCAGCCAACATTTGTCAAGGAACTGAAGATTAGCCAAAAATTCACCAGGAAGGGTTCTCCCAACAAGGTCCAAAGTGAACCCTTCCAGGAGGACCTAGAGATGACTGTGAACCTGTGAGACCCAGAGACAGAAGACCTAGCTATGCTGTGCCTGCATACATTAACCCAGAAATTACTACAAAATAAGTGTATTATCTTAAGCTATTTAGTTTTAACTTCTTATTCTCAGGAAAGCTACTATAGAGAATTTCTGTTTTTTTCAAAAACAAAAAAAGAAAGAAAAACAAAAAACACTTTTATCCTTTCTAATTCCAGCAATCTGCCCTACAAAGCATGAAATTATGCTCCTTGCAGAACCTAGAAATGAGGGAGTTTTCACTTACCAGCTTGCCTTTCAGTTTGTGCTCCTACACACTTTTAAAGAAAGGTCTGTATCCTGCTATCCAAAGCCACACAAAATTATTTTATGATTATTCCTATGAAGTAATGAAGCAAAATAAAGAATAATGTATGTGGAATGCAATATTACACCTACCCTACAGAAACTGGACCGCCTACTATTTCTTCAATGATTAAATTAGCATTATCTGTATCCAAGTCAGGAGACACTCTGAAGATCAGTTGTGGGACAAACTCCACGAGTAAAGCAGGGACATCTATGAAGTTCTCAGATGCTAGAAAGGCTGAGAAACTTTCTGTTCTTAGGTCAAGTTCCACCATCCAGGTCTAGAGGCAGCCAAGGTGAAGTTTCCTGGAAAACAAACACTTGTAGAGACTCTGTTGTTTAAAAATCACTTCTGGAAGTTTGATGATTTCCTTTGAATGAAAAAAGTGCATTCTCAGGCATCAAGCATCAGGTTCCTTAGAAGGAAAATGATGTTTTGATCTGTCCTGAAAGAATTAGTCCAATGGCACCACCAGGTTGCCTCAACTTCTCATGGGTCTGAAAATCAGCCTTCACCTAAGTTAAGTAAGAAGAAGAACATTATCTTCCAATTCATATCTGCAGGGACAGATACAGAAACAAAAAAATATACATTAGAACCAAACTGGAAATTGCATTTATAACTTAATCCAGTATTTTAATTGATAGCAAATAAATTTTGTGCATCTTCAAAGAACTTGAGAAAGGATTTTTCACATTTCAGGAGGGAAACTATAAAAGCTAGAAAAATTTGAGTTATGCCCATAAGTCTGCACCTGGAAGAAACTTCATACCTCTGCAATCCATTACACATACTATAGAATGCATCTCTGCTGGGTTTTGGTCAGCTTACCATTATGGAGGATGTGGGGATAAGCCATGTACATGGCTAGACCCTGGACTATGGCTATGTCAAGATCATTAATTATCTCTCTAGGACTCAAAAAGGTTGTACGACAAAATAATTTACAAGGTACCTTAGCTTTAAATATAGTCTAATAATCTTCCATCTTTAAAGATCTTATTGTTAGGGAAAATGACAACTGATTGTCACCACCCGGTAGGGCACAATTTCTCAGCAATCTTCAGTCTACTTGAACAAATACCCCAAGTGGGGCTGCTTGCACATATCAGCACACCAGCAATCGCAGCAGCTTGGGAGGAAAGGCAGGAGGATCATGAGTTCAAGGACAGCCTCAGCAAAATCGAGGTGCTAAGCAACTCAGTGAGACCCTGTCTCTAAATAAAATACAAAAGAGGGCTGGGGATGTGACTCAGTGGTCGAGTTGCCCCTGAGTTCAATCCCCAGTACCCGCCCCTCTCAAAAAAAAAAAAAAAAAGAATTTGAATAACTGTAGTATGGAACCCAATGTAACATGCTAGCTAACTTTACTCACAAAGGTAATCCGGACTGATAGAGGTTAAAGAGCCACACAGATGCTAAGTGCCATTTCAAAGCCAAACAGAAGCAGAATAAGCACTGATTTGTGTTTATGATAATGACATTTGAAAGTCTAAAAATTATAGGGCTGTTTACAATGATGAACTTATTATAAAATAAATGCATCTATCTTCACATAAACATAAAAGAAAGTTATTTTGTAGTAGATGGCTGAAAGATATGATTTTCTTAAAGAAGGGAGAAAATAAGACTTGTTTCAGACAAAAACAACTTCAAAGGCTATCAGGAAATTCATGGAATTTTAAAGAGAGAATCTCACTCAAAGAATCTTATTAAGTGCCCTAAACTTAAAAGCATTATTTTTCTTCAGACATCTAATTTAGATTGCATACCAAACCCTGTAATAAACCTCCTGCAAAGAAATAATAGTAGACTGTATGCATTATATATATTCAATGTTCACTCCATTTAAATACAGTGATTGACCTTCCACCAAGAGGCAGGAAGCGTAACTCCATGGCAACAGCAGAAGAAAGGTCACAATAACATTTTCCAAGGCAATTCTTGGCCCTTAGGGGGGATAGACTATTATGCTTGGAGGTCATATCACCTGAGAGAAAATGGGTAATGATCAAATTTCACCTTGAGCCAGTTCTTGTTCCTTTTCTAGTTACCAATAGCTTGCCCTGTGAGTGGTGTCTCTTAGTTCCCTACAGGTGCTTCTCTTGGTCACGTGATCACCACCTTCCCTAGTGATAAGAGTGGATACAGCACAACAGGCTCTGGGTCTCTAAGTGTTTGACATCCATTAATCCTAGAGGCAGCGTTTGGAAAGATTTTTAAATAATTTAATTTCAATGTCCAGCAAAACTTATGTTGATACCCAGAAGAGTTTATTATTCCAGTCAGGGGCTCTGCCTATCAATGATCCAATAAATTGGGAATAAAAGCTTTCACTCTTAAGGTTGCCATGAAGATTAAGGAATGAATCAAAGCACCCAGTCCAATGCCTGAAATAGTATGAACACTCTATCTGCATAGCTAGTCCTCTTATTGTGACACATTTATCTTATCTCTGGAGTACACGCATGTCACATTTTTGGTAAGAGTGAGCAGATGGTACAAGGCATTTTAAAATATAAAATATGAATATATTATTTAAACAAATTTTTGCCTCCTATAGCTTGAAATACACTTTATCATAGGTTTTGAAGTTCTCTTATTGTTTTTACATATCATAGGAATAATAAAGTATTATTATACTTTTAATGCATATGTATAAAGTATTTGTGTGCATACATGAATGTATATATGTAGATTTTGTCATTTTAAAGATTTTGCAAAAATAGCATTAATAAACAAAATACACTGGAGTATTTCATTTGTTCTGAATAACAAATATATTATACAAACAAAGCAGTGGTATAAAAAGACAATATTTTAGCAAGTGTGATGTTTGTTTTCTTTTATGTAGGCTAAAGTCATGAACTTCATAGCATGTTAACTAAAGAATATATAAATTTAATAGCCATTTCAATCTCTTCCAGGTTAAAAATTTCCCCTACATCAAAAATCCCATTTTCTCTATAAAATAGATTCAAAAAGAAAACAGAAAAACAGAACACAGAGTCAGTTCCTCTGGTTAACAGTGGGTACCCCACGTTACAGTTTCCATCACAGCCCAATTCTACAAGAGCCCAAGTGGAGCCTCCCAAGGAGAACTCTGACTGCTCTTCATAGGAATTGAAGGAGAAACCCCAATCTCTACTTGACAACTCAGAATTTTCATAAGACCTTTTGTTTTAAAACAAACTCATATGTATTTATATGTTTGTGTTTGAATTCTTAAAAACCATAAAAAATCTGAGTGTCATATAAAACATTCTCATTTATATGATTTAGATCTTTACAAAACTGTCCTGTACCTTCCTCTCTCTCTTTTTTTTTTTTGCCATACGACTTATTTTTATTTTTTTTTTAGTCATACATGACAGCAGAATGCATTTTGATATATAATACATACATGGAATGTACATACATCAATCATAATGTCTATTCTATTCTGCTGCCCTTCCTATCCCCCCTACTCCTCCCCTCCTCTCCCATCCTTTCTCTCTATCCAATCTAATGTGACACACTTTTTTTTAATTTTTCTCATCACAACATCATATATGTATTCTGTATAACAATGAGGTTCTCCTTCCATCTTCCGTGCAACTCCCCTTCTCCCTCTTTCCTGTCTCTCTTGAACATCACCTACCCCATCAAAAGCAAAAGTCTCAGTATTTCAAGGATTTGGACACGTAAATTCTTTCACCTTTAATTTCCAAAAATAGATGTTAATGAACACAAAAGGAACCTGATTTCCTCAGGGATCTGACACACCAAAATACTGAGTTCTCAAAATTGCTCACTTTTTACAAAACAAATTATTTACAATTTTCAAGCGTAACAAGAATCGTACAATATGCACATACACGTGTGCCACTTTCTTCTGTTACAGAGGTACAGTACTGTCTGTTCAGGAAGCTTCTATACTAGCTGGCCAATACTCACTTTTTGCTTTATCCTTCAAGGCCTAACCCCGATTTCTGACATCACATGGCAGTGTTGCTATGGGAACGGTGGCTTTGCGCATCCCTAAGGGAACAAAGGGTGATTTCCATTTGAGGATTTCAGAGCAGGCTCAGAGCCCTGTTGGTAAAGGAGTGTGGAACCAGCATATTAAATGTTATCGGCAAAATTCTATTCATAATTTACATGTCCTTTTTCCAGCAAACACCTCTTGCGGTACATGTTATTGCAACAACCTTGGGACATGCCCTGGAATAACAAAGAGGCTTTACAGGGTTGGGTAAGGATCACTAGTCAAAAGCCAGGATCAGGATTTTGAATCCTGTTTGTCTTCTCAGTCCCAAATCACAGTTGCTTCTGGGAGATTTGAGTTTCTGCTATTATTATTATTTTTTTTAATCTTGGTACACGTATGACTAATCTTAAAGGTGGTGAAGAATCAATCAGTCCTGCAACTTTCTCAACTCCTTCTGACAGCCTTGTAGCTAAATAATGGCACCTGGTTTATGTGTACATACAACCTTACTGAAAAATCCAAAACCTCTAATGAAGACCATTACAACATTTTGTACTTTATGTAAAGGAAATCATTCGGTATCAAACATTGGGTACTTTATCAGCAAATGTGTGATGGATATATAGCCTAAAAATCTTTTTCATTGGTATATATATATTTCATTGTACAAATATAATGTAATTTAACATTATACTGTTAATGGGTATTAAAGCTATTACCAGTTTGGGGCTATTAACAATAATACTACTATAATATTTTCATAAATCTTTTTCAGTGGATATTTGCATTATTTTACAATGGTTATATACACAGGAGAGAACTATTTGGTCACTCTGTAAGCAAAGGTTTATTCTAGTAGATACTACCAGATAGTTTCACAAAGTAACTTAAAGTAACTCCCACCAGCAATTGATGAGCATCTTTTGACAACACTTGGAATTGTCAGATGTTTGGTTTACTTTACTTTTCTAATTTTTTCCCCCACCATAGCAGGGATGTAGTGCTATCTCATAATTTCTTCGAAGTCATTTGAATTTATAATATTTGGATAATCCCTAATGCTGATCATTCCACAATTTAGATGGTGTATGTGCATGTGTGTTTAATGTTTTGGAAATCTTTGACTTCTTCAAGATCATGATGATAATTTTATGACAGCATTTAGAAGATTTTTTGTTGATCTTTCTCATTTATAATCAAAATGCACCTGAAATGAGTTGATCATCTGATGTAAGGATCACTATAGATTTTTTTCCTATACAAATATATAATTGATGCAATCCACAGATAGAAGAAAAATTACTTCCCCTCAATGCATAGCAAAGAATTTTGTGTTCTCTTTTCATTCCACAAATTCTGTGAATGCATAAATGTAGGTTTACTTCTGGACTCTCTGTTCTATAACAAATATGTTTATTTTTTAACTAATCAGTACTGCACTATTTTAATTGTCACAGTTTTATAATAGGTTTTTGATCTAAGAGCAAAAGTACTACAGATTTTCTTTTTTGATTTTGAATTTGTCACTTGATCTTTCTCATTAACATATTTATTTTAGAGTGAACTTTTCAATTTCTAGAATATGGTAGCTAGGATTAGGGGAGGAGCTGCATTGAATCATTAAGAAAACTGACTTATCTATAATACTGATTCTCATAATCTCTTAACAAGGTCTACCCATCTAGTTTCTCAAATCAAATATCTCTCAATAATATGTGAAGTTTTCTGGATAAAATATTCTTAGATGTTTCAGTTCCTCCAAGAAAATTAATTTTATATGTTAATATAGATATGATTTTCCAACAATCTCTTAAAGTATATAGAAAGTGCTTGATTTCTCATGTTGGTCTTTAATTGGTAACCTTGTTAAATTTGCTTGCTTGTTATAATAGTTTATCTACATATTGTAAAGAATTAAAATTTCTATCTATACGATAATGCCGCCCATCCAAAATAACGGTTTCCTTACTTTTTTTCCGGTTCTCATGTCTTTCATTTCTTTTGTGTGCCTCATTCCATTGAGTTCTGACCTCTAGTATATTAATAAATAGAAATCATTGTAGAAAACAACATTGCCGTATTCCCAATCTGAAGAAGATAGTTTTCAAACTTTAATTATTCAGTATGATACTTTTTTTGTAGATAACTTTTATTAAATAATAGATATCTCTCTTATTATTTGCTTAGAGTTTTATTGTAAATATATACACATAGAAATAGGATCATGAAGATATTCTATTTTTGGTTTTAGTTCTACAAATATGCTTTTCCAGGGATTTGTCCATGTCATTTAAAATTTCAAATTTATTTGTAACACATTGTTCATAGTACATATGTACATCATTCATATGATGATTTTAATTGACTTTATTTTCAATTCTATAATCAGAAAACAATTTATTTATTAAAATAGAATATGCATCCCAATAAGTCAAACAGAGAAGTTTGGCTTTGTAGACAGAAAGAGCTGAAGAAAACAAAATCGAAACAAAAATTAGATTGGTCATTTCAAAGTTACTCCCTCTTAAGTTTGGAACCAGGAGACAGAACAATAGAAAACTAACTGATTAGTTACCATCAGATTACTTCAGATTACCTTTTCTGTGAAAAGAAGAAGGCAGAGGAAACCTCATTATCAAGAAGCGAAACTGACCTGCTAGGGAAAGTGGGCTCCCTGTCTAATCCTGATTTCTCAGAAAGGTAGATAAACAGCTTAGTTTCATCTTGGTGGCTGGATTTTGAGAATAAGTGTTTCCAGTGTAGTTTATATCCTGGTCTATTGGAGACTAGAATAGAAACTTAGTCTAATATAATTTTTATTTATTTTTAATTTAACAGACCTTTACAGACTAAAATTAAGGGTCCTAAATTGAAAAGAGAATACAAAAAGAAAAAGAAAATGGAGGCCGACCTCAATGGACCAGTGATGCTTTATTCAGCACCACAGGGGCACATTTTAGAGGGGACAATGGCGGCAGGTTGGGTTTTACAGGGTTTTAGCAGGACCAGGTCATGGGAGGAGTTTGGGGCAGGCTTATTTAGGGCAGGGCAGGAGGGTAGGTATTCCCAGGGACCTATGGTCCATATCCTTCAGGAAGATGGTCTTAAGTTATCCAGATGGGTCAATGTAACCCCCTAGTGGGAGCTACTCCCCTGGCCTAGAAAGGCTTTCCTTCCTCTCTCACTCTGAGCCTCAGCTGAGATGCCCCTCCCACAAAGACCCTTCCAGACTATGCTGCAGGAGTGGATCCATCCTCTGCCCACTGTTCTTCACCTTGGCACCAAGGGCATTGCCTTCCAACACTCACTAGGAATCTTAATAACACGTATCCCAAATTGTCATCGGCACCCCCGCTGGGCTGAAAGATCCCAGGTAGAAGGCATGGGCCTCTGTCCTGCCCCCGGAATGATGTTGACTGAATCTGGGAACCAGCTTCACAATGCTCTTGAACAACTTGGGGGACAAAATGAAAAATGGCTATTTCTGGATTATAGGATGGAGAGTGATTATTTTGTTCTCCTTATTACACAACCCTGTACAAACCCACTTTAACTGTGTGGATCACATCTTGCTTTTATAATCAGAAGAATAAACCAACAATAGAAAGACATTGAAGAAGCACTTTTATGTAGCTGTTATTATTAAAGGCTTTCTCCCATTCTGCAGGAAGCCTCTTCACTCTGTTTATTATTTCCTTGGTAGAAGACTTTTAGTTTGATATATTCTCATTATTCTACTTTTGTTTTTGTTGCCTGTGTTTTGGGGGTTTGGTTAAAAAAAATCACTGTCTATACTATTGTCTTCCAATATTTTTTGTAGCATCTTTTCAGGTCTGATATCTAGATCTTTGCACCATTTGGAACTGATTTATTGATTTTTTTTTATGTATATGGTGAGCAATAGGGATCTATTATACATATTCTTCTGCATATGTGTGGCCAATATTCCCATTTATTGAAGAGATTCTCCTTTCTGCAGTGTATTTTCATGGCCTCTTTGTTGAACATCTGTCTGCTGAAAGTGCATGGGTTAGGTCCTGGGCACCATCTTGTTTCATTGGTTCATGCATCAGTTTCCATGCCAGCACCATGCTGTTTTAGTAACCAGAGCTTTTTAATATATTTGGTGATTCCCTCCAGGCTTTTTCTTTTTGCTCAAGTTTACTTTGTCTATTCTGGGTATTCTCTATTTTCTTGTGACTTTAGGATATTTTTTCTATTTCAGTGAAGAATATCATTAGTGTTTTGAAGGGGATTGAATTGAATCTGTAGATCACTTTGGGTTGTAAGGACATTTGTACAATATTAATTCTTCAACCATTGAATATGGTATCTCTTTCCTCTTGTGTATATGTGTGTCCTTTTATCAGTGTTTTATAAGTTTTATTGTAGAGATCTTTCTCTTCCTTTGTTAAATTTATTCCAAGTTCTTTTTTTTTTTGAGGTTATTTTGAATGAATTTTTTTTTTAATTTGTTTTTCAGCAAGTTTGTTATTGGTGCATAAAATGCTACTTTTTTAAAATGTTGATTTTATACATTGTAGGTTTAAGAAAGTTGTTTATCTATTCTAATGATTTTTTTTTGTTTTTGTTGCATAAAATATTTGAAACCATCTATCTGAAAGGGGATTAACATTCAATAGAAACTTAAAGGATTAATTTTCAATTGAAGAAAAACAAATAATCTGATTAGAGATGGGCAAATTATCTGAGCAGACACTTCAAAAGAAGACATTCAAGTAGTCAGTAAGAATACGAATCAGTGCTCAAGGTCACTGATTATCAGGAAGATGCAAATCAATAGCATAATAAAGTATCATCTCTAGCCACTTAGGGTGGCTATGAAGAAAGAGGCAAAAAATAACAACTACTGATGATGATGTGAAGGAAGATAACTCTCACACAGTGCTGGTGGAAATGTATATCAGTACAACTATTATGGAAAGCAGTATAGCAGTACGATGTTTTCTCAAAAAAAAAAAAAAAAAAAAAATCACCACCATATGAACCAGCACTCCCATTACTGGGTATATACCCAAGGAAAATTAAATCATATAAAACAGATGACTGCTCATTCCTGTTTACTGCAGCATATTCAATCAAGATACGGAATGAACCAAGGTATCCATTGATGGATGAATTGATTTAAAAAAATGAGGTGTGTGCACACACACACACACACACACACACACACACACACACACACACACACCATAATATATACACACACCCCACGCACCACACACAGTGGAGTATTATGCAGCCACACAAAGAATGAAATCCTGTCCTTTGCAATGCAAGTTAAATTAGAGGACATTGTGTTGGATAAATTAGCTAGGCAAGAAAGACAAATACCTCACTTTTCTCACTTGCTTGTGGGAGGTAAAAATGCTGATTTCATTGAAGCAGAGAAGAGTGGTTACTACAGGCAAGGAGGCTGGGGTCAGGGATAACAGTTACCAAAACACAATTAAGTAAGAGGAATTATCTCTAATGATATATGGAACAGTACAGTCTACAACCATCCCTTGTGTATTTCAAAATAACTGGAGTCTATAACAATTTATTATATATTTCAAAATATCTTGAAGAGTTTGAAGCTTCCCAACACATAAAAATGATGATTGTTTGAAGAGACAGAAATGCTTCTTTAGTTTTGTGTATCAAATTATCACAGTGTACCCCATAATAAATATGTACAAACATTATGTGTCAATTAAATTTTTTCAAGTGTGTTTAATGATGGTGTTTAAAGGCTTTTACCCTTGCCTAATTATTTAGCCATGCAGAATAATTTCTTCCCCAAATACTCCTTTTAGTTAGTGTTTTACTATCTGTTTTCTAACAATGAGATAATTGCTTCCAACCCCTGTGCATGTGTGGAGATGAAGGGAAATGAGTACTTTTAACTTCTGTTTCTATACTGGGTCCAAGTCAAGGATTATCAGTTCTAGAATCTGACTTGCTTTTGTTATTGCTGTTTTTGTTTTGTTTTGTTTTTTATCTTTCTCTCATTTCTCCCTGATTTTCAAAAAGGGAAGAGTACTCCCTCCTATCTTTTCTTCCTCCCTTTCTGTCTTTTTGCATTGAACCTACAAATATTGACTTAAAGCCTCTGTTAGATGTAGCTGCCTTTCTGCTCAGTGGGTGTAAACGGTTTCTTAGGCAAACTCCCTGCTGATTTCCCAAAATATCTGACTGTGAATGTGGCTTGGCTTTTATTTCAGTCCAAACAGATTTATTTATGTGGATTCATAAATGAGTCACATCTATACTGTCATTTTATTCAGGAGCAATTGGCAATGTCTGACGGAGCCTTTCCTTTAAACCGTGATGCTGTATGCCCAGGTTGACCATTTTTCCTGATTGTAACAACTCAACTAAGAATAGGCACACTTGCCGGGCATTAACTCAGCAGCAAGGTCTAAAACAGCTCTGTAAGTCAGGCAGGCCTCAGGTACTCACTTGCTCAAGGTCTCAGGGCTCCTCTGCACTTGGAATTCCCTGAGTCTCCATTTTTCTCACAATAATGCCCATTCTCTCCTCCACTCTTTCCATTTTCCCCACCTCCCCCAACAGTTTTCCCCAGGCTTCAGTTGCTAAAGAAGGAAAGAAAAGAAAGCAGACCAGCGAGATGACTCATGTATGAGCCCAGCATAATTTTACTTTTGTACTGCAAAGCATAGAAGGCTTATTTTGAGACAGTTTATTTGTTTCCCCATGGAATAGCACGATAAAGTCGCTTTCTTCAGGAAATATCACTGCTCCCTAAAAAGAAAAGAAACCACTTTCTCTGCTCCCATTGCCCATTTGGAAATTCCAAGGCTACATTGAGAACAACCAAACTGCAATTCACCCTTCACCACTTCCTCCACCTGGAAAAGCCACATGAGTCAGAATCATGAGTGTAGTCGCATCCCGAGCCTTCTCGGTCATGGCTTGAAAATGCTGCTTTCACTGGAAAATACCCTGATTAATCCTGGAGCAAAATACTTAGAATTTTGTTATTTAACAAGACAGAACATGATGCTAATCATTCAAAGTTGAGAGAGAGTTGTCAAGTCCAGTGGCATTCAGGTACTTGAACAAAAGTTTAAGTACTTCTAAGAAGAAACCAGAGAATTCCCACTCAATGCAGTTGTTTAAAGATGTCCTGATAGAGTGGCAGAGAGCGTGAGAACTAGGGACCCCTCAGAACTACGGGACGACAGCTGAATGCCTTGATTATTATAATGCAGAGGAATTTTGATTTCTGGGACATAGTATAGGAGCAGATTTTTCAGTGCTTAACAGGAACAGAGATGGTAATGCTAATCTATTGCTTTATCTTCATGTTTGGGGATGTAATTTGGATTCTTGAAAACTCTGAGCGTCAATAGATTATTTTATGAGGCAGAGAATTTATCACAAACTTAAGCTATTATCTCTTCTGTGATGGGAGTGTTCTGAGAGGTGTCCTGTTTCTCCACAAGAAAAGGGACATTAAAATTGACCAGAAAGGAGCTGGGGATGTGGCTCAAGTAGTAGCGCACTTGCCTGGCATGCATGAGGCACTGGATTTGATCCTCTGCACCACATAAAAATAAAATAAAGATATTGTATCCACCTAAAACTAAAAAATAAATTTTAAAAAAAAATTGACCAGAAAGATGAGCCCTCTGCAAATACATGCAAGTAAAAAGCTAACGTAACAGGTTAGGTAAGAGAAGTGTCAAAGAGGTGGGAGCACAGGGCTCAAAGGGAGATAACCTCAGGTGAGTCACTTCAATTCTCCAAGCTCTAATTTACTCCAATGAAAATGATGATAATGATACCTGTTTTGATGATGTCAGACAGGTGCCATTGTCATGAGACCAAATGAGATGCTTTACATAAAAGCACTGACTAACTATAAAATATTCTTTAATTCCACCATTAAGTCACGCCTGTTTAGGAATTTTGGAGCTGAAAATAGTTTTTCAAGAAGAAAAGCAGCTAAGAAAAAATAGTTCTTGAAATTTATTTATAACCAGTTCTTTGCACCATATTCTTAGAAGCAATGTTGGGCTTTCAAAATAACATAGTTACTCCCTGTTTGGCTACAATGTGATGATTGTGTTTTCAAGAGAGCCTATACTATCATGGGATTGTTTTGTAAACTATCTTCTGGTAGGAAAAGTTGAGGCTAGAGGTTAGATTGTATCAGATTCACAATTGCAAAGTTATTTCACAGGTAGACATTTTGGTAATTAAGTGACTCCATCATTGCAGATGTACAAATTTAAACCTTAACGCCACTGAGCAGTCCCTTCATTTGATTCATCATCCTTCATTCACACAGAGCCCTTTCTTTTCCAGTTTCTATTAACACCATCATTTACAGGCTTCTTGCACATCCTAGATAATTTTGACACTGACCGTTATGATGTTTAATGCATAAAATGTCCACATTGCCTGACAATAACAGTAGGTAAGAACCAATTACTGGTTTCTAGGGGAAATTCTATTCACAGAATCATTCACCTCTTTGTATCTATTTAAAATAATATAACCTCTTGGTGTAGGATTAACGTCTGTATTGATTTTTGTTCCAATTTTGAAAATAAAATCAAAGCCTTGGAAGTAGGTTTCTAGGTTAGATTGAATCATAATAGACATGGGGCAATAAAAATAATAACTGTTCCTACATATGGGTAGGTGTTTTCACACCCCAATGTCATTTCAGTGTTGGTTGGTGAAGGTGATTTGGTACAGTGATAACTTCACTGGGAAGGGGCACATCAGACCGTCACTTCTCAATTCTTCAGCTGTAGTTCACATTTCTCAGGTTATTTATTTATTCATTTATTATTTTAGTTGTAGATGGACACAATATCTTTATTTCTTCTTCTTTTTTTTTTTAAATGTGGTGCTGAGAATCAAACCCAGTGCCTCACAGGTGTGAGCCAAGTGCTTTACCACTGAGCCACAAACCCAGCCCTCTCCAGTTACTCATTCATAGCCATAAATCAGGGATTAAAATAATAACAGTCACAGCAGTCACACTTGAGTGCTTTGTATGTGCTAAGCTTGCTAAATGCTTTGTACATATATAGATTATTTAATCCACCCAACTAAAACTGAGAGACAGATATGTGTGTGTGTGTGTGTGTGTGTGTGTGTGTGTGTGTGTGTATGAGAAAAATTCAACTTCAGAATGTTAAGCACACTCTCCAGTACATCACAGCTAGGGATTTGTCGACTGTGATTGTAACATAAGCAGGTGTGACTTCAAGGTCTGAATTCTTAACCATGGCTTTACTTCACTAGGACAAAATAGTTATTAGAAATGATTGCGTGTGTTCCAACAGAGCAGGATTTTCTATTTCTGTTGAAAACAGACCACCTTACTAAGTAAGGCATAAATTATAAAACAATCATATCAGATCTGAAGCTGGACTCAGTGAGTCTTCATACTGGGCTATAATCTTCTCCCATCAAATATTTATGAATACGTTGAGCTGACCCACCTGTTGGAACTCAATAAAAAGCATAAAGACTTAAGCTTACATCTCTCTCTCTTTCACACACACACACACACACACACACACACACACACACACACTTAATAAGAGTGAAAAGACAACAGGAACTTAGGAACTGTGTCCAGACAGATTTGAGATCATGGAAGAAAAAAAAAAAAGAAAGCTGTTTTCTCACCTCTTGCTTTTTAATTTTTGTCTTGATTTAGAAGCCCTTTTGAATGAACTGAAGCCCTCTCAATTCTCCCTGATCCCCCACCCCACCCCAAACTAGAGAGAGAAAACTCTTTCTACAGTAGCTGGGAAACACTGGCCTATGACCTGTTCTATATTGAACTGTTCTATATCTAATGATTCTGTGGTACAGATCAATTAGGCTGGTTAATTAGAGGTACATCTAGCAATTTATTCACTCTCATCAAAGGTTCACGGGGAAGTTCTACTGCTTAAAAGTTGATTGTGATGGAGATTATTTTGAAAAGAAAATTTTGTTATACCCATGAGAAATTGATAGTGACAGCTTTAAGATGCTCCCTAGTAAATCATCAAAGTCATATGACAGTTTGTGGATCATAAACTATGTGTTATGATTTATCACAGTAGTGTGTTTTTTACATATAATATCTCATTTGGTTTCACACCTGTAAAAATGTAGTTGCGACTATCATCCCCAATAAATATATGAAGAATCTGAGGTTTAGATAGGTAACTTGCTTAGGGATGATAAACTGGATTTGCACCCATTTAGCCAAACTTCTAACCTCCCAAACTCTACTTTTGTGCTCTATAATATAGAATTTGGGGAGCAGATATTTAATTATTTGCCTGTGGTTGTATATAATTATCCTACTTATCCTATTTATGCTAACAGCTAAGACAACTGTTAGCACTGTCTTCAGCATTTCTCTGCCATCCCCAAAACACACACACACACACACACACACACACACACACACACACACAAAGATAAGAGGAGTTTCTCCATGTAAGTTGGAGTCCTGGGAAGATCCATGTATTTTATAAAGGATATGAATCACATTTCTTGCTTAGATGCTTACACAATATTACCGAGAGCACTGCCTGAACTTATTTGTTCCTTCAATTCATTTCAAAGTCTGGTTTTAAGAAATGGTGTTTCTGGAAGGTTGCCAGAAGACCTGCTACTCAGAGCTTCTCCTACTCTGGGCCTGATCACTGCACTGAGCAATCCACAGTCTGTGACCAGGGACCTGGCCCTCAGTGGAGGCTGTACAGACCTACCTGCCTTTGGCTCTGTGCTCTTGGATGATATTAGGGATATTTCTGAAAATAGTCTCAGGACTGTGTTTGTAGTTGATGTGCTATTAAGGAGATGTATCACCTCATCATCCAGTATTTTCTTTATAAATGGTCAAGGGGAAGATTTATCTTACTACTTCAGAGTCTGGGGGTAGGGAGAAGAACAGGAAAAAAACAAGTTCCTTCCAAAAATATGCATTTTTTATGGATAATGTGAAACATTTAAGTGCATCATTTTTGAAAAAAATCTCCTCTAACCACATGGCAGCAACTTAAATTTAGTAATGATAAAGTGTGTGTCTTCATTTCTGCATGATAATTGCCTTTTTTGTCTTTTTTCACTCTTCTACCTTGATTTTCCAGTTTTCCTGTTGTTCATTATGAAAGTTGAATTCAGAGTTTCTTGATCAAGTCACAATGTACCTCTTACAGTTGGCTTTCTGTGGCCTTGGCTGTGGACACAATTTAGTCCTGACCAGTCATCAGAACTGATTACTACAATAGATGGATCCCCTCTTCCCTCAAACAAGGGCAGCTACAGAATGTTAGGGCACAATGCGAAGGAAAACATGGAACTGGTGTGGCCAAGGTGCCAGTCTCCTTTCTCCTGGCTCAAACACTCAATCCAAGAATACCTAGGATGCATCCCCCAGGTGGTGGGGCATAAGGTAAAGAACCTGTCCAGGAACCCAGGCAGTGTGGACAGGAAGCAGGACAAAGACCCCACAGGAGCTGAAGCTCAGAGCTAGTGCACACCATTGTCAAAACCTTTTCTCACAAAAAGCATCTTCAGGGGTAAGATTGTTAAGAATTTCCAGACTCAAGGACAAACATTAAATCAACATGTGGGACCCTACGTGGAATGGGATCTTCCCCGACATGGTTACATGTCCATGAAGCCTGCCTAGTCTGAGGTTCTGCTAGTTCTCCCAATCTACCCCTTCCTGTTTCTGCTCCTCCATACTATCTTGGAATCATTGGAAAATACTCCAACTGGCTGCCACCCCTCCCATGCCTGGCTTAAGGAAACTGGTTGATTTCTAGCACATAAGAAATTCAAATACCTTTCAGCTTCTAACTCCTTGACATTCTCTCTAATTTTTTGCAGTCTGGTATCAGTGGTGTCAGATATACCCTGAACAGTCTGTCAGCATCCCAAGATTTTAACCATTTTTGCCATGATACTTGCCAGATGGTAGGTACCCATCTCCTTGTCTATTCCATGGCCTCAGTTTCTCATAACAGATAAGTACTAACTTTCCTAGATTGAAGGTTAGTGTTTTGTTGTTGTTGTTATTGTTTTGTTTTGGTTTAGTTTGGTTTTAGGAAAGTAATAAAGGAGATGAATAGCTCCACTTTCTGTCATCTGTTGATTGCAAGACATCTTCAGATATCATACCATATGCTTATTAAATTGATAAATTTAAGGCCTTATCATTTCTATATGTGAGTTGGTAAAATCAGGACCAAAGCTGCCCCCACATCTAGCAAACTTCAACCTAACTTTGATGTAAAACTACAACCTAATTAAGAACATGTTCTGTAACACAGAGCTGCACTCCAGCCAATCCCAGGCTGTCAACCCATCAGACCATGTCCATATAAGGCACACACCTCATCACACCATGCCCATATTTGGCAAAGCTGACGTCAACCAATCAGGTTGTTCCTACATGTCACCTCCTTTCCTTTGGCTGTAACTATAACCTGCACATGTGGTGGGGTGGAGTTTTCTGAAACAACTTTGGTCCAGAATGCTGTCTGATTCTAAAATATTTTTATGCTCAAATCATCTTTGTTAAATTTAACTCAACTTAGATTTTCCTTACTATGCCTCAGTAAGTTTTGTTGTTGATATTTCTTTTCCTAAACACAGCTAATAAAACCACCTCTGCCTTTCATAAAGACACAGGCCATCCCAAGTCTGCTGTGGCTTTGGTGCCTCCTAAACTAACCCTAAGGTCTCATCACTGCTTCAAATGTTCCTTCAGGTTTTGTGCCAGCTTTTCAACTTTCGTGTCATTTCCAACATCCGACATCTCTGAGTTCTTTGTGTGTCACATGACTTCTTCTCGATACTCTACCCCACCCTCATCTGATCTCCAAGATTCTGCTGTCCCCCTTGCTCTTAGATGGCATTTCCAAGAGGCAGGACTGCTCAGCTACAGGAATGGCACCAGAGGGAGATCAACTGGTTCCAACTCTGTCACCTCTTAGTCATGGGACATTGCACATCATTTAAGTTCTATGTGCTTAAGTTTTTGATCTTTACAATGGGACTAGGGAGAGTAACTACCTTAAAGACTTATAACAGGAATTGAGAAAATAAGTAAACTTCTTAAATACTGCTTTGCTCAGAGTATGCACTCAATAAATGTCAGCTGTTGGTTGAAGGATGCAACCTTCTGGTCACAGTCCACACCATTCCTCATTATCTCAGTCTGCCAGCTTTTCCCATCTCCTGCCTGGCCCTGGAGGCATTTAGGCTAGTAGCATCTACCCTCAGACATATTGAGTATACAGGTATCTCAGGCTGATTTCTAAAGAAATAAAGTCCCCAATGTCACAGAATGAGCCTGTCTACATTTGAACCCACATTTTTTTTTTTTTTATCGTATCCATATACTTCGTAAAGGAAAAGGAGTTCCTCATGGTTATTGTCTTAACTTGCATAAGGACAGTGTTAAAGTAACTTTGGGCTGCTTTAATTGAACACCATAAACTGAGTGGCTGATAAACAATACACAATTATTCTTCAGGGTTCTGGAGACTGGAAGTCCAAGATCAAGGTGCTAGCATTTTTGAAGTCTGGCAAGAATACACTTCCTGGTTCTTAGATGACACATTCTCCTTGTGTCATCTCACAGCAGAACTGTTGAGGGGTCTCTTTAGGGTCTCTTTCATATGAGAAATGAACCTGGTCTTGAGGGCTTTTCCCACATGACATATTCTAATTCTCATTACCTTCTAAGGTCCCCCATCCTAACACCATCACCTTGGGAGTAAGGACTACAACGTTTTGAGTTTTGGAGGGACACAAACATTTAGTCCATATCAGACAAAAACCTACAGCCAGCTGTTGGGCAGGGACATCTCTCTCCCCGGGCAAAAAAACAAAACCAAAAAATTTTTCGACAAATCAGCAGTGGCTCCTTTGATAATGATCTCGGGGTGACACCCAGGAGATTCAATCATCCTGGGAGAGGACATTATCCTGGAGATCTCGTTGGTTAGTGAGGAGCAGGAATATTGACCAACACCTCGCTTTATCACCTTCCTGGAGGTTCCAGTCTTATTTGATGTCCCCCACCCACGTGCTGGTGACTTCACTGTCATGTCACAAAGGTCCTGTTTTTGGAAAGTCAAGGCCCCTTTCTCCCTCCTTTCCACCCCCCCCCCCACACTCATCACACCTGGCAATACATCTGTTTAAAAATATACTTTTCCCTTTTGCAAATAAATGAAGATAAATTGGGTCAGCCTAGCAGTTTGGGTGTCCCAATGAAACCGCTCCTCGTGCCAAAAAGAGGAATAATGCGTCAGTTTGGCTTAAATAAAAAGAGCTGGAGCAACATAAAAGGAAATGATCTTTAACCCTCTAATCCACAGCTCAGTCTCACAAATCTGAAGTGATGTGAGACACCACTAGGGAAAACCCCACTGTTGCCATGGAGACCGTGGATCCTGAGCACCTCTCAAAGCCCCCGCCCATCCCTGGCTGCCCTCTTTACAGGCCATGTATTTTTAAACTGGCACCAAGCTGTTGATTTTGCAAACAACATTGACTTTAGTTTAAATATATACCTAGAAAGAAACACCCACCACACAAAGCCCCCGCACCTGATGAATACACTGTGGGCAGACAATAAAACCTTTATCCGGCTACCAAATGGCAGGAGATGTTCTCCCATATTTAAGGGCTCAAGGGAGAACTCCCATCCTGCTCCTTGTACTGGCTGGAGCCTCCTTCTCAGAGGTAGGTTAAAGTTCCAAGGCGGCTAATGCTGTGAGGTTTCCCAGTGTGGCCCAATTACAGAGAAGCCTGCGCCATCATTACTGGGGCTCTACTGGAGAGTGAAACAAATCCAAGCCCCAAGTGCCTCCTTCAGCATGGTTGGAAGGTGTGGTGTGTAATTCCATGAGGAGACACCAGCTCAGGGAGAACAGAGGTCACCCGCTCTTTAACTGTTTGCACCCTTATGCGGCAGCCAGCAGGATCCAGTTCATTGTTTTCTTTACCATCTGACCATTCCTTTACTGGAATAATTTATTTTGAAACAGATTTAATGAGCAGCAGCCCAAGAGCGCTAAACCTCCAGCTGATTGCTATGGAAAGTCAAGTTCATTCACGAATCTCCCTCACCTAGGAAACAATGTATTTCACAAATGTGGTGTGTGTGTGTGTGTGTGTGTGTGTGTGTGTGTAGCTTTGGACATGGGTGTTTCTCTGCATTTTAATGAAGCAAGGTTCTGATTTATTAATTATAGTGTTTGTGTTTATAACATTCTCAAAACAGATATCTTGTATCAATAAAATAAGGGCATTTAAAACACTAAGGCATCCTTTTTGCTTTGACCAGATATCTCTGTTAAACATTATCCTAAGAGAAATTATTTACAGTAGCTTATTAGAAGCAATATTTTTTTAAGAATCTGATTTAAAATTTTTCCTATTCTTGACTGGACAAGTATGCATTAAGTCCAGTAACCCAACTACTGCATGATTAATAACTATAATTGAATACAGCACTAAGAATCTCAAACATGTTCCCCTCCAAAATAGATGTTTCTGGTGACAGCTATTATGTGATGTTATAAGGCCTTACTTGAATGAAGACCTCAGTGCTGGAGGCAGTGAACCAGAGTTCTCACCACAATGACCCAATCCTAGCTTTAGCTCTGCTAAAACTGACGAGACACCCTCAAATGCTGTAAGAGCCAGGTTGCAATGTACGCCAATAGCTGCATTTTTTGTCAATTAAAATTCTCAGGGTGTAAATGAACAAATGGACTGACAAAATTGTGAGCTCAGGTTTATAAATAAATGGAATAGCATTTTTTTTTTTTAACGGACTAGGTTTAGGTAACACAAGGGAAGAATTTAAAATTAGTCTCTAGCTTCCTATCAGCCTAACTGGCACATGT
Source organism: Callospermophilus lateralis (assembly GCF_048772815.1). Lineage (NCBI taxonomy): Eukaryota > Metazoa > Chordata > Mammalia > Rodentia > Sciuridae > Callospermophilus > Callospermophilus lateralis. The sequence goes on along the minus strand of NC_135317.1, from coordinate 21,030,064 downwards.
GCAAAGGAGTTCTCATGCTTGGACATCGCCATAAGGATTAGTCAAGGAGGCGGGAACCCGGGGCTGCTGTGTTCCTTCCAGGATGACAGCAAGGACCTGTCTCTTTAGTCTGTAAAGACAGTGACAGTTGCACCCTATGTATGAGTTGTTGGTTTTCCTGTGTGAACACAGCACAAGAGGACACTTACCTGAAAGGTGGTTGTGACAACCTGATTGCTAAGCTTGGTCCCTACCTTTGTGAGAGAGGGGAGGCCATTTCTTTAAATATGTAAGGAGTATAGTTGCTGTGAAATAAAACAAAAACAGATAATTTGGGTTGGAATGTAGAAATAAAAGAATTGGGGGCACATGAATGTGTTTCTCATGTCTCAGGATGGACAGGTCTTTCCAGAATTGCTGGATGCCAGGCAGGTGATGTCATCCACCTTGATGTCATCCACCAGGAAGATTCTCATCCCACAGATGGGAGAATATCACCAGCCCAACTTCTGGGAAGGGGAAGAAAATCTATGCTATGGAATCTATGGCTTCCTAACATTTGCATGCAATGTTGCAATATCCTGCTAATTACAGCAAATAGAAAAACTTCTAGCAACAAATTCAAAGTTTCCCTTCAAGGGGTAAACCTGGTACTCTGAAAACTGCTCTGGAGGTTGTAACTTTTCTTTATAAAACTTACTATTTTTTATCTATTGTTTAAATAAATAGAATTGGAGGTTGTTTCAGCAAAATATCACAGCAACTGAATTAATGCAGGTTCTTTCTTTCTGGAAGAGAGAAGCATTTTCACATATATGAGCCCATCTTCAAAGCCTTCAGTGTTCTGTATGCTCTTTCTTATTTCAGAGGGACAGAATTTGCATTTCTTTCTATGTTACAGATGCATTAGAAAGGGATTCATGTCCCAATTACCAATTTGAATGAGGTTTGAAAAGCGGTCAAGGTGAGTAAAGATGAGCCCCATTAAGAGATGCAAAGAGAGACAGTGCAAGACCTCTAGGCATTTTCTCCAAGAAAATACAGATATGGCCACATGATGACATTTCTGTCAACAATAGACCACACATAGGATGGCAGTCCTGTAAGACTATAATGGAGCTGAAAAAAATCCTATCTCCGAGTTACAGTGCAACCAAATTAATGTCACAGCATAATGCACACTCAAGCATTTGTGAGCACACTGGTGTTAACAAACCAGTGACTATGTTACAGGTTTATATATTGACTGTACCATATTGTTATCACTATCTTAAAGTGTATTCCTTCTATTTATGTATATTAAAAAAAAAGTTTCCTGTAAAGTAATATGCCTTGCTATAACAGTCTCACACGCCTCCTGTCACCTCCTCCCTTGATTACATCAAGAGGATTCCTGGAGCAACTGACCCCAGACCCTCTAAGTCTGTGGAGGGGCGCCCTATGATGTTCATACAATGAAATCATCTAATGATGCGTTTCTCAGATATACCCCATCATTAGGAAGAACATGACTGAAATTGAATTTCTTTTTTCTTTATGTTAACAAAGATGTGCTTAGAGGGTCCTCTTCTCCCAGGTTCTCTTCTCTTGCTGGCTCCTGTGACAGAAATACACACATTTCAGAAAAGATTAAAATACGAAATTACAATCTTAACATTATCTTTATGCACACATTTTTCATTTCCTGTTGGTATAAGCACTTTTCCATTGAAATCATGTTGATGGTTCACAACCTGTAGCATATTCCTCATTTGCACTTGACATCTTACCAAATGCATTTATAAGGACTGAGCAGAGCCCAGAACACAGAAAGAAGCTGAGGAAAACTGCCAACTCCAAAGAGGGAGCATCGATCTGGGAATGAAGACACTCATGGTAAAGGTAGAGAACCAAAGAAACCGCACAAAAAGCAAGTAACAGATTCTTCAGCATAAAATAGACTTGTGAGAAACTAATTGCTACAGATTTTATCACGCCCAAAATAAAACACAGGGAAAATATCATGAGCATACTGTAATGCATAAAATCTTGACACTTATGATAAAATACTCAAAATACACACGGGAAGGTTGGAGCCTGTCTGTAGTGTTCAATTCTGTAAATTATTTCAAACAGCTAGCCATATTTGTGGCATCACATTGAACTGGGTGTGAGAGGAAAAGAAACCGAAATAGACACGGCTCCTCCTTGAACACGAGCACCCCAGAAGGTGGCTTCCGAGCAGTCCAGGAGCTGTGGGCGATGGAGAAGAACTGCATTTCAGAGACACAGAAATGTTGGCCAGGACAGAGGAGGGACTTAGCCACATGGTCTCCTTTTTTTAGATGCAGGGGCTCAGAATCTTCTACCCACTGTTTCTCTGGATGAACTAGAGACAATTCTTCTTCGGCAATTACGGCAAATGATTGTTTATCACTCAGGAGTTTGAAGGAGGCCATAGAAAGATTACATTCCAGAGATTTGATCAAGGAAAATGCCTGGGTTGAAGCTGTAATTACCGGCTTTCCCAGAGCCTGCAGCACCTCCTCTGGGGTTATTTGCATAAACTCATTGCTCTTGGCAATTCCTGAACACAGCTGCCCCTCACTACTATTTCCGTGTAAGAAAGGAGGCTTCCTGGGTGAGAATTCTATCATAACTTTTGCTAAACCTCTGTGTGGCTGTACTCACAAAAAATGAACACCTAGGAGGCATTCAGGGTCCCCATTGCAGCACTTTGTGTTAATTATAGAACATCTAGAATAATCAATCCAGAGCTTCTGCAGTACAGGAAAGAGGAAAGGAGATTTGAGAGCCAGTGGGTTTCAATTAAAAAAATGATGGTGAGGTTGGTGGGTTCCTAATGGGACTGGGTCTTACTGTATTAGAACCTGGAAGGAAGAAGAAACCAGAGCCAGGAAGGAGTGACTTTCAGAGACCCAGGTAGGGGTCAGAGTATACAGAATTTGAATTCCAGCTATGCACTGCGAGTCTCAAATGAAATAACGGGCTGGTATCAGTGGATAACTTTATCAACATAAATTACAAAATTAGAGTTCCATGACAGGGCTTGGAGGAAAGGTACAATCAGCCATCGAGGGCCCAGAAGAATTGTTTAGGGTTCCTAAAAGAAAAAGTAGAACCTCAGGCCTAGTCCCTGTGACACAACCTGGCAGTTTCCTTCCCACCTTGGAAATGGCTGCCATTTCCTGTTTGTGGAACTTGGCTAGAAAAGGAAAGCCATTAAGAAAGAACTAGGTCTAGGGGTTTAGTGGGGGAAATGTCCCCATTTTATTTTCAGAAGTGTTGGTAAGAAAACAAATTCCATGGTGAGATCCTTCCAAGCAGAGACTGCTTTCTCAGTGTGATATTGGTACGTTAGTTTGAAGACGTTTAGAGAACGTTCATTCCCTTTTCTCCTCTGAAGGAGGGATAGCCTACGGGTAGCACTGGGATTCCAGCATGGTACGTTACAGCTCCCTGTTCAAAACACACACACAGGCTCACATAATTATTCACAGATTTGCACACAAATGCTCGTGTGTACACATACATGCACTGACACATAGACACACAGACATGCATACACACAATATTCAAAATCATTTCCTGAGTGACCCCCTTACCCCATTCAGGAAAAAAAGAACAAATTCTTTATATACATTTTATTATACTAGTCATCACTTGCTTATTAGACAACATGTCTCCCAATTTCTGATTTCATAATAACTAACTCACCCATCATAAATGACCCATGAAAACTTTTGAGCTTAGAGATTAAACTTGAATTTATCTTCAGTCACTCTGCCATGGGAACTTCTTGGATGACCTTAGAGAATCTAAAACAAATGATGCACACAAATATGCCACTATTAAGTGTAATGTGTCATTATTTCCCGGGCAAGGATTGACTCAATTGTTTATCTAATGGAGCACAGGAAACTAGCAAAGCAATTTTACACCCATTCTTTTTTAATATTGAGTGATTTCTTTAAAAAGGGATCCCCGTGACACTCAATGACTTTGGAAGGAAGGAAGAGCAATTCTCTGGAAGTTGTCCCCCCTGTCTTACCTGTGGCACATTATAAATGATCTTAAAAATGCCCTGTAATGTTTTAATAAGGAATCTCTGACATCAGTTTTTCTTACCGTGCATGATCCTTCACGGCTGGCTTTTCAGGTTCCTTGGCACAATGGTACGATTACAAACTATGTGAAAACAGGGGTAGGTTACAATAGGTTGCAAAATTACTTGGGCAAGACATGTGCACACTTCTCTGACTATGTGTATTAACAGCTAAGCAGCAGCCATTTGCAAGTACAGAAGTCTGTCCACATCTCAGTGCCACCACAGCAGGATTGGGCCACCTCTGTATCAAGAGTCAACACACACACAGCCTGATGAGGTGAACTTTGAAGGGCACATCGGTGCCACTGCTGGTTCTTCTCCTACACGTCTTCTCCTATTGTGCTCACCATTATCGTCTTCATCACACTGGGAGATGGTGGGTCGCTTTTCTCCTTGACAATCCTGGGAGATAAGGACATTTTTCTTATTTGTGTCTCTTGTCAAATTCAGTCAAGGAATAGGCTGATATACAACTTTTCCTAAAAACAGGAGAATAATGAATAAAGGCAGGTTGCCCCACACTGCCACTGAATTTCCATCATTTCTACCCCCAATGATCTTAAACATTCTAATTCCCTTTAGAATTTAAAAACCACATTGTATGAATTTTCAATTTTTTCTCCAATTCCATTCTTATGAATGTTTCCATTTATTCCTTCTACTTTTATGTATTGTGCACAGATCTAGCCTGAATTTTGCCTACCCCTCCAAATTTATAGATTGAGTCCTAAACACACATTATTTCAGAATGTGAAGATGTAGTTGTCGAAAGGGCCTTTAAAGAGGAGATTAAACTATAATGATTAGGGTGGCCTTCAAACCAAGATGACTATGTCCTTGTAAGAGAAGAAAATCAGGAGACAGACATACACAGAAGGAAGACTGTGGATGTTACAGGAAGAAGGCAGCCATCTATATGCCAGGAGAGAGGCCCCAGGAGAAACCTGCCCTGTTGACATCTTCATCTTGAACACGCTGCCTCCAAAACTATGAAAAAAATGAATTTATGTTGTTTTAATCCACCAGGTCTGTGGTGTTTGTTATGGTATCCCCAGCAACTCATGTGAGCACTGACGGTGCACCGGGCATTTTTAGAGCTGAGGGAGATAGGTTAGTGACTGAAACAACCTCTCTGGGCTGATTCTCCAGTGGGCAACCCACCTGCAATCAGCTGAAGGTTGACCTGAGTGAGTGAGTGAAAAAAGCAATGAATGGTAAATCCTGTAGCTAGAGTTAAGAATATGAAAATTTAAACTTTGAATGGGACTCCTTAGGACATTTACTTTCTAATGCCATACAGGTAGTAAAATAAGAAATGATGACATCTCCTGTTCCCCTTTTCTCAGTGTTTCTTTTTGAATCTACAGCCTTCATGATTGAAATCTTGGAGATGAAGTCAGGCTTCTCAGATGAGTAATTGCAGGGCCTCCCATCATTCCTGACTTAGACAAAGGCAATAATCATGTTGACCTTATCAGGAGGTGCAGTGAGTTACTTTTCAACTTGGCTGTAGTTCCCTTAGTTCCTTCCAATCCTACCAAGGCCCGGAACCGTGGTTCTCAGCCTTGAGAGAATGCGAACATGCTGGTGCCTGGGTCCTGCCCCTAGAGACCCTGATCTGACAGGGCTGGAGCAAGGCCCGAGTGCCGGAGAAGCTTAAGCCCTTCCCACTAATTTTAATGCTCAGTCCTGACCCAGAGCTGCTTCAGAGGAGCCTAGTTAATCCATCAGCTGCTCAGCAGGCCCTGGAGCAGATTCAAGCACTAACTCTTGGAATGGCACCATTTGGTAAATACAGTCGGTTCTAAAAGATTTCAAAGAGCAAAATCATATGTGGAAACAAATTTGCCCATTTTCTCTAGTCTCTATCTTTCTAACAATTTACTCACAGGGCTTCTTGGTCACATCCTGCCTTCTTTGATGTGCTTTTTTTTTTTCTTTTGATGTGTCCTTTAAAGTGACCCACATGACTGGAGTTGCTGTTCCATGTGACCCTGTCCCTTGCTCTGCATTTCCCGGTATTTCCATCCCTGGTGCTCTTTTCCTTGACTCAAATCCGGAGCTTTCCATTTATGCCTGTGATGGGCTCACTCAAGACTTTTCCCTTGTGGTCCCAGGGACGATAAAGAACCCTGATTTCCCTTTAGTCACTTCCTCTGTTGAATGGCAGCATTGTCACTTGTCTTTTCTGATCTTTAGGTGGCCTTTCATGTACTCCCCATACAGTCCTAAGAACTCTGTTTCTCACCAAGATGGCATGAGCATTCACGTCACTCCTCTGGTCTTATTTCTCCAGGATAGCCACATACTCTCACTCTGGGGACTTTACTCGATTTCAGCTTTGACTGACTCTCACTCTTTTCTGTCTCTGAACCTTCCCAGTTTCTGTGGAATACTAACTCATTGGGCTCTGACATTTATTTAATGAAATAATCCCTTTAAGCCCATTTCCAATTGGAGCTTTCTTAGGAGGCTTGAAAAAGACACAGAACTGGACACACACAGTTCCCATTAGTTACCTTCCAACAAACACACACACACACACACACACACACACACACACGCACACACACGCACACACACGCACACGCGCCTACAGTGGAGCTGGTCTGAGTACATGTGTGACACCAAGCAATGGATCATTGAAATGCGCTCTTGTTACTGTGTGCACCTGTCCATGCCCTGTAAATTGACATTTCATTTGCCTTAGATTCTAATGTTTAGAGCATGAATTCACCTTTCCACTCCTCACCAAGATTTACACCCTTGACACAAAGACAGAAAACCAGTCAGAGGCCCAGCAGGGAGCAGGATACCCCTCTGACCACTGGACTGACAGGCCTCGCAAGAAAACTATTTGCAGACACTGGGGAGAGTTAAGAGTACCAAAGGGAGGCTGAAGTCTCTGGGGCTCAGCAATAGAAGGAAGATTTCAGGGACCCAAAAAGAAAACAATGTCAACAGAGATCACTGGAAAATGAAGCCAAAGAGAAGATGTCACCCTGTAGGACCCATGCATGGGGTACCCTGGATGGACATATCCCCTACCCTATTCTGAAGCACCAAGAGGGGAGAAAATATCACCACCTCTCTCTTCCCTCAACCCCTGTCTCAGGCAAACAACTCTCTTTGGCCAACCTCAGTAGGGAGAAAGTCTCCAAGGGACCTGGCTAGGACTATTCTTAAGGGACAAGACCAGGATAATGATCATGGAAAATGGGTTAGAGAAAGGAGTTGGGCTCATGGGGGAAAAAAATCATGATTCGTTCCCAGTGCCATCAAGGGGACAAAGTGTTAGTGAAGAAAGGAATCACCAAATGCAAAGCAAACTCAGCTGTCACCTGACGCCCTGGAAGTTTCCCACTAGAATATAAGCTCAAGATGTGATCGGTTGCTTTCTACTCACCAATGTGTCTCCATCAGCTCTAGCAATGCCTGGCACTCCTTAGATGATTCATTAGTTAATTCATTAACTAAACATTGACAGACCTTTGAGTTTAAAAACGAATCTGTCAGAAGCGTTATAAAGGTTTAGTGAGGAAACCACTAGTTACTATGGAGGCTCATGATAAACAGGGCCCAGTGGGTTGTCCACACTCTCCCAATTCCAGGGAGTCAGAAGCAGTTGGGAATGAGTGACATTTATAAAGACCATATCTGTGGAAGGATGATGACAGTTTGTGGCACCACTGGGCTGCCTCTGAGATTCAGAGTTAACTCCTCTCTTGGCTGGGTCTATGATTCTCTAACCTCTGTCGTCTGTTTCCTAAGTAGGAAACTATGACACTCATCCAATCCTCAATCCTGCCCTCTTTGGGGAGTCTGTTGGCAGAATACCAGTATGTAGAATTTTAGCATCATTTGATTTTAAGAAATGTGTTCTAAGCAAGCAGATGCACATCATCCATCTATGTGGGCTTTAATCTTCAGGACTAGTCTGAGCATTTCTTGTTAAGACCTCCCTTGAAAGATTACTTTATAAAATAGTTACTATTAAACAGAAGTAGGGTTTCTCTCATGCTACATTCTGTATAACTTACTCGTATTTATGATTGATCTTCTCTCTCCATCACCACCACTTTCTCATTTTACCTGACAAAATATAAGCAGCAAGAAGACAGGGATTTTTGATCCCTTTATTTAATAATGTGCCAAATGACTAGAACAGCAACTGACTTGCAGATGAGCCATTTGTGTCTGTTACAGCAGTGAGATTTCCATGTTTATTCCATGTGAGACATTGTCCTAAATACAATGGATACTACTTTGAGAAGCACACAGCCCCAGCCTTTGAAAAACAGGATGCAGTTTTGGACGTACAAGGATTTGACTCTGAATTATAAGAGAGAGGTGAAGGAGAAAACCCCGAAGCTGAGAAAAGATACAGAAATATGCCCCCTCCCAAAAGAAAACAATTCAATTTAGGTATTTATGTGATGCTTCAGAAACCCCAAGGTGATAAGGTACTGGACTCCTGCAAGGCATGCTCCTGTTGGCCTGTGGGTATCCCATGTTTTATGTGGTGTTAATCGCCAGCACAAACTTAGACTGACTTCCTCCACATCTCTGGAAATGCCCTGTCCCATGTCTCTCTGTGTCTGCTCTTACTGCTCCCTCTGTTTCAATGCTTTCCCCTTCCTGCACCTGCTATTTACCCAGCAAACTCCCATTCATTCTTTAAAATCCACTCAACCATCCTCTCCTTGCCAAGAGCCTCCTTGTTCCCTGATCACATGGACCTTTCCACTACTGTGGTTGCTAATAACTCTGGTTTGCATTTCCTGACGACTTATTTCATGCCTGTGCATGGAAGGAATGAATGCCTTCACTCACTGCTGTTTGCTATTGGAGCACAGATACTGTAGCACAGAGAGGTCAAGTGACCAACTCAGCCATATCCATGCTGTCATTTTTCTCCTGCTACCTTGTCCACTGTATTCTAAGGAGAAAAAACACGTTGCTGCTTTCTTTGTTATCTACAGACCAGAGAACAGTACTGGACACCTTATGGATGCTTTGTAAGAGCTTGATGATCCTTCTCATGGAATCGTAGGCATATCCCCTCCACTATCCCACTACCTCCAATCTATATAAATTATTTCACGCCAAGGTTAAAATAGTAAAGGTTTTGGCATTAAAAAAATAATAATTGGAAAATTTAAGGTTTAGCCTAAAAGGAATGGTAGGATTTTATTTAGGTCAACGCACACCCTGGAGGCTGTTTTTGAGAATCCATCAATTTGGTTGACGCACTAAAGGGGGTAAAGCTTAGAGGCTGGAGAGTGGAGAGCTTCCTCAAGTTACTCTTTTATTCGCCTTCTTACTCACAGAATTTGAGAAGATGTTGAAATCAGGTACCAGGTAGCTTACTTTGTAACCGCTGAAAGAGTGGAAAGCTAAGAGGTTCAAACAAAGCAGGCGAAAAAAGTCTAATGAGAACTTGGTGATGGTCTCTTGTTCCTTATTTCAAATACCATAGTGACAGACAATGGGATTTTACTTTTAACAACAGTAAAAACAACAACAACTGCAAAACCAGTAACCACCCAACAGTAATAGGGAAAAAAAAAAAAAGGCAACATTTATATCACTGTTGGAACTTAGGCATTGTTGGAACTTAGAAGTTCTTAAAATAGCTACATTCAATAAACTATCCCATATAATTATATGAAGTAGATACTTTTATCCTCACTGTTCTCATGAAGAAATGGAGCACTGAAAGCTGACTTGCTGAAGGTCATGCTACTCATAGCAAAAAATAAAACGAGAAGGAAACTCCTCGTCCCTACACTCATCATACGGGCACAAACAGAAGAGTGGAAATATAAGGATGAAAATGTACAGATCATGTACAAATAGAAGACAGAATAATACAATTTTAGGTATTGACGTTTATCCAAGCTGGAAAGTTTGGAAGCATACATAAGAGAGGGTAGTGATCCTGACTTGAGTTCAAATTTTGATATTTATTTATTGCATTAATTTTGATTTTTAAGTTACATTAAATGTTATTTATCTAGATCACTGGATTCTTTCACATACTTTTAAGTTTTATGCATAAGGCAAGGTGTATTCTGTCTTTAGCAAGTATAACCAGATATTGATGAACAATTTCAAACCACAGCATAGGAGGGAGAATATTCCAACAAGGTCATTCACTGATGAGAGCAAATTGCCAGGTCATAGAATGAAATATTTGAATAAGAAAGACCTTTAGATACCCTGATTCTACAAAACAGGAGTCTACCTATTTCATGGTACAAAATCTTTACCTTCAGAAGGTAACACAACAAACTTGAGAACCATTGTGCTGAGAGCAAGGGAGACTTTTCATGATAAAAGTTTTGCTGAACTGAGGGGGTGAGCTAAACTCCAGAGGACCCTTGACCCTCATAGTCCTATCTGTACTACATGTGCATGTGATATAACCTCAATAGCTTGGGAGGAAAATAAATAATTTCTGATTTTTTTAAAAAGGAGGTTTATACAATGTACATATTAAAAATATTTGGGGATTTTTCTTCTGATTAAGATACTAAAAATCATGGAAGAGACATACTCATTTGTGTTAGTCAACCTCCTGTCACTATAACAAATACCCGAGATAAGCAACTTGTAAGAAGAAAGGTTTATTTTGGCCCAAAGTTCTAGAATTTCCAGTCCATGGTCAATTGGACCAGTTGCTTTTAGACAGTACCTCATGGCCAGGATGCAACAGAGAGGAAGGAAGGGATTTGGGGTCTCACAGTCCCCTTCAAGGGCACACCTCCAATGACCTGAAGATCTCCCCTTAGGCTCCATTTTCCTAAAGTTTCCACCATCTCTCAATAGGTCATACTGGGGACCAAGCCTTTACCCATGGACCCAGGGGTTCATTCAAGATCCATTATGCTAACAGCAAAAACTAACCAATGGTCTAAAGAACTGGTTTTCAAAGCCTGTTAAACACAACTCATTCAGGTCCTGTGTGTCCTCTTCTGAATGCAAAATGAGTCAAGCTCTGACCTCAGGGAGACAAGACATGAGGTTGCTTTTATGCATGATCAGATGGGGAATTAGAAGCCAGAGACAGATGTGAATGTAGAGCCCCCAGATGATTTCTAATAAGCTCAAATGGCTGATGACTAGGAAGATGGACCAGAATCCCAGGGAATCCCTCCCAAGTACCAGCGACCTCCCCTAGACTCCACCCTAAGTCCTCCACACAGCCCCAAGCAAGGGCAAACTCCCTGTGCAGGCAACAGCCTGGGGACCCTTAGTGCAATGTGCTGAGGAAGAGAAAACCAACATGAAGAATCCCAGAAGGGATTATGTGGGGAGACTGACTGCAAAACAGCACAGGGAATACTCTGGGGTGAAAGAAATGGTTTTTATATGTGGCTTGGAGTGAAGTCCACACAGAGGGATGTTATATAGCATTTTAGTGCGTATATCTTACATTTCAATAAGAATAAAGTGCTTGAGCATCTCGGCTAATGAATATTGAGTATATATATACTCAATGTTTTATATATATATATATATATATATATATATATATATATATATATATGCATGTACATTTTTTAGCTTATTTAAAAATAACTCACTACACTGCTTTTGATATTATATCATCATTTTATAACTTTTATTTGTTGCTCTATGGGAGTGTAAGTAGCTAGAAGCTTTAATTGATGGGATTGTGGGGTTTTCTTAGTTACATAATAATTAAGGTTTTGATGATAATCTGCATTTTCCATATGTACTATTTAAATTTCTCCTTCCTGATGAGATCTCAATTTTACCTTCTGACATGATTTTAAAAACCCATCTCTCTCTTTACCTTCTCAATTGTGACAGTGCCTCAGCATACTGTCCTTAAACACAATGCCAACCTCCCCGTGAATATAGGCCTGAGGAAGAAGGGAGCTAATATTTCAAGAGTGGTCAAATAAGTTACCCATTAAGAAATAAAGATGTGTTTGTATTCAAACTCGAGCTTTATAACTTTGAGTCACTAAGATATTCAATGATTTAATGAGAAACAAGCCAGTTAAGAAAGCAAGCTGTTGAGGAGGACTGAATAAACATATTAAGCAATGTGGCAAAGAAATAGAACATGGAGATTCCAAAGCTATAAGACTCGGAATTTGAATTTCACGTGGGGAGGCCTTTGCCAGAGAGGTTTTTTAATTCAGTATGTCGTTTTAATTAAATTACAACTCTGAATTAGACATAAATCAACTAGACCCATTTTGGTTTCATTTTTAGCACAAAGAGCCTATCATTTTTTTGCATTTCATTCAAAGCTAATTAAATATGGATTTATGGCTCATGGTACCTTGAAATACAGGAGGACTCTGGGAACTCGCTGACCCACTAGGAAGGGAAGTGTTTTGACTATAATAACTGCATCTCAGACATTTGCCACAGCACACTGCTTCTCAAAGCTAAATGTGTTTTCAGGGTGTGTAAACACATCTCATAGAACTCTCATTGTTTTCCATCCCTAGTAACAGTGTAAATTCACCACAAGCTGAAAGTCCCTGTTTGCCGCCAACACTATTTCAACACAATGGCTCCTGTTCGCCTCTTTCCAGTCTCTTCCTGTCTTGGCATTCCTGTTCTTCCAAGCATCAGTCAAGTAAGCAGACACACCATTTCCTCACTCGGACCGTCTATTCCCCAGAAAAAGTTGCTGTTGAGGATTTTCAGTTCTGGTTCTGGGTTAGTAAATATCTTTGAGCTGAGTTTATTGAAGGCCTTAAAAACCTAAGGGCCAGCCTCCTAGTGGCTGTAGTGTGTTCTCTGGAGGTTCCCTGTTGTACTTTGCTGGGGATTTAACACCCTCTGGTTGGTGATGAGAAACACACCCTATGAAGATGTCAAGTTACTTCTTTCCACATTAAAGATAAGCTTTGTGGTCATGCAGAAGAATGTCTCCTGGAAATAGTGGGTCCAGAGATACAGGAGGAAAAACACTCTTTTTCAAAAACAGTAACAATGGAAATTAAATGCAGTAAAAGCATTTTGGCAAAGAGTGCCAGTGTGTGTCTTGGGAGGGAAGTGGTGGCTCTGGGTAGAGACCAATAGCCGGTGGGGGGCTCTTGGCTTCCTTATGCTTCCCCATACATTTCTAGAGGCTGCGGGAGCCTGTACACAAATCACTTTTGGATTCTTAAACAATGACTAAGAAAATAATCCAAAAAGTTCTGATGAGAGAAGAGAGACTGTGTCCAGTTTCTATTTCCATGGGAAAAAATCACAGTCTGGGACATCTGATGCAGTGGGAGTAACAGAAAGGACAGAAGGTGGAACACTTGGAAGAAATCTGGACACTTCCAGGGAAAGATCTTTGCTCTTAGCTGGCGGCATCCCAGGCCAGTGTCAGGTTGCTTGGAATCTTGTTTTAAAGGTAAAAGTGTCAAAATGCTTATATGAATTGTTTCTGAGTCTGAAGTTCACACATACTCACATGCCAATTTTTTTTTTTCTTCTTCCAAGTTAAAAATAAATAAATAAACACTTTTTGGATTCAATATGTAGGTTGTGTCAGAAAAAAAAAAAATCCTGATCATATGGTATACAAGCTGTTGCTATTTAGATACTAAAGTCCCCCTTCTGCGACCGGGGGACAGGAGCCTCTCTCTGGCCTTCATTCCCCAGTAGGGATAAGCTCATCAGACCCATCTCCTCCCATGTGATGGTGACTTAGCCCCAGTGACGGGAAGTCAGGCATAGCTTTTCAACGGTACCAAGCAACTGCATTCCAGTTCTCTCCTGGAGGGGTCAGGAAGCGTTAAAAGTGATCTTTACCTCATCCTTTCCCATATAGGTGATATGCTAAAATAGATGACAGGCTTTATGAGGAATCTTGGAACTGTTTTTATTGTCCTGGATTTTGAAACTAAAAACAATCTCCCCACACCCCTTAGCAACTCAGTGAGACCTTGTCTCTAAAAAAAAAAAAATGCCAAAAAAAGGGGAGGGGGGTTCTGGGGATGTGACTCAGGGGTTAAGCACCCCTGAATTCAATCCCCAGTACAAAAACAAACAACAACAACAACAAAGAAACGGTTCCCCCTACCCCCAGAAGGGATTGCCTTTGTGTCTGATTGACATAACCACAAACAGGAAACACAGGGTCCTCACAGCACAAGGCCAGCAATGAACTTGAATTGAGACTTGGCCACATTGGAATCGACATCCGTTCCTCAAGGCTGAACCTCCAGTTCTCTTAGGGAAGCATCAACTTTGCTTTTTTTGTTTGGAAGGTAGAGACAAAGACATTCTCGCTTTGGCTTCACTGAGGTATAAAACCTGGCTGTCTTTCTCCTCTCAATAATGGAGGTGTTAATGTTCCTCCCCCCTTCTCTGCCCACGTGAGCCAAATTCCTCAAATAAGAGAGATCTCCCTCCACAGACTCCAGAAAACCCCACACTTCCAAGGGATTAGTGGTAGGATGGGGTCAAATTGCAGCCAGCCATGTCACCACACCACACCCTGTTGGAGCCATTCCTGCTCAGGAGGACAGCCACTGGAAGCACCGGAACGGAAGCAGGCACCCTCCACCTCTACTCCCGCTTGCTTTCTGGACCCAAATGGGAAGAGCTGGCTCAGCAAGAGGCTGAAATATTAGACTAGCTGTGGTTCATCCTGCCCTGGACACTCTGGAACGTTTTCTGGCTGTTTACAACAGCATAATGAGTCATGAATTTCACAAGCATTTTTTTAAAAGGGAAACACCTCTGTACTTGAAATGTGATTCTCCTATGGAAAGAGACTGTGTCGAAACACCAAGGACTCATCCACTCACTGTGTCCCTTTCATTCTTCCTCCTTGAGCCTGTGCTGAAAGCTGGATTTAACTGTTAGAAATCTGAAATCCAATCCTGTTAGATAAAAAAAAAAAAATCCAAATTCTCCCTGGGCTTACGATGAACAAATAAATTAGCACCTCCTCTACGGTGAAAGGTGAAGTCACATGCCAAAGGAAACCTAACCTGCTTTGTGGCTTTAAAAATACTGTAGCTGGAGTTTTAAAAAGGAGGAGGAGGAGGAAGAGGGGGAGGAGGAAGAGGGAGAAGAAAGAAGAGGAAGAAGAAGAAAAGGGAATAAAGAGTAGTTTGAACTGTAAGATGACCAAATGTGAAACAGATGTCATGGGGGGGGGGCGGTGCATGGAATGCTGCTCTGCCCCCACCCATGTCATTTTTACTGTGGTCACTTTTCCATAATAGCATCTCTGTGTTAGTTTCTTGACAACTGTCCAGAGCAGAGAGCAAGTGGCCAGGTGGATCATTCGCTCTTCCCCCTCATAATTAAAAGGTCTCTAGGCTCTCGATGTTCATCATTCTGCTCTTTGTGTACTCCAAATCAGTTTGTCCCCATATTTTTCTAACCGAAGCCGAGGACTTTCTCCCAAAGGGAAAAAGAGCGAGACAGAGTTGGTGAGATATGGGAAGAGACTGTGCTAGTTAATGAATCAGCCCATTTTTGTGGATTTCCCGAGATGCTTTCTGAAACTCTGTTGAAAAATATCTTGTGTGATCTTGTAACAAATTAAACAAAAGACAAACCACCAAGTACTTGCCTGTTTGAATAGGCCAAACCACAAAAGCTATGATTCATGGTGACCCATCCTGGAGGAAGACAAGCCCTGGGTTGGCAGTTTAATTCTAACTTTCATGACCTGCAGCTTACTGTGCTCCTCTGAGGCACTTTAATGAAAGACAGAGGACTGAGTCCATTCTCATAGCCCTAAGGTTCATCACAGGGAAACATTTTTAAAGGATTTAGGAAACTTGCCCCTTCTTAGCCCACTGTGCCAGATAGCACCGATTGCCTTAGTTGACACTGTCTTCGATTATAAATGAATTGGGAAATGGAGGATGCTCGTTGGTTTTTATTTTGTTTTCATTTTAAGGGCTAAGTAATTCCTTAATATATATTTTCTTTAACAATTAACAAAAGTGACTCATGCCTTTTCTTGAAGTCTATTTTCTTTCCGACTGCACACACCCACATTTCTTTGGCAGCTCACTCATGGAGCAAAACAATAAGCACCAAATCTGTTTTTCAGCCACCAAGATTCCTCCCCAGGCATGCTTCATGCGACTGGAATTTCTAGCACGCCCACTCTTGGTACTTGTTGTTGTTGATGTTGTTGGGTGTTTTCCTCTGGACTGAAAGAGAAGGATGGATTTAGGCTTTCACTTACCTCTCTGGGAACCAGCATAACAAAGAAACATTTTCAGCAGCCCAGCCCTGCCCCTCCCTGGCACCCCGCACCAGCTTGCAACGTGCTCATTCACAACACACGCAACTTCCCTTCCACACAGCGGCTCCCATCCTCTACCGACAGCAAGCTCATTCCCCAGCTCCCTGCAAAATGTTCAGTCCTGTTCAATGGGTCTTGGTTTTAAAATTTGAGTTTGCAATTTTGCTGAGGAGCCACAATGACAGTATTTTTTTTTTTTTTTTTGCTTGCCTCTTGCTAAACTGGGCTAGTTGTTGTTTTCATTGCTGCTACTATTTCGCTTTCCGAAGCTGAAATTCCTGCCTTTGGAGAATTTCTGAGTTCCAAAGAATGTACTGACTTGGGAAAACTCACACACACACACCAAGAGGAGAAACAGCATTGCGTGTGTTGCCAAAGACCATCTAAAATTTCCTGTTTTCCAAGTCTCACGTGTAGCTTTACCTTTTGAGGTCAGGTCTTTCCTGTTCTTGGGAATCTGCAGCTTTCCCTGCCTGCTAGTCTCTTTCTTTAAAGATTACTGAAAGATATCCAATGGATTCTTATAAAAAATAAACGCCTTTTAAACACAACTCTTTCTAAGCTAAACTCATTGAATTTGAAACTATTTGCACTCAACTTCTCTTTAAATATTTATTAGTTTACCACAGGGAGAAGAAAAGCTCAAACAAGTTTATAAAAAATTACATTTTACCCTTAAAAATAAAAAAAAAAAATTTCAAACTTTTAATAGTCCCAAATAAAAGTTTTATTAAACATCTGATATTTAAAAATGACTAAAGTACATAAGAAACTAAATATGTAAATTTTTATTCTATATGCTCTTCAGCCATATGTGAATGTAGAAATATATAACATGTATGTCTATATGTTATGGCATAATATAATATGACAAAATATTATAATGTCATAAATAATAGCCCTAAAGGGAAAAACTACAAATGAGTAGGTATTTTTATATTTTTAGGTACAAAATTTAATGGTTCCTCAGAGATTAAAAAAAATATGTTGATAGTTGCTTCTGAACAGAGGAAAATATGCAAATACAAACCCTCAATGACATAAAGTTGGATTCTATAGAAATTGCCTAAAAATTCAGTCTCAAATCTATAATCTCCTTATTCTTTCCTTCAAATCTCCAACTTAATACTAATTTTAGTTGAAATATAGCCTTGTGAGCAAAATCATTTACTCTAAAAATTTCCTCCATCAAATTTAAAGTTTAAAATAGAAGCTCTGCATACTTAAAAAAAAATCATCCTGTAATCATTCTAAAACGCTCAAACGTGTCACACATTGTTAAAGCTGCACGGTACAATGAGCACTCACTCAGTGATCTGACTACCTTGGCGTGAGCTTAAACACAGGAGAGCCAAGAATTCTGACTACAAGCTGGAGTGGCCAGGACTCCTCTCATTCCTATTCTCTCCTTCATGTCTCCTGTATGTGATTCGAAGTGTAAGCTGTAATCGGTTTTTACAGGCACCCCCTATTTATATACACTCATGTTCTTCCAGCTGAGTTTTTATTCCTCAAGTTTGCATAATGCTGAAGTTAAAATTTTTACAAGCTACTTTGAAAAGACTTCCTGCCTTAACTTGAAGGAAGATGAAGAGCTGTGTCAAGTGGCATGATTGGCCAGCAGCCATGTGGTATGTCCCAGTGGATCAAGGTCTGAGTTGTAGCTCTTGAGTGTCAGATTATATGGTACCTGTGAGCCAGGGGAAAGATTGTAATGAGGAGATGATTTCTAAAAATGCATATCAACTTCACAGAAAACCACCATATTAGAAACTTCATCCTGTTGATGGCAGAAACCTAGAATTTGAAAACCAAACCTTTGTTTAACTTTTGAATGTGACACTTAGGAATTGTGTGCACTGATAAATGCAAGTGGGCTCCACAGTTCCACAGGTACCTGTTCTGGTGCAGTTAAGTTATTCAGAAGACGACCACAGAGATGGGAAGAATATTCACCTACTGCGATTGGCATTCAGACAGACAGGAGGTGAGCCAGTATTTATGACGTGGTCTTCACTAAGGCTTTCTTTCCCAGGAGACATGGAAATTACTTTGTGACTTTTGTCCTCCAAGTTCTGAAGTTTCCATGTGTCATACTTTCCTTCCTGATGAAATCTCAGTCATCATTTGCCTTATAAAAGCCTAGAGAGGTGTCAAAAGAAACAAATGAGGTAATGGTTAGGAAACCACTGTTAGAAAATACACTATAAATACAATGCTGTCACCATCTATTTGTGAAATGGTAAATAGCAACCACTGGGTACACACGTGTGTGAAATAACAGACTGATATAACCTTAAACAAGGGCTTCTTTTCAAAATAATGACAACTTTTGATCACTGAACTCACAAAGATTTACACACACATACAGAATTAAAATACAATGTTCAGAAACAGGTAAAATCACCACTCGCATACACATGTAAAATGAATATATGTTTAAAGGTTTATTTAATTCATATGATGTGAGGGAATCAAGCCAATGTCATAACCCAATCAAAGCAGAATCAAACGGCCCAGAATGTAGCTACAGTACAATGAATGTTGAAATCAATTAGAAATGGGGACGTAAACGGAGGAGAAGGGATAAGAAAGGAGGGAGCAAGGACATGAATTAAATCACTACCAGAAAGGGTAGAATTTGGCCCACAAAACCTCCAATGTTGACTATTTGGCCCTTTATAGAAAAATATTTTGCAGATTCATGCTTTGTATCAATATATTACATTCCAAAGTTGTAATTAATTATGCATTTACTTCTTCATGGTTTAGCATCCAATTAAAGCCCCGGCAGGCCCACAACAAGAGGATCATCCTTAGCCACGCACATTAGTCTCCAATAGGCCTACAGTTATGATCACCATGAATCATGGGTTTCCCACACAAAACCAGTGGCTACCAACCCGTGGAAATACTCCTTCAACTGTAGAATCTCTACTATGGACTTTGATAAGATCTCTGCTAAACCTAAACCCAGTCAGCCTCCTCTAAGCCTTCTTTTAACTTGTCCTTGGACCCTGTCTCAAGAGCAAGAGTCCTGATAAGCTGGTTTAGTAAGAGTCCCCCACTCTTAATATCTGATCACTCCCCATATCTGATCAAATTCCTCACCCACCCCCCATCAGCTCTTAGGCAATATGATCACTATGATCTGTCTTCAGAAAGATTCCTTTCAATTCTGTTTACTCAGAATCCCTCTGCCCCTGATGTTTCCTCATAGTTATTTTCCATCAATGCCCTCCACCATGATCTTTGGCTCAAAATGTCCATTTTTCCTTGCTTTACTTGAAGATGAGCACATCTTTCTCCTGTACTTCAAAACCTCATTGTAGTAGTTCCTTCTTGAATAAAATCTTCCTTACCATATTTAACAAGTGTCAGAATTAAATTTTCTTTAATAATAGGGATGGTCAGGTAATTTATCAACCATAGAATAGTCTAACTTATAGGCTTTCAAGTATATGGAAGGTGTTTAAGCAACTTAATCTCTCTGTTATCTTCACCTCCCTGTATTTTTCATTTTAATAAACTTTATAGAAAAGAAGATTGACTCTAAAACCTCTCCAAAAGAATCATTCAGATTATATCATGGAATTAAAAATGATGGTTCTTCAGGTAGCTAAACGATTATTCTACATTCTTTTGAGATCACTCCTAACCAAATCAACTTACTTGCATAAGTCAGGATAAGCTGGTTGTTAGAACAAGAAAACCACAAATGAATAATACCCTGAATACAGTAGAGCAATACAACAAAATTAAGGAAGTGAGGGAGTTTATGTATAGCCAACATCTGCACAAAGATCCTGCCATCCTCCCCATTTAGCTTATAAGTTTATCCTATGATCATTCAAAAGCAGTATGAAAGAGTGACTCATGGAAAATTTTGATGGGCTCCATTTGGAAGTAGCTCACATTTCATCTGCTCAGACTCCTTACCTAAAACTCATTAGCATGCACACCTTTAACTGCAAGGTGAGTTAGGAAATGTGGTCCCTACCCATCACCACTTCCTAGTTCTGAAACAAGATGAAGGCAGGCCTCGTGACTCCCAAATCTACTTCCAATTTATCCAATAAAGGTCAAGGTTTCAGCAACACAGACTTTTTTATTTTAAAATTAGCAGCGATGATTTTAAAATACAAGCATGCCTGAAGGGGAAAGATAATAATAGGAACATTATTCTCATTATGGTGAAAATAATTTACTCTGGCTATAAATTTTAATTATGGCACCATAGATTAAAAGGAGAAGAAAGAAAGAAATATTATTCATGGGTCTTTGGACTTCTGCTTATCCTGAGTTGCCTTTCTTTTGGACAACATTTTCAAGGATGTTTATAGAATGAACAGTGTTGAAGGACAGTGATAGTATCTCCTTCAAGAAAAGGAATTTCCTACAGCCTTGCCAGATGGATAGTAACGCCTTCTGGTGTAAAAGAACAGGCAGTTATAAAAGATGTGGGATCCCTAATCTTTGTGTTCCACCCTTATAATACAATTCAGTGTGGCTATAAGTATCACCTGATCCTCTTTGTGCTGTTTCAAATAATAAGTGCTTGAGAAATCAGAACAAGAAAAATGATAATATTTAGGCAACTATAATTACTGTGAGTTAATAAGTCACCCTTTACCTGATGCAGGATTTTATGTCTTCTGTTGGTAATCATGAAACTAACATTTTAGCTTATAAGTAAAATGAAATGTCTGATCCTTCATAGATCTTGACAAGGAACTATCACAGAACTAGAAAAAGCTGCAACAGAGAGAGGTGGTCTACTTTTTAAATCTTTACTTAGAGCTAGACTCGCCACATTGTCCTTTGTAGAATAAATAGTATCAATGAATATTTTATCGACACATTTATTTAAGAGCCTAGGTCCATCTACTTTGCCTAGGAGCATTAAAACACAATGTTGTAAATGTGTTTCTTGCTGTGAGTTTTTATTTTGGACAAAGCCAATTGCAGAAGATTACTCATTGAGACTAATTGTATTAGTAGATGTTTTCCTATAATTTTATTATGTCAGAAACACACTTTATTCCAAGTTGTTTATTAGATGTTAATGAAACTGTAGTTAACTGTGATGTATATTAAGCATGGACATATATTTAAGAAAATAGAAAAATACATAGGGTTATTAAAAGTTTGGGAAGAGTGCAGGCCTACCTTGTTCCAGAGAGAAGCAAATAGCAGAGCAAGATATATCCTCACACACCATAATTGTTCAGCCTAATTTTAGGTGAGGAATCAAGATTTTAAAACAGATTCTCAATTTCAATTGTATCAGAAATTGATGACATTACAACGTGATAGAAACTTTTCTATTAATATTAGTAATAAAAACACAAGCTTTGGGTTGTAAAAAAAAGATATATCAAAAGTTAAGGTCACCAGGTTGGGTTTGACAAATGTTATCTCAACAAGGTGACTTTCTCCAAACTCATGGGCTTCTGGTGTGGGAGTAGAGCTGGCTGAGAGCAATAAAAGTAAGTAATAGTTTCTTTAAGTCTTGTGGGTTCAGTCAGTTAGTTAAATGGAACCCCTGCTGGGCTTGCTTCCTTGAGAATCGGCTTGATGCATGTAAAGACTAGAGAGGTCATTTTTCCATAAGCAGTTTCATTGTTTTGACTTTAATCTGAAGTAAATTATCCTTCTTCAGTAAAAGGGAAGAGGTTTAATCATGCAGAATACTTTTCAAAGTCAGAAATGCAATATTATGCCAGCATATTAAAATAACATTAGGCTCATGTACCTCAGTATATTTGATTATAATATGGCTCTTTCCAGTTTACATAATCACTAGATAAGACAACTGTGAACTTATTATCAGCTATGAAAACTGAGGAAGCCTGTGTGTGTATTTATAAATCTGAAGCTATTACCTATAAATACCCAAGGCCGAACCATACATCACTCTTCTGATAAACACTCTTGTATAGTATCCAGAATAATGAGAATTCATCATGATGGATTTCTATCAATGTCAAAGAGAATGGAAGTTAGAAACAGAAGGAAGATGTAAAGTCTTTCTGATCTGTTGCCTAATTTTTATCAAGTCAATGCACTATCTCTGCTTGATTGTACACTCTGTCTAAAGCAATGGCTTCTCAACAGACGTGAGAAGTAAGTACTGCAATTACCCCAGTGACAAATGGAAACTGAGACATAGAACAATGAATAAATGTCAGAGACAAGATTAACATCCAAATATTTCTGAATATGGGGCAGGGGAAGAGCAATGGATTGCTCTGAACATACAAAAATGTGGCATCTGACAGAATGTCAGAAGGAATATGCAGAAGAGTGTTTCCAATAATGTTTTTCAGGAATTTAGACTCATAACTATTTGATTTCTCTGGAATAGACATATCTTTCTGGATTTACCCATTAAAGACACCAAGTGAAGGAGACATTAGGTTTTCCAAGGCAACAAAGCCCCAGTTTGGGTATGTATCTGGCATATGGGCTGCAAAGGAAGACTTATTCTAGGAATTCTCTTAGCATTTCTTTAGGGGTAGTATGGACAAGTGCAGTCTTGACACAATTCACATTAGGATGGTCTATCGGTTGGCTTTGTACTACTATAATGAAATACCAGAGTTTTGGTAATTCTATAAAGAGAAGAGGCTTATTTCTGCTCATAGCTCTGGAGGCCTGGGATCAAAGGGCTTCATCTAGTGGTGGCCTTTAGAGTCTCAGTCCTGAGACAGTGCCCAGCATCATATGGCAAGAGATGGGGAGCACTTCTGTGTATCACTTCTAGCCTCTCTGTGTCTTCCTACAAAGCCACAGGATGCAGTCACGAGGGCTCCAATCTGATAACATTTTTTGATCATGATTACCTCCCAAACACTTTACCTTCAAACACCAGAGTTGGATTAGGTTTCCACCCTCTTCTTAACCCATAATGGGGATTAAATGTCAATATTTGAACCTTTGATTGATACAATGAAACCATATCCAAATCATGGCAGAGGGGGAAGACAGGTCTATCTGGAAGTCACATCAAAAAATGACTATTTCCTCGGCATTCAATCCAGCAAGAAGTCAAGGAGGTCAGGATGGTACAGACGATGCCACAAGGGCTGCCACCTACAGTGGTCTCAGGTGACACCTTCCAGATGAGGGTCATATTTAGCCATGACAGATAGTAAATTTCTCAGTGGTATGAATACATTCAGGCATAAGGAAGGATTAACAAGAATGTAGAGGACCAATGGGTTCAGTCCAATTATACATAACATGGTCAACGATAAAGAGAAAAAAGACTAGGTGCATGGCCAGCTAGGTAGTTTAAAACAAGGATAGGATGCAAATTATTTTAACCAATGCAAAAAATGCTCATTTCTCATCAAGAGTGGAAGTAAGAAGGCAATTTGGAAAACATAAACATCTTGTTAAATTAAATCCAGGTGGAATTAGCTCATAAACTTTCAGTTTATAAAAATTAATTGCAAATTAGCTACCAATAAATAGTTGTACTCCAAGGCTTTTAAATTTTACCATAAAGCTGCTTGGTCCTCAGTAAAACAGCTCAACATATTTAAGAGTGACATATATTGTAGGAATGCTACAGGTGCAGAGTAAAGGACAAATACCACAATCCAAAGGTAGCATGGAGGGGAAACCTGGTTGTTTGGTTAGTGCAGAAAAACTTGTGCGCAGGAAAAGGCATATTTCCTACCTGGAGTGCATTTGAGTGTGAGGCCAGGGTGCAGAGGATTGAAGTCAGGGGCAACAAACACGCCTGTGATGCCTGTGTCATACCTGCAGACGGATGAGGAGAACCAAGGCGTGCATCTTTATCTATTAGCACATCTGATCTCAGAATGTGCAGTCATCTGGGGGAACGAATCGTGGTGTTTTTTCAAATCCTACAATCCTGTGGGACTCTGCTTCTCCCCAGTCTCAGGCTGACTCCACAGCAAGTCTCACTGGAGCCACACGTGTGATAGGAAGGCATGTCCAACAGCACGAGCCATCTCTGCAACCACCAGGAACCTCTTAGAAGATGCAGGGCCTCCAGGAAACAACTCCTGGGCTGTACAGCTTCTCTGTTAAGGTAGCTCTCTCACTTTCTTTAAGTCCTCCATTTCTTTAAATGGAAAAAGAAAAGTCTAGTTCAAATGTGCATGGCTGATTTTCCTCTAAGACAATGTGGGAAACCACTGGATACTGCTTATTCCTGCACAACACCTTCTGTGGGTTCCTGCATCATGAACTCCATGTTCAAACCAATTATTGCAGAAGATGAGGCCTGTATATTCTGTGAAATATTAAAATTCCCCTGCAAGGAGGAAGAGGAAAAACCTTTGAGTTTATTCAGCATTCACTCTGTTTTACTTTGAAATATATAGAGTACTTTTAAAAGCTCTGTATTTAAAATTAAGGACTATAGAAATCTAAAAACATCTATCTGGTGGCACAGAAATTATGGGGTAAAACTTTGAATCAAGAATGTCAATCATGAAATTCTTCTGGAAAAATAAGAGAACCAGAATAGCTAAAGCAATCCTTAGCAGGAAGAGTGAAGCAGGTGACATCACTATACCAGGCCTTAAACTATACTACAGAGCAATAGTAACAAAAACAGCATGGTATTGGCACCAGAACAGACTGGTAGACCAATGGAACAGAATAGAGGACACAGAGACTAACCCACAAAATTACAAGTATCTTTTATTAGACAAAGGTGCCAAAAATATGCATTGGAGAAAAAACAGCATCTACAACAAATGGTGCTGGGAAAACTGGAAATCCATACGCAACAAAATGAAATTAAACTCCTATCGCTCACCATGCACAAAACTTAACTCAAAATGGATCAAGGACCCAGGAATTAAACCAGAGACTCTGTATCTAATAGAAGAAAAAGTAGGCCCTAATCTTCATCATGTGGGATTAGGCCCCAATTTCCTGAATAAGACTCCTATAGCGCAAGAATTAAAACCAAGAATCAATAAATGGGATGGAATCAAATTGAAAATTTCTTCTCAGCAAAAGAAACAATCTGTGAAGTGAACAGAGAGCCTACATCCTGGGAGCAAATTTTTACTCCTCACACATCTGATCGAGCACTAATCTCTAGGGTATATAAAGAATTTAAAAAGCTAAACACCAAAAAAACAAATAACCCAATCAACAAATGGGCCAAGGACCTGAACAGACACTTATCAAAAGATGATATACAATCAGTCAACAAATACATCAAAAAATGCTCATCATCTCTAGGAATTGAAGAGATGCAAATCAAAACTACTGTGAGATATCATTTCACTCCAGTCAGAATGGCAGCTATTATGAAGACAAACAACAATAAGTGTTGGTGAGGATGTGGGGAAAAAGGTACACGCATATATTGCTGGTGGGACTGCAAATTGGTGCAGCCAATATGGAAACCAGCATGGAGATTCCTTGGAAATCTGGGAATGGAACCACCATTTGACCCAGCTATCCCTCTCCTCAGTCTATACCCAAAGGACTTAAAAACAGCACACTACAGGGACACAGCCACATCAATGTTTATAGCAGCACAATTCACAATAGCTAAACTGTGGAACCAACCTAGGTGCCCTTCAGTGGATGAATGGATTAAAAAAATGTGGCATATATACACAATGGAATTTTACTCAGTAATAAAAGAGAATAAAGTCATGGCATTTTCAGGTAAATGGATGACATTGGAGAAGATAATGTTAAGTGAAATTAGCCAATCCCCAAAAAACAAATGCCGAATGTTTTCTCTGATATAAGGAGGCTGACTCATAGTGGGGTAGGGAAGGGGACAATGGGAGGAATAGATAAATTATAGATAGGAAAGAGGGGTGGGAGGGAAAGGGAAGGGGCAGGGTAGCAAGGATGGTGGAATGTGATAGACTTCATCATCCAAAGTACATGTATGAAGACATGAATTGGGTGTCAACATACTTAATATACAACCAGAGATATGAAAAATTGTGCTGTATATATAAAATAAGAATTGTAATGTATTCTGCTGCCATTTATTTTAAAAAATCAATAAAAAAGGAATGTCAAGTCACTATGAAATGTTTAAATAAGTGATTAATATTTTAAATACCTATTAATATTTTAAATAACTATTGGAAAGACCACTACTTTAAATAACAGTGTTGTTGGAAGGAGTGTAAACTTTGCCATCTTATGTGGTTTGGCCATCAGACAGAACAGGATCCATAGGTGTGATGGAGAATGAAACTTTGGTCAGAGAGAAGCAAAGAATGTTCTAATAACCCTAATTGATCAGCAATAGAACAGACCACCTATGGTGGAGTCAATCAGATTAGCAGCTCTCAAAGGATGGCAGAAGGCAAAGTTTTTAAGTCAGGTTATGTTAACTTAAAAGTACTTTTCAAATTATAACATTTTACAATATTTTGATGCACATAGTTCAAAATATCCATGCTGAATTATAATAATAGATATTGCTGTGCTCCTTCTCCTCAAGTAGCTTGTAAAGTGGTTCCACTAAGCAAAAACCTTAAAACTAATATATGTTTCAGGGTTCCTTTTTTCCCCCTTATTTTTCAATTTTAAAAAGACAATATGGTAAATTCACCATATTTTAAATCCAGCAGGGGCTAGAGGGTTTCAAAATACATTAATGTTTTTGTACCCAAATGTACACATACTCAGAACAAAAAAGAATTTACAAAGATTATTAGTGATATGTAAATTCAGGCCAGGTTTTGCTGCCAAACTTATGAATAAAACTTGATTTTCAGATCTGTTTTTGATTTTAGAATTTGCAGATGAGAAACCCATATCTTAGAACTTTAGTATCAAACATTACCAAACTTTAACCCTATTCTCCCTGGTTACAAGAAGTGTCCTTGGACAAACTAGGAGAGCAGTTTTCTCAGATGCAAATGGACCTTAATATGCATGTCTCTTCAGAATCCCAAGGTAGGGACTAAAAGAAATGCCCCTTGTAAGAGAGTAAATTTCCAAACCTTCACTAGAAATCAAAGGTGTTATGTTGGCATCGAGCTCAGAAGGAAGCATTGAATCTTGCTAGAGGACGTGCTTATGCCTTCCTGGAAGAAAACCTCTTTGATGTCACATTTGTATGCTGCTTTGCTTTCAGAGGGACTGTATTCTTTCATTTTCTTAAATTAAATTGAATTACATTGAAGAAAGAGAAATTCAGTTAAGAGATGAAAAGACGGTGGAGTCATTTGGAAGGCTCCTGCGAATGGAAGGCCCAGAATCCACTTCAGCGATGCTTTAGGGGAAGAACAGAGCTGGTCTTTCCACTGGAGAGTGGTCATGCTCGGCAGCAGGTGCCTGCATAGCAACCTGGAGGTCACTTCTCTCCCTGCGTTCTTAGCAACCCGCCATTCTGGCCTTTGTAGTAGCAGGTGGTAAATTGACAATTCTAATGGTAATAGTAATAAAACAAGAATGATAATAATAATAAAATCAAACCCTACCTCACTGGAGTGACTGTCAATTTAACAATATAAATATAGATCTCAAATAGTTGGTGAATACCAAATAGAAATAATCAACTTTATTCCACATCTGAGAATGTTCTGCTGTACTTGTTGCGAATTCTTTTCTGAAACAGGATGTTTTTCTTGTCCTATAATTGTTGCCATGGTCTCGGGGGGTGGGGTGGGGTTGGGGGGGAATTACTAATTTGAAATAGACTGGTATCCCCTACTGGAAGAAAAGAGCAGTCCCCTCCCTGAGACAACATCTTTCCCTCAAGAGGAAAAGTCATGTCGCTGGTGAGGTTAATCTGGGAGCCGAAATCATGGTAGCTCGCTAGAAACCAGACGTCCCGGCTGGATTAAGCACTCAGCAATGCAGAGCAGAGCCCAGATGTTATTGCAAGCAAAATCCTATTTTAATCTGCCCTCCTGACTCTTGGAATGTGAAATGCAACTGCACTTTGGAAAGTTCCATCCCTTTGATCTCCCCTCACAGTGGGCTTGTTTTTGAAGCAGAAGCTGCTTACTCTGGGATTTGACATCTTCCAACATAATTTTTTAAGTGAAGTATGCTAAGCATCCTCCCTGATAAGTGAAGAGGTCTTTTTTTTTTTTTTTTTTTTCCTCCTTCCCTTGGGATTCTGTATTTATATGAGGGCCTGGGAGCCTGGGGAGAATGGGTGGAATGTGTGAGTTTGTAGGCTGTTGAGCATTCCAGGGGGAAGCGGGGTCTGCTGCTTACCAGTTCTGCCAGCATGGGTGGTGGCTCCCTGACGTGATGGGACCATGCACCAGCAAATCACAGATCCTTTGTGCTGATAGTGTCTGTTCTGTTTACAACTCCTTTCAAAACAGCAAGAAAAACCTACCAGGGCAGGTCAAATGCAGGCTCGGTCTGGTCATTGACTCTTTTCCAAAGGGAAGCCTAAGTATGTCCTCTGCGCTGAGATCCTAGGCAACCCTCTTCTCCCCAGGGATTAGGACAGTTCTGATTTAGAAATGGCCACTTGGAAACAGGAAGAACCAGAACACCATATTAAGAGAGAAAGGAGGATGAGGCATCTCAGAGATCCATCTGCAGACAGACTGCCTTCAAGCTGAGCCTTTTTGCAGAGATCTTGGGATTCTTGAAGGCCTATTGGTGCCTCATGTGGAGGTTTCTGGGGGAAGAGCAGCTGAGACGCTGCTGTAGCCTGGCAGGGCTCTTTGTTCTTTCAGATCGTGGGTAGTTAATGCGTGTGACCATGCAGTCAGCATTTCCCCTCCCCTTGGGGAGGTTAATCCCACTCTCCACAAAGTGACTCAGTTCATAAGTTTGTGACCTTCTATGGAAAAGTGTTGTTGTTTTGCAGTAGTGATTACTGTAATGACTTCATGCTCCTGCGTGGTGGCTTTCATCTGAGGAACGTGGAGCACCTTCTACACTATAATTAGCCACCCCACTATGTGGCCTTTGCAATTGAATAAATGAGGCACAATCAACATAAAACTATCTGAATCTTAATGACTCGTACAGGGCCACATCGTGGTTAGTGACAAACCATGAGGCACTGAAGAATATTAATGAGACTGGTCCCTTATTCTACCTGTGGAAAAGAGTAACTTGAAGAAATGTCACTATTTTAATTCTACTTTTTTAAAATAGATTTTACTAATGTCCTCACCAAAAAAAAAAAAAAAAAAAAAACTAATTTATGGAGTTTCATCCATCTTAAAGTGAGGAAATGGACAAGCAAGGGAAAGTGACAGGAGGAAACTGACTTGGAAGAATGAGAAGATGGACATGTCCTTGGTGAGGTTTGGGAAGTCTTTTTATTTTGCACACTCATTTCTCCGTCTATTTACATGCCTGGGGTCAAGTATACAAAGCACCTTATTCTAGGCCCCAGCTCTGAATCAGGACTTTGGATAGACCTGTCACTCCCAGGGTGACTTCCAGTTGTGTTTCTCCTTCATTTCTCAAATCTTAGAGTTTTCTGTTCCCTTTAGCTTGAGGTGCAAATATTGGATGGCGTATTAGGGTAAAAATTAAAGTAACTCACCCTAAGTTTGAGATTAACTTTGAACCTTTGAAGAAGCGGCGATATAGTTTGAATATGGGGTGTACTCCAAACACTCACTTGTTCAGGGCTGATCCCCAATGCAGCAATGTTCAGAGGTGGGACTCTGGGGAAGTAATTGGATCATGAGGGCTCTGACCTCATCATCAATGGATAAGTTCATTAAATGACTTATATTTGGTGGTATTATTGTGAGTGGTAAAAGTGTAGGACATGGGCATGATTAGAGAGAAGTAGGTCACTGGGAGGATGGCCTGGAAGGGGAAACAACTTGTCCCTGACTCCTTGCTCACTCTCAATTTCTACTTCTCAGTCTCCGTGAGGAAGGAAGGAAGGAGGAAGGAAAAAGTTGAAAGGAAGAGAAGGAAGGAAAGTTAGAAACAACGGAGAGAGGAAAGAAAAAAAAAGAAAGGAAGTTGTGATAATAGTAGGGTAGAAAGCATTTCAGAAACCCAATTTGGTCAAGTGGAATTTATCTCTGACATTCACGGAGAGTTCAACATATGCAAATCAATAAATGGGATTTACCACATTAACAGAAAAAGATAAAAATCATGTAATCATCTCCACAGATGCAGAAAAAGCATTGACAACATTTTACACCCTTTACTGTGATAGAGAAATGCACCATATGTCCCAAGTCCACAGCTCACATCATGCTCAGTGGTGAAAATTAGTTCCAAGCTTTTCCTCTGTGTTCAAGGGCAAGGCAAGGATGTGCACTTCTTCCGTTTCCATTCAATATGGTTCTGCAAGTCTTGGCCTGAAAAATTAGACAAAAGAAGGTAATGAAAGGAATGTAAATCAGAAAGGAAGAAGTAAAATTACCTGTTTGTAGATGACAAGATATTATATTTAAAAAAATCCCTAAAAACTCCACCAAAAACCTGTTAGAACTAAAAACTGAGTTCAGCAAAGTTATACTTATATATAGTAACAATGATCTATCTATAAAAGAAATTCAGAAAATAATCCCGTTATAATAGCATCATAAAGAACAAAATACTTACATAGAAACTTAGGTGGCAAAAATTTTGTACACTGAAAAACTATAACATTGATAAAATAAATTGAAGAAGACACAATTAAATTGAAAGATACCTCCTATTTCTAAGTTAGAATAAATAATATTGTTAACATGTACATAGTACCCAAAATGATCTATAGATTCAATGTAATCTCTATCAAAATTTCAATGGCATTTTTCAAAGAAATAAAAAATTCTAAAATTCATGTGTAACCACAAAAATTCCCTAATAGTTAAAGCAATCTTGAACAAAAAAGAACAAATCTAAAGTCATTACACATCTTGATTTTGAATTATATTGCAAGCTATAGAAATCAAAGTGGTATGATACTGGCAAAAATACACATATACCAAGGGCACACAATTGGGAGCCCAGAAATAAACCTGGGCATATACAGTCAATTAATTTGGGGCAGGGTGCCTAGAATAGTAAATAAGGAAAGGCAGACTCCTCAATAAGTGGTGATAGGAAAACTAGATATTCATGTGCAAAAGAATAAAACCAAACAGTTATCCTATACCATATACAAATACACTCAAAATGGATTAAAGACTTAAACATAACACATGAAACCACAAAGCTCTAAGCCAAAAACATGGGGATAAAGCTCTTTTACATTGATTCATCTTAGCAATGATTTTTGGGTATGATACCAAATCATGAACAATGAATGCAAATATCAACAAATAGAAATACATCAAACTAAAAAAACTTTGTTTCTGCAAAGGAAATAGCCAACAAAGCGGAAAAGCAACCTACAGAATAGAAAAGAAAAACATTTTTAAACATCTACCTGACAAGAGGTTAATATGTTTGTTACTGCAGTATTTGTGATACCTAAGACACGGAAACCACCTAAATGTCCATTGATGGATGAATGGGTAAGAAAATGTGGTGTATACACAGAGTAGAATACTATCCAGACTTTAAAAAGAAGGAAATCCTGCCTTTTGCAACAACATGGCTAAACACAGGGGACATTATGCTAAGTGAAATAAGCCAAGCACAGAAGGACAAATACTGCATGAAGCTACTTACAGATGAAATCTAAACTAATGAAACTCACAGAAGCAGAGAGCAGGATGCGGTTGCTAGGAGCTAAGGAATGGGGACAGGGAGATGCTTATTCCCATGTGCAAAGCTTCACTTATGCAAGATGAATGCATATAGTGCTGAGTGCCTGCCACTGGCAGTACTGTGTGAGACCCTGGAAATTACCAAGAGGCTAGAGCTTATGTTAACTGTTCCTACAACAACAACAAAAACTCCGTAATTACAATACAAGGGTGGGAAGAAATTATGGGAGGTGACAGTGCATTTATAGCCTTAGTAGTGACTGTTTCATGGGTATACCCTTAACTCCAAACTCACGCACTGTGTTAAATATGTACAGCTTTTTACAATATAAAGTCATTCAATAAAATGATTTGTTATAAAACAGAGAAGCTAGGAAAATGAAAAATATAAGGACAAAAGAAGCTCAACTGGGTTGACTTCACTATTTCTAGTGTAACTAACTTATAGAACCTTTGTTTAAGTCTCAAATTTCTCAACTAGTAAAATGAAAATGGTAGGAGTACTTCATTTCAATGTTGCTTGAAAGATTAAATGAGATGATATACAATTCTTAGCCTAGGTATTGGCATCCAACAATGTTTAACTATTTCTTCCCTTTGCATTTATAGGAATGATAAATATCATAATTACTATTAAGGTCTTAGAATGCATATTTCCAGATGAATAATATTTAGTTGTGTTTTCCTGAAACAACTAAAAAGAAAGCAATGTCCCAATGTAGCCTTTTAGCAAAAGCAAAGAGGCAAGAAAATGGGAATAGAGTTTAGATTGAGGAACTTTTTTTTTCTCTTTTTTAACATTCCTCAACCCCAAGCAGATCTAAGGTCATCACTAAAGAAGAAAATAGCCTTAAACCAGAGAAATATGTTGCAGTAATGGCTCTAGCTCGGGAGCTGGAATTTTACATTATTGACCAAGGGTGATTCTGAGATTGAGGTAGATATTGTCTCATTTTCTCTCTCTCTGTGTCTCAGAACTCAGCCCATGCTTCAATGGGTGCTTTATGCAGAGTAATGGATAATGATAAAAGTCACCTAGATTTCTGAATGTCCTAAATAATGTAGCTTTTTTTTTTTTTAACCACTTGTAAAGCCTTCTTTGAATAAAAGGATTATCTTCTGTTTGATTTTCCTCCTTAGGTTGTTCATCTGTTTTCGATTTCCTGAATCCCATGACCTTCCAGGTGTGCTATTCTTAGACAGTTGTCCACCAGGACTGGTGTATCTGACTGAAGATCAGAAGGTGGCATCGAGAATGTGACACTATTATTTTGAATTGAAGGATCGAGACAAGCCTACGCAAGGAAAGCTCTTTAGCTCCCCGGAACTGCCTAAAATAAAGTAAAAATTTCCTCTTTGGGAAAGGAAACTTACATTGATAAAGGAAATTTCCAGTAGTAAAGAGTCTGTACCAGAAAGAGAGCTACTCTGAGACACCCTGTATCACAGGGGAACTGTTCCCCAGACACAGGATCAACTCCATCCGCCTCCATCTTCAGGCCTCTCCTTCCCACGATTGGCCTCCACCAACCCCAGAAGCCCCACACCCCTACTCCTTTCAGTAGCTCAGGGTGATATATGTCTCAATCAGCTGGCTGTTGTTTGAGTCTCATAGTGTGTGTTACTCTTGTGTATTTGCACAAAATTAAATAGTTTTCTCTTGCAAATCTGTCTTATGTCTATTTAATTTTTTAAAATATTTTTAGCTATAGATGGATATAATACCTTTATTTTATTTTCACATGGTGCCAGGGATAGAACCCAGTGCCTCACACATGCTAGGCAAGTGCCATACCACGTGGCCACAACCCCGGCCCCTGTCTATTTAATTTTTACAACAGCCACAGACCCTAGAATGTAGAAGGAAACAACTTTTTTTCCCTCACCTAGAATCCCAACTGCCCATGTTTAGAGCACTATTATGGTTTGACATGAGATGTCCCCTGAAAGTTTACATGTGAGACAATGGAAGGGACTCGGAAGAGAAATGATTGGGTAAGAGAACCTTAATCCTCTGATGGGATTCAGTGGAAACTAAAGACAGATGGGGGTGTGGCTGGAGGAGGTGGGGCACTGGGGGGCATGGCTTTGGGGTCTATAGGTTGTATCTGGAGAGTGGAGTCTCTCTCTTTCTGCCTTCTGATCATCATGCGAGTTGCTTCCCTCAGCCACACTCTCTGCCATGATGTTCAGTCTCACCTCAAGCCCTGAGGAATGGCACTTGATCTATGCCCTAAGATCTCTGAATCTGTGAGCCCTAAAATAAGCTTGCCCTCCTCTACAATTGTCCTAATCAGACTTTTTAGTCATAGCAGTGAAAAAGCTGACTAAAACATGCACTGTTACACAGGGACCCCTTCAGACAAGAGAAATGGCCATTCTGTGTCCGTTCTTCTATAACTTCTTCAGGTTCGCCTGCTACTTTAGTTTGAGCTTTACAGGGAGAGGTGTCCTGCGAAACTCAAAGCAAAAATCCATTCAGTCTCAAAACAACGTATCTGCTGAAGCTACTGAACATAAACATCAGGTGTTGGGTGGTGATCCATTTGTTAAATTTTGAGTAACTCCATTGTTTTGCTCCCACCCTAGAGGGTTACAAGCTTGACTTTCCCTTTTAAAAGAAACGCCATTTGACCTTGATACCCCAGCTTGCTCAGCAGTCCACCCCAAAGATATTTTGATCCACATGTTAACATTTCAGTTGCAGAATGCTAAGCTGATCACTGTTTCTGCTGCTGTGCTTGCCTGATATTGCCAATTATGTCGTCTAAAACGCAAAATCTACCAGTAAACATTTTCCATCAAATGCACTCTATTAGCCTTCTTCATTAAAGTCAATTTTTTTTTCAATTTTAATAATGCCATTATGATCAACAATCAGTTACACTGAGGCTATTTACAACGCTTATGAAATGTTCAAAGCCTGGTCTAATAATGCATTAGCACTTCACCAGCTGGGTCCTGTTGACAGCCACCAATTAATGGGAATACTTCTAATAAACTGCAGAACCTCCTTCTCGTGCCACGTGTAGAAATGGCTATTATGATCTCCACCAAAATACGATACAAAGAAGGCCACAAGTGCAAGTGTAAAACTGGCATGTTGTATTTTACAAACGAGGAAAATCCCAGGTTTGAGAAAACTGTGTGCTTATTTATGATTAAAATAAAACCAGTCTCATATAACTTGGTTATTTAAAAAGAATGACCTCTTTTACTTACCTGGATAGAGGAGACTAAGAGACAGTGACAGGTCCAGAGGCCACTGCTTCACTTCCTGAAGATCCTCTGTCCCTGCTCGTCATTTCTCTCATCTTTTGTTGCCAAGGGGCCACTTCTTCTCCATAAAAGCCCAGAACATTTTGATGAGATCCAAAGGAAGCCCCACTGTATCAGGGCTTCTACAGATGGGATCACCATCTCTGAAACCACACCTGGTCCCCAGGCAGATGGAAACTGGAGGCATCCTGTCTCTGTGGGCACCACGGTGCTGCCATTTCAGAGGCTGCCGGTCTCTGTCAGGTTGCTCCTGCTAAAGGTCCCAAAGGATTAAAGAGTCCTGCTATCTTTGTCCTCTTTTTCTAACTCAGATCACTCATTTCCATTCAATGAGCTATGACAGACTCCTCTGAAGTCATTATTTTATGTTCTCTTCCAACATGTCTTAAAAGAAGAAGCGTTAACTTTCATTGCCGGGAGAGCTCTGGGTTAGGAGTGAGGAAACCTAGGGTCCAAGTCCAGCTCCTCATTCTAATCTCAGCAAGCCTCACTTTTCTTAGCTATGGAATGGGACTGGTGATACCTTCATGGCCATCCTTATAGAATAGCTGTAAACAGAAAATGTAAAAGTGTACATGAGTGTGCTTTGAAAAAAGCCATAAGCCACTTACTAAATGTAAAGTATTGTGTTTTGAAAATATCATAAGCCGTTTATGAAATGTAAAGTATTGCTTATATTCTGTCTTCCAATCTTGCCTCTCAGAAGTCTCAAATTTTTCATTATGTCCATCTACATCATTTCTTCTTATAAAGAGGTATGTCCAATTTTCTTTCCCTCCTATTCTGAATGATAGATAGCAACTGTGGAAGCTAGGACTAGAACAAGAAATTATTTGAAACAAGTTCCCATGGAGCATCACCAACTCAATCAACCCAACCTTGATACTGTCCTTCCACCATGCAGGAGCTGATGCCTGATGTGTCAAAAGGGATCTATTTACGGGGGAAGACTCACATCAACCAAATGTATAAGGGTTGAAATAGATATTGTGTTACTGCAATAAATGTCATCTGGGACCAGACATCAGGTCCTCCTGACCTTGTGCATGGACAGGTTAATACAGTGAACAGATTGTTTAGTGAACTAAGAATATGACCAAGAAGGAAGAGATGGCTAAACAGTAGGTTTGGGTAGGGTAACCTTAAGATCAGGGTAATAATGGAGACATGCCTTCCATAAAATCCATGCTCTCCTCTAGAGGTGATGGCCAGCATCCCTGCTGGGACTTTCATAAGGTACCACCACAGTAGACTCTCCACGCTTCTTGTTGGCACCTTTTCTTAAGCTACTCTTAGGTCTGTTTTTAGGATATGATCTGTCTCTTTAAGGAAGCCCAATTAATTAGGGATTGATTTCTAATTGCAAAATGCCTATTTCCAAATCCTGGGGAGAGAATTCAGAATTGTAAGTGACTAGTAATTGATTATAAAATTCCAAGCTCTCAAACACTACTAAAAAGATCCAGAAAGAATCATTACATACCTATCAACATGGCCAAAATCCAGAACATTGATACCACCAAATGCCAGGGAAGGCTATGGAGCAGGAAGAACTAGCATTGACTGCTAGTGGGAATGTAGTGAAATGATAGGACCACTGTGAGAACAGATTGGCAGATTCTTATAAAACTAAACATACTTTTACTTTATGATCTAGCTATCAAGTTCCTTGGTATCAACCAAATAAGTTGAAAACTTACCACCACACAAAAACCCACACTTGGTTGTATCTAACGGCTTTATTCATAATTGCCAAAGCATGGAAGCCACCAGGGCATCCATTCCATAGGTGAATGTATAATAAACCATCAAGCTATGAAGAGACACAGAGTGGTCTTGAATGTGCACTGCAAGTGAAAGACAACAGTCTGAAAAGGCCGTGTCTTCTCTGACCCCAACTGTATGATTCTAGTAGGAAAAAAACCATGGTGACAGTAAAAAAAAAAAAAAATCCCTGGTTGCCAGGTCTTAGGGGGAGGAAGGGAGGGAGGGATGCTGGAGCACAGAGGATCTGGAGGCCAGGGGACCTGTTCCCTATGGCACGGTCCATGGGAGACACCTGTCATTACACACGTTTTCAACATGCAACACTGAGAGCCAACCTCGCTGTCGACTCCAGACTCTGGGAGGTGAGGATGCTTAAAGCGGTTCACCAGCTAGAATCCACGCAGCACTCGTTGTAGGATGTTGACAAGGAGCAGCTTCGAGTGTCGGGGGAAAGGATGTGGACAGGAGCTCTCTGCACCTTCTGCTCAATTTCATTCTGTGCCTGAAATTGTTCTAAAAATATAAAAACTTTTTGTAAAAAAGTAGAAAACAAGGAAACTGGGACATATTCTTAAAATTTTGATTAATCATTGATTTTATCAGATATCCTTTTTTATTTTTTTTCTTTTCCTGTTTGTATCTCAATGAGGTCATACAGCTGTCATTTGAGGAGGACATATTCGGCTCAGGCCAGTGCCACCCACACCTCTTGCCCCAGGCTGTATCTCACGGTTCACCTGGGCTTCCTTACATGGGAGAAAACCAATTCGGGAAGAGTTCCAGACACAGTCCTGCCCAGTACACCTGACTCACCAGAGAGTATTTGCTTGTTTTTGACTCCCCCTCTCGGGCAGAGTTGGGAGATTTCCTGGCAGCTTTGCTCAGTTAAATATATTTTTCTGACAACTAGAACTGTATTTTACAGGATTTTTCATCCATAAAATTAAGTGGTTAGACCAGATCATCTCTAAAGGATTTACCAGCTTGAAAGTGGTACGATTCCATCATTTTATGATGTGGTTCTGAGTTTTTCAATTATAGTTTACTCAATACGGATTATCCAGCATCATAGTGACTTGTCACAAGAAAGGTACATTCCATGGGATTCAAGTAACTCAGCATCTAGGTTTATTTGCTTTATGGCCAATTTACCCAACATTTCTTTAAAACAAAATCATTTCTGCAAAACATAAGGTAAAGGGAAAACACCTCAACAAAACTTGAAATAGAAGTACATAGTACATTACTTTACAAGACATTGTATTTATCTATTCTGAGGAGTTGGTCAAAAGAGCCACAATTTCAGATACTGAACCATTCTCCAAAAACCAATCTTCTTAGAGCTAATAAACAGATTTAGAGATAAATGGTTGCATGTTGCAATGATATATTACTATTTAATGTCATTAAATGTTTTCTAATTTTTTCTTCAATTTTTTTTCTCTTTTTATAAACTAAGCAAAATCATCCGATTCATTTTCAGTGCATGCCACAGTAAGAAGAAAATGTGACTTAAATAAATCCAGAAATGGGCGGTGGGGGATTAAGACTCTGGCTTCATTGTTCCCGAGCTCAAATAAACTTTAGAATGTCCTGAGATCTTCTAAAGGCCAGGTCTCATCCTGCATCAAGAGCCATCTAACAGTGTGGGGTGAAGTTAGGCTGCAGTGGTTCTTAAATATTATGCCGTACTTACCCGCATTTTATAGGTGCGGACACCAGGGCACAAGGAAGATACTATCCAAAGTCTACACAGCCAGAAAGTGGCATAGCTGGACTTCAAATGACTCTAGACTCTGTGCTGGGTGCAGCCCCACACCATGCCTTGTGCAAATCCACCAGAAAATTGAAAAATGCAGATTAGCACAGCACCCAAATCCTACACACTCAGAAAAAAAAACCCAATATATGATATTTTCGATTTTATCATCCTTGAGTTATTTTTCCATGTAAAAGGCTTTAGATTTTCACATATTATATTAATTTTAGTTAGGTGTAATTTTGCAGCACCATTCTAAATGAGTGCACCGCTTTTGATTGTATGATGTTGGGGTTCTAAAATATTTCTCCAAATTGTTTGACACATGCCAATTTGAAAATGAAGAGTCTGCTTCCCCTCTGGGGCATGAGCTGGACTTAGTGAATCTCTTCCAAGGAATATAGTCTATTGGAAGTGAAGGTGTGTGAATTTCAAGATCAGATCACATAGGGCCAGCAAAGGCTTTCTCCTCACCCTCTTATCACCAACTATGGTGAAAGTCCCAAGGACACTCACAGGGTCCTGTGGAGAAGTCTACATGGCCACCTGACAACCCGCAGCCCCACCTGCCTCAGTGTGGACCAACTGAGCAAATTTGTCAGTGAATGGCAACTTCAGCCCAGCTTTTGGGTGACTTCAGCCCAGCTGGCATCTTGATCTCAGCTTCATGAGGAACTCTTAGCTGAAACCATAGAGGTAAATTGTTCCCAGAATCCTCAGCTCCCAAAAGTGGGTGGAGAGAAAATGTCAATTGTTTAATTAAGCAATTGAATTTGTTGTAATTTGTTACAGTAGCCATAGAAAACTATTATACTCCTTAACATACTTTAAAACTATTTTGTGTTCAACTTTGAGAAACAAAATAGAGAGAGATGGGTCAACATATCATGACTGACAAATTATCTTGATTGCTCAAGTACTGGAAACTTCTCTTCCACTAAGCTGCCTAGATCACTTTCCATCTTGTACCTAATCATTCTCTCAGTTGTGCGTTTTGTCTATAGTAACACATCTCTGACCTTATTAAAACTTTTGATCTTCTTTGTTTTGATTCTTGAAGGTTATTTTTAATTCTAAGACTCCTCTTTAGCAACTGGCTGTTGTGAATAATAAGACAAGCCCGAACTTAAAATAAGACTTTCGCCTCATAAAACTGCATTGCAGGAAGAGAGAGGGTAAATATCCAGTTTGGAAAGCTCCACATGCTTCTCTTCACTCGGCACATCACAGGCTTTGTTTTATACATGAGCCCAGCCCAGGAGCCCATCCAAGATGCCCTGTGGCCAGTAGAGGAGAAATAGAGATAAAAGCTCATAACCCACAGCAGGGGAGGGGAGTCAGATCCATACCCATCAAAAGGGCTGCTCTCAGGGAACTGATCACATATTTAAAAGGAAGCTCAATGTCTGACCAGAAAAACATAAAGGAATACTTTTGCTGAAATTTCAACAGTATCCTACAGTGGGGCTATATAGTTTTGGAGTAATAAAACAATCTTGCTTATAAAAGACTGCTTTGTACCAAAATAGGAGGGAGAAATTTATTAATTACTAAAACTCACTGCATGTAAGATAGCATGCGGGACCACAGTGTTTAGATAGAATTGCATCCAACTGTATGCAGTACAGTGGAGGAAAGAACAATTAAAACTTCTCACATAGAAACAAATGCCACATGTTCTCACTCTACTATGAAGCTAAAAAAGTTGAAGAAGAGAGTAGAATAGAAGGGGGGAAGGAGGTTGGAACAGGATTCCAAAGTACAGGCAGAGAGAGGCAATGAACACCAGTGTCCTGCACTGCAGTGGGGAGAATGCAGCCTCTAGCCTATTCTACATTTTATGAAGAACTAAAGAGAACAGGTTGAAGGTCCCAAACAGAAGCAAATGACAAGGACATGAACATGCATTCTCATTTGGCCATTATACACTGTGTACATTTTCTGAATTATCACCCCCCCGTAAATATGCACAATTATGATGTGTCTATTCAATAGAAAAATTCAGTTTTAAAATGACAACAGTAAAATCTGATCATATTCACTTGAGAGGCAAAAGGATGACCTCCAAATGGTTTTCTCCTGAGGCACACTGGAGCACATTCCTGAGGTCCACAGAGCTTTCTCTGGGGCACAGACCTGCACAGTAAAACCCAGAGGTGGGCTCCTGGCACCTGTGATGTTTTCAGGATGCAGGCCACAGCAGGCTGAGATGGCCACTTGGAGTTGTGGTCCTGCAGCCTGACTGCACAATGTGGGCTTTTTGATACAGACTGGTAACACACACTTCTCTTTCCAGATTCATGTCATCATCCAGCTTAAATGAGCCAAATGCTTGATTTAAATAAACAACAATGGAAATTTGAGTGTTAAAAGCCACCCATAATTCCTAAATTTCTTGTTGATTTCTAAATAACTCTCCCCTGAGAAGGACTTTGTTGGCAATTCAATAATCAAGTCTGTATTCTTCTTGAGAAGAACTTTAGAATGACCTCTATTTAATAGTAGCCTGAGTTCAATTTTAATTAGGCTATAAGTGATAAATATTAGCTAATAGACTTTGGGGTGAATACTTAATCTGTGAAAGACTGCAATGTACTGACAATTTATATGAACAAACTGGTAGATTCAATAAAGCCTTTGTTAAAACAATCCCTCCTAACCTAATTGCTAAGAATTTAAGATCTCTACAAAACTGTCATTTGAAAAAAAACAATTGTCTGATTTTTCTGTAGAATTCATTCCCATCTCAATAGCTAGAATAAAGAAAATGTTTTATCTTGGTACATAGGTTCAAGCATGTGGTATTCAAGCAACTATTTTGTTAAAATATAATTTTAAAAAATGGAATTAGATGATGTATTTTAGCATTTTGTGGGACCTGAGCATGTTTCTGCTAGACTATTATTTAAAAGAAGTTACATTTTATTTATTCATCCAATAAATAAGAAGTGCTACAATTTCAAGTCTAATTATTTTTTAACAGCTTTATGGAGAGCTAATTTACATGCCATAAAATTCTCCCATTTTCATCGTACAATTCAATTATTTTTTAGTAAATTTGCAGAGTTGTGAAACCATGACCACAATCCAATCATAGAATCACAAAAGAATCCCATTGACAATTCACAGTCATTCATCAGGCCCATCCCCAACCTCATGCCACCAAGGATCTATTTCCGTCTGTATTGATACACCTTCTTTTGACTATTTTATTTAAGGGTGTCTTATATGTGGTCTTTCATGATTGGATACTTTCACTTGGCATAATATTTCAAGGTTCTTTCAAATTGTTGTGTGTAATAGTCATTCACTTTTTACTGTTGAATATTATTCCACTGCATGGATCAGGTAAATTTCATTTACCTAATCATCAGTAGTTGGACACTTGGATTGTTTCCATTTTGGGGCTATTATAAAGAAACTCTCTATGAATGTTTGCATGTGAGTCTCTATATGAACAAGTAATTTTTTTCTTGGGTAGATTCCTTGTTTTATAACTGTAGGTTTATGGTCAATTTGTATTTAACTTTTTATGAACAATGTACATACTGAGAGGAATATAAATTGTACTGTCCAACTGTCCAAGTTAGTGGTATAATTTATATTCCCATCAGTAAGGTATAAAGGTTCTTTGCATGTTCACTAATATTTGTTGTTTGCCTTTTTGATGATAGTCATTCCCGTGGGTATGGAGTATGGAATCCCACTGTGGTGTTCATTTTAATTTCTCTAATGACTAATGATGTTGAGCGTTTTTACATATAATTACTTACCATTCCTGTTCACCATTCTTTGGTTAAATGTACATTTAATTATATTTATATAGTCTTAGGTAGGTATACTCTAACATCATCTCATATACTCCATGTTTTTAACATGCACTTTATTATGTCTAAACGAACATTTACTGTTGCTGGTGTGCTCAGCTATTTGCTTTATGATATTAAGTGAGCATTTTCTGTGTGTAATGTATTGAGCTAGTTGCTTTGCCACATACCAAAAAATTTACATATAAATAAAAAATACTTAAACTCTGGAGAGCTTTATAGAATTAACCACATTAAAAGGTAGTTGGTTCATGAATGCTGAATGCTGATAATTGGGGATTTTGGTAGTTTAAAGGGAGAAAACAGTCTCTGTCATCCTGATAGGAGAGAGGTATGGAGGAAAGTCTACCTGGACTAGATCA
Organism: Callospermophilus lateralis; assembly: GCF_048772815.1. Taxonomy (NCBI): domain Eukaryota; kingdom Metazoa; phylum Chordata; class Mammalia; order Rodentia; family Sciuridae; genus Callospermophilus; species Callospermophilus lateralis. The sequence goes on along the minus strand of NC_135317.1, from coordinate 20,987,104 downwards.
TCCTTGAGAAGACCTGTCAGTATTGGACCTTGAATTGCAGACAAGGTGCTCATGTGTACACAGAAGGAAAAAGAGAAAGCACTACTGCTCTCGGGCATTTTGCAGGTGCATTACTACCATTTCTTATTTCATAGGAAAACTTGAATCTTACTGAAGTGAATTATTGATAAGAGTATTAATCTTATTTGAAAGTAGGTTTATCTCTATCATATACAAAGAAGACTAAGTAGAGAGGGGTTAAGTAACCAAACCAAATTTGCACAGCTTTGAGAAGCAAGGAGGATTGGAAAGTCAAATCTACTGTTTTCCATAGTTCTGGGGTTGGGTAGACAAATAAGTTGGGCTGAAGGGAGTTCAGTCCAGGTGGGTGAAGACAGGGGACTTTGGGTATGGGGAGCTGGTGAGAGGCTAAGTGACGGTATAGGATATTCTGAAGCAGGGTCTTGTTGAAAAAAAAATTCACTCTGATTGGAATATAGACATTAAATTGTTCAGCAGAGAAGGTGGGGCAAAGAGACCTGGAATGTTTTCACTATCTAATTGCTTGCATTTGCTTAAATCATGCAATGCACAATAAAACTATATTTTTATAAATAAAAAATATAGTTTAAAACTATATTTTTATTTAATGCAAAATAATCTTTTTAAGTACCAACGCCAATACACTTTCAGGAGCCTTTTTTTTAAAAAACATATCTCAACACTTTAAAGACAAAATGTAGCCCTGTTGATATTTTCTGAAATGTTTAAGAAGACCATTGCATGCAGGAGCTCCCTTTTAAGGTGGAAGTTTCCTGGCTGGTGCTGCCTTTTAGGTCTAGCACTTCAGAGCTGTATGATCCTGCTTTGAAACTGCAGAACACGCCGTTTGTTCCTTCTTTCTGTTCCTCCAAATTAAGGAGAAAATAAAAAAAATTGCAATTATCCTCCTCACTCCCTCCACTTTACTATCTAAGATTGGTAAAACTAGGGAACTTCCTAGCTCATCACCTCCTTTAAACAGTTTGTTCACTGTTCCAAGCAGCTGAGCCTTAAGACTCATTCCTGCTGCTTTTTATATTTTGTTATCATCTTATCAAATACCAGAGAAAAACAGAAAAAAGAAATAAAAGCCAAGAGAGACTTTGAACTCCTAATGAAGCTCAATGAATATCTTTCAAGCAAGGGAAAAGCCATAACAATTTACCAGCCCTCTCTTTCCTACCATATCAATGTCTAATTCACATTGGCTGCTTCATTCGCTGCTATAAAGTACACCATAGCCCCATAGCTGGTTATTTGCACTTTGTAAAACACCAATTTTCTTGATGAAGGCATTGATTCTTTCTCCTGGCCATAAGAGTATTTCCTGCATAAGTCAGAGAGCTGTATAGAAATGGCTGAGGATGTCTTTTCCAAATTCACTCCATTCAGGTGTGAGGCTTGGGGGAATGGATGCCTTATATCATGGCCCTAGAAACTGGGTGTTAGAAGGAAACATTCATTGCCATTTATGCTAATTAAGTGTAACCTCATGAATGATTCATCTGTAATTAATTAGCCTATAATTAATTAATTTGTCTATAATTAATTATCTATAATTAATTTTTTTGGTGCTGACCAAAAAACCACTAAAAGGGAAAACATTCTCCTGGATGCTGGTCTGACTGTCTGTGTCAGGAATCTGCACTCCACACGCCTGTCAGGTCAGAGCGCTGCCATTGGCGGAGTCCCATCACTCTCAACACAATCAGGCATCCGTGTCAATGGGTACCTCCACCCCTCTTGCCCTTGCCATCAGGGAGAAGCACTGAAGCACTTCTAGTGCTCTGAAGCACTTCTAATTATGCTTAGGCTCCCAATAAATTTTTGAAGACCTCAGTGAAAGAATTGCTTCTTGGCCAGTTGATAGGATATAAGTAGGGGACAAATTACATGTGATAATCCATTGCAGTGTTTGTATATTAGAACACTTTGAATTGAAATTCAGTAAAGAACTTTCTGGCAATGAAAATTATTGTGTTTCTTTGTGGAGTCCTGGACTTAGGTACTTAAAGAGGAAAATTCCAAGAAGGATTTTTCATCTACTCAAACTACCACTGTGACTCTGAAAACGATCCCTTATTATTCAATCCAATTCTGTCGAAAATTGTGTTTTGCTCATCTTGGTCAGCATCTTTATAACTAAGATGTCTACTCTTAAATGCAGTCTCTAGATTTTTTTTTTTTTTTTTTTTTTTTTTTTGCTTATATTGGTTAACAAGTCCTATAAACCCTTTGGTACACAGGTCTTTTTAGGGATTGTCTTTGTAAACAGAGGGGTTCAGAATTTATCACCTCAAAATATACCATCTTGACATATTTGTTATTTTGAACTAAAGGAAATTGAGAACTGGCCAATGCAGTTAGCTCCCCTGAACTGCCTAAAATAAAGGGCAAATTTTCTCTTTGGGAAAGGAAACTTACATTTATAAAGGAAATTTCCAGTAGTAAAGGATTCTGTACCAAGAAGAGAGCTACTCTGAGACACCCTGTATCACAGGAAAACCAACAGACACAAGGTCAACTCCATTCGCCTACATCTTCAGCCCTCTCCTTCCCATGATTGGCCTCCACCACCCCCAGAAGCCCCACACTCCTATTCCTTTCAGTAGCTCAAGGTGATATATGTCGCAATCAGCTGGCTGTTGCTTGAATCTCATATTTTGTGTCACTCCTGGGCAATTGCACAAAATTAAATAGTTTTCTCCTTACATCTATCTCATGTCAATTTAATTCTTAGACTTGCCACAGGACCTCAAAGGCTAGAAGGAAGCATGTTCCCCCTCTACAAAAGCTCCTCCTGAGTCACATAGGCTGAACTCCAGGTGCAAGTCTGCAGACAATAAGATGGAGAATGAGTGATGCATAAAGTGTAATCTGCTTCCTCCCATGTATAGCATCCCTGTTAGAGCATTGCAAAACCTTGGATGAATAAAAAGCCTCATCAGAGAAGAGAAGAGAGGCTGATGAGGCTGGTGAGAAAGGCTTCATTGGAGTCAGAGGGCACAGTTTGCTCCAAAATGCAAAACTCTCTGATCAGTCCTTGAGTTACCCCTCTTACACACAAAACGCATAAATCAGTTCTGAATTTAGAAAGCATTATCATGTAAGAGCACACAAGTTGATAATGTGTCTTTGATTTTGAGTCATTGGGAGTCTACTAGAGGGGAGCTATTCTTTTAGCAGATACACCTCCAATTAAGGGGGGCCTTCAGTAAGAACTTAGGCTCCTTAGCCTATATCCCCAAGTGTCAGTAGTAAGCCACCCACCTTAAGTATCTTTGGATTCTTTATGCCCCTCATTCACTTCCACAGGAACAGCACCTGGATCCCCCAAAGCCTGGCCATCAGCAAGCACTTCATTATGGTGAATCAGAGACAATTCTTTATTGAGTAGCTTTGTCACAGCAGGCCATGAGTTGACAGATTCATCTCTCTTAATCCAGGCTGTATTTTTATGGCTCGCATTTCAGATAAACTTCAGGTCCCCAAATTTCCCCAGAGCCAGCTGGCTGCAGCCACTCTTGGTACCGATTCTTGTAATAGTCAAGGTTATTAGTTGCAACCAGCAGTAACTTTGAGTGATTTAAGAAGAAAATAAATTTTTGTAGGGCTTAGAAAACAGGCAAGGGCAAAGAGACTAAGCAGTTGGAACCATAGCCACGCTGGAACTACAGATGGGTCCCCGGATGCTGTGGGCAGCCTCCTGCTGAGCAGAGCTACCAGGCCTGACCACAGGGAGCTGCTGGGGGTGCTGGAAGCCCTGGGCCTGAACTTCTGACTCTGCACCTGCTGAAATCCACCCTTATTAAGTGGCTTCTTTGCTTTACTAAGCTGTATTTGTCTGCTAAGGCTGTCATAACAAAGTACCCCAGACTGAGTGACTTAACAACAGAAATTGCTTGTGCACAGGTCTGGAGGTTGGACGTCTGAGATAGAGTGTTGGCAGACTGCTTCCTTCCAAGACTGTGAGGGAGAATCTTCCCATGCTTTTCTCCATGGATTGGAGACAGCAACTTCTCCCAGCATCTCTTGGCATCATTTTCCCTCTGTACCTGCCTCTGAATCCAAATTTCCCCCTTTTTAATGTCCTATTAGATTAGAGACCACCCAGTAAAACTCATTTGATTACCTGCAATTCAAAATCAGATCAAATTCTGTGAGACTGGAAGTTCCACAGAAAACATATAAATTCTGGGGATGCACAATTCGACCCATAACATCAGTGGCCAAGATTGTATGTGTTTATGTGTGTGTCAGTGTGTGGTCAGTGTGTGTGTGTCTGCATATGCAGTACGAACTCCATCATGGCCTTAGATGTGTTTTTATGTAAAAGAAGATCACTCTAAGGCAAAAATATTGGTCATGGGAATACTAGCTAGTTCTTTGTCACCATACTATAAACACGCTTAAATATACTTTTACCAATAGTTGATAAAAACTGTGCAATACACAAGAAGATTCATGAAGCCACTGAATGCACAGCTATTACAATAGAATAAAACAAAGTCATCTAATAAAATCGTGCTTGACAGTAAACAGTGTGCACAACTTTAGTGGTGCTTCACAAATGTCATACTATTTTTGGTAACGAATGTACAGGTGGCCAGATTTTACTGATCACAATATATTTAAACATAAGTGTATCTAGGCCCTATTTATATTCAGGTGTCATTGCCCATCTCAACATCAGCTGTGTATTTTAAATGAGGCTTGTAGTCTTCTGCTTATTAGCATTTTTTTCAAAATATTGATAATGATTCCAATGAATGCATGATTCCACCGAAATATAATGTTGCTCATCATTTCTTCAAGAAGACTTTGGCTGGGCTCAGTGGCACATGCCTGTAATCCCAGCAGTGCAGGAGGCTGAGGCAGGAGGATCGCAAGTTCAAAGCCAGCATCAGCAAAAGTGAAGTACTAAGTAACCTAGTGAGACCCTGTTTCTAAATAAAAATACAAAAAAGGGCTGGAGATGTGGCTCAGTGGTTGAGTGCCCCTGAGTTCAATCCCCAGTACTTCCCCCAAAACAAAACAAAACAAAAAAAGGAAGTCTTTGTTTTGTGTACATCCTTACAAGGCTTGCCTTGGTTTGTAAAGGCAGTGCTACCAGAAGTCAAGGACCTAATGTCAAGTCTACACTTTTCAAACAATTTTTTTTTTCGAAACTCTACGTGAAATACAATTACGACAAGTACATGATAATAGGGTTAGAAAAAGCCTGTCATAAGTTACGGCCAGGCTGAATACAAGAATAACCAAAGTAGTTCTGAGTTGGTTCAGTAATACATATAGAAACATTGAACTTGATATGATAATAAAAACAAATAGATGGCCACAGACTAAAAGAAAATTGATGGGAAAGAGAGCCACCACTTTGTTAGTTTGACTCCATTTGTCATAATTCTAAATTCTACCTGCCAAGGAGTCTGAAAAAGACGACTTCTCTTTCTGAAATAAGCTAAAATCCTAAAATACTTCATAACATTTGCAGATTTCATAATCTGGCCATGGCCGGGACAAATATTGACCACTAGTGAGAAAAATGCAAAGTCTGTTTCTCAACAAGACTTTGCAAAGTCCCTGTTCTAGCCCATCGCCTCCCAGAAATGCCTTCTTCAAGACCTCGGGAGACAGAAACGCAGGATATCATTTCTGGCTTCTGAAATATTGCAAGAACTGCCTGGGGGCAGCAGAGTCAATTGTTTGAAACCTTACATGGGTCAGTAATTTGAGGCTGAGGTTCAGACCTTTCAGTAAACATCAAACCTCCCAACTCTAAGACAGCTATTTAGATACATATCCAGAAAAATATGTAAACTTGTTTTCCTCTGAGACTGCTGTGCTTCCTGTATCCAGTCAAGCCAGAAATAGCACAAGTGCAACCTTTCTCACGGTATTTTTCCACTCCTTCACTCAGTCTCAGCCAGAATCTTGAAGTGCAGAGATGAGCAATAATAATCAAAACTGGACCCTTTCCAGAAAGCACACATTGAATGAATTCAATTCCTGTATCCTCATTAGCATCACTAACAGTGGAATCGCCAGTGTCAAATGAAAGAGAGTGACTGGGAAAAGTGAGAGCAAGGAAAACGGACCATTTCCGAATGTTCCAGAAGTCACATATAACTGGAATCATGGCTCTTCAGGGTGCAGAATCTACACTACTTATTCTAAGTGAATGAGAGTTCTTCAAGATTTATGCAAGGCAATAGCCCAACCAGAGAAAGTTGTCCTGGCTCCAGCTCACAACCAGGCTGCTTTCAGATTCCCTACTTAGTTTCCAGGTAAGACCTTCAGCAGCCTTAGGAAGGATGGGTATAGACCACCATAGATGCTTCTGTCCCTTCTGCAGAGATTTTCCCTTTAGATAGTACCTTATTGCGTTTTTTGCTGCCATAACAGAATACCACAGACTGGTTATCTTACAGAGAAAAAAATTTATTACCTATAGTGACGGATGCCGAAGTTTCAAACGTAGGGGCTGCCTCTGGCAAGGGGCTTCTTACTGCATCACAACATGACAGAAAGCAGCACATATCCAGAGGGAGAAGCTCAGATCTCTCTTCCTCCTCACATAAAGCCACTAAGCCCGTGATGGGGCTCTACCCTGGGCCCTCCTTTAACTCTAAATTCCTCCCAAAGACCCCCACTTTCAAACACCATCAGCATGTGAATTTGGGGTAAAGTTTTCAGCACAGGAACTTCTAGGGGATGAATTCAAGCCATAGCAGATGTCAGATGCTGGCTGCTGCATGGGCTGTGTTTCCACATCCTGTGTAAGTGACAACTCTGGTGGACGAACTTCACCTGATCACTTAGAAATTCGGAGTTCTGGAGAGCAAAGATGTTGAGCATGGCTGTGTTTGGTACTATCTCACTGTTCAGTCATGAACCCGCCTTCAGCTAGCACCCAGTGAATCCCTATTCGGGGATTAATGCACTGATTGGGTTAAGGTTCTCATAACCCAATCATTTTCCTTCAGAACTTTCTTGCGTTATCTTATAGATGAGCTATTTTGGACACCTCAAATCCATACCATAACAGTCGATTGATTTATCAGGTGTTGCAATGTTAGCTAGCTCACCTTGGTTTTCTGATCTATAATATGATGAGAACCAGATGCAGTAGTGCACACCTATAATCTCATCTTGGGAGACTGAGACAGGAGGATTTTGAGCCCATAATTTCAAAACTGGATAATACAGCAAGAGCCCATCTGAAAAAAATAAACACAAGACTAATAATAAAAAAAAAAAAAAAGAAAAATAATGGAAGCAACTTCACAACGGTGAATTGGCTTAACATGACGTCTGGTCTCTCTACCGTTACTATTATTTCCGTGGAAAACATTTTCTGATAAATTGTAAGAAATGAATCAAGATGTCATGTAGTGTGCATGATCACTAAACATATAGAAATTCAATTGTCTTAGATTCATCTGAGACAATGAGGGAGAGTTGGTAGGCAGCCTTGGTACAGATCATAGTCACTGATAATTCAGCTTCAGGCATTTCTGAACAATCTAGAAGTACAGTGGCCCATGAATGACCCCAAAAAGAAATATCTCTTTAAACATACACTTCTGAATTTCTGGCATTTAAGAGAACTATCATAACAAATTAGGTTGTATAGGAAGCAATTTCTTTAATGCATTTGAGTGGTCAAGAAAAAACGAAAAAAAAAAAAAACCAGTTACTCCTTGCCATCTTAAATTAGAAAAGTAGATATTTTCAAATGCAAACAAAATGAGAAATAGTGGAATTTAATGTGAGTATATTTGAGCAAATCCTATTGCTGCCTGGATTTAAAAATACCAGCTTTGAACAGAAGAAAAGCCACCTGCCAGTGAAGTTTATCTATGTGCACTAAACTGAAAAAGTCACGTTCTTTCTCTAATAAAATTCTAAAACAGATGATTAATACAGCCAAGGACTGAGTTAGATTAATTAATTTGGCTAATTTGAAATAATATGGCATTTTGACAGCATAATTTAGTCTCAGCTCAGTGATGAAAAACGGACTTCAAGAGATTCTTCCCCAAGTGTTTCAGTCTTGGAATCATTTTAATTTCATGTTGATCTAATTAGTAATTTCAATCACAGGGGGAAGAAGAGGGAAAAAAAAAAAAAACATTTCCTCAGTTCCTGGTCAATAATTTTGTACCCACGTGGACATGAGCACTCTCCCACTTCTCACTAGGGGGCTGGAAGGCTTCCATCTGATAATGGATGATAATGGATGGATGGAGCTTTCGCACAGCTGGCTGTCCTCCGGGGAGACCGTGCGGCTGGTGACTCCAGGGAAGGAAGAGCTTCAGGAGGCACTCGGACACGGACAGCAGTTCACTCAACCTCCAGAGCATCTCTGCCTGGAAATAGGCAGCAGCCATGGCAGAAAGGGAGAGGTTGCACCATTTGCTCCACTATTATGTGAAAGACGATCAAGGATGCTGTGGGGATATAGGATGGGAACTAGGTGGGTACAGGAATGTCCCCCTTCCAAATGCCAAGAGCAGGGTGCACGCCGGGGGGGTCCCTACTGCCCAGTGCTCACATCGCGGCTCCAGGGAGAGACAATTACAATGAAATGCAAAGGTGACAATAATTAAAGGAAGAAAAATGGACCGAAAATGTCAGTTCATAGGAGTGTGACCAGAAGGAGGCCACCCCACAAAAGGACAGCAGGCCCAGAGGTACACCAGGGCCTGCAGGTGCCACTGTTTTAGACAATGGTCATGACCCCCTATTCCAGAAAGGAGGTGCTGGCCCACTTGACAGAAGCCCCAGGGAACAGCGCCTTCCGTCCATTACCTTAGGGGCAGCTCTTGGAGTTGATTCAATTGTTTGCAGTTCTTGCTTTAAACTTCTCACATTTTGTTTAAAGCCAAAGAAAATTGCTTGTTTGGGGTGCATTTACGAAGTGCTCACAACACTTGAGAGTTAAACATGTCCAAATATCACCCAAACCAGTCTTTTATTTTTACACGACAACACTGAGGCACAGGCAGATGAATGGCACCTCAGGGAAGCTTCTCCAGTTGGTGATAGGAAGCAGGATTATAAGTTTCCTGAGCAGGATTGGCTTCTTAGGTATGTCTGCTTGGAAGGGAGAGTTTAATGGAAGAAATGAAGCAAAATTTAAAAAGCCACAATAGCAAGACCAACAGCATGGAGGTCTGGACCAGAACCAAGAAAGCAAAGGGGCTAGACTTCCAGCACAATAATCCAGGAGCTGCTCAGTGCAGAAGGAGCATAAATTGAGCTTCCCACCGTGTGCCCTGGTGGAATCTTGCACTGTAAGCTGATGTCATCCCTGGGGGAACCAGCAGTTTTCAAGATCAAGTGCCACCTGCCCCCATTATAGCAAAGTCCCCTTTCGATTTCCTCTCAGCCTCTGGCCCCTTCCAGAAGATGTCCAAAGAAGTTTCCTCCTGTGGGCTTAGGATGCTGTGGAAGGCAAAGTCTGTTCTAATAAGCTGTAAGGATGCCGAATTTCTCAATTCTGCCTTATGTCCTCCTGTTCTATGTGCCTTTGAACTTCTCTTTATAATTGTTCTTTTCTATCCTGCTGCCATACCTTTACACCTCTTCATGCTTGAGAGAGAAATTGTCTCAATTTGTTCTTCCCAGCCCCCATCTCTCCTGCATATCCCTGTGGGATTAACCTCTTCATTCATGATCACTTTCCACCTGCCCTATGCAACACTTCAATGGCTCCCCACGCTCCCCAGTCTGAAGTCCTTTCCCTTTGTCTGGCCCTCAATCCTAAAATTTATACCACCTTCTTCTTCCCAGAAGTGAAGTCTCAAGAAGGCACATGCTCCTGGGCCAGTCCTGATCAGGACCCAGGCCTAGGCACCGCACCTCCCTCCCCCTCCCCTCATGCCTTCTTCTCCTGGAGTCCTCCCCTCCTGCATCATCATCTGAACTTTTTGGTGTTCTCAAGCCCTTGCTGGGTCCCACTTCCCTCCTGAACCGAGTCTTGTCTAAAAGCCTCTCAGCGTTATTTCCCCTCTGAACAGAGCCACTCAGCAAGTGCAAATGTTGGCATTGTTGTATGGGATGGTGGCCACTGCATTTCAGGTGTCCTCTCTGCATACCCTAGATCCTTCTGAATCCCACTGAACTAGCTCTTAGGTAATCGGACTCTCCTAAGAAATAAATGGGGTTTCTTATGTTCACTACATAGATCAGGCCTTGTTTTACTTCTTTTCATATTTCCCTAAGGACACAGCTACATATTATAATTTACCATATCTGAATTATCTAGAGTGATTACAAACTGTTGATCCTAATGTGAATTAATACTTGAGAAGCTGAACAGTATGATAAATTCAGGACCATGTAGGTGCCTACCCAGCTGTGTGGATGCTTTCACCATCCCATACAACAGTGCCAACCTTCCATTTGCCGGGCTGCTCTATGCACCCTGCTTTCTCAGGGCATGAGGACTTAAACTGCCAGTGGAGCAATGCCAGGAACACTGTCCCTTTCACAGTGAGGTGTCCACTCAGCCTCAACAGGGTTCTGGGAGAAGTATATAAATCCTTAGGCTGATACCCCTGGGAGTTGGTCTCTTTAAGGATAAAGACTGTATATTCCAGTCTCCCTGGGAGTCAGAGCTTTATTTACATTTATGTTTTGATATTATGCATTTATTTTCTTCCCTGGTCTTTAGAACTTAAAATCCTGGGGCTGGAGCTGGAGCTCAGTGGCAGAGTATTTGCCTCGCATGTGTGAGGCACTGGGTTCAATCCTTAGCACCACATAAAAATAAAATAAAATAAAACTTAAAATCCTGTATCTCAACTAAAGTGTCTTTTTAGTAAAAAAATTATCCTAATCCTCCTCCTCCAGTGAATTTTCAAGGGTTGAGTTAATGTAGCAATCAGATAAGAATGGCCCTTACAATACCAAAACCATTCATTTACTTCCAACTTCAAAGCAGGATTTAAAAAAAAAAAAATCCTGACTCAGTTAGTCTGAGACTAAGAGCCAAGTCATTCTCTCCTGCAGTTTTTAATTGTAAGTAGTAACTGCCCAACAAGCATCCTGGCAGGAAGTTGGGCAAGAGGAAGAGAGAAGAACTGACTTGCTGGAAACCAGTCCGCTGCTGCCTTCTGCAGGCTCCGTGGAACCAACCACAGTTAAGTCCTCTCAGTGAATAGTCCTGGTCAGCGCAACACTGGGCCCCAGGCCCAGGCCCACTGACCTGGGGCTCTAGGAGAGCAAAGCTGGCTGTCATTTACAACACTTTCAGAGCAAGAGTGGGGCAGTCCTTGGAATCTGCTGGACTGGGAATGGGGGAGGGGAGAACAGGGTTCCTGCCAAGTTCAATGCCAAGGTGTTTCATTCATGCCAAGGAGCATAAACACCACCCTAATGGAGGAAAGTAAGGGTCCCAGGCCCAGGGAAAGCCCTTGCAGAATCTGTGGCTACCACATCACATTCTGCTGCCTCAGCCCCTGCCTGGACTCTAGGCAGGACTCACCTGCATTGGCTTTCTTGGGATTTCCCAGACTGAGGGAACCTTCCATATTGTTCTCATGATCCCTTTCTCTCTGAGATCAGAAAGGGGAGAGAAGGAGAGAAAATCTAAGGAGGAATGTAGTAACTGGATCTTGTTTCTATCTTGTAATGACCAGTGAGGCAGGAATTACTATTATACTGGCTTCTTGCTTACGATAAGAGAATTAAGGCCCATCAAAATTAAGGACCATACACAAAGCTTCACAAGGCTCAAGTGGGGGTCTGAGCTTCACCCCAACATCCACTCATTCACAGTCAGATTTGTCCCAAAGGACTGCACTGCCAGGCTCTTTGTTCACACAGTTGTAGGTCAGCTGGTCAAGGATTCTAGTGAATTCTCCATATGGCGCCTTTTGTGCTCTCCAGGGCCACAGCCACAGGCTATTCCATGTAAACGCACAGTTCCCATCTGCAGGCCATCCTCTTCTTCTGGGCACCTGTAATGTCCTGGCACTCACAGGTGCAGAACCGAGGCTCAAGGCCGTGTATGAGCAGATGCTGTCCTGTTAGCTCCATGTCTGTCCAAGGGCACTCTCCTTACACAGTTGCACGTGGTGCAGAGAAGAGGGGATGTGCCCCTCAAGGTACATGCCAACCATGCTTGCCTCTTCCTAGCTTGCTCCTGTTATGAGATAAATCAAGGATAAGATCCAGACAGCGCCTTGGAGACTGGCAGTGTCCATGCAAGTCCCCAGATCAGACTCAAGTCACATCCATGAATGAACGCCATGGGGTCATCTTCTTTTCTGAGGGGCTCTATTGAGGCTGCTTATTCTGCTGCAGCATGGGCCAGATATCCACCTAATTCCTAAGACTTTGCCCCACCTCTGCTTTGAGTGATGTGGCATCCACTGAAGACCAGGCCTTCACTGTTCAGCTCCTGGGAGTGTTGACTGCTGAGGTGCAGAGCTGAGGGACCCCACAAGGCCTCTGCTAATGGGGCTGCCCCACAGGGAAGCCCCAACCCAACTGCCACTGCAGACACAGAGTACAGGCCCCCTCACCTGCTTCAGTAGATTCTCCAGTGGTCCTCCAACTCCAGAGCACCTGTGTGAGCCCTTAGAATTCTGTCCTTTGTAATCTGCCCGGCTCTGCCTTCCTAGCTCATCCTATCCCCACCCCTCCTGCAGCCTCCACCACATAGTCTCTTCCAGAAAATCCATCTTGCAACATTCCCATCAAACTTAACCCATGTGGTTAACCTCTGAGCCCTCCTCCCCTTCCAGGAAAGGATGGCCAGAGCTGGAGAAGTGAGGGTAATCCAGAGGCTTGGAGAGGGAGCTGTATGTGGAGGCCTGTGTCACTCCAGTGGGACTGAAAACATCAGGGCAATATCTCCTCTGACCTTGCACAAAAATCAACTCAATCTATCCATGGCTTTAAAATACTCCCATAACCCATAACCCAGATGGATACACAGATGCATAAGGTGTTTTTGTCAGGTTTTTCACTGCTGCAACTAAACAACCCAACAAGGACAATTTTAGAGGAGGGATAGTTTATTTAGAGGCTCACTGGTTCAGAAGTCTCAGTCCACAGTCAGCCAGCTCCATTCTTCAGAGCTGGAGGTGTGGCAGAACATCATGTTAGAAGAGTGTAGTGGAGAGCAGCTGTTCACATAATGATCAGGAAGGAGAGAAAGAGAGAGAGAGAGAGAGAGGGAGAGAGAGGGAGAGAGAGAGATTGATTCAAAATATATACCCCAATAACCCACCTCTTTCAGCCACACCATAACTGCCTTCAGTCAACAATCAGTTAATCCCATCAGGAGGATGAATTCACTGAGTGGGTGAAACCCTTCATAACCCAATCAATCATTTCTCCTGTAAACCTTCTTGAACTATCTCACACATGAGCTTTTGAGGGACACCACACATCCAAACCATAATATAAGAGAATAAGAGAATTAATTTTATTTATATTATTTATCTACCTTTCCTGTATCATCTATCATCAATCTATAGCTATTGATTATCTATCATCTGCTACATATGTATATATACAATATTTGTTGTTGTGTTTGTATGTGTGATAGTTTTATTCATTACAAAAACAGAATTACACAAAATATAGTATGGGCTGTGGATTTTATAGCCTTTATAACACAACTGAAGATGATGAGAATCAACCAAAACTTGTTGGCATAATTTTTGTAAACATAATATTTCATAATATTGAAGTTTTTGAGAACTATATGATTGAAGTAACAAACACTGTGGCTTTTATAATAAACAAATTTAAGGTTAAATCCACTGTGCTAGTGCCTCTACGGGGTAGAGAGTGACTCAAACATATTCCTGCCTCCAATGTCGTTCTCTTCCTACCATACAATGCCATGTTCTCAACTCAACATTCTGAATTTATTCAAATATAATTAACAGGCAATGCCTGACTTGGTAGTGTAGAGGAAGTGTGGCAGCCACCTGCCTTCAGTAGGGGCAGCTCTGCAGAGCATCCCAGCTCCCAAGCCTCCCCTGGACTTTGTTACCCATTGTTGCCAGTGGATCAATAGCCTGGCATCACCTGTGAGCTCGTTAGAAATGCCAGTCTCAGGGTTCACTCCATACCCACTGAAGCAAGATCTGCATTTTAATAAAACATGACTCAGGCCATAAATGGTAGTTATTTAGCTACATTATTTTTTTTAAAAAATGCCAAAGTATAGGAAAAACAAGGTACAATAGTAATGCTACCATTTTTTTAACTTAGCATCATTTTGAAGAATATTGTTTCATACAAAAAGTATGTTAAAGAAAGGCAGAGAAAGCAAATTGCAAAGTTTGCGCTAAGTTTAAGCAAAGACCCAATTTAACTCATATATATTATTTGCTAGTGATTCTGACCTGTTATAATTTTTACTTGGCTGATTTGATGTCTTGCAGTAGGAAAAGCTGCTGCAGTAAATTATTGGCTTTCTAAGTCTGCGGAGCAAGAGAGAGAAGCTTAAATGTAATGAATACCTGTTGACATCATGCCTGAACTCTCTGTCAAGTCTAATCTTGATCAGAGGTTTTACTCTCAGAGCAACTGGAATATTCAATAGCCTTTATAAGCTCTTGAAAATGGTTTATAGACTTGATTATAATGTGAAACCATAAGAACAACCAAGATTTCAGAAGAGATTCCTGTGCAAGCTATGTGTGCCCAGCTACTTAGAATCTATGTGCATGAGTTTTAAAAAGCATAATCTATGTAAAATAGATGTTTACATGGGAGGGGATGAAGAGAACAATGGATTGTGATTTCAATTTTTTTCTTGACATTGCCACTTCTGCCTTCCATTCCCAAGTAATTAAAGGTAGAACAGGTGTAGAAGAAACCTGACTGAATGATGCTCTTGGAAAAAAAGGGACCTTATCATGACATAATTTATTGTCCATCGTTTTATAGCTCAAACCATAAATACAGGCATCATTCATAATTGCTCTTTATCTCTTACTTTCCATATAACAAAGCTGTTTTGACTCTACCTCCAAGAGCTTGTTTCAATCCATCTATTTTTCTCCTGATGCTTGGGTTACTGGTGTCTCTCAGGACGTACCCATTCAGTGTTCCTGAATTGGAGGAACCCGTCTCATGACCCTGCTTCCACTTTGTCTCCTAAAGTTATTCTTTATTTTTTTTTCATTAGTTGCTCATGACAATACAATGATCTTGACATATCACACATTTGAATCAAATGGGGTATGAATTCTCATTTTTCCAAGTGTACAGGTTTCAGAATCACATTAGTTATACGGCCACGAATATACTACACCAATACTAGTGTCTATTTTATTCTTCAAACAACTGTGCTTTAAATCTTATTAGCCACACCTTCACAAAATATAAAAGAGTGAATGAGCCAATGAAACCACAAATAAAATCATTCAACCGAGAAATAGCTGAGTGATCAACACATTTCTTCTGTGTTAGATTTTGTCTATATTTCTGTTTCTTTAAGGAATCTACAATCATGTTACTGAGAAAAAGACCTACTCTGATTCAACAAAGCTAATTCTAATATAAGACACTTAAAAATAAGTGTCATGGTTCATGGGGTATTAGAAAGTAATATCTTAGCAGGACTGTGAGAATTTCACATGACAATCCTGGAATCCAGTAAGAGGGTGATTGATGTTTCTGTCCACATTTTTGAGGAATCTACTTATCAAGAAAGGTTGAGATATTATTCCTGCAAAGCTTGGGGACTGGCCTCTAGATAAATTCTGTATCTGTGTTCATTATGTGTCCTAAGGAATTAGCCTTTCTCCTGCAAGAAGGTCCTCAGCTAGAAAACTGTGATAATTTAAAATTCCTCAGAAGCTGCCTGGTGGAGTCCTGAGATGGTATAGCCTGTGCTTTTTGAGAACGGGAAGCTTTTCCCTCTACCTTTGCAACCTGACACTTTTCCTACCCCTCCCTTTATCAGCTGCGACCCATGACTCACCTAGCAAATAGGCACAGAGGGAAGGGGATCATGGCAGACTCTGATGTAGGACATGACAGCCCTGGACAGTCATGTCCAGTTTAATTCTGTCATGTCCAGTTTAAGTCCTAAAGCAGTAAGGACTAATTCCTGGGATTTCTCCTCCTGCTTCCCTATTTCTCTTTCTTTATTTCTTTTTTTTTATTGGTTGCTCAAAACATTACAATGATCTTGACATATCATATATCATACATTTGATTCAAATGAGGTATGAATTCTTGTTTTTACCACATGTACAAATTGCAGGATCACATTGGTTATACATTCACATTTACACATACTGCCATATTGTATTGTAAGGGACCGGCGAACGACGGAGGAAGAGACCACCAAGAGACCGACTCATGCAACCGCAAAAGGGGGTTTATTGAAGATCCAGCGCGCTGGGGCTCCATGCTCACTCAAGAAGGGAGAGCAGCCAAGAGCCCCAAGCAGGGGTTAAGCAGTGCTTAAGTACACTTTTTGGGGAGGGCGGGGGCTTTGCATACATGAGAGCAAATCATCATGAGGCACGGGAAAATCAAACAACAACTGTCAAACATGATTAGTTCATTCATTGGCGGGAACAGGTTGGGCGGGGGTGATAGGTTAGTCCTAAGGCGGGGTGTACATTCAAACTGATTGGATTAGGCCCCGGAGTGTGAACGTGCTGAGCTGCTCTGAGCTGCTCGGGGTCGGGTTGTTAAGCAACTAGGTAGTCAAGGGGGGAATCTGACACACATCTAATGGGCAGTTCTGGGAATTGTCTTAACTGCCACAGGAATTTCAGGCTTTGAGTGTAGCTTAGAAACTTTACAATACCTGGTCCTTTACATTTTAACTCAGGCTGTGCAGCTTAAAAGCTTTACAATGCCTGGTCCGTTACATTTTAACTTCAGTTTCTTTTATTCTTTCAGTATGATGATGTAGCTCAGTTGGTAGAGTGCTTGCCTTGTATGCACAAGGCCCTGGGTTCAATCCCCAGCACCACCACCCCCACCAAAAAAAAAAAAAAAATCTTTCTTTATTTCTGAATGAATGTCTTTGTGTGCTCCAGAGGTTAAGATCTTTCTGGGAAAAGCAGCTCTGTCTATAAGAAGATTCTTATGTGTTACTTCCCCCGGCCACTTTTTTTTTTTAATGGTCACTCAGTAAAATCAGAAAATAGTTGTGAAAAGTATGTTGTGTACTCTGCATAAACAACTGTCTAATTCATCCCTAACCAGACCAACTTTAGTTACGGCAATGGGATGATTTGGGACATCCTCATCAATGCTATTGATGACATCCAACTTGCAGTGTGGTGGTCCATGGTGGGAAGTCATAACAGGAGAGGCAGCTTTTAGCAGGTGGTGGTGACACATATCCTGTAAGGCCCTTGATTCTCATCTACACCATGTGTGGGAAGGGAGTAGGAAACTGTTGGAGGTGTGGACTGGCTGGATATAAAAACAAGACAAGCCGTATTAAGAAATAAACACAAAAGATGTGAAGTAAATATTCAAAGCAGGGGCTTGACTGGTGGAAGAGACCTGATAGGTTTGATCCTAACAAAGGGAAAAGCCCTCGAATGTTTTATTTATAGTGAAACACATCAAAGGGATTCAGTAAGGAGCTTCTTCAGGAAAACAGGATAAGAATGGGGAAAACAAGCTGTTTGGAACGTGGCAGGTTACGCCCATCTCTTAGCAGCTGCGTTTGAACCTAGGGCTGTGAGCTAAGGCAGGGCTTCGGCATGATCTGGGCTTTCTTGAACTGGGGCATTTCACTCAGGAGTTCCCAAAAAAGCACCTTCCCTGCTTTATGATGGCTCAAACAAACCTATAGTTCATACATAGCTTCCAACATCTGACTATAGGACAGCCCCTCTAATTCCCATAACTAGGTCTTGTTCCTGCTGTAGCTCAGGAGATCAACCCAGAGGCACAGCCTACAGGGGCTTCAACCGCCCAGAGAAATGGAGGAAAAACTGGGTTCATGGTAAGTTCTTCGGAAATCCACGCATTTCTGGGTTATCCTTCAAAATATAGGAAATGGTTTTTGTAAGAGTCACAAAGAGCCAAATTGCTACATTAAACGGAGATACTTTGCTTCTCCAATTCAATGGGACAAAGTTGGAAAAGTCTTTCCCTCCCGTAGCCTGGAGTACAGTGCCAGGAAGGACCAAGCATTCCTGCTGCTGATGTCCTCCTGTGCCACTGAGTGATATACACTGTTGAGAGCCACAGCTGAGTGGGAATGACCCTGGCATTTTGCCAGAAGGAATGGTTGAGACATGATGCCAGCGAGCTTTTAAGATGATGATAATTAAGTTAAGCTGTGTATAATTGCTGTGACTGGATGATACTGGATTGAAACAGGCTGTATATTCAGTTGTATATAGACCCCTGCTGTCCAGCAATAGGTCGGCTCAGGAATAGGGCAGCTCCTGCTGCCTCAGGCGCTGGCTACTTTTGAGTTCTCTCAGAGTTCCTGTTGAGTTCCAGTTGAGCTCTCCAGGGAATTCCTGGAGAGTTCATGTTGGTTGGTGAAGGACCTGGGGAGGGAGTTCCGGTTGGTGTGGTGTTCCTGGAAGGGCCGCGTGGGTGGCGGAGTTAGAGCAATAAAGGAGTTCCTGTTTGAACCTACAAGTGCCTGTGGCAGCTTGGTTATTTTGTGCCCAGCCATACTGCAGCAATACACCAGGGTTCCTCATGCAACCCTGAGGAGCAGGTTCCATGTGAGGGACCACAGCTACAGCCCTTCCTGCTGGACACAGCAAGTCCTGCTTGCAGCTGATCTCTGTTTGGGGTGGACTCTCCATCTCCAAGATCTGGTGAAAAACCAAAGTTCTCATTTCATCTCAGCAGTTTTCAAATATTTGTGAACCATCAACCCTCCCCTGGATGAAAATCCACATGTAAAAACAGATGAACTCAGAAGTTCCTTTTAAAGTGAAGGGCAGTAGAATAGGCCTCATGAATTGACACTTAACCCTTGGTTTCTCACAAAATGACTACATTTAAACAGATGACCATTCATTAATGGTCATCTGTTTAATGACAAGGTCATTAGGGTGGCCCTCATCCAAGAGAACTGGAGCCTCATAAGAAGGCACTATTAGGACACAGAAACAGGGAAGAACAGGTGAACACATGGGGAGAAGAGGGCGATCCACAAGCCAAGGAGACAGATCTCCTGCGACTTTGCCCAGATATCCCCAAGAAATCCTGACATTTTATAAAACATTGTTTCTGAAAACCACCAATGTAATCCCATCCCCTTATTTTGGAAGCACAGAATTAGTCCCAAGACTTGATATCAGTCCATGAGGCACCCCAGCAGAGCAGAGGATGGTCATGATACACAGGCCCAACTTCATCGTCCCCTCCCTGCTGTCCAGGGCACCTGGACAGGGAAGGAAGGGGCTGCTTGGCACACAGACACTCCGGGACCCCTTGCTTACTGGATGGATATGCTGATCTGAAAAGCAACACAGGGAGCCTCTAGCCCAGGGCTAGCCCCCCTCAACTCTCGGCTCCCTCCCCACCCTGCATGAGATGTGACTTCTGGTGGGTTGTATTTAATCTGGATTTACAGTTTATATCTCACCACTTTTGCTCATGTTGTGCTTAAATAATTTTCCTTTTCCAACAATTAAGCATGGACTTATTTCACCAGATGATTCTAATGACTAATCCTCACAAACGATGTGAGATCTAACTTTTTCTTTTCTGAGAACACAGAGGATAGAGAACCATGGTCCCCTTCTGTTATAAGAACCTGAACATTAGAAAACACATTCTCTGGCTCTGTAGGAAACAGAGTGTGTTCAGAAGAAGAGGAGGAATCAAACAGAACCCAACAATTTGACTTTGACCTTGACTGGTTTGGCTGCTTTATTGTTTTTTGGTTTTTTTTTTTTTTTTTTTTACTGAAACACCATCAAGAATTTATAAGAGAAATAAAGGAGCCGTCAGCTTACTATGGTCACAAAGACAGCTTTCCAAGGAGCAAAATCTCACAACCACCTTTTGCTATGGACTCCATGCTGGGAAGAAAGGAGGGAGACACAGAGATGTGGCCACATCATCTGCTTTTCTCAGGGGCTGCAATCCAGAGCCCAAGCCTGCCTCTTAATGGCGTGTTACCCACTGGCCACTCAGAGACCACCCAGTCCTTACACCCAAGCCAAGGGCCTTGGCCTGCTGGTGCTGCCCTCACAAACACCACAGGTTGAGGGGCTGAAATATGTCATTGAGTTTTTCACATTAATTTTCTAGAGGCTGGAAATCTGAGATAAGGGCATCAGCAGGCCTGCTGCCTTCCAGGGCCTCTCTTCTTGGCTTACCGATGGCCATCTATATCTTCACAGGGTTGTTTCTCTCTGTGTGTCTATGTCCTAACCCTTTTCTGATAGGGACACCAGACAAATGTGATTATGGTCCTGCCCTATGATCTCATTTTACTTTGATCACCCAAAGACCTGAACTCCAAATACTGCTGTGCTCTGAGACACTAGGGATTGTGATTCTGCATCTGAATTTGGGGGGTCATGTACCATGGACAACATCAAGTTCCCCCATTTGGTGCCAACCTCCATGTGCTCCTCCTCTCCACACATTTGTCGAATGCAGCGAACAGACTCCAAAGCTGACCTTGAGCAGATTCTGCCATCCATATATGGTGTTTCCAGTCCTTCCTCCCTGAGATGACTAAGCTCCCGGAGAAGAGAGTGTTGCCTGGGTTGAGCAATGTAAGAGTTATGGGCACACACAGACACAAGTGTGGGGACCTCAGGACAGGACAGGGAGCAGCAGCCCATCCAGCAGCATGTGCTGTCCAGCTCACATGCATGCACACCTGTGTTCATTTGCTCCACCGTGTCTCCTACCTCTCTTAATCTTGCCCCACGTCAAATAAAAGGTAACAGGAGATTGAGGAGAACAAGCCAGTAGTGCTGAAGGCATTGGCCCAAGGGCATTGAATAATAAATATTCAACCCTTCTCTCCTCCAATCCTGCTATCTAGCTTCTGTAATTCAGGACACAGTGAGAACAGTGCATGCCTCATCTGGGCCCCTCTGTGCACCCCTGTCTCCTTAAAGTGGGTCCCTGGTCCTAGCAATGTTGTTGAGTCGGACATACTGTAAGTCCCAAGACAGTGATGCTGGCCAGTGTTGCCATGAGAGAAGGCAGCACCAACCTGGAGAGGCATCATCTCTGAAAGCGCATGAAGGAGAAAGTAAGAGGAAAGGAGGCAGACCTCAATGGACCTGCGAGGTTTTGTTAAGCAGTCAGGGAGACAGCTGTAGAACCAGGAAATTGTGAAAATTTAGAGCCCAGTGTTTTCCTTCCCTCCCTGGGACCAATTGTCCTCCTTTTCTCCCTGGATGTTGTTGTTTTCCCTTTCTCTCTGGGGGGGGGGGCGGTGTTGTTTCCCATATCCTTCAATCTCTGATGAGATGCAGCTCCTCTCCCTGCAGGGCCTGACCACCCAGCCACACCTTCTCCACATCCCTGAGGCCAAATATATCTTCACCTCAACTCACAGAGTTTATGGCCCAGTGCTGCCCATATGGAGATCCTTCCTTTAACGGTGTCTCTCTGAATTTCCCTCATGTGGGACTGAGACACAACTACAGGGCATTATTGTCTTGCATACAAATACTATGCACTCAGCTGGTAAAGATACCACATTAGGAGACTTTGATTGGAGCCATCATTTGGTTAAAGTCACAGTAGCCCAGTATCATCTCAAATAATTCACCTAACCCTGTCAGGGAATGGCGGGGCCACCAGCCCAAATGCTCTAAGTCTTCAGGGTGGCAGGAATCCCTCCAGTTGCACCCAGAATTTGCCTTGTTTCTAGTTTCCTATTGTGACTAAAGGTGGCTGTTTCAATCAGCTCAGGCTGCCATAATGGATTAGCCCAGCCTGGGTGGCTTATACACAATAGAAACTTATTTCTGTCAGTTCCACAGGATGAAAGTTCAAGATCAAGGTGCTGGGAGATTCAGAGTCTGATCAGGGCCTGCTTCCTTTTTCATAGACTATGGCTCTGTATCCTTGCATTGATACAAGAGCACTAATTCAAGGACACTAAACACCTTCGGTACGCCCTCCTTCCTAACACATCACCTTGGGGACTTGGCTTCAACACAGGAGTTTTAGAGGGACACAAACATTCAGACCACAGTGGGGGAAATCCACTTGACTTTTCTCATCATAACAACTAGTAACATCTAACATAACACCCACAGAGCAAGGTTCTTCCTGACATTACATACACACTAGAATACTAGGAAATGGCCAAAATTGGTAATGGACCCACTAAACTGGAGGTGTGGTATGAACTTGGGAGAGGACGCTGTCATCTGATCTCCAAGTGGCATGGATCATAATGTCATTAGTGCTCTTTTTGTATCACAGTTAACTCCTTGAATAATCTTGATATTCCCCCTTCCATAGTGTACAGAAACAGTGTATGCATGTCTGTGCTTTCTTCAGGGGCAAGATTAGGAAGTATTTATTATATATGCTTGCCCTAATGTTGAGGGGCATGGCTCCTTATTTAATCAAGTGGCTGTAGGTCTGAGAACCAGTTCGGTTCTGAGTTGAGAGATGGATTTTGATATTTCATTTTGACAGCCTATATCAGTCTTTGGGGTCACTTGCTCTTAATCATTTGGGGTCATACAGGCCAAGCAATGTCTTTACCGGCACCCCCCAGAATACCACGGCGTCTCCACATTCCTGCAGGGACCTGACTTAGGACCTTCCATTTGCCATTCATTTGTTGCCTGTAATAGTGCTTGTGCCACTTTGCTTCAGAAGGGTAAGCGACATTACCTGGGCTTGGCTATTCTGGAATCCCACAGTCCCTCTGGCATGAGGTAGCCCAGCTCCACAGCATCTGGCCCTTCATCAGCCTTGACTTCAGGAAGACAGTCACTGAACTTCACCATCATTGGGTCATGCATTGCTTTAGTAGAAAGAGTGTCCTCTGGGCCTGCGGTGGAATGCAGTCATCTGGGGGCTTCTCTGACTATATGCAAGAAGTTAATTCTAGTAGTCCTCTCTCTCTGTCACTTCTGCCTCTGTTCTCCATCTGGGCAATCCAGCTTCCCCACTTCACCTACTGTGGATCACCATCTTCTGCAAACACAAAAAAAGCATCCACACAGTGTTTTAGGACTGGTCTCAGCATCCTGTTTAGACATCTGAGTCACAAGAGCCTGTCTCTATGTCTAGCTTATTTCTCACCCATCTGCCTCAGCTCAATGTCACTAGGATCTATAGCCCTACATACCCTCCTGGGTCCTCCAATGTCAGCCTCTGCAGCTCTTCTGATATATTACCCACTTCCTTCTACAGCTAGTACAGGACATTCCAACCTGGACCAGGATGAGACCTGTCTATGATCTTTGGTCTAAACACATGGGGTGAGATGGGGGTGAGGAACTTTGTCTCCCAGCGCCCCCAACACAGGTAAGGTGAATGGTGTCTAGGCGGGAAATGTTGTTCCCTTTAGCAAGGTGGAAGGGCCACTCCTGGATGACCAAAGGGTTCAGGGAAGAGCAGTTCAGAGTTCACAAGCATATCTCCCCATTGATCCATTTCAGGTTCACCGTCCCCTCTCCAGCCAACAGGGTGGGACTTGCTATGACAAACAGTCCAGTCTCTCCTGATTTCGTGAATGTTGCAATAAATTCCCGAGCCTGGTTTTCAGCAGCACGTCTCCAATGAAGGCATGAGATTCTCTCCCAGCACTTCCAAGGACACTGGTTCAGCTTTGGTAGTTGGCTAATGGGAGCCTGCCATTGCTTCCTTCATGGTTTTATGGCAGGTAATCAAAGGCTGTGAAAAGCACAATTGTCATTTTTGTTTCCCTCCTATCTCCAGCTCACTAACACCATTGTGGACGGAGGTCCCTCCCACCCTCCCCCACCATAGTCATGACAGGCTTCAGCTTTGTGGCATTGCAATGTGAAAGCAGATCTGCTTTCAAGAACCACTTCTAGTTAGAGTGACCAGGACACCCAGTTTGCCCAGAAGCTTCCAGATTTAGCACTGAATGCTGGTATTCGGTGAATCCACAGTCTCAAGCAACTGGAAATTCACCTGACTTCTGCTGCCAATTGTCTTAACTAGGGAGTCCCTTGACAGAGACCAAGACAGGGACTGGGGTGCAAATTGTTTATGTGGGACATGGTGGCAGGGAGCCCCATGAAGAGACTGGAAAGCAGGAGAGGGAACAGTTGGAAGTCACATCCCTCTCATACCCATAGAGAATTCTGGAAATCCTAATTGGTTTCTTCTGGGCCAGCCAAGATTCACCTTGCTGCAGACCCTATAAGAGGCTGCCGGGGTATTCTTCAGAGTTGTGCCACAGAAAGGAGGGGGCATCCTGGGGCTCACCCCTCATTGGAGGAGGGTCAGAGCTGGGGCGTTCACTTGCTGGCATTTCAAGCTTGCCAGAACATGGCTGGGCAGGTTCCACAGCAGAGAATAAACTCACTCAGTCAGAAGGGCCCAGCTAGAGGAGCAAAGGGAATCATCAGGCCTTGAGAAGGGTAGGCATAGGAGAGATGGAGCGCATGGCAGACTCTGACAGTGTCTGTGGTGCTGCCACACACAGATGTCAAATCATTGCTTCTCAGCCATTTAATCATCTGCTGTAAAGGCTGCACTGTAGGCACCTCCTGGGGTGTGATGCTGCAGGGAGACCACGGGGCAGCGGCCTGTGGTTATGAGTTGCTGGGGTGCACACATGTGTGTGCGTGCACACACACACACACACACACACACAAACACTGTACTCAGGCACTGTGACTAGGATGGAATATCTCTAATGACTTCCAGACGTGACACACAACACATATCCAAATGCCATTGTGTGGGGGATTTTAGGCAGCATTTGGTCTTTCTTCCTTCCCAGTCATATCAGCAGCTCTCCTACTAACCTGTGCCTTCTGCATGGACCTCATGTGGCTCCCGCCAGGGAACATTGGACCAGGAGACCAAACTCGCTTGAGGAGTTGAACAGGAGGACTTCACACAGAGATGAACTACATAGGAGAGGGAGGAGCTGCAAAGCAGCAGGAACAGTGAGGCCACTCTCAGCTCAGTAATGGCAGGAAGCAGCCACCAGCCCAAGGTATATGTAGACAGTACTCCTGGGGTGGGGACACAGGGACCTGAAGGAAGAGTTGGAGCCACTGAGCAAACTGCACTATGACCAGGAACACCCAAAGCAGAGTTAAGGGTGGGGGATGCCTGCCTCCCTGCTCACCACACAGGCCTACGACTCTATTCCCATAGTCTGAGCCAGGGAACAGGAGGCTGGGACCACAGCCCACAGGGTTCAGCCCTCAGTGTTTAGGGAAGGGCAGGAGAAGGACAAAGAGGAACTCAAGGTCAAGTGAACCCAGGAGACAGACACACCTCCCTGAAAAAAATACCAGGAGCTTCCATTCATTTCTCCCTCCAGCAGGCCCTGTGCAGTGGGTACCTGTGCGTGCATGGCGTTTATGTGCGTTGTGTGAGTGTGTCTGTGTGTGTGTGCATGCGTTGCTTCATTGACACACCAAAATTGCTACACACAAATAAAGGAACATAGGCCTGGTGGGTTGTGACTTGCCAAAAGTAGCTTGTTAGTGGCAGAACCAGAGAACTGCAGGGAAGGCTCATCATCCTACCTCACGTAGAGATGGACCAGGGACCAAGATGATACTTGCTCTTTTTTCACATTTGAGCATGAGTCTTTAACAATAAGTCATTGTTGAATAGGGTCTTTTACCTGTAGGTTTTGGTAGCATCACCAATTGATGATGTTCTGCGAAGATGTTTTGGTCTATGGCCACAGTCCACCTCTTTTTGTCTCATTTAGAATTCAACAGTTTGACTTAATTTAACAAAGAAGTTGATGCTGAGAAAGAGACAGGTAAAGGCAAAGCTCCAAAATCTTAACCACCCTACATGGTTCTAAGCTCCAGCAAAACATGCCTCCTTGAGGAGAAAACAGAGGGTCCACTGGAAGCCAAGATCAGAGATAACAAGTCACAGAATTAAATCTCCCAGCCTGGACCTGAACTTGCAGGGGCTGCTGCTCCATCACAGGCAGCCTTGGCAATACCAAGAGTTCACTTGGTATCAGGCTCATCAACAAGCCCAGCCAGGTCTCACAGCTCCTGCTCCAGCTTGTGCTTTATTAGATGGGCATGCACAAAAAAATGAGGAAGCGAGGTTAACCATTCACTCAGATGTTACCTGGGAAGTTGAGCCAGCACAGCATTTTCATAGTGATTCAATCCTGAACTCTCAGAGTACATCTGGCACCGCTGCCACCTCCTCCTCTTTCTTGACCTTCTCCTCCACCTCTGTGAGTCTGGGAGTGGCCATACACCATATGTTTACCATCTGAAATTCAAATAGAAATCCTGAGAAGCTAGGGCTAGAGAACATCCTGGTCTGCCCTGGGGATTTCTGGGATCAGATACAGGAGTGTGGGGCCTTGGGGACTTCCATACATGCCCCCCAGAGGCTCAGACACCCCAGCCCCCTTGTCTTCTGCCCATTTTCTGGGGATCCACCTTCAGCAGACAGTTGACAATGACCACAGTCTTTCTCCCTCCACTTACCTGTCCTATGACATATGTCTGTCTTAGACATGGCCATTTAGAAGACCCTTTCACCTGAGGTTAAGCCCGTGAAGACACATCATGCTCCTCACTGCAGAGAAGAAAAGCAATACAAACCAACCCTGCAGCCCAGACGGTGCAAAAGACTTGCTTCCTTTCTCAAAGATCTTCAGTTCAGGTACGGGAGGGCAGACTGGTTTTGTTTGTCCTCCCAAAGAGCTGCTCAATGGTCACACTTCCACACTTGCTGGGCTCTTTCCTCTCCCTGGCCATTCGCCCTCCCTCAGAACCATAGATCTCTGCTCTTATTAAAGGCGCTGTCTGTAGGGGTCTCTGCATTGCTATGCCTGGTGTACATATGTGTGGGTGTGCACAATCGACAGTTTGTGGGAAATAGGAATGCAGGTCATGGTGATAGATATCTTCCAAACACTTAAAAAATCAGTAATTGATCATTTCTCAGTATGAAATACGTGAAAAACACGCTCACCTACCCAAACACAAAGAATGGGCTCAGTGATGTGAGGAACATAAAGAAAAAAAAAAAAAAGGCCAGACCTTCAAGACGTTAATGATCGTCTTGCAAGATCAGGTGTCTGGTGCTCACAGACCCCCAGAGGAAATACAGCCAGCATTTTATCCCTTAAAGCACAAGATCCCTCTCCTGTTTGCTCATCAGCTGAGTAATATGAGGTGTACAAGCATGTACCACCACCCCCAGCTCTAAGTTACTCTTTTTTAATAGAGAGATGTCTATGTCTGTTGGGTCAGGTTGACCCCTTCCCCCACCTCCTGTGTGTCAAGGGGCTGTTGCGGTGCATGGACTTAGGATCTGCCACATCCGTAGGCGATGGTGCTCCTGTGTGAGTGAGCCGCTTGTCACTTTCCGTTCTGCTCTGCCTGCCTTCCTTACATCCCAATTCTACATTTAAGGCTAAATACTGTACTCTGAAAAATGGACCAAGGGACTTTCTATTTTCTCACAAAATGTAACCACAGTACATCTTAAAGCAGGTAAAAATGCATTATCTTCAGATTTCTCAGTTATGATGAGATTTCCTTATCAAAACTATAACTACTCTTCCTCTATTTAAAAGAGCAATGCCTGCCTATTAGTTACCCTGGAAGGAAGGCCTGTTTTCTTGGAGACGATTTATAACACCCCCACCAACCAATTCCATTCCACTTTCTGACGGCTTCCTTTTCCGCCCCAGTGAGGAGGACGTGTGGAACGCTATTCACTCAGGTCAGTCTGAGCAGGGACACTGGCTTGTCCTGATGAAGGCCAGTGTGCCCAGGACAAATGCTGCAGCTCCACCCTCTGCTTCTGTGTGAGGGGAAGGCTCTGTGGGGCCAGGCACATTCCGACGACAGGCCCACTCTCCCTCAGAATGTCCTCCCTTCTTGAAGTCAGGTGGAAATCCTCTTTCCCTAGAAGCTCTGTGAGTCTCCCCATGCTCCACACTCAGGTGCTGGCTTCGCGGATGTTCCTCCAAGGAACGGGCCCCCGTGCCTTCTGTTACCTGCAGTGGGTCTACTGCATACTTGGGTATCTGGCTGACCTCCAACTCAAGCCTTGTGATTCTCGGGTACATTTCAATTCCTAAGGGCACAGTGCAACCACTTTCCTCAAGTCATCAGCTCAAACATCTCTCTTGTCCACTACAGAAGAGGAGCTGATGTCACACTAGCACCACGTTCATGGGATGAGCATTAGCTACTCTGACCATCTGTGGAGCAGCATGATCAGCCAGGGTTACTTCTGGCTCATAAAGTGGCCACAGCAGCTTGGATTCACCTTTCCCTGAAGCCAGCAACATCCAGACTCCTAATGTGAGTTCCCACATCCCCACAGATGAGGAAGGTGCTGTTCAGAAGAGAAGAGGAGTCGGGAAGATCTGAATTCAAATTCCAGGTACATGTTTTCAGATCCTGAGCACACTGTTATTCCCTCTGAGCCCCAGTATCTACACTGGCAAAACAACAATAATACCTACTTCACCAGGTATCAGTGAACAGAAATCTACAGGTATCATGTCCATAAAACCCTGAGCACAGTGCTTCAAAAATTGGGGGAGAAAAAGTCATACCTTTCCCCACCCATAGCTAGGTTCCTGGTGGAAACTCCTGTAACCAAAGACAGATTCACAAGGGAATAGCATAACACATTTATTTAATCTATTTTGTGTAGCACAGGAGCCTTCCAAAAATGAAGACCCAAAGACGCAGGTAAAGCTATGTGTGTTTATAGACAGTCATGCAGATTCTGCTTGCAGGACAAAAGGGGCTAAGGTCATGGAAAAGACTTGGGGACTTTGCAAGTCGTGCTTGTTCAGATTCTTCTCGGTCTCTGTGTGCTACATTCTATCCCTCTGGGTTCAGCAGGGATGTGAGGGTCTTATATTTGAATGAGAAACCCGTGACCTACTTTCAGGGAAGCCCTGTGGACATGGAAGGTGGGTCATGGCCATCTCTCAGAGGAGAAAGGTAGGAGAAAGCCAGGTGGCCTGCTTGCTGCTGTTTTTCTCAATTTCCTTTGAAATTAAAGCAAACTTTGTGAAGCATTTGAGTACCAATTCCACACATCTGGCGGCATTTTCTACACCCCATCAGTAGAATTCAAGACACAAACAATTTAGAAATTCAGCTGTCATCAAATGTCATAAAATGGTCTATTCAACCACATGACCATGGCCATCATTGCAAGTTCTCACAAGTACAAACACTGTCTCAGACTGAAAATTTGGAAATATATCATCCTTGAATTACAGACCCCCTTCCTAATAACTTGATCTGTTTCAGACAAGAACCAGGTTATAGCCTGTATCGTTCTATCTTAACAGCTTTGTTGTTCACGTGTATGTTACAGATTATTTCAAAAGAAATTAGCGAAAAGCTCTTGCATACACACACTTGCACATTCGTTGTGCTAAATCCATAAATGTCAATCCTGTTCTAAATTCTGTTTAGTGTATAGTCACAATGGAAGTTAGAGATTGCTCTGAATGAAATGCACTTGTTTTCTAAATCAGGAACCCGTGATAGAAAGAAAAGACAATAAGATGTGGAATGAGCTACATGGACTATGGCTCTCCAATTTCTCCAATTTGCTAATGAATTCTTGAAAATCAACTCTATTTAATGCCCTTCACTTCCCATTTCTAAATCTTAATGGTGTTGTAAAGCAATATACATCAAAGTACTTCAAAATGTAAATATTACGCAAATAAAAGGTGTTTTAACATATACTGTACAACAAGGTATAAAGTACCCAGATAAAAGATATTTTTAATATCATAATAAGCAAAGACAAGAACTCTAATTTCCTGGCTCTCTGTGTAGTATAAATGGAGCAAGTTCAATAACTAACTTTTCTAATGAAATACAATATCTGGCAATTACTTTAATAACTATTCCTCAAAAGGATCATAAACCACCACCTTCAGAAATGCCCCAAATTTACTGTTGCTTCAGACTTAGATAGCCTGTGGTAAATGTAAGGCATTCAATTTCAAAATCTCCCTCATTAAAATAATTCACAGGCTATTCAACAGTGGCTTTGAGATTTTCCTTCTCTGAGTGCTGGTAGAAATGGGAGAGGGAAGTAGCATTTATTAACTATTACTCAGCTTCAAACACCATGCTGTGCATTTTACATATGTGACCTTTGTCAAAAGACAGAATTGCAACACACTTAAAGATTTTAATTGGCTTTATTTGTGATTCAAGATTGGGCGACGCTTCACTCCATAAAACAGAATCCGTGCTCCTCTGGGCTGAGCCTAGGAGGTTCATTCTGTAGACAGATAAGGGCTGAAGCAGCCCAAAGCTGGAACAAAAGCAGCCTACCCATTTTACAGCTATTTCCTTCTAAGGTGAGGACAGGAAGCCAGAATCATAGAGAAACAACTGACTGGTTAAAACTGAATTCCTTCAGAATTTTTCTAATGAAGATTAAAACAGGGAACTTCATTATCATACCAATTAAAATTGGCCTATTTGAGAAATTTGGCTATTGTTCTCTGTCTCCTGGTTCCTTGAACAGTTAGTGAACAATTTAGCTTTGGCTTGGTGGAACGTTGAAATTGCAGTCAGTGTTAGCATGAATGAATCCATTTTGGTTTTTAATTTGTCCATTGGAGTCCAGCACAGGAAGTTAGTTCAAAACAATACCCTCCTGTAATTTTTATTTAACATATATAGATCATTCAATGACTAAACCAAGGCTCAGAGAGTTTCTATCTCCTATCCACCTCCTACTCCTGGTGGATGATTGAGCATAGACTCAGAGCCAAGTATGTATTCCCACCAAATCTACTTTGACTCCCAAGATGAAAAATTGGTAAAAACTTAAAATAACAAGTATTTGCCAGGCTTGGGGTGCACACCTGTAATTCCAGCAACTTGGGAGTCTGAGGCAGGAGGATCACAAGTTGGAGACCAGCTTCAGCAAATTAGTGAAGCCCTAAGCAATTTAGTAAAAAACCCTGTCTTTAAAAAAAGCCTGAGTATATATAGCTCAGTTTGATCCAAGTACAAAAAAAAAAAAAAAAAAATCAAACATTCAAATGATATCATAGCATTTATATTAACCAGTTTGCTTATGAAAGTTGCTTAATCCCCCCACCCAGGATTCTTACATATCTCAAGGCATTTTCTTCTTCTAAAGAGGCCTAAATATGAATATTTTGCTTTTTTAAATTTTTTTTTTTTTTTTGGTCAGCTTTGTCTGTCACTGTGACTGTAAGGGTAAAATTTCTAAGCTGTTTCTAAACAGCAAAGCCTGAGTTAAAGTGTAGAAGTAAAAGTTTCTAAGCTGCAAGGCCTGAGTTAAAAAGTAAAAGACCAGGTATTGTTAAATTCCCCTGCTACCCCCAAAACCTGTAATTCCTGTAGCTGTTAAGACAATACCCGAACTGCCCAGTAAATATTCTCACTGACTCCCTGGTTGTCTAATAACCTGGGACTCTGTGAAGCCTGGCACGTAGGCATTGCTGGACCTAAACCAATCAGTTTGAATGTGTACCCCGCTTAGGAGTGACCAATCACCCCTGCCCAATCTGTTCCCGCCAATGAATGTAGTAATCATGTCTCAGAGTTGTTGTTCAATTTTCCCACGCCTCATGATGATTTGTTCTGATGTATGCAAAGTCCCCGCCCTCCTCAAAAAATGTACTTAAGCGCTGCTCAACCTCTGCTCTGGGCTCTGGGCTGCGCTCCCTTCTCGAGTGGGCACGGAGCCCCAGCATGCTGGAATCTCAATAAACCCCATCCTGCTTATTGCATAAAGTCAGTCTCTTGGTGGTCTCTTCCTCCGACGCTTCGCCGGACCCTTACATGACAAAATACCCGAGAAAATCAACTTAGAAAGAGGAAACACTTATTTGGGTTCACAGTTTCAGGGCTGTATTGTTTTGTGGTCTCCCACAGGGAAGAAATCATTGCAGGGAGCACCAAAGTTGCTCACCTTATGGTGGCCAGGAAGCTGAGAGAAACAGGAACGTTTGGGAGCTCCTAATATCCCCTTCCAGGGCATGCACTGAATGACCTAACCTCCTCCAACTGGGCCCCACTTCCTAATAGTGTCACAGGATGGTGACCAAGCCTTTAACAAATGGGCCTTTGGAAGACATTTCAAATCCAATCTCTGGTACTTATAGTCCAAATACCTAAAAATAGCAATTTAAAAAATTGATTCCCTTTCCTAGACTATGTTGTACAGAAAATATTCCAAAGGTTCTTTTTCACTCCATATTCCAGATTTTGAGTTAAGTAAAATGTTATGATTCACAGTTAGATGCAAGAATAAAACCTCAAAGGTTGCCAATCTCTTCCCATTGGCTGTAAGGTCTCAAAGCACTCAGGTTTTCCCCACATTTTGGTAACTAACCTACTAGAGGCTATGAACCTTCTAGTGGGTGGGAGGCTGTGGGGAATACCATCTAATCACTCTAGAGAAAAAACTATATAAGAAACCAGGTACCCGCTGCAGCCCAATAAGAAACCAGATGGAGAAGGAGTCACACCCCCCACTATAGACTACAGACTGGATGCATCCCAGGAGGCAGCTGCCTGTCTTCTAGCTGGACTGACTGCATTTTCTTTCTTTCTTTTTTTTTTTTTTAGAGAGAGAGAGAGAGAGAATTTTTTTAATATTTATTTTTTGGTTTTTGGCGGACACAACATAGTGCGCTACGACTTGAGCCACATCCCCAGCCTCCTGACTGCATTTTCTGCTTCTGACCTTGTTCATGGAGGTTCAAGAGTGAGGCCACCTTTTTTTACCAAGGAGAGGGACCTACTGAGAAAGTTTTCCTAGGTTAAAGGGAAAATTCCCTACATAACAATTGGGTTTCAGTTAAAGTCATTGCCACTAGCAATTTACCATCTTTTGAACCTAAATTAAAATTTTGTTACCTATTTCTTTTTATGAAAAAGCCACCACATAAAACATAATTACTGTAATGAAGATGCATTGCTTCTCATGGGGGATTTATGGCAACTATTTTGTTCAATTTGCCGAAGAATGTCAGAATGAAATGGCGGGGGTAACCCCTGAAGAGAAACTACCAAAGATAATTTTTTAGTAAAACAGATGAAGCAAAGTAGGAGGGTAGACAATTATCTGCTGCAGTTAAATGTTGTAGATCTCGAAGATAGAAGCACAATGCTCTTCCTCACTGAACTGGATATCCATCAAAGGGAGCATTTTCTTTGCTATTCTATTGATGGTGTCTTATAATAAAATAATAATTTGCATTTCTATGGTGCCTTTCATCTCGCAGGACTTTATAGATGCTAAATTATTTAGCTTTGTATCCACTCTGAGAGGTAAGTCTCTTCATATGCTAACCTGAGGCACTGATAAGCTAAATGACCTCCCCAAGGGCACAGTTCAGGACAGATCCTGAGGTACAGCTTCATCTTGTCTCCTGGGGGCATTTCTGCTGTCTCATTTTTTATGGTTAAACTCATCTGAGAGCTTTCCTCACCCAAACAGATGTTTCTTTTCAAACTCCGATCAGAATCACCCCATCATTATGTGACATAAAGAATTATATAGCCAAGTAAGCCCCTTTGGAAAATAGCGTACTCTATCTAGGATTTTTTTTTTTTCTAATGTCTTTTCATTATTAGTGAATGGATCATCCGCCCTCCTCCAGCTGCTCTCACCAGGGTGAACAACTGGGAGAGGATTGGAAAAACTATTGCAGGACACCATTCAACACCACGCAAATGTATTTCTATCTTTTGCAGACAGTCGTGTTTAATTTATGAGAGCAGTTCAGGGTTTGTGTACTTAAATTTTATAGTCTCTCTAAGGATGGCAAAATAATAATGAAGGACAGACTCTTGCATTCACCATGCCTAATCGGGGTCAGCCCCAAACCTGGGGTAAGCTCTGGGAATCCCAGGGGAAGAAGAGGTTAGGGGCATGGGAGGTAGATAATTATTTCCTAGGTTAGAAATGCTAAAGCTCAAAGAATATAATTGGGTGAGAACAAGAACTCAGATTTAGGAACTATGGACTCTTTACTGTTTATGAGCCACCTCCCATATTAAAATAATTAACTAGGAAGCCAATAGGTACGGTTCCTTTGTAAACTAGGGGTCCAAGCTTAACCAATGAGAAACCACCAACAAACCTCTAAGAAGAGGCCTGACCAATCAGAAACCAGTAACTAACTTTTAACCAGTGGCTTTCTTCTTTCACTCATCAAACATTTTCTTTGTCTTTCTTCTGCAGCATCTTGAAAAAGTTCTTCCTCAAGCCCTTCTTGGAGTCCTGAGCATCTATGGCCTGGCACTGCTTAATTCATGAATCCTTATGTGCCCAAGTAAATTCAGATTTGTTTTTCCCTAGTTGTGGTGTTTCTGAATTTACTTTATTATTGATGAATCTTGATGGCAAGTGAGTTAAAATTTTAATGCATCCAAGTTTATCTTTTAATGTTCCCAAAATATATAAGTACCTTTTGAATTTGGGATGAGAAAAAGATTTTCATTTGCTAATCCAATCTTTTCTCCAGGGAGTATTCTAGAATGCCTTCCAAAAAAGAAAAGTAATTTTTATTTATATACTACTTCTGAAGAACAGAAGCAAGCTATTAATTGGTGCATACCAGATCCTAGTTTCTTATTATTTTTGTTGTGAATGTGATTTTTTTTGGTTGGAACTTGGAAGAAAATATTACAGTATAATTTATTTACTTTTCTGAGATGTAACTCTCAACTAAAAAAAATCCTAAAAGATATTGTTTATCATCTGTTTTCATCAGAGAGGATGATCCCTTTTGGGGACAAATGACAGTCACAAAATCTATTTTCCCTGGGGCATGGGAAAGTGGCATGTACTGCTGAACCAATATTTGCTCTTAAAGGAATTCAGTTCAAACAGAGTGTCATTGGATATTGTGCATAAGAAAAATTTCTTTGCTGCACTACAGTTATCTCAAAACATTGAACATTGCAAACCAAAGATCAAAAGAGGAAAATACATTCCAGAGCAGCCTCTTTCTCATCTTGATTCCTCCTGCTCTCCCTCACTGGAGGGATCCCGGGGTCCACACAGCTCTGAATGGTGGAAACAGGAAATAATTTTGTTTAGAATACAGAATTCCTTGTGGTCCAGCTTCTTTACTTGCTGGCCCAAAATACTTCAGAGATGATGTAATGAAATGTGTTTGAATAAACTCTTTACGCTGGTATGAACTATTTTTATGTGAAAAGAAAGAGTTTCTTCAATGCTGATCTCTCATTCCTCTGAAACCACTTTCAGTATTTCCTATTTTTGCATCAGTTGAACACTGCTACCTAATAGGATAGACTTTAGTCCAAAGATGGCTCCTGAAATACAATATGTACAGGGAGAGGGGTATAGGATGCAGGGTCCCTTTTCAACACCATTGCCATCAGAATTTTTTATACACTTCTTTTCTATCATCTTCAGATTCTTTTCCTAGTTGTGGTGTTTCTGAATTTGCTTTGTTATTGATGAGTCTTAATGGCAAATGCTCTAAATAGAAGTGCCTGTTGTACTGGTGTAATGCGGTGGTTTTCTCTGCAATGAATTCAGTATTTACATTTCCATCAGGCACCTTTGCCAACCTCACTTCAATGAATTTACAAACAGATTGATTCTCTAACCTCCAGCATGGGAGTTGCTCCAAACAGCGTCACTTGCATTTATTTCTCTCTTCAAACGTCATCCCGTTAGCCCTTTATCCTGTTTTATTTTTCACAGTCAACTTTCTCTACAAGCAGGTTAACAGTCCTGTAAAACTATGGAAGCTTTGTATGCTACCATGGATATGAATCCTTCTATCCCAGTAAGAGGAGCAGCAAGAGGAGGGAAATGAGGTAGCTTGGCAATTTATTGACTGCACAGAAATCACAGCTGTGAGAGATGGTAGTTGACAAGACTTATCTACGCCATCTCTTCCCCAGCTCCATATACACAAATACAGACTCTGGAGGACTGCAAGGCTTCAGGAGTTCCTGTAGTCTCAGCCTCAGCACTGGGAGCCCAGAAGCAAACCCAGTGGCCACATCCAAGACCCCTGACCTCTGTGAGCTCCACAGCATCATAGTTTTCAATGTGTCATGATAGAAGCTTCATTGGAAACCAGAATTGTGTCTAATTCCTGAGGTATTATCTCCATTCAGCAGATGAAAGGTTATGGTCAGTCAGTGATTCTCCAGGTAGAGTTCCCCTTTAAGGGACTGTCTTCACATACCAGGCCAGATACTGGGGATGGTCCCAGAAAGCTGGGTTTTATCAATCTTTCCAGGTGATTCTGATGCACTCTCAAGTTTGGAAATTAAAAAAAAAAAAATTGAAATTAGTTGAAGCTGAAAACTTCTGAATAATCAGCAGTCATGGAAAGAAACAGTGTCTAAACTGAAGCAGGTACTTCTGAAAAATTGACTGTTATTGACCCTTCCCAGGAGGAATTTCCTGTTTGGAAAAAGACTGACCCTTGTCACCAGGAAATGCAAATTAAGCCATCCATTAGTATAAAAAATACTCAACAGAACCTTACATACCCTCCCACAGAAGCCCTCACCCTTTCCTTGCTCTCTGTGTGAAGTCGGTGTGCCAGTCTTTCCCTCATTTCCAGTCCTCATGAACATACAGGTCATATGTGTCCACAACTCATCTCTCTCCTGTTCATCTCTGTGTTGTCAGTTAATTTCCAGGCGCCCAATTTTTTGAAGCCCCTATGTTAGAGGAAAGCTGTCTTCCCAACAG
The DNA here is from genome assembly GCF_048772815.1 of Callospermophilus lateralis. Taxonomy (NCBI): domain Eukaryota; kingdom Metazoa; phylum Chordata; class Mammalia; order Rodentia; family Sciuridae; genus Callospermophilus; species Callospermophilus lateralis. The sequence goes on along the minus strand of NC_135317.1, from coordinate 20,950,231 downwards.
ATTTAGGCTGCCCATCTGAATTATGCTCACCACAGACACCCCTTTTTACAAACGAGCTTATACAAATTCATGCAGAAAATGGCAGAAGAACCAAGATTTCTGGGAAAACACCAAAATGCCCTAGACATCTCACATAAAGTATTTCATCTCATCCCCACAATAACCTGAAAATTAGAAGTTTCTCACACCATCTTATCAATGAGGGGACAGGTTTATAGAAAGCAAAGAGCCAAGATGCTGATGGTAAATAGAAACAAGATCTAGACCCGCCCAGGGAAAAAGGTGAGACACAGAGGAGCAAACACCAGTTCTCATTAGTGCAACAAGGGCACAGCCAGATATGCCATGTGCTGCTTCTAGGACTTGCTTTTGGTCTCAGATCTGAATTTGTGAAATGGGAATGTGGGGTGCACTCCAGGATTTGGTGCTAAGCAAGGCAATGCCCTCAGTGACTGGCATCCCCAGATTCTATGGCAGTAGGATCAGGGCTCCTACTGACTCCAAAGCCATTTTTCTCTAGCTCAGGCTACCAGTTGGGGGAGCCAAGAAGCCCCCTCACTCTAGTCCTGATCTGTCACTCATTCCATAAATTTAGGAAAATTACTTACCAGTTTGTTGTTTGAGATTCCTCTAACTTTATAAAGGAAGTATCAGGGAAGTTTGTAGAGACCTGTGTGTCTCTCATTCCCCTTGGGACATCTCGGCTCCCACTATGATGTTTCTTCTTCTAAGGACACTAATCCTCTATTCCTGTCAGATCAGAGCTACACCCTCATGACCTCATTTAATTTTAATTATTTACAGCCATACTGTGCGTTAAGGCCTCATCATATGATTTTAGAAGACCCATACTTTCACTCCCTACCAAATGGTGTATAGTAGATTTGACTAGTTGATTTCAACTTCTCTATTGCAAGCTAAAGAAAACTTTTAAGGACTTAAATGAATCATTTAGGCAAAGTAAATGGTTTGTTTTCCATCTGTTTGTATCAACTGAGGTCAGGTAACCCACACTCTGGCAGATAGCAACAATATATGTTGACACTATGGATTCATGCAGCTTTTAATGCTCTCGTGTGTCCCTGGACTGTGGTAGAAAGCAGAGGGATAAAGGTGTTTGGGGGAAATTAGTGTGGAGTGCATGAGCAGAGGACACAAATAGTGTGTTATATTTTCAAGGTCATTGTCCGTGAGTATAGGTGAGTTGCCCAGTATCCATGCAAGAGACAGACTTAGAAGACCCCAGGTCCATCTCTTACTATCTGAGAGATGTGCAGAAGATTCCCTAACCTAAGGAAATCTCTGGGCTGGAGCTGTACTCAGTGGCAGAGTGCTTGCCTAGCATGTGTGAGACACTGGGTTCAATCCTTAGCACCGCATAAAAAATAAACAAATAAAAGCATGCTGTCCATCTACAACTATAATTTTTTTAAAAAAGAAAGAAAGAAAAGCTCTACTTTCCTTATCTACAGAGAGGGGATAAAATCACCCACCACCATGGGTGTTTTTAGAATTAATTGAAATAGGGTGTAAAGTCCTAGGTATTGGGTCTGTCACATAGTGCTGCTCCCCAATACTTCACTCTCCTCTAACTCCAGCTGTGGCTCCGGCTCAGTGAGCTGGTTAGAATGGTGCTCTGGGGTGAGCCTGCTCCACAGAGTCTTCAATCAACAACACCGGGATGTGCTCCACCAGTGAGAGGAGGACTGAGGAGAAGTGTGCATTTTCACACAGCGGATGGCTGAAGAGCAAAAAATCACAGGGTCACAGAGATCTCAGAGTGGTGCCAACTCTCTCCTCTCAGGGCTATGGGTCTTCTGTTTCTGACAATGCCAGAAAACAGTGGTGGGTTTCCCCTAAAGAACTGATTTACTACAAGGAGAGAGAGACCAGGTGAGCAGCTGTTGTGGTTTGAATATGAGGTGTCCCCCAGAAGCTCATGTGGGAGACAATGCAAGACGATTCAGAGGAGAAATGATTGGGTTGTGAGTGTCTTAACCCCATCAGTGATTTAGTCCCCTGATAAGGATTAACTGAGAGGTAACTGAAGTGGTGGGGTGTGGCTGGAGGAGGTGGGGATTAGGGTGTGACTTTGGTACATATACATATTTGTATCTGGATAATGCAGTCTCTCTCTCTCTCTCTGCTTCCTGATCACCATGATGTGAGTGGCTTCCCTCTGCCATACACTCCACCATGATGTCCAGCCTCACCTCGAGCCCAGAAAAATGGAGCCAGCCTTCTGTAGTCTAAGACCTCTGAAACCCTGAGCCCTCAAATAAACTTTTCCTCTCCTGCAGTTGTGCTGGTTAGATCCTTTAGTCACAGCAGTGACATGGCTTAATGTATTTGGCAAGTGACCCAAACTCAACTAGAGGTTTTGTCTTCAAGACATGAAGATGTGGCCCTTTTACAGACTAAGTTTTAGAAAAGGAAATGAACTGTGGTGGTGGTGTTCGCTCACAAAATGTCCAAATTAAGAAAGTCAAATGGCTTCAGGAACAGTTCAGCATTTTCTCACCTGAGCCGAGGTCGAAGTATCAGCAGCAAAAAGAAGAAATGAGCGAGGGAGATGGCTTCTGATAATTGCAAATGGAACAGTTGTTCCTACACTTCCTTCCTCATCTGCGTCGTCATCTATTGACACAGCCGTGCTGTGTTTGCTCTGAGCCAGCGGGTGAGTGAGTGGCAGAAGCCCTGAATTCATCTGGAGGCTCCAGACCTGCCTTGTAATTGGGAATGTCCCCCACCCAACCAGAGCCGCTTTCCTCTCACCACCTGGCTTGGCCAGATGGGTTGAAATGTGCCATGCATAATTGTCTTTCCAGGCTTTTCCCCTACAATGTGCTCTGACACAGCTTGGGGAAGGAAGACTCACCTGGAGCGCAGCATTCAGAGGCAGAGGCATGTGGCTACTGTGGGTGGCCAGAGGAGCCATTTTCTAGGTTTGTTCTGGCCACAGGAATCACTGAAAAGAGCTTAGTACGAGACCTGGCATGTGACATGCCTCTGCTTGATGAAGTCACATTTATCATCCCTCTCTGTTGAACACCAACACCATGGGCAAGTCAGACAGCCCCCACCCCCCAAGTGGAACCACCTGGGGAGAAGCCACGCGCTTTCAGAAATACCATACCCTCCCATGCCTTACTGACTCCCCAACATGTGGAATTCCTCTGAGGGGAGCTACTTTTCTGACTTGAAGAAAGGTTGAGACTAAAATGAGCACAACAATCCCACCATTTGGTGACGGTCAGTTTTCTGTCCAGTAAGAAAAGAACAAGACTCCAAAGAGGCCAGACAGAGGTGAGCAAGTCTGTATCAGTCTTTCAGGTGTGTGAGAGAGTCACATAACTGTATCTTCAGGACCACTGAACTCAGCCACAATCACTCCAAAGCCGTCTTCCTACTGTGTCCACACTGTGGTATAGCAGCACACAGTGGGTTTAAAACAAGTGGAACAAGACCTGAGTGACTCACTTTACCCTTCTGCACCAGAGTCAAAGGCAGACTCCTCTCATCTCTATGGTAATGGATGGGCATGGGGGGTGTTGGGGAGCTCTACCGGGTGTGTGTGTCTACTTGTGGCTTCTCCAGGGGGTGAGCTTCAGCCTTCATTGCACAATTAAAGCATATGGAGGAAGACTGGGATAATGTCAACCCCCAGGACCTGCCACACAGCTCACCTGCCTTCCTGGGAGAACTGGAGAGACGGGAAGGCTCTTGTAGACTTGCATGTGATGAACATTTCAAAAATTGCTTTCACCTCCTTATTCCAGCAAATGACAAAAATGTTCCATGACAAGTACTGGCCACAGAGAACTTAACCTGGAAACATTCTGAATAGGAAGGAAAAATAACTTTCTTGTTTTAGCTTTGACAAACTTTTTAAAATGCTAATCAAAGCCTTTTCAAAGGTCTGGATTTATGTCTTGAATCTTTGTCACAGTCAGGCTAGTGGTGCCTTTGAGCACTCAGTCATTATCCTGGAATAATGCTTCCCAAAACATAGTGCACGTGAGATTTATTTTTATTTATTTGTTTTTCCTGTGCTCATTGTCACTGTAATATATATAAAACATTAGTATTTATTATAGTCACCATAATTATACAATGGATAACTTTACCTTACTTCAGAATTTTGTATCTTTGGCCAGCACTTCCCAACATTCCCCAATGGGTAGCCACATTCTACCCTCTGCTTCTGAGTTCAACTGTGCCTCAATTATTTCACTTAGCATGATACCCTATAGGTTCATCCATGTTAGGCTGAATAGTATTATATTATGTATATATACGACATTTTCTTTGTCCATTTATCCGTTAAAGGACACCTATGTTGATTCCACTGTGGCTCTTGTGAATATTGCTCTAATAAACATGGTAGTGCAGGTATCTCTTCGACATACTGACTTCAGTGCCTTGGGATGTATTCCCAGATGGAAGACTGCTAGATCCTGGTGGGATTGAATAATAGACAGATGAATTGTCCACAGTCTAATAAGCTTCTTTAAACAAAACTGGAGAAGACTAAAGGTTAGAAATTGAGTCAGGATAAGTTGCCCAAATAAGGTAAGCATGAGCTTGAGAGTAAGGAGAGAGGTGTGAGTGACAACTGGAAATCAGGACTAGGAGAGGCTAAAGAACAGGGAAGTGAGCCTGAGTCTGATGCAGACGTTTGGGGATGGGAAAGCTCTGGGGGAGAGTTTGTCTGATGGTGAATCCTTCTTGATCCCAAAGGGCAATGCCTTATGGCAAGGACATGGTACATCTTGATGTGTGTGTATGTGTGTGTGTGTGCACACGCAGGTGACTGTGGTATGTGTGCTTGTGTGATTGTGTATGCAACTTTCTCTTTGGGTTGGCCATAGCTCCTCAAGAAACTGGCATACTGGTAGAATGCAAAGCTTCCAAACTCAATAAACATCCAGTGTATGGAAATGGATTCCTGGCTCATTCTTTTTCCTCTTTGCAGTCTTTAAAGACTGCAAATTTATATCCGTGACTAACAGTTCATTTATAGAGCCAGTCTTACTCCTAAAGCTATAGAAAAAATTTAAAATGTGTTAAATTTTAAAAAATCAATTTATTTCGATGGCTATTTAGGCTTAGTTTATATTCAATTTAACAGGGAAAACAATCACAAATTCAATAGCAATGCAAAGGTATTATAAACAGTCTAATAAGCAAGATGTTATTTTCATTTGGTTCATATTAAAACTGGATTTAGAGGAACCACGCAAATTCACACTTAATAACAAATACATTTATGTATGTATATTAAATTTCCCATGCATAATCGAAACAAGTTTTCTAGATAAGGTACTTTATTGCCTGACATAAGGCATAATTTTAACTATATAAATGTTTAGGAAAATCAGGCTTAGCTGAGTTACATCTACATATACAAATAGTTTTCACTAAATTAATAACATAAAAGGCTAGAATTCTATAAAACCAAATATTTGGGATTGGGGCTGTTGCAGTTGCAGTTCTTCTAATACTAAGATACTGATTTGTCTGGAGTTGTCACAGCTTTGGAATTTGTTACAGCCAAAATTATAGTGGACTAAAATTTATTCCAACTATTGACCATTACAGGCTAATGGATCATTATGTTCCTAGTAGGATTTAGACTGAGATGTTTTGGAGAAAAGAGTGCCATTTATACCATATATAGCCACATTAGATGAAGAAAAATAGCAACTTCATAATAATCCGGTTTTTTTTTTTCAATGTGAGCAAAATTCTGGAACATTCACTACCACCGAAATTTTTAGGAGATTGGTCATCTTGTTTTATGAACAGTGCAATTTTTTTTTCAGCATTCTCAATGTCTACTATACTTTCAGTTGCAAATTTCTCTCTGGATTAATAAATTTAGCCAAAAAATAACAGGAAAAAAATATGAGTCGAAATATAATCCTCTGCTTTTACATAGTGCAAAATATAATGGAAATAGTCCAGGTCAGAAAACAAATGAACAGCAAAACACTTTCTCTTATCCATCAGACTTAACTAGCTAGGAGTGTCAGAGAAGCAGGGAGATCCTAAGCAGGAATTTTCTGGAAACTTTTCTCCCTTTCTTCCAGCTTAACTTAGCACCCTCCATGTGACAGTTCACAGCTTGATAGGGTTTATAATTTGGTTTGAATGTTGTGACTGCACATGTTGTTCTTATTATTATAAATGCCTAATCCTTAGTTGAAACTATTTGTCACAATAATACCCTGTACCGAAGACTTTTACAAGATAATTACATGGTGAGTAAACAATACAATGTTCTCTTTTATCTGTTTTAAATGGGATGCCTTCTAATTTTATCACCTGCCTTTCGTTCATATATTATTGGGCAGGGTAAATAAGAGTCACTGAACAGCCTTTCTAAATCATTTGCTATTATACCTTCTACTATATCCCTAAATTAATGAGCAATATTTAATGCTTACCATCTCCTCACTTTGTAAACATCAGTTTCCATTGCTTTTGTGCAAGGTGGAAGAAATATTGAGCCTGCTCGTTCTCTTTGAATGCCTAGAAGACTGCCTGAAGAATGTTCCTCAGATAATAGACTGAAGAGAGCAGTGTCCTCTGCATTTCTCTGAAAGGGGCTCACTGCTGACCGAGGGTGACCCAGCGTGGAGGTCAGCGATGTATTTCTTTTCTCTTCTTCTTCCTCTTTTTAAAAATTTCCCCCTCTGCTCCTCACTTTCCTTTCTTTCTTAATTCCATCTTAATTTTTTTTAAATGAGATTTTAAGTTGTTAAATAACATTTTATATCTAACGAGTGATGAAGCGGAAATTTTAATCCAGGACTATATGACCCTATAGTGCAGGCTGTTACTAATTCACTCTGTGTCTTTTATAAACCTTCTTAGGATGCCAATTTGCAACCATTCAAGGGAGAGCCATAAGGGACTCTCTTCTAAGAGTCACCTTTCCCATTCCTGAAACAGAGTTGGCTACTTAATAGATCCATAGGTGCTGTCTTTCACCTGTACAAGGGTCCTCAGCATTCCATGCGTACATCAGCTGTCCATCACTGGGGGAAAGGTCCACTTCAGAGTCTCGTTTCAAAGGGCTACACCAACAGTGGACCAGAAGAGCTCCTGTTGGCTTTGTCTTCCTGTTCCTTCTGGTGTTGTTCATCATCCCATTCCAAGAAGGAAACCCCATTCTTCCTTCCTATATCCCTTCCAACCACAGCTCCCAGCTCCTCTTTCATTTTTCTAACCTGCAGGGGACAAGCCCATACTGCCTCTAAGGAAAGGAAAGCCTTTTGGTTTATTGTGAAAAGTATTGGATGGGTTAAGGGTTGGAGATCAGGAACCATGAAAGTTGAATTTTTAAGGATTATACAGGACAAGAATGGGCATTTCTTGAGTGGAGGTGAAAAATAGGGGAGAAGGGGCTGTTTCTTTGCAGGGACAGGCCCTGGAGAGGCTGAGCTAGTGAGGGATTGCCCAGATGGAGTCTTAGAGGTCTGTGCTGATGTTGAGGGAGATGGCCCAGAGAAGCATCCACTGCTTGTGAAAGAGAAACAAAATACACAGAAAGAAGGACAGATTCAAGGAATCTTGCTTAAATACCCAGCAGCTTCTAGAATTTCAGATAACCATGCATAGCCTAGAATCAATTACCTTAGCAATTAACTCTCCAGTCTCTAGAAGTACAATTTTACCACATCCCTACTGGAACTCATCATTGATCATTATAAGAGCAGTGCTTAGATCATCCACTAGCTGGTACTAAGTATTTGCTATGCCATATGTGGATGCCACTCATCCCCAGAATTCCCAAAGTGAGATGCCAGGGCATCTGGCATGGGGTATGTTATGGTTTAGATATGAGATGTTCACCAAAAGCTCATGTGTGAGATAATGCAAGGATTTTCAGAGGTGAAATGATTAAATTATGAGAGGTATGACCTAATCTGAAGATTAAATCATTTAAATGGATTATTTGGGCCATAGGCACTATGGCAGGTAGGGTGTGACTGGAGGAAGAAGGTCACTGGGGGTGTGACTTTTGGGTTATTAGTTTGTCCCTGGTGAGCAGAGATCTCTCTGGTTCCTGACTATCATGTCCTGAGCTACTTTCCTCCTTCACTCTCTGCCATGATGTTCTGCCTCATCTTGGGCCTAGAGCTATGGGAGTCAGATGGAGTCAGTTGACCATGGACTGCACTCTGAAACTGTGAGATAAACTTCCTCCTCTAATTGTTCTTGCCGGGTTCTTTCATCACAGTGATACAAAAGCTGCCTAAAACAGTGGAGATCATGCAGTGTTCCTGGAGCCAGCAAGCATGAGACCCCAGTACTGGGCTCTTGGTTAGTTAGAATCCCATAGGGAAACAGAAAGTGTTTGGTAGTTACTGGAATAGAGGCCGTTTCCATGTCCAGACATGCCCGACATGTCTTCAAAAATATTGCACAGGTATTTTCTGTGTTCCACAAAAATTAAGCTGTGGAATGTTTGTGATCTGAAACTGTAGGTTCATTAACCAAAGAGGTCCCTAAGCTCCCCTTCCAACTCTCTGTGGATCAGCACTCCAGAGAGTTAGAACACCTGCTCATCAGTGAGTGCTCTTCAGTCACAAGGCATGTGCATATCTGCCTGCATGCCTACATATATCGTGTGCTCATGCATATATATATACCCTAAGAGGGTGCTTTTTGAAAAGCTTCCCAGTGATTTGAGCTTCCTATTCCCCTGGAGAAATTTTGCTTTGCAGCCATGTGTAAATCAGGAATTAGGGCCTCACCAGATAATAAACCTGCTGGCCCCTTGATCTTGGAATTCCCATCCTCCAGAACTGTGAGAAATAAATTTAAGTTGTTTAAGCCATCCATTCTATGGTATTTTTTATAACTGATTAAGAGACTACCTGCCATTGGTCCTGACCTGAAGATGCCTTCCATATTCTCAAATGCACATTTAATAGAAATTTAACTAATAGTGGGGTAGGGATGGGGAGCATGGGAGGAATAGATGAACTCTAGTTAGGGCAGAGGGGTGGGAAGGTAAGGGAGGGGGCAGGGGATTAGCAAGGATGGTGGAATGTGATGGACATCATTATCCAAAGTACATGTATTAAGACATGAATTGATGTGAACATACTTTATATATAACCAGAGATATGAAAAATTGTGATGTATATATGTAATAAGAATTGCAATGCATTCTGCTGTCATTTATTTTTTTAAAAATCAATTAAAAAAATTTTAAAAGAAAAAAAAAAGAAATTTAGCAAAGTTTAGCCTAAATGGTCATTGCCAGGTGCAGGTCCTATTGGGAGTGATTTGCCCTTATACCCACCCACTCCAGAGTCTGTGTCCCCTTAACAAGACTCTCGGAACAAGAAGTAGGTGACTGAATATGGAATGGTAAGCCCAACTTCATACCTTGTTCTTGTTGCTTATTTACAGAAAGTGAATGTTTATGAAAACTTACTATTGCCCACACTTTTGTTAAAGCTCTATCCTCTAGTCCAACTATTTATGCATTTCTTCCCTTATTTGTGCATTTATTTAATAAGTCCTGGGTACTTACTATGTCCTGAGCCCTGGTTTGAGGTGCTGGTAGATATGTGCTATTTTAGTCCCCATATAACATCTGAGAAGACTGAAGACTGAAGAAATTTTCAAAACTCACCCCAGGTTCAATTAGTTGTCCTGAAAGAGCCAAGAACTCAAGTCGTTCTGGTGCCAAAGTCCATATCCCTTTTAGAACAATGATTTTCAAAATATCTCAACCCCATAAATATAACTATGTTGTGATTACCAGGCAGATATTTGATTTATTCGCCATTTAAAGAACATTCCACAATTGAATGTTTTAAACATACACATATTTGAGATAACAATTTAGTAAGTTTCCATGTAATCATAACTCATCTTCAACAATTTTCAATATTTTCTTTCTTGTTACCTCAATCTTCATCAATTGCCACTATTTTTATACTGCAGAACTTTAAAGAAAATCTCAAATAACACACCACTTCATCCATAAATGTTTTATTATGTATCAAAACACATCTTTATACTTAGCCACAATTCCATTATCACTCTCCCATTATCATTTTCAAGAAAATTAAAAACAATCCCCTAATAATATCTAATGTGATTCTGCATTTAGTTTCAATGATTATCTCAACATAAATGGTTTATTGGCATTGGCATGATCTCAATGAGGGCTGCATTGGATTTGGTTGGTAGATTTCTTTTTGTCTATAAGTTCCCAACCCTAACTTTGCCATTTTTTTTTCATGACATGTGTTTGCTATTGAAGAAATAAAGAAGCTTATCCATTTGTGCTATAGAATTCCCGCAGTCCGAATTTGTCTGCTGTGTCCCTACGGCCCCTCTGTGTATAATGTGGTTTAAGCATGAGTCTGGAATTGATGGATGCTGCTTCATATTAGCAGATCTGGCAGGCAGTCTTGTTTCTAAATGACATGACACATAATCTGTCCTGTCTATGTGTTAGTGTAGGCAATGCTGAAATTACTCTGTGAAGACAATCTGTTTCTTACAGTATGGTCACTGGGGTACTAGACACATCAATATCATCCTTTTTCCAGTTCCTTTAGCTTAAAGAAATTAAGATAAACAAAATCAGGCATTTCCATTTCAAATCCCAGCCTCCACTTTAAGGCTGGGACTTGGCACAGGTAGCAGGGTTCCTGAGCAATGCAGAATCTCCATAGAATCACCTATGAGCTTCTTTCTTACATGACCTTTTCCTTTGGTGGTCCTTTAGTTTCCTATGAATTCTGCAAGTCCCCGTTTTAGGACTAAATTCATTCCCAATCATGCCCACCTTTCAAACCACCTTCTTGACTGTTCCATTGCAACTTAAACCTAGTTTACTATAGTCAAACTCAAGATGATTCTCCAGAAACCAAGTCTCGCTCTGAAATGTCCTGTTCTCACCAGCAGCACCATCTTTAAAAGGGTCAAAACCTATAAACAGTGTTTTCTTTCCCCATCCATATACCCACCATTGTTCCAATCATCCTTTCTTGTGCAGACAGGAAATATGTGCACCATGAGCAGAACAAGGACAGATATCAAGAGCAGAGGAGGATCCCCATCTTGTCTCTGTATGCATTTTGAGGCTACACCTCTGTCTGAATGTTCATGGAAATGCAGAAAGACCAGAGAACGCTCAGACTCTTGATTTACAAGCACATCAGAGCCTGTGCATCTAAATGAGTCTGATCCTTTTAAAATACTCAGTTACCTACTTGAATTCAAGAGACTTAACTCGAGTGGCTTTTAACTATTTGTGGAAACCAATTCTGGTTTTCAAGATAGTGACTTTCTATCATTGAGAAAAATCAGAATTATGTTCTAAGAGTCGTAAAAATAGTCTTTTTAAAAATAAAAAAAAAACTCCAAAATTTTTGACTGATTCTTTGTGAATGTGCTACATCTCAATAGGACAATTGAAAATAGCCTATAGTCTTCCCAAGTGATTTGCAATTCGATAGTTGGTTACTTTATAGCTGAATGAAAGTCAGGGTTCCTCTGAAGCAAAACATAGTTTGGATAACATTATTTAGTGGTAGACTGTCCTGAAGATAGAAAATATCACACAGGAAATCACTGGTATCCAAACATAACCTGACTACTATGCATAATTTTTTAATGTCAATATTACACTTTTGAGTGGTTTTACAACCATGTATTTTAAAATGTATAATATCAGGTTCACCTTGATAAATGTATACAGTTATATAACTATCCAGGTATCTCTGTGATCAAGAACAGTTCCACTGTTCAAAACATTTCCTATGACTCTATTGTAGATGCTCCTCCAGCACCTGGTCCCAAGTCAACCTTGATCTTCTTTCTGGGACTATGATTTTGTCTTTCACAGAATCTCATATGAATGAAATAAACAGGAGATGTACTTCTAAAGCTTGTCTTCTTTAACTTAGCATAATGTTCTTGACATCCATCAATGCTGTGGTATGTGTCACTGTTTACCCCTTTCTGTTGCTAGGTAGTATTCTATCACATGGATGTTCCGTTCATCAGTTGATGGACATTTGGGTTGCTACCAGTATTAGACTATTAAGAATAATGCTGCTACAAAGACTTTTGTATATATTTGAACAAGTGCAATCGTATCCCCTATATATAGTTTTAATTTTTTGCATTTTCAGTTACAAGTAGTCAGACCATAGTATGAAAATATTAAATGGAAAAATTCCAGAAATAAACAACTCAGGAGTTTTAAATGGCGTGCCATTTCAAATATCATGATGAAATCTTGGGCTGCCCTGCTTGCTTCCTGCATGAAGCGTGAATCATCTCTGGCCAGCATTTCCTCTCTGTTTACACAACCCACCTGTCAGCCACTCAGTAGACATTGTGGTTGTCAGATCAGCTGTTGTGGCTTTGTGGAGCTTGTGCTCAAGTAACCCTTATTTTTTAATTTCATTTTTTATTGAATCTTTTTAGTTATACATACTATGAGAATAACATTTTTACATAGTCACAAAACCCTGGGATATAACTTGCTCAAATTTGGTCCCCAGCACTTCCTCCACCCCCCCTCCCCCTCACCATACACCTGCTCTCCTCCCACTACTCTGCTGATCTCTCTGCAATTTATTATAGTATCTTTTTCATTAGTGTCTTGTGGATATACTTGATGTTGGGATTCACTGTGCTATATTCATGATTGTAATAAGAAAGTTTGGTCAGATTCACTCCACAGTTCTCCTCTTTTTCCTTCCCTCCTTCCTCCCCCTCCATCCCCTTTGTCTGTTCTACTGATTTTTCCTTTATTTTGATGAAATTCTCCGCCCCCCCCCAAACATTTTTCCCATTTTTTCCTCCTCTTTCTTCTCCAACCCTCTTTATTTTGGATTAGCTTCCACATATCAGAAAAAAGACATTCAACCTTTGACTTTTGGGGACTGGCTTATTGCATTTAGCATGACAGTCTCTGGTTCCATTCATTTACCAACAAATGCCATACTTCATTCTTCTTTCTGGCTGAGTAAAATTCCATTGTGTATATGTACCACATTTTCTTTATTCATTCATCTGTTGAGGGGCACTTAGGTTGACTCCACAGCTTAGCTATTGAGAATTGTCTTGCTATAAACATTGATGTGGCTGCGTCACTGTAGTATATTCATTTTGAAATCCTTTGGTTATATACCAAGGAGTGGAATAGCTGGGTCATATGGTAGTTCCATTCCTGATTTTTTGAGGAATCTCTGTCCTGCTTTCCAGAGTGGTTGCACTAATTTGCAGTCCCAACAACAATGTATAAGTACACATTTTTCTCCAAATCCTCACCAACGTTTATTATTATTTGTATTCTTGATAATTGCCATTCTGATTGGAGTGAGATGATCTGCTTTTTGGAAGTGTGTGTGGTTGTGACTGTAAGGTGCATGCCTGTATATGTGTGTCATCTTGGAACAAGAAATAGAAGAAGAAGAATTGTCATACAGCAGGTAACACATGTCAGGAAATGTACTATAACTTGTTTGTATCTGCTTTCTCTGTTTCATTGAAAAGGATGATCAAACAAAAGTGCAGTGATTTTTAGAACCCATACTTTCAAAAACAAAGAATATTTACTGAGGTCTGGAATAAGAAAATCCGACATGTGTCTCCAGAATCAGCAGAGCATAGTCATAGATGTGGTCCTTGTTCAGGTATTAAGGCCAGCAAGGATGCACCCACCTTCTAAGTAACAATTGAGAGAGACTCTGAGGGCCAAGATTATGCAGCATGGGGAGGATCATGCTCCATGAGTACTAGAAGCAACAGAGCGTGCAGTATTGGAAATGGGTGAGTGCAACAGGAATGCACCCAGGCCCTTTGCCTCCCATCAGCCAGGGCTTCTGAGCATCTTGTACCACTTCCCATCCCTACTGTCCCGACTCTCCTGCGCTTCTTTTACCGTCACAGTTGTTCTTACTCCACCCAGACTTACAAGCTGTAACCTACTCTGAGTTTTTCGTTCTCCCCTTCAACTTAAAAATATTTCTTTACAGACCCACACACCATATCTTCATTTCCAGAGTTTACACAGCTCAGGTATCTAACTCCAATCTGTCACAAAGACTCTCTAGGCTCTTCTGCAGCTCAACTATGCCTGTGAGAGATGTAACTAGGAGGGGGAGCCAATCCTGAGTCACATTTAAGGTATTCTGCAACTACACAAGTTTAAGATACAGTGAAGATCAAGTTTAAGTAAGGTTTTCTTTACTCATAGCCAGTGTTCCATGCCAGGTCCTTTCTGAGATTCAAGGTTTCTGTGGGTGACTTTGGGTGACTATGTCAAAATGTTATTCTCATAGTATGTATAACTAAAAAGATTCAATAAAAAATGAAATTAAAAAATAAGGGTTACTTCTAAAGATAGTGCATTCTCAGGTCCAGTGACCCACCGGACCTCTTTACCGGCCCCCTCCACAGGAGTCAGACCTGCCTTGAATCCACTTTCCCAGCCTATCCCTGCTCTTTCCCCAGTCTCCATCTCAGGTATGTCCCCACATACCTCCTGCGTGGCTACCCATGTTTTAGCATTTGCTTTTAGAAAGTCACAGTCTAATCAATTGTACAACTAGATTTTTTAAAAATATAAGTTGAGAATAAATGTTACCTTTTAAAAATAATATCTGATATATTTGCATGCATTTCTAACATTTGTTTGATGTAGTCCTTATCATTTATGATTATCCACTTACAGGAAATTTTTCTTTTTCTTTTTTCTTTTTTTCTACTTTTGGACTTTCTATGGATTGAGGAAATATTCTGCCTTTTTACCTCCACTGATATGGAAGTTACAGAGTCTAGTTCCCATCTCCTCCTTGGATTCCAATTACATCTTGAGAGAAATATTGACTGTGTTTCCTATGATGCTTATAGTTCTTGTTAAACATCCATCTTTTCTTCTCTCACAGTTATTGTAACTTCAGATTGTGGATGAACTCTTTGGAAGCAAAGATTGCCCTGCTCCCTCACTAGACGTCTCTCTAATCCTACCCCATCCATCACCAGTTCTCTCTACATGTAGCTTCCCTGTTTCTTTCCATCTATGGACCACCTACACTTATTTGATCTTTAAAGATGATCTTTAGTCTTCCTTACCCACTGGTCACCCATGCTCTTTCTCTGTCTAGTGTCCTAAGGAGTCTGCAGTGTTGATGGGCATCCCATTGCAAGTCTTCACCAGGCAAATGATATTCATGCAGCACTAGATCCTTAGAGTCAGTGACTAGAGAATTCACCACTGGATCTGAGGAGATTTGGTCACCTTGAATCTGTAGGTCTCACTTCCCCTTCTGCCATTGCTGCATATAGCTCATATGAATTTGCATGAGTCTGGACATGAGCTGCACTTCTAGGTCTTTAGAGACTTCTCTAACAATATTCTGCATTTTGCCTGACATTCTTCTCTCCAGAAGAACTTTGGGTCTTTTCTCTAGGACCAATCCAGCCAACGAGACTTAAAAAATCACTTTACCATAATCTCTTATAAACTCCAAGTTGGCATCCTCATTAAATGCTAGTGTTTTATTTAAACAATGATAACAAGGTCCTGAGAATAAGGGATTGGAGAATGGCAAAGCCTAGAATATTCTCTGAAAAAAAAAATCCCTTTAGAAAATGATGGTTCCGTTTGGCACCCACAACTAAAACCCAATCTGTTCGGCAAACATAAAGTTTTTTTTTTTATTTTCCTAAGAAAATTCAAATGAAGAATTATTTTAGAGAAGTATGACTAAATATGAAAAGCAGAGTCTTCTGTCCCCCAAAACTATGTTACTTAACTCTTAATATCTGTCACAAATTAAGTACTATTTCTTGATTCTTATTCTCAAATTCTTTTTTTTAATAGAGTCATGGTAATCTCTTTTCTCCTGAAATATTCATTATGAAAAACAAGTGTGCTTTATGGTAAGTTAAGACTCATAATGGAAGATCAAGTTTCTGGTATGTCAGAATTTGGGTTCCATGTCACAGTAGTGAATGAATGTTAATGAGAAGAATGCAGAAGGTGATCTCACTTTTATTTTGTTTTATTTTTTTGATTTGTTACAAAGGAATATAAACTCATCTTATTTCCCAGAAGGGGAAAATATCATTTTTTTCTACCCTAAATGATGCTCAAGCAGCCTCTTTGCCATTTGGCCGGCTTACCACTATTACCGATACCAATTCTCAGGCTTACCTGAATCCATTTCCGAAGGCACCGTTGTCACATGAAACTTCTGTGAATAAAATCTGTATGCTTTTTATGTGATTAATATCTTTGTCAGTTTTTTTATCCTCTTTGACACATCCAGAAACCCTAAGAGGGTCAAAGAAAACCATTTCTTTTTCTACACCAGCTTCTTCCAAAGACCCAGAATTTGGAGACCCCAAACTTTCAAGGTGAATCTGGGCTGTGGAGAACCATGGATGAAATTAAGCACCTTGAGCAAGGAGCATCTCCCACAATGCCCTCTGCTGGATGAAGCTCTCTCTGGAAAGATAGGAGTGAACCTTCCAAGCAGGTCATACCACACCATCATTCTCAGAATCTGTCCCCCTGCTTCTCTGATGGGGTCTGCGCGTCCGGTCACAAACAAGACATGTTAGCCATGCTCTTGTTGAATATTCCTTTAGGGAAAAACAAGGCCCAGGAAAATTCCCAGAGAAAATGGACACTGGGTCACTGGCTCTATGTGGACATGGTAGACTCAGACAGCGTCAGGGGCCAGCACAGCTCTACATGAGATCCAGCTGAGCCTGGGGGTGGTCTATGTGCCTGGTGGGAAGGGACAGGACAGCTCTTGGGACTAAGTAGATGTTAGGGCTGTTTCTGGGGAAGTAGTGCCAGGGTGCACAAGGAACCTGAAGACGCCAAAAGCAAAGCCCAGGGATTCCTGGGGAGTGAGGAAGAGCTACTGAAGAGGATCAGGGTCCTGTCCACCAGGCCTGGATCAAGGGCCCACACCAGTTCCAGAGAAGACTAGGGAATGATGAGTAGACAGGGGGTAGACAAAGAGCCTCTGACTGAGAAAAACTATAATGGCAGGGAGGAGAAGAGTGGTGTGGTACTTCCGTGGGTCTGAGGCTGTTTTCTCTAACAGTGGAAGAGGCTTTCTCTGGATCACACTTCCTAGTGGCAAAGGATGGCGTTGATGTTGGAGTGCATCAGTGTGTGGCCTCTGTCACCCCACATGTTACCTAAACGTCATGAGCTTCTCCTTTCTCATTTGTACAGCAAGTGAGAGCAGCACTGCTTGCACCCCATAAGATCCATGAAAGGATCAGGTAAAACAAGGCACATGGAGTCCTTAGCCTTCAAGCGTCTGCTGTGATTCAGGCCACACCCTGGATGGGCCTAAAAAAGGGAGAGCATGGTCCCGGAGGGAGCTGGTGGATTCCCCAGCCCTGGGATCACTGGGCTCTGGTTTATCTTTGTGTGACCCCCTGAAGTCCCCATGTCAATTAAACTGGTTTTATTTTATTTGCATGTTCTATAACGCCACAGTTTGGTGACAGTTTTGCTCAGCGTGGTGAAGTGTTCTCCCTGGGGGCTGATGTTTCAGGACAACCAGAGAGGAGACGGATCAAAAGATTTTATTTCTTTTAATATTAAAAGCAATGTCCAGAGAGTACTCTAGTCATTCCCCCCCGCCTTGTTGCTTTAAGTCTCTTTCTGAAGGTGGGAGCCTTGAGCCATCCAGCTGACAGGGGCCATCCTAAAGTTGTTCCCTCACATACAAACATCTGCATGGAGGCTGTCTGCTGCCTTTGGGGTGCTGTTTCCACTAGCTGCAGGGAGTTGGTGCTCTGCCATTTTCACACTTACCTGGAAGATTTTGAGGCCAGGTTGCAATTCAGTAGCAACCTCCTTGACTTCATTTGTGGGGTAAGAAGACAAACCAATAAATAATCTATCCGAAAGATCAACAATTAATATTTGATATTTTTAAGAACCTAAATCGGGGCCTTAACAAGGCAACTTGTCTAGGGTACTTTTCTCCCCTCTGCATTCATGCTACCCAACTTAGTAGAAAGGGAAACACAAAACTTGAACCTCCTTCTGTAGGAAAAACACTGCAATTGTTTCAGCTAATCCTAGCCTGGGACTATCATTATATAATGATGCCAGGGAGCTCAGCCTCATCTTGAATGTTCTGGAAGGGTCTAGGCCATCATGGAAGCCCCATGTGCTGGTCACCAGAGCTGTAACCAAACAGGCCCTTCACAGAGTCAGAGAGACTGGGAATATTACTTCACATAATAAAAGGGGGCTCTCCAAGGCTCTTCCAGTTACTTTTTTATTTCAATAATTTGCACCCCAAAGAATACACTGTTGGTTCACTTTTATGGCCAATCATGTTATTTTTTTTTATTATACTCTTAGTTTTTCTATCCAAAGTCTTGTAATCTTGGTAAAGCAAGACATATCTCATATGTCTGAAACACTTCCAGGAAGACTAATATCTGAAGAAATTATCATAAGAGTATGGAGGTTCTCCCACCTCTCTTTCCTTTGCCACCAAGTGCAATAAGCAATTGCCCAAACATGCATGTCACATTCAGCCTTTTGGGTTTAAGGAGAGTCAAATCCTTGCCAGATAGATGGGTCTGGGACAAGAGGAAAGGTTGGAGATATCTGCTTCCACTGCAGGATGATGACAGAGCCCACGGTCTGCAGCTGACCTCAGGTTCTATGTGCAACACAGGCAGATGGCCAGCAGCTTTGGGCATCGTCATGGACATGCATGCAGGTTTGTATGTGTGTATGTGTGTGCATGCATGCACGTGTGTGTGTCACGTGTGCATGTGTGCATGTGTATGTGTATATATGTGTACACATACATCAGAGTGGTTTTACAGATAACAGTGAATCTGTCACATCTGAGAACAGTGATGGCATCCTCCCATGAGGGCTACATAACACCTTCCAGCCAGCCTCAGTGCAGTGAATTCTGGAGAACAGCCTGTAGAATTCCTTAAAGATGCTATGACCAGTGAACCCCAGGCAGCTTCACTCTTTCCTTTCAAGCAGAACTAGGTGTCAGGAGCTGGTAACACAGACTTGAAGCTGAGTGCTTGCAAAGTGCTTGTGATGTAATTTGATGACAATGACTTGGAGACTCACAGAATGCAGTGCAATTAAGACAGAGACTGTAGGGGTAGCAAAACCTCTTCTGAACTTGAGCCAGTTTGATGGATCAGAAGAAATTTCACAGGGTACTGGAGAACATCCAGGACCATGGAGGGAAAAAAAGAGAAAGGGGGAGAGAACAAGAGAGAAAGAGAAGCGGGGAGAACAGCATGCATGGAGGAAACTCAGGCAGGGGGTCACTGATGGATGGTTCCTTCTGGCTACCTGCCCTACTGCATGCAAGTGGGGAAAGCTAGTACTAGACTGCAAAGGGCGTGTCCTAGTTTCTGGGTAAAGGTTGAAGACACAAGAAAAGTAACATTTATCCAAAATGTAATTGGGTGTTTTTTTTCTTCCTTCTCCCTTTTGATCAGTTTCTGCCATAAGATCACGTAGACTCCTCAAATGTGCCTTTATTTCACTGGAAACTTCCTGAAAATTCCACCTTCCATCTGTCTTGTGCAATGATCCTCAGACACACTCTGCACCTCACTACTCTATCCTTCATTTACTTGATATTAGCAGCAACCAAAGCCTTAGTCCCATTGCTCTCTTCAGGCTCGTTAAAGGGAACAATTTGCCTTGCTAGTAATTTGTTTGAAGAGTTCTAAGATTCAAATTGCTTCTTTCTAGTAAGTGTACAATCTAAATCATCACCTGAACACACATGCTCAATTGTACATGACACATTGATTACTATAAAGCCCAGCATGTCAATTTTTTTTTTTTTATCAACAGGAAGACTTTGGATTTCAACTGAATAATGTTATATTTGGGGAAAGTCAGCCACACTATTTTTTAATGAAATATTATCTCCTAGTAGCTAATGATGGCCTCACTGGTTTCCACCCCCGCTACTCAAGAAAAAGACACGATCCACAAATTGAATGATTTTCTCTTTAACACAGAGTAATCTGTCTGCTCCTGAATAAATTGCATTCAATTTTTCTTGGCATAATGGCTTCCTCTATAGATGAAATGAGCTTTTTGTATTTATGAAAAATGTGTATAATGTTGGCTGCTAGATGAGATAACAACTTTTTGAATTCAAATATTGGTAGAGTGCATGTAAAACAGCAGCTAGTAATTAATAGGGTATTGATCGGTCCAGCCTTGCCTAATCATAGACTGTATAATAAATCATAAGGTGTTTTGCAATTAGGAAAATCCATACCAAATAACAAAGTGCTGTTATCTTAGTAACCTTAACAGGTATGGAGTAATGCATCATGGAATAATTGCTGCAGTATAAGTGTACCTGTTTAGAACGGCTCTCCATTTATCACATGCAACCAACCTCTTGTTTTCATAGAAACTGCTGTACTGGCTAAAGGGCACTAGTGAAAAACGTACCTAATATCCCCAAAATGCTTGTTTCTCCTCCAGGAATTTTCCATATTGTCAACTACTTGGAGAGCCTTCTCCTCCATCGGCTCACAGGTAGTGATTAAAGGGTCCATTATTTCAGTAGTTTCCACGGGTATCGCAACATTTATACAGCTTTCAGCATTTCCATTACCATCCCCTAATAAATGACCAGGTATAAAGCAAAATTGAACAAGCTAAGGACAAAACTGGCATAAAAAGATTTCAGCCTGAGAGTAGGTATGTTTTTATGAAAAGAATTTCCCATTTATTTTTAAAATATATAGAATATTTATTTACACTCACCATCTACTACTCCCCAGGAAAAAAAAATATGGAAGAGATTTGTGCTACTCTTCTTTTTCATTTTTGCTTACATTGCTTCTAAAAAAATAAGACACTAAAACCTTTTATCTTGAGTGACTCTGAACACATTTTTTTCTTCCATGACATGCTTTAACTTATACCTACAAAAAGTGAAAAGAATATGAACGTAACTAAGTTGGTATCATTACATGATTCAACTTTGAAGACATATTTTGGAGCTGGAAGGGATCTTGAGGTCATTTGTGAGATGAGGCAACTGAGGATGCCCATCAGTTTTCAAGGTTATTGGTCAATGTGAATTACTCACTTGAAATTCAAACTTAAGGCCCACAAGTGCTAGCCTTATACCCAGCTCTCCATCCATATGGCTGCCCCTGTGTAATGCACACTATAGCACTTACACGCCTAGTCTGAGACCTGCAAGTCCTAAATTTCATCACCCTCTCCTCTGCTCTGTGCTTAGTGGATCTTTCCACTGACTCAGTTGCAATGCGACCTAAAGCAGAGCATGTTGGAGGTAACCTCCAAAGGCACATTGAAGCCCTGGTAATCACTCTCATTACCGATGCCAACTGAGTGTTACCAGGGACAGGTATTGTACGCACATGGTTTCAGGCTAGTGGCATCAGTCTGAGCAAAGCACCACAGACTAGAGAAGGGAGCCCAGGTTGACCTCCAGGAAGCCCCATTAGTTAAGCAGCATGGCGCCAAGCCCTGGGCTCATGCGACTGTGCCAAGATGAAGTCAGTTTGCTTCAAACATCATGCATTTTCTTAACTAGTTCAAGTGTTTGTTTTCATTAAATGGCCCCGTCCTCTCAGTGACATAGTTCCCATTTTTCCTGCCAGTTCTTTCCTTTTGTTATTCTGATTTGCCAGCCTTTGACACAGAGCCAATATAGAAACATGAATTATCCAAATTGTTCCTTTATTCAAGACACATATGAGCATTTTTTAACTTCAGCATAAAGTGTATTCATTGATTTAAACAAATCTATTAAAAACGTTGTATGAATCAGTGGCAGTAGTAACCCTGTATTGTGAACTTGAAAGAGTAGATTTTAAATCTTATTAGAGAAAATGATAGTATGTGAGGTAAAGAAAATGTTCATGATCTTGTTTTAGCCATTCCTTCCTATGTACATGTTTCAAAATATCAAAGCATAAACTCCAATTGGTTCATTAATCATGAGGAATGTACCATACTAATATAAGATATCCATAACAGGGGAAACTGAGTGTGGGGTACCCAACCTTTCTGTAAAACTATTCTACAATTAAAAACTCATCAAAAATAATAAAAAAAGAACCAATATGCTGAATGAGAGAAGCCAGTCACAAAAGAGCCCATGTTATATGATTCCATTCCTGCTGAGAGTCCACAAGAAGGAAGTCTAAAAGGCATATAGTAGATGACTGCTTAGGACCCATGGGGTTGGGGGACAGGGAAATAGGGTGGAAATAGCTCATGTATACAGGCTTTCTTTTTTTAGATGATGAAACTATTCATATTTTAAAAATTGTGATGATGGTTGCCCATATCTGTGAATGTACTAAAAATGATTAAATTGTACATTTTTATGGGGTGAATTATATGGAATGGGAATTATATCTCAATAAAACTGCTAATAAAAATGCTATAACCTAATTGAAGTTCATACATCGCTATTGAAATGTACAGGGCCAGTAATGAGTCCTTTCAGATGAGTATTTTCAAAGGGCCAATAAAATAAGCACTAAATATGAGTCTTCATTACATATCAATATTCAAAGGAATAGATTCTAGTGAAAATATGGTCACTCAAATCTCCTTTCTGTTGCATAAGTCTATGCAAATTTAAGGACCGGATGAAAAGCAAATCAATATGCTTTTTTAAAAAAGTTTAATGACGATATTAAATCACTTTATTATGAAGGTTTACAGAAAAAAAACAGTGCACATAAAGTACATTTTATTGATTATGCTAAACATAGAGCCTCTGGCACCAACTAGTTATTTTGTATTTTAAGGTGGAAGGCTAAACAATTTAATTTATAACTTATGAAGATTTAAGAATTGACATGCTTGATCTGTGAATGGTGTTTAATATATCAGTCTATACTTCAAAGCAGAAGACAGGAAGTGGGGCAGGTATGCTCTGGGACGGGTATTTCCTATGAGCTGCTTAAATCTTCTCTCTCATTCTACACCCAGGGTGGAGCTTTGCTGGTATCTCAGAGGTTTGGTGTGTTTGTTTCCTTATTGTTTCTTTTGCTCTCTGGAGATGCTCTCCTGGCCACCACTGTCTCCATCCATCCTTGTCTTCCTCCCTTCTGTGGCTCCATTTACTGTTCCTTCCCACCTCTCCCATTTCTGTTTCTTTTTTCCACCAGTCACTTCCCCCAGCCCAATGAGACTGAACCTGGATGTACATATCATATGTAGTCATTAAAATTTGATTCTCAAGCCTAACATTAAGAGAAGCTGAATTGGAAATTTCATATTTCTACAAGGCAGTCATTCTCACATAGTAACCACTTCCTCCCCTGGACCAGCCTAACGTGAGAACTTAATAGAATGCCAACTCACAGACCTCACCCCACTACCCCATTATCCCACTACTGCATCAAAACCTCTACGTTGGATCCAACAGCTGCATTTGAACAAAATTTCCAGGTACATACAATGAGAACCATAGATCTAAGAAAAGACAAAGACCATTTTGAGAGGGTTGGGTTTTTATAGTTTCTTTTTTCTTATTCCCTATCCTCACTCCACTACTATTTGAACACTCAAAAAAAAAAAAAAAAAAAAAAAAAAAGCAGGGGACACTATGCTATGAAATACTTCCTAAGGTGGTAGAGTGGGTAGGCCATTCATGTCTCCTTTCTCAAATATGGCGCTCACACCTGTTGAGCAAACCCAGTTTTGTAGATCTGGGATGACACCCAGGACTGCATTTCTGACATGTGCCCAGGTGGCGCTGCTGGATCTGACCCAAGGACCACATGCATTGGTCTCAATGAATGTGTTCCTTGCCCCTTGGTTGATCCAATTAACTTCTGTGTCTCTGTGCTCAAAATTGATCCTCTTTAACTTCTCTGTATTATGTGCTGATGAGGTGTGTTGCTATTTACCCTATTAATATTTGTAAAATTCTTTTTTTTCCTTCTTGAAACACATCTAAGACAATGATGTGACTATCCTCTCCAATCTCCAGATGGCATTCATGTCACATGCATTTCTTGTAATTCACTTAGCAACATGAAAACAATTCGTTATGCAAACAATAGTGACGTTACCAGCATACAGGGTCTACACTGGACACATATCTTCCCACCTATCATCTCTTTCATCGTCATAACGCTCTCTGGGATAATCGGTGTTTTCATCCTGAGTGACTAATAATGAGTTATGATCAAGAAAACTTAAGACAACACAAATATTTGATGTCAGAACTATAACTAAAGTCAGCTTTTCTAGCTCACTGTTGCTAATTCTGTAGCATAATAGTCACGGGTTTTTTTTTTTTTTTTTCCTACTGAGACTATGAATTCACTCAGTGCTGCCATTTGCAAACTCACATGTGGGCCACTTAAATGGTGTCTAATTAAGAACTTAATTGTTTCTAACTTTGAATATGTCGAATCTGCCACCTAGGAGTGAAATAATAAATCAACTCATAGAATCAAGTAAAAACTGTGTAATTTTTTCCACAACTCATTTAAGTAAGCATGTATTGAGAACCTGCTTCCTATGATGATAAACACTTTTGAAGATACAGGGATGACCAGAGCATGATTTCTAACTGCTAGTCACTTGCAATGTGGGTGGATAGAATAGGTATAGTGAAGGAAGGAGCCCAGGGTTACCATTGCGTTGTGAATCTACACTCGTTAATGAAAATACTTGCAAACTGTATTATGCACTTAATTAAGAACTAGCTTTATTCTTGTTTTACAGGTTTAAGAAATTAAAAGTTAAATAAAACTGCTGATGTGATATACAGTGTTATTTTATCTCTCTACCCTGGGGTCTCTTATACTATCCTATCTTGTACATGGCTCTACTTAATAGTAATAGAAGTCACACTTGGGTATTGAAAAACACAAAAACTTCCCCCTCTAGAATTTGCACAGGAAAATCCCTGAGGGAATGATATTTTCTACAACCTAGTCATTGCCCTATCTGGACCCAACAAGTTACTCTGCACAGTAATTAAGTAAGCACAACAGGCAAATTCAGACTTCAAGAGTGTGGGTTTTATGATTACAGATGTTCTCCGCATAGTCTGTTCAGCAGTTCCTTGGGTCATAAATGTTTAATTTTTAATCTATTTTTTATCGGTTTTGTGTGATGCAGCCTCCTAGTATACCAAAAGAATTTTTACTAGTGCACTTTTATAAGCAGGAAGTTTGCAATAATAAAAGGTTTAGTAAAATAAAATAAGCTGTATTCCCTCAAGAAAATGAGCATCACTTTAGTTCAAAACACAGGTTAATGTCCTTGTTATGGAACAAGCACTATACAGATCTCATTTACAGCATTGTTTGTGAGTGACAGTCTATTTGTGAAGGCAGTGTCATCCTGGGGCATCACAGGACTTACATTGCAGATGTATTGTTGGAAGCACCTTGAGTTACATCATCTATTTGCACTGCAAATGTCCTTTGAAATGATTCAGGGACTCAAAACAATAGTTGGTTCAGGATTTATTTGCTTTTTACTACTCAAACAGCTGCCCCACTTCTCAGGGGACCTTGTAAGAGAGACAATATGTGCAAATGAAAGGTAAATTGTTGGTAAAATGCCACAAAAGAAGACTGACAACCTCGCCTCTGACATCCAGTCTACATGTTTACTGATAGCTATAAGCCTGAATCTGAGTAGCCCTAAAAACATCACTGCCGGAAGCCATCTGTGAACTGTGAGTGAACTAAAATGATGTTGAAGCCATTAGGCAGGAAAGTCTGGTACCTGGAACTCCCAGCAGCAACCCTGATGATTTGAGAACACCTGATTCATGTGGCTTCCTACCCAGCTCCATCACAAGTTGGGCACAGCACTGGAGATGGAGTAATCCACTGAAGCCACACAGCCCCACTCCCCCAGAGATGGGTGTGGCTTACCAAAATGCCAATCTCTGCAAGACCCCTGCCACACCTAGAAGTAAGCACCAAGACTCCTCCCACTGAAACTTCATCCCTGCCTTTGATGTACTCCCCCTTTAACAGAGAATCTGGGGCCATTTGTTCAGTTGTTCGGTTCCAGCACTTATTAGGACTGGAAGATCTCTCAGGGGCTCCCCTTTTTAGATCTAATTTCTGTATCTGTCTCTATTTCTTAGTAATTATTTCTGACTTTTTATTTCTCAGGCAGCTCACAACTCCTGAGCAGGAATCTACCCTGGTGGGGTGCTTGTCACCTCATTCTTTGCAATGCACTGTGGGTATGAACCTTGAAGCAAACTTTTCAGGTGGGTAGCTTTCTTTAACATGTAACATGACAATTTAAAAATGAAGCCCACGTCTCCTATTTAACTTTGCATTTGCCAAATGACTTTCTCAGTCCGTTCTTTTGGGAAGATTGCCCAATCTATAAGGCGAATTCATTATCACCTTGGTGAAGGCAGACATATTGAAAGTGAAAGAGGCAGGAAATGCAAAGCAATTTCAGTAAAGGAGTTAATAAGGACAAATTGTGGCCAAGCCCCAAAGGTTGAAACCCCTCAAAAAGAACAACAGATGATCCACGGTGGAGTTGCACTTGGACTTGTCCCACTACTGCGCCTGATTGCTTTGTCCTTCCAGCTCAGAACCTCTCTGGACAGCACAGACCCTCGTTCTGGCTGCCATTTCCTACACAGCACCTCCTGATCAAGTCCAGAGTTGGTTTCACAAGAACAAAATGAACCCTCTTGCTTTGAACTAACAACATGCATCATTCCTTAGGTTTCCTAAAATTGAAAAATCACGCTAATTCTATGACCAGTGTGGATTTTCTGCTGTACTTTGCCCTCTCCAGCTGTGAAACTGTGGCCATGTTTACCATATGTACGGGGCTAATTTAAGTGTGAGTGTGGAATCCTTTTGCTATGGGGAGTTTCTCAGAGGCTCATGTGCCTCCACTGAATGACGAAATGTGGTCTGTTCTCTGTAGAGTCCCATCAGGTTTGTGCCTTTCCCTCTGCCTGCCAGTGGTTCACAGTGGAGACTACTTTTAAAACTGACTAACCTATAGAAATTTTAGACACTGTGAATAAAAATATGTGGTACTTATCTTACAACACTTGATCAACTTATAATTTATAAATAATCCTTACAAGTCTGGGAGAGGAAACTGAGTTTCAAAAGATCTCCATTTGAATTTCAGCTTATCCTTTGTTGGACAAGTTTATTGAGGTTGTTGAGTCTTGGTTTCCTCTTATTTCTCTTTTTTTCCTTTTTATTGGTGCATTATAATCATACACAACAGAGGGACTTGTTACATATTTATATATACACACAATATAACAGTATAATTTGGTAAATTTTATTCCCTAGTACCTCCTCTCTCCCCTCCACTCCTTTCTCACACTGGTTTCCTCCTTCCACTACACAGATCTCCCTTCTGTTATCGTGGAATCTCTCCCACCAATACCACCCTCTTTCCTCTCTAACTTCAACCTATTAGAGAAAACATTCAATCCTTGACTTTTTGAATTTGACTTATTTCACTTGGCATGATGCGCTATAGTTCCACCCATTTACCAGCAAATGACAAAATTTCATTCTTCCTTCGGGCTAAAAAAAAAATTCCACTGTGTTTATATACCACATTTTCTCATCTATTCATCCACTGATGGGTACCCAGACTGGTTCCATATTTCAGCTATTGTGAATTGTGTTGCTGTTCAAATGGGAATGTGTGTATTGCTATAATGTGCTGACATTAATTCTATAGTATATATAATGAAATGGTACAGCCAGGTGATATGGTGGCTCCATTTCTAGTTTTTGAGGAAACTCCATACTGATTTTCATAGTGGTCGTACTAATTTACAATCCCACCAATAGTGTAAAATTCGATTTCCTCCTTTGTCTTCCTAGAAACATCTGTGAAATTGCCTGAAACAGAGGTGGGACTCAGAGTAAGTGTGACCCACTTGAATCTACCACTCCCCTTAAGAAAAGGGAGATTTCACCAATGGCTTAGAAAGACCATGCAGCCAAAAACCATGGGACTCATGCTGAAGCAAAGGTTCTCCATAGGCTGCACCCATTTTTGAGGACTGTGAGGTCAAACCCATTTGTATAATATTTTTTTCCTCCCATTCTTTTATGAATGTGTGGAGAATGGCTACACAGGGGCTACATGATGTATGCAGTCACAAGAAACTGAATAGAGAGGCAGAGATAAAGACCCACCTGTCTTGCATAAAGACAGACTTTAAGGACATTTGCAAAAAAAATATAAAACAAAACCATTGTCACTAATTTGGGTTAATATATTTATTTTTATGAAAATATTTATTTCCATTAACATATTAATAAGTTTCTTGATTATTATTTTAATATAATATAATAAGTAAATTTAAAATTTTATGGTTTAAATTTCTAATTTGACAAAAACAGATAAACATAGGCCACATAACAGTGGCTTTTTGAAAGCTACAATATTTTAAGAGTGTAGCAGGGACTCAGGACCACAAAGTTTCAACACCACTGGATTTACACAGTATTTCTGGGGTTCTGGAAAGCATATAAATGAACAAGGGCCATGTTACAAGGCCTATGCTGGATCACCAGGTCCAGGGGTGGCCAAGGCTGCTGTGTTCCAGTAGCTTCAACTGGAATAGTTCTCCACAAGAATAGAAGATCTCTTCTGATCGTATGCTTTGTGAATGTGGCTACTTGCCTCAGGATAGATGGGTGGACAAACAGAGGGTTACATTCAAGCCCACTTGCTGTGGAGCAGCATCCATGGGGAAGAACAACCTGAGTCCTATAAACATCCTTGAGGGACCAGCAGTGGGTGACCTTGAGTTTCCAACTGTTCAAGGAGCATGCTGGGAAGCCAATAAACAAAAGCCCTTCTGCAGGCAAGATGAGGGTCAACTAGATTAGTGAAGACAAGCTAGCTCCAGGGTTGGGGAGCCCTGATTATCCTAGCAGCTTGAGAACCCAATTGTCAATATGGGAGGCAGGGGTAGGGTGAAGTCAGGACTTCTATTTTTATTTACATTGTGATTTGTTTTTATCATTTTGTCCTTACTCCTCCAGGGATTAGTGTTCATCACAAAGCAACAGGTTTTATTTCCACCCCTTCTATTTTTTCACTAAAAATGATCAATTTAAATCATTAATAAACCCTGATATGTTGTTTCTTCAAAATTAATTAACATTGATGGGTGCAACGGAGCACACTTGTAATCTCAGTGGCTCAGAGGCTGAGACAGGAAGATCACAATTTCAAGACCAGCCTCAGCAATTTAGAGAGGTCCTGTCTCAAAATTTTTAAAAATGGGGGAAAAAAAAAAAACAGGCTGGGGATGTGGCTCAGTGTTTGAGCACCCTTGGGTTCAAATCCTGATAATAATTATTATTATTATTATTATTTAACTAGAACTGGTCAATAGTAAGGCAGGCTTCAAGATCTTGCCCACTAAATAAATTCGTGTGGAAAATGGCCCAGTAAACCCAGGCAGCACCTCAAAGCCCTTGAATAAGTTCTGAGAAGGAGAAGAAAACTAAGGCTCATCCAGCAAAAGAAAGAAGCATGAGAGTTGAGAGGAGAATACATTGGACTCACTCAGTTTTATTTACTAGCAGTCATAAACAATCAAAATCACAGCGTACCCCACCATTGCTATTAATCTTGAATCAGGATTCTCAAGAACAAAGGTCAGGAATTGGTCTTGGTGTCTATACTTCCACAGAGAGAGAGCATTCCAGATCTTTGATCTCATGAGAACGGCGCAGGGCAGCCTCTCCAAGAAAACACGACTCAAAAATAAAGGGAGGGAGCCTGCCACATTGGACCCATTTGGTGGATGAAATATTTGCTCCCTGGGGAATAAATCTGTACACTGGGAAATTCAGCATCTCACTCCCCATTGCTGCTAATAAGAGCTCAATGCCTTATTCCTATGCGCTGATTGTCAATATTCTATATGTAAGTTTCTAAAGAGACTTGCTTGTTTTAAACAAAACCTATATTTGGAGAGAGTGATGTCCTTGCAGTTAGTTTTTTTCTCTCATTGATTTGAGTTTAGTTGATGTTTTTGGTTTTTTGCTGCTGTTATTAAGACCTGATTAGAAAAATTGTAGAGGAAGAAAAATTTATTTGGGGGCTCACAGTTTCAGAGGTCTAGGTCCAAAGACACCTGGCTCCATTTTTAAGGACTTGAGGTGAGGCAGAACATCATGGCAGAAGATTATGGTGGAAGGAAGCAGCTCATATGACGATTAGGAAGCAGAAAGAGACTCCACTTGCAAGATACAGAATATATACTCCAAAGGTGTACCCCCAATGACCTACATCCTCTGGCCAAACCCTCTCTGCTTTTAGTTACTATTCAGTTAATCCCTATCCACCTTCGGTTACAACTTCATTTAACAATCTGTGAATTAATCATGGATTAACTCATTGATTGGGTTAAGCCTCTCATAATCCAATCATTTTCCCTGTACACCTTCCTGCATTGTCTCACATGTGAGCTTTTGGGGGACACTTCACATCAAACCATAACAGTTGAGCACTGATATATCACTCGACACAAACAAGGCAGTCATCAGCACTATCCCCATGTATATTGCTTATTACTGTGAACAGGTTTCAAATACTACAATGGGACACAGGTTTAGAACACCAAATTCAGTGTGCACTTCTTAAGACAAATCTACAATAAATAGAAACGTCCATTTCTGTGTAACTGGCAAACGAGTGCTCACTCTACTCAACATTTTCAGTTCACTTTTCAGCTTCAACTTCTTTGAAAATATTTTGGAAGAGTAAAGAGAAGAAGCTAATTTAGTAACCTTGGTGATAATTCATATTCATTAAGAGAAAGAGAGATCATGAGCTGGGGGAGGAACCCACATATTAAGCCCCACATGTTTGCCTCTGAGTTAAGAAAAGCTATGGTGGGTTGTGTCTTCTGAGTAAAGCAATTGGAAGAAGAAGGAAGTACAAAACAATGAGAACCCAGAAAAGATTATGCAGGAACCAAGTGCCCAAGGCTGAGGCTGTAATTGAAGTGTGAACTTTGAAAAGTTTCAGGGAAAATGAAACCACCACTTCAGTTTCCTAGGCTAGGCCCACATCAAGAGTCTGTTATGTCCCCCATTCCTAGCTGACTCCTCTTCAACTCATCAGGGATGCTGCCATGAGATTCAACTACTTTAAAGTGTCTGTGTGTGTATGTGTGTGTGTGTGTGTGTGTGTGTATTTGCATTTTTCCCAAGTCACTCATACCTTGACAACCTTTAGTGTCAGTTGATGTTTGAAGGATAACAGGGAATTTCTCAACTAGACGTCAAAACCTTGGACAGATGAGCCATCCCCAACACCACCTTCCATTCCTGTTTGTCCCCTCTCTGCTCTTCCGCACCCTTTCCTCTTTCATTGAGCAGATAATTACTTTGCAAGGAAAAGATACCTGAATAGTCAGTGTGTCTTCAGTAGTTGGCACCATCTAGATTTTACCTAATTGGACCCCTATAATTGCTCCAGTTACACCTTAAGGAATCTCCTTAGCACTTAAATATTGTACAAATAAAAATTGTATGTAATTTAGAACTTCATCATTCATGTTTTTTATCTTATTCTTAACATAGAGATGAGATCCATGCCATCTCAACCATTGCTAATAGTTCTGCATCCTCAATAAAATCTAGGACCAAACAGAGAAGAGAATAAATTGATTGGATGGCTTAATTATTGATGTAACTACTGAAAACAAGCTAAAAGATTGAGTCAAAATATTCATGAAGTAAAGGGACCAATATAACTCACAGTAGTGTTTGACCTTACACTAATGGTCAAATTTTAATTTTCTTTTAAAATTCAAAAAATCATCAGAAACAGCATAAAGATGACAGTAATATATATTACTGTCAATTGACAGTAATATATATAAATATATATATATAAATTAATATATATAATTATATATATAAAAAATTGACAGTAATATATATATTACTGTCTATATATATATATATATATATATATAAAATATATATGTATACACACACACACACATATATATTTAAATCAACAAAAATTTTAATCATTGGCAAGAAAGTATGGTACTCAAATAGAACCCTGTCTTTTAGACTGATTGGGAACAAAGGATACATTTAAAGCTAAAGATCAGTAAGTATTAGTAAGTATATGATAAAAAACAATAATTGCTATTATGATTGGCATAAGATTCGAATAATATAATGAATGGCTTTTTATGTCTACATTAAGAAATTTCTACAAAATCAAATGATTGAATCTTCTATGAGTGAGCCAGCTAAACTGTTCAAAGAGACTGAGAATGTGGCACGTTCAAAAAAGAGAGTACATTTAGAACATTTGTTGCAAAGAAACACAGGGACATAACAGTTTTAAAATGTGTGAATTAACACAAAACTTGAGTCATCATAAAGCCAAGCACAAGTGTCATCAAAAAAGTGGATTTTTCCAGAGGCCAAGAGGTAAAGGTGGAAGTGGGACACATCTCACAGAGCTACATGGGAAAGCTCCAGGGTCATTCAGGAGGCACAGATGAAGGGAAAGAATCTTTACAATGGGTTACAAGAAAAGGAATGGGCAAGGCAGGTCAGCAGGCATAGTTTTGGATTATAGGAATAATGCTAGCAGGAGCCAGGAGTTGCCCCCTGTTGTCAGGTACCTGGCCCTGAGGTGATTAGGGCACATAGACTGTGGCCTGGAGCGTGACAAACAGATAGAGAAGGTGGTTGGTTAGTCTGTAGCTTAAAGCATGCCTGGGAAATAGGACTCCTCCCAGGGAGGAGAGATGCAGATGAGGAGGGAAAAAGCCAAGACCGTGACAGTAGGACATGTAATTGGATCCTCCAATTACATGTTCAGCATAGGAAAGTAACCAGAATATAGAGCATCAAGTTTACAGAACTAGAAACATGGTTTACCCAATGGCATAAATTTAACACCCACCAAGGATTCCAGAAAAAGTTACAAGGAAAGACAAGTTCATTACTATTTCACCATTAATAGGTCTGAGTATCAGGTCACTATTAAAATGGCAGAAAGCTACCTGTTTTGAAACATGGAATGCAGCCTTTAGCCTGTGCACTAGCCTGTTCTAACTTCGTGCCCAGATAAAGAAGCTGATTTACAAACAAGCCCAAGAAAGCCAACAAATGACCAGAATAGACGCTGATTGTAAGTGAAATAAACGGTAACTACAACATTGAGCCCATAACCTGGGTAGTAAAATAAAATGAAGTGGAAGAAGCCATGCTGTAATAACAATTTAATATTCACCAGATTGTAAAGTGAACCTAGGAGGAACCATTGCCCATGCAAGAAGAAAATTATCACCCCATATAATCTGCAGTGAGACAGATTCATGGCCACCTGGAGAGCTCCAAAATCTGAATGGTAGTTTTCTCTTTAAATGATGGCTAGGCACTGTTGGTACTTAATTCATGTACCTACATCCTCCAGAGCAGAATGATCAATGCTGGTGATGAAGACACATGACGAGAGCTGTCGGGATTCCAGGAGATGGGGCTGGTCTGGTGTTCACCAGTGGATCACTGAATGATTGCATACTAGAAAGCCTTGGCCTAAAATTCAGAAGGCCCGGGAGCTAGAGACCTCTTCCTATAAGTAGTCATTTGATGCTAAACAAATAATTGAATGCTTTTTCCACCTGTGAAAATAGTGAGGTTGAGTAGGATTGAAAGACCTTTAAACTTTCTTCTAATGCAAACTATTATCTTTTCTCCTTGATTCATGGGTCTTGGGACACCTCATTGTACCTTAGCACTTATCTAAACTATCCATAAGCAACGTTTCAGTGATGCTGTTAAGTTTAATTTGTTCATAAGTTCAATTCATTACCAGTAAGAAAAACTCTTATGGGGCCCTCAGAAATACACCTGGCATTCAAAGTGTGGGGCAGTGTCATTTCTCAGGGTTCCCATTATTCCCATTGCCATTATCTTCAAAGCTTGCACATCCAGGATGTTCTCTTTGCTTGTTCCATGATCACTTCAAGTTTACCTCTTCCTCTCCTACCTTCCCCCAGCTTCCAGCCTCCAGGTTGAAAGGGCTCCATTATATATATATATATTACTTTTTATTATTAGTTGTTCAAAACATTACATAGTTCTTGACATATCATATTTCATACATTTGATTCAAGTGGGTTATGAACTCCCATTTTTACCCTGTATACAGATTGCAGAATCACATCGGCTACACATCCACTTTTTTATATACTGCCATACTAGTGTCTGATGTATTCTGCTGCCTTTCCTATCCTCTACTGTCCCCCCACCCCTCCCCTCCCCTCCCATCTTCTCTCTCTATCCCATCTACTGTAATTCATTTCTCCCCCTTGTTTTTGTTTATTTTTTCCTTTCCCCTCACTTCCTCTTATATGTAATTTTGTATAACAATGAGGGTCTCCTTCCATTTCCATGCAATTTCCCTTCTCTCTCCCTTTCCCTCCCACCTCTCATCCCTGTTTAATGTTAATCTTCTTCTCATGCTCTTCCTCCCTGTTCCATTCTTAGTTGTTCTCCTTATATCAAAGAAGACATTTGGCATTTGTTTTTTAGGGATTGGCTAGCTTCACTTAGCGTAATCTGCTCTAATGCCATCTATTTCCCTGCAAATTCCATGATTTTGTCATTTTTTAGTTCAGAGTAATACTCCATTGTGTATAAATGCCACATTTTTTTATCCATTCATCTATTGAAGGGCATCTAGGTTGGTTCCACAGTCTAGCTATTGTGAATTGTGCTGCTATGAACATCGATGTAGCAGTATCCCTAGAGTTCACTCTTTTAAGGTCTTTAGGGAATAATCCAAAAAGGGGAATAGCTGGGTCAAATGGTGGCTCCATTCCCAGCTTTCCCAGGAATCTCCATACTGCTTTCCAAATTGGCCGCACCAATTTGCAGTCCCACCAGCAATATACAAGAGTACCCCTTTCCCCACATTCTCGCCAGCACTTATTGTTTGACTTCATAATGGCTGCCAATCTTACTGGAGTGAGATGGTATCTTAGGGTGGTTTTGATTTGCATTTCTCTGACTACTAGAGATGGTGAGCATTTTTTCATGTACTTGTTTATTGATTGTATGTCCTCCTCAGAGAAGTGTCTGTTCAGATTCTTGGCCCATTTGTTGATTGGGTTATTTGTTATCTTATTGTTTAATTTTTTGAGTTCTTTGTATACTCTGGATATTAGGGCTCTACCTGAAGTGTGAGGAGTAAAAATTTGTTCCCAGGATGTAGGCTCCCTATTTACTTCTCTTATTGTTTCTCTTGCTGAGAAAAAACTTTTTAGTTTAAGGAAGTCCCATTTGTTGATTCTTGTTATTAACTCTTGTGCTATGGGTGTCCTATTAAGAAATTTGGAGCCTGACCCAACAATATGCAGATCGGAGCCAACTTTTTCTTCTATCAGGCACAGAGTCTCTGATTTGATATCAAGCTCCTTGATCCATTTTGAGTTAACTTTTGTGCATGGCAAGAGAAAGGGATTCAGTTTCATTTTGTTGCATATGGATTTCCAGTTTTCCCAGCACCATTTGTTGAAGATGCTATCCTTCCTCCATTGCATGCTTTTAGCCCCTTTATCAAATATAAGAAAGTTTTAGTTTTGTGGATTGGTCTCTGTGTCCTCTATTCTGTACCATTGGTCCACCTGCCTGTTTTGGTACCAGTACCATGCTGTTTTTGTTACTATTGCTCTGTAATATAGTTTGAAATCTGGTATCACTATACTGCCTGATTCACACTTCCTGCTTAGAATTGCTTTTGCTATTCTGGGTCTTTTATTTTTCCATATGAATTTCATGATTCTTTTCTCTATTTCTACAAGAAATTCCGTTGGGATTTTGATTGGCATTGCATTAAACCTATAGAGAACTTTGGGTAATATCGCCATTTTGATGATGTTAGTTCTGCCTATCCATGAACAGGGTACATTTTTCCATCTTCTAAGATCTTCTTCTATTTCTCTCTTTAGGGTTCTGTAGTTTTCATTGTATAAATCTTTCACCTCTTTTGTTAGGTTGATTCCCAAGTATTTTTTTTTTTTTTGAGCATATTGTGAATGGGGTGGTTGTCCTCATTTCCATTTCAGAAGATTTGTCACTGATATACAGGAATGCCTTTGATTTATGCGTGTTGATTTTATATCCTGCCACTTTGCTGAATTTATTTATTAGTTCTAGTAGTTTTTTTGTAGACCCTTTTGGGTCTTCTAGGTATAGAATCATATCATCCGCAAATAGTGATAAGAATTTAAGTTCTTCTTTTCCTATTTTTATGCCTTTAATTTCTTTTGTCTGTCTAATTGCTCTGGCCAATGTTTCGAGAACTATGTTGAACAGAAGTGGTGAGAGAGGGCATTCCTGTCTCATTTCGGATTTTAGAGGGAATGCCTTCAATTTTTCTCCATTCATAATGATGCTAGCCTGAGGCTTAACATAGATAGCTTTTACAATATTGAGGTATGTTCCTGTTATCCCTAGTTTTTCTAGTGTTTTGAACATAAAGGGATGCTGTACTTTGTCAAGTGCTTTTTCTGCATCTATCGAGATGATCATGTGGTTTTTATCTTTAAGTCTATTGATGTGGTGAATAACATTTATTGATTTCCATATATTGAACCAGCCTTGCATCCCAGGGATGAATCCTACTTGATCATGATGCACGATCTTTTTGATGTGTTTCTGTATCTAATTTGCCATAATTTTATTGAGGATTTTTGCATCTATGTTCATTAGAGATATTGGTCTGCAGTTTTCTTTCTTTGAAGTGTCTTTGTCTGGTTTAGGAATCAGGGTGATGCAGATCACATATTTGTGCATTGCTGAAGACTTTGGTTTTTCAGAATTCCATCCTACTAACGATTCCCATGCCAAACAGGCTGGGGAGAAGAAAGAAAGAAAAGAAGGAAGGAGAGATTCTGGGGAGAAAGGTCCACCTGCTAATTCAGGCAACTTTGTTGAGAAGCTATGTTGCTGTTCGAACATGAGACAGTGACAACATTTGTGTCAGACCTTCAGCCAGCTAAGTAGCTGGATTCACTGTGTTTAAATGTAATCTGTGTCTTGGTGTAGCAGGTAAAACCCTACAGGTTTTAGTTTTTTCATGAAGAATCCTCATGGTTCATGCTCTCACTGCTAGGTTCTAGAAAAATCTATTAATCCTTGCTCTTGATGTATGTAAGAATATTCTTTCCTTCCTTGTTTCTTTCTTAGCATTCTTCATTTTAGGGTGGTTCTTATTTGAAGATAGCAAATAAAACATCAAATTCATTCTTCTTAAGTGTTAAAATTTCCTTCATATTTCAAGTGTTCATTACAATATTGTACTTGGCAAATATCACTACATTCTCTGCAGTTAGAAGTATCTCATCTTAAACTTTGGTTTCCCACAGATAGGGCCGTTTCTCTGCACACCCACCCCACTGCTTTCATCTCTACCTGCATTTGGAATAAGAAAAAAGAAAAAAAACTTTCCTGATCTGCATGCTTTGAGTCTTCCCCTTTGATGCCCTCACTTGAATGAGCCTTGCCCTTCTTCCAAAGACAGTTCAGTCATTTTGAATGACTGAAGGTGGTTGGTTAGTCTGTAGCTTAAAGCATGCCTGGGAAATAGGATTCAAGTGAAGTGGGTCAAAAATATCTTAACTCTGTCTATACTGAATACACGCACATATTTTAGTTGCCATTATTCACTCTAAACAGTTCAGTTAACAGTTACTTAATAGTATTTACATGGTATCAGGTATTATAAGTGTGTGCAGGTTGCATATAAATATTAGGCCATTTTATATAAAGGACTTGAGCATCCATGGATTTTGATGTCTACAGGAGTTCTGAAATAAAATGACAAGAAGCAAATGAATTTTGCTATTTACCTCCAGTGCACCCTCCATGATCCCTACTGGCTCATGCATCAGGGATCCTGAGTCCACTCCCAAATCATGAGAAGACAGCGGGCCCTATTCCATGCTCCTATGCATTTGAAAATCACATATTGTCTATTTCTCCTACCATGAATATCTGTAAAATCTATAATAGCTATGATCCAGCATACCAGACCCTGGGTTGTCCCAAATAAAATTTTATCACATTTATATAACTTTTACCCAAGGAAGTT
Source organism: Callospermophilus lateralis (assembly GCF_048772815.1). Classification (NCBI taxonomy): domain Eukaryota; kingdom Metazoa; phylum Chordata; class Mammalia; order Rodentia; family Sciuridae; genus Callospermophilus; species Callospermophilus lateralis. The sequence goes on along the minus strand of NC_135317.1, from coordinate 20,912,052 downwards.
TCCACATTCCCACTGTGTGGACCTCTGTGCTTGCAATGTACTAATCCTTTTCATCCTGACTCTGTGGCTCCCCACCTGATTCCATCTCCACAGGCTGGATGACAGCTGGGTGAGGAAGAGTGCAGACGGAGTTCTAGTTCCCTCTTGCTTACGGACAAGCCATTTTACCTCGGGCTGGCATCGTGCCCATCTGTTCCAAGATTTCTGAGCAGTGTTCCCTGAAAAAAATACGAAGCCTATCCTGGGGACAAGGGGAACCAGCAGGGAGGCTGCAACCAACCTCCACCCTCACACCAAGCAAAGTGGCCCACTTATCACCACAGCACCCATGGCAGACACACTTAGAAATAGGCTTCTACAGGGCTGGGGCTGGGGCTCAGCAGTAGCGCACTTGCCTGGCATGTGTGAAGCACTGGGTAATTCTGAGCACCACATATAAATAAATAAAATAAAGATACATCCACAACTTAAAAAAGCAATAATTTAAAAAAAAAAAGAAATAGGCTTCTGTAAAAATTTCAGAAGTTTAAAAATGACTCTTGTGGGTAGTCCCTCACATTCCTCCCAGATCTCTTCTGTGAATATTACAACTATGACAGCAATTATGGAGGCAAAGTGAATACAGATTTAAAAGTCCTCTGATGTATTAAAAGATCCTTCACTTCAGTAGTCCTTAGAAATCACCATGTGGTACCTACCATCGCACACTCATTAGCACAGCTACCATACAAACAAAAGACGGGTAAAAAGTGTTGATGAGGAGGAAGATGGCGGTGAATAGAGTGCATCACCCCCATGTACCGCGTCACTGCGCAGGTGAATAACGAGTTAGAACAGCCAACAGCTATCTTGTTAGGAATTTCCAGCAAAATTGGGGTGAACCGAAACCTAGAGGAAGGATTTCCATCGCCCGAGGATTGGTTACTGGGGCTCAACCGAGAGTGAACCGTGCGCCCGGAGATTCAGGCTGTTTGTTCAGCGGCCCGCCCTGCTGCTAGAGACTGCGGTGCTCAGGGAAACAGCGTGCTAGCAACGCAGAGGAACGGTGCTGCTGATTCTGTGGGCTCCTGCCGGCTGTGCCCTCACTGTGCTCCGGGCTGAGTTCTGGGTTTGAGACGGGGGAAGGAAGCGGTCCAGTTCTGTCCTCCACACCGGACAGCCCAACTAGGAAGCCAGTGGCCACCATCTTGGAGAGCTGATGTCACCATTGCTAGTTTTCCACAGATTACAGCTCATTCAGCGATAAAACAGGTGTGTGTCATTTAGACCATCTCCCATACAGCAGGGAAATCACATAAAATCTCTCCCCGGCTTTCCGGGGGCGTGATTAACAGAGTGAGCGTGAATAGAGGCATGGGGAAAGGTAAAGGCACCTGACCTCCAACTCCCCCCTCCCACCAGCGGCGAAAACGAAACCTGTCTCGCCAGCTCTCAGAGGAGGGGCTAGTGGAGGGAATCAAAATAATAAGGTGCCGGTTCCCAAAAGCCGCGCTCCATGTCCAGGAAACTGCAGGCCCAGAGTGTAGCTTGAACTGCTGAGAGGTATCACACTGGGAAAGGCCTGGCTGGCAGGAGAAGCGAGGGGACTAGAGACCAGGAATAAACCTAAGCTAACAGGTTTGGAGAGACACCAGGGTGGGGAGGAGGAAGCGGCCTCCCACAGATTGTTTCCTACAGCCGGAGGGCAAAATCTTGGCCCAGAAGGCACAGCACCACCTACTGGAAGCGAAGAAAATAGAAGCTTAACAGTGCCCCCCCTTTTTTTTCTCTTTCCTTTATTTTTTAATTTTTAAATTTTTAAAATTTTTAAATTTAAATTTTTTTTATTTTTTAAAATTATATTATTTTTAATTATAATTTTTATTTTACTGCATTTTATTATTATTTTTTATTCATCATTTCTTTTTCTTTTCTATTCTTTTCCTTTTCTTTCCTCTCTCCCTCTCTCTTTCTTGGTTTGCTTCCTTACCTTTTCCCCATCTTTCCTCTTAAGCATGACCACCCAGATTACATACAACTTACTAAATGCAAATAGATGAATACTACGAATCGGTCTATAGTCCACCTAAGCCCTTAACTACCCCCAAGTACTCCTGTCTATTCTCTTGTTAGTATCTGCCTGCATTTGAGCAACCCCCCAAAGAAGCTAATATACACTAACCTCCATATCATCAAATCGCACGGCCTCAACATAAAATCCTAAGTTCAAACATCAATTCTATATATGCCATCAAAATCTGTAGGCCTTTAATGAAACTAATGAATTTACCTTAAATCACAATTAAATCCAACATCTCTAAACATTGTCTCCCAACACAACGGAGAGATATTGGAACTATAAAAACCAAAACAAATTTAAAGAAGAAAACAGAAACACAGCAGTCAAACAGAGTTGGAAAGTAACATGAGCACCATGAAAAAACAAGGGAAAAAAGGATTACAAACAATGCAGGACAACTTAAATTCACAGGAGAACCTGGAGGCATCAGAAAAATGGACAGAGAAAGAATTCAAGGCATACCTAACTCAGATGGAACGGAATCTTAGAGAAGACTTCAGACAGCAATTCCAAACAATGAAAGTATACGTTGAAAACGAATTATATAAGCAAATTCAAATGACAAAGAATGAGCTCTACCAGGAGATAGAGATTTAAAAGAAAATCAAACAGTAATCCTAGAAATGCAGGAAACCATAAACAAAATTAAAAACTCAAACAAGAATATTACAAATAGACTAGATCAAATAGAAGTCAGAACATCAGATAATGAAGACAAAGTTTATCAGAATATAGTATATATTATATATAATAATTATATATAATATATTATATATAATATATATGATATATTCTTGAAAAGAATATAGTCAACACAGAAAGGATCCTAAGAAATCACGAGCAATCCATCCAAGAGATATGGGATGTCATAAAAAAACCAAACTTGAGAGTCATTGGGATAGAAGAAGGTGTAGAGGTTCAAACCAAAGGAATGAACAATCTATTGAATGAAATAAATTTAGAAAACTTCCCAGATATGAGGGATGGAAAGGATTGCCAAATCCTGGAAGCCTACAAGACCCCAAACATACAAAACCATAATAGACCAACTCCAAGACACATAATTATGAAGATATCCAACATACAGAAGAAGGAGAGAATATTAAAAGCTATGAGAGAAAGGAGGCAGATTATATTCAGGGGTAAACCAATTAGGTTAACGGCTGATTTTTCATCACAGATATTGAAAGCGAGAAGATCCTGGAACAATGTATTTAAAACGCTGAAAAATAATGGATTCCAACCAGGAATACTGTATCCAGCAACATTAAGCTTCAGATTTGACAATGAAATTAAAATATTTCACGATAAACAAAAGTTAAAAGAATTCACAGCCAGAAAACCAGCACTGCAAGGCATTTTGAGCAAAACACTACAAGAAGAGGAATGAAAAACAGCACCCAAAACTAACAGTGGGAAGTAACTCAGTAAAGGTAAGAAAAAAAATAACCAAAAAGGAAAATCTAGCCAAATTAAAATAAATAAATAAATAAGCATGACTGGAAGTACAAACCATATATCAATAGTAAACGTGAATGGCTTAAATTCACCAATCAAGAGACATAGGCCAGTAACCTGGATTAAAAAAACAAATCCAACAATATGCTGCCTTCAGGAGACTCATATGATAGGAAAAGACATACACAGACTGAAGGTGAAAGGTTGGGAAAAATCATACCACTCACATGGTCCACGGAAGCAAGCAGGACTGGCCATACTCATATCGAATAAAATCAACTTCAAACCTAAGTTAATCAAAAGGGATAAAGAAGGACACTATATACTGTTAAAAGGAACCATCCACCAACAAGACATAACAATTATCAATATGTATGTACCAAACAATGGTGCTGCAATGTTCATAAAACAAACTCTCCTCAAGTTCAAGAGTCAAATAGACCACAACACAATAATTATGGGTGACTTCAACACACCGCTCTCTCCATTGGACAGATCCTCTAGACAAAAGCTGAATAAAGAAACTATAGAACTCAATAATACAATCAACAACCTAGACTTAACTGACATATATAGAATATATCAACCATCATCAAGTGGATACACGTTCTTCTCAGCAGCACATGGATCCTTCTCAAAGATAGACCATATATTATGCCGTAGGGCAACTCTTAGTAAATATAAAGGTGTGGAGATAATACCATGCATCTTATCTGATCATAACGGAATGAAACTGGAAATCAATGATAAAAGAAAGAAGGAAAAATCCTGCATCACCTGGAAAATGAGCAATATGTTAGTAAATGAGCAATGGGTTACAGAAGACATAAAGGAGGAAATCAAAAAATTCTTAGAGATAAATGAAAATACAGACACAACATATCAGAATCTATGGGACACAATGAAAGCAGTTTTAAGAGGGAAATTCATTGCCTGGAGTTCATTCCTCAAAAAAAGAAAAAAACAACAAATAAATGAACTCACACTTCATCTCAAAACCCTAGAAGAGAAAGAGCAAAACAATAGCAAAGGTAATAGAAGACAAGAAATAATTAAAATCAGAGCAAAAATCAATAAAATCAAAACAAAAAAAATTGATAAAACTAAAAGTAGGTTCTTTGAAAAAATAAATAAGATTGACAGACCCTTAGCCATGCTAACGAAGAGAAGAAGAGAACCCAAATTACTAATATATGGGATGAAAAAGGCAATATCACAATGGACACTACAGAAATACAGAAGATAATTAGGAATTATTTTGAAAACCTATATTCCAATAAAATAGAAGATAGTGAAGATATCAATAAATTTCTTAACTCATATGATTTGCCCAGATTGAGTCAGGAAGATACATACAATTTAAACAGACCAATAACAAAGGAGGAAATAGAAGAAGCCATCAAAAGACTACCAACCAAGAACAGCCCTGGACCGGATGGATATACAGCGGAGTTTTACAAAACCTTCAAAGAAGAATTAATATCAATACTTTTCAAGTTATTTCAAGAAATAGAAAAAGAAGGAGCTCTTCCAAATTCATTCTATGAGGCCAACATCACCCTGATTCCGAAACCAAAGACATTTCAAAGAAAGAAAACTACAGACCAATATCTCTAATGAACTTAGATACAAAAATCCTCAATAAAATCCTGGCAAATTGAATACAAAAGCATATCAAAAAAATTGTGCACCATGATCAAGTAGGATTCATCCATGGGATGCAAGGCTGGTTCAATATAGGAAATCAATAAATGTTATCCACCATATCAATAGACTTAAAGATTAGAATGACATGATCATCTCGATAGATGCAGAAAAAGCATTCAACAAAGTACAGCATCCCTTTATGATCAAAACGCTAGAAAAACTAGGGATAACAGGAACTTACCTCAACATTGTAAAAGCAATGTATGCTAAGCCTCAGGCTAGCATCATCCTGAATGGAGAAAAACTGAAGGCATTCCCTCTAAAAACTGGAACAAGAAAGGGATGCCCTCTCTCACCACTTCTATTCAATTTAGTTCTCAAAATACTAGCCAGAGCAATTAGACAGACAAAAGAAATCAAAGGCATAAAAATAGGAAAAGAAGAACTTAAATTATCACTATTTGCGGATGATATGATACTATATCTATCAGACCCAAAAGGGTCTACAAAGAAACTACTAGAGCTAATAAATGAATTCAGCAAAGTGGCAGGATATAAAATCAACACGCATAAATCAAAGGCATTCCTGTATATCAGTGACAAATCTTCTGAAATGGAAATGAGGTTACCACCCCATTCACAATATCCTCAAAAAAAATAAAATACTTGGGAATCAACCTAACAAAAGAGGTGAAAGATTTATATAATGAAAATGCAGAACCCTAAAGAGAGAAATAGAAGAAGATCTTAGAAGATGGAAAAATATACCCTGTTCATGGATAGGCAGAACTAACATCATCAAAATGTCAATATTACCCAAAGTTCTCTATAGGTTTAATGCAATGCCAATCAAAATCCCAATGGCATTTCTTGTAGAAACAGATAAAGCAATCATGAAATTCATATGAAAAAACAAAAGACCCAGAATAGCAAAAACAATTCTAAGCAGGAAGTGTGAATCAGGTGGTATAGCGATACCAGATTTCAAACTGTACTACAGAGCAATAGTAACAAAAACAGCGTGGTACTGGTACCAAAACAGGCGGGTGGACCAATGGTACAGAACAGAGGACACAGAGACCAATCCACAAAACTACACTTTCTTATATTTGATAAAGGGGCTAAAAGCATGCAATGGAGGAAGGATAGCATCTTCAACAAATAGTGCTGGGAAAACTGGAAATCCATATGCAACAAAATGAAACTGAATCCCTTTCTCTTGCCATGCACAAAAGTTAACTCAAAATGGATCAAAGAGCTTGATATCAAATCAGAGACTCTGTACCTGATAGAAGAAAAAGTAGGCTCCGATCTACATATTGTGGGGTCGGGCTCCAAATTCCTTAATAGGACACCCATAGCACAAGAGTTAATAACAAGAATCAACAAATGGGACTTACTCAAAAGAAAAAGTTTTTTCTCAGCAAGAGAAACAATAAGAGAGGTAAATAGGGAGCCTACATCCTGGGAACAAATTTTTACTCCTCACACTTCAGATAGAGCCCTAATATCCAGAGTATACAAAGAACTCAAAAAATTAAACAATAAGATAACAAATAACCCAATCAACAAATGGGCCAAAGACCTGAACAGACACTTCTCTGAGGAGGACATACAATCAATCAACAAGTACATGAAAAAATGCTCCCCATCTCTAGCAGTCAGAGAAATGCAAATCAAAACCACCCTAAGATACCATCTCACTCCAGTAAGATTGGCAGCCATTATGAAGTCAAACAACAACAAGTGCTGGTGAGGATGTGGGGAAAGGGGTACTCTTGTACATTGCTGGTAGGACTGCAAATTGGTGCGGCCAATTTGGAAAGCAGTATGGAGATTCCTGGGAAAGCTGGGAATGGAGCCACCATTTGACCCAGCTATTGCCCTTCTCGGACTATTCCCTGAAGACCTTAAAAGAGCATACTACAGGGATACAGCCACATCGATGTTCATAGCAGCACAATTCACAATAGCTAGACTGTGGAACCAACCAAGATGCCCTTCAATAGATGAATGGATAAAAAAATGTGGCATTTATACACAATGGAGTATTACTCTGCAATAAAAAATGACAAAATCAGGGAATTAGCAGGGAAATGGATGGCATTAGAGCAGATTATGCTAAGTGAAGCTAGCCAATCCCTAAAAAACAAATGCCAAATGTCTTCTTTGATATAATGAGAGCAACTAAGAACAGAACAGGGAGGAAGAGCAAGAGGAAAAGATTAACATTAAACAGAGACATGAGGTGGGAGGGAAAGGGAGAGAGAAGGGAAATTGCATGGAAATGGAAGGAGACCCTCATTGTTATACAAAATTATATATAAGAGGTTGTGAGGGGAAAGGGAAAAAAAACAAGGGAGAGAATTAAATTAAAGCAGATGGGATAGTATTAGAGTCTGTAAACAAGTCTGGATGGTGCCTGGCATTTTGCCAGGAGCAGTGGTTTGTGAGGTGGAGCCAGCGAGCCATTAAGTGTGGAGATTCCTTATTGGTTGACTGTTGCATCTAGTTTATGCTAATTAAGATAAGCTGTGTGGAATGTATAAATACCTCTGTTGTCTTACAATAAAAGGCTCTTACTCCTGCTGTATCAATCTACACAAGTTCCTCGTCACCCCCCAGTTATTTTGCCCAGCCAGCCGGACTGCGGCAGGATAGAGAGAGAAGATGGGAGGGGAGGGCAGGGGGGATAGTAGAGGATAGGAAAGGTAGCAGAATACAACAGTTACTAATATGGCATTATGTAAAAATGTGGATGTGTAACCGATGTGATTCTGCAATCTGTATTTGGGGTAAAAATGGGAGTTCCTAACCCACTTGAATCTAAAGTATGAAATATGATATGTCAAGAGCTTTGTAATGTTTTGAACAACCAATAAAAAAAAAAAAAGTGTTGATGAGGATACAGTGAAATGGAAACCCTTTGGGTTGTTGGTAGGAATGTATAGCCACAGTGTAAGGAAGGATCATGGTGGGTCCTCAAAAACTTAAAGAATTTTTTACGTGAAGTAGCAATTCAACTTCTAGAATTGAAAAAAAAAAATGAAAAAGAATTAGAAGCAGACTCTTATGCCCTCATGCTCTTGGCAGCATTATTTACCATAGTTCAGACACGGAAGCTTCCCCATGTCCATTAGTGGAGGAAGGAAAAACAAAACATTGTATATCCATACAACGGAATATCCTTCATCTCAAAAGGAAGGCAATTTTGGAGGCTGGGGTTGTGGCTCAGTGATAGAGCACTTGCCTAGCACATGAGAGCCACTGGGTTCAAGTCTCAACACCACACAGAAATAAAGATATTATGTCCATCTACAAAAAAAAAAAAAAAAAAAATATATATATATATATATATATATATATATATATATATATTTTTTTTTTTTTTTTTTTAAAAAGGCAATTGTGATACCTACTGAGACACAGGTCAGTTTTGAGGACATCTTGCTAAGTGAAATCTGCCATTCACAGCATGACAAATACTGCAAGATTCCACGTACCTGAGGTTTCGAGAGTAATCAGATTCACAGAGACACAGAATACAGTGTGGTTGCCAGGGGGCTGGAGGGGGCAGGATGAGGAATTGTTACAGAAATGGGGCAAAGTTTCAGTTCAGAAGATGAGAAAACTCTGGAGATGGATGGTGGTGTCGGCAGCACAACAGTATGAATTCAGCTTAACGCTACTGAATTGTATACTTAAAAATGGTAAAAATGGTATGTTTTATGTTATGTCTATTTTCCCACTATAAAAAGCACTCTGAATCTCATTTTCTGGGAAGGATAACCTGACAGAGAGCAATGAGAAGATGCATCCTGGGAGAACAGCTGGGATTCTCTAACTGGTGGTATTTATTGACTGGATTTGTGCATGTCTCCTCTTTTTGGCAGCAGAGACCCAGCATGGTGATGGCTGGGCTGTGGGGAGTAGAAATAGAACCTCCACTTTTAGCAATCTTTTCATAAGTTGGGAACACTGACACTTTTATGCAAAAAGCAACATTTTCTTTTGTGCCCTTTTAAAAGGAATCACTTTATAAAGAAGAATACCTCTTAATCCCCAAAATAAAAAAAAAAGAAAAAAGAAAAATAACGTCTTGATTTTATCTAATCCAACCAAGGAATTCAATAGAAATGAGGTACACATTCAAATGGGAGGTTCTGGGTTTTACCATGGGTTTTTGAATATGTGGACATCAAATATTTATTTTCCAAAATATCTTTTAACCACAAAGCTGCCCAAGGAGAACCCTCGGTAAGTTTGGTGTCACCCCATGTACCCTACATGTGCACAGCTTTACCAAGTTTAGTTTACTGGGATGCTACACCATCCCAACAGGATTGGTGATTCAGCACCTCTACTTGAAGGTCAACCTCATTTTGCTTTTTAGGTACAATGTCACCTCTGCAAAAAATGGCATGGGATTCTTTGACGTTCTAGAATTATTACTACCTGTTCATTGTAGAAACTACTCATATGCCTGATGTTTTGCCTGTCTACTCAGTAAACCTCATAATGTAACTTCCTGTGTTCACATATCAGTTCTAAGAGACCAGGTTGCTCAATGCTCAGCTGCATATCACCAGGCCATGGTTGGTAGAAGGATATCAACATATCAGAACAGCTTTATGGCCCTAAGTACTTTTGCTTTGCTGGGGCAGGGGGAGGTCGGGCTCTTCCGTATTAAACAGAGTACTTTGTGACTGAGTTACCATAAAAAAATGAATATAATCCAAGTTGAAGTATTCTTATATTTATTTTTAAATCTATTCTTAAAGAAATTAGAGTTGAAACAATTCCATAAACTCCTAAAAGCATTATGGCCCAAGGGAAAGTGTCCACTGTTCCTAAGGGAGGGGTCCCTCCTGAATATTTGTTAACAGAAGCAGCAGAAGAGAACAATGGCCTCCTCCCACCTGTGTCCTACTGCCAAAAGATTGGCTCCTCTGAAGCCCTAGGGAAAGTGCTCTGCGGATCTAGTCAGCCCAAACCTGGCAAAGGCAACATAGCCCATCCAGCCACTTCCATGTTTTTCACAAGCAAGAAACCTTAAGGCTGGAGGGGTTGGAATTCTCCAAGACCGGACGTAAGTTAGTCCACCAGGGACTAGAACCTCTACACAGGTTGGTATGGGCCATCCGCCCTTCCACGCCTGCTTTTGGAAACTATTTCCTCCCTCTCTCAAAACTCAAAAATCCAATTTCTCACCTTTTTAAAACTACACCTGTTGCATTGGAGTGTCTGTGAGCCTCTGAAGTTCATATTTTGGAACTAACCCCCAGGTTCTGTATTAGGAGGTGGGACCTTTGGAGAAGTGATCAAGCCCAAAGGGCTCTGCTCTCTTAAGTGGGATTGACTCCTTAGAAGAGAAGCTTCAGAGAGAAGCCTGGTGCTTTTGGCTTCTTTTTTCCCCCTTTTCTCCCTTCCACTGTGTGAGGACACAGCCTCTGTTCCCTGTGGAAAATGAAGCTATAGGGTACCCACTTGGGAGCAGAGAGTGGCCTCAGCAGACATGGAATCTGCTGGCATTCTGACCTTGAACTTCCCAGACTTTTGAACTTAAGCAATAAATTTCCATTATTTAAAAATTACCACGATCTGAGGCAGATTGTTATAGCAGCACAAATGGACTAAGGTAGTCCCCATTCCATAGACCCAAGGGCATCTGCAGCCATCCGTGCGCTCCAGGCTCTGCGATAAGTGGCAGAGTATAAAACAAACAGATGCAGACTCAGGGCTTAGGAACTCACAGCCCTCCATGCCTTCACTCCTGTCCCCTACTTAAATCCTCCCAGAATTTTCTGGAATGTTCATGAAGACTCTCCGATTTTTAAATCCTAACTGACCTTTCAAAACAGACTCCAATCCTATTGTCTTTAAAGAAGCCTTGTCTGAGGCAATCCTAGTCTTTTCTCCCAAGTCCCAGATTATTGTGATATTGTGTTCATTCTGTATTAAAGAAAAAAAAACAAAGAGTTCATCTTCTTTTTCAAGACAGGGCTGACTAATTAATTCATCAGTGTACCTAGAAATAGACCTTGTGTTCATTCATTTATCCATTCATTCATTTTTTTTCTTTTCTAATGAAATATTCATTAAGGGTTTACAATATTATATACGATCAAGAAATAGAGGAAAAAGCTTGTTATTTTTTCAACTTTCACATCTTACTGTTGATAGTTCTTAGAGCTGGAACTGAAGGAGGGACGAAGCCTGTCTTTTTTTCCTCTAGAGTCATTATTTCTCCCCTAAGATATAAATACCAATGGTATGTAAAAAGTGAGAGTGACTGGGGTTGGAGAGTTCCAGATGGTATAGTCGTTTCTCTAGGGTGCCGGTTTAATAATGAGTAGGAAATACAAGTTTATTCATGGGGGCTGGGAGGTCAGCCAATAAAAAGCAGCGGTGATATGTAGAGGCCCAGAAGCTGGCAAGTCTGAAGGAGTGGGTTCCTGTTGGAAAGTCCCACAGCGTGAATCTGCACAAATGGGGCGGGTTTCTGACTTTCAAGATAACAAGGTGGGGTCATCCCCTAAATTGAAGTATTAAATTTTGGAAATGTATGTAACGACACTCTTCTCTCCACTGGGGTTGGACCTATCTCTGGAGAAGTCATTGGCCTTATCTTTTCACTCTGAAGCCTCTTTGCAGAGTTCATTAATGAACGGGTTACTGGTGACCTGAAGCCTGGCTGTGGTCGAGGTCCACTGGATCAAAGGCGGTGTTCCCTCTGCTCCTCACATCTTCAGCACATTCCTAACTCCAGCACTGGGACTGGTTTGAAGGACCCAGGAGGACAGGAGGAGAACAACTTTCGGTCACTTAGTGGTCTTATCTTCATTCCCCCTTTTCTGAGCCAACATAACCCCCAGAATGAAGAAGTCCCTGTGAGCACACCTTCTGTCTAACATCTGCATGGCCAGCAATGGACACTTCACCCATTGGGTCTTACCTAGGAGCAAGGTGTGTTATGCTCACTGCACAGGTAAGGTGCAGGGTCATTATGTGATGCACTGTGTCAGTTCAAACCACTAGAAAGATGCAGCTCAATTCACAAGAGCAGGCAGCCCAGTTCCTTGAGCCATCAGTCCTGCCCACGCTATTATCTGCAGCTTTTCCAAGGCTCTTGTGCTTCTGTAACCAGTGTCCTTAGATATGCACTGAAGGTTCTGGAATAGATGGCCTCTCAAGTCCCTACAAACCCTGTCTTCCCACCTCTCTCTTATTTGTCATTCCAAAAATATAAGATAATGGGGGAGGAGGGTGTAGAATATAGTATAGTGTGTGCAGCATATGGATCCAGAATAGAAAAGAGTTATGGTCAGTAAAGGTTAGGAGCAAAGAAGATCTTGTTTTGAAGTCATAAATGGCATGTGTTTTAAGAAGTGATTTCTTATATCCTTCACACAAAGAACTCAAGTAAAAAATTCAGAGATTCAGCCCTCAAAAGAAATAGAGTTACAAGAGGTAAGGTTTAAAATACTTTACAGTATAGCGTAGGTTTTTTTTTTTTAAGCAATCATAGCATTTTCTTTCTGATTAAAAAAATGATAATTTATTCTAGTAATCCAGAATCCTCGTAGGCGGTGATATGAGATTCCATAATTGTTTGGATAATGTACTACGGTTGTTTTTATATTTTAAAATTTTAAATTTCCGTGAAACTAACTCTAAAAGATTTTCACAAAGTAATAACATGATTCTGTCACCATATCTATAAAGAATATATTCATTTTTTTTTCACTTAGATTAATTTTTGCTTAGGTTTTCTTTCCTGGCACTGTCTTGAAAAAGCAATCCTTTTCTACTTCTTCAGAAAAAAACTGTTATAGGCAGCACATAATTATATTCATTTATATTCTTTCTCTGAACCCTATTTCGAACTTTGTATTACTGAAACAGAAACCTACCTATGGAATGGAAAGAAAAGAGTAGGATACTACATTTATAGAATACATTTCTAATTTGAGAATCATTTTTCTACATTGTGAAATTTTAATGTGGGTTATTTCTATATTTCATGGGGTTCAACTATTAAAAGTACATTTCCTAACACCATATAAAGCTATGTTCCCCCAACTTCTCATATCAAGTGATTGCCTCTGAAATAGACATCAGTCGAGATGTTTTCAAACAGTCGTGTTTCAAAAGGAAAATTTAACTGTAACTATAACACATGAAAAGGTAAATCCAGACCTGTAAGTGAGTGGAGATGACGTTGAGTTATTAAAGAACCACTGCCGCATTTCGCTTCCGCTGCTTTTAATCTCACAGCTTCATTTTTCTGATGACACCATGGCTACCTACTAATTGCAGGGTTTCCACTTAATGAGGCTGAACATTTATAACACGCCTACATTTTATATAGCTCCAGGAATGTATTATGTCATAAAACGAACAGCCACTTACATTAGAATGGATTGTGTGTCTTTGTTACTGTGAACTCACTGGAGCATAAGTACATTCCCAAGAGAGAAAATAGATGCTTTTTTTTTTTTTTCCTATTTACTGGATTCACATTTGAATCTCCCAACTGAAAGATTTGAAGGGGATTAACTTAGAAGCCCATATTCATACCATTGAAGGAGGTGGTGAAAAAAAACAAACTGCCCAGGTAAAGAGGAGGGTTGCAGGCACATGTGAAGATTATAATTGCACATTTAGATGTAGTCTCAGAGAATTCTTAAGATTGATGGGTCTGCTCACATCAGGTACAAGGTTGGTCCCATATTTAATGAACTTTTTTCATGTCAAATATTCCAAAATCAATGAGATTAGCCAAATCTCTGCTGATTTGAAGCACCTGGGACCTCTCCTGTCCATATGCTTTCATTTAAGGGCCAATTCGCCCCCACGAGAGCTCAAATGAACATGCTAAAATATATTGCTGCAACAATAAATTTAACCAAATGCATGCATTTAAGCAATATGTGGACATTTCACATGGTATGTTTCAATCCTTTTATTAATGGTGTCGGTCGTTGACAAATTAGTGTAACTCTGGCATAGCAGGAAACACACGCATATGCCGCATTTACTGCATCCATGCTGGTGGGGGAAAGAGAACGCACAGGCTTTCCCTGGCTCTGATCAATACAAATGGCATAAAAGGACCATATTTAAATGACAATGCTGCTATATGCCCTATGAATATCTATTAGGCACTAAAAATGCCCAGATTTGATTCCTAATCTGCAAATAAATCTTCTCACTGGTTGGAGGGCGGCTGCTAGCCTAGCCGCTGGTAGCCCATGCTCTCCTGTGTCTTAGACACCCAGACGAGAGGAGGTGCTTTGCAATGTTGTTGCTGGCACTCTACCAGCGGTCCCCAGGCCCCCTGATTGGTCTAAAGAACTATAGCAACAATAGCTCCATTATGGCAATCGTGTGCTGATGGTCCCGACAGCCTTCCCTTCAAATGCAAGATCAAAATGAGCACAACTAATGGAGCCATCAAAGAAATCAAAGAAATCGGTTTAAAGTCCTGAGTTGAAAACACCCGCACATTGCACATTCCTCACCAGGGCTTTTCCCAGGGGAAAAATGGCCTGGAAAAGCGGATGGGACTCAGCCGAGAGGGTGGCAACCTGCTCTGTGCCAGGCTGCCCTCTCAGAACTTTCCTCTCACTGAGTTCATCCTGGTGAGCCGTGGGGATTCCAAAGGGGACAGAAGAGGCTGAGCAGTGTCCGGGTTTCTCACATCTCCTGGTGAGCTCAGTGACAGAAAACATCCCTGGGTATTGTGTTCCAGGAGGGCTTGAGGGAGACACACATTCAAAGTCTGGGGATGCTGAGATGGAGGGCATTGGGGTACAATGGAGCATACAATGGAAGCATGTGGGTCAAGATCAAAGGAAGTCCACATTGAAACAGGGAAACAATATGCAGTTGGTTTGGTCTTCAGAGCCAGATTCCCACTCCATGCAAATGGGTAGAATCAGCTGCTGAAGAAAGGAGTAGTAACCATGGCATTTGTAGGAACTTGAAAAATCTGGGCTGAGAAAACCAAGTCTGGAAAGAATTTGTGAAAGCTTAGTGGTACATTTATCTGGAAGTGTAAGCAGAATCCCTTGTGAGTCTAACCAAGAAGCTAAGAATGTGAACATTCAATTTTAACAAGACCCGATCAGGTCAGAATGGATTGAGAGATATTGATCACTTCCAGCAACTTAAAAATGACATTTAAGGACAGACACAATGATTTCACGACACAATCAAAACTTCTTAGGAAAGAAATGACCTGAGTGTCTTTACAAGGGATCAGATCAGTCACTATAGAATATCTTAGGCATACCCTGCATGACTACAAACCAATTCAAATAAATTAAATAAAATGAATTTACCAGAGGTTTCTACACATGCTACAATCATTAGTGCCACCCATTTTACTAGATGGTAGTTCCAGATAATTCCACTCTGGCATGGTGCCCTATTTGGTCACACTGAAGGATGCTTATATGTGTTGGGAGGGGTTGCTGCTGGTGATCCAATCCAGAGCCTCATACATCCTAAGCACCTGGTCTACCACTGAGCTCCACCCGCACCCTGAGGATGTTTTTAAAGGGGGAAGTGAGAAGAATTGATGTTGCACTTCTCAAGTTTTCCTTATTCTTCTTTCACTTCCTTTGCCAATCTCCAGATGGCTGGGAAGAGGGTGGGTGGAACTGCTTCCCGGATGCTGTGCTTTACCATCCCTCTTCTTCCTTGGGGGTAAAGTAGCCTGTGACTTCCAGGACTAAGGTTGGTACCATCAGCTAAGCCCTGATATTTACCCTACCCTGTGAGCATAACCAGTTTCACAGAACAGCCATATCATACCAGGACAAATCAAGACAAAAACAAGAACTCTGTAAAATATGTAAAATACAAAAGTGTACAAGCCACAAAATGAACCCAGCTTTCCATTGAGCTGGCCAGTAGGCTGACTGCTATTTCTTTACTAATGGCAGCTTGAGTCTTGCTGTCTGTCATCTGTCCTACTTCTAGATGAGATTTTTGAAGATACCTGATCACAGAACTCCACCTGCTTCTCAACCACATCTAGTATAGAATGGACCCTCATCTCCTTCAACTGACCCCAAAACCAGTTACCATAAGCCCAAATCCTACAAGTCCTCTCTAGACCTTCTGGCTGAGAAGCTCATGCTCCCCAAGGTTTATGTTCTTTCAACCTCATATATGACAAGTTCAACCTAGGGATGTCCTAGCCATCATTTACTGGAGACCACCGAGACCCATGCTCCCCAGAGTCACACTCCATCATGGTCGGGGATTCCACTCTCGTCTCTGGGTAGACAGCTTGTAAATCTCCATTTCTAGCACTAACTTCTCATTTGGATTAAGCTCAAATTTTTCAAATGCCTGCTAAATATTCTCAGATGCCATGTTGCTGAAAATTCAAATTCAGCTTGCCCCCAACTAAACTCACCATTTTTTTTTCCTCCGTAACATCTCTGCATCCCAGCAGCATCCGTCTCACATAATGCTACCGGTAAGCTCTAAATAGGAAAGAGAACCTATGGAAAAGTGAATAGTTGCCAGATAATATATCCAGAAAAATCTTAGCCAAGTGTGAAATTGTATTTGAGTAGTGTCAAAGGAAAATTATTCTGACACTTGTTAAACACAGTAAGGCAGGCTTTGTTTGAGGGTTATTGCAGTGGGGTTTTGCAGTGAGGAGAGAGATGTGCTCAACTCTGAATAAAACAAGAATAAGTGGGGATTTGCAGACAAGAAGCAGGAAGACAGTCAGCCAATGGAAAATTACTAAGAGGAAACATGAACAGTTGCAGGGCGGGGGCGGGGGGGAATCTTGCTAAACCAACTGAACGTGATTCTTACTAGAGGCGGACCAGACTAAAGGTGAGGGATGAGGAATCTAATCAGATATTGGGAGGGTGGGGGTGTAGCTAGACTGACCCAGCTGGATTCTTGCTAACACTGGGCTAAGCTGGCCAAAGACCAAACCCCTTGTTGGAGACTCATCTAGAAAGGGCTCAGAGGGCCATGACTCAAGTTCTGTCAAGAAAAGCATCTTTTGTCAGTATCTGTGGTTTTAGTCATGCTTAATCTCCTTAAGACTTCCAACAAAAATAACAAATAGGCAAGGTTAAAATTTCAAGAACACAACAGCAGAAGATGATGATGTTCTTTATGTGTGAAGATTTGAACTGGTGGGAAAATTTGCCCAAAGTTGCCATTTTCTCACAAGATGACTCTTTTCTGTTTATTGATTAATTATATTTTACACTGGCCCCTCTTCCCCTACTTTGCATTGTCCTTACACCAATGTAAATGGAAGACGATCACTGTTTACTAAATGTTAGTCAGAACCCTGGTGTGAACGTGTTCATCTCAGACAGCCCTAGTGATTGCTGCTGTGCTCAGGATACGAGGGTCTACACTCGCCTTGTCAGGGGGCTCTCCTCCTCTGTCTGCAGTGGAAACCAGGGTAAGCAGTGAGATGTGAGAACAGTATTGTGGTCTAAACCAACAGTTCTAAAATTAAATTTTCAGAAAACCACTTGACGAATGTCCTTTTCTTTCAATTCATTGTTTTCTTTTCAAAAGATATGATTTTCAGGTCCACTCTGACTCCCAAGATTATAATTCAGAAGATTCAAGGCATGAGAAGCAGAAATGACTGTGTGAAACAGAAACCAAAACAAAAATCCTACCCCATTATTGATGATCAGTAAGATTCCAATGTTTCTTATGAAACAAAGTTAATTACATTCTGGATAGACTAATTGGGTCAGTACAATACATTCTACATTCTACCTAATTATTCTTTAAAACATGAAATAAAACATGGCTTTTTATTAAAAAAAAGGAAAGTTAAGACTACATAAGGCAAACTATTTTAAGTAATTGGTGTTATAAAGTAAAATTCATAAAATTGAACAGTTATTTTAAATATAGTTTTTTGTTTGTTTGTTTTGTTTTGTTTTTTAATGTATCCCTTGAGAGTCTTTTCCAAATCCTGATTCTGTTCCTTCATATCAGGGCATCCCTTTTAAGTAGCTTTTTTAAAAAACAAAACAAAGCAAAAATGGCTTAGGCCCTATTGCCGCATCCACTCTGTTGTTCCTGATGGTGGTTAATTGGTCCTTTTCCAGCTCCTATTCTTGCCTCAAATAGCCAGTTGGAAAGGTAAAGTTTACTTTCCCCAGACTGCAAGTTTTTTTTTTGTTTTTTTTTAGTTTTCTGCAGACACAACATCTTTGTATGTGGTGCTGAGGATCGAACCCGGGGCCGCACGCATGCCAGGCAAGCTCGCTACTGCTTGAGCCATAACCCCAGCCCAGACTGCAAGTTCTTAAGGGTAAAACAGTACTATCTAATCTTTTGATCAGCACATTCCTGTTGGATTTAACAGCATGGAACACAGCACATGCACTAAGTGAATACATCATGAATGAGTGAAGTCACTCTGTTCCACCCAGTGGAACTGGCAGACCTTCCCACCGGGTGCATAACCATGTCTTTCCTAACCAAGAGGAAGTCACTTGCCCTCTCAGAAATAGCAAAAATTATCCAAACTCTCAAAATATTGGTGTCTTATTGACATGAACTGTGAGTCAAAATGCTTCTGATGATGTGATGTAAATGAGAGACTCTGTGGTGTCCAGAACTATTGGACCATTGGTTACCACGACATCCGGCTACCTTAGGAAAGGGAGGGTAATGGAAAGAAAGGGAGCTTCCTGCAACACTGGATTGCAGACACAGATTTGTTACCAATCTAATTGTGTGAACTTTTACTCTACATTTAACTTAGAGAGTATATTAAATTACTTTAGCCTCCTTATCCATTGGTGATCCTTTTTTAGTAGAAAATTTAAAATCAAATGGCAAAAATCATAATATAAATTCAGTCTTTTATCTTTTTGTAAAATAGAAGAAAAATGATATGCCTGTGTTTCCTCCATTAATTTTACATAAACTGCCTTTTACTTCTGTTTCCCTTCCCATCCTCGCCCCTGTGTTTCTCTATCTTTTTATTATTTCACTGTCTTTGAAAGGTTTCTTCTACGAGTTGCTCTTGTCGCATGATCTTGTGCTAATCTATTCCCATGGTACTCCTTTCTAGACTTTCAGATAAGGGAAATCTGATACCACCAGCCTGTGTTTATTTCTGTATCCCTTGCCTACCATAGAATTTGATATGCTGTAGGAGCTCAGTACAATTTTTATGACTAGAAGAATAAATGGATAAACACGTGGATGAGGAAATAGATTGCCCTTGAGAATAAAAGAAAAAAAGAAACTCGCCACAATGAGGTATACTGAAACGCAAAGACATTTGATTCCATTTTGCATTTTTAAATTGTGGTAAAATACACCATGTTTACAACCTTAACCATTTTTTTTAAGTGTATAGTTCAGGACATGAAGCACATTCACACTGCTCATCAGTGATCACCACCACACACCTCCACAGCTCTTGCATCTTCCCGAATTAAAACTCTGTACTCATTGAAGAAATTTCCATTCCCAGCCCTCAGTCCCCAGCAACCACAGGATCCTGGGGTTACCTCCACCTTTTGATTATGGTGAATAGCCCTGCCATGAACATGGGTGTACAAATATCTGTGTAAGACAGATCCTGCCTTCCACCTCTGGGTCTTCCCAGTACCACGATTGCTAGATCAAACTGCAATTCTGCATTTAATATTTGAGGAGCTTCCATGTCATTTTCCAAAGCAGCTACACCATGTTGCATTCCCATCCACAGTTCACAAGGATTCTGATTCCCCTGAATCCTCATTAACTCTTGATATGTTCGGGTTGTTTTGTTTGCTAACAGACATCATAATGGGGGTCTCACTGTGGTTTTAATTTACATCTCCCTAATGATTACCCATGTTCAGCTTCTTTTCATGTGCTTATTGTCCATTTGTTATCATTTATATTTTGATGAGCTGGAGCATTTTATCTCTTATCTCATTTGATTGTCACCAAAGTGTGTTTCTCTATCTTTTTACTATTTCACTGTCTTTGAAAGCTTTCTTCTATGAGTTGTTCTTTTTGCATGATCTTGTGCTAAGCTATTCCCATGGTACTCCTTTCTAGACTTTCAGATAAGGGAAATCTGATACCAGCCTATGCTTATTTCTGTATCCCCTGCCTACCATAGAATTTGATGTGTTGTGGGAGCTCAGTACAATTTTTATGACTGGAAGAATGAATGGATAAACACATGGATGAGGAAATAGATTGCCCCTGAGAAAAAAAGAAAAAAGAAGCTTGCCACGACTCGAGGTCCCTCATTTTTAAATTGTGGCTGAGACAGTAAGTGACTTCTCCAAGATAGGATCTCCAGTCACTGCCCCAACTGGAACACTAACGCTTAGTATGTAAGGCTACGATGATTTATTGGAGTGATCATTTTGTACTTTGTATTTTGTAATGTGTTGAAAAGCCACACAGGTACTGATCTTCAGGAGAAAAACAAAGCCCTCAGCTAATTTGAATATCCTTTCATATTTAGACTCATCTTAAGGAAGAAGGAAATCTGAAAAAGAAATGTCGGTGGCAGGTAGGACCTTTCATCTCAGGCCAAGGAAAACACTGATTTATTCCCCAGGCACTTTATTTTATGCCTACACACAACCTTAAAAAAAAAAAGTTATTTAAGTTTTAATACAGATGGTCCTTCAGCTTGATTAATGCCATTAAGTAAAATGCTGTTATGCATAAAGGAGGAAAAAAAATAAAAGGACCTAGTTAAGCATTTTTTTTTATTAGCCTTGGGGCAAGTTCATTAACCATGCTGAAACTGTTTTGGGTAATTTATGCATTATATGCATGTACATATAGTGTCATATAAAATAGATCATTTACTGAATTAATAGCAGCATCATCTCTCGTGCTGGATTGAGGAATCTCTCGGAGTTTCTCTTATAAATTTCGTCTTTAGTCACTTATGCATGGGAAACAATCTCCCATTAAGAAGCATACATTTGGGTTCAGAAAAGGTCGAAGTGCCTTTTTAAGCAGAAAATAACTGAATCAGGATCGTTAGTAGCTCTGAGTAATCTTATTATTCAGTATCCCCCGCACAACCCGCCCCAGTCCCCTTAGAAACCATGCACTGAGAATAGAAATCAATTTCCTTGACTGCTTCCTCTTCCGCATCTGTAGTTTGGCAGCCTTCTCGTATTCACTCTAGGTCAAAGAGCACTTCTTAAAAGAAACTCGGATACTTTCTGGAGGATTCCATCATACAGGGGTTGCTTGCACCCAATCTTTGTGAGCTCTCAGATCTCTGGATCTGATTGTGAAGTGGGTCCTTCCTGGGTTATTTTTTTTTAATTACACTGGATTAATTTCATTAGAAATCAGTCTTTTCAAGCAAATAATATACAAACTATGGAGAGAGAGAAAATGCACATTTCCCCATTCTCCTCTGCTAGGTGGCCTTGGATGTCAGGGGATGGATCTGATCTGGCCTCACACCTGGAGGGGAAGCGACAAACAAAACCTTTCCCACATGGTCCTCCAGGTGCACACCTGCCTCATCCTGGAAGTGTCCTCTTGAGGGCTTCGTCATTGTTGTCAAAGGAAAATGAAATGAACAACATGTGAACAGAGGTAGATTCCTCCCATTGAAGCAAGAAAAGGAATTGAAAAAGGAGGTCACCCCCTGAGATCCTGGCATGGCTGAGAGCTGCTTGCTGGCACTGAATCTCTTAGCAAGGTGAGTTAAGCCTTAAAGAATGAAAAGAATTATAAAAGGAGTTGGGGAGGGGGCTGGAGTTGTGGCTCGGCGGTAGAGCACTCGCCTAGCACGTGCAAAGCCCTGGGTTCAAACCCCAGCACCACATAAAAATAAAGAAATGAATAAAATAAAAGTATTGTATCCATCTACAACTAAAATATAAATATTTTTTAAAAAAGGAGTTACGGGGACTAGAAGGTACATTTAGCTTCATACATCTACCTGGAATCCAGTGGTCTTCCTAAAACTGGATTCAATGCACATCAGGTCTGGTGAGCTAAGATGTTAATGGGTATTTCTAATGCTTGTATGGGAAATGGAGGAGATGTTCAAAGTCAAGCATATTTGTGAACTGGTTGAGTTTAATCATTGTTAAACAAGTCTTTTCAAGAAGAACGTGTCATTCAATATGGTAGCTACACAAGGCTATTAAGTCCATAATTTGTAGCTGGTTCAAATCATGAGTGCAAAAATGAACACCTAATTTCTTAATTATAGTATAACAATAGTGTAAAATTCTCATTAATATTTTCATATTGGTTACATGTTAAGATAATAAGATTTTGCATAGGATTAAATATATTATTAAAGTTTATTTTACCTGTATTCTTTGTATATTTTTCAATGTGGTTTATGAAAAAATTATACATGGTATTTGTAATTTGCATTGAGTTTCTATTGGACAGCATGATATAAGACTACTCAAATTCTTTAATATGCTGAATTGCCTTGTGTGTTTCTAAGAAATGGTGTAGCAACCAGCAGGTCCCAAACTAACTTGACCTCTAAACTATCCTTTGCAGAGCATTTATAAATCTTCCTTGAAACACCAATTTTCCACAGTGAAGAATTTCAGAAACCTGTCATAATAACATTTTTATCTTTGGATCAGTCTAATTCAGACCCAACTACCTGTCACATTCATTCTTCTGACAAATCCACAACAATTTCCTATGTATTTGACATATCTGTTAACTGAAGAGATCAAGATGTAGCCGGTGAGGCAGATGCTATTAGTGGTAGGCTTTTTAATGCTCACTTCATTCACCTTATAACCTATTAAACAATTAATAGACTTTATTCAACATCAGCAGCTCTTTATCATCTTTACAGATATTTAAAGGTTTGATGTAAAAATCCTGCAACTTAACCCTCTAAAACAGAATTAAAACCACCATTTATATAAAATTATTTTAAATTCTTTAATTATCTTAAAACACAGAATATGCCAAATAGCAAATGAATGATAAAAATCATTATTAGAAACCCTAATATGTAAATTAAATTTTAATTAGGAGGAACACTTTTTCAGATATTGGGCGCTGAGGCCCCACATGACTTTGGAGTTGGAGAGTATTTCAGGAAAGAAAAATGAGCACAGACACACAAGAGGAAGCTATTTCTACACTCAGGAAGCTCAGCCCACAGATCCAGGAGTGGAAGATGCCCACAGCCTTGCATTTGGTCACCCCAGAAGAACTGGAAGAGTCATAGTACCCCTGACATGAGACATAGCAGGCTTACACTTGGCAAACTTTAGTGAAAAGGTATAAAGGGAAATCATGTATTTATTTCTTTAGAAAATCAAATATTTTGCACCATGAAATAAATTAAGAGAACTTCTATGCATTTCTCAGCCAAAAAACTCTTAATGTTTACTTACACAACAACTAATGAACTACATATTGAGGGGTGAAGTGTGAATGACCTTGGGATGTGTGGGTTACCTTTGTTTTTAAATACACATAGCTTTCAGTTACAAAGTAAGAAAAAGACATTGGCACCATATGTTTTAAATTTTCCTGAACCTGAAATATTTGGAAAGTGCTTGAAGGAATTTACCTCCACCTTATGCTACATTCCGTAATCTCTGCCTAAGCTATGCTTGAATAAACTACTTTGAAAATGACTCATCCTGTACATGGATTTGTTTTCTTCCAAACACTAGCACCTTTTCATAAAGCCAGCTGGAGTAATTATAACAGAAAGATATAATTTATCTCTTTAACTCTTTCTGGATGATTAAGTCAAGCCCTAGCAGAAGCCTGGGGTAGCTGTGAGCTGGCTTGGTGGGAACCAGCTTCCATCCAATTCCACCATCTTTGCAAAGTTCATCCACCACTGAGATGAAGCATGTGGATGTCCCTACTTGACAGTTGGGCACAAATCTGGCAATTTCTCCTACTGGTCATGGGATTTTCTCCAAGTTATTCACCTGCTTATGCCTCAGTTTCTTCATCCAAAAAAAAAAGTCAAACTTAAATTTGTGTTATGAACTGTAAACCAAGCAAGTGGACATAGAACATCTATGATGGTATCTGGCAGACTGTCCATACTCGAGAAACACTAGGTTATTATGGTGCTGGGTTCTTGGGCTAATAAAATAATGGATGGATGAGAGCAGGGTTACCAGATGAAATACAGAATGCCCAGTGGAATTTGCATTTTAAATAAAACAAGAGTCATTATTTAAGTAGAAGTATAACCTGTGCAATATCTGTATTCTCATTTGCTAATGGTACAACCCTAAGCTATAGCCCTGGGTTCTCAAACTCAGATTCCATAACAGAAGCCATAGTCTCACTTTTAAGAAACACATGTTCTCCCCTGCCAGTACAACCTACATAATCCACAAGGCACATTGCACTATAAAATTAGAGCATGGAAGTCCCTTTTCAAAAGTGTTAAGAATCTCATAAAATCAAGAACACAGCATTTATACCAAGTCCAGGGACCTGGGAAAAGACCCAGGTCACTCGTGGAAGCTGGCCCTGCTCCCTGCCTTCTAAGGTTCTATGGTACAAACTCTGACCATGAAACTCTTGTCATGTATTTTATCTCTGAGTTTCTTGTAGACAAAACACACTTTCATCCCTCTTTGAAGGCCCAGTGAGTTTTCAACATTTGTTCCATACCTTTGTCCATGTCATTGCACGTTATTCTTTTATATTGTCAGGTTCTGGGAATTAGAATAATAATGAAAATAGCACTTGTCTACTGAGAACTGACACCCAACAGTTACCGTGCTAAGACTTCTACACACATGGGTCTAATCTTTATAAATCCCTGGACAGTTGAATATTGGCTCTACCACCCACCAACATGCACAGATACAAATTAGATACAGAGGCCATTGGAGAGAGTTGAGCAATTGATCTCCGGTGAATAGCTTGCTGCCCTTCAGGGAGCACAGGACTTGAACCCAGTCCTTTCTGGCTCTGAACTATGCTTTTCATCACTGTGCTATCCTCTCAAGAAAATCTGGTGAAAAAGCAGCATCCTAACCTCAATTCCCTATGTTACCATTTCATATATAAAACAGGAACTTATTTGAGGGAATTTTTTAATCAATGAGCAAAATAAAGACTCTGACATCATGATCCCCTGTAGAAAGGATGCAGAGAGTGACCTTAAGGCCACACTAGACTGAGCCGAGGTGTCTGCAAGGAGGGTGTCTCTCAATGAGTCAAATTGCCCACTGTGCTCCATTCTCAGTACATATCTGTTTTATGCAATTCCAGAATCTTCATCCCTCCTCACACTTAAAGGTCCTCTGTTCTTGATCTTCTACTGCCCTTGAGAAAAATCCATGAGACCTGTTTTTTTTTTTTTTTATCTTTTTCTTTTTCCTGCTCTCAGTACTGGGGATGGAACCTGTGGCCTCACACATAGTAGGCAAGCACCTACACTCAGCTCTACCCCAGCCCCCTTGAGGCTTTGTTACATCCACAGTACTTTTCATTTTCTAAACCAGGTGGGTTCCTGATAAGCACTGTTTTTATCTATTCATTGACACATTTATTGTCTTTTCTTATCAAAAAGTGGTGGTAAATTTAAGGATTCTGCATTTCTCTTTGCTAAAGTACATAAAGTGACCGCTGCTTCAGCCCCTTCACATAGGGTAACTAACTGTTTCTGAAGTCCAATTTCTGGGGTTGAGAGGGTTTAACTGACCCCTGCAATTATGCTAGAGGAGATTCTGGAATCCGGCTCAGCGTCCAAAACTGCTCATCTATAAAGAAGTTTTATGGCCTTGTGGTGTCAACATAAATCACCTT
Organism: Callospermophilus lateralis; assembly: GCF_048772815.1. Classification (NCBI taxonomy): domain Eukaryota; kingdom Metazoa; phylum Chordata; class Mammalia; order Rodentia; family Sciuridae; genus Callospermophilus; species Callospermophilus lateralis. The sequence continues at coordinate 20,886,104 of NC_135317.1, read as the reverse complement.
GTCTGGATGGGCAAATAAAATGATAGTATTAACTTTATGTTTTTAAAGCAGCCAGATCCTTCTAGAAAAGATAGAATAATTCATCAAATTAAGTTTATTTAAGTTGGCTATTTTAACTGGATATTTTACTTACAGCATATTATTGGTATAGGAATAGCATTTCCACTCACACCTCCATGTGCAAATCAGCAGTTTCAGTAATCAGAACTGTTTGTGATCAGTGCCTGGGTCTACCCTGCGACCAGAGAGCAATTTGTTCTCTTCCTTCTTCCCTGTGTCATTAATCTATATAATAATAAAGTCTTGTTCTTAATCACAGTGCCACATACTACATCTCAACTGCAGGAAGCTTTTGTGTCCAAGACACCTCACATCAGTAACAGACTCACTGGTCTGATGTACAGACTTTCTCATTTATATTGAAAAATACAATGGCTTTCCATCTGTATGGGTTTCCCCCAACAGATCAAAGTGAGAATTTGTACATTTTATTTTTATCTCCAAGACTGTCAGCTAATAATGTAGTTGTTCTGATTACAAGTACCACCAGAAACGTACAATCATTGGCTGAAAACCTGATTCAGGAAAGTCAAATCTTGAAAGTACAGGCTTGGTGGCCGGGTTTTAGTTACCTATTAGACTTAGATGACAATCTTTCTTTTACCTGTGTTAAGAGTATCTTGTTATCCTGCCAAGAGATTTATAAAGCAAGAAGTTGGAAGAGAGAGAGAAAAAAAGAAGAGCAAGAAAGAAATGTTATCTGAAAGCACTTTTTTTTTTTTTTTTACCTGAGTTTGTTCACTGACAATTTGGGAATTAATCTCAAATGAAATGGACAGAGGCCAAAAATAAAACAGAGCAGGAACAGGGAAAGAAGAAAAGACAATTGGATAGGTGTGGACCTGAAGCCATTGGTTTCTATGTAGAAGTGGATGAAGCCATTTGATTCCTGCAACTTCTGGGAAAGGGGTTGATTGTAAGTTAAGGATGGAGACAGACATGTGGGAGTCAGACATTCTAATTTATCAGTATTTAAGCCCTGGGGACTCAGTTTCCCCACTTATGAACCAGGAATAAAAAATGTACTCCTCATATGAAAGCATGATTGTGAACATTAAATGGGATCTTGGGTATGAAGTATTTTGTGCAGTTCTCACACAAAGTGTCCATCATCTTACCTGCCCACCTTCAATGGCAAACACCCCCTGAACTTCCTTCCCTACACCTCTAGTCATGCCATCCAAAGCTGCTGAGCTCCTTGTGTACTGAAAGAAATCATTTTCCATTAATTGACAAAAATAAAGAGCCTCATTTGGATTTAGATATGTATTAAGGAGGAAGAGTGTACACTTCCACTCTGAGAGGGCAGACAGGAGTGATAATGAATACCCAGCTTTATCATGCATTGCTAAATCCTGGAAAACAAAAAGTGTATGACGTTGTACTTAAAATGATCAATAAAACAACATCGTACAAAAAGAGAAGAAGTGAATGAGACAGTTTTTTGGGCATCGCTAAACTTGAAGGAAGGAATAGTACCTGGGTTGCTATTACATACACCTTGATGCCTCAAGGAAGAAGAACCTTGTGTGGACGGGAGTCACCTAGGCAGGGCTTCACAGGGCCGAGGTGACTAGGAGGGGATCTGGGTGGACACTGTCTGTGCTCAGCTGCAGTCAGAGTGTGGGGTGATAGCAGAGTTGAGAAAGGCTGGGAACAGGGAACAATGGCATTTGATGGAGGGGTGGGGTGAGGGCTTGGCACAAAGGAGAGAGAAACCAAATTGATCAGGTGGAAGGGTCAGGAGGGTCAGGGAGGTCTGGTGTGGAAGGCTCTGAGTTGTGGCCCTGCTGCCAGTCTTGGAGCTCAGTGATCTGCTCTCACAGAGCTCATGTTCTGCTGACTGAGCACTTTTCCCAAAAAAGGTTGTACATGAAAGACATTCAATACTTCAGGGTAAACATTTTTTTTTTTCACTAGGAAAAACACAAATTTCATGTGCTATGGAATAGTGACAGTACATTCCATGCAAAAAAAAAAAAAATCTTTTAGAAATAAAATCAAGACTCAATAAATGGGATGACATCAAACTAAAAAGCTTTGATTAAGAACATGAAGAGAGAGCCCTTCAAAAAGGCAGAAAATTTTTACCACCTGCTCCTCAGATACAGCATTCATCTCTAGGGCGTACTAGAACTAAAAAACTTAACACCAATAAACCCCAAATAACCCAATCAATAAGTGGGGAAAGGAACTGAACAGGCGATTCAGCCATGTACTATATGTGACTATACACCCTACTATCATGAATATCTAAAACAAAAACAACAACAAAAAAGAATCCAGTTCACAGAAGAAGAAATACAAATGCTCAGCAAATATATGGAAAAAAAAAGTTTGACATCTCTAACAATTAGAGAAATGCAAATTAAAACTACACAGAGATTCTACCTCACTTCAGTCAGAATGACAATTATCAAGAATACAAGTAACAATAAATGTTGGCGAAGCTGTAGGGGGGAAAGATACACTCATCCATTTCTGGTAGAACTGAAAATTGGTGTGAGCACTCTGGAAAGCAGTATGGAAATTCCTTAGAAAACTTGGAATGGAACCACTATTTGACCCAGTTAAGCCACTCCTTGGCTTATACCCAAAGGATTTAAAATCAGCATACTACAATGACACAGTCACATAGATGTTTATAGCAACTATGGAACCAACCTAAGTACCCTTAAACAGCTATGGAACCAACCTAAGTACCCTTCAACAGATAAGTGGATAAAGAAATGTGGTACATATACACAATGGAATATTACTCAGCCTTAAAAAATGAAATTATAGCATTTGCTGGTAAATGAATGGAACTGGAGAATATCATGCTGAGTGAAATAAGCTAGTCCCAAGAAACTAAAGACCCAATGTTCTCTGAGCAAAAAACTAAAGACCCAATGTTCATCTAATATGTGGTAATGTAGGGAGGGGAAGTATAGAAATTCATTGGATTAGACAAAGAGGAATGACAGGAAGGGAAGGGGATGGGAATTGGAAAGAATCAGACATAACTTTCCTATGCTCATATATGAATACACGACCAGTGTAACTCCACATCATGTACAACCACAAGAATGGGATCAAAATTGGAAGAAGTTGCACTCTATGAACATAAAATATGTGACTATGCACCCTATTATCATGTATATTTAAAACAAAAACAACAACAAAAAAAAGAATCCAATTAGAACCAGTCAGCCTGGGCCAAATTTACCTAGAGCTGTCATGGCAGTCTTGATGTCTTCCAGCTGTCAGTCAAAAGGTGTGACTCTCTGGAAAGTTCTCTGGGATCCTCCAATAGAACTAGAGTGTAAAATAGGCACACTGTCTTTCTCCTTTCTGAGAGGATCCACTCTCTCCCTTGAGAATGTCCCCTTTCCATTGTTCCTTCCCTTCAAAAAATTCATGCCTGTTACTCTGGAGGGGGGGGACTTCTTTTAAATATTCAATTGAAGTAAAATGATTACACACACACACACACACACACACACACACAGAGACACAAGTATTTCAAGTACCATCCATCAGTCCAGTTCTTATTCTCTGAAAGACAGCCATTAGGAATCCCTTTGGGTTTGAGGCCACTAGGGAGTGATCTCCCTGTGGGTGGTATCTGTAACTTAGCGCTTCTCCCAGGGAGGCAGGCTCCGTTCCTCACAGCCCTCTGTGTACCTTGTCATTATTATCACTCTGCCCTTCAGGTGCCTCTGCAGCCACGACCCTCTGCTTCCTACCCCTGGACATGCCGACTGTGCTCTGCAATTGTACATGTCACCCGACTCCATCCATGCTGGTGACATCACAGTTTCCATAGCAACTAATGTACTTCAAAAGGGGGAAATGGAGGGTTCTCAACTATAAATAGAGAGAAAATTGAAGAAAATGAGCAGTAAAACTAAATGCAGGTGATGGGCTATGCTTGCGGCAGAGAGAGGTTGCAGATTAAGGATGAGGGTCACTTTTCAGGGCAGCTTCAGAGCCCCCACTGTTGCAGTTGTGGAATTCCAGGTCAGTTCCATCCCCAACATCATCCACGTCGCCCTATTCATATTCATTGTGTGCACACAAGTACTTAGCTGTGTTCGGGGGAAAAATCATTCTCTCCCGACATTTTTTTTTTTTTTACTAGATTAAGATGATAATTACAAAAGATGCAAAACTTTAATATTGGTATATGTAAATTACCAAGGATAATACAACCGAGGGCTGAAATAAATGTCTTGTCACATGATCCATTGTTTCTTAAGAGGAAGAAAGAGGGGGGAAAAGAACAGGGAAAGCACTATGGATTAGTTAGCAGAGGGCTGATGGGTGTCACATAGGATGTGACCTGAAGCAAAGTCATTTAAACACAAGCAACTCATTCTACAGCAGATGCAAGTAGGAAAATCCCAGCATCTGAATGGCCCGCTGGAGCGTCTGCAGCACATATTTCTTTACAATTGCCTTTATGCATACTGTCTACCCTGGAGGGGGAAAATAATTACAATTTAGAGCATCAATTATTCAGACTAATCATGGAATCACAGGTTTGGCAGAGATCTTGAAAGACCATCCAGTCCTCTCCCCTCCTCCAGGCAGGATGGGATCCCAACCTCCAAGACAGACTGGTTTCCATCATGATCTGTCATGATAAATTATCCATCAGAGCAAACACCTCCAAACAAAGATTCCATGGCTCCCCTAGTCCCACAGTAAGTATTTATTCCACTCCAGCTCATTAAAATTTTAATCCAGATGTTTGTTGTGTTTTAAACCTACCACCAGCCTCAGTAACGTTTTTCTTTGTTGTTTTTTTTTGGGGGGGGGCCAAAATCTTGTGATCATCTTTCCTACCACATTTTAACCCAACCTCCTCTTATTTTATCCTCAGAAACGTGGAGAGCATTTGTTATTTGTTGATGGGCTCTCTGCCCATCACTTTACATATTTGCAGCTCTTAGTAGGGCTCCCAGGGCCCACATAAACCATTATTTCATGACAAAGAAAAATATTCACAAAATGTGGTTCAGTGGAAAAAATAAGCTCGTATTTCTGAGGATAAAATGGCAATAAAGGGGGAAACAGTGCCATTAAATAATTATATCCTGGCATAGAGAGAAGGCTGGCGGATTTTACACACACATGCTAGCAGTTGCTCTCTCTGGGTACTGGTAGGAAAAGCTCAGGGTCACTTGTTGGTCTTTCTTTCTTCACATATTTTGAAAGCTATCAGCATATTTTGGAATGATAATGTGTTGTAATAATAAATTATTATATAATAAATGAATTATTATAATAATAAATGAAGCCAAAAGATAAAGAAGCATCCTAGCTGGACTTCAGATGCAGTTGGGTTGTTGTCTCCATCCAAGAGTGTTCCTCTTGGGCCAAGGGCTCCAACCCAGGGTGTGTGGGGGTGGGGGATACCTTCTCCCTGAAAGAGTGGGTCCCCCCAGTTAACTTCTATTTCCGAGCTCCCTATTTTTAATGCTTAACTACAAAATAGCTCAACATGTGTTAATATTTTAAAACCTCATTTTAGCCAAGAGGATTGCACTTGGCAATCTATAGGGCTATGATTAAGGTTTTATTTGGAGGCGAGGAAGGGTAGTAAAGCTTCAGCTTTACTACAACCCATTTGCCTTTTCTAATTGGAAATGTTTTTAGCCAATTGCCATTTCCAATGGGAATGAAAGTTCAAGTCAAGTCCTTTGCCACCTGAATGCAAGGATTCCTCATATAATATTTGCTAAATGTGCAACACACCTCTCGATTTAAATTAATCTGAATCTTAAATACTTTCCTACCAAAGAGATCATCCCAAATTCAGTTTCTTAACATTCACTTTTTTTTGGGGGGGGTGGTCCTCTTTTATATTTCAAGTCACAATTTTGTGCCAATGGAGTGGATAGGCATTTGGGATTTATACAGAGCCAGCTATGAAAGTAAACATGGTGGCCAAGGAACTGCTGAAGAAGACAGGGGGGACACCCGCCCCCAAGGAAAGAAGGAAGGCAGATGCAAGCATTCAATCCTCTACTGTGCAGGGGAGCCCCAAATTACACAGGCCCAATAATATGTTGGTCAATGTTGAAAACCCTCCAAAGAGAGAAAGAGAAAAGCGAAGGAAGGGAGGAAGGAAAAAAATATTTTTGTAGCACTTGTCTAGTTCTGTGGTATAAATGTGCCCACCAGGGAAAGTGGACAATTTCTAGTTGGTGACATCCCTGATCTCAGAGCTGGAGGATGCTCACAGTTGACCTTCATAATTGACATGAGCCATTTGCAGCATGTCACCGAACACAGTTTCAATCTTTTAAGTCTCTTGCTGAGGATTTTTTAAGTTTCAATCTATCCTTTAAAAAAAACTGTGTATTATTAAAAAGCATATTATAAATCAAAGAAGACCTAAATAAATGGATTCATGTGCTCTACTCAAGGATTAGAGGATCCAGCATAGTAAAGACCTCGCTCCTTCCTGGATTGATCTCTGCAATTCCTATCACAATCCTAAAGCAATGTTTTGTGGATATAGGCAAGTTTATGCAAAAGTTTATATGGAAAGATAAAAGACACTATAACAGTTCAAATATGAAGAAAGTAATAAGTTAGAATGATATGATTTAGTCAACTTCAGGACTCACTATCTAATAGCAGCAACTATGACAGAGTAACATTGATGGAGGGATAGATCTGTGGCTCAGGGGAACAGAGGAACCAGAAGTCGAATGACATAAATATACCAAATGGGTTTTTTCAAAGGAGCAAATGCAATTTAATTGGAGAAATTAATTTTTTTAAAATTAGTACTGGACATTTGAACCACTTCCGTCTTTGAGCTATTGTATATAATGCTGGTATGAACATCAGGTGTAAATCTCTCTTCCAATCCCTGCTTCCGATTCCTTACCATACATACCATACATTCCTTACCATACATACCATACATTCCTTACCATACATGGACTATACATACAATGGAACGTTATATACCCTTAAAAAGGAAGGAAATTCTAATACATGCTACAACATAGATGGAGCTGGACGATGCTCCATTGTTAAATAAAATAAGCCAGTCACAAAGAGAAACATATTGGATGATTCTACTTACCAGGTATTTATAGTAGTCAAATTCACAGACACAGGAAATATAATAGTGGCTACCAGAGGCTGGAGGCAAGGGAAATGGGGAGAACTTCCTGTGCAGCGGGTAAAGAGCTTTAGTGAGAGAAGATGAAAGAAAAAGTTCTGTGGATGGGTGGTGGTGATGATGATAGTTGCTCAAAAATGTGAATGACTTTCATGCTACTGAAGCAGACACTTGAAAAAATGGAATATGGCAAATTTTGTTGCCATAGTTTTTTAAAAGGTACTTGAATTACCACATATATAAAAGCAAATAAAAGAAGACGAAGGAGAAGAAGAAAGAGGAGGAGGCAGAGGAGGAGGAGAAGAAGGAAGGAGGAGGAGGAGAAGAAGGAAGAAGGAGGAGGAGGAGGAGAAGAAAGAGGAGGAGGAGGAAGAAACCAGAACCTTAAACTGTATAAAAAATTAATTCAAAATGGATCATAGATTCATATATGAAATTAAATCTTTGAGAAAACAAACAGAAGGCAGTTTTCAGGATCTCGGTCTAAGCAGAGGTCAGAGACACAACACCACACCTGCAACCATAGGAAGAACAGACAAAAGCGGACTTTGTCAAAATAAAAAATAAATTGCATTGTGAAAATTTCTTAAGAGGATGAAAAGACAAACTGGAAAATACCATTTTCAAACCTCGTAGTCAACAAAAAAAACTTACATCTAGAACACATTTTGACTTCTCCAGCCTTTGTGGTATAAATCACATTTAGGAAACACTTCATTAAAAGGGAGAGAAATATGGAGAATAAGCACATGGAAAGATGCCCAACAGCATTAGCCATTGGGAATGTCAACAAGAAAGTGCTACCTGCTACCACCAGATGGCTATGAGGACAGCTAAAATAAAAAGCAGGAGGGACCCTTTGTGCTGGTGAGGACGTGAAGAAAGTGGAGCGCTCATGTGCAACTCCTGAGGACAAGAGTGGAACAGCATCTATGGGGAACGCTTTGGCGTTTTCCTATAATACTGAACAAACGTGCTTCTCTCATGTAACCCAATAAACTTATTCTGGGGCATTTTCCCCAAAGAAATAAAGAATTATGTTTAAAAAAAAAAGAGCTGGACATGAATGTTTAAACTCTGTCTTCATAACAACAGAAAACTGATTAACTCAAATTTCCTTCAGGCATGGAGGGTTATACAAACCCTAGTTCACCCATAGAACAGGCAGCTATTGAGCAATAAAAAAGAGCAAACCTGTGAAATACGCTACGACCTGATGGTTCTCCAGGGCATTGCACTGGGAGGAAATGTCAATCTCAGAAGGTTCCATATTGTGTGATTCCATTTAGGAAACATTCTCAAAATGACATGAGAGATGGAGAACAGATTTGCTGTTGCCAGGGGACAAGGACCAGGCATCGGAGTGCAAATATGAAAGGGCAACATGAGGGAACTCCTTGAGGGGATGAAATGGTTCTGCATTTTGATGGAGGTGGTGGTTACAGAAATCTGTTCATGAGATCCCCCCACACAGGAACATAGAAAACTGTGTACCTGCAGAGTAAGGTCTGTGTAGTCCAGCTAACTGTGAAATACCAATGTCAATGTCCTGGGTTTGACCTTTCATTACAGCTTTATAAGATGACATCATGGGGAAGTGGGTAAAGGGACATGACTCTACAATGTTTTTTTTTTTTTTTTACAACTTCCTGTTACTCTCTAATTATTCTGAAATATAAAATGCCTTTTAAAATCACATTACAAAGCAGTACATGCAAGTAGCCATATGAATGATAACAACAGCATTTTTAGAAATTCACAGAGCCAACGCTAGGGATTCCCATTCTTTCCCGGGCACTCTCATTGTACAATCCCAAAATTTCTTTTAGATTAAAAATATTAAGAAATGAATAAGTACATTTATTTATTTTTAAAACACATTTCAGTAATTTTTTAGGGTGTGCACAATATCACCAAAGCCCACTCAGGAAATGAGCTGGGACTCCAGAAGAGCGGTTCAAGAGAACCTGCCTCCCCTTCTCGTGGGCTGTGATTTCCAGCCCTTTCTTTGGTTCTTTTCCTCGGAGGGGGTCGCATGCTGGTTCTCCACCCAGGGGCCTCCAGGCACTGGATTCTCAGCTGTCATTCCTGAACTGCGTCTCTCTCCTCCCTTCTTGCCATATGACAGTCCCTGGCAGCATTGTACCATTGTGCTGGCAGCCCCAGGTCTCAAAATCAGATGAATAAATAACCTTCTGATTCAGAAATGTGACACACTTGGCAAGAAGCAAAGGGCTCATTTTTCACTAAGTGTTAAAATAATGTCAGAGCTACAGATATTTTTTGAATGGAGACAAGTTGCAGAAATGGCATACACGGGACACCTCAAGAAGTGCTTGTGAAACATATTCTGAAAACCACCTCTTTTTTTTCCTGCTATGTTTGCATGAGGTTTTTTAAAAAATATGTTATTATTGTTGCTATTGCTATCAAACTTATCTATGAAGTTACCAAGAAAATGTCCGACCTTGGCGACCCCACAGAGAGTGGCCACGGGTGGAAAAGGAGAAAAGACACCAACTTGGGAGAGTTTCTTTTCATTTTGGAAGAAAAGGGGGAAATACAGGATAAATTGTTTTAGATCTAAATTGTTATCTTGCATGCTGTGGTTTTCAAAAGATGCATTTTTAAAGTCTTTCAGTGGATATTAACAAAACAGATTTGCTCTGACGGACCTGAAGAACCCGCATCACCAGCTAACACAGATTCTCCATCCAACACTTCCCAGCACAATGTGCAAGAATAGAATTACCTCCTGTGCAAGTCAGTCCTCGGAAATTCAGTTAGTGCCAAGCACAGAGCACCACTAGACAGCCATATGGTCCTCCCTCTCCCTCTGTGATATTTTTATTCAGAAATTTCAGTGCAGGCCCTGAGTTTTTGGCTGCTGGATTTCTGAATCTGTCTTGTGAGGCCCCTTGCCCATGGTAACTCTTGGGAGCTGCCTTTGGATACAGGGAAAAATGATTCATAATTGAACCAAAGAGATTCTCTTAATGAACTTGCCTCAGGGGATATCAAGCTCTTTTTATGAGCAAATTTAATGAATCATAATGAATTTCATCACATGAAAATGATGTGTATATACTATAAAGGAGCCGCAAAGCTAACTATCCCAGATTCAAACCAGAAGGAACAAAAGAGAAACTATTTGTAAGGAACACATAGGAGCACAGAATTAAAAAAAATTTTTTTTAAAAAAGCAAGTATTTTGCTTGAGTTTTCAATATGAATAATGGGGTTTATAAATATAACATACATGATCTCCAAAGTAATTTTCTACATAAAATAATAATATGTACAAAATATTATAATATTTTTGTAACAGCTCTTAGAGCTTTTACAAACTTTGTTATTTAGAGAAAAGAATTTCTTTCTTTTAAGAACTTAATCAAATTTCCACTCTCTGATGACGGTTTCTCCTACTCCTCCACTGAGTTCTTCAAATATCTGACTCCTCCTGATTACCCAGACCTGCGGTAGCCGACATCCTGTGGTTGTCTGTCCCTGCCAACACAGTAAATCAAAAACCCCTCAAGTCAATGAGACAAAGAATACATGTATGAATGGCCAGGGCAAACAATGAAACAATTGTATAATACGTTTTTACAGGATGCAGGATGGAATGGCACAGTGAGCCTTTCCATGATTTGAGGAAACAGAACAAGTGTTTAGGATATCATATTTGATCTGAAGCACAGTGGATGATGTGTGCCCCTCCAGATGTGTTTTATATCCTTATTCACCCTGTCTGATCCTCAGAAGCTTGGCTGGGTGGTCTGTACACATAGTGTCCCCCAAGCATCTGATAGTGTCTCCCAGTGGAAGACAGAGGAAGATCTGGGGGTAGGAAAAGAGTGTGGCCAGTTTTTTCAAACCCTATCTTAGCTGCAGCAATGGTCCTGGGTGCTCCCCCCTTCCTTATTGGTTATATAGGTAGCTCTTTCCAGACCTTGGGATGTAATGGCACCATTCACCATCCCTTAGTTACATGGCTGGAGTGGACGACCTGTTTCCAGGCAGGTAAAACCTCCCAAGTGGGTAAAACATGACTAGGATTCATCCAAGATAAATCAGAGAAAGGAACATGTCACCCAGTGGGAAGCGGACAAGGGTAGGGACACTGGTTCTTTTTGACAGTGTTCCATTTGGCAGGGACACACAAGACATGAAGAGTAGAGAGAAATGGAGCTAGAGAGGTATGTGGGGGCTGGTCATGGAGGATGTGCTTCTCAAGAACTGTTAGCTTACCTTGCAGGCTTAGGGAAGACCAAAGGGGACCAAAAGGCCAACTCTTTGAGGCACCAATATTTGAAAAATGCTAAACATAGGCTGTCCATTAATTCAGGACTCCACCATTTTACCACTTTATAAAATTGAGGAAGCATGTTTTGGTCCTATGGCTCATGAGGTAGACGAGGTCCTTGAATGGGAAAATGTGTGACGAAACCTCTGCTGATCAGCTCTGCCAGTGCAGGCACATATTGTGGCAACATTTTAATAAAGCTCTTTTCTGCTTGTTCAGTGCAACTGTAGGCTGCACCAGTAATGCAGCTGGCTTCAAGAAAGAAGAAACTAAGGAAAGGTAGCACACAATGTGTGGACCCTAAGAATACTGCAAAATTAGAAGCAATTCTACATAAGACGCTTATTTTGTTTTTCTATACATAAGAGGTGGTAACCTTAGTTAAAAACAGCAACAGCTTCCCATTGTCCCCATTAAATGAATATTGAACAGATTCTAAGGAAAATAAGTTTAAGATGCTGCTAAATTCAAAGCTGAGATGGGAGACTTAAATGTTTACATCAGTCCTGCTTAAAAAAAAAAAAAAAAAAAAAAAAAAAAAAAGGAATTTTACCAGATTGTTGTAAGAAATGGATTGATAAAATCAAATCTTAATTTTAAGAAAATGGTTTGGATTTGGACAGGTTGGAGATGATACAAGTTTATTTTAATGAGTAGGGACTCCACAAAGGTAGAACATGGACAATGAGTCAGGAAGGAGCAGAGGATGCTAAAGAGGTAACTGACTGTGAAGTTCCCAAAATGACCCCAACCTTCCTGTCTGAGCAACTGGTGGACATTAATGTCTTTTCCTGAAGCAGAAACCAAAGTCATCTAGGAACTCTCACACACCAAACATTAACTGAGCACTTGCAACCTCAATTATCCAATTGAAAAATTAAAAGGTGAAATATTTTCCACTTCCTATTTAGATATTTCAAGCACAAACATTTTTGGACCTTCATGTGCATTATTTTAATCTAATACTTGAAAATGGATGGTTATTTTTATGTTGTATTTGCATTCCCATATTTTTATACCTAGAAGAGATGAGTGTTCCTGGCATGCCAGATTACATATCTTCCTTGACAAAGAGGAACAATACCTTTGAATACAGGACTCCTCAAACAATGGGACCAAAGGGGACTGGCGTTGACTCAGTGGTAGAAGTCCTGCTTAGCAGGCACCAGGCCTGGGGTTCCTTTCCCACCTCCGCAAACACGCTCACACGTGCGTGCGTGCGCACACACACACACACACACACACACACACACACAGGATTAAAGATGGAAAACTGCATTGACTACAGTAAAATAAAAAAGAATGAGTCAAAAATGGAAAACAGGAAATATCTGGTAGAGGCATTAGGGGACTGTAGATGATGCAGGTGCGAAAGCCTGTTGACAAGGAAGGCAAAGTCAGCTTTGTTGTGGAGAATAACAAAGCCCCCAGGCAGCACTGAATACAATACGCAGCTGCAGAACTGAACACAAACAAAGACTTTTTGTTATTATTCTGGAATATAAGAACCTCAACAGGAACTCTAGGCTGAGGATGTGCCATCCTTCCCAATGGCAGTATGGGAGAATTTTTCACCAGGATTTTTATTTATGTGTCCTATACAATAGACGGCTTTGCAGGGGGAGGGGTGCAGCAAAGTGCAGATTTTCCTTTTAACTTGGTTTGGTCTGTCTCCTTGGGAAGAGAAATGACTCAATTCAAGATTGTGACCACCACTTTGCTTATGTTTTGCAAAATATCATTCCTAAAAGAACATTCTTTTAGCCTTGGTAGAAAATGTCCAGGAAGAAAGGTTATAAGTAAGAAAGCAGATAATTCATCCAGGTATTTGTATTGTACATCAGCAGCCAACAGACCAGGGTTTGTGGTTAAAATCACATAGAGAAAATAGCCTAACATAGATGGCTCATAATAACTATTGGACATCTGTCACTTATATCTCTATAACAAAGCAGAGGTATAAAAGTTTAAAATCATAGAAAAGCAATTGCACGGGAATCCAGTGACCCAGTTTCTCAGCATGCTCTATCTCAAACCACCTACACAGCATCGAGGTACCTTTAATTGTCTGGTGCTGTTTGACTTTGTCTGCACCTGAACTGAATGATGTCCAAGGTACCTTACAATTTTCACTTTTCCTCCACACCAATATCTGTGTGAAGCATAAAGAAGGGTGACACAGAGTGCTTGTCTTTGAAAAGCTGCAGTTTCTAATTAGAGTCATGATAATCACACACACACACACACACACACACACACACACACACACGACATATATATCTCATAGCACACAGTCATGTGCTTTTACATAGTTTCTCATAAGGAGTGTAGATGGTGAAATCATTACATTTTTTGCCTCCTTACATTAAAGCATCACACATGTGACACATTTTTAAAATAAGGAGTCTGACTCTGAACTATGTCACATTGGGCAAATAGCTGTCTTCTACATCTCTAAGACATCCAGAGCTGTCGGAGAATCCCATAGTCTGACTTGTAGTATAGAAAGAGTGTACACACACTCAGAGAGGAAGCTGGGAACCGAGACATCACAGAAGAGGAAGAGATACCTGTCATGCAGAATAGAAATAGGTATATATATTTTAATATTTATATAATAAATAAATAAATCATATACAAAAAAGTCAGGTGGAGAGCTAGAGATTGGGATGGATCTCAATAGTGCTCCGGAAAGCAAGCAGCAGCCCATGAGCAAGAGCAAAGCAGTGGGCAGCTCCAAGGCAGGATTAGCCAGGCAGATTCAGACTTCTAGCTGGGTGAGGAGCTGGAGAACACACTGGGGACGAAGTGGAGCTGGACTACGAAGGGTGTTGGAAAGATCTTTGGCTTGACGCTGCCAGACATGGAATATCCGCAAGATGCTTCATAAAGAAACAGCATGGGCTGGGGATGTGGCTCAAGCGGTAACGTGCTCAACCTGGCATGCGTGGGACGCTGGGTTCGATCCTCAGCACCACATAAAAATAAAATAAAGATGTTGTTTCCACCAAAAACTGAAAAATAAATATTAAAAATTCTCTCTCTCTCTCTCTCTCTCTCTCTCTCTCTCTCTCTCTCTCTCTCTCTCTCTCTCTCTCTTAAAAAAAAGAAAAAAAAAGGAAACAGCATGACAAGAATCAGTGATCTGGGGCATGGCTGGGAACATGCTCCTGTGTACACGTGGAGCTTATGTACATACGTGATGTGTGTGTGTGGACATATTTAACACCCTCGGACAGGGTTGGATTCTAGGGGCATAATCACATCACCAGTTGTCACTCCTGTATCGTTTCATAGCAGGATTTACTCCTCATTTCTATGAAAATAAGATAATTCCAACTACCTGAAAGCAATGGTAAAGAAGAAATTAGACCTTTAGAAAGTTTCCTTCAATCTTTAGATATTTTTGTTTTTTATGCTTTTGTTATTGCTTTATGGTTAAACATAACAAAGCATAATTTTGACATAATGACACATGTATGGAATATAATTTGCTCCACTTCAGTCCCTAGTACTTCCTTTGTTCCCTCCTCTTCTCCCTCCCCCTGTTTCCCTTTCCTCTACTCGCCTGATCTTCCTTTTGTTTATTTATAGTTTGATTCCTTTTTAATTAGTGCCTTATAGTCATACAAAAAGGTAAGACTCACTGGTATATTCATACATGTACATAGCATGATTTGTTTAATTTTAATCCATCGTTCCTCCCTTTCCTGACCCTCTTCCCTGCTCCCTCCTCTCTCCTCAATACTCTTCCTCTGCTCCACTGATCTCCCTTCTGTTTTCATAGGATCCCCCTTCCCCCCCCCACACACACCTGCTTTTTTCTTATTTTGGTCTAGATTCTTGGTCTAGCTTCCTGCATATGAAAGAAGACTTTTGACCCTTGACTTTCTGAATATAGTTTATTTGACTTAGCTTGATGTTCTCCAGTTCTATCCATTTGCCAGCAAATGAAATAATTTCATTCTTCTTTCTGGCTAAACCTCCATTGTGTGTGTGTGTGTGTGTGTGTGTGTGTATGTGTGTGTGTGTGTGTGTGTGTGTGTGTGTGTGTTGTTGTTGTTCATCTATTCTTCTGTTGGTAGGCACTTGGGTTAGTTCCATAACATGACTATTATGAACTGTGCTGCTATAAACACTGTTGATCCTGTATCACTATTGTGCGCAGATTTAAGTTCTTTTGAATAAATACCAAGAGTGGGATAGCAGGGTCTTATGGTGGTTCCATTTCTAGTCTTTTGAGGAATCTCTATATTGCTTTCCAAAGTGGTTGTACTAATATATAATCCTGCAAACAATGTATATGTTTTCCTCCCACTTTCTTGCCAGCATTTAATTATTTGTATTTTTGGTGATTGTCATTCTGACTAGAATGAGATAAAATCTCAATGTAGTTTCCATTTGCATTTTCCTGATGTCTAGGGATGTTGAATATACTTTCATATATCTGTTGTACATTTGAAATTTTTTGATAAGTGTCTGTTCAGTTCTTTTGCCATTTATTAATTAGGCGATTTGTCTTTCTAGTGATAAGTTTTTTGAGTTCTTTATATATTCTGGATATTAATCCCTTGTTGGAAGAGTAGCTGGCAAAGATCTCCCATTCCATAGGCTCTCTCTCTCTTTTTTTTTTTTTAATTTAAGGATCAATTTATTGACTGTACAATTTATGGACTCTGTAGTCATTTATTGCATTATCTTATTCAACTCAATATTACTCATTATATGAATAATCTGAATCAAATTTTATACAAAAGGGTCTCAATAGTGAACACTAGTTTCATATTTCAAAAGATAACAAAATTAATTCAAGTATTAAAATCTATATTTGCTGTATGTGCATTTACTATTGATTTATTTTACCCATTTATCATGCCAAATAATTTCTTTCACTGTGCAGAAGATTTTTAATTTGATGCCATTCCACTTATTTATTATTTGTTCTATTTCTTGAGCTTTAAGGGTCTTTTTACAAAAGTTGGTACCTGTTCCAATATGTTCAAGATGGTAAGCCTAAATCTTCTTCTAACAGTTGCAAAGTTTCTGGTCTAATTCTTAGGTCTTTGATCCACTGTGAGTAGACTTTTGTCCAGGGTAAAAGATAGGGATATAGTTTCATTCTTCATATGGATTTTCAGTTTTCACTTTACCTGCGTGGGCTCTCTCTCGTCTAGCCAGGAGATCTACAGAACAGGGTAGAGGAGAATGTGGTTGCAGAGTAACTAATCAAGACCTCCGGAGACCAAGCAGGAAGCAGGTCTGATTTTATTGCACAGTTACCATGTATATATACTCAGGCAGTAGCTAAGCAGATTACAGGCAGCCACCAATGCAATTTCTGCTAACTGTCCTTGCAGCGACCAATCAAGGAGTGGGCCATGGAACAAGCACAGGGACTGCAACACATGGCCTCATGCCCAGGACTGTGCCTATGGGGTAAACGACCTGCCGCTCATGCGCCTAGCACGAGGGGAGTTGCCTGCAACTCAGACACCCTTAACGTGTGCCACGTATGCAGTACTCCATGCACTTATCCCCACAACTACCATTTGTTCAAAAGGCTATCTTTTCTCCAACATATGCTTTTGGTACCGTTGATGAATATCAGATGACTACAACTATGTGGATTTTTCTCTGGGTCTATTCCATTGGTCTTCTTGTCTGTTTTCATATCAATAACTTGCTGCTTTTGTTACTGTAGCTCAGTAGTATAATTTGAAACATGGTATTGTGATGCCTCCCGCACACTCATGTTGGTCAGGATTGCTTTGGCTATTCTGGTTCTTTTATTCTTCCAAGTGAATTTTAGGACTATTTTTTGCTAATTTTTTAAAAAATGTCATTGGCTTTTGTTAGAGATCGAATTACATTTGTATGTTGCTTTGTCAGTATAACTATTTTGACAATATTAATTCTGCCTATTCAAGAACATGGGAATTCTTAACATCTTCTAACATCTTCTTCAATTTCTTTTCTCATTGTTCTACAATTTTTATGGTAGAGATCTTTCACCTCCTTGGTTAGATTCATTCCCAAGTATTTTATTAGATGTTATTTGGTTATTGTAAATGGGATAGTTTTCCTGGTTTCAATCTCAACAGATTCATTATTGGAGTATAAGAATGCTATTGATTTATCTATGCTGAACTTGTATCCTGCTACTTTGCTGAATTTGTTGATCAGCTCTAGAAGTCTTCTGGTAGAGTTTTGTTTTGTTTTGTTCTGTTTATTGGGGGTGCAGTCTTCTAGACACAGGATCATGTTATCACAAACAGAAGTAGTTTTACTTGTTATTTTCCTATTTGTATCCCTTTAATTTCCTTTTCTTACATGATTTTTCTAGCTAGAGTTTCAATAACCATATTGATTAGGAATGGTGAGAGCAGACATTCTCATCTTATTCCTAATGTTACAAGAAATGTTTTCTGCTTTTCTCCATGCAGTATGATGTTGGAATTGAGTGTATAAAATGTTGAGATTAAGTTCCTTCTATCCCTAGTTTCTTCAGTACTTTTAACATGAAAGGGTGCCAGATTTTGTCAGACACATTTTCTGCATCTATTGAGTTGATCATGTGATTCTTGTCCTTAATTCTATTTATATGGTGAATTACATTTATGGATTTTTGTATGTTAAACCAACCTTCCATCCCTGGGATGAAACCTGTTTTATCATGGTATACTATCTTCTTAATGTGTTTTTGAATGTCATTTGCCGATATTTTATTAAGGAATTTTGCATCTATGTTCATTATGGATATTGGTCAGAAGTTTTCTTTCCTTGATTTATTTTTGCTTGGGTTTGGTATCAGGGTGATACAGAGAGCATAGAAGGACCTTGGCATTTCATGGAATAATTTAAGGAAGATTGGCATGAGTTGTTCTTTAAAGGTCTCGTGTAAATCTACTGACACTCTATATGGCCCTGAACATTTCTTTGTTGGAAGACTTTTAATTGCTGCTTTCATCTCATTGTTTTATATTGGCCCATTTAACTTTTCTATATCCTCATGGTTAAATTTGAGTCAGGCATATATGTCAAGATATTTACCAACATCTTCTCAATTTTCCAGTTTATTGAAATATAAATTTTCAGAGTTCTTTCTAACGATACTCTGAATTTCAAAAATGTCTGTGGTCATATCTCCTTTTTCATCTCTAATTTTGTTTATTTGTATTGTTTGTCTTACTTTTGGTTAGTTTGGCTAAGGGTTAACCAGTTTTAACCTTTTCAAAGAACCAACTCTGTTGCATTGATCATTTGTATTCTTTTATTCTGAATTTCATTTATTAAGACTCTGATACTAATTATTTCCTGTCTTCTACTGATTTGGGAACAAGTTTGTTCTTCTTTATCTAGGGTCTTAAGGTGTAATAATGTGTTAATTGTTTGGGATCTTTCTGTTTTTTAAATGTAAGAACTTAATGCTACAAATTTTCCTCTTAGAACTGCCTTGATACGGTAACAGAGAGTTTGATATGGTGTGTGTGTGTGTGTGTGTGTGTGTGTGTGTGTTTCTGTGAATTTCTTTCTTTCTTTCTTTCTTTCCTAATTCCTTTTATGATCCAATCCTCATTTTTTTTTAAAAAAAGTGTATTATTTAAACTCCAGGTGTTAAAATGTTTTTTTATCTTGTTTTTGATTTCTGATTTTATTTCATTATAATAAGGAATATATTTCAATATAGTAAGGAATTTTTTTTGAATTTGTTACTATTTGCTTTGTTCTCTAAAATGGGATCTATTTTAGAAAAAGTTCCATGTGACTGTTAAGAATAAAGTGAATTTGATTATTGACAAAATTGTCTACAGATATCTGTTCAATCAATCTAATTAATAGTCTTTTTTTAGTTCTGAAGAGTGTTTATGTATTAATGATCTAGCTCATGTTTTATGTATGTATGACTCATAGTCTATGTATGAATGAATAACCTAGTTTATGTACAATCGATCTATCATTCATACATATGAATGATATATTAATGACCTATTTAATGGTGAGACAATGTGTTGAAATCACCCAGTATTATTGTAATGTGGTCTATTTGATTCTTTATATTGAGAAGGATTTTTTTTTTATGTATGTAGGTGTACAAATGTTTGGGGCATAACTATTTCCAATCATTATATCTTATTGTTGGATGATTCCATTATACAGAATGAAGCCTCCTTTTTTGTCTCCTTTGATGAATTTTGGCTTGAAGTCTACTTTTTCTGACATTAGAATGGCTACCCCTGCTTGTGTTCAGTCTCCATTTGCATTGTAAATATTTTCTCACACTGATATGGGGGATTGAACCCAGGGTTACTCAATCACTGGGCCACATCCCCAGCTCTATTTTGTATTGTATTTAGAGTCAGGGTTTCACTGAGTTGCTTAGCACCTTGCCATTGCTGATGCTGGCTTTGAAATCATGAACCTCCTGCCTCAGCCTCCTGAGCCGCTGGAATTATAGCCATGCCCCACTGCACTCGGGCCATTTTTATTTATTTCTAATGTTTATTTCAAATTTTATTCTTTTTTGTTTGTTTGTTTTTTGGTATTCTTTGTTTTTTTGTTGTTTGGTTTTTTTGTTTTGTTTTGTTTTGTTTGGTACCAGGTATTGAATTCAGCTCAACCAATGAGCTATATCCTCAGCCCTATTTTGTATTTTATTTAGAAATAGGGTCTCACTGAGTTGCTTAGCACCTCACTTTTGCTGAGGCTGGCTTTGAACTCTTGATCCTCCTATCTCAGCCTCCCAAGCTGCTGGGACTACAGGTGTCCACCACTGCACCCTACCAGATTTTATTCTCTTTTAATTTACTATTCTTCTAGTGGGATTCATCCCTACACTGACTCTGATTTTTATTTTTAATTTATTTTACATGAAGTATTTTATTAATTCATGTATTATGAAGGCTTAGTAATTATGAATTATTTTACTTTCTGCTTATCATGAAAGGTTTTCATCTTTTCTTTAATTCCAAAGAATAATTTTTCTGGAGTTAAAATCTTGAATGGTAAACATTTTCTTTCAGTGCTTGGTATATATTATTCCAAGTCTTTTTGGTTTTCAGGGTCTGGACTAAGAAATCAGTTAAAATCTTATTTGGTTTACCTCTTATGTGAATTGATATTTTTCTCTATGGCTTTTAAAATCCTATTCTTATTCTGTATATTAAGCATTTTAATTATAATGTGTCTTCACTTAGCCAATCCCAAAAGACCAAGTACCAAATGTTTTCTTTGATATAAGGAGGCTGATTCATAATGGGATAGGGAGCAGGAATATGGGAATAGATGAACTCTAGATAGAGCAGAGGGGTTGGAGGGGAAGGGAGGAGGCATGGGGTTATTAATTATGGTGGAATGTGATATCATTATTATGTACAGGTATGAAGACACAAATTGGTTTGAATATACTTTGTATATAACCAGAGATATGAAAAAAATTGTGCTCTATATGTGTAATAAGAATTGTAATGCATTCCACTGTCATCTATAAATTTATATATATAATGTGTCTTGAAGAGAATCTTTTTTGATATTGCCTGTTTGGGGTTCTAAAGGCCTCTTACGTTTGAGTTGCTATAATAAGGTTTGGAAAGTTTTCTGATAGTATGTCATTCAAAATGTTCTGCATTCCTTTAGTTTGTGTTTCATAGCTTTTGTCTCTGCCAATGATTCTTATATTTGGCCTCTTAATGTTATCCCAGATTTCTTGAATATTCTGGTCATGGTCTTTTCACATCTTTTCTTTATTTTTGCTTTACTTTCATTATTATATACTTTGTCTTCAAGGCCTAGAATCTACCTTCAAAGTGTTCTAATCCATTGGTGATGTTTTCACCTGGATTTTTAATTGGAATTATTGAATCTTTCATTTTCAGAATTTCTGTTTGATTCTTCTTCAAAATCTCTCTTTATTGAAATGATCTTTCACTTCCTATATTTTATAAGTTCGTCCCTCACATCTTTTAGTTCACTGAACCTTTTAACTATGAACTTTCTAAATTCTTTCTCTGACATTTCCTCCACTGTGGCGTCAATGGGATCTGATGTTGAAGTGTTTGTTGTGGGCTGTTTGGGATGGTTTCTTCCCTTGTTTTTAATGTTGTTTTTATGTCTAGCCATCTGCTGAGATGATTATTGTTTTTACTTTTATGCAAGGAATTATTCAGTGAAATTCTTTGTTGTTGTTGTCATTTCATTTATTTATATGTGGTGCTGAGACTCGAACCCAATGCTTCACATATGCCAGGCAAGTGAGCTAATGCTGAGCCACAGCCCCAGCCCCAGACCCAAATTCTTTCTCTTAAATGACCCAGGCTGGGTAAATATTCAGGGACTGATACCCTACTCAACATATATCCTCTACTGTTCCCAGTATCAGCACCACTTTGAGAGAAAACACTAACCCCTACTAAATACAATCATTTCAGAGCAAAGCCACATATTGATACGTCTTAGGGGAGACAAACCTGTTGAAAATGCTCTCCACAGTTTCTCTAATCCAGGTTTAAAATTGTATTACCATTCTGGACTAGACTGAGAACTTAGTTATCAAAGACAGTAAAATTACTATGACATTATATGGGGGCTAAAAAGGGTAGAAGAAAAAACTGGACAAAGAAAAAATAAAGAGAAAAAAAAGATAGAAAAAAAATAATCTAAACCAAGGTAAAAAGAATAAAAAATGGGTGGGGACACTAAAGGCAAGAGCAGGTAGTGTGAGAGGGAAAAGAGGAACTAAGAGGAGCAAGCATAAACCTGAGCTAGGAGATAGAATGATTCTAGTCAGTGCTTTAAAATGCTAGAAGAAATATAATTCAATGCACTGAGGGAGCAATTTTGAATAGCAGGGGAACATCTCTAGATTTATTTATATATATATAGTCAATATTGACATTGAAGCTACTTATAATTCATGCTGAGGTGAAGAAAATTTTATTGAGTCTTCCTGGTTTGAATTTTCTTGGGATTTGGGATCTTTTAAAAACTTCCAGCACCCCTTGTTTTCCCCTCCTGTTTCCCTGTGTGTAGAAGTAGTGATCATGTCCGTTCACCTCTAAAACAATTCTAGGAGTCCCCTCCAATCTTTGTTGTGTCTGGGTACCTACTAGCTTTCTGTTGGATCAGAGGAGAAGATCTCTAGTTGTCTGTGACTTAGGAGCCAAGCTACTTCCTGATAGGGGGTACAGTCTTGTGTCTCTTCCTGAAGAAAAGTCTCCTGTATGCAGCACGGTTAAATCTAGTGTGGGTTGCGTGGGTCACCCTGTGTATTTTTCACAGTGTGGAGGGTGCGGTGGTCTAAGATAGAGACATTATAGTCTGTTTGATGCGGTGTTGGGTGCAGGGCACGGGTGGCATGTCCGTGAGCTGGTATCTAGTCACATCAGGCAGTGGCTGGTGTCGGTTGGGTGCTACTCTGTAAGCCCCTTTTGTGGGTTATAGTGTTGTGTATGTGTGAGCTTCTCTGACAGCTGTGTGGGGTTATACTCAGGAACTTCTGTGGTTCTATGAGCCTGAATGACAATTGAGGGCACGGGCAATTCTGGGACTTACAGCCGTGGATCCTCCTAGAGGTGCTGGGGAGCAGGAGACATTTCTTTAGTAGCTTGGATTTCTTACCAGCTGGTTCTTGTTTGTCAGCCCAGGGGCCCAAACGTGCATGCTTAAAGGGTGCCATGCTGGCTGTTTCTGTTGGGTTCAGTGACAAAGGATGCAGGGCTCCAGGGGCACCATATGATGGCTGTGAGACACTGGGTGCCTGCTTCTCTCCACAGGGCTTTCTTCAAAGCAGCACAGAACATGGTGAGTATAAGCATGAGACCTGTGATTGCAAGCTCTTTGCAGGGGATCTGTGGGGCAGATGCCTCCACCCTGACTGATATAGATCATGGGGTACCACTCCTGTGACTGGACGAGAGTGTTCGTTGGCCCATCTCCCACTGACCTCCCACTGCCCCTGGTTGTGAATCGTAGGCACCTCTTCCCCTCCCAGGACTTCTTTGGAGCAGTGCTGTCTAAGCATTTGGCAGTGTTCTGAAACTGTGGGGCCTGTAGGTGGGGGTTTTCTGAAGGCTGTCTGGGGTACAGAAGCCTCCACCCTGCCTGGTTCAGCTCACCAAGATTGTACTTGTGCCTTTGAAGGGCATAGGATGTCAGGTGGCCTGTCTTTGCCTGCTGGGTTGGGTTGGCGCTCCCTGCAGTGATGAGCTCTCAGGTCAGCTTAGCAAGGAGGAGTGAGTTTCAGTAGCTTTCACCTGGAAACCATTCCTCTACAACTTCCTTCTAGATGATTTACTGGGACAGCCCACTTCAGAGGTATTCCCTGTGGTTTTATTTATTGCTATGTGAAGGCCAGAGAAGCTGAGTTGATTTAATTTCTTCTAGGGAGAATGGCCAGCTGTGGACTCTACAAAATGGCTGCCAAGCCCCGCACAGCCTTCAGTCCACCACTTGGGTTAAACTGCTTGATCCCTTCCACTGTCTCTGCTGCCCAGTTCTGTGATTTTATTCTCTTTGTTATTCCTCCTCCAACCCCACCCTGCTCTGGGTTCTGGGTAAGAGGTTTGTGTCCTTATTCTCTGCTCTGGTCACCAAACTCCAAGTCCCTCCAAGTTTCAAACCGTCCGATATTGAGTTTCAGTTACTCGTCACCCACTTCTCTGGTCAGCTGTTCTTTCTCTGGTTTCTTTCTGGGCTGAGGAGAGGTCCAGGGTTGCTGTCCAGATCTACTTCACCATCTTCTGCCCACCAAATCTTCAGATTTTTAAAAAGTTAGTGTTATTTAGGTCAGACATCGGAGGTAAAAATGAGTGAATCGTATTCCCTCTGAAGTCACGGAATAGGCGAAGAGCTACACGATAGGAAATTCACGTGGAATTGTTATATTCCTGACTAAACAAGTAGCTCTGCTGCATGGGGGAGATTATGAATAAACTGATGACAGAACCCAGGAGTCTGATGACAGGTCGAGATTAGGTTCACATTGATTTTTCATTTTGGTGAATGTATGCCTAAGTCATCAGAAAATCTTTTGGAAATCATTGTCATAATGATATTCCAACCTGGCTAATTTACTTAGGTGCCCTTTTCTAAGATGCACATAAAAGTAGGGGAAAGTGTGTGTGTGTGTTTCCTGTGGCTACCTTAGCAAATTGTTACAAACTCTGTGGCCCTGTGTTATCACACAGTTTGAGAGGCCAGATGTCTAAAGTCCAGGTGTTCGCAGGTGACTCTGAGAGGGAACCCTTCCTTGCTCCCCCAACCTTTTGGATACTTGCCAGTAACTCATGGAGTCCCTTGGTTTGCAGGTGCCTGACCCTGTCCTCAGCCTCCTTCATCACAGGGCCTTGAATCACTCTCTCCTGTGTCTTCACATGGTATTCTTATAAAACTCCTGCCATTGGATTATGAGTACACCGTGGTCCAGTGTGACCTCCCCTTAACTAATCACATTTGCAGAGACCCTATTTCCCAATAAGTCACATTCTGAGTTTCCAGGTAGGCATGAATTTTGGAAGGATGATAGTTCAGCCCAAAGAGTAAGAAAGAAAAACATTTTTAGGCCTTTTCCCAGACTCTTATTTATGTGTAGCCCAATTACTCTTGACCTTGCAGCTTCAGTTTTAGATTCCTGTTGTGCAAATCAGGCACATGATTGTGCATGGTAGCACCTCCCGGAGGTGCCCAAGGCAGCCTCCGAGGGCTCAGCAGCTCAGAGTTTCTCAGAGGAGTTGACTCTGGGCACCTTTCCCCACCTCAGTGTTCAGGAACATCATGTCAATAGCTGGAATTGGCTGTGGTAGGAAAATAGACAGCATGGAAATTGGCAAATAATTGGCAAATGCTGTAATTCAGAACTTGTTTTTTTTTTTTTTTTTTTTTTTTTTTTGAAGAGCTGGTTTGTTAGCACAGCTCTGGACAAACCCTGCCAGAGTGGCTGACCAGCTGCAACTCCTCAAAGGAGAAAACCTCATTCCCTCTCAATCGACTCTGGTAGCCATTACTGATGAATGCTAAAGGCTTCTAATCTCCCTTGTTCCTTCCACAGTTATTATTTGGAGTTCTTCTCTAAGAAATGTTTATGTTTCTCTCACTTGTTTATTTATTAGTTCATTGATATTTATATTTTTAAAACAATTTTTAAGCTTTTTAAAATACTAATTTCACATGCTCAACACCTGAGTTACAAGCTAGACCACTGCATCCACATGTACACATTGGAGCACACCCCGTAGATTTGTGGTGTCCTGTTGTGATATTCACATTGTTTTTTGAGGCACAGACTAGAGTAACTCCTGTTTTCCCTTTGTCTACTTTTACTTTGAACTCTTTAAACAAGACATCAGTTAGGACATTTGCAGCTTTTCTCTTTGAATTCGATGTGTGTGTGCCTGTGTGTTAATTTAAGCTGACAGCTGACCGTCCCCACCATAGGATAGGATGTATAAGTTACAACTTACTCCTGTCAATTTTGATATAGTGTGCACTGCATGTAAAATCTGGAGGCTGAGGCCAATCTAAGACTATGCCCATCATCCATAAATCCCGTATTCAATGGATGGTAAATAGCAAGTAATATTAGATTCTTGAGCATGTAAAGCTTATTCTAGAAGGAAGGAAGGAAGGAAGGAAGGAAGGAAGGAAGGAAGGAAGGAAGGAAGGAAGTGAGGGAGGGAGGGAGGGAGGGAGGGAAGAAGAGAGGAAAATCAATTTTCTGCCTGATTATACTCATATATTGGAATACCAAATAAGAGCTCACAGAAGAGAAAATTATACTGCAAACACATATTTTAATTCCATGGAAATATGGCATCCAATCTCCCTAATGCAACATTTATTTACTTATTTTTATGCTTCCTCGTTGAGATGCCAATATTTTGTTCTACTTTAATTTCTCCTCAGTATGTTGCTCTTCAGATCTGTCATTTCTCAGTTTTCTGAAGATCTATTGTTATGCTCGGTCTGCGCAGCCGCCAAGCTATGCAAACATCTTTATTTGCCAGTCTGAGTGTTGCTGAGGAAAACGATTGAGATCAGGCTTCGGCAAAGCACATTAGGTTTAATTGAGCAGTCTTTGTATTTGTGCCTGGCGTTTTCCCTCTGTGCTTCTGGAAAGATAGCCAATATTGCAGAGGATATTTTCCATAAGCATGAAAACATGATAAAACAAATAACCTGGACAATTTTTAACAATTTGTAAGACTCTAAGTTGAGTCAGATTGTTCCTCTGTAAACACAGAATGTAGAAATTACCCAAACTTTATTTTCATATGATTTATCAGAAAATGAATTTTCTAGATATTTGGCAGGAGCCTTCCAGAAGATGCAACAATCACTGAAAATAAAACCACAGTAGGTAAGAATCAATTTGCATTCATAATTACTGAGTCTCCATAACATCATATACTAAATTATCTTAAAAAATACAGAGATGTAGTCACTTGTTCACTCATTCGTTTAATAAATATTAATTGGGTACCTACGTTGTCCAGGGTACTATTATAGATTCATGAAACACATCAATAAGCAAAAGAGTTTATATCCTAATGGGTGAGACAGTTTATAGACAAGTAAATTATGACATGTTAAAAAAGTGTGAAGTAGTACAGAAAAAAAAGACCAGAGAAATGAAGTTGGGGGATAGCACAGTTTTAAACATAGTGTTAGGGGACCCATCTTAGATAAGATGACCGTCTATAAAAACTTGAAGGAACAGAGAGAGTGAGTCATAAAAATATCTGGGGAAAGAACATTTCCAACAAAAGGATCAGCCACATAAAACCTACGACTGGAGAGAGAGAGTAGGAAATGAGATCCAAAAGTTAATGGGAGCCATATGATGAAGAACTTGGAGAACAAGTGCAAAGACTTAGACTGTGACTGTAATTGATATGGGAAGTGATTGGAGAGAAGGGTTCAAGGAACAGAGTGATGTGATCTGGCTTAAGTGATGTGATCTAGCTCTCATGTTGAAGCAAGAGCCAAAAGATTTGGAGGCAAACACAATAACAATGGTAAAAGATGGCCTGGACCAACATAGAAAGTAGTAAGAAAGTGCTAGGTGCTGGGTGTGTTTGGAGGGGAGAGACAAGTGGATTTGTTGACTATCAAAAATGGGATATGCCTGGGTTCAGTGGCGCACACCTATAACCCTAATAGCTCAGGAAGCTGAGTCAGAAGTATTCCAAATTCAAAAACAGCCTCAGAAAAAATGAGGTGCTAAGCAACTCAGTGAGACCCTGTTTCTAAATGAAATACAAAATAGGGTTAGGGCTATGGCTTAGTGATCGAGTGCCCCTGAGTTCAATCCCCGGTACCCCCTAAAAATGGGGTATGATGGAAAGAAGCGCTCAAGGATCCCATCAAAGTAGTAACATGAGCAACTTGCAGAAGGAGATGGCCAACAACCAGCGTGGAAAGTAAGATCTAATGCAGATAGAGTGAGAGAAGATAAATCAAGTCCAGTTTTGTATATTCCAAGATTGAAAAGGTATGTAAGACATCGAGTGAACAGGGTAAGTGGGCAATGGAGTTCCTATTATTAGGGAGAGGTCCATCCTGGTCATATCCATTTATGCATTGTTAGCATATAGATTTTTTTAACTTTTTAAAATTTGTTTAAATTACTTATACATGACAGTAGAATACATTTATGTACTTTGATGTACTTTGATATATCATTCATAAATGGAATATAAGTTTTTATTTTTCTGAGTGTATATGTTATAGAATCATATTAGTTATTCATATGACATATATATAGAGAGAGATATATATGACATATATACATAAAGCAATAATGTCTGTTTCATTCTACTATCCTTCTTATTCCCACATCCCCTTCCCTCCCTTCACTTCCCTCTACCTATTCTTCTCTAGTGCCCCACCCCGCTTATTGTAAATTAGCATCCGCATATTAGAGAAAACCTTAGCTTTTGGTTTTGGGGGATTGCCTTATTTCAGTTAGCGTGATATTCTCCAACTCTATCCTTTACTGACTAAAGCCAGAATTTCCGTTCTTTATATATATATATATATATATATATATATATATATATATATATATATATATCTCCCACATTTTCTTAATTCATTCATCTATTGAAGGACACCTAGGTTGGTTCCATAGTTTAGCTATTGTGAATTGTGGTGCTATAAACATTGATGTGGCTGTGTCCCTGTAGTATGCTGATTTTAAGTCCTTTGGGTATAAACTGAGGAGAGGGATACCTGGTTCAAATTGTGGTTCCATTCCAAGTTTTCTGAGGAATGTCCATACTGCTTTCCACCAGCAATGTGTGAGTGTACCTTTTTCCCCACATCCTCGCCAACATTTATTGTTGCCTGTATTCTTGATGATTCCATTCTGACTAGAGTGAGATGAAATCTTAGAGTAGTTTTGATTTATATTTCTCTAATTGCTAGAGATATTGAACACTTTTTCATATATTTGTTGATTGATTGTATTTCTTCTTCTGTGAAATGTCTGTTCAGTTTCTTAGCCCATTTATTGATTGGTTTATTTGGTTTTTTTGTGGGTTTTTTTTTTTATTGGTGTTAAGTTTTTTTTTTATGTATCCTAGGTGCATGAGGTAAAGATTTTCTCACATTCCATAGGCTCTCTCCTCACATGATTGATTGTTTCCTTTGCTGAGAAGAAGCTTTTTAATTTTAATCCATCCCATTAATTGATCCTTGATTTTACTTCTTGCGCTTTAGGGGTCTTGTTAACGAAGTCAGTTCTAGGCTGACATGGTGAAGATTTGAGCTTACGTTTTCTTCTGTTAGGTGCCAGGTCTCTGTTCTAGTGTCTAAGACTGATCCACTTTGAGTTAATTTTTGTGCATGAGAGATAGAGGTTTAATTTCATTTTTCTGCATATGAATTTCCAGTTTTGTTGAATAGGCTATCTTTTCTCCAGTGAATGTTTTTGACACCTTTGTCTACTATGAGATAACCGTATTTATGTGGGTTTGTCTCTTTGTCCTCTATTCTGTACCATTAGTCTACAAGTCTATTTTGGTGCCAATCAATTCTGTTTTTGTTACTGTAGCTCAGTAGTATAGTTTAAGGTCTGGTATTGTGATGCCTCCTACTTTACTTTTCTTGCTAAGGATTGCTTGGCTATTTGGGTCTCTTATTTTTCCAAATAAATTTCATGATTTCTTTCGATTTCTATGAAGAATGTCATTGGGATTTTAATAGCAATTGTATTAAATCTGTATAACACTTTTGGCAGTATGGCCATTTTAACAATATTAATTCTGCCTGTCCAGGTGAATGGGAGATCTTTCCATCTTCTGAAATTTTCTTCAATTTCTTTCTTTAGTGTTCTGTAAAGGTCTTTTACCTCTTTTGTTAGATTGATTCCCAGGTATTTTATTTCATTTGAGGCTATTGTAAATGGAGTCGTTTTTCTAATTTCTCTTTCAGTGGATTCATTGCTGATGTATAAGAATGTGTTTGATTTATGGGTGTTGACTTTATATCCTGCTACTTTGCTGAATTCATTTATTAGTTCTAGAAGTTTTCTAGTGGAATATTTTGGATCTTCTAGATATAGAATCATGTCATCCACAAATAGTGATAGTCTGAGTTTTTCTTTACGTATTTGCATTTCTTTAATTTATTTCTTCTAATTGCTCTTGCTAGACTTTCAAGGATTATGTTGAATAGAAATGGTGAAAGTGGACATCCTTGCCTTGTTCCAGTTTTTTGAGGGAATGCTTTCAATTTTTCTCCATTTAGAATGATGCTGGCCTTGTATATAGCTTTTACAATGTAGAGGTATATTTCTACTATCCCTAGTTTTTCTAGTGTGCTGTATTTTGTCAGATGCTTTTTCTGCATCTATGAGATGATCATATGATTCTTGGTTTTAAGTCTATGAATATGATGTATTACATTTATTGATTTCTGTATGTTGAACCAACCCTGCATCCCTGGGATGAACCCCACTTGATTGTGGTGCACTATCTTTTTAATGTTTTTGTATGCGATAAATAATACAATCAATAATTTAGACTTAACAGATATATAGAATATTTCATCCATCAACAAGCAAATATACTTTCTTCTCAACAGCACATGGCTCATTCTCTAAAATATACCATATTTTATGCCACAAAACAACTCTTAACAAAATAAAAAAATATATATCTTGTATTCTATTAGATCACAATGGAATAAAATTAGAAATCAACGATAAAGTAAAAAAATAGAAGCTACTCTAACAAATGGAGACTAAATAATACACTATTGAATGATTAATGTATAGTAGAAATCAAGAATGAAATTAAAAAAATCTTAGAGGTAAATGAGAACACTGATACAACATATCAAAATCTCTGGACACTATGAAGGCAGTACTAAGAATAAAGTTTATTGCATTGAGCTCATTTATTAAAAGAATAAAAAGTCAACAAATAAATGACCTAAAACTGTATCTAAAAGCCCTAGAAAAATAAGAACAAATCAACACTAGAAGCAGTAGAAGATAGGAAATAATTAAAAGCAGAGCTAAAATCAATAAAATCAAAACAAAAGAAACAATTGAAAAAGTTGATAAAACAAAAAGTTCCTTCTTTGAAAAAATAAATAAAATAGATAAACCCCTGGCCGTGCTAACAAAGAGAAAACTCAAATGACTAAAATACAGAAGATAATTAGAAATTATTTTGAAAATTTATACTCCAACAAAATAGAAAATATAGAAGACATTGACAAATTTCTAGAGACATGTGACCTATCCAAACTGAATGAGGAGGTTATGTACACTTTAAACAGATCAATTGCAAGTAACGAAATGGAAAATGCCATTAAAAGCCTACCAACCAAGAAAAGCCCAGGACCAAATGGGCTTTTCTTAGCCAAGTTCTATAAGACTTTCAAAGAAGAATTAACACCAATACTTCTCACAGTATTCCATGAAACAGAAAAGGAGAGAACCCTTCCAAATGCATTCTATGAGACTAATATCACTCTGATATCAAAACCAGACAAAGACCCATCCAAGAAAGAAAACTTCAGACCAATATCCCTGATGAACATAGATGCAAATATTCTCAATCAAATTTTCAGCCTCCATGATGAGCGTAGAATGAAAAAGCAAAAAATAGTTCCTGAGCTCCAGAGTACTCTAAAAATAAGAAGTTGCAAGAAGGAAAAGACCCAGCCCAGAAAACTGAGAAGAAGAACCATGTGGTAAGTTTTGAGCCAATATAAAGCCCCTGGAAGTCATGTTTAAAAAAAAAGTCAAAAGGAGAACAGGTGACCCATACAGATGTGGCTGATAGATGCAGCAGGACAAGCATGGAGATTTACCAGTCTTCGACCTAGAAACAGAGAAGTCATCAATGGCCCAGAAAAGAACAACTTTGGTGGAGTGGTGGTGGCAGATCCCAAATGAAATGGTTTAGAAGCAACTGATTAAGAAACCATGAGCATTTTTTTTTTTTAGGTGTTCTGCTGCCACAGGAAATAGAGGGATGGTCCCAGGCTAGATGGAGAAACAGAATTAGGAAGTGCTTACTGGTTTGTTTGCTAGTTTTTCAGAATGGGAGAAATAGTTGCCTGCCTAGATGTTGTTGGGAATGAATGAAGGAGTAATACAGAAAAATCACTGGAACAATGTTGACTTTGATCAGAGCTGGGATGGTTCAACTGAGCAGAAGAATATACACAGTAATGTGTGTTAGTAGTGGGCACATATGGTGTGGGAGTCTTTGGCAATCAATATTTGATTTCTTGATCATCAGCTGAGAATCAAAGAGAAAGGAAGGAGATTTGAAGAAAACAAGAGATAAAAGAAATGAGCGATAAAATGGGCATCTTCCGATTTTAAGGAGAATTAATAGACCAGGTGGTTTCCAAGTGATTTCAGGGTCAAGGATGTGAGACCAGTTAGTGCAGAGAAAGGCTTTCTCCAGCCACAATGAGCACAGATGCATGGAAGTTAGAGAAATTTTTTTTTTTGTTCAGAATTATGATCTCTCCTCTTGAGAATGATAAAGAGAGAAGGTGAAGGTTTAAGTGTGTGTGTAGGAATGTCTGGAATGATGGACTATGGAGTTATCTGGGCAAGGAGAGGGGAGAGGTCATCGAGGGTCAAAGGTATGGTGGAAAGGAGGATACACTAGTTGATGGGATATCACATTGTGATGGAAGGTTTGCTGAAGTTACAGAGTAAGATGGGAGATCAAAGAGTAGTTCATGAAGATGAGACTGTGGACAAAATGAGCGCTTCGATGATGATGATGATATCTTAGGTTTTAAGATTGGGATCTATGGATGGGTTTAAGGGCATGATTGGATTATGAACTCTAAGGATAGGATGATTTTAAGAATGAGAAGGGGATGGAGGCTGGAAGTAGAATAGAAAATGAACAATGTTGTCCAGGAAATGAAGTGTTGAGGAGGTGACCTGGGAGTCTAGGCTTCTTGTGGAGACTTGCATAAGGGGAATTATGCAGAATATTATTCGTTCTAGCTGCATCAAAAAAAGAGTGGTAGGAGGGGCATGTGTGTTAAGTTGGGATCCTCTGTTAAGACATGGTGTGATCCATAGGTAGCCTTCTAGTCCAGGGTCTTGGTTTTTTTTTTTTCCTTCTTCTCTAGTATCATCCTTCAGTACCTGAATATCAGACATGCTAACTATATAAGGAATTAATAAATGAGTAAATGAGCAAGTAGTCGCTATTTCTGTTTTATCAAATCATTGATTGTAGCCCTGGACGCTTTTCTCAAATTACATATTTTATACACGTATCTATTCCTAAAGACCTGCCTTACGGTATCCTTTGTCTGATTGTCCTTGGCCCATCTTCTATCTCTCTTTTTTTACCTATATCACTCAAGACAATTATCCTTTAATGCTTTTCATTCCGTGATATTTGCTCTAAGGTTAATCATCATTTAAAAACTATAACCAATGACCTTTGCTTCATCACCCAGGTGATAGCATTGTGTGTCTGCTTGTTAGGCTTAGCCACAGCTGCCCCAGTCCTCTTTCCTGCATGTTTCTGATTAAACCATGAGGGAGAATCTTATGAAGTTCACAAGGTGGAATGAAGTAAAGTATCCGGCACATGCTCTCAGAACAGTTTTTAGTCTATCTCCAGAGGATCGCATGCTCATGGACTGCAGCCTGCTGGCTATTCTCCTTTCCTGACCATCCCTGAGGACTTCCATCACCATCAGACAGGAAACCCAGCCCTACAGGGACCACTTCATCAGCCCCACAATTGTGTGAGCCCTTGTCCTAGAACAAATCCCTACAGGTTCTGCTTTTTGGCTTGAACTTCGATGCATCCCACTCTGTATGCCAAGTTCTAGGCTCTGGAGAGTCTAAGCGTTTTATGATATTGTCCTTGACCAAAGATGATTAAAATACAGAGAAGCTTAAAGTCATGTTATGTGTGGTGTTTCCTCAAATAGATTACAAGCTCTTCAAAAGAAAACCTAAGCCTTCTGTGTGGAATAGAGTTCCTTACTAAAAGTCCTCAAGGCCAATATAGTGACAGGAACTCAGAAAGACTCATGAGCTAACGTGCTGTCTTCTCAGGTATAGATTAGCAATTTGCCAGTCACCTTCTGGAGGGAAGGTCTCATTCAAAGCACCACCAGATCTTGGCAGATAGAAATGGGATATTTTTGCAGCAAGCCTCCTTCAGATCACACTAAGCTAATCATTGCTGGTTGGCTTCATGTCTGCATAGGACTTAACCTGAGCAGCTGGTGGGCATGCCAGTTAAGCTGTTTTAAGTTTTCCCCTGAAATCAGTACAAAGTATGTTGCGGGGTGGGCGGGGGAGCCCTAGAGAAGGAAGAGAGCAGTCATTTTGAAAGGCCTGGCGCTTTTTCTCTGCTCCCTCTTCAGACAGTAAGAAAAAGCCTTCATGTGCCTGTCTCATAGGACAAAACTAGCAGGCAGTTCCACAGAGCTCCAGCTATCTGCTCGTTTTGTAAAAATAGAACAGCATCTTGTGGCTCTGAGATATATTTCCAGAGCCTGCCTATTCCTTTCTGGAGGCATAAATTGGGTTCTTTTCAGTCATGTTAAGAAGAACCTAATTGTATAATTCATTCCATGCAGACTTTTCTACCTGTAACAATTCTGGCCTTGTTGAAAGCAAAAAGCCAATTTTACCATGATTGAGCTAATACAGTGTTTTGTGCAAACACGACCTCTTTATCTGAGAAGATCAAAGTCATTATTTCTAATACACTTTCACAACAACCTGCAAAGTGTGTAGGTGGTGAGTATTATTATTCATAGCAGATGGAAATGGCAAATCACAGTGCAGATGAGAGTAGATCTAGTTATTCTTTTCCACCTTTTGTCTCCTTATCACTCTTTCCCCTCCCTCTTCTTGCCTTGCTAGATATATATAACAGAAATAGTGTCATAAATGAGTATGTACTTCTGCAGGTGAGTCTGGTGAGCGTGCTGTACTCACCAGAAATATAATCTAGCATCTCAGTTCCCTCCTCCTTCTCAAGGTCCCTATAGTTTTATGAAGCACTGAGTTATTGATCGAAATTCTACAAATAATGACCTCAGAGAAGCACTGATTGTTCACTCATATTAGTCAGATCAGGCTGCCATAACAAAACATCATAGACGGGGAATCTTCAGCTACAGACATTTTATATTCTCACAATTGTGACAGATGGAAGTCTAAGATCAAGGTTGCCACCAAATGAGTTCCTGGTAAGGGCTCTCGGGCATCTCACTATGTCCACACATGACACAGAGAAAAACAGAAAGCTCTCTCTTGTTTCTTCTTATAAATGCACCAATTCTCTAACCGAGATACTGACCATATGACTTCTTCTAATCCTAATTATCTGCTAAAGAACCCTGTGAGGCATAAATACCTGTGCACCTGTACCAAGCCCTGGGAGGTACTCACTATGTATCACCTCCCCATCCCAGGGGAGAACTCTAAACACCTTGGCAATTTCGCTAAGGTTCCTAGGTCTAGGAGAACTCTAAATACCTCACCAAATCTGGCAGAAAGTGTTGCCACAAAATCAACAGTGTATGAGCCCAGTGAGGCAGGACCCTTGTGCAACATATCCTAGAGAGCACATTTATTACTCATATATAGGCAGTAAGGATAAACAGGAGCTTCTGGTTCATGGAAAGCTGGGTCCCAAGCTTCAGGGAAACATCTCAAGACAGACAGGGCTACATCTGTGTTTACTCCTCTTATTAGTAGCTGAGGGACCCCTGAAGCAGATGTATGCTTTCCCACTCTGAGTGTTATCTCCTTGGGAACTAAGATCACTAACTAAAGCATTGTAGGACATTGTGTTGTCAGAGGACTGAGGACAAAGACCAGGCTGTTCCAGACAATTTCTTCTTATCTCAGGATAATACATTCTGCACATTCTGTAGTTCTTTGAGAATTACAAGTGGGAAGGAGAAAAGATAGTTTGTCCAAGTTCATCCAGAAACCCATCTTCCTGCAGAACCATCTCCAATATCCCATCTTGCCTTAAAGCTTCAACATATGAATTTGGTGGGGAGAATTTGAGGAGAGGACAATTCAGTCCATACCACTCATCTACTCACTTTAGGAGGAAAACCTTGTGGTTTTCAGCTTTTCATCACTTTCACCATAATAACTGACCAGAACAATTTACAGGAGGTCAAGTTTGTTTTGGGATCATGGTTTCAGAGATTCAGTCCATGGTCTGCCAACTCCATTGCTCTGGACCTCAGTTGAGACAGAACATCATGGTGGAAGGGAATGGCTGCCCAGTTCATGGCAACCAAAAAGGAAAGAGAAAGATAGGAGGAGGGGAGGGGGGGGGAGAGAGAGAGAGAGAGAGAGAGAGAGAGAGAGAGAGAGAGAGAAAGAGAGAGAGAGAGAGAGAACAAGGACAAAATAAAATCCCCAAAGACACAGCCCCAGTGACCTACTTCCTCCCACCATGCCCTGTCTACAGTCACCACCCAGTGCAGTCATATTTCAGATTATTAATCCATCAAATGAATGAATCCACTAATTAGGTCACAGCTCATATAATCTAATCATTTCATTTCTGAACATCCTTTCATTGTCTCACATGAGGTTTTTGGGGACATTTCATAATCAAATCATAATGAATCTCCACCCCATTCATATTGCCATGTCTAGAAAACACTCCTCTGCCTTCCTGTGAACACGCTGACCCTCTAGCAGTGGCTCATAGTTCAATCGACTTCTTTTTTACCGCTACACACTAACCTGCCAGTAGCTCCTTCTCATCAGTGGATGCTTTGGACTTCTTTTTCATAGCCATGTTCCCTACTCCAAGTTCTGCCATAATTTTGAGTGAGCAGAATTTCCATGTGAATAACTCATCCAAGAGTTTGACTTCAGTTCCTTGTTCTCTCTGCAACTCACATGCTCTTGCACATGTCTTCATCCATCTACTCCTGGGATTGTACCTCAGACTGAAATACACCTTTACTGAAATTCAGTAGTCTGGCCACATCTATCTGACCAGTCTGATGACCACACCTGTCCTCTCTAGAGGTACCTGTCCATTTTCCACTCTATTTCTTTCCTTTAGTCCCCTCTATCTTAGCTTCTCTTTCCATCTGACCAGTGTTATGCAGCATTCAAATTAAAGCACTCTTGCTAATATTCTAAATTCCCATGGCCCATTGTCCTTTCATTGTGTCTACTTGAAATGCTCCAAGCTTGACTGAAGGTGACTCTCCAATGTGCTCTGTCTATACACACGGGCTGCATGGAACTGCTGGACAAATTAAACAACCCAAATATATCAGCAGCATCATAATCATGTTGTTGTCAACCAGTGCTGGGCTCTCTTCACTCTTGTTCTTATCAGATGCTTAGCTTCATGTGAAAATATAAGTCATTATGTGGACAGTACCTAACTTCTGTCCAGTTCTCCAGAAACTTTATTCTCATAGTCTATTCCATTCTCCTATTCAGAGAAATCATTTAAAAATATTCATATTACTTTCACAACTTTTAAACTAGTGCCTTGCTCTAACTCTCTGCCTTTTACCAAACTTTCTATTCTATAAGAAAAATAGAAATTAGATAAAAAATTCAGCAATTTACTACTGCCTGATCTATACTCACATGCACATTTTCCTAGTTCTTATCTCTTATAGTCTTCCTGCATTTTAATTTCTCCCTTATTAAATCTTTCCTATCAGTATTTAAATATGTTCTATTACTTCTACTTCACAATAAATAAAAAATCACTTCTGGCTCTGCCAGCCGCTACCCAATCTCACTCTATGCCCGTATCTAAATGTATTCCAAGCATTTTAAAAACTTGCTTCCTGGGTTTTATCACTATCTACTCACCTGATGGCACGTTGCAGCCAGCTGTAGTCCTGACCATCACCTTGTGACCAGCTTCTAGCATTGTGCCTGGTGCTTAGCAAGTGCTCAATAAATATTTGCTCTAGGAATACATCTCTGAAGAGACTCAAGCATTAAGAACAGGACTCTTTTGTGAACAAATTCAAATATTTTTCCTGAAACAAAGGTAGATTTACATACTCATTCATAATGCATTCATTTATCCACTCATTTAACAAACACTGAATGGCTGTATGCTATGTGTCAGCTTCAGGTTAAATGCTAAAATAATAAAATTAATAAAAACAGGCCCTGCTCTGACAAGGACAATATGCTTAGAAAATGAAGTGTGCTAGCACATAACACACAAGGAACATACATATGTTCAGCAGAGGATGTACACAAAACATATCATGTACAGGTGATGGGAGGGGCTTCAGAAATTGGGAAATTCTCCCAAAAAATTATGGGAGATCTCAGGGGTCTCAGGCCATACGTCAAATGCCTCAACAGGATAGCAAAGCTCTCCTCACAGACATCTAACTCTATCAAGACTGTGTGTTCGGAACTAATCAAATTTAATCCAATATTCTGCAATTTATTCCTCAGGAAAAGCATGTTAAAAATGATAATTCAACATTTTCCAGTGAATTGTGCACCTATCCTCAAATTCCAGCCAGCCATAATGAAACTTTACTACATTTTGCATTTTTTCTTTTCCTTAATGTAAAAAATTGCTGTCAAAATAAGTGAAATTCTTTATCAAAGATGCCAACATTTATCATGATGCAGGTTGGCAACTAGTAAAAAACTCAGAATATATTGGCTTAGCAATTTAACTGTGTCTAAATCAGGCATAATGATCACAAGTTATTTTTGACAACCCAAATTTTCTTTTTTATTATTCACACTTTGAAGAAAATCCCAATCCTCATCCTGAGTTGTGCAATGGATCATGGAGTCTGAAATCTCACAGGGGAAACAAATTATGGTAATCTCCACACAAATTATCATAATTAAAAAATAGATGCAACTCAGGAAAATAAGGTACCATGGAATAAAATAATGCTAGGGCATCACCACTGTTGATGACTGGGCGTTACTGGATTAAGAACAATGTCTTAACCTCATATTAGCAACTCTGAATTAACTTTTTATTTTTCTATAAGTGTTACACTTTGGATGTGAGGTGCACCCCAAAGCTTATATGTGAGCCAATGCAAGAAGGTTTAGAGGGAATATGATTGTGTTATGAGAGCCTTAACCCAATCAGTGAATTAGCCCCCTGACGGGATCAACTTAGTGGTAACTGAAGGCGGGTAGGGTGTGACTGGAGGAGGTGGGTTATTGGGGGGTGGGCCTTTGTGGTATGTATTTTGTATCTCACAAATAGAGTCCCTCTGCTTTTTGATCATCATGTGAGCTGCTTCCCTCTGATACACTCTTCTACCAGTCTCACCTCGAGCCCCGAGAAACAGAACCAGCTGTCTATGGCCTGAGACCTCTGAAACCTGGAGCCCCTAAATAAACATTTCCTCCCCTATAATTGTTCTTGTCAGGTCCTTTAGCCACAGCAGCGAAAAACAGACTAAAACAATAAGGAACCCCTTCTTTACCAATGTTCCTTACTCCAAAGTGAAATGCCTAATATAAGGCAAGTTGTTGACTCTCCTTTGGTCTTCCCATCGTCTCTCAGGGAGGAATCATAGCTTCACTGAAGTTCTATCCAATGCTAGAATTCAGAGATGTTTAGGGGAATTTGTTAGCATGTTGTCTGGGAAGGTCAACTAGAAACCCAATTCCTTGAGGAACTGTGTAAGCTGGGTAGAGAATACATCCCATAGGCAAGAGTATCAAGAATGAACCTTCGTTAAAAAAAAAAAAAAAAAAAATTAGTTGTTAGCAAGGAGGAAGCCTATCATCTTTAGGTTCTTGTCCAGTGCCCCTACATGAGGATGGGGGCCAGAAATACCAACACGAAACGCTCTTTGGATAAAAACCTTAAGTCTCAAGGTGACAAGACTGCCACAGTCCTTGGGACCTCAAGTGAGTCATATGACAGTAATCACTGTCATATGTCCCTTATCTTACGAGGAAGAAAATCATATCATGTAGCCACCCCAAAGGAATCACTCTCTGAGCGCTCAAATACAAAGTCCCTCTCCAGGCAAATCAACTTGAACCCATAAGCATGTGAGAGCTCCCCCACTCATCAAGCCATCAGCCGAGCTCACACCTGCCTGCATTTTAGCAGCCCCATAATGTTAGTGCAAAGGAAGCATTTCCTTTATTCTGTGAGGCATTGTGGGTGGAAGTTCTATGGTATGGATTTCAAGAGACTGGCTGCAGGGTAAATCAGCTCTGCTACCTCCATGTCACTTTGGGTGAGCTAAATAATTTCTCCAAGTCTCAGTATCACTATAGTTTCTATGTCATGGATTTTTTTTTTAAATGAGGACCAAGTGTGATAATACATATTAAATATGGGGCTGGGGTTGTGGCTCAGTAGTAGAGCTCTCACCTAGCATGTGCAGGGCACTGGGTTCGATCCTCAGTACCACATAAATGTAAAATAAAGATACTGTGTCCACCTAAAACTAAAAAAAAAATAAAGAAATATTTTTTAAAATATTCAGATTGCATATATTAAAGCCAAAATGTAAATTATTTTGCTGCTTATACAAATGAAGTATAACCTAGAAATGCAGGGATTTAGGATCCCCCTCTTTGTAATGGAATCTTGGGCATCTGGAGTCTCTTGGTGGCTGTGGAGATACTAGGTGGATTATGTCTGGTAGCCTGGATGGTGCCAAGTGAAGGAGAGGGCCAACCAAGAACAGAAAGAAAAACGAATGCCAAAAAGCAGTTGGTGGGACAGCTGGCCAGAGGTGGATGGGCACATGAAATAAAATCCACATGTGCTTGGAGCATGAGTGTGTCAAGTTACTATGTGAATTGGACTAGCTGGACTAATGAAACCTTGGAAAATATGTAAATGCCATCATTTCTGCACATTTCTACATGTTAATTCAAGATTGGGAAAATAAGGAAGATCTAGGTCAGATTTCGTAGTATAAAGCCATCCAAGACCACTCCATAGGAAGCTGCTGTTACTATAGAGAAACTAGCAGAATCAATGCAATTTATTTTGGGTATTGGTAGAGGGTTTCTATGTCAAAGACCACAGCCACATTAAAATGCATGGTTTTATTGTTCATGATATGCATATTAAGAAGTTATTCAGAATTGGTTTCCCTTGAAAGACAACATTTCACCTCACAGTTTTAAGTCAATATTTTTCCCTCATTCCTTTTTCTCTTTCTTCTCTAGTCTTCTACCTCTTCTAACCATTCCCTGTAGTCTTCTTTCTTAGTTCCCTGTCTCATAAAATTACTTGATATTTTCTTCTTGGATTATTTAAGAAATAAATAAAAGCTTTCTGCCATGCCTTTATTTATTCTGTCTTTATTAAATTGTTGAAGGAAATAAAACAAACCGACAATAATAAAAACTGCACATGGTAAAGTTTGCTTCTAGCTAAACACAGTTGAAAGATCAAATTCTAATAGAGTTTGAAAGGTTTATAGGTTACCTAAAGCAAAGTCAGACAGACTACCTCCTCAAAAACTGATGGTTACACAGAATATTGATAATGTAGAGCCTCTACTTCATAAAATCTGACATGGGTAAAAAATGACCAGTGCAATCAACTTTTGATAGATATTTAAATGAAATGAGGATAATAACAAATAGAATAATTTCACAAAAATAATATATTTTATTTAAATTGTACATAAAGTTTAGAAATGAATGAGATTGCTTTGATGAAATTCATTTCCTCTATTCAAATTTATTGGTCTTACCAAAATTGGATTAAAATATGTTTTACTTAGATAAAAAGTTAATGAATACAGAACTCCCAGGAGGTTATATACACAGAGACTGCAATAATCTTCTTGTCTGGCACTATTTTCTGAACCTTATACTCAGGTACTACAGGCACACGTACAGACAGGTTGTTGCATTAAAATTAATTAAATCAATGAAGGTGATACAATTGATAATTCCTTGAATTTCAAGTGAGGAAATTCTCCCTTAATAATGGTTGATTATTTGCTATAGTCTCAATTGTAGCCCCCAAAATTCACATATTCACCATAACCCCTACTATTTCAGAATGTGACTGTATTTGGAGATAGGTTTTTAAAATAAGTTATTAATTTAAGATGAAGCTGATAGGGTTGAACCAAATACAATCTGAATGGAGTTCTTAAAAGAAGAATTTTGAATATACATAAGCATCACAGCACATGCACAGATGCACAGTATCATGACTATGTTAAGTTACAGATAATTGCCATCAGAGGCCAGAGAGGCCCCAGAAGAAACCAAACCTGTTGACATCTTGAGCTTGAACCTCTAGCCACCTGAATTTAGAAAGTGAACTTCTGCTGTTAAGTCACCTGTCAGTGATATTTTGCTGTGACTGCCGCAGCAAGCCATGCAACTAGGTGGTGTGTACCAAGTCTCTCACCCAGACTAGAGAAAGCAAACAAAATATATATAATTGTGCTTTGAATCAATGCAGAGAGAGCAAGGCAATGAGAATAAGATATAGGAGACTGTAAAATCCATACTGATGAAACAGACATTGGGGACATTACCCCCCAATGGTTCTGATGACTCAAAAAAAAAAAAGTATTGAGTATCTTAGATGCTGAACAGAGTTTTGGGAAACTTTGTAGGAAGAGGGAGCAAAAAGAGAGTCTATCTTCTGTCAATAGCAGAACCCTAAATAAACTGCACCCTATAAATAATGATATATCAGAAAGAGGTCAGCATTCACAGAAACCAAACTTCAGTTTAAAACCCTCTGAAATTCATTAAATGGAGAATATTTTTTTTCAGGATTTCTGCTGTTCCTACCCATTTCCTTGCCCAAAGCAGTGCACATTCTCTTTGTGGAAAGGGAGAAGCATTTTTGGACACATCAAATTAAATTTTGTCATGTCTAGCACTCAATCAAAAACAATAGAGCACATAAGAATAAAATAATATGAAACAATGGACAGTAGAAACAAAAAGGAATTTAGGTGAACATGTTGCCAGTTAGGATTAATATGTTTAAGGAACTAAAAGAAAACTTAAAGAACTAGAAACTAGAAAAAAAATGAAAATTCTAGTTTAAAAAAAAAGACACAATAACCACAATAAGTTTCACCACAATAACCACAAAGACACAATAAACGTCAATAAATATAACTGATATTTAAAAATAAACAAAGAATAACTT
The DNA here is from genome assembly GCF_048772815.1 of Callospermophilus lateralis. Lineage (NCBI taxonomy): Eukaryota > Metazoa > Chordata > Mammalia > Rodentia > Sciuridae > Callospermophilus > Callospermophilus lateralis. The sequence continues at coordinate 20,842,993 of NC_135317.1, read as the reverse complement.
AACATCTCTTTAGACCTCTGTGTTAGTGACCTCTTCATAGAGTCATGGCTTCTGTGTATTTTGAAAGATGGCTCTCTGGCAATCACTAATACCGGCAAGAAGAATATTATCATGGATATGTATCTAAATATTCTAGGTAGAATCAGGAAGAACTCACTGGTTGAGTTTAACAGTGAGCTGGAAGGTTGGTTGATAAAAAAAAATGTTCAGAATGAAACACAAGGAGGCAAAGGGTATAAATTGAATGTCAATAGGAAAGAAGAACAAACAGGAGAAACAATTTTCAGAAAAATTTCAAAAACTCACAACTATCATCAATTCAGAGTAGCATGTAATTCTATTAGGTCAAATATTTTTACTAAGCCACTTGGGGGGCTGAGGCAGCATAGTACTAGTTTGAGACCAGCCTTGGTCACCTAGCAAAATCCTGTCCCAAAGTAAAATAAAAAGGGCTGGAGAAGTAGCTCAGTGGTAGAGTGCCCCTGGATTCAATCCCCAGTACCAAACAAAAACAAACAAATGAACACACTTCTAAATTTAAAACATTCCCTCCTAGGGTCATCTTCCTGAAGTACAGGAGACTTGGATATTTATCTGATGGGTTTGATTGAAGGTTCTCCAGAGAAAACAGAACATACAAACTCTCTCTCTCTCTCTCTCTCTCTCTCACACACACACACACACACGCACACACACACACACACACACACACACACACACACACACACACACAATTATGCAAGCCAAGAAGGCCCATGGTCTACTGTCTTCAGGCAAAACTAGAGATATAGTTCCATTCCAAGCAAAGGCCCTAGAACCTGTAACTCAAAGATAGAAGATGAATATTTTAGCTCAGAGAGAATTCATCCTTCCTCCATCTTTTTTTTAAAGTTAGGCCCTCAATGGATTGGATTATACCCAACTCCATTGATGAAGGCAGATCTTCTTTATTCAAATAATAATCTCTTCCAGAAACATCCTCACAGACACACCCATAAATACTGATTTTGGCCATCTGTGCATCCCTTACCTCAGTCAAGTTGACACATAAAATCAATCATCACAGAAGTGAATTCCCTCTAACTTCCTGTCTCCACTAGTGTAAAACCAATGGGATCCCATGACGTTAGAGAAGATACTGAGGCAAAAAGAGGAACACATAGCAGGTGTTTGATTGGGATAGCATCACTGCAGGTGAGTTCACGTGGAAGAGTGGGCACAGCTTAACTGAAACCACAAGTAGATTGAAGAGCTAAGGCATGGGGAACCAAAGAAGTTTGCTGCAAACTTCAATAAATATAAAAGGTATTTTAAAAATAAACAAAGAAAAACTCTTAACATCACTTTAGACCTCTGTGTTAGTACCTCTTCATAGAGTTCTGGCCTCCATGTATTTTGAAAAATGGCTCTCTGTCAATCACTAATAACCACAAGAATATTGTGAAGGACATGTATCTAAATATTCAGGTAGAATCAGGGAACATGAAGAAAGTAGATTTGACTTATTCTTTCTGTCATGAGCAATTCTGGCCCTATGGGAGCCAAGTATAACTTCCAAGTCATGCTAATTAGCAACAAAGAATGTTTCCAGGACTGTATGGAACATTTTGGAGAACAGATGAAGGCTGAGTCCTTGTCCACTGGGAGCTTATGATCTATGGCTTAAATTATTCCCATTTGCTTGGATACTGACTGTTTCTCTGACTTTTGCCAAATTCATCTACATGTGAAGTGAATTTTAAAAGTGGAGTGTCAAGCGATTTCTAAACAGCTAGAGGAAAAGGCCTGAGCTGGAAACTGGATCAGGTGCCATCAGCTGCACCTACCGGAGTGGCCTGCTGTGGACAGTGACATGCTCAAGCCAAGATTTCCATCCATCAAAAATCTGCAGGTGTTCCGAGCCACCTGTGTTTTTATCCTTCCTATAATGTTGCCAGCCAAAGTAGCTTTAAATTAGTAATAAAATCAAAAGGTTTGCAACCAGGCACCCCCTAGTGAGGTTGTATTTCCAAGGCCACTATCATTTTGCAGTTGTCCCCAGTTCCACACAACTTACTTTGAACTAATGGTTCATACGGATGTCACATTTATAGAGGGAAAAAAAAAAATCAGGCAAGTGCGTTATTTTTGGAGTGAATTTTGCTCAGGAGAAAGGTTGTCACATAAAATCTGCTCAAATCAAAGACAGGATCCATGCTGTCAGTTTTCTGTCCTTAGTATGGCTGGGACCAGCTATAGGGACTTCTTTAGTGGTCACCTTTTTTTCTCCTTGCTACTTATACTTTGCTTGCAGGCATTGATCTGACTGTACCAAAGCCCCAAGTGTCTCATTCACAGGAATCTCTTTCTATATTGCAAACTATTTTGAGCATCACACACACAATAAAAAAGGAAAATAACATAATGAATACTCATAAACTTGTTTCATTAAAACAACAATTTGCATTGTGTTCTTATTATTTCAGTTCTTATTATTTAAAGAAATAAATCAATATAGTTATAATTTAAATCTCCTATATACCCTTCCCCAATACTTTCTATTTTATTCTTCTTGAAAGATAATCAGTATCACATAGTTTTGGTATTTAGTTAGCCCCCAAAATGCCTTTGTATTGTATGTAAGTTTACATATTCATGAAGAGTACATTGAACTTTCTATCTATGGCTTCATGCTGTAAATGTCATTCTGTATCTTGTTTTCTTTTTCACCCTTTTCCGTAATTTATCCATATTGACACATAAGATTCTAATTCACTCATTTTAACTATTGAAAATTTCACTGCATAAATGGACTCAAATGTTCATTCTCCTCTGTGGATGCTTAAGGCATTTTCAGCATTGGTCGATGACAGGTGAAATCATTTGTGTGCAACAGCCTACGAGTTTCTCTGGGGAACATCCATGCAAGTGCATCCATAAAGTTGTAACTTCATTGTGTTAAAAATTACCAAATTCCTCTCTAAGGAAGATGTAGGATCTCACAGCAAGTGCTGAAGGAGTATTTGTTAGTGTGACTTAATGCATCCAGAACAAGCACACACCCCCAACTCCAGCCTGGTCATAAATGGGCAGGTGACAGTCATAATTCAATCAGTAATCTTTGCAGCTGACTGAGCTCACCTCTGCCCACTAAACAAGACCCTGACATGGAGCTACAATGTACCTAGGGTTTTGTGAGATGAAATGTCTGATCCCTGTTTACATGATATGGCAGACAAGTGATTAACTGGCTGATGGGTATCAAAAACTAATCTATCTGAAAGTCAGCCCACTTGGTTACATAATTGGGCTGCATTCTGTAAAGTTTAATTAGATTGTCACTGGCCAGGCCCTAGAGTTTTATTAATTTAATGACATCAAAATTAAATGATCCTGGTCTTGTTGTAAAAACACTTGTAAACTGACTTTGAACAAGAGCATTCGTGCTCTTGATTACAGCCCAGGGAGGCCTGATTGGCCGTCCTTGCCCCACTCCTTGGTGCAAAATATCAATCCCAGGTGGGAGGCACCTGGGAAGGATGGGCAGAGTGAGGAAGAGAGGCACTTTAGAGTCATGTTCAGTGCCTGCCATAGAAGGACACATTTGCCTTCTCTCCCACAAATCTGAGCCCACATTTGCTTCTATCTCCAGCAAGATATGAGAGGGTATGTAACCTCTCTCAGTCTCGGTTTCCTTGTCTGTAAAATGGGTTACAAGAACTGACTGAGAAAGGGGCTTACAACAGCATCTGGTATAGGGCAAGTGCTATCCAAGTGTCAGCCCTGATTATGACTTTGTATCATAGGAGAGGAGTGTGTGTGAAGAGCAATCTGTTCCCACATCGGGGGGCCTGAGTTCAAATCCACTCAAATGAAAGACCCTGTGTAAGATATGCTGATTTCCAGCCCAACATTGCATGAGCAATCAGCCTAGTATGCAAAGGCGTTGGAAGGCCAAGAGTAAGCCTCTAATGCTCCTTCCTTCCAGGTTTGCTCATCTCTATTGCATCATCCAGGGCTCATGAGGCAACACCAAGAAGCACAAACCATCCAAACAAAACCCAGCATGCAGAATTAGAAGCAAATGGAGCAGATCAAAGCAAAGGTTTTTCTACATTCTGATTTATTCAACCAGAGGAAGGACAGGGAGCCCCCATCTGCCCAGTCCTTATCTATCCCTCAGCAGAAACATTGTCCCACTTGGCCAGCACCATCCAGAATTCAGAGCTTCACGAATTCCTGTGCAGATTTCCCATCATTCTCTCTAAAGCTGATCATGTTTTTCTTGGTTCTTGGCTAAGGGAGAAGTTACATTTATCCAGAGTCCTAGAAGCATGGAAATCTCTGCTTTTCAAACTTCATGTCTGATCTTTTCACCTACTGGGTTGCAGTATTATGATCTACCTCAAATCTTCTGTAGAAGGTTGAATCTATACTTTCCATCACATATCCAAACATTTTATATCCTGGCCGCACTTCTATAGGAATGGAATCTTGGTTGGAAAAGTAGAAGAGTGATCTTGCAAGATCAACATCTCATTATGGTCTAGCTGAAAAGTTAAAAAAAAAAAAGTGCAGAAAGGAGGAGACACGTACTGCACGCACTGATGTAGGCAGATCCTGCTGAATCATTTCTGCTTCTAGACATGTTGTTTCCTCATAAGCAGCACCAGAGCCCCACATGGCTGCAGTTGGTCAGCAAGAGTCCTGCTGTGCTCAAGCCACTTGACCTTGGATCTCTCTCCTCCAGTCCACTCTGCAACAGCTCGTCACCCTGGAGATTGTGCAATGGCTCTTTATTATCAGACAGTTGGTGTTGGAATTGGTCTGGTAACTTTTCATTTTTGCAACTGTGTTGTTAGCATATTATCAAGTATGTTTCTTCCTCAAAAAGCCATCTTTACTGTTTGCTTTTGCAAAGAGAAAATTCTTCCCAATTCTTTCCCACATCATAAAGGAAAATAAAGGATAGCATGTTGGGAAATATGCTTCATTTTTTAGGCAAATCTATATTATGATTTAATTATGATGGCAATGATGATTTAATTTCCTAAGTGTGAGCAGCCTTCTAGTGGGTGCCTTATAGATAGTGTGATATCTATGGCCAACACTTGATTCCTGGAAGTTAAATTCCATCAAGTGTCAAACTTGAATTTCTCTACTACCTCTAAAATTTATCTTATCTAGACAATATTTGATCCCCTTTCTCCTAAATAGGGAGCTGCAGAAAGTGAAATATAATTGCTAACTTAGATACTGAAAATAAGCCATGTAGGGAGATAGCTAATAGGATTCATAAAACTTTAAAAATCACTTTGCAACCTGTAACTTGAATTAGTGGAGCTAACAGTGGTCTAGGGGTGACACATGGAACCGCAACCTAAAGCAGAAGTAGCTGCCACTCCTGTCTTTTTCCCCAAATAGGACTGGGTTTTTAAGCAGAAATAAGAAATAGGCCTTGCTGCCTTCAAAAATGAGGTCAAGTGTGTCCTACCTGTTCCTCAGTTTTCCTCCTGGGAGCCTCATGTGTCAAGCAGCACTTTAAGCTGTCCCTATCTTTGCCTGGCCAGACCAGTACCTGTCCTTGCCTTCTCCACAGTAGGCTCCTCACCACCTTAGGCTCTGCAATTTTAAATTTTAGCAAGAATTTAGTGACATGTGGAAGAATGTAATTATGTGAACCAGGGCTTGTTGGAGAAAATATACAAAAATCATGTTGTTCATGGAAACTTCAGTTTCAGTGGCAGGAAAATGAAGTTGAGGTTGAAAGCAGCCTGATCCCTTTGCTCCACTGGGAAGCATTGCCCAGCCTCTGATCAAGTGCAAGTTTGTTTTCTAAGTCTCTAGAAGTTCAATCGACTTCGACAAATGTCAGTCTTCTAATCTAGGCAATGGGATAGCACATCCAGCTCAACAAGTTTTCTAAGGACTAAAGATATTCAGAGTGCAAGACCACAAAAGCCATCTGTGGAGTTAGAGAAATGTAATTTTTTTTCCCTACCAATTTGTACTTTCCTAGGTAGAAATGCAGCCTGAATGCCCACTGACAAGGGTCCTTTCTCACTTTAGCCACCCCTCAAAAGTCCTCAAATCTGAGTTTGAATTTTCTCTTTTTCTTTTTCCTTTCTCCTCTCCTTCTTCCTTTATCCGTCCACACGTAAAAAATGTACATAAATTTGGGCTGGGATATAGTTCAGTTGATAGAGTACTTGCCTTGCATGCACAAGGTCCTGGGTTCAATCCCTAGCATCACAAAAAAAAAATGCACATAATTTAAAAACCAAATATTATCAAAAGATTTAAAATAAAAAACAGGCACCCTTTCTACTTCTCCCTCCAATTCTGTTTTGGAGGGCTGATGGTTTCTTTACTCTTTCATTGCTTCTGCTGAAACTATCTCCGTGACTCTAAGTACCAGGCTCACAGCCCTAAGTCTTGGCTTATTGCTTTTGGATTGTATTACTTTACTTTAGATTGTATTCCTGTTTTTCCAGATGAGGATGTAGCCCTCTTAAATCTCCCAGGCTGCCATGAAATCTGTCAGTTCTGCCCTGCTAACATATATAGGAGATAAACCAGTAATGGAAATGTGCATTATCATGAGTAAATAAATATTTTTCTTCACAATTTCAAGTACAGTCATGTGTAGCTCAATGGTGGAGATACATTCTGAGGAATGTGGGATGAAGTGATTTCCCCACCATACAAACATCATAGTGTGTACCTCAACAAACCTAGACAGACAACCTGCCACATACCTGGGCTGTACGGTGCAGCCTGTCACTCCTGGGCTACAAACCTGTACAGCAAGTTACTGATACTGGGGGCAATGTGACAATGGCATTTGTGTATCTAGACATATCTAAACATAGAAAAGGTACCATAACAATACAGGATAAAAGATTAAAAATGGCACACTGTATAGGGCACTTAGCCTGAGCAGAGCTGGCTGGACAGGAAGTTGCTCTGGGTGAGTTACTGAGTGAATGGTGTGAAGGACCAGGCCACATCTGCACACAGCCACAGACTGCGGAAACACAGAGCACTTAGGCCACTAGAAATTTTTAACTATTTCTTCAACAATCAGGTAAATTTAGCTGGATGAAACTTTTTTGCTTTATAAACTTTGCTTTTTTTTAAAGACTCTTGTCTTTAGCTTAAAATACAAACACATTATATATCTGTACAAACATATTTTCTTTATTTCTTAATCTATAATTTTTTTCATAATTATTTTGTAAATTTTTAAACTTTTTTATTAAAAAAAAAAATAAGACATAAACATCCCTACCCGGGGGTCAGGATCAGCAATGTCACTGTCTTCTTTCTCCTTCACTTCTTGTCCCCCTGGAAGGTCTCCAGGGGTGACAAGACACATGGAGCTGTCGCCTCCTATGATAGCAATGCCTCCTTCTGCAACACCTTCTGAAGCACCTGCCTGAGGGCCTTCTTGGGGACGTGTCACTCTTTTCAGAAATATCCCCATGATGATTTGCTTGCTCTTTTTCGTTTTTTTAACATCATAGATTTTCTTGTTTGCAGATAATGTACCATGAATATTCTTGCCTAATAAAAACGTTTCTGTGGTGAGATTCATGTTTTCAAGCTTCTTCGTGAGCTTGGGTAGGTCTGCAAAAATCTTCTGCTAAATCTCTCACTGTGACTTTTCTTGGGGGTTCTTCTTTTTCTCCTCCTGCACTTTCCTTCCCTCTTTGCCTCTCCAGCCACTCTTGCTCCAGTTTCAACGACTCGTCAGTCAGTTCTCAAGAACCACCTCCAGATGCTTCTCAGGCTCATCTTCATCCACACCCAGCTTGAGGTTGTTTTCCAGCTCAACCACAGCCTGGCCGATTGTTGCGACCTCCTCATCCTCGGTAATCCATTGATGTCATTCACAAACCTCTCAAATGTCTTCTTCCTGATGCCATTCAGTGACATCACCCCAAGCCCAATCAAAGTTCTTGATACAGTCATAGATTCTGTAATTCTTCCCGGATTGCACTACTGTCTTCTCAGCACCTTCTCAGTTGCGACAGTAGCCTGGGAAAAGGTCCTGAACATAGTAGGCCTCAAAACCTGCAATAAATCCTGGATTTATTTGTTGAATCAAAGAGGTGGTATTTGGAGGGAGAACCACCACTTAGATGTTGGGATTAAGAAGATCAATAAAAGGAGGATGTGCAGGAGCATTATCAACCAGCCAAAATCTTGAAATGTATGTTATTCTTTAAAGAGTTCCTCATTTATCTGGCATGGCAATTAGGGTGCCAAGCAGGAAGAAGAGCTGGCTCATCCCTGTCTTCTCGTGCTTCTGTAGAGAGCTGTGCTTAGTGATAGGCTCGAAGGTCTTGGGTTCTCACTCTACCAGATCACAAAAGGTTTCGCTTTGTAGTTTTCAACGTGGTCCCCAACAAGACTATCATCCTGTCCTCAGAAGCCTTCAAATCTGACAGCAATCTAACCTCCCCATGCCAGGTTTATCCAGGAGCATGAGAGAAATGCAGAATCTCAATCCAGCTGCAACCAACAGCCTCAGGGTTTGCATTTTCATGAGCTCCCAGGGGATGTACATGTGTATTAAAGTTGGAGAGGCAGACACAAGAGCCAGGCAGACCAGGACACAACTCTGCTCAAAGTCAACAAGGAGCTCTCCACGAGGAGGCATGAGGCAGAAGTTATCACCACTGTGTCTCTCTGATTTGCCGTGTTCACAAAAAAGGAACTCATGGTCACCCCATTAGCTGTCCTCAGTGGTGTTTGGAGGAAGAATGGACTTGAAGAATGTGGGGCTTTATAGGACAGTGGGGTTCCCGAGATGACCAGCGCTTTCATACAACATCCTAGGATGCTCTCGTCTCCCTTACTAGGCATTTTTTTATTGGATGTCAATCATCACATCTCAAATATCCCAGAGGGCAGATGCATCTCAAAGGCACCCAGACTCCTGACATCTCTTTCTGATTTTAAGTTAAGAAAAATTTACTGACTTTCTTGCTTGCCAGCTTTCTCAAGTGAACATATTTTTTCATGCCACACAGGACAGTTGTCATAATTAATACCCATAAAGGACCTTGAGATTAAAAAAAAAAAGGGTTCTTGTTATAGGCACATCTCATTGCTAGTTCTTTCAGATTCCTTTCTGAGAGACTCAGTGTGGAAAGATTAGAAGTATTTTTGGGGTTTCTGATATTGCACAAATATTTATTCTTTGAGTCTATTGTTGTTAATGGCACCAAGGTTTGCGATTTACATCTTGTTCTCCTGGCTACATCCTGCTGGCCATATCCAGTGTTATCTCAGGTATATCTAGTGTCAGATGAGCACATGGTAAATGAAACGGGAGTCTAATGCATTCCGCTGCTTCAGAGGGGGTGTGGTCAGCCTTCTCCACCTGAAGATGCCTGTCACACTCTAGATGAGATGCCCACACCAGGTGTCTGGGTTTAAGGAATGTCAGGTTGTGGTTCTGAAAATATGGAAGGCACAATCTTTACCAAATGGCAAAGAAATGCTCCCTCAAAGCTGTACCAGGAAGCATTTCCTTTCCTCTGTCTTGGTTTGTGTTAGGCCTGGAGAAAGCACATCCTTGCTGTTCACTATCGGGTGTCCCCAGTGGGCACATCTGGAATCAAATGAATGTACTGCCACAGTCACTTTGTTAACTGAAGAATTAAAACCCAAATAGCAGAACAAATGCTTCTGCCTTCTTTAAAAAAAAAAAAAAAAAAAAAAAAAAAAAAAACAAACAAACAAAAAACCCTGCTTGAAAATGTAAGATTGTGGTAATATTCACAGGAAAATCGAGACCAAGGCCCCTGCTGCTACACAAGGCTTCCCAGTCTTTTAAAAGCTCCCGGTCCTGCCATCTAACATGAAACCGTCAGAAGGACACTGTCCATTGAGTTCCGACCTTCTAGACATCCTTAAGTCCCAGAGTTAATGATAAGACTCTCTCAGCTGCTTGGCAACAGTGCCTTTCTGGAGATGGTTGTTTTTATGAAGTTGTCTCCCTTCACAGTTCCTTTTCTTATTCATTACCTCCTTCCTCCTTCCTTCCTTCCTTCCTTCCTTCCTTCCTTCCTTCCTTCCTTCCTTCCTTCCTTCCTTCCTAAATAACAATAAACATGTCCCCTTTGGATGATCCAAACAAAAATTTCCGACTGTCGGATGCTCGGATGCACCATTTTTGTGACACAATGTCCTTGCGTATGCACTGTTCTATGAACTGAAGTCCACGGGTCCCTGTAAGTGACAAGGGACATTTACTGCCTTGTGTTTCAGGAGCCTCAATATTGCTGCTTCGACAAAGGACATGGTGCGGGTCGAGTTGTCCTTTGCTTTAAATTCTTTCTTCATTTTTCTTTTCTTCTTTTAAAACTCTTTGGTCATCTTTTATGGTAGAAAATCTGATTTGTTAGTAGGAACTCTGAACTAGTTAAGGATTCAGAGGATTATCCTGCAGCAAATTTAAAAGGACAATACATAAAAATATGTATTTGAAAGCCAGATGAGGCTTGTCCTTTGCAAGCAGACTGGAGTTTTGCCTCTCTGTCCCTGCTTTTGACTTTCAGGAACACCTCTGAATTTCTATACATTCTAATTCAATACAGCAAGAAAAGTGTTACCTTTAAAAATTACCTTTTTTTACTGATTTTTTTTAATCACAGTTAGGAGAGTGCTCTCTCTCCCTATTCTCACTCACAATGCCCAAAAGAGAAAATAAACACAGCAAGATGGCTGCCATCTCTCTATTTGCTGCCCTTTACTTTGTCCCAGGAAAGCGGAATTATCAGGAGGTCACTTGGTCTAGGCTGGCCCTCCTGGCTGCCTGAGTATCACCAGGAGGTGCCAATGAGCTTTCTGAAGTGCCTGGGCTGGGGGTTCCAGTTTACTTGGGTCACAGCCTTCTCTCAGGCATCTGCATATGGGCATCTTGAGTGACAGAATCACCTGTCCCACTCAAGCACGCTTGCTGGGGAGTCAGGAGAATGCAGCCTAGAGCCAAGGAGCTGAGCATAGCACATGACAGCCCAGCCCCTCCATCCCCCAACCTTGCCTGGCCAGCGTTTCTTCCAACTTATTAGTATAAATGAGTCTTTCCTTCATTAGGGACAGAGGGCAGCTATTATTAGAAAGATACCTCACAGACTGCCTCGGGCGAGGGATGACTTGAGCCTCTTCCAACCGAGAGAAGCAGAGTCCTCGGATACCCTGACAAATTAGCAACCGGTTCTAGTTCACATCTACAATGAGTGCCCCAGCAAATGGAAACTTATATATCTATTTCTTGCTGCTCTTTTGTGAAATGGAAACACCTCACAGAACATATTTGGGAGATCAAGACTGTAAGTGAGTTTCTTCTGCAATATCTTCATGTATCTATCACAGATACATCTCCAGTGAATAAAGCTTTTGAGAACACATCACAGCTGTTTCTTCTTAAATCCCTTTTCTCCCCAGCATACAAACTAGATGGCTGAGTCAGTTGTTTTATGGGAAATAATGATTACTCTCTGCCAGAACCTAGGAGTAAAGGAAAAGAATTTTTAAGTTAGAAGACACTCGATTCCAGATTTTGCTGACTATTTTTCTCACTACTCCCATTCAGTTGCTTGTCTGCTGTGGAGATGGGTTCTAAACTGGAAAGAAAGAATATAAAGCGTGACAGTGACAGAGCATGTTTCCAAGGCAGCATTTTGCAATGGAACAATCATTTGCAAAGGTCTCCTCTCCAGCTAGAACATCTCCACTCTCTGCCTCTCAACCCTCAAGTGTAAAAATTCTCCTGGACTCACCCTATTTACACCACTTCAATAGGAAGCACAGAGGCCACTGTGTGTCAAGAAGAGCACACTGAGGACTGTCTCTGTGCCCAGATTACAGAGTAGAAAAGCAGGAACTGTTATTTATGATGCTATTGCTTACAGTGTGCATACTGTTGGTTAACTGCATACAGACACAATCCAGCATTTACCTGGGAAGCATGTAAAACTCCATTCATCCATTGCAACATTCCTTAAATATAATCTGTCCGTCCCCTGTTCCAGCCAACATATGCACATGCGTGTGTGTGCTCACACTCACACACTAGTTCAAAAATTAATAGATAAACTTGAATGAATAGAAAGTGTCCTCTTTCATCTTAAATGGCATTTAGATTTGAAGTGTTCACATTCTCACCATGATTTTTTTTTTTCAAGTCAAACATTCCATTGGTTTTGGAAGTTCCTTGGAACCATGGTAAGACATCAGGCTGGGATTTAGTTCTGTTCTAACTTGTTCAAAACATCTTTATGGAATCTCAATTTTCTCATCTCTAAAATGGGACCACATAAGATCTACACCATCTACTTTATTGAGGTCCTGGTGAAGACGTATGAGACAATGATTTTAAACATTTCTATGATAATTTTTAAATCATATTCCAATATTGTTAAGATTTTACGGCTCTTTTGAGAAAGTTTAGAGTAGTTTTGACGGTCCATCTACTAAATTGTCAAAGTAATGGATATTAAAATGATTGACCTAGTGGTTCATATTGTCTATCTGAATAATAATTGTTTCTTTCCTAATGAAGAGAATTATGGTATATACTTTTATTTCACATCCATTTGGCAATAATAACAACTTGTAAGTCTTCAAAGGAAAAGCAGGTAGTTTTAATCTGTTATGAGAAAAAAAAAATTTTAAGGAGGTCATTTGTCCAAAGTAATTCATAAGTCATCCTGGAATTAAAATCTGTGCTATTTGGAGTTTGATTTTTTTTGACAATTCCAGTGGCCCATTAAAATGCTCACTATCGTATTCTTTATGATAGATGTTGAACAGAGAACCAGGATTTCACAGAAGATGTCCAGCTTAGTACTCTGTACCCTGGAGCCTGTGTGTCCTCCAGGCTGGGCCAAGTGAAATTGTTCTTGCCTCTGCTCAGACTACATGGCTGTCAGGGTTTTGACAGAGAAACTGGCCTTTTAAAGAAGAAGAGGTTTGAAACAGGAAGTAGAGCTTAAACTGCTGTTGGAAGGGCACCTGGGCAAAAGCAAGGAAGTAGCAGGGACGCATACACACGTACCCATGGTGCATCACCACAGACCTCTAGAAACCCCCCGTAGTGTTAAGTAGGAAGAAAGCAGCAACAATGTCAAATACCCACGATGACAGCTCATCTTTTTTAAATGCGTGTTCATTTCAGAACGAAGCATATTGACTGCAAGAGAGACCCAGATTCAGTTACCATTGAGTGAATATTTATGGTGTGCTTTCTAAATTCCAGGCAAGTTTCTAAGCCCGGGGGATGGAATAAAGAAGACGTTGTAAAAATCCCAACCACTAGGAAGCTAACTTCCATTACAGGAAGTCAGGTAACAAGCAAATAAATATATCAAATGTCAAGTAGGATATGAACCAGGGTGAAATGATAGGGAGAAGAGCAGGAGAAGGAGGGTGACCAGGGTGTCAGTGGGGATATTTTGTAGAGGGAAGTCAGGGTGACATTGAAGAAGTGAGAACTCAGAGCTGTGGGTATGAGACAGAGCAGCAGCCTACATAAAAGACCCCAGAGGGGACAGCACCTGCCACACCCAAGGGCGGTGGTAGGAGGGGGAGCCCCGGGCGCAGTAGGCCAAGGTGTGGCTGGAGGAATACACCTGCTTGCAGAGCATCATGAGGACTTTGTGTTTTATTCTGAGCAAGACGGAAGGGCACTGAGGGGTGGAAGAAGAGAAAGGAAAGGGATCTGATGAATAATGAAGGACTGCACTGACTATCAAGTGGAAAGCACAACCCAGCAGGCAGAAGGGGGCAGGGATATGGGTGAGAAGTAGAAAAGAGAGACGCCATCTTGAACCGTAATGGTGGTTCCGCAGGAGCAGAGTCCTGTTCTTGGTGTTTCTGAAGGCAGGGAGATGGGATTTGGACAGCCAGGCAGACCTGGAGGCAGGGCTGGTGTTTTAGTCATCTTTTTCACCAGTGTGACCAAAAGATCGGACAAAAACAATATAGAAGAGGAAATGCTTATTTGAGGGCTCACAGTTTCAGAGGTCTTGGTTCACAGGTGGCAAACTCCATTGCTTTGGGCCCAAGGTAAGGCAAAACATCAAGGGGAAAGACTGTGAAAGAGTAAAGCAGCTCAGGCCATGGGGATGGGGATGCAGAGAAAGCTCTGCTCACATCCTAAAGGCACCACCCCAGGGACCTTCCTCCTCCGGCCGTATCCCACCTGCCTTCAGTCATCACTCAGTTAATCCATGCAAGTGGATTAATGCACTGATTGGGTTAAGGCAATCATAACACAATCATCTCACCTCTAAGCTTTCTTGCACTGTCTCCCACATGAGTTTTTGGAGGACATCTCATATCTAAACCAGAGTGGTTGGCATTAAATGTGAGAAACTCAGGAAGCACACGCATCCTGAGCATGCTTCAGTGCTGTCCTGTGTCAGCTTGAAATCTTGATCCATTTTTAAACAAGAAGCTTGTATTAGTTTGCCATAATATATCAGACCAAGAGCTTAAACAGAAATTTATTCTCCCTCTATTTGAGGGGTTAGAAGTCTGAGATCAGGTGTCAACAGGTGGGTTTCCTCTGAAGACCATCTCCCTGGCTTGCAGATGGCTATTTCTCACTATTTCCTCACATGGTGGCCCCTCTGAGCATGTCTCTGTCCTGATCTCCTCTTAGAAGGATATGAACCATATTGGGTTAGGGCCACCTCTACATCCTCGTTTTACCTTTATTGGCTCTATTTCCAAATACAACCACATTCTGAAATACTGGGACATTTTTAATTTTGAAGGACACTAGTCTACTTGTAGCCAAGGAGGGCTGTCCATTTTCACTCTGCTCCAAGGATTCTGCCAGGACAGCTGCAAGGATGGAGTTGCTGGTTATGAACTTGGGGACAGCAAGAATCCAGTTTTCCTGAGGGGAGGAGAGACTGAGATTTCGGACCCACCAGTAGGGACAAAAAAGTTAAGCTATCCAGTAGACAGCTGGAACACTGTGTGCTACTCAGGGAAGAAGGTGAGCTGGAGGCAAATGTGGAAAGAAATTGCATAGATTTTAAGGAACGTGCCCTCCATCCTGCACCATGGGCAAGCCAAGGTTTCAGAGCACAGAAGTTAGGACAGTCCAGTAAGAAGTATCGAGAAGGCACAGCTGATGGAGAAAACCAGGGAAGCTTTATGTCCCCGACACAAGTGGGAGAAGGTGTGTCAAGCACCACAGAGACTTAAGACCTGTCCACCGGATTTGACACTGCTGGTCAGTGGTGTTCAAGAAAATAGCCTTGACAGCAGAGGACTTTGGTGGAGGAAGGAGGCCCAGGAGGTGGGAGGAGGAGATCCTTGTCAATGCTGCATTGTGCATGTTATTAGCAAACCTTTAAAGCTCCTCCTGTCTCAGTCACACCCTAAATCACAGCAGAACACCAGGGGCAGGTGCCATCACTAGAGACAGTTTGATCAAAACTGCTTTAATAGTGTGTTCAGTGAACAAACAGTAAAAGGGGATATGTTTACTGGCAATAGTAACAAATTGCTTGTGATATCCACAACCACTCTTGTAACAACTGGTCTCACCAGCAAGCTGAACACAGCTGCTCAGAGACACACGTGTTCTGCACAAGTCCACGTCTCCATCAGTCCCTTTCTGCCTAAAAGCATGAGGAGAATCCTAGCTTCCATCCTAATCAGACATGGTAGTTGAAGGAGCCATTGCACACACAGCAAATATTCATCCTGCACGATTTGGGCTGCTGGGCCAACATGAAGAAAAGCATACACTGGAATTTATGCATGGTATGTCACAAGGACTATGGACAGGATGAATGCCAATAAAGGTCAAGTTTAAAAAACATACACATGTATGTGGCCAAGTAAAAGCAAAAAGCAGCCAGTTATAGATGTTCTTATACATATCAAATCCACAGGTTTAACATATCTACAAATATGTCTACACCCATGCACACAAATACGCACAAACACATATATTCATGCACACACATAGCTGTAATATATTGTTTTTTCAGTTCTATTTGTGACTTTTATAAAAATAAACTGCCCTCCAGCACAGCAATACCAGGTCCCTTATAAATATTTATGGTGACATTTAGCTCTTCTGAAAGCAACCCCTTTTGCCATGTGACATACTGCTTCGCAGTGAAAGGAGGTCCCAGGTTGGCTTTTCAGCTCTGACATGACACACGGGCTGCAGCACATCTCCATGGACAAGGGGGACTGCAGGACCTGCTCTCCGGCTCACTGCTGGTGGCTGAGGGCAGAAACGCCGTGTACAGCATTTATAAACAAAATCAGCTCTCTTGTGTTTGCTTTTAGACACTGCACTGGAGCAGTTAAAATAAAATGAACATTTCCCCCATTGATTTGGTGTGCACTGAGCTAAATTACACTTGGAAAATTATAAACCAAATGAGCACGCAGGAGAGAGTTCTGTCAACTGCTTTAAAAAAAAAAAAAAAGAAAAAAGTATTTTTTTCAGGTATGTGACAAATGGTTTGCATTTGTGGCAGAAGAAGAATTAGAGCCAACTGCAGTTCTACCTCCAAGAAAGCCTAGCTGTACCTTTATTCTATTTACCTACTCTCTACTAGGGATGGGATCAACATGTGACCCCCTACAGCTCAGGTCCCAAACATGACCTTAGGGCCAGCTGAGGAGCCACAGCAGCCAGTGAATACTGTGGAATGACCTAGGAGTGTTTGATGAAGTGGTGCCATGTTAAGATGGGTTTGTCCCCAGAGGCTCACGCACTGGAGGCCTGGTCCCCAGTGCATTGGTACTGAGAGGTAGTGGGACCTTTAAGGGGTGGGACCCAGTGGGAGGTGTTTAGTTATTGGGACACCTCTCTCAAGAGATATTAATGCCCATCTCCTGGGAGTTGAGTGGCTACTTTGAGAGTGAGTTGTTACCAGGGGAGACGCCCCTGTGTGTTTGGTCTATTCCTCACACACTCACATCTCTTTCCCTCATGTGAGGCACCTGTCATGTCATGTTGCAGGCAGCACAGGGCCCGGCCAGATATGGCTGCCTAAGCTTTGAGTTTCCAGTCTTCAAAACATGAGATTAAAACTTCTTTTCCTTATAGAGTATGCAGCCTCGAGGATTTGTTATAGCAACACAAAAGAGACTAAGACAAGCAGTTACATTCAAAGGATTCATAGAGTATAGGAAGGTAAAAGATAATGGCTTTGTTTGCTTTCTTGTCACACAATATACAGGTTCCCTATAGCTCTGAAAATTCAGAAATAAAAATAAATGAAATAAAAATCATCAGCTATCTAATCATCTTTGAAATTAATTCTTGAGATTTTGGTGTCTATTTTCTTCATTATTTCTCTTTGAGTACATTTTTATGTTTTTTTTCCTTTGGGTACATTTTTCCATAGTTAGGATGACACTGAATTTGCAGTTTAGATTCTTCTTTGTTTTCATGTGTTATTATATGACAAGCATCTTTCCCATAGTATAATATATTCTTAAAAGTATAGATTTTAAGGGTTAGATTGTCCCTAATCAGATGTTTTGTAATGCATTTAATTCTGATCTCCTTTTTGGACTATTTAGGAAGCTTTCTGGGTTCTAATATTGCTAATTAGGTTGCAATAAATATTTTGATCATTGGTGCAAACATCTCTATGTTTCAAAAGGATGAAATTATTGGGTCAAAGATAATTTCTTAAGGTGGCACAAGTTGGTTAAAGACAAAGATATGTAAAATTTACCCTAGTCTTATAATAGGAAAATATTTGTTGATGAGAAAGGGATATGATTGGCTAACTTTATTTTTTAAAAATAGAGAACAGTTTTAGCATGTCTTTGCCTCTGTGATGTTATGACTTATAAACATATGCATGACCTTAGACTGAAATTAGATCCTTGAGGATTGCTCTTGGTGAAAGGCAGGGACAATACTGAAATTTTTGGTGTCAAAATGTTTCTCCTTTATTTACTGCATAGCAATCCAACAGTTCTTATTATGCCCCATAAACAACAGCAACAACAACAAAAAACATTCCATAAAAGTTAAATGGTGAAAACTAAATTATTTATGTGATTTCATTTGGTGAATGTATTTTGTGCCATTGAGCCTAGCTTCCTTCTAATGTCATAACACTATTAGAAACTGTAATAATCTTCAGGGGATGTAAGATTTATCAACCCTTGCAATATGGGATGGAAGCCAAGGAGGGAGATTAAGGGATACTGGTGAAATTAATCAAGTGTCTCTCTGTGTACTGGCCAAGAGAATGCAGTCGGTTATTATTCAAGCATTTTACACAGTAGAACCACAATTTGACCACTACCATATGTTGAATTTAAAATTACATGCTAGTCTTTTCCAAAAACAATCTCATAAAAGTGTCAATACTATTGTCAACTAATGGCTTTATCCACTAAAAAAGGCATTTACGCACAGAAAGAGAAAGAGCAATGATATCCACTAGCTCATTGGAAGACATTACCCTGCATCCTGTTGCAGAGCCAGACTAGCTGATCTGCAAACCACGAAGACTGGTGGAGAGACGGGTGACCAGAGCCCTCACATCACTCTTTCTCCCCATAAAAGGAACTGGAGTCCATTCCCTGGTAGAATGTGAATGGTTTGCCATCAGTGTCCTTGAAATATGAGCTTTTCCTTTTCACTTGAGGCAATATTGAAGTTTTCTGGAACAGATAGAAACCATCATTCCAGGCCTAACACAAAATGAAAGCATCATGTGGGAGCAATTTTGAAAATGTATGAACTTCATAAAATGTTCCATTTTCTACTATGTGAGTTTGGCTCCACAATCAGAGCATCACAGATCAGGAAAACCACCTCTTCAGGCCACCACCTTTCACGCCTATTTGTATGATACTAAGAGAATAAAGCATTGGCCTTATAAGATGTTCACCACTAATGATATAATAAATAAAGACAACACTTGCTATGTCATGCAAACTATGACATCTTTGTGCTGTAAAGAAACCAAAGGATGAGGTAGCCAGCAAGTTCAGAGGTATTTCTCAATGAAGCTGCTATACATTTACATTTAAGGCTAAAGCCATATTCTTAATTTCCATGTGATGAGGCTTAAAAACACTCTCCATTAGGTCCATATTAAAAGTGACTGCCTCATCATATCAATGAAAAAAAAATGGAATGTAAATTTGCCAGTGGATCTTTTTCTTTCCAAAATGAATCAGCACCTTCTATGCACTCCAAAGGAAAATAAACACCAGAGCCAAACTGACCCCATAATCTATGATGAGCCCATAGATGATAAATCTCTCAGCCCTTTCTTCAGACTTCTAAATACAATAAATGTGGGTGGCCTTGAAGGAAGCAAGATTTTACTGAAACACTCTGGCTGCTGTTGTCACAAAGAATACAAAGGTCTCAAATATTCTCTCCTCAGGGAGTTCAAAGGATTCTAATCATTCTCAGTGGCAGATAGAGCTCAGTAAATGAGTTCTTGCTCACTCAGGTAAATGGGCTCTGACCCTCTGACTAGGGGTCAAGAGAAATGATCTGTATGATGCGCAGGTGAAAAGCCGCAAAACGGGCTCCAATGTTGAGCAGTATTTTGGAATTGTTCTTCTACTGTTACTCATTATTTCCTCAACTGCACTGTGAATTTTCAGAATGGATGAGCTGTGTCTTCTACAGAGATACTCATGTGCCCGTGTACAAAGCTGTTTTAAAACTCAAGTCAACCAGCTAGGCACAGTGGCACGCGCCTGTAATCCCAGCAGCTCAGGAGGCTGAGGCAGAAGGATCTTGAGTTCAAAGCCAGCCTCAGCAACAAAAAGGCGCTAAGCAACTCAGTGAGACCCTGCCTCTAAATAAAATGCAAATTAGGACTGAGGATGTGGCTCAGTGGTCAAGTGCCCCTGAGTTCAATCTCCAGAACACCCCTCCAAAAAAAAAAAAAACTCAAATCAACCTACAAATGATGAATGATGTACAATGAGATGCATTAGGTTTGTGGTATATGTGTGTGTGTATATGTCTGTGTGTCCCAAATAGTAAAGAATATGTAACCTAATTCGACCTGTGGGTGCAGAAGAAGGAAGAAAGAAATGAGCTTACATGTTCAAAGTTCTTACTTCAAAATAGTCATAGATGTGTATGAAGAAAAGTCCTGCATTCCCTTCCCCAGGTCCCCCGCAGTGGCATCTGATGTGATTACATGAAGAGCTTTTCTGAAGTTATTTTTGAAATATAGTGTTATGTTTCACATTTAAATCTATGATCCATTTTTAGTTAATTTTTGTAAAAGGTATGAGATTGAGGTTGAGGTCCTTTATTTCTCTTTTTGCCTATAAATATAAAATTTCTCCTGAAATTTGTTTATTTGTATACTTTTTACTCTAAAATTAAATAAATTTTTGCCTTTCCCTTACTCTTCCCCTGGATGAGGTGCTTAGCAGAGCAGGGATAACTGGGTTCACCTGATACTGTCTTCTTTGTCCTGGAGTTGATCTGATGAAGCCTGAGGCAGTTCCCTTAGGGCTTCTCTCTAGGCCCTTGAAGTCTCACTCTCTGAATATCTACTAGACCTCCATTTAAACTTGCCTCCAGTTCAGCAAGAAGCTTCCAGGAAGGACATTTCTTCAGTCATGTGCGTGCATGCACACCGTTATCCATAACAGCCAGCATGTTAATGGAACATTTCCTATTCATCATACTTAACCAAATCTAACTTTTGGCTATTTTTGAAAAAACAACTCCATTTCATACCTTTTTAAAAGAAAAGAGAGAGTCCACATGGAAAGGGATGATCTTGAAGGAGGCAACTACTTTTAGTGTCATATAGGTTTCTTGGAAGTACGTAAACATTGCTTCATGTTATTTTTCTAGAAAAGTGGTTACTTTTAGTTAAACATACTAGGAAAAGTTTTTTTTCTTTTTAAAAAATGCTTCCCAGATTTCAGTTCAGTTAGAGATGTCTATTTTATTTCTTAGTCAGAAGAACATAGCTGTACAATGAAACTTACATAAAGAAATGGATCACATACAGACACACACACATCTAGTTGGACCTCTTCTTGGATTGCCACTATGAAATATGAAAAAAAAAGTTTTTTTTTTAAAGCTATCAATTTGCACTATTTTTTTTTTTTTTTAAGAAGTGGAGAAGGAAATAACAGCAACTCCATATCAGAAGCTAAGCAGAGAGTTCCATTTCCAGTTATCGGGAACACCAAGTCATTCAGGTCATCTTTTTCTTTGAAAGATACTAACTGAACTCTAAAGAAGGGTATTTAAAATTTATTGACTAGCTAACAAAATAGAGGGCAATTATCGGAGTGGAATGTAAGCCTGTAATACAGAGGGTTTAGCCAGGCATACAACAGCTTGGGTCCTGAGGGCACCCGCTTAATCAAGCAAAAGTGAAGTGAGATTTCATGAATACTTAAAAGTTGGGAGACCCGTGTAGAAGTGGGGGCTTCCACAAGAAATCCTCTCTTTATAAAGCTGAGATCAGAAAGGATTGCATTCTCCACAGACAAGGAACCTCCCCCTCTGAAATAGAGAATCAATTCACAGCTTGCAATGAAAGGGAATGTCCTAAATCCAATGCAGGGCAGACACAAAACAAAACAGAACAAAGACAAAATGCAAAAACTCCAGCAAAATGTACCTACTGCTGTATGCTGAAATCTGCCCTTCAAATCTGGAATAAGACAAAAACAATCCCTCTGGGCACCCGTATCAGCACCATGCACAAGTGATGTGGTGGAGCTAGGTAAGGATGGTGTAGAAAGGAATTCACAAGAGCTGTCTGCATTTCCAGCTTATGTGACTGTGTACATCAAAGTTGTTTTAATAGTAGAATTAGTAAGAGATTCTGGTGAGTTCCAAACTACGGAAGCCCCATGGGTGAGGAGAGAGGGGTCAAAGGTGAAGAGGCAGAGTGGCTCCGGGGCCTTCACTGGAAGGAATTTGGGTTGTCCCAATATGATGGGGAAGTAGGGAAGGATTTGAAGATGGGAGTCTTTTTGTTTTTTTGAAGAGGCACTTTGTTTGCTCTGGGAAGGCAGCAAAATCAGCCGCTGGGAGAGAAGAGAGAAGAGAAGGCTGGGACTGGGCAGAGGGATGAGGCCAAGTCAGGCATAGAAGGCCTAGGAATTGCAAGGCCTGCTGCTCCCCACTGCCTCAGAGGGAGAAATCCAGAAGTATTTTTAAGTTTGTGTTTTAAACAAAAGGCAAATAATGATGCTATTTGCAGAAATGAGGAGGATTGGAGGTAGGACATGTTTGAGGTTAGAGAAAGTTATGTCCATTAAACTTGACATCCATTAAAAAGTCAAGTGCCAAGGGCAACCCACCTCTTTTCATTCCCTTTCATTATTGTCCCATTCCCCTGTGACCCTCGTTTTCCTCATCAGACCCCTCATCTCTGTAGGGAATAATGTAGACCAATCAGAACAGAACTCCCCCAGGCTCCTTTAGGACCCGCCAATGGCTGGCTTGCCCCTTTGGAGGTTCCTAGGGAGGAATCTCCTGGTGCTATTCTGAGTTAACCCTTGATATCCTGCCTGGATCCTTTTTCTTGTCACTGTTTTAAGAACATTCCTTCAGCAGCTGTCTTTTTTGTCTTCTAAATAACTCACTTGTCTCTTTATATTGAATCACTCCTGGTAGCATAAAAAAGAAAAAAAAAAAAAAACATGGTATAATGTTCCACTATGTCTTTTAAATCACTGTGTTTACACAACACCAGCTAATGCCTCAATTATTCTTGGACAGATGAGTAGTCATCCCCCAAAACTAACAGTGGATGGTGTCACAAGGATGGGGCAGAAGCACACATGGGAGTGAAAATCACACCTGAAAGCAAGAAACCAGAAAGGGACTCAGGATCAGGCTCATTCTTACAACAACTTGCTCTTGAGATAGTTCAGGGGTCCCAGGAAATCTGCCTCCATCCCTTCCATGGACAGTACCCTTAGGGCTTCTCTCTAGGCCCTTGAAATCTCACCACCTGTCAGCACCAGAACACCCAAGACTAAGACTCTAACCCATGGTCCCTTGGGGCACACACTCGGACAGCATCCTAACCACAGCAGCAAATCAAGTGCTATTTCCACTGACTGATGTGTACCCCAAAAGCTGTGTGTGCATGCCCTCTTTATTCCTTTACTTCATGCTTTCAGAAGCCACTCTGGTTGATTTCACCCGTACAGGTCCATGAAGACAATTACCATTCACCAGGTTGGCTGGTGGCATCCATGTGGTAAAACCCAAGAGTTCAGACAGAGTCCTCCCCTTCCTTGACTTCTTAGCAGCACGGCACATGCCTGACCAGTCCATCCACCCTCCCAGCCCTTGCTTCAGCAGGTGCTGAGGACTCCATACCTCCCAGCTTCCTCCTGCCTCACTAGCTGCTGCTGCTCACTGTTCTTTGCAGATGAATTAAACATTTGAAGAAAAGATTAAGGCTAAGGGGTGGAGTGCTGATAGCCTAGAATTTCATGAGGCACAGGAAAAGCCCTGCAGAAGGGAAGCATATAGGGTAAGAGCTCTGGTAGGGGATTGGACATCATCAGGAGGACTCTGGAGGCTGGCTGGTCCTGGCGGCTTCAGAGCAGAGAGTGAGTGATGGGTTCTAAACAGACCCTGCTCTATCGGGCCCTTGGCCCATCACAGGTGAGGAGCCCGTTGGAGGGAGAGGTAAAGTATGGAAGAGAGTTGTCCCATTCTCTTCGGGAAGCATGCCTCATGAAGTGGCAGTGGGAAGTCCTAATGCATGCTCTTCATTATCATGTGCCTGATTATTTAATTCTCGTTCATTCCATTCATTGCTTGGACCATCATCCCTTCACTCTATTGCCGTTTACCACTTACACTCAGCCCTGTCCTCCTCTGTCTTCTTCTCTACTCACCTTCAGATCCCTGCCATAGACTCCTGCTGTGATGTCAGGTAGCCTCTTAGCATTCAGATTTCATCTGTGAATTAGGATCAACAAAGTCCTATTGTTAGCTGGCCACTAAACTAAGATAAAATAAGAACAATAAAAAGATCATTGGCAAAAAGAAAAAAAAGCACCATACCAAGATAGAATATGATAAATATTGTTCCTTTTAGGACCAGGCTAGTTTTAGGTCGAGAGATTCATACAGCCAGTGAAATGTTGCCTATTTTGTAGCAATCAGGGGCTCATCCATTGATTCACCCTCTGTCATTTTGTTCTCAGTGTTCCTTGGAAATAAAAGGCACACAGTTCAGTCAAGTGCTGTCATAAAGGGAATTGAGAAAATGAATGCTTCAAACTAAGAACTTGAGAGATGCAAAAGAATGTAATCCTTTTGTGTAACTTTTCTGTAGACTTGTATGTTCTTATCTAAAGAGTCCTGAGATGTCGAAAAATCATGTCAAAGTGCATTCTATTGATCGTGTAAAACTAATTAGAACGAGAGAGACAGAGAGAGAGAGAGAGAGAGAGAGAGAGAGAGAGAATAATGACACAAGTGTACTTGGGAAATATCCACAGATAAATGTATAGGAAATCATAGTATTACCAAAATTTGATTAGCATTAAGAAACCTAAAAAAAGAGATTTAAATCAATGAAGAACTAGAAGACTCTTAGCACGTTGTGATCATCTCTTCCAAGGGCAACTTGACACAAAGATTTATAGAAACCATATCAGTAAGCTTTTATCATCTCTATCTAGTTTCAGTTTAGCTTGCAGAAATGGTTGGGTTTTCCTCAGAAATTAGTATTTCTCATGCTGGTGTGCATGCATTTTGTGTGGGAAGGTGAGAGAGGAAGAGATGGAGAGACGGAAACAGGTCCGGATGATCAAAATATAAGTAGAGAGAGGGCTTATGGAAGAGCTTTATTTCATAACACAGTGTTTAGTAGCACTATTCTTTAAATGAGTTGTGTCTCTCAGGCCGATTTTTAACAATAATTCTTTTAAATAAGAATTTATTACAAGCAAATATTATGCTTGTAACTATCCTTTGGATATCATATACACATTAGGCTAAGAAAGTACATTAATTATTCATAAGACTTCACTTTCATTTCCTCTCAGCCTAACATCTAATACTTAAGCTGTTAATGTGAACAGAATAGAGATTGTTCAAACAGTGTGCTTCTGTGACAATATTAAAATAACGGAAGGGTATGGGCTGTCAACCCCTTTTTGACAATAAGCAATAAAGTAGAAGGTCAAAGCAATATCAGTTGTATTCGAATAATCCTTCCGATCGATTCTGGTCTCTTATCAATTGTTTGTTTTCATGCAAAAGTGTCCTTTATGGTTTGTACCTTTCTTTCTCCCTTTATTTCCACAGCCTGTGTCTCAGTGACCATAAAAAACCTATAGTATAGGAAATCTCCTCACTACCACTGCAAATGACATAGCTACTGTTCCTGCCTTACCTCACCAGAATTCACCAGCCTCCCCATTAAAAAGTGCCAATAACAGTTCATTTTCTATTCACAAAATCTTTGGCAATCAGTAAAATCTATATGAGATGTAACAACAAATGACTGAAACAGAAAATCATCTGATTTACATTAAAATTCATATGTGAGTAAGGCTTTGTTGATTGATTCCTCTCTGTATTTTCCATAAGCTGCAAAATTACTGGTGGTAAGAAGTGTCACTTACGCATGAAAGAATTACCAAGGGAAAAAAAATTCACTCCACTTAAGTAATGTGATACACCACTTGACTAATTTAAATACCTTGGGATTTAGCTGGGTCCTTCTCCTTCCTCCTTCAAGTGGATTAAAGCATCTCTAAAGCCAGAATCTGGAGAGCATCACACAGCTAGATGAAAAAACCTGATGGGTTTAAAGTCTATTTGCCGAGTCCTCACCACAGCTCTATCCTTACTCACCCCTGAATATTTAATCCATGCATATCATAATTGTGCTCCCGAGACTGGTAACATAAGTAATGCATAAAGCATGCCAAACCTCTGCTTTTATGCAAATGAAAGACCCTGCACTTTTACCCCTACTATTAACTTAATTAGCCTAATTTCTCCAAATACTTGCTTGCTGGCTCCAAGCTGATGAAGATGGGCTCCGTTCTTTCTTTCCTGGATTCTGCCTTCTAAACCGCAAGTGGAAAAGGTTAGGGAAAAAAAAAAAAAAAATACTCAAAAGTAGCTCCAGCAAAAAGCAGGAAATTGGGAGAAATGTCTCAGGGGGACACTGTTCATGTAATCACAGGACAGAACTATTTAAGGAGAAATGCAGATTTTCCTTTAACTAATGGAGCTTTGTCATTTTTAAAGGACATCACACTGTGATCGCCTCGTTACATTAGAAGATAACTGTGGCCTGTGCTCTGTGCTATTTTTAGCGTGAAGCATACCATAAAATCTGAAGTTAGGCAATATGATCTTCATGTCTCCCAAGGGTCTCATTAAAATGAGATGTTCCCTTCCAAAGGTTAACTCAGTAAGCAATGTTTAAATTTCTCAATCAGACTGTAGGAAGTCACCATGTAAGAAATAGTTTTGAAAACAAATCTGTCCAGCAAAGATAGAGGCTTGCAGAGTGTCGGTAAAATCCCACTGACTTAAAAGGAAGAGGGAAAAATAGCCTTTGAATGAAAGATATTTAGAATTTTCAATATCCTAATTAAGAAATAAGAAAGGTATCTGTTGGGCTAGAGAGTAACCATTGAATCAAATTATATAGTCTTTTGAGTAAGCCAATACAAACTTTATAACATTTGCCATATAATAAAGTTGTGAATATAAATCTTCATTTTGAAGTCAGGTTGGGTATTACTGCTGCAAATAGAAAAAAGCGGAATTCTAAGAATAAAGTCAGTTCTAAATTAGTCAAAATTGTTCTTATAACTGGCAAATAAGCAAAACTCCACTAAAACAGGTCTCATTTCCCCAATGCTATTAAATATCCTCCATAATTTTTCATTGTTGAAAGCATTCCCAGAGTACCCTCATGAATAAGTCCTTAAAACACCAAATAAATAAAACTGGCCCTATGATGAATGGCAATGTTCCATTTCCTGCAATTGAAATGCAAATTGTTTTATCTAATTGTGACTGTGTGGGGCTTCTGACCCATCAACTCATCTACATAGTTTTTCTGTATTAAAATGAGCAGTCTGGGTGCCTCCTAACTTTGCAGATGCAAAAAGCTACAGGGCTGAAGGTTACATGATGATGGGGTTATGACTTACAAAGCAGGCCTCCTTCAAACCTGCTGACCAAAACTGAAAATTATCAGAACAATTGTGTGGATATATAGCTGTGGAACAGGAGACGGAGCTACACAGATGTTTTTCAGAAAGCCAGTATCCTAACGCTTTGTGCCACTAAGTTTGTCTACTTTGCCTAAGATGTTATTCTTTTTTTCTGAAGAAGATCACATCTATATGAAACAATTTCCCAGTTGGTTCAGTTTTTTAATAACTGTCTTGGAACACTGGTAGCCCGCCCCCCAGATCTAATTACCCATGAACTGACCCAATTCAACAAGAAGGTTGAAAAAAAAAATCTATCAACTGAGATCATCTAGACAATGAACCAAGGTTACTAGTCTATCCCGTGGAAGGATGAGTAATATGAGCCCTCCAAGGCCAATTTCTCTGTGTTTAAGTCACAATTGCTCATGAGTTCTTTGAATGGGTTGACGTGACACCAGAAATTTGTCATAAGAATGATTCAGTTAGAACTGTGGTTCCATGGAATAAATTATGTCACAGTAAAATAATGCATGCAAGAATTTCCAAACTGAATGGAATCCTAGTCCCCAAAAGAGGAAACCCAGGAAGGAAGCCATAAGTTTATTCTGGATAAGATAGACATCATGCCCTAAGCTTCACTTGAGAGACTCGAGGATCAACTAAGAGATTTAATTGCTAGTGACAGACTATCAACAAATGTATTTATTAGGCCATATCTAGGGTCATTCTGCCATTTTCATGGTGCATGCCATAGATTAAATGTTTGCACCCCCTAAAATAATTCCTATGTTGAAGCCTCAACTGCCAAGGTGATGGTATTAGGAGATGGGGCTTTGGGGGGTGATCAAGTCATGAGCTGGAGTCCTCATGAATGGAATTAGTGCCTTCTTTTTTCTATCATGTGAGGACACAGAAATAAATCACCTTTTATGAACCAGGAAGTGGGTCTTTGCCAGTTAACAAACCTGCCTGTACTTTTTTCTTAGACTTCAAGCCTCCAGAACCTGGAGAACTAAATGCCTATTGTTTATAAGCCACCCAAGACTTTGGCACTTTTTAATATAAGCACAAATGGTCAAAGAGAACACCTCTGTGTTTATCTAAAAAGAAAACTTCCATTTTATTAAGGAAATAGAATATATGTGTAGATTCTTATATCAAAACATGTATATATTCATTTTAGATGCTTTGAAAAGTTAGACCAGATTAATTCAGTCCACATGCATAGATTTGCTGCCCAGTATGTGACAGCTATTGCACAGATTGGAAAGTATGAATTTTGACACATTTCATATCAAACTATCTCCCAAGTTCCCCGGGGTCTGTACATTAATGAATTGAATTACTAATTGCATATGGCCACTCACTTGCTCTATACCTCCCCCCATTGCTGAATAAAGAGGGCATACAGAATTCACGTAAGGTGGTCATGCTGTGGGTCAGCATGAAGTCCGGAGCTTCTGATCAGGACCAGACCGAACTTAACACAATAACCAACAGCACAAATTATATGTGATTCTATCAGTAATTCAGCAATATGTAGCTATTCTGGGAAACAACAACCAGCCCAGGAATTTAGATCATAAATATCATACCCCACCTCACCAAATTGCCTTTAAAGTATATTTTAATACAATTGGAATGTTTCTGCTTTTACAAAACATCAGAACACAAAGTTTAAGCCCTGTCTTTAGAAAAGTAAGGAAAAATCTTCACTTCTTACACTCTCAAGGTCAAACAGATGGCACAAAGGCACAATGCATTACTGAAATAAAAAAAAAAAGATTTAACACTAGAGAAGAGGGAAACACAGCATGGATTAAATGTTGTTCGCACCACGTAAGCCGAGAAAATCTTTTGTCTCACTTAGAAGTCTTAGGATTTCATTAGTTCTAATCCTTGTCTTGTGTCACCCCCACCTCCTCATGGATGAATTTGTTCATGTCTATTTTATATACATCATTGTTAGTGCTCTGATATAAGCAGGATAGATTTTTCCCTATTCTCAAATTTTACATGTAATATGTATTTACCAATCTCCTGCAGTAGTTCTCAGGCCCCTCTACCAGATGTTGACTGCTTGTTTCAGATACTGTCAGTACAGCCTTGCCATGCACATTCCACAATGTCTCTGGTAGCCCAGGGACAACTCATTCGATATCCTGTTCAAGGAAGAGCACATATTGGTCACAGATATTGTCAGCCATTGGATCCTTACAAGCAGAAAAAGACTTCAAGTGCTTGGGTGACAGACCAGACTTCCAGCCACAGCCCATCATCCAGCATAAGCCATGTGATACCATGAGCTATGGAAGAGGCTTGGAGACCTCAGCTTCATAAATCCCAGGAGGGACAGAACTTTGAGGTGGAAGACAGTACCAGTCACACCTACAACCCTCTCCTCTAGAATTGCCGTTTATTTGTACAAGAAGAATGACTGGAAATAGAAATTTGACTAATAAGGGAGAATGCATGCCACTTCAAAGATTTCTCAAGATCTTGGAGAAACATCTTAAATGCATGACATTTTTACAAAATTAGAATGTTTTCCAACACACTGCACCCCGAGCATTGAAGCACGCTAAGAATGTTGATTTAGAAATCAATAAATACTTAGTGAAATCAGCACCAGTAAACATGGATTCCCTTTTAAGTCATGGCCTAATATGGTAGGGACTTCCCAAACAGCTATGTGCAGATTGATAAAGAGGAGGCATGAACCATTTAAAAGGACCCCTGGTCATCCCCTACATACATACCTATTCCTCCAACTTGTCAAGTTGGTAGTGCATATGGTGAAATTTCAACTCCATTACCTAAAACTCCTACAGTTTTCCTCTGAAAAAAAAAAGTTTTTTATTTTTATTTTATTTTATTACCCTTCACTTAAGTATTTCCAACTGCTAATATCAGAATTCAAGTGAAGCCACAAAACACAGAGAAGAAAAGATCAACTTAGGGAAATCGATTTTTGTTTATGTGTCTAAATTTTCATTTCTCAAATGGCCACAGAAAGTAAATATTGTTAGCACTAGGAAAATCCCATAGAGCTTCAGCTCTTGTTCTTGGCACACTTCTGACTCAGCAGGTACCATTTTCTGTACACCCCCAGTTCAAATCTATGAAAACCAAAAATGAACACACACCTCCAAACACAGGCACTTCTGGTCCACTTCTTTCACTTCCACATCTTTCACTTCCATGTACTTCTCAGGTCTCCATAAAAGTAATGATAATTCCCAGTTTTTACAATTTATGAAAGACAGTACATTTTGATGGTGTTTTCTGTCTATCATGTTGGATTTTTTGTGATAGTTTTATAAAAAGAATATCAATATCCTTTCATTTTGTGCAGAAAACTAGGGTTTCAGGGTATCTGAGTTGGAAATTCACCAAGTAAATCTATCAAATTGACAACTTGTAGGTGTGGAGGTGGGTGAGGGAGGTTCTCTGGGGGAGAACTGAGTCAAACTGAGATGAACACAGCAAGAGACCGAGTGTCAATTCTAGAATGACTTTTTAGTGCTGGGAGGGTTCCTGGTTGATCCTCTGGGGATGTTGTCACAGCCTGGTGATTTGAAAGATTCATAATTTATAAGAGATTTGTAGAGTCAATTGAGGAGAAAACTGAGAATTGCAATTCCTCTCTGACCTCCCATCATGTATCGCTGAAGAGCAGTGGTCACATGCAGCATGAGAGCTCAGGTGAAATTTCATCAGAAAACAGAAAGATGGGGAAAGTTCCGTAAACAAAGCCAAAAGTTCACTTCAAACTTGAACTAGGCAGATACAAGCTCAGGCACAAATCTTGTCTGTGGTCAAGGGTGTAGTTTGGACTGAGGTCTAACAGTTGCAACCGGTACAGTATTGAGGGCTGTCCTCTTTTGTTTTTTTTTTGTTTTTTTTTAGGAGTTTTAACTTTCAGGTCTCAAAAAAAGATGCATGAGATCTGCTGAAGCACATGATTGATAACATGGAGGTGTAGCTGTTAATTTCAAAAATTGGGACATTGTGATACTGAAACATCTGTTTTATCTGAGTTCTTTGTCACAAAGAACATGAAAAAAAACACAAGAATCCTCATAATATGCACAGGAGAGTTTCTCTTCTTAGGTTAGAACACTTAGCTTATCTGTTGATGGAGTGTGGGTTAAGCATCTTCTACACAGGATTGTGCTGGATGCCGGATGGTGCCATCTATGAATAAGGCAGCAGACAGATTCAGGGATAAACTCACTTACAAGTAATGGATCCAGATTCTAGAGATTTAAAGTCCATGAGCCTTGGTTTCATTATTTGGAGAAGGAGGCAAGAATAACAATCTGAGTTTCTACCTCCAAAAAAGTTCTGAGGACGATACAGGTGGAATACGATGAGCAGATGGCCTGGCAGAGAACAGGCAATTCATATTGGTGTTTTACTGCCTAGCGGGGTTTCAGTGGAGGGCCTTTGATCATGCTGTATCTGGTGGGGTATGGGTAGGTGAACCTGAGTGGGCAGCAGAGTTTGACAGGAGGAAAGCTTACAAGGTCTGCATGGGATAGTTCAATAGAGTGAGAAGAAAGTGGCTGTCCCATCTGGAAGGGGAGGGTTGACAGAGAAATAGAAGGGCCAGACAGAGAGCTGGGGAGAAGAAGGGCTGATGTAAATGTGTCAATTGCCCAGTGATAGGGACAAACAGACATGTTCAGAAATGTAGTCTTTTAAATAGTAATTTATAAGCTCTCCTCTTTGCTTTAGATTGAACACCTCTGCGTTAGTGAGCTTTCTGCTACTGTAACAAATACCTGAAGGAGGAAAGGTTTACTTAGATTCACAGTTTTAAGAGTTCTAGTCCAAGGTTGGTTGGCCCCATAGCTTTTGACCCTGTGACGAGGCAGTGCATCACAGTGGGGAGTAGAGTGGGGAGCGATGCTGTTCACCTGTGGCCACCAGGAAGTGAATGAGAGGAAAAGGAGGGTCTGGGGTCTCAGTGACCTCCAAGAGCATACCCCCAATGACCTCACTTCCTTCCACTGGCCTCACCCCTCAGGGTCCACCTCTCATGAGATGGAACCTAGCCTTCAACACATGGACCTCTGGGGAACATTTAAGATTCAAATTCTAGAATCCTCCCTTATCCCCCCTTCTCCAGCTCTCAGATGTCAACTCCCTCCCTATGGTGTGTGCAGTTCGAGTATTGTGTGATTGTGTGTGTGTGTGTGTGTGTGTGTGCTGTATTTCATCCACTTTATGTTGTTGTCAATTCTGTTAAAAAGCTGCAAGAGGATACTTGAGCTTCTAACAGCAGTTTCTATCTGAGCCTTTACTTTGTTGCAAGCCCCCTCTTACTGCTTCCCAGGATGGTTTGCCCCAAGGTCACCTGGCACTGGGTGGGGATGTCATCCTGCTCCTTGGCATTGATACTGACATGCTGGAGGTATTGTTGAGAATTTAGTAGTACGATGAGTTTTGATTGTCATTGAAAAAAATTGTATCATATTGCTTTGGTGATTATTTTAGTTCATTCAAGCTGCTGCAACAAGATACCATTAACCAGGGACTTATAAACAACAGCCAGTTATTTATCACATTTTTTGGAAACTGGGAAGTCCAAGATCAAAATGTGCCAGGTGATTTGGTTTCTGGAGAAACTTCCCTTCTGAGTTGTAGACATCCACCTTTTCCTTCCTCGTGTGACATAAAGACGGCCAGAGTTCTCTCTAGATCTTCTTTTATAAGGGCACCAATCTCACTCCTGAGAGTTCCACTCTTGAAATCTAATTGCCTCCCGAAGGCCTCAGGTTCTAGAGCAATCATCAAGTGTTAAGATTTAAACATAAGAATGAGGGCAGGGAGCACACTGAAACATCCAGCCCATAGCAGTAATGTATTTGCTTACATAAATTTTTATATAGCACTGAGCTATTCAGGGGATAAAGTCCTATAGAACTCATCCTGCCTGAGAGGAAGTGTTCTGCATCCATGGACCCCTCCCAGGTAGGCAGAGGCAGCATTGGAATACTGATCTGAGGTTTTGGTGGTCCATTGGGAAGTGAAGAGATTGGCAGTTCTGAGTTCTTACACAGATTAAAACCCTTATGCCTTTAGCATTCACAGTGAAATCTCATTTTCTTTGATGCAGTACCACATCCTCATTCAACTGGAAGTGAAGTGGAAGGCCACACCGAAGGAAAGACTCACAAAATGGTTTTCTGAGACATCTTTAGCCTATACTGCATTGAAGTTTTAAACAATCAATGAATATTTATTGAGCATTTACTCATGTGCTAAACATACTATTAGACACCAGGGGACTTTTGAATGTAAGATGTAATTCTTTTCTTGCAGGGACTTCTCTGTTGGGGAAAAACAAAATGCAAATCAAATACCAAATAACAGGCACAAACAGTGTTACATATCGGAATAGAGAATGAGAGTAATTAATTTGTTGCTAGCTATCTGAGGTCCCTTAAGGAAATGCAACTCGTAAATTGGAAGGTAACTGGACAAATCAATTGGGAAGAGATCCCTACCAACCATTTCTCCTTGGTGGTCTAGCAAGGTCATAAAGGAAAGATTGAAAAATGAGAACAAAGAACAAGCCAATCCATACAGCGCATGAAAGCGGATTTCTTAAAAAATTCCCATCCTTTCTAAGGCTGAATAACATTCCATCGTGCAGATAGCCCACACTGTGTCTATCCATTCATCCATTGATGGATATTCAGGTTGCCTCTGCTCTTGGCTGTTGTAAATAACGCTGCTGTGAATGTGGTGGCAAGCATCTCTGAGATCCTGATTTCAAGGGGGATATACCCAGAAGGGGATTGGCTGCATTAGATGGCAGTTCTATTTTTAACTTTAAGAGAAATCTTGAGATATATTTTCTAAGTGAATTAAAGTCTTTCAAAAATGTGTGATTGCATTTTACATTTTTGGTTAAAACCTTTTAAAAATATTAAATATGTGTATATTATGTGTGTGTATATGTGTGTGTACACATATCATCTCCAGATATATATACAAAACATGAAGAACACTTCTGTGGGGACACACAGTCCAGTGTCAACCCATCAGAGAAGCAACCTGGTCTGCCCTACCAGGACCACCATGCATCTTCCCCCATCTGTCGCTGCCTCCCAGTCTACCCCACAACTCATGGTGTATTCATCATCTTGTTGGATCATCTCTGGTGGCCACCACCGTTTCTAGGGTGTGCATCACAGAGGGACAAGTTCATCCACTGTATCCCCAATAATTACAACAGTTCTTAACCTCTAGTGGGAGTTTAATAAATACCATTCAATCAATGAATGACTATTTACAATGGTTTGGCAGGATGTCAAAAGAAAAAGACACTGAGGAATTGAAATGTGTTGCTTTTGACTTTTAATTCTATTAAATTTGATTTTCTAAATCTATTACATTATAATTTTTTAAGCTTTAAAAATGACAGATCCCAGAAGTAAACAACCCTTCCTTCCAAAGATGAATCCCTATGGACAGGGATTTTTAGGTACTCTCAGGTTAGAGAAGGAGAGACACTGTAGCATAGAAAACTTCCAGCTGTGTCACCAAGTCCTTTAGTCTTCTCCACGTAAGGCCAGGCCTACATTGAGTCCTGATGCTAGCTTAAGTGTGAGAAGAAGGGGTACTTAAGGCCAGGGGACAGTCATGCCCCCAGACACATCCCCTCAGTCCACTCAGGCTATGCCTCTTTCACCTTGGGAGCCAATGACCCTGGCTCCCTGAGGTTTGCAGAACATCCCCAAATAGGTGACTCCATGTATAGTAATGACACTAAGGACACTGTGCAGCAGAATCTGCCAGCCACACACCAGGGATGCACTAGCCAGGGTAAATATTGTATGAAACAAATACTCTGGACACCGTTGACTTACATCAACTTCCATTTTTGTTCTGTCCAGAAAGTGGAGTGGGCTTTTTGGTGGAGAACTAAAGCAAACTAAAGCAGGCTGGATCTGTGGGGGAAAGCTGTGAAGGGGACGAAAGGTTGAAATAGCAAACAAAGAAAAGGTTCTGAGAAAGGCCAGGGCTGGATCCTGTTATTGTTCTGTGATTCCCTAAAAAGAACCCTTTCTGCTGGGGGGGCAGGGGGGGGCTGGTTTATAAAACTCTGAGTTGCCAGAAGGAGCAATTAGTCTAGAGGGTCGGAGGGAGGTGGTCCCCCCACCTCAGTAAGTCACTTCTGGGTCATGTGTAGCAGCCACAAGTTGCAAAACAGGAAGGAAAAAAAAATTGACAAGCTGCAAAAGGAGGGCAAAAGTCACTCTCTTCTCCCCGAAAGGCAACACAATAAATGGTCACTGGGACCAAATAACTTCCAGGTTTGGGAGGAACAGAGCTGAAAAACAGAGACAAAAACTTTGGCAAGTTGAAAGTCAGAGGAGTCAATCAATGGCACGGTGATTACCAGGATGGGGTCCACAGTGCACCGGGGCCTGCCTTTGCTGGAAGCAATGGAGAAAAACAGCCCTGAAAATCTCCGGCACTGGGAAAGCTCTTAATGCAGATTTCCTGGGATGAAGGGCTGGAAGGTGCTTCTGCCCTGACAGTCAGTCCCCTTCTCATGTCTGGGGTCCATCCATACTGCCTGGCACAGACATGATTGTCTGCCCCCACAGGGCCAGGGCTGCTGTTTGTAATGTCACTCACAGGCTGAGGCTTTACGAACTGCTCCCCTCTCAGGAGCAGACTATAGAAGCATCCAGAAAAACAGATGGTGGACATACACCATCACTCACAGAAAGTGAGCTAGCAATGTATGCCCTAGGCATCTGCAAGACCTGGCAGAGAAGTGCCCAGAGCGCGTCCCAGGACCCTTCTTGTCTGGAAAGTTCCATCTTGTCTTACCATATCTTATCTGTGTGTTGGCTTCACACAAAGCCACTCCTGTGGCAGGTCCTTGATTTCTGGTGTGTGGGAAGGAAGGAATGCCCAACTCTGGTTCATTCTTCTCTACCTCTGCATTAACATTCCTGCCCCCCCCTCCCCGGCTTTCCCCTCACCTGCAGTTTGGCGGGGACGGATCAGGTCTCGCTTCAGTCCAGGAGTCCTCCCTATGTTTTCTTTAGAAGATCACGTTTCCTTTGGTTTGCCATGTTACTGAGAGGGTAGTCAATGCTGCTTTAAAAATCATGTAGAGCATATGTGTGTATCAAACACCAACCAGAATAGTGTAGCAGAAGGTCAAGGTAAATGTTCTCCACCAGTCTGCCCCTTCGGGAGTTCTCCTACCTTGGAGTTGGGTACCCATGTGGCTTCAGCCAATTCCTTCTGTTATCTACTTCTTCCCCCCGGTTCTCTTATTTATAAGACTCCTGTGTTTTCAGGAGCAACGCTGTTTTCCCAGTCCCCACAGTGTGTAGGCATCTGATTTGTGCTCAGATGATCTAATAACAGTATAATCCATCCAGCTATTTCTGCAACCTGTCATTGTTGCTGGGACTAGGGTAGTCTAGCACCAATCTCTAGAATCCCTCTACTTCCAAGGCATGGCCATTGTACAGGTGGCAAAGCAGCCTAACGCATATTGTTATGGCAGAGAAGAAGATTAACGGGGGTCAGCAATGATCAGAAAGAGACGACTTCTGAGAGCAGGTCAGTGACATTGTTGCTTGGCCAGCCTGGCAGGTCATGATTCCACAGGTAACTCAATACTCTGGCATGAAGCCCTTTCAAATTCTTGGCTGTGTTGGGTGTTTGGTGAATAATCTCCCAGCTCATAGGAGTCATCCTGGCTGCCCTCATAGGCATAGGATTGGCAGCATAAATGCCATCAAGATGGAAGCTTCTCACATATTATTGTACATACACAAATAGTTAAGAGGATCCCATGAAAGATGCAAATTCAACTGCAGTAAACCTGGCATGGAATCTGAGATTCTGTTTCCAGCAGACTCCCAGAGGTGCTATCCCAGGGCCACACGGAGCATTAAGGGCTAAAGTCACTGCTTCCCCAACCTGCCTCACAGTGGGATCAACAGGGGTCCTCTACAAACCGCTGTTGCAAGTGCTCCCCCAACTGCCACTCTGCTCCCCATCTAATTAGTCTAGGGCACTGCCTGGGCTTCAGAAAGTTTAAGAGCACCCTGAGCAAAAGTGAAATGTTCAATCAAGTTTGAGAACGACTGATACAGATGAAATAATAATAATAATAATAATAATAATAATAATAATAATAAATCCTTGGCAATCTAAAGAATTTCAATCAAGGATTTTTTTTTTCTCCCACCATGAACAAACAGGCTCCTAAAAAGCTTGAGTTCTGGGTAAATTTTCAAATCTTAGAGATACATCTTTGTTTTGCTGCTTCTTTTGAACAGCTAATTTCTTTGCTCAAAATAAGACCAGTTATCTCCTAACTAGCCTGGGGTCTAGAACAGACCCAAAGTGAAAGAAATGTTCAGAGAACAAGACACCAGGGGCTCCAGGACTGTGTCCACCAGGGCAGAAAGCCCTCTCTGCCACCACCTGCCCACCTTCTCCCTGACTCTAACCTCACCTAGCCAGTTGCATCTGCTCTCCTACTCCCTGAAGTTACTTCAGCTAGAAAATTCAGAGATCTTGAAGACTAGTTAGGATTTGGTTCAACTGAATGTAGCAAACAAACAAAAATAAATAAAACAAAATAAAACAAAAGAACAAAGGCTTCCGTAATATAGAAAAGCTATTTTCATTTGCACAGCTAATGAGTCCAGAGGTAGTAAGTTAGGACCAGAATGATGGCTCTCTGGGCATTGGAGTCCCCATTTATTTAGTCTTGCTACCCTGTCATTCCTGGTCTTTTCTCTCATACTCAAAAAGTGGTTGCTCAAGCACCATCCAGACTTCCACCATGCAGCCAGGAAGGAGGTGCAGGGGAAAGCTTTAAGTCTCTCTTTTAAAGAAACCTGCTCATTAATTAGGTTTTGCTCCCAAACAACAAGGAGGGTTGGGAAATGCCAAACTACAAACTCAAAAGTTCTTTTACTAAGGAGCAAGAAGAAAGCATATTGTAGAATAATCAGTAAGCACAGGAAAATCACTTGTTCCTCATTCTATTCAACTTTATATATCTCTTCTCTAGGAATTAGCATCTGTGACGCATGTACAAGAGCCAGGTCCTGCATCAAGCACATTTTGAACAATAACTTGGTTTCGGTAACTTTCGAAGTTCACCCAACGAGCAGTTGATGTGATTAAGATTTGAACTCAGATATCTATCTCGCAAAGCCATTAACTACTCTGACCTGTTTCTGACATGGGTTTTGTAATAGGCGTGACATTGCATAATCGACACCCCTGAGGTCACTGAGTCCTGCACACAGACAAGACAAATGTGCCAGGCATTGCATCGCAGCCTCATGCTCCTGCCTGCCAAAGATTCCTTGCTGTTCTTATTGTTCTTCCTCCTCTTCTTTCTTCCCTTCCTCCTTATTCCAATGGAGTAAGCTTAGGTGCTTCCAAAGCTGTGCCATTCACCAAAATTCTGCCTTGTCTTGTGTACTTTGATTTCCTATAAGATCAACAAAGCCGAGTATTCTGGACAGTAATGGTCTTTCTTAAATAAGCATCGCTGAATGTTCCCACAGATTTGTGAAGTTCTTAACACGAGATATGAGCTTGTTTCTCTCTTCCCTCTTTCAATAAACAGAAGTAAGTGAGCTGCCCCAACATCCCCTTAATCATTTCAGACTATTCAATACCTTGGGTCATCATTCCAATTATAATATCATCTACCTTTAGATATAAAGTAGAAGTTGAGGGGAAAAAAACAACCTAGGGATACATACTTAAAGTGGATTTTTTAGAAAAGCCCATGATATGACCTAATTTCCTTGAGATTTAGCTCTTGCTTCTAAATATGGAAAGCAATGAGCCAGCAAGAGGTGGGCTAATTGATCATTCTGATCAGTGGAGCTCCGGTTTGATGTCTATTTCATTTTATCCCTTAAAATACACATGAGTTACCCACTTGACAAAGACCAACTACTCACAGCTGGACAACTATTCGTGTGGTTTTGTATTCAGCCAAAGCAAAAATAAACAGATATAAGATAGCTCCTTCTGCCAGGTGGGCGCAGTGGCACCAGCCTGTAATCCCAGCCATTCGGTAGGATGAGGCAAGAGTATCACAAGTTCAGGGTCAGCCTGGTAATTTAGCAAGACCTTGTGTCAAAATAAAATAAAAAGACCTGGTAATATAGCTCAGTGGTAGAATGCTTGTTTAGTATGT
Organism: Callospermophilus lateralis; assembly: GCF_048772815.1. Taxonomy (NCBI): domain Eukaryota; kingdom Metazoa; phylum Chordata; class Mammalia; order Rodentia; family Sciuridae; genus Callospermophilus; species Callospermophilus lateralis. The sequence goes on along the minus strand of NC_135317.1, from coordinate 20,803,605 downwards.
GCAAGGTCCTGGGTTAAATTTCCAGTACCTCAAAGAAAAGAAAATTAAAAATTCCTTCGGTTGATGCTTCTCTTTTCAGATAATTATAATTAAGCTCTCTTTAACCTTTCCACTGCAGAGCATTCTGATCTGCATATTTTCTACTTGCAAACTTTTGCTTGAGCAGACAGAATCTCTACCTAAGAAGGTCTCTTGGTATTGTGTCCACAGCTGAGTGCATCTGATATGGATAAACTTGAGTTATCACCATGAGCCCTGAAGTCAGCATCTAAGAAATGACATTTGGAGTGAAGATGAATGATCCCCTGAGCAGACATCGAATGATGGTTGTGATAAGGTTCTGGAACCTTCTCACCCTCTTTGTGTGCAGAAAGGTTTGTGTAAAATAAGATCAAATAAAAGATCTCTCCCTGGTCCCTCAGTCAAATTATCTTTCACTTAGTGTAGTTAAACAAATATTGGCCTGGTTATATAGGATTTAACCTTTTTAAATGTGCACTGTGAGTTTATCTATCTTTTGTTTAAAAAAGAATAGCACTTTTAAATTTGAGGTTTTGCCTCTCTTGGGGTTTTTGCTTCCCTGCCAATTTTCACAAGAGACCTCCTTCCTGTTGTTTGGGTTTGGATGAAAACTAAGCAAAGAGAAATAAGTCACTTCCCCAGGTCGCCATGTTGCACGAATAGCATTCTTCAGTATTAAAATACTTTTCACAAAGACAGAAAACACTCAAACATTCTCTAATTTGGAATTCAATTCAGACAGGCCAAAAGGGAGCCTGTCCTTAAACCATCTGGTCTAGAGCACAATATTTGCAGGTAAACTTGGCTTTCATACCCAGCCCTGCTTCACACTGAATGGGACACCTTTGCCAGGGACTCAAGCTCTCAGACCTCAACTACCTTATCAGAAAAATGAGGATGGTAGCAGTACCCTCTTCATCTAAAGTGGTGGCAGAAATAAATACTGTGGAATATAATAAATAAATATGCTGGAATAGCCTTCATCACAGTCTCTTGTCACCCCTTCCTCCAGATGTCCATTTAAATAGCAATGCCTCAGTGCTCTGTTCTGTTTTATAAGTCCTATCTCATGCATATATTGCACCTTGCACTTCCATCTCTAACAGTCATAATTATGGACTTATAGATATTCTCATTTATCAAGAAAAAGACTTTATGATTTCACTCATATGGGGTACCTTGAATAGTCAAACTCAGAGCCAGAAGGCAGACAGTGGACCCCAGGAATTGCAAGGAAGAGGGAATAGGGAATCCTTATTTAATAGGGATAGAATTTCATATTTGGAAGATGAAAAAGTTCTGGATATGGATGGTAGCACAACAATATAAATATATTTAATACCACTGACTGTACACTTTTAAATGATTTAATTGGTAAATTTCATGTTGTATCTATTTTGCCACAGTTTTTGCAAAGTATTTCATTAGTTTACTAAAAGGCCTATCTCCCCACTTATTTGCACACCCTATTGTCAAGGTTACTACAGAGCACAAAGAAGTTGCTCAAATACCTTCATTATGTGAATCAATAATGAATATTTAATTATTTAAACATAAATCTGACATCTTCTCTGTACAGGGGCTCCCTTTCCCACTGATAATGAAAAAAAAAATGCACCTTGTCCATGTATTGGCCTGGTACTCCCAGACCTACATCACTCAGAGCGGATTGGATTGGAAGAAAAATGAATGTTTTACAGGACACAGCAAGGAAGCGGGAACAGAAGCAAGTTGTGAAGCAGAAGCACTGCCAGGTCTTTCAGAAAGTACACAAATGGACATGTCTCTCTGCCCCTCTCTCAAGAGCTTATGAAACTGTTGAAAACCTGACATGGGAGGAAGACATAGGCATAGAAGTCAGTTGGCTTAGATGGGATTTGGCTTCACTCCATTTTTATTATTATTATTATTATTTTCATTGTAGATGAACACAATATCTTTATAATATTTATTTATTTTTATGTGGTACTGAGGATCGAACCCAGTGCCTCATGCGTGTGGGGCAAGCACTCTACCACTGAGCCACAACCCCAGCCTTGGCTTTACTTCTTGACACTAGGACCAGTTATTGGACCTCCCTAAGTTGAAGTTTTCTCCAGCCCCAAAAATGGTGATACTGCTCAGTGAACAACTATGGAGAAACCTCAGGATTTCATATTAAAGTGGAAGACCTGGACACAGCTCAGAATGTAGTATGGTATAAATCAAATGACATTTAAGTATGCATGCATGCACACCTATGCAGGCTCCGTGGAAAACATCTGGCCAGGAAGAGCAACATGAGGGTAGAAGGTTTTGGGCTACAGGGTCATGAGTGGGTTTGTCTTTCCTTCTCACATCTTTCTGTGTTTCATCCTGACTGTGAGAGACAACTGGTGCTGGAAGGGCTACTCAAGATTCCAGAGTTTAACCACTGGGGGTCCAGGTGATCCGTGAATAACGCATAGACGCTCTGGATTGCAGGTGCCTTGTCTAAGGCAGCCCACTGCAGCTACCTTAGGATTGGTGAGATGAAGCAGGAGCATGGCCACAATGAGATGAAAGCAGAGGTGTGCTTGGGAGACCCAGGGAAGGCGTGGGCAGGGAAGGAGCAGAAGGGCTGTCCACAGCTGGCCAGCTGTGCTCAAAGTCAGTTCTACTTTATGCTGAGAAATGCAGAGACACCAAAACCTAGACAGGGCTAATCTCTCCCTCATCTATTATTATTATAGTTCATTTCTAGTAATATAAGAGTGCAGTTCATGGTGGTATTCAACAGTGCGTGGACTGCCTTGTGAGCCCACACTTGAATCCCTTGTTTAAAACCTGATAACTGTTTTGCAGTACTGTTGAGAAGGTAGATGGGAACACACAGAAAGCATCAGGGATACTGAATGAGCATTTTAATTTTGACTTTTCTCCTCCCATTGGCCTGGGATGATGGGGAGAAAAGATAAGCCCACCATGAAAACATGCAGTGCTTCCCTGGCCCTGTGCCTCTCTGAGGGTGGGTTTGGAGAAGAGAGAAGCCCATTACTTGTCTAAGAGCCCCCTGTGACTCCTTCCACCTACTTTACTGAAGACTATATCATGCAGGCGGCTCAGCAAATGAGAAATGTTATTTGAGACTCTTAATAACAGGCTGTATGGCTTGGGATTGAATTGGTTCATTTTGTCTTGGCTAAGAACATAGCCATTTTGCTAGTGCTCGATAAAATAGGTCCTCGGGACTCCATTAAAATCCCAGAGAACATCACACTCTTGATAAAGCTCAACTCTTTTGTCATTTTCCATTATCTAGGAAGTCTTCTATAGTCAGATTTTTTTTTTAAATGCAATCACTAAAGGCAAACTTAGCGAGGAAAGTTAGGGTAGAGCTCCGTGAATTCCTGAATTGGAGTAGAGAATTCACAGGAATTAGAAGGTGAAACAGAACTTGAGATCAAGGAAAAGGGAAAGGAACAATATTCTTTCTAAGATCCCACGGGTTTCCCTGCACAAGTTGTATTACTTTTTATCAGCAGACTTATAAGCTGAAGCATGATTTGCCCATGGTACAGTCAGTGTCTGGACAGAGGGGAGCTCTCAAGTATGGCTGAAGGTCTCATAACCAATCCATGCCAGCTTCTTCTCAGATGCCTTCCCTAAAGTCCCTAGAGCCACTATAACTGGGAGAGAAAAGTACATCTCTAACCCCTGCCTGTCCTGTGCCTCCATTTTTCCAGCAGCCTCTTAGTCCTATGGGAGTCTCTAGTTATTTTAATCAAATGATAAAGAATAAGAATATGAATTTATTTTATAGCCAGTTAGGGCCAAGGCATGGATTATATAGGAAATAGAGTCTTTTTAGTGCAAATTTATGGTCCACTCAAGACCCATAACTTATAACAGGACTAGTAAGCTCAGCTGAGCAGGCTTCCTTTGAAATCTCTAGCGCTCTGACAGAATTTTCCAGGACATTTGCCACAAGCGAGCATGCTACATATTGGAGGGATGAGCACAGAACCGCGTCCACAATGATCGATGCAGGCCTCACCCTTACTGGTTCACCCTACTAATCTCGCGACTCCCTTTGCCCTTCTGTTCTCACTCATTCTTATCTATCAAATAAGCTGGTTGACCTCAGTTACCTTCTCAGCTTGTCTCTGGAACACAAATCAAATTCGGGAGTGGAGCATGTAGGTGAGAAAAGTAAGTCGATCCCACATGGCTACATCTCCATCCTGGGAAGCACTGGGAGTCCACTCTGCTCTCTCCTACTTGCGTGGATCTTTGGCTCTGTTCTTCCTTTAACATTTTCCAGGTCTGAAATTGAATGAGAAAAGTATGTCTGCAAATGTCCACCTGTCTTCTCCTTGGAAGGTTCAACATGTGGGAGGAATAAAGATCAGCAAATAATAATGAACATTGTAGACTCAGTTCACCCTGGACACCAGCAGGAGGTGTGGTGTCCAGGGTGGTCAGGGAGGTGCTCTTCTGCCCAGCCATGTAATTTTTGCTTTACAGATATTTCACAGTTTCCTTGAGCTCTCTTCCTGTATGCATTTAATTTTAACATTATTCTCTCAAAATCTGTGTTGCAGGTGGAATCTCTCCTATCCCTTCCATTTCTGCCTCCAGAAGATGTGATTTAAAAGGACAAATTTCAACCCCTCTGAGAAGGTGTTAACTCTCTTCCCAGAATTTCAAATTTGAAGGCAGAACCCTGATGCCCAGAAGGACTCATCGATATTATCCCTTTACCCATCCTTTGTTAATATGGAAAATGAGGTGGAACAGAAATTAAAATGTCCTCTCACATCTCTCTCTGCTACCAGACAAGGAGTAACCATAGTAACGGGACGCCTAGAAAAATTGGGGGTTGAGAGTTATCAAGGATGAAAATCACCCTCAGCCCCCGGGAACCCTGAAAGTCTGAGGTGAAGCTTCTGTTTTCTCACCTGGATTTTGGAGAAGGATATTTTCATTTCTCTCCAAAGTTATCAGAAAGAAACGAAAATACAAACCACTTTGCAAACAGAGAGCATATTGAGTAAAGAAGAAATTGAAGAAGAGGGGAGAGATTAGGCATTTCTTTTTTTTTTTTCTTGTAATGTTCTTTATTTTTTTTACTTTCTTTTTTTTCTTTCTTTTTTTTATTATTAGTTGTTCAAAACATTACAAAGCTCTTGACATATCATATTTCATACATTTGATTCAAGCAGATTATGAGCTCCCATTTTTACCCCGTATACATATTGCAGATTCACATCGGTTACACATCCACTTTTTTACATACTGCCATACTAGTGTCAGTTGTATTCTGCTGCGAGATTAGGCATTTCTTACACACACACACACACACACACACACACACACACACACACCTTAGCTTTGAAAATAGCATAAATGATGATTAAAAAAAATTATCACTTGCTTCAGATGCTTCCAAAGAGATCAGAAATTAAAATCAGACTGCTGAATCATTCCCTCCTGTGGCGGAGCCCATGCCTACTGATGTCAGCTCCCTGAAGCCTTCAGATGAGATGCCTGTCATCACTGTGGCTACTCTCCTGAGTACTTGTGGCCCAGAGGAAGAAAGTTTCTCAGGAACAAGAGCCCAGGAAGCCCACAGCACCATGGGCCTCAGGCATGATGGCCTGCTCCCCTAGGTCACAGCCTCCTTAAACTATGCCTGTGTCCCCAAAGACAAAGGAGGAACCCCACTCAGAACATGGCAATCATGTGAGATTGGACCTAAGCCCACAATACACATTCACTGTGAGGGTAAATAAAAGGTACTGTCCGTTTGAAAGTTCTCCAGCACCCTGCTGATTTCAGTGCAGGCGGATGTTCCTGATATGTTCTAGATGTCTGTGGGCTCCATCTATTCTGAACACAAAAGGCATATGTTGTGTAAATAAAGTATGTGTCTGCTGAAACCAGCTGTTCTGTTGAATCTGAGGCTATGGCCGAATCATAAATCCAAGTCAAAGTAAAGGCTGGGCCAGGGAAGACAGTCTACAGACCATCTTCTTCAACTGGATTACCACCACCACAGGATGCCCAGAATCCCAGTTCTGTGTTCATGTCTATCTTAATTTATCAAAAAAAAAAAAAAAGCATTATAAACTGGGTTTTAAATAAAAACCATAAAAGTTTGGGGAAAACACCATCTATTTTTCAGTATATTTCAAGGAAACCCATTTTGAATCAAGGGAATAGATTTGTTTCCCAGGATACCTCAACAAAATGCACAGCAAATCCAAGGCAGGGGATGAGTTAGTGGAAATGGTTCTCCGGACAGCACAGCTGTAGACAGTAGCTTCCAATTCTCCTTGTCCTAGAATAGGCCTTTTTCCTCTGTGCCCTTACCCAAGAATCAGTTTAAGAAAGCAAAGAGGGACTGGGGTTGTAGCTCAGCGGTAGAGCACTTGCCTCACACATGTGAGGCACTGGGTTCGATCCTCAGCACCACATAAAAATAAATAAATAAAGATATTATGTCCATCTTAAAAAAAAAAAAAAAAAAAGAAAGAAAGCAAAGAAACACAGCATCTATGAGCATTTCCCTAAACAGAAGCAAATACATTGTGTTTGTTTGTTTGTTTCCTGAATGTTCCAGCAAGGCTTTGTGCATCCAAGAGCATTTTTGCCACAGCATTGAGCTCCCATCTGACCTAACTGCACCTTTCACAGACAGGGGAAACGGGTTCTGAGTGTCTCCCCTCTGAATCCCCTGGCCGCTGGAACTGGGAGGCATCTGTTTTGTCCACAGAGTCAGGACTCTTTTTTAATATTTTGTATCCTTTGTTTAAGTAGGCCAAGTATTCCTCTAATCTCACGTTGTGGGAGGTATGTGTATTTGTTGACTCTTGCCTTCAATCAATGGGCAAACTGAAATGTTGCAAATATCATTTTTAAAAGTCAGGGAGAGTACAGTATGATGAAACTTGCTCCTGAAGAACAAAAATTATTAAATACTTTGCTGGTTTTTAAAAATAGTACAAGTAACTCCAGATGACAAAAAGTAAAAAATATCATTCTATGTAACCGCAATGAATAGGCAGTACTTGTGGCCCAGAGGGAGAAAGTCTCTCAGGAGTGAGAGCTCAGGAAGCCCACAGCACCATAGGCCTGAGGCATGATGGCCTGCTCCCCCAGGGCATATCCTCCCTAAACTACGCCTGTGTCCCCAAAGACAAAGGAGGGACCTTGTTCAGAACATGGCAATCATGTGAGACTTGGACCTAAGCCCACGATACACAGTTACTGAGAACTATTTTGACAATCAAAATTCTTACTTTAGTCAGCTAAAGGATGCTGTTCTTTTTTTTTTTTTTTTTGTGTGTGTGTGTGTGTGTGGTACTAGAGATCGAACCCAGGGGCACTTAACCACTGGGCCACATCCCCAGCCCTTTTTTGTCTTTTATTTAGAGACAGGGTCTCTCTGAGTTGCTAAGTGCCTCACTGAATTATTGAGTCTGGCTTTGAACTTGTGATCCTCCTGCCTCAGCCTCCAGAGCTACTGGGATTACCCGCGTGTGTCACCGTGCCTAGCAAGGATGCCATTCTTTTAACTTTTTTTTTTCTTTTTTTTTTTTTTAATTGGTTGTTCAAAACATTACAAAGTTCATGACATATCATCTTTCATACATTTGATTCAAGTGGGTTATGAACTCCCATTTTTACCCTGTATACAAATTGCAGAATCACATCGGTTACACATTCACATTTTTACATAATGGCATATTAGTGATTGTTGTATTCTGCTACCTTTCCTATCCCCCTTTTAAACTAAATTTTCTGGATGTGTGCAGCTAAGAGTTGATGGTTGCTTCACCATTCCAAATACACTTTTTTAATACAGAAAGAGGACTGATGAACTTCATCATTCAATGTTGCTTGTTGAAAATAATTTTTTTTTCTTTAGAAGAGCAGAAGTGCTCAAATTATTTCATTGGACTTGATGAAAAGTGAGATAATTGAGTTCAGAGACCTTGATTCTAATTTTGGCTAACTAACCTTCAGCACTTCTGTTATTTCATTTTTAGGTCCTGTTTGTAAATTAGGAGATAAACAAAATCCTCTGTAGCATGAAAAACTGAGAGAGCTGGGTACACGGAGAGATGAAGAGAACAATGTTAGACAGAAGGACAAAGGATGGAAGGGTGGAGGGCCTGAGGTTATGGCTCAGTGGTAGAGCATTTGCCTGGCATGAGTGAGGCCTGGGTTCGATCCTCAGCAAAACATAAATATAAATAAATAAAATAAACATATTGTGTCCATCTGTAACTAAAAATAAATAAATGAATAAGCAAGCCTCCATGGAAGGATGGAGAGGTGGATGGGAGATAGATACACATGTACATATATACCTACATTAAATAATAGAAATAGATTCATACATACACTAGATTCACTCTGGCTCCCTGGCAGAATGCTGTTTTCATAAGGAAATAGGTCAAAATTTTTTTCCCACCTTTTTTATTGGTGCATGATAGTAATACATAATGGTGGGATTTGTTGTTACATATTTGTACATGCAAATAATGTAACATTATGATTTGGCCAATTTCACTCCCCCTCGCTTCCCCCCTCCCTCTCCTCTTCCCACCTCCTGGTCCCTTTCTTCTGCTGATCTCCTTTTAATTTTCAGGAGAACCCACCCTTACCTTTCTTTTCCTTTTTTCTCTCTGGCTTCCACATATGATAGAAAACATATGGCCCTTGACCCTCTCTGCATTTGGCTTATTTTACTTAACATAATGTTATCAAGTTCCATTCATTTTCCTGCAAGTGACACAATTTATTTTCCTTTATGGCAGAATAAAACTTTATTGTGTATATATGCCACGTTTTCTTTATACATTCTTCCATCGATGGACACATAGGCTGGTTCCTTCGTTTGACTATTGTGAATTGTGCTGCTAATAAATATGGGTACGTGTGTATTGCTATAGAACATGACTTTAATTCTCTCGGTTAAATGCTGAGGAGTAGGGTACCTGGGTCATGTGGTGGTTCCATGCCCAGACTTTTGAGGAAGCTCTGTACTGATTTCCATAGTTGTTGTACTAACTTACAATCCCATCAACAGTGTAAAAGTGTCCCTTTTTCTCCACATCCTCTCCATCATATATTATTGTTTGCATTCTTGATGACTACCGTTCTGACTGGTGTTAGATGAAATCTCAGTGTAGTTTTGATTTTCATTTCCCTAATATCGGCAAATCTTCAAATAAGGAGTTAAAAGTCTTCTCTATGAGGTGGGTCCAAGCCATTAAAGATATTATCCCCAATTATAAGCTAATACAAAAAAAAAAGAAAATAAATAAATAACTACCTTTAAAATAACATTTTTAAAAAGAATACAGATATTGTTAGTCAAGTTGTCATTGGTGGTAAACTTTTTTTCCATTTGAAAGATCACTATGCATGTCAAAACATCACTACTTTACTTTATTATTTTATGTATGGCCACTTTGAATTAAAGGTTTATACATGTTCTTGTAGAAATGGGAAATATTTCTTCAGTCTTGTGTTCTTCCTGGGTGAGTCTCTCCTAATCTATTAGTTAAAATTAACAAGTGGGGACTGACTCTGTTTCCCCCGAGGGCAGGTAAGTGTCTTTCATTGCAAATGGACAGAAGGATATGTTTGAAGGGAGATTTGAAGACAGAATTTCAATAATAATTTAGAGTATTTGAAGAGTCATATTTGTTGAGCACAAATAGAATTGAAGTGAACATATAAAAGAAAAAAATGTGCATTTTCCACTTAGATAATTTTCAGACTATTTGAATACCTACATTATAAAAGGGAACACCCCCAAACCAGCGTAGGCAGGAGTCATAACTTGGCTACATGAACTGAGCTTTCTAACACAGAGAGGGGGAGAGAGGAAATTTGATGATACATTATCCTTTTTATGTTGCATTCACTTATAATTGGGAATCTAAATTCATTTTCAATTTTGCATATTTTTCTTTGACTTAACTGCACATAGGCATAGACCAGCGGAAATATGGGTTGACAAATAGGTGATCATTACTTAGAAGAAATGAAAGACTTGAATTCTGGCAGGGCATTAAGATCAATTTAATTCATATACTCATGAAACCTGCCATTTAGGATTTGAAGTGATTCGTTGTGTGAACTTCTGTATATATCTATTAAAAACAAAAGTCCAGAATTTAAACCAACTTAAATTTTGACAAAACAGAACTTTAACTGATACCATTAAAGATGACATCTAATCCCCAAGTGAGAACTAAGATAAACAAACCTGCAGTTGGCAAATGAGATATTATTGCGGGTAACTTTTGTTAAGCCAGGACACACAATGCCCTGAGGGGCGTTGGGGAGTTTTGACCATTGATACATACCATAGTCAATTTCATGCTGTGCTGTGGATATTGCTATCCAAACCGGTGCCTTTTATCTTTGGGAAGAAGGATTGGCATTGTAGATGCTAACAACCAATTGACTGGGAGGCCACATTATCTAAAATAGAAGGTGAAACATGTTGGCAGCTCCAAACTTTAGAAACCATTTCAGTTGGTGACATAACTGCTCAGTGGACTGTGCATTCAGCAGAACAGATTGAAGTTCATCATGCTCTGAGCCAGCCACTCCTGTTTCAGATTTGGCAGAATTGGGCAATCACTAACTGCTTCCAAAGCTTCCAAGTGAATACTGTATAACCACCTGTTTTGAAGACTCACTATGTCCCTGGTGGTTTGAGAATGGGGGAAGGAGCAAGGGAAGCCTGTGGAAACAACAGACAAGGCCCTGAGACAGTTCTAGAGAGAGGACTCCTCCTGGAATAAAAAGAAGACCCAGGAAAGATGCCTTGTCCAGAAGCAGAATACGAAGGTGGCTGTAGAAGCTTTAAGAGCAACAGAGAAAGGGGATGCAATCGGCTTGGGAGGGAATAATGGGATTTTGTGTGCGTTTCCTTCGCATGTGCCTTCTAATGGTATCCACTCACCAGCATCAGAACCAGAAGAGCTAAGTGAAGTTAAAACACACTACTGAATTGCTCGTCTGATTTTTGGTTGCTTGGCTGTGCTATGGTGTTGTGCTGCCTGATTATGAGATCATTTGTGTCATTCAGAGATACGGGTGGCCTGTTGGTGTGGGACAGTACTAGAGATAGGACCAGTCGCCAGATGCCCGGACTCCTCCAAGCATCCATTTCCTCATCTGGAAAGTGGGGACATTGACCTGCTCTTCTCATAGGATTTTTCTACAAAGCAAACGAAGCAGAAACCCTTGTTAAATTTTACAACTCTGTGAGGCACAGAATTAATACAAATCTTTGCTATTATCATTTCCTGCACATAGGTATTCTTACCAACTCAGGTCAACATTTCTGCCACTTTTTTGCCTCAGCATTTGACATTTGAGCCTCTGCTCTTACCCAGCTTTAAGGGGAAAATGACACTACAGTGGGCACCTGGGGCTCAAGTCAGAGAGGGGACACAAAACCCTTCATGAGGGCAGTAAAGATGGTAATGAAGCATTCTCACAGAGCACATGAGAATCAAATGTTCTAATATGACTCTGTGTCCTAGGTGATATTTATAACACAAATAATTGACATTAAGTGGGTTACTATATCCAAAAGCCCCCCAGCCTCAAGTCCATTCAACTGTAAGCTCTTGTAATCAAATATTTGCAGCTAGGAATGCCCTTAGATCTATAAGAATAGAATCATTACTTTAGTCATTTCAGAAGATCCACCCATCATTCATCATGGGTCACCCTGTGTGTCCTACTAGATACAGCTGGTGCTGACAGACTCCTGCAAGAAGTTCTTAACTGAAAATAAAAATGAATTTTTAAAAAAAAGGATTCACTTATTCACTTGCACATTCTAACTAAGTTTCTATAAGAAACATTTAAATAATCATTAAACATCATGGTTTAGTTTTGGAAAATTAAATCCATCAGTAAATGAAAGTAGTTTTGCAGACTTATCACACCAGACGTAACTTGGCCTCTAAGAAGTAAACTGTTTTGCTGAATTCTATTACTTGAGTTTTCATTGCACTGACTTGATTCTTGAATGTCACAAGACAGTTTTTTCTCCATATGACTAAAAGTAATGAAGGACAAATTCGTGAAGCTGAATCTCACCTTACAAAATATTTATATTTCAGAGATGTCTCAGGCCTAACGTATTCAACTTCAACTCACTTCAGCCAGGTTTACTATCAGAGAGCTTGCATTGAATCATTCAATCAAATAAATGTCAGCTGTCATCATCATCTGCTAGTGTCCACTGTGAAGCAGTGTCCTTTACCAATTTCAGAACTGTCATTGCAGGCCTTATTTTGTCCTTTGTTTGGTAAAGTATTTTACTCTGGGGCTCATCTACACAGAGATGGAACAACAAATTGAATCAAAGAATTGTGTAAGAAAACATTTATTCCTCCCACTAGAACTTTAATTTTTGAACTCAGCGCTAAGTCTGTGGGAAGTGAAAATGACTTCCAACCCAAGCAACTGTTAAGCTACAACATTCTTCAACTCAAACTTGAGTTGGTGTGTCTCTGAGTTGGAGTGCCACACCTACCCTTGTCACTTTTTCCAGGACTCTCCTTGGTTTCTATGAAAACAACCAGAGACACCCTCGCCAATTACAGAATAAACCACAGCAAAAGATGAGCTGAGTCACAGGCTCCATTAACTATTCTCCAGATTGCTACTTTCTCACAGGGTGGGGGAAAAATCAGGCAGAACAAATCTTTGCAAACTACCCTAATCATAGGCTTGTGTCAGGCAAATATATTGTGAAATGAGCTCTTTCTTAAAGTAAGAATAGATTTACAGCACATCATTGGAATGAATATACTGAAAAAATACAATTTAACCTAGTAAAGGGAAAACAGAGTATAAAGCTAAAAGGTCATTCATTCACCGACGCAGCAGCTCAGAGTCACGAAACATAACAGAGGAAATTGAATCCAATATTTGCTCCCTCCAGAGCCTGCCTTGCCTTCCTTTCCCTCTGCTATATTGTCCACTTCATCTTATTTAGAATAGAAACTGCAGATGCCTGTGTGCTGCCTAACAAGGAAAATGCTCTCTGGATGAGTACAGATGTGAACCTGTTTTTACTATTAAAAGCACTGCTCTTCTTAGGTACTAAATATTGTTTTAAAAGATAGAAGCAAAAGGGAGGAATTTAGTTGATAGAAAAAAATTTGTTTGGTATTTTTAAAGTGACTCAAATAATATAAATCTTTATATATATATTGCATAGGTTTTTATGCAATCTGTGATTTAATTCCTTTTGATTTTTAGGGGAAACTATCCAGCTGTTGAAGCTCATGCACATTGCTTGAAAAGCATTGTATTGCATTAATAGCTAGCAAGCCCTCTTAGATTTTGTATGATGATCCAGGAAATACACTCATAGACACAATTAAATAAAAGTTCATAAGACTATCATTTATCTTGTGGATTGCACTTAAATATTTCTATTCCAATTCCTCTTTCCATATCTTCCTCCCTCCCTTCCTCCTAAACTCATTCTTCTCTCCCTTTTTTCCTTCTCTTGCTTCTCTCCTTCTTTCTTCTTCAGAGCACACAGAGACCCTCTAAAGTGACTCCATGAGCCTAATGTGTCCTGACCCTTGATCTGAAAACCACAGTTCAAGACAACAACAGTGATCAGGAGAGAGATGATATGTACAATTGGCGGCAGCAGCAGCCACAGTGGGCTGTGCACCCGCAACAAGGCACAGGGAGGGCCAGCCTACTCTAGAGTGGACCAGGAACACTCAGTTCAGATGGGGAGGGGAAAGGAAATGCAAAGAGAAGAAGAAGATGAAACGAACATTTACTGAGTCTGTCTGTGGCTGACCAGAAGCCCTGGAGAGACCTAGTGTAGGAAGCTACTATTTCAAACCAAGAAGTGCTGAGCCTGGGCCCTGCAGTTCAGGTGGAACTCATCCTCAGGGTGCTGGCATCTACAGGGCTCCTGTCTCTACCCTGCCAGGCTTGAGTCACCTCATTTCCACTGTGACTGTCCCGGGTACAGCCTTGTCTCCTCTACATGAAGTTCAGAAGTTAGACCCTGCTTTACTTTAGAAGTCATGGAGTATGGAGGTGCATCATTCTTGTTCTGGATTCTTCCACCCATTCCCAGCCATCAAAGACTGCAGGAGGCACTTTTCTACCCATGACACAGTCACTATAAAAACCCCTGAGAGATGAGATGGGGATGGAGCCTGTGGCCTCGGCTTTGAGGACAAGAATGTTTTTCAGTGTAGAGAGGATCACCCCACTCCCACGTCACCATCTGCCAGATCATGTACACCCACACCAGTCCCGACAGAGATTTCATGGTGGGACAAAGACATGACCCCAAGAGTGCTTTTCTAAACTGTGGATTTCTGTGCTCTTGCTCTTCATTCTCATGATTGGGGGAACACACTCTGATGTGCTCTGCACTATACGTGGCTGTGCAAACCACACAGAGGACCGCAGTCTTATGTTTTCACACTTGGTTCACTGAGAACCGAGACCAGAAAAATCAATGGTTTTAGCTTCCTAGATCCCTAGCCTCGGAGCTTGACCTCAGTGTTGAATGATCACATCAAGTGAAGTAAATGGGGTCTCTTCAAAGCACGTAAGACAGTTTCTGTCTTCTGCAAACTTTATGAACAACAGCGGCTCATTCCTTAAACTACACCATCTCTCTGCTCCTTCCAGTTTTCTCAGTCTTCTTCTGTCAGAAAAAAAAAAAAAACTATGGGCAGAATGAGGGCCAAGGTCAGAAACACATATTCTGGGTGGTCCCCACGTCTAGGGGCAAAAATGACATTGTCTGCTTATGTTTCTCATCCAGACTTCAGTAATCCCACTTCGCACTTGACATATTGAGTGTGCTTGACATGGCAATGAACTAGGAAGCTGTCTTTTACATTGCTAAGGGTGAACTGCCCGGTGCTGTCTGGGGTTTGCTCTCCTTGTGAGTTGAGACGTGGCTGATAAAGCAGAGACCTTTGTGTAGTTGTGAAATTAATCATTGCATTTTAAAATAAGAAAACTGGGCTCAGGCTGTAGCTCTGTGGAGAGTAAGAATTAAGAACCCTGAAGCCTTGATCTGCAGGCCCAGCACAAGGAGGTAAGACAGGAAAGAAAGAGGGAGGGAGGGAAGGAAAGAAATAGTGGACGAGTCTCTCTGCATCAGGAGCCCACTGTCCTGACAGCACTTAAGTCTCTCCTCCTTCCTCTGGGCTGGCATTGCAAGGCCAGGGCCCTCCTCCTGCACAGAAGGGAGCACTGCTCCTCTGTCCGTGCCAGATGGACAGCACTGTGCCCTCCTCCTCTCTGGGCCTCGCATATGTTCAGTACATTTTTTTTTTTTTTTAAGAGGCTGCCTATCCCAACTCTTCTACAAAATCTGCCTTTTAATCTACTCACCTGATTTGAGATAAGTTTCTATAGCACAAATAAAATGGCTGTCCCCTCCTGGCATTTGCTTTCTGGGGAGCAATGACTTTATTCTTTATTCTTACTAATAAACATCCATCAATAGACCAGAACTCCAGCATGATCATAGACTCTGTGGGCTCAGGAACTGCCGGATGCCAGTCAACTGAGGCTAAAATATTGACAAACATTAATTGGAATAATAATTTAGCAATAAGAATGTAAGAAAGTCAATCAGCCTGAGAAACTGTCATGCCCTTGGTGTGCACCCATTAAGCTAGAAGCTGTCAGAGCCCAGCAACAAAGAGGCTGTGAACGCTCAGCTGCCTTTACCTGGCACCCATCAGCATCTTGTCAGAGATCACTTCCTAGAGGCAGGACTCAGGTACCAGGCTTCAGGGACGTCCTGTGCAGTTGCTCCTGAATTCGCCTGTGCTCATTGATGGGGCCTAGTGAAAAAACATAAATCCAGCTCCAGTGGCCTGGACTCCCCCTCCTCCCACCCACCTCAGGCCTTACCTGGATTGGTGATGTCTCCAAATCCCTCCTGAGACTGAGGGTCCTGGGCCAGTCCTCACCCTCCCTAGACCACCGCATCAGAGTCAGGGAGGCTGACCACCTGGGGCACCACAGCAACAGACCTCCCAAGCAATCACCCAGCTGCTCGCTGCTCCTGCTTCTCCTTGGCTTTGAGTCCTTGTACCTGTGGCGACCTCTGTCCCACAGACCCTCACCAATGCCTTTTGATTTAGAGCCATCTTTTCACATGGCTCCTTAGGCTTTTCCTTGGTTTTCAAGTCACACATCGACAGACAGGAAGTTCCCTACTCTGACCTCCAAGCCATAGACTCGAAGTCTTCCTCTGACCTCCCTGGAGAGTAGAAGAGCCTAATCCCTAACCCAGTGGGCTACTGATATTGAAGAATTCACCTCTGCCTTGGTGCCTTTGAAGACTGACAGTTTGGGTTCAAAGGAATGATCCAGCCAATGGGAATGTCTGGCTCCTGAGACAAGGACAGAAAACATATTTGCAAACAGACTTCCGGCGCCTATCATAGTTGGCCACGGGAAACTTGTCACCTCTTGGTACATCTGAGGTTAGTTCTGTAACACCCAATATGTCTGAAGTTAAAAGTCTGTCTTTTTAAGAGGAGAGCATATAAGAACTAGGTCTGCTAATATAGAAGCTTTGGAACCCAAGGGATAGAGGATAACTCGGTTCCGGGCATCTCAACACACAAGATAGAAATGTTAAAAATAATTCTAGTCCCTAAGTACTTAGAGAACAACACTTCATCAGGCTTCTTTCAATAAATGATTTTATTTATCATGAAAGTCGAGGAACACATTATCGACTTGACAGCAGATTAAGGCTATTAAGAAAATTTGCTAAAATAAACAAAGAACTTGTGCCCTGCAGTAATGGCGAAATTGTCAGTAATCACCAAGTACCATGTCTGAATGGCAGGATGAAGCCAATGATCATCTCACTTACATCAAGTTCCGTGCAGGTGATGACCTCATCAAAATAAAGAGAGGGTACAGCTTTAATTTATGGACATAAAAGAAAGGAATAACAAGTGTGTTTGAATATAAAACCTAATTAGACAAAGAAAGAGGATTAACCAGGAGCTGTGTCCATAAGTATTATTTGAGGAGGATTTTATTAAATCCTAGGGCATCTCTAATTCTCCCCCTAAAATATTATGCTTAGAAGCAGGAGACCTGAGTCCTAGGGAGACCTATGATGATCCCCAAGGAACCTCAGCTTCTCTGCTTTCTCCAAATGGAGGGCCTGAAGGAGCTTCCAGCTACCTCCTGGCTTGAACATCTTTGATCTGCAAGAAAGAATACCACAAAGTTAAAAGGACCAGAATTTATCACCCTCCAGAAAATGTCTTAGTTAGAAAAAGGTGAAAAATTGTGGGACCAGCAGCAAACGAGAGCCAGCACAGGGAGCCCACACAAGACAGGTGGCTTGCTGGGGGACAGTGAGACAGACATGAAGACTACAGTTTGATGAGTCTGAGTGTCGGAATGTTTGGCGTTGAGTAGTTGCCCAGACCTGAGATGCTGTGCCCTATTTTCACTCGAAATATCAACGATAGTCACAGCTCTTCTACCATCGTAGGAAATTATTTCATTTCTTCAGCTTTCATTTTTACGTATTCCCCCCTTAGTTTATTAACTGTACAAGATGCCAGTTCTCATCATGAAACCCTGTCACCTGTAAGCAGTTTAGGTATGCTTTCAGCTTCTTGGGGCTAGGCAGCTACTGTGGATAAAAATCATTTATATTTTGATTGATTCACTTAATGGTGTCAGGGTGTGGAGGTCAATGAATATCTGTGAAGTCACAAAATTTGTTATCCTGTTTCTAGCTTGACTGTTTATAACAGAAAATACATACTTGTTCAACTACCAGAGAGTTCTGTCTGCTATGTGCTGTATGCTCCAAAGACCACCATGTTCCACGGGTCACTGATGTTTAAAGTTGGCCAAGAGAAGGAAAGCTCACTTCCTTTGGCTTCTGTAGGTGATGGTATTTACTGAAGGCTTCCAGGAGATAATTATCAGACTGGCCCTGGCAGAAGGCCCTGCAGAAAGCCCCACAGAGGGAGCCCAGAGCTGGTTGGAAAGGTCACCTGGGATGCTTTCCCAACAAGACTACGACTTGAGACTCATTGTCAAAAACCAGCCTTGTCCAATCCATTCAGAATTAAATGTCCTGGGAGTTCTTTCCGCTCAGTGAAGCTGCAACTGATGGGAAGTCAGCCAGGAAGCATTTCTGAGCTATCTGGTGCAAAAAAAAAAAAAAAATGAGATTCAGAGTATGTAATGGAATTTGACAAGGGACGCATGGGTCTTCTTGGTGTCACTGTGATACACACCCAATCAGCCCCTCTCCTTGTCTCATCGCCTCCTCCTCCCCTCTTTCTATTGCCTGTCTCTTCTTCCTATCTCCTCATTTCATCTACAGCACACACAGTTCAGATATTCACATATGTGTAACACAGACATACATGTTCACAGCCTGAACCACACATGTTCGCACATACACCACATGCATGCATTCAGAGATTTACACTCACCACACCTACACACACACACACCACATCCACATACACATGCATATGTATGCAGACATACACAGCATACCTACATAAATGCACAAACCACACAAATGCATACGATATGCTTCAACTACCCTTCAGTCTAAGCCTCCATCATTTTCAAAGGAAGCCAGGATGAGTAAATGGATCAACAGAAACAGAGCCCTGGGGAGGAGAAAGTCCTTGATTAGGTGGCCACCTGGCCATTTAAACCCTCTGAGACAGCCAGTGTGCTGCTGCGTTCCTTTTTTCGATATGCATGCAGACATAGCTTACAGAGTAGGGGCTGCTCATTGTAAATCTCTTTCTGAAAGAAACCTGTGTGTGTGCATGTGCATGTGTGTGCACATACTGGAGTGTGTGTGTCTGCACACATGTGTGCCTGCATGTCAAGACTCACATGCAGCTTCCTGAGGTCCGTGGCTGAGTACACGGAACTTGGAGCTCTGACAAGCACTTAGAACTTGAATAAACAAATTTGTAGAATATACATGGAGCAGTCTTTGCAGTTCACTGTCTATTTTACTTTAATGCAAATGCTTCATGAACATGCAGCAAATTGGCATAATAAGAGTCAGATGCATCCTCAGTACCACAGCCCTAATGTGCCTGATTTGATTCAGTGTGCATAATCGTGGGCTATTAGGTTCTCCAAAGTGAATGGGGACTTCACGGAGACCTGGTTGCTCCCAGAAACACCCAGGACAACCTAATATGGCATAATATCATTGCCATGGTAACTGGGATTCACTACCAGAATCACAACTATCTATCACCAATTTAGTGCTCTACTAAACACAAAATAATGCCTCCTTTGATGATGCTGGGCTGAAATTCCTAGTAATATGGGGACCCTGTAGCAAGTGCCAAATTACAAAATAAAGCTGCAGGAAAAAAAAAATCCCCACTTATTGTGCAAAGTCACTGTGGATTCCACAACGTGAAAAAGTCAGGCGACAGCTATTTCTAATGGTCCTTAATTGGAAATTACTTAGCAAATTGCATGAGCAACCTCTACTAGCAATTCTCCCAGCCCAGGATTAGGTGTCTCTAACTTTACACTGATTGGAAGCAGCCCAATTGCAGCTGGTAACTGAAAAGGTGGGTCCCTGTCCTGGTCTACTCTAAACAATCATTTCTGCTTGGGGAGAAGGGCACAGGCAGAAGCAGGAGGAGCAGGAGGCAGAGTCTGGTGTAGGAAGTGATAAAAGCTTGATACAAAGCTTCAGGAGGCGGAACTTCGAAACAATAGCAGAGGGAAGCCCAGCCCCCATCTATTTTTACTCCCCTGCTGGTGAGAGAAGCCTCCACTTTCCTGTCATTGCACTGCCATTTGTCCCAAACTCATTTTTTTTTTTTTTAATTTCATCCTGATTGTTCCAGAAAACATCCTACTTGGCAAAGTCTCAATAGTCTCATTCCATCCTCAGTGTGGATTCCGCCCTCCTCTGCAGCCCTGGCGCTGAGTCCTGAAGAGACCTCTGGTCTTTTTTTTTCTTTTCTCCCTTCTTTTGGGGGTTATCCTAAGAAACATCCCTTCCTATTCCTGCCCGCCAGTCCTTTCTGCATCTCTAATAGCCACTGAAGGGCAAACACAGGGAACTTCTAGTATGAGGGAAAGAACAAGGGTCTGAGAGCCAAACAGTCCTACATTTTGAAACCCACTTTGACTTTGAACTTGGCTTTGAAAAGTTCCACAATTACTCTAAACCTCATCAATAAAATAGAAGTAGGTTGTATGAGAAGTGACTGCGGGACGTCCAGCCTCCCTCCCACACCTGCCAAGTGCTCCCAGATCGCCTGCCTGTCATGCTCTACCGCGGGGCCTCTGAGCCTTCCTTCCGCTCCATGTAGGAGCTCCTTATTGACCCTTTGCAAACTGTGTGCGGGCCTGGGACAGTCGGTGGAGTGTGTACAGCAAACAAGACTGTGGCCCTCTGACCACGGGCGTGGCAGAGCGAGGGTCAAAGCTAGCCAGGGAAGAAGGAGAGGTTCTCATTAAGCATGGTCACCAAGCAAAGATGGAACAGAAGCCCAGTAATTGTCACACGCCTGCCGAATGCACTTTTAAGAAGACGTTTTTCTGTAGTTTAGAATCATGGTTTTCCTAAATGGTGAACTAATTTTATGCCATTTCCCCCACTAATTACCATCTCATTATTATTAGAAAGGATGGTTTCCTTGAAATCTAGAAAATTTCATTCCAGTTAAATCCATCGGTGCAATGGCAGGGAGCCGTGGCTTCCATTCCGAGGAAGATGGCGCCACCTAGTGACCGTTCGCTCCACGCTCGATCGCACCTGGAACACCAACAGCAAGAGTTCCCAGGCTGTCTTCTCAGGCTTTGCCAGATTTTAAGCACTACCGAATATTAAATTATGTCAGGTTAACATCTTGACGAAAATGTGCAGATCAGAAAGGAAAATAAACCCTCAGGACTTTGAAACTTCAAAACCCCCAAAGGACACTTGACCTCAATGAGCCTGTCCCTGAATCCTGGTCCCAGATAAAGCAAACATTCCTGTTTTCCAGATCTCCCTGGTTGTTCATAGTACCCACCATGACTGGGGATGAGGCCAGGACATGTCTTAAATTTAATATTCCTCTCCCTACACCCTAGTTTTTTATATAAGTCAACTATAACTGAGAGGTGATTAATGACGTCGGGTTCTCTGCACATAGGGTTGCATTACAGCCTGACCCAGACACCTCTTCCCTGCAACCTGGACAAGGACCAATCTCACAGCCTCCTAAGACTGAACACTTCCAAGAGTTCTTTCTCATTTTCTGAAGTGGGAAAAAGAATGAAGCTTAATTGTGTTTTCAACATATACCTATATGATACAAGGTCTATGTAGTGAATCCATTTTTCCTTCACCCTACCCCCGCCCCCAACAAAAAAAATAAAAGGAAGGGAAAAAATGAAAGAGCTCTCTTGAGACAAAAGACTAGGGATGGAAGAGGAACATGGGGGCCTCAAGATGACCAAGACACAGAAATGACACCCTCTCTGGTTGTTCCTGGGGCCAGCTCCATTTTCTAATGATTGTGTCTGCTTTGCTCCAAGGGGGAACTCTAATTACCTGTCAGTCCTCACTTCCCACTCAGCCCCCATGCAGGGCCAGCAGACAAGCTCCAGGTTCATGTGAATAGACACTGCTAGAGCCACTGTGCTCAGTGTCACGTGTCCTTTGGGGGGCTATATTGTCCATCCTGTGCATGGACTATAGGCAGTGACTACACCCCCACTTGTGTTGCTGAAGCCCCGCAGGTGAAGATGTGCCCAGAGACCGAAATGATGGCTGATCCAAAAGGGCTGGATGGCTGCTCCCATTAAAGCTGCTTCTGGGAGGAAAACCATGAGCAAGGAATGGGCTGAGCAGGAAATTCATTTGTAAGCAATCTTTCTAAGCTAAGACCAAGATTTTCCTCCAGGCTAAAGCAGCGTGTGCCCTTGAGTCTCTTTCTCTGCAACAAGAGCTTCCTAAGGGGTCTGTGATTATGCTGGAGACCAGAGTCCACAGCCATCTCAGGCCAACTTCTCATCTCGATGCTTTTGTTGGCGCTCAGAAAATGACACCCCACAGCTGGACACCCTGACATGTCAAATGCTTAAACTAAAGAAGGAGCAAGGTCTCTCTGACCTTCTCCCAACCACCCCACCCACCCCATCTCTCCCCCTGCTTTTCCTCCCAAAGTGCATGAAGTTCCTCTACCTACCAGATCCTTTAGAAGATTAACTCAAAGTGGGGGTGGGGGACAGTTTTTTTGATACCACACCCAGAGCCCACGCAAACTTTTCCCCAGTCTGTTCCAGGCTCATTATCTTCCCTAAAACACATTTACTCTTCCTCTAAAATTGCCCGTGGCCCCATTCACTCTCAGCAACACAGAAGATACTCGAGCTTCAGTCATCTGACCTTTTTTTGAGTTTCAGACTCATGTGGCTCACATATACTACACATTAACAAATGTATAGGCCTTTACTCCTGTTAGTCTGTCCATTCTGTTTATTTTATAGACTCTCGGATGATCAAAACTTTGAAGCGTGAAAAGAAAGCTCCTTTCAACCCTACACCTGCTCTGGTGTAGATAGGCTGCTACTGCAAGCTAAGGGAGTTCAGAAGACCTGGGTGCCTCTGGCCAGACACCTGAGAAGCACACCTGGCCGCTCCATTTTCTCAAAGTAAGTATTAATGTTAAAAATCCTGGGTCAAGGCATTCATTCTAACCTGTGCTAAGGTTATAGATATTGGCTGGATTGATCCACTTCTCCTTAATTCTCTAAATAAAATGATAATGGTTTGATGGTCATTTTCTATTTTAAAAGTGGAATATTACTACCCTCCCTGAGAGGAGGTTGTCTGCAAGAGAAAGACGGCCCTCTCTAGTGTTAAACAAAACAAAACAAACCAGCATTGTGTGTATTCTAGACACAGAATCCACTTTTTAACCCCCCACCGTCCCCAGTGCCCACCTCTGCCCACTGCTCAGGGTTGTCTCTTTGGATGAGAGTGCACTGATTGGATCTCAGCTCTGCCCCTACCACTTGCCCTGCGTCTTCTGCCAGCCCTGACTCAAGCTCTTCACCTGCTGTGTCCTAACTTTGGTCGCTTCTGAATGGATGTCATGTCTGAATGAATAATTTTGTGTGGGAGGGAGGAGGCTGTGCATCGTGGGTAGCAATTTGTCCTGGCTGACCCGAACATACCTGGTGTGTCATTAATTGTGAGCAGGTTGTCTACTGGACATAAGAACTGGGAAAAGTGAAGACATTCAAGATGGAACACGGCCAAGACAATGGACCTTCCCCAGGCGGTTTACATCCTGCAGCCGCTGCCTGGTGTGAGGATAAGTCTTGAGGGCTTTTTTCCTGCTGTTTTAAAATAGATATGAATAGACGCCATGCCATTCCATTCTCAGACACAGCTCACCACTGGGGCTGGCTGTCGAAAACCCGTTCTATTGTGAAGACATGTGACAAAAATACGAGTTATACATACTCATTTTCAAGCACACATTATATATGTTCTGAATCATCAATAGGATTTCCACCCGGTTCAGGACACTTGCCTTAAATGTAATTCAGCTTGCAGCCTGGGTAGTGTCATTTTGTAAAAAGGATTATATGCTATAAATAACTGTCCCTCAAACCTAGAAGTAGGATGGCTCATGAATAATGCATGAGCTGTGTGCTTCAGCTCTGCCCTTTGAATCAGAGAACATGTGTTCCCCAGTCTCGGGAGGGAGAGAGCCTTCTTTCCATCCCCCTTTTAAATTTGGGGCTTGGAACAAGCCCAACTCTTTCTGGGGCAAACCAGCCCTGAACTCCACACTCGATCCCGTCTTCCATTTTCCTCCCTCACTTTCCTACTTCAGCAGGAAGCCAAGCCCTGGGTTTAAGGCTTTGTTTCTCCTTGCTAAGGTGCTAAGCAACTGCAGCCTCCCGCATACACACAAGGCACCTCATCTGGCTTTCAGTAGTGTGAGAGCATGCCACTGACTCTGGTCCCCAGGAGCCTGCTCCCAGCCCCACAGATGCAGAGCATACAGCTCTCGCTGCATCTCAGTACTGATTCCACTCAGCTATCTGTGACCTTGACCAGGGTGAGGGCTGCTGGCTGCCTCCTGGAGCCCACTTGGAAGCCAGCTGACAAGGACAGAAGGATGTCCCCAGAGGGTCAGGAAAGCAGTGCTCTGACCAGGGAGAGCAGCAACCTGGTGGGCGTGTTGTTCTGCTTCTGCCCACCAAGACCTGAAAGGGAAGGAAGACAGAAGGGCAGAAAGCTGAGAGGGTATTTGTCTGTCATTGCACAGTGGCTGAGAAAGGTGGTGAAGGCCAGACCCTCCACCTCTGAAAGGGAAAATGATGATACCAAGCACAAAGACCTTTTGACTGGTCCCTGAACCAGATCCTGATTGATCAATGCCTTGCACCAGGAAACACTTGAAAACATGAATGAACACCTGCATGAATTAATGAATGAGCGTCCCTGTGCTTTCTGTCTGTTGTGTCCTAGCCCCGTACACATGACTCCTCTGCTGCTGCCTCCACCCCACAACCCACTCGCTGCTGCCACTAAGAAACAGGGAAGGGGAAGTGTTCCTAAGAGGACAGGGTGCCCCCAAAGGTGACATATGGGACATATGGGACTCTGTTTTGCAGGAGGTATATTTGGGTGAGGGGGACTGAGGCAACCCATCCAGCACAAAATTCCAACCATCAGGTAAACAACATTTTAATGCAATATGTTAAAAAAAAGTGCAAAAGCCCATGACAAACTATCAAAATTTTAAAAGACAAGATCCCTATTACTTTTTTTTTTTTTTGCCTCGGGCTCCAATATGGTTTAGCACAGCACTGGGCCTTTATGTCAAAATTTGATATTTTGTTCATGAGAATAATTTTTTGCATTAGTGGTATTTTAGGAGAGCTGTAGAACTCCCTGCTCCTCCCTGTCTTCACCCACCAGTTCTCTGCTCAATGCCATGTCCCCAACCAGCCACCCTCTACTGCTTCAACCTGCTCAGTATACCAGGCACTTTCTCCACAGTGGTACCCTATGCAGTATACTTCTCCACCACTGTATAGAGCCTAATTCTCAATGGTCATTGAATGAGCGAATGATCCCATCAATCAGCTCAATGTCCTGAGCTTAATTGTTCGAATGAAATGCAGACAGTCATCATCTTGGTCTTTTTGTTCTCCCACTTGACTAAGAATAACCCTGGAATCGGAGTCCTGCCTTCCTTTTTCATGTTCCATTCTTCCTTCCTTTAGACATGGGTGCACACACAAACATACACACATAACACACACACTCACACACATACACCACCCCTAAACCTGCAAAGCTATGGGGCCTGGAAGTGACCCAGTAGTGAAGCAAGAAGGAGCAGAAGTCACCTCTTGCAAGTGGGGTGGCTCAGATGACTTGCCTCTGAGTAAGACATTGCTTTAAACTAATTTCCTGGTATGTGATTGCTTAACTTTTTGCTCATGTAATACAGTCATTGGTTTGTGTTGTCAAGATACCCAACTACACTGTAATTTCAGATCAACAATAAACTATGCTTTAGTATAAGTATGTTCCAAATATTGCATGAGACATACCAACACTCAAAAACCTTTCTGCTGTTCATCTGAAATGCACATTGTAGGAGTGCTTTACATTCCCTGTCACTAATGCGCAGTTTTTAAAGTATGACAACACTCCTTTGTTGAAATCACAGGGGCTTCATCTCCAGCCCCAAGCCATGCCTGTAGGCCTCCTATGAAACTACCT
Source organism: Callospermophilus lateralis (assembly GCF_048772815.1). Taxonomy (NCBI): domain Eukaryota; kingdom Metazoa; phylum Chordata; class Mammalia; order Rodentia; family Sciuridae; genus Callospermophilus; species Callospermophilus lateralis. Next base: position 20,777,777 of record NC_135317.1, on the reverse strand, counting down.
TTTTCAACTCCTGGAAGAATGGAATCTCACAATTTTCCTATATATGGTATTTATCAAGTAAGTCCACATTTATATGCTAGCAACAAAAATTGAGGGGAGAGTTAGAATAGCTTCCCTTAATTAATTTGGCTTGCCCCCAAAATGTTTTAGGATATATATATATATATATATATATATATATATATATATATATATATACACAGAAGGTTGAGGTTTCCTGGAAAATCCTGAATGTTGTTTTATATCTGATTCCTCCATTTTTTTTTTTTTTTTATCTTCACTGAACTGACTTCCACGGTTCTTGGAGGGCAAGTGAATAATTGAATTAGTCACTAAAAAGGGAAGTGATGCCACTGTATTGTGCCTTAAGTCACATATGACAGTCTCTACTAGGTCACATAAGATTGTAAAGGTAGGTTCTATCCACAAATTCTTAAAATAATAAAGTACATTTTGGAAGATACATTTTATTAAGACACTAAATATGTAAGAATATATTATATATTATATTATAGAGTGATTATGTGAGCCTCAACTCCCAAACCCAGTACAAGTCCTTTAGAAGACAGATCAGGTACCTCTTACTAAGCTGATTGCAGGGCCCTGTGTACCCCACTGTATTCTCACTATGGTTTCTAACAGGAGTAAGAATTAGCTGATTCATAGAATTGGGATGAAGGAGGTTGAAGAAATATTATAGGAGTTCTAGTTCAAACCAGCACTTTATACAAGAGATCTGTGCAGACCCATGGTGCCCACAGGGAAAGGGTGACATTGGAATCCTGCTTTACCTGCCCTCTCTTCTGAAGCCATTCCTATAGATGTGCAGACAGAGTCAATGATCCGGGAGCAAGCATGTTAGCAAAGTCCTGGGCTGCCTGGATAATGTGTCTCCAACTTGGAGCAGATTTCCTGGGAGGAGAACCATCACAGCCTAGACCCAGAGGGACAGTCATTGCTGGCCATGATCGGTGAGGTCCCAGGGAGTCCACCAGTGAAGACAGCCACGTCTTCCCACTTGGGGTCTTCTGAGTTCCATGAAATAAAAGTGATATTTTATATATCACAAAAATCATTGCTAATGGATGGAACAGGAGTCCTTCCTCAAGGCTTACATATGGTCTCCAGGAGGATTTTTGCCATGGACTGAACAGGGGAGATTGTTCTGGCATCAAAATTATTAAAGCCCTTCCTGGCAAAGTGCTGAAAATTGTGATGAAGAACCAGCCCTTCCAGTGCCTTCGAAAGAAAATTGTTATAGCTAATGAGTATCAGAATCACAAAAGACCACAAAGAAGATTTCTGGTGCATTTCTGTTTTCTGAAGAGAAAGTGCTTGAAGGTATTTAAATATTGTTAACAAGAAACTTCTGCCTTCAGAGCCCAGCCACGGATTAGGATTCATATGTATACATATTTATGCAAATTAAAATGTTGAGAAAGAGACACTTTTCAACAGAATCTTTAGAAATCCCAGGGATCTTTATAACCCAAGAGTATATTGGTGAGAGCAAACAAAAATCATAAACACTTGAGTTTACTTCAGCCTGAGGAGCTGGGAGATTAAATGTCACCAGGCCAGGAGCCAGGACCCTGGGCCAGGATTCCAATGTCACCCTTCCTCTGTCAGCACCAAGGGATCTGGGCACATGACTCAAGCTCTCTGTGCCTCAGTTCCATTCCTAAGGACTGCTGGTTTGAGTTAGAACCACTGTAATATTTCTTCTAGCTCATGCACCCCAATTATATTATGAATTAATCCTTACTCCTGCTAGAAACCATAGTGAGAATACAGTGGGATACACATGCATATACCACAGATATTGGGGTTTGGTTCCAAAGCACTGCAATAAAATGAATATCATGATAAAGTTAGTCACACAAATTTTTCCATTTCCCAGTGCATATAAAAGTTACGTTTGTACTATACTATCGTCTGTTGAGTGTGCAAAAGCATTCTGTCTTTAAAAATGTACCAACCCTAACTTAGAAAGCTTTATTGCTACAATTCACAATAGCCAAACTGTGGGACCAGCCTAGGCATCTGTGAATGGATGAATGGATATGATGTGGTATATATACACACAGTGGAGCTTTATTGAGCCATAAAGAAGAATGGAATTGTGTCATTTGCAGGAAAATGAATGGAACTTGAGAAGATTCTGTTAAGTGAAAAGTCAAACTCAGAAGGCTAAGAAGCATATGTTTTCTCTCATATGTGGAAGTTGGAAAGGAAAGGGGAAAAGAAAACCTGGGGGCAGGGGCAGTCTCATAAAAACCAAAGGGAGATCAGTAGCTGGGGAAGGGTATAAGCCAAATTAGACTGTTAAAATATGTAAGTGTATGAATACCTAACAATAAATCCCACCATTATGTACAACTATGACATGCCAACAAAAAACATGGAAAAAATACTTTATTGATAAACAATGCTAAAGATCATTGGAGCTTTCAGCATGTGGTTAGAGGTTCTTTTGTCCATGTCCACAGCTGCTGAGTGGTCAGGGAGTGGTTACTAAAGTTGGAGCAGCTGTGGGAAATTTCTTAAAGCAACAATCACACGTGATGTAACATAAAAGATTTCTCTGTAGACTACAATGCTGTTTGATAGCCTTTCATCCACATTAGGTAGCTTTGAAAAATCAGAGGAAGTTCTTACAAACCCTGTATGGGCTATGTCTACTGAGCTTATGCAACATTCTCAATTCTTTTTTCATCACGTCAGTAGCATTCGCAGCATCTTCACCTGGAGAATCTTTCCTTCCAAGAAACTGCTTTCATTGATCATCACAAGAATCAGCTCCTCATCCATTAAAGTTTAACCACGTGATGGTAGTAGTTGGGTCACACCTTCAGGCTCCACCCCACCTCCAGTTCTAATTCTCTTACTATTTCCACCAGTTGCTTCTTCCACTCAAGTCCTGAACACCTCAAAGTCATCCATGAGGGTTGGAATCAACCTCTTCAAAACTCCTGCTAAAACAGTGACATTTTGACCTCCTTTCACAAATCATGAATGGCATCTGGAGTGGTAAATCCTTTGTAGGAGGTTTTCAACTGGCTTTTCCCACCTCCATTAGGGGAATCACTATCTATGGCAATTGTTCCTTTATAAAAATATATTTCCTAAGTAATAAGACTTAAAAGTTAAAATTACTCTTTGACCCTTGAGCTGCAGAGTGGATATAATGTAAGCAGAAATGAAAACCACATTAATCTTATTGTACATCTCCATCAGAGTTCCTGGGTGACTAGGAGCATTGTCAACAAGCAGTAATATTTTGGAATGAATTTTTTTTTTGTACAGGGGATTGAAGTCAGGAGCACTCAACCACTGAGCCACATCCCCAGCCTATTTTGTATTTTATTTAGAGATAGGGTCTCACTGAGTTGCTTAACGCCTTGCTGTTGCTGAGGCTGGCTTTGAACTCACAATCCTAGGAAGGAATATTTTTGCTCACTAGTTCTCAAGGGTGGGCTTAACATATCCAATAAATCATATTATAGGTAGATGTGCTATTACTGGGCTTTCTTGTTAAATTCACAGCACACAGGAAGAGCAGAATCGGGAGAGTTTCTAAGGATCCTGGGATTTTTGGAATGATAACTGATCCTCGACTCCAACTTTAAGACACCAGTTGCACCCCAACAGAGTCAGCTGGTACTCTTTGAGGTTTTGAAGCCAGATTCCAACTTCTCCTCTCCAGCTATAGAAGTCCTACTGCCATCTTCATCCAATGAAAGGCTGGTGGCTCAACAGCATGCAAATCAGGAGTTTACTGAAGCCACCTTATCAACTGTTTGGGCAGGATCTCCTGGGTCACTGGCTTTGAGATGCTTTGAGACCATTGTGGTGGGGTTATTAACTGGTTTAATTTCAACTTTTCAGGGAATAGGGAGGTCCAAGGAAAAAGAGAAAGATGTAGAAAGGCAAGTTGGAGTACTAGTAAAAACACACAAAAATACTGATTAATTTCAGAGTTTATTGTATCCCAAAACAATTAGAGTAGTACCATCACAGATCATCTGGTACTATTATTATAATGAAAAGATACATTAGGGGGAAGATGGCGGTGAAGGGACTGCATCACCCCCGTGTACCGCATCACTGAGCAGGAAAATGATGAGGTAGAATGGCTAAAAGTTAGCTTGTTAGGAATTTCCAGCAAAATCGGGGTGCTCCGAAACCTAGAGGAAGGATTTCCATCGCATGCGGATCAGCTACTGGGGCTCAAACGCGAGAGATTTGTCCGCACGGAGGGTCACGCTGCTTATTCAGCAAATCTCCCCGCGGCCAGAGTCTGCAGCACGCACTGGGAAACAACGAGATAGCAACGCATAGATACAGTGCTGAAGATTCTGCAGGCTCCCGCCAGCTGTGCAATTACTGTACTCAGAGCTGAATTCTGGGTTTGAGACGGGGAAGGAAGCGGTCCAATTCAGTTCTCCACACCGTTCAGACCACAGAGGAAGCCAGCGGCCACCATCTTGGAGAGCTGACGTCACCATCCCTGTTTTCGACTGATCGCAGCTCTTTCAGCTATAGAACAGCGGGGGAAAACTTAAGGGCCCCTCCCAGCTCTCCTGTGAGCGCGATAGCCAGACCGAGGGAATCAGGAGTGGCACGGGACTCGAGGCGGCACGGGACTCGCGGCGGCCCGGAACTCGCGGCGCAGAACTCCCAGCTACCACTCCCACCAGTGCTGACAACTGAGGTCTCTTGCACCAAATACCGGGGTGTGGCTACCGGAAGCATCAAATAAATTTGTAAGAGTCAACAGTAACTCAGCAATCAAACAGAACAAGAAGTAACATGAGCAGCATAAAAAAGCAAGGAAGAAAGGGAGTACAAACAATGAAGGACAGCCTAAATATTCAGGAGGACCTAGAGTCACCAGAAAAATGGTCATATAAAGAACTCAAGGAACACCTTAGACAGATGGAATGGAACCTTAAAGAGGATACGAGACAGCAAATCCAAACAGTGAAAGAACACATTGAAAATGAATTACATAAACAGATAAAAGAAGAAGTAAAGCATCTTTATCAGGAGATAGAGATTATTAAAAAAAATCAAACAATAATTCTAGAAATGAAGGAAACGATAAACCAAATTAAAAACTCAATTGAGAGTATCACTAACAGAGTGGAGCAAGTAGAAGCCAGAATGTCAGATAATGAAGACAAAATAGATCATCTTGAAAAGAGTCTAGCCAACTCAGAAAGGCTGGTAAAAAATCACAAGAAAAACATCCAAGAGATATGGGATAATATTAAAAAACCAAACCTACGAGTCATCGGGATAGAGGAAGGTACAGAGAATCGAACCAAGGGAATGAGTAACCTTCTGAATAAAATAATTACAGAAAACTTTCCAGAAATAAAAAAGGAAACGGATATACAAATTGTAGATGCATACAGAACACCGAGCACACAAAATCACAGTAGACCAACGCCAAGACACATTGTTATGAAGATAGCCAATATACAGAACAAAGAGAAAATATTAAAAGCTACAAGAAAAAGGAGGCAGATTACATTCAGGGGTAAACCAATAAGGTTAACAACGGATTTTTCATCACAGACGCTGAAAGCGAGAAGATCCTGGAATAATGTATTTCAAACACTGAAAGACAATGGATGCCAACCAAGAATTCTGTATCCAGCAAAATTAAGCTTCAGGTATGACAACGAAATAAAAGTCTTTCATGATAAACAAAAGCTAAAAGAATTTGCAGCCAGAAAACCAGCATTGCAAAGTGTCTTGAGCAAAACACTACACGAGGAAGAAATGAAAAACAACAACCAAAACCATCAGTGGGAAGTGCCTGGGTAATGACAGAGGGCAGGGGGGAAAGCTAATCATAGAGAAACAAACAAACTAAATTAAAAAAAAAAAAAAGATAAATAATCAAACATGGCTGGCAGTACAAACCATATATCAATAGTAATTCTAAACGTTAATGGCTTAAACTCTCCAATAAAGCGACATAGGCTGGTAACATGGATTAAAAAAACAAATCCAACAATATGTTGCCTCCAGGAGACACATCTGATTGGAAAAGACATACACAGGCTGAAGGTGAAAGGGTGGGAAAAAATATACCACGCACACAGTCCTCGCAAGCAAGCAGAGGTGGCCATCCTCATATCGAATAAAATCGACTTCAAGACTAAGTTAATCCAAAGGGATAAGGAAGGACATTATATACTGTTAAAAAGAACCATTCACCAACAAGACATAACAATTATCAATATTTATGCACCAAATAATGGTGCTGTGACATTCATAAAACAAATTCTCCTCAAGTTCAAGAATCAAATAGACCACAACACAATAATTATGGGTGACTTCAACACACCTCTCTCACCATTAGACAGATCCTCCTAACAAAAGTTGAATAAAGAAACTATAGAACTCAATATCACAATCAATAACCTAGACTTAACTGACATATATAGAATATATCAACCATCATCAAGTGGATATACTTTTTTCTCAGCAGCACATGGATCCTTCTCAAAAATAGACCATATATTATGCCATAGGGCAACCCTCAGTAAATATAAAGGGGTGGAGATAATACCATGTATTTTATCTGATCATAATGGAATGAAACTGGAAATCAATGATAAAAGAAGGAAGGAAAAATCCTACATCACATGGAAAATGAACAATATGTTACTGAATGATCAATGGGTTACAGAAGACATAAAGGAGGAAATCAAAAAATTCTTAGAGATAAATGAAAATACAGACATAACGTATAGGAATCTATGGGACACAATGAAAGCAGTTTTAAGAGGGAAATTCATCGCCTGGAGTTCATTCCTCAAAAAAAGAAAACACCAACAAATAAATGAGCTCACAGTTTATCTCAAAGCCCTAGAAAAGGAAGAGCAAAACAACAGCAAATGTAGCAGAAGGCAAGAAATAATTAAAATCAGAGCAGAAATTAACGAAATTGAAACAAAAGAAACTATTGAAAAAATTAACAAAACTAAAAGTTGGTTTTTCGAAAAAATAAATAAGATCGACAGACCCTTAGCCATTCTAACAAAGAGAAGAAGAGAGAGAACTCAAATTACTAACATACGGGAAAAAAAAGGCAATATCACAACAGATGCTACAGAAATACAGAAGACAATTAGGAATTATTTTGAAAACCTATATTCCAATAAAATAGAAGTTAGTGAAGACATCAATAAATTTCGTAAGTCATATGATTTGCCCAGACTGAGTCAGAAGGATACACACAATTGAAACAGACCAATTTCAATGGATGAAATAGAAGAAGCAATCAAAAGACTACCAACCAAGAAAAGCCCAGGACCAGATGGGTATACAGCGGAGTTTTACAAAACCTTTAAAGAAGAATTAATACCAATACTTTTCAAGATATTTCAGGAAATAGAAAAAGAGGGAGCTCTGCCAAATTCATTCTATGAGGCCAACATCACCCTGATTGCGAAACCAGACAAAGACACCTCAAAGAAAGAAAACTACAGACCAATATCTCTGATGAACCTAGACGCAGAAAAAGCATTCGACAAAGTACAGCATCCCTTTATGTTCAAAACATTAGAAAAACTAGGGATAACAGGAACTTTCCTCAACATTGTAAAAGCTATCTATGCTAAGCCTCAGGCTAGCATCATTCTGAATGGAGAAAAATTGAAGGCATTCCCTCTAAAATCTGGAACAAGACAGGGATGCCCTCTATCACCACTTCTATTCAATATAGTTCTCGAAACACTGGCCAGAGCAATTAGACAGACGAAAGAATTTAAAGGCATAAAAATAGGAAAAGAAGAACTTAAATTATCACTGTTTGCGGATGATATGATTCTATACCTAGAAGACCCAAAAGGGTCTACAAAAAAAACTACTAGAACTAATAAATGAATTCAGCAAAGTGGCAGGATATAAAATCAACACGCATAAATCAAAGGCATTTCTGTATATTAGCGACAAAACTTCTGAAATGGAAATGAGGAAAAACACTCCATTCACAATATCCTCAAAAAAAAAATAAAATACTTGGGGATCAACCTAACAAAAGAGGTAAAAGATTTATACAATAAAAACTACAGAACCCTAAAAAGAGAAGTAGAAGAAGATCTTAGAAGATGGAAAAATATACCCTGTTCATGGATAGGCAGAACTAACATCATCAAAATGGCGATATTACCAAAAGTTCTCTATAGGTTTAATGCAATGCCAATCAAAATCCCAAAGGAATTTCTTGTAGAAATAGATAAAGCAATCATGAAATTCATATGGAAAAATAAAAGATCCAGAATAGCAAAAGCAATTCTAAGCAGGAAGTGTGAATCAGGCGGTATAGTGATACCAGATTTCAAACTATATTACAGAGCAATAGTAACAAAAACAGCATGGCACTGGTACCAAAACAGGCGGGTGGACCAATGGTACAGAATAGAGGACACAGAGAATAGTCCACAAAGCTACAACTATCTTATATTTGATAAAGGAGCTAAAAGCATGCAATGGAGGAAGGATAGCATCTTCAACAAATGGTGTTGGGAAAACTGGAAATCCACATGCAACAAAATGAAACTGAATCCCCTCCTCTCACCATGCACAAAACTTAACTCAAAGTGGGTCAAGGAGTTAGATATCAAATCAGAGACTCTGCGTCTGATAGAAGAAAAAGTTGGCTCCGATCTACATATTGTGGGGTCGGGCTCCAAATTCCTTAATAGGACACCCATAGCACAAGAGTTAATAACTAGAATCAAAAAATGGGACTTACTTAAACTGAAAAGTTTTTTCTCAACAAGAGAAACAATAAGAGAGGTAAATAGGGAGCCTACATCATGGGAACAAATATTTACTCCTCACACTTCAGATAGAGCCCTAATATCCAGAATATATAAAGAACTCAAAAAATTAGACAATAAGATAACAAATAACCCAATCAATAAATGGGCCAAGGACCTGAACAGACACTTCTCAGAGGAGGACATACAATCAATCAACAAGTACATGAAAAAATGCTCACCATCTCTAGCAGTCAGAGAAATGCAAATCAAAACCACCCTAAGATACCATCTCACTCCTGTAAGACTAGCAGCCATTCTGAAGCCAAACAACAACAAGTGCTGGCGAGGATGTGGGGAAAAGGGTACTCTTGTACATTGCTGGTGGGACTGCAAACTGGTGCAGCCAATTTGGAAAGCAGTATGGAGATTCCTGGGAAAGCTGGGAATGGAACCACCATTTGACCCTAGCCATTGCCCTTCTCGGACTATTCCCTGAAGACCTTAAAAGAGTGTACTACAGAGATACTCCCACACTGATGTTCATAGCAGCACAATTCACAATAGCAAGACTGTGGAACCAACCCAGATGCCCTTCAATAGATGAATGGATAAAAAAAATGTGGCATTTATACACCATGGAGTATTGTGTAGCACTAAAAAATGACAAAATCAGGGAATTTGCAGGGAAATGGATGGCATTAGAGCAGATTATGCTAAGTGAAGCTAGCCAATCCCTAAAAAACACATACCAAATGTCTTCTTTGATATAATGAGAGCAACTAAGAACAGAGCAGGGAGAAAGAGCAGGAAGAAAAGATTAACATTAAACAGAGACATGAGGTGGGAGGGAAAGGAAGAGAAAAGGGAAATTGCATGGAAATGGAGGGAGACCCTCAATGTTATACAAAATTACATATAAGAGGTTGTGAGGGGAAGGAGAAAATAAACAAGGAGGGAAATGAATTACAGTAGATGGGGTAGAGAGAGAAGATGGGAGGGGAGGGGAGGGGGGATAGTTGAGGATAGGAAAGGTAGCAGAATACAACAGTTACTAATAGGGCATTATGTAAAAATGTGGATGTGTAACCGATGTGATTCTGCAATCTGTATTTGGGGTAAAAATGGGATTTCATAATCCACTTGAATCTAATATATGAAATATGATATGTCAAGAGCTTTGTAATGTTTTGAACAACCAATAAAAAAAGAAAAGAAAAGAAAAAAAGACGGGAGCAAGGACAGATTCCCAGCATTCCCATCCAGCCTCCAAATAACTCCAGCTCAGCTGCCAGGGGACTGTCTCTGAGGAGGCTCCCTGAGACAGCAGCGGAAAACCTGCCGGCTGAGCTGTCAACATGCAGGACCATGAGAGGTTGTGAACCAGTTCTCTCCAGCTGGTAAGTTTAGGAGTGGTTTGTTTTGTGGCAAAAAAATAAATGCAACAGGGCCTTGGCTTACCCAAAAAAATAAAAATTAAAAAAAAAATAAAAGGTAAATTACTATTATTCAATAAAAAAAAAAAGATACATTAGCCATGAAAAGGGTTAAAATGTCTGGGAAAATTACCAAAATGTGACACCAAGGCAAGAAATGAGCACATGCTATTGGGAAAATAGCCCCAATACAATGTTTGATCTGAGGAGGTCACATACCTTCAGCTTACAGAATCATAAAGCCTGTGAGCATCATAAAATAAGCTTGCACTTAAACAACATCCATGGTTTGGTTTTCCTAAAAAAATGAAGATGTGTCTGGTTTATGAAACTAGTGTTTCATAATAATAAAATGAATAAAATTGGGGGAAAAAAGAACACAAAAGTCAAACGATCACCTACAGTTTTATCAGCCAGGGGAAAATTACCATTAATATTCTCCATAAATTGCTTTCTGATTTTTTTTTCCATATAACCTGGATCATATTTTACCTTGCTTTTTCCTTTAATATGGATGATATCATGAGCCTTTCCTCCTACAGTTGGCCTTGTGTCTCTGCAGGTTCTATATCCATGGATTCAACCAAACACAAACCAAAAATATGTGGAAAAAAAATGGATCTGCACTGAGCATGTGTAAACTTTTCTATCATCATTATTTTCTAAAGAATACAGTATAACAACTATTTACATAACATTTACATTGTGCTAGGTATTATAAATAATTTAAAAGTGGTTTAGCATATTCAGGAGGACATGTGTAGGTTATATGCAAATAGCACAGTGATTTCCATAAGGAACATGTACATCCTCAGATACCAGTGTCCTCAGAGGCTTCTGGAACCAATGCCCTGTGGATTCTAGGGGGCAGGAGTGCTCCAATTTCAAATACTTGGTAAGAATTGCGCTACTGTGTGTGCCACTTCACTTGGAGGGTCCAGCACAGGATCTTCTGCCCCTGCCCCCCATGTCCAACTGCATCCATGTACAGACTCTGCAACAAGCACCTGCCTGGTCAAGTCCCTAGTCAGTAGGTGCCCTTACTGTCCTCATTTGCAGAGGAGGGAAATGACATGCAGACATGACTCCTGTCCCAAAGCTGGACTCTGTGAATATCTGTGTTGTTTCCAATTGGAACTAAAATCTATAATGGCGCTCCTGGGCGCCCGCTTGACTTAGACTTGCCCTTGCTTCTCCACCCTTCATTAAACCCCAATACCACTCTCTGTACCAACTTCCCAATTGCTTTCCAACTGCTTTATGGACTCCAGCCTCGCCCCTACCCACCCCGGAGTGGATGCTGGAGTCTGAGCCCAGGTGGGTTCTTGCCTTTATCACTTGTTAGTTGTAAAAATAGACAAATTATTTTCCTTCTCTACGCTCAACTTGTTTCTGTATAAAATAGAGACAAGGAAAGCATCTGCCTCAAACACAGTTATTAGAATTGAGCCATGGAATCTGTGCAGGGCTTCATTTCTATTGTGTCCTTTGACCTCATCTCTCTAGTGTACACATGTGTGTGTCTCCACACACATTCTCAGGGCAGGAAACATCTCTGATTCATCCTTGGAGTTGCCACAAAACCCAGCACAGAGCCTTACCCTATTAGGTAATTATGAAAGACACACTTCACCTATTTCATATGTATCCTGAGCCATAAGTTTGAAACGCTGGGCTTCAGAAAAACATGGTGATGAACATTTTGATATATTAACAACCTCTCCTAACCCCTTTCTGTTTTACATGTAATTTTCCCTGTTGAGACCACCACAGGTTTCTGTTTAGTTGGTCAGGAAGTGAATGACACATCAGTGGTCCAGAGAGAAACAATAGAGGCAAATTCCTAGAACATGAGTGTCCAAAGCTGAGGTACAGGCAAAAAAACCACAACGGATTTGGAGGCCATTTTTATCTATTAGAACCAGTTCTTTCCCCCCTGCTTCCACATCTGATGTGTTTTCCTAAATAGGAAGACATGGAGAAAAAGAGTCAATAGGAGAAAAAAAACACCTAAATACTAGTGGGTTCCTGAGAAGGAACTTTGGCTCTATTCCCCACCCCCAGTGATGCCCAAGGATCGGGCAACAGGATTCTCTGTTGGGTGTGGATCAAACTATGGTTTGATCACAAAGTGTCCCTCCAAAAGTTCCTGTGTTGATGTGCAGAGGTAAAATGATTAGATTATGAGAGCTGTGACTGAATCAGTGAATTAATCCATTTGATGGATTAATAACTTCAAAGGACTACTCTACTGGGTGGTAACTGTAGGCAGGTAGGGCATGGCTGGAAGAAGTTAGTCACAGGAGCCTGCCCCTGGGGGTTAATCTTATCCCACTGGCCTTCCCCCTTCTCCCTCTTCTTTCTGGTTACCATGAACTGAGCAGCTTTCCTTCACTAACCCTTCTACCATGATGTTCCACCTAACCTCAGGCCCAGAACAATGGAGTCCAGCAACCGTGGACGGAACCTCCAAAACCATGAGCTCAAAAAATAAACTTTTCCTCCTCTAAGTTGTTCTGATCAGGTATTTTAGTCTCAGAGACAAAAAGCTGACTAAAGCACTCACTCACTCAGGGTAGGTCTCCGAGAGACACACAGTTCCTTTATTTCTAACCTGCTCAGCATTCCACAGAAATATCCAAGAAGGTGGCTGGTGCATTCACACGTAGTCCCCAAAAGTTTCTGCACGTCCTAGGTGGAGATGAAAACAGTAGTCATTTTCTCAATACCCAAAACAGGAGGATGGAGCAGGAGGAAATAGAGAAAGATGGATGTAGAAAAGCCTTGGACAGGAGCTGAGGGCCTGAGCAGGGAGACATAGAGAAGATGCTCCCAGCAGAGCTCAGGGTGGCAAGGGACAGCAGAGCACTGGGCACTGCCCTTCCCAAAGCTGAGACACCTTACCTCTGAGAAAGGATGGGGGAGAGGACCTGTGGGGAGAGCTGTGCCAGGACAATTGGCTTAGGAATCCCCCCAACAGGTGGAAGAGGTGACAGGTCAGGTGGGCATATAACAGTACAACTGTTTGGGGGGCCTGAGCCTAGTCAAATCAAGATTGAAAAGTGAGGCTTATCTCGCTCCTGTCCCCTCCCAGGATGGGGGCTCACTGTGATTGGGATATCACATATGACAGAGGCAAAACCTGACCATAGGAGCACAACGTGGACTTGTCCCAGTAGCAACATTCACCTCACTCACGTCTGCTGCCCTTCTTCACAGGAGGTATGTGTAAACTCCATGTCGCTCTAACAAACAGGTCCCACACTGTCCACAACTAGGATGGAACCCGTGGAAGTGTGGACCTTGCCGGTCTCGTTCCCCATTGTGCGTGGAACAGAGGAGGTGTTCAATAACTGTTGAGAGCATGAGTAACATAAATGTAAATCCATGGCTTAATAAACAGAGCCTCCAAAAAACTCATACCCAGGCGTGACATCACCTGTGGGGAGGCCAGTGCAGGCCAAGAGACACCCCCATGCCCCAGACCTCTAGCTGCATGCCTTAATTCTCACAGCAGACATTTTTAAACTTAAAGAACTAAAGACAGACTCTTGCTTTCTGGAAACAATGTGCTATTTTCAAAAATCCTTGCCTGATAAACCTCAGGACTCTGTCTGGGGCAGATGAGTCAGCGTGTCCTTGATGAGTTCTGGGGCTTCAGGGAAGTGGGCCCCACTGTCAGGAACCTGGGGGGAGCAATACCAATCACTTCATTGGATAATTTGCTAATGCTTGTTGGAAAAAAGGACCAACTTTGGAATTTGTTTTTTAAATAATAATTCTAATGAAGTGAAGGGTAAAAAAAAAAACTAGGTTCAGCATGGATAAAATAAAATTAGCAACAAATTGATAGTTCAGAAATCTGGCTGATAAGTACATGAGGGTTTATTATAAGTCTGTCTACTTTCGATATGTCTGAAAATTTCCATATAAAGAGTCTGTAGGTTTTCTTTCTTTTTCTTTTTTAATTCACATCTGTCTCTGGAGCAGTGCCAGGAACTCCCACCCCTGTGGTAAAAACACATCCCATCTGTCCCCCTCATGACTTGCCAGAGCAAATTTTCAGACTGCTGTATTCTGTCTAAATTCCAGAAATAGTCAGACCACCGCAACTTCCAAGCATTGTACCTGAGATAATTAGAAAAATAAATCTATGTTCACGTGTCCAAAATCATTGAAGAATTTTAAAAGTAAGTCAAAGTGAGAAATAAGAAACTTTTCTTTCCCTAAAATTAATTGCAATTATCCCAAATCCATGTTATTTTTATATATGAACTTCCAGAAATGCATGACATTTATAACCAGCAAAGAATGTGTTCTCTTAGCTCAATAAAAGGAAGAGTGAAATCAAACTGGCTAGGAAGAGGCGAAATGAGCCTGTGTGCTCGCATATGATGAGTCAAGTGGATTTTCATGGCAGAATGATTTCTCAACTCCTCATCAGCCTGACCTAAGATAAGTAAACCCAAGTTGTCATCACGGACACGCCAATCACTCTAAAAGCAGAGACTCTTGAGGAAGGCCTGGCAGCTATGGCCGACCCACGGTTGCTTCTGAGCCCAGATGCTGTTTGGATCATTCATGTATGTCCAGCAAATCCCTGAATTGACAGAAAAAGAAGAAAGGATGAGATCAATGCCATTAATTTGGTAGGAAAAAAAAAAAAGAAATATAAATCAAGAGGCAGAATCTGGAAGGGTAGAGTTCAATGTGCTTGGTAAAAGGCAGCTGAGAGCAGAACAGTTTGAACAGAAGCATCCACTTCTGACGTGTCCTTTTCCCTGACACTGAATTTAGTTCCATTTATTTATTATTGACTTCGTCTTTGTCTTTTTTCAAGATGAGTTTAAAGAAACTCAGAGAAGCATGTGGATTTTAACAAGAACAAAGCAAGTGATGAAATGAGAGCAGGGAAAGGTGGGGTAAAGAAGAAGGACACAGGAGATCCTAGACAGTCCTTAGGGACAACCAGATTGGGCTCTCAGCCGCCGGCAGATGCTCAGGAAACTCCAATGACAGGCCAGGGTGGACAGACGGTGGAATTGAAACCCACTTCTGTGATCGCCATCACTGGAACATGATCAAGAGAAATTCCCCTTGAGAGGCAAAGGATGGAGAGAGGAATTCTGTCCCCTTGTCTTCCAAGGATCGTGTTTTGCAGTGGAAGGAGGGGCCGTGAGAAAGGCAGAATTCACCATATCAGGTGCAAAGTGCAAAGCAGCTGTAACTGATCATAGCTATTTTTATGAAACCGGATACTTGTAAGTAGTATCTATCTTCCTTACAAAATTCATGTACAAATTATTAAATTCTTCATGGACTATACATCCTTTGATTTCTGAATGGACAACAGGCCCTCTCTCTTCCTGGGTCCTGCTCTGTGAAATGGGTGAGGATCAATGGCCACATATCACCTTACCACCATCACCATCACCATCACCATCACCATCACCATCACCAATTCCATCTAAAAAGCCATAAGAAACACCATTACCAAGAGCAAAACCATTCCCATCATCATCACTGTCATCTTCATCACAATCATCTTCAGACCCAGCACCATTAACAGCACCATCACCATGAGCTACACCATCAATACCACCATCAGTGACATCATCACCAAACTCTGTACAGAATTTAGGTAGAGGTCAAATATTTCAAAATCTAAAAGCATGTGAAATCAGGCAGGAGCTGGAAAAATGGAGTTCCCTACATTGGTGAGTACCATCTATAATGACAACAATAAAGAATATTAGTACCAGCATTTTACTGAAAATATGGTTTTTAATGAACAATTTTAAGATTGGCTCAAAGAGATGTGGAACCAAGGAGTGGGATAAAAAGGAGATGCTGCCTCATAAGAGAAAGAGGCCAGAAAAAGGCCAGTGAGTGTGGAAAGGAGAGAAAGGATCAGGCCTCACACAACCAGAGCAGGCACTTAAGTTGATCCACTCACCTCATTATTAGCAAACGTTAATTCTTCCCACACTTTGCTTTGTTTGAGGATGAGTTAAGAGAAAAAACAAGACTAAAAAAAAAAAAAAGCACATAACTCAGTTGGTAGAGTGTTTGCCTCGCTTGCACAAGGCCCTGGGTTCGAGCCCCAGTACCACCAAAAAAAAAAAAAAAAAGAACATGTCTCATCTGTGACAGCAATTTCCAGGGAGACACAGTTGAGACTTCCAGGAGGCCCTTCAGTATTCTCCGGAGGCCCAATGAGGATACAACTTCATAAAGGAGAAGAACGTGGTCATAAGGGGAGGCAGGGTCATGAAAAAAAACAATGGAACATAAGTAAAAACGGTAAAAATTGTACCAAAGGGACCTCTTTATTCAGGAGTATATCTGAATTCAAAAATAGACCACTACCTACATGATCCAGTGGAATTTAGGACTCAAATATGCAAAGTAAAAATAGAAGAATGAAAATCTGGGGGATTTTTTATTATATTATTATAAATAATATAATTATTGCTGCTGAATGACTAAGCCAGTCACTTGGTAAAAAAAAAAAAAAAAAAAAACCTTGAGAATGCAGAGAAAATGGGGGAGATGGAAATATGGATAAGACAACAGGGAAAAGAGGATCATTTCATAAATTCTACAGGAGACTTCAAAATAAATGGGGGAAGCCAAAAGCAAACATTAAACATTTTAGGGTACGCAAGTCCAGTGCTTATAACATATGCCAAACAATATCAATTTACTTTAAACAAAGTAACTAACGATAATAGTTAAAGGAGAAAAATTCTGCAAATGTTCAGGTGCTTGACTTGCCACTGGGGAGAAATCAGAAAAAAAATAGAAGAACATTAATCTAATTTATATAAAAGAAATACATAAAAATGTCCATGCAGTACTCCCTGCCTTGCGTGAAGGGGTCCAGAGGCAGTGTTTGCTCTAAGAGTTGTACACTGTTCGTGAGGCTGGCATAGTGACAATCCCAGGTATTCAAGACATCTGACAACACACCAGATAGATACTTTTTGAAAAGTGTACCTGGGACAGTTCAGTGATGAACAACTACTTGGTGAGGGGAAATCAACTCAAAAGAGGCAAGAGAAAGAGAATCCACCTGGAATAGAAAATTCTCCTGGTCTTCAGGGATTCAGTAATTTGAACGAAGGAAAACCATCAGACCAGCTGCAGAGATCAGTGTTGTTTTCCTGCTCTCTCCCATCCTCTCTCAATTACAAGTTCCGCTTGCTTAGCAAGCCTCGCCCACACGATGGAACAAGTCCATTTTTCAATCCCGTCTCCAAAGGGTAAGGTTTATTTAAGTCGTTAGCAAAGTGTGACTTTGTTTAAAGCAAAATGTCAAACACTATTACGGTAGCACCAAAAAGCTGGCCTACTTTAAAGCCGATTTGATTTAAGGTCTATTTCCCCACCCCCACCCCCCAAACTCTTGGTATCTTAGCAAGAAATGTTGAAATAATAAACAGTTCTGAAGCTACATTAAAAAGTGAGAAGAGAAACAATAATTTTGGCCCAAGTTTCTAGACCGGGGGTTTACCTCAGCCATGACAACATCTGTGAGCTGAGAACAAGGGCAAAAATAAGTCTGAGGAATTGCAAGAAAAAAATCTGCTTTCCAACGAGAGGCTCTGTGACCTGCTCAACAATTTCAAACCATTTGATGATAACCTGATGCTGAGTTACTAAAAGGTTAAGAGCAGCTATTCTTGTTTATTCAAGCAGAATCTGACTTAAGGATATAATATTGTTGCCAGGGTTGTGCTGGCAGGAAGAAGGAGATCATGTCCCTGGGCTCAGAGGATGCTCAGGATTTTGGCAGAGGGTTATTTCATGAAGAGGGGAGTCCTAGGCCTGTTCTCCCAGCTGCATCAGATTCGGCAGAGAGATGAAAGACACCCCACCCTAGCAAAATACTCTCCATATGGAGAAACAGCAAAGGATTCTAAGCATCAGACTTCCTTCTCTCTGCCCATAGTCTGATCAGAAGTAAATACTCCCTCTTTTCTTTTATGTATTCAATAAATTTTCTGAATACCTATGGCATACCTCTACTGCGTGCTAAGGCCTAAGGCTCTTTAATTTAATATGCACTTCATTCCTCTTCAACATATGAGACGGCATGTTCAGTTACAGGTACCTTGTGCAGCCTGGTATAGTGACTAGGCAATTCTCTGGTGTCCATAGCAGGTTTCCATTTCTTCTTTCTCCTCAGCCTCTATGTGATATGGAGAGCAGCATACCTTTACCATGAAAGCTCTCAATGAAACCTCCTCCACTTGATTTGTTCTTAAGGCACCCAGCTCTGTTCTTCCAAATACCCAGCCTGCAGGGCATGTCTGCCTTCTCCCAGGGGTATGAGGTTCACATACCCCTTTCCCCTAGGATCATGAACATCCCTATTCCCTCCCCTTGCCTCTGAAGGGCTGCATAATTATGCTTCAATATCTCAAGTTATGTATCTCAATCAACTGGTGCTTCAACAAAATAGATGACTAAGTATTACTTTTCATGATGCAATGACTGGTAGAATTCCAACACAGCAGTATCAGTGTAGTCCTACACACTTCATAGATACTATAATGGTACACAGGAGCTGGACAGGACCAGACCCTGACTAGAAGGATTCATGAGGCTCCTGAAATATAATTTTGAGACTCAACACAGTTGAGATACTGTGGCCCCTTCTGCACTTGCAACTTACCAAATGGGGACAGGAAGTCCCAGTAAGAGGACAACCATATCACTCTCCCAGATCTTCTGACCTCTTTTGCAGCATACCAGCACACTTGAGCTCAGGCATTGCCATAAGATTTGCTAATTAAATGGAAGGGGAATTGATGGTGCTACTTATAGGCAGGAGGCTTCCGAGTCTCTTGTGGTTCATCTCATTCTCCTTTCACCATTTCCATAATCAGGCAAGCATGGCTTGAGATGGATCAACAGATGGGTGACTATAAAAGAAAGAAACCCAGTGCTGACCCATATGGATGGACAGGCAGCACAAATGAGAAAGAAGTTGTTGCTGTTCAGAATCGCCAAGCCTATCCTATCTAAAAACAGCTCTCTGGCATATGTTGTCTATAAATAACACATAACACCTTGAATTTCACTTCCAATAAAATCAGCGCAGTCACCTATGTGGACCATTTAGCATTTTAGTATTATTTCAGTATGTCAGCAAAGTAATTGTTGGAAAAGTGAAGAGTTGGTTATTTGCTCAGAGAGGAAATGAATAAAATAAATCTAGTTATTTGCTAAATGTGACATATGTTTAATGCGCCAAGTCAGATAGCTAAGTTGCACAAGCCAGGAGCTATTCTTCATCAAGTCAGTGCCGTCTTTCTTTGAGTACTCTTCTTGTGTAAATCATATATTAAAATATGATTTTCTTTCCTTCAACCATTTTCCTTTGAAAGGACTCTTGTAAGATCTCGCAGGAGCCCAGGGGCAGCTCCTGACTTTGAACCCAGCCTGTGACCCTGTATTAAGAATCCTTTGAGATTGAACAGCTCACACAGGTCAGAGCTGGAAGCCTCCAGCTCAGCTGGCCTCAACACTTCCACTGACAGACGAGGAAGCCCAGGGACCAAAGAGCTTTCTGCCTCCTTTCAATCCCTTTGTCTCCAATCTTACTGCTATGTTTTGTAAAGTCATCCTATCTCCCATTTACTAAGAGTCATTTTTCTCAGTTATTCATCCCCAGCCTCCATAGGATGAGGTCAACTTGTAAGCTTAAATGAGCTGTTGGAGTAACTTCTTTTCCTCGCTCCTATATTGTTAGGTTCTGCTATTCTAGTTGTATTGCCAAAGCCTAGAAGCATCCCCTTTCTGGAAGGGATTTCTGTGGCTCTCCTCTTCAGAATAGAGCACACCAAGGAATTCACATTGAGACAGTAGAGAGCCATGAGTCCTCCGTGGGGCCAAGGTCAGCTACTCTGAGGTCACAGCCTACTACATAACAGGCCCTACCAAATCTTCCTCTGACTTCTCTCCTCATTTTTTTTGTTCCTCACGCTTCTTCTTTTTCTGCTTGTCTTTCTGATGATTCAAACTGTAAAAATGGTTCTTTATGGGTCTAGGTTACATCTTCTAAGACAGCATCTTACACCCTTGATAAACTCCCATCCGATCTAGTACCGTGACAGATACATGATAGACATCCAAACAAATATCTAGTTCACTGAATGAATGAGTTGGAAATCATTTGCTAAATTCCTGGAAGTTACTTTTGCAGAGAAAGTTTGTTAATTCATGATTAATATTGCATCTTCTCATTTGCATTTCATTTGATGTATCATTATTAATGAAAGACTGATTGAATGAGCATTAATGTGATTGAAATCTGAATTAATGTATTTTCATAATTATTGTTTTCATAATTCCAAGACAATAGGATCAGTGGGGTGGACCTCATGTTCTTAGACCATTGGAATTCAAAATGATAAGCCTATTTATCTTTAAATCCACTTAAATCTCTCAGTAAAAATTTGCTTGTGTGACTACAATAATTTTCCTTGGTGGTGACAAGTAGGTAAATTTCCTAGCTGTCGTCAAGGAAGCCCCATTTTTCTAAGTCTGCAGACCTGTCCTTCTGCGTTAGGAATGACAATGCGTGCAATTCAATGAGCTAGTGAAGCTGTAATTCAGTGTTGAAATGCTGTTCAAGGTGTGAACTCTAAGGTTCACAACAGCAGCAAAATCCTCCACTGAATTATGTTTTCAATCTGACCAACCCAGCTGCCCTATTTATTTCTCCTATGTAAACAGCATTGAGTATATAATGTATGAACTCACTAGTCTTTGCTACCACTGTTCAATAAAACATTTGTTTTGTTTTTCAATGAAATAGATGAAAGACACATAAAATGGAATTGGAATAATACTCCTGGATGAATCAAATTCAGTTATCATTTCAGTACTACTCTGAGCATTAGGAAATCTACATAAATGTGTTGAATAGACTGAAACTTGTATATGGTAGACCTTTTTTTGGTGGTGTTGCTTATTTGGGCAAATGCACTTTAAGTTTTAAATTACATGATTTGGGAATGTTTGTATGCCAATAGATCATTTAATTCAACTTTAAAAATGCATTTCATTTCTGTGAGACAGTACCCTTTGCATAGGACAAAACAGGAAACTGAACCCTATGCACCTCTGCCATCAAGAGGCTGCTGTCATTTCTCAAACACATATTTGAGATCATGTCCATTAAGTCTGTGTTTAAATGCCCTCAATAACTGCTTAAAAACTGAGCCACCACTCAGTCATTCAGCATAAGACTTTGTTGATACAAAGCCAATCACAAATTAGACTATTAATGCCTTTTTTTTTATTGAAAGACATTTACTAAAATTGAATCCCATCCTTCCTTAAATATTTATACAAAAACTTTGGAAGATGCTTCCTATAAAGACATAAAGGGTAAATATTTTAAACAACAGACTTCTATGGTCCTTAACCACCTTTAGTTTCTAGGCAAAATGTTACTTCCTCTGAGGAACATTTTAGGGCTATTACTTCAAGTATGTCCCCATTCTTCTATTTTCTGTCACCTTGCTCTGTTTCCTCTAATTATAACCATGAGTTAAGAAAAATCCACTAAAATGACATGAAATCTCCATAAGAATTTTCTCCTTATGTGTTTTAGCCATTGAACATTAATTAGGCACATTAGTTTCATTGATTCAATGTTTTCTTCACTAACATTTTTCTTTTTTTTTTAAATTGGTTATTCAAAACATTACAAAGATTGCAGAATCACATCGGTTACACATCCACATTTTTACATAATACCATAATAGTAACTGTTGTATTCTGCTACCTTTCCTATCCGCTACTATCCCCCCTCCCCTCCCCTCCCATCTTCTCTCTCTACCCCATCTACTGTAATTCATTTCTCTCCTTATTTTTTTCCCATTCCCCTCACAAACTCTTATATGTGTATTAATGCCTTTTTTAAATGACTTAAATAGATAGGTTATAGACTATGAATAACATCTCCCCATTTCCTCCTTGTCAGTCAGAGGGCACAAACTTTCAGTTTTGCAGGTGAATAAGTTCTGGGGATCAAAAGTGTGGCATAGTAGCCATGGTGATTGTAGTTACTTAATATATACTTGCAAGTTGGTTAAAGAATGGATCTTTGTTTCTTGGTTTTGTTGTTGTTTGTTTAGTTGTAAATGGACACAATATTTATTTATCTTTATGTGGTGCTGAGGCTCAAACACAGGGTTTCACACATGCTAGGCAAGCGCTCTACCACTGAGCCACAACCCCAGCCCCAAAGAATGGATCTTGAGTGTTCTCAACACATACAGGTGCACACACATACACACACACACACACAGAGTTAATTACATTACGTGATGAATATATTAAATAGTTTTATTGTAGAAATCATTTCAATGTATTCATATATAAAATAATCACATTATACATCTCAAATATACACAATTATTTGGCAAATATTCTTTACTAAAGGAACAAAAGTGGATACCTAGATGATAGATAGATAGATAGATAGATAGATAGATAGATAGGTAGATAGATAGATATTTGTCTTGAATGCACAAAGACTATAGCAGGTTAATATCCTCAGGATATTCATAGTCACAGGGTCTGAACTGCATTCTCACACAGGGCAAATAGACCTTGAAGTATACAAAGGAAAGTCGAAAACACAAGGAATGGCCTTCAGAATAAGTTATCACAAAAGCATTGAGAAGCAAGAGAGCAAATATTTCGTGACACTCAGATTCTGCTGTAAAACTACTGCTATTGCTATTGTCAAAATCCTTGGAGAAAATTCAGATGCCTCATTTCTTTTTTGTTTGCTTTGTTTGTTAATTATAATAACAGAAATAAATGGTAAATCTCTAGTTTGAAAGAATTACTTTTGCCAATTATCTGCCCAGCCAACCAGAACTGCCTTCCAGAGTAACTCTCTTTCCTTTCTCAAGAAGGTTTGCACAGTTGCCTGGGCTTCCTTCTGTAGCCCTCACTGGCCCCCTCCACCTGTGTATGTCACAGGTCACACCTGAGCCTGCTTAGTTTGCTCACACCTCTGGACTGACATTTCAGCTGTAGGCCTTCTGATAAGCAAGGCCCTGGCTTCATGGGTCATGCCATAAAAACTTCCGCTATCCTAGGATCCCATAGTATGCTAGAGCACTCTCTTCCATCCTACCATATCATATATTGCTTGATGAAATGTTATTTTTTTATTCTGTTGATAAGGACTAAATTTTTAGAGAGATTATGTTGGTCAGCTTAATACAGCGGCAAACCACATGAGCAAAACAACTCAGAAGAGAAAAGATTTATTTTGGCTCATAGTTTCAGAGGTTTCAGGCCACAGTGGGCCAGCTCTAAGGCAGAATATCAAGGGGAAAGGACTTGGAGGATGCCGCAGTCCAGCTGCAGCAAAATAACCGGGGGTGACGAATAACTTGTGTATGTTGATACAGCAGGAGAGGGAGCCGTTTATTGTAGGATCTGAGTGATATTTATACATTTTACACAGCCTATCTAATTAGCATAAAATAGATACAGCAGTCAACCAATAAGGAATCTCCACACTTAATGGCTTGCTTTTGTTACTTTACAAACCACTCCCTCTGGCATTTGGCCAGGCGCCATCCAGACTTGTTTACAGACTCTAACATTTCTCTGGCAAAATAACAGGTGCCAATCTGACTTGTTTACAGACCTTAACATTTCCCCCTTTTGTTTAATTTAAATAAGGACCATAGTGTTTTTTACAGAAACACCATAAATAACCTGCTAGAAACAGAAAGGGAGGATACAAAATGTTACAATTCCAAGCTAATTGATGGCTTCATGCAAGAAGCCCTTGGAAAAATTATACCAGCAATGACACCGTTAGCAAAAATACCGAGTTACAATTTGTTGTAGATTACAGTTTGTTGGCTCAGTCCAGATAAAGCAGTGTCTCAATAGATTAACTCACAGTCCAGGTAAGTCACAGTCCAGGTAAGTTCTGCAGGCAGCTAGCTTAAGTTGTAGCAGCAGAAACAGCAACAGCTCCAAAGTCTCATCAGGTTCTCAGCCGAAGTTTCCTCTGGTTCTCAGCAACACTGTAAATTCTTTCACCTTTGTTTTCACCGGCACTGGGACAAGGCAGGAACTCCGGATGGCTAAAGAAAATCCTGTAGCATTTCACTAAGAAAACAACCTTTTGAACAATTTAGTACATTATCTCAAGGTTTTTTACATTTGAAATAAGCCTTAATAGTACTCATTACTCATCAGCCTCCAGGTGTGGGAGACCCATTGTAGTTACTGGCCTTGGAAATGATCAAACTTCAGGGATGCCAGTAGCGTCTTCTGCCAGCTGTAGCATCCCGGGCAGCCCCAGATGGCCCTGGGGAGAGTCCCAGACTCAAACTGCTTCTGGGCACGGGGAGCAAAAGCCTGCGAGACTGTGCCTCCAGGTCAGGTCTAGATTTGGGCTCACAGTGGCGATCCGCTCCCCGGGGCAGGGGGGCGGGGAAGAGCCCGCAACTGCTTGGAAAATTCTTGCTGCGCCATGATCCGCTTGGGCAGGTGGCAGCCGCCTTGTCGTTTCACGCACCCTCGGGTATCGAAAAGTATTCAGTAATAGCCTTTTGCTGCAACTTTTTTCCTGATAATCCTTCTTCTTCTGATCTTTCTTTTTCTTTCTGACTAGAGTTTCTGGGCTTTTATCAACACATGCCCTAATTATTCTTGGTTCCACTGGGGTGCTTTTTCTCTTATCAATTTACTTCTCACCCCTTCCATATTTTCATCACAAAGACAATACAACATTTCAAGACAAAACAAGACACAAACATACTGCATCAATCTTCTCCATTTTCTCGAAATGGCCATTTTTCCTCTCGCCCTATCTGCCTAGGGTCGAGCAGATTGCTCCCGTCCTATCTATGGACGGGCAGCTTTTTTCGTCACTTACCCCCGAGTGTCCCAGGGCTCCCCATAACGGGCCACCATCTGCCGCAGCCCGGCTGGCTGGGCAAAATATCCGGGGGGTGACAAATGACTTGTGTAGATTGATGCAGCAGGAATAGGAGCCGTTTATTGTAGGATCTGAGTGATATTTATACATTTTACACAGCCTATCTAATTAGCATAAAATAGATACAGCAGTCAACCAATAAGGAATCTCCACACTTAATGGCTTGCTTTTGTTACTTTACAAACCACTCCCTCTGGCATTTGGCCAGGCGCCATCCAGACTTGTTTACAGACTTTAACATTTCTCTGGCAAAATAACAGGTGCCAATCTGACTTGTTTCCAGGAAACAGGGGTTGGGTGCGGGCAAGAAATGCCTTTCCAGAGCTTGCCCACAGTACCTACTTCTCCAACCGTGCCCCATCTACTGGAGTTTCTACAGCCACCCAGCTATCAGTGGATTAATCCACGGATGAGGCCAGAGCCCTCATGACCAGGTCTCTTTCCAAAAGCCCCACATCTGACATTGCTGCATTGAGGGTCCAGCCTTGAACATGAAGTTTGAGGGAATATTCCAGATCCAAGCCCTAAGAGTAAACATATCCTAGCTGATTAATAGAAGCGAATGATCAGCTCATGCTAATTATGTAAGGACCATTTTTAATAGTTATTTTGTTTACTTTTAAATATATCTAGGTACATCCATGTTATACAAATTGAACATATTGTACGGGAAAGATGGCATCTTTACTTATTGATGATTACTAATTCTGACTATTCTTCCTAGTTTTATGTGCATTAATGAACTTTTATTTTTTTTACTCTGTTAGACCATTCCGGGTCTGCTTCTGCCATATGTTATGATTTCTGGAGGGTTTATGAATTTTTTAAGTGTATTAATTGTGGCCAAAAAAAAAAAACACTGAACATAGGATTTCTTATCGGGATCATTTTTAAGAGGATAGTCCAGGGGCATTAAAGCATTCATAGTATAGTGCCACTGTCACCACCATCAACACACAGAACTTTTCCATCATTCTACACTAAAACTCTTTTCTCCATTACACACTGGCTGCACCTTCTCCTCTCCCCAGTCCCAGGCAGAGAGCCACCCTTCCACTTTCTGTCACCAGGTAACATCTCTGGCTACCTGATATAAATATAACCAGCCTGCTTTGGCCTCTCTGTGACTGGTCTAGGTCACTTAGCAAAATGTCCTTAAGTTCACCCATGCTCTAGCGTGTGTCAGATCCCCTTCCTTTTGAAAGCTGTATAATATTCTGTCCCAGGGACAAGCCACCTTTTGTTCTCCACCTGTCTACTGGAAGACTCTTGGGTAGCTTGCTCCTTTCCACCACTATATATGACACTGTTAAGGATGCAGGTGTGCAGATATCTCTTGGGGATGCTGCTCTCTGTTCCTTTGTGTAAATATCTACAAGTGCAGTTGCTGAACTGTGAAGGAACTCTATGTTGAACTTTGCCTTCTTTTTTTAATGTGTCTCCTTTTCCTTGTTTTCCCTTAAATTTGTCACTGTGTCGTCTGAGTGTGATCTTGAATTCACATGTGCTTCTGAGTTATTTGTATGCTAATGTGAAATTTTTACACTTATTTTTAGTTTTTTACAAGACATTTAAAAAATATTATCATCTAATATACCTAATCCTTTCTCTTTTTAGACAGTATCTCTAAATTGCTTATTTGAAGCAATATGAAATTAGTATAGTTCTAACCTCTCATCTCCCTTCCTTGTCTTCAAACATTTTAATTCTTCTAATACTTGATACTTTCAAACCTGCACCATTTGTCCTTTTTTAAAAAACAAATATTGTTTTTGGTTGCAGATGGACACAATATCTTTATTCTATTTATTTATTTTTATGTGGTGCTGAGGATCAAACCTAGTGTCTCATGCGTGCAAGATAAGTGCTGTACCACTGAGCCACAACCACAGCCCCACCATTTGTCCATTCTATACATTATTTTTCATCTCATTATATTCCTCCTACTCCCCTGCTGTTGGTTTCACAGCATCTTATCAGTAAATTCCATTATTTTAATGGAACTCTTCTGTGACCCTAAGCCTGGTGGCAGTGTGAGCATTAACTGCTACATTCCAATGGTTCCTTGCTCCCCGCCCACTTTTTAGCTTAGCACCTTCTAAAATTTCTTCAAGAGGGCTTATCAGAACTACATGGCCCAGGTCTTGCAGCTTTAAGCAGCTTTCTGAGCAACAGTGTGCTCTGTTCCCTTCTAGAATGAACCATTGTGAAGCATGAGTGCAGCCAACCCCTCCCTTTACAAACATCTTGTCTTTTGTTGTATTGTTCTGTTTGCCTAGAAACCCCAAAAAAACTTTTCTTAAATAAGTATGTATCTGTTACTCAAATCTTGTCAGCACATTGTTGCAGTTTCTAGATGATACTTTGTTGTTGTTGTTTTTTCTATGTCAGTCTGTCTTTTTGCTCCACCTGCTACTTCAGTCACTGCCTAGTTGGTTTTGTTCCCTGCTCTTGGGGGCTCTCCTGTGCTGCCTTCATTTCTTCTCCATACCATCCTTCATTTCTTTGTTTTTCTCTTCCACGTTTTTGCTGAGAGCTGCCAGTGTCATTTCTATGTCCTTGTCTGATCTAAACTTTTCTCACTGAAGTTCTCAAAGCCTTCCTCTGCCACTTAAAAAAGATTATATCAATACAACACACGAGGCTTCCGTTTTATGTATATGCGTGGTCTCATCTTCATTTTTTTTTCTTCTTCTTTCTTTCTACCTTTATTCTTATGGTACCTTTAAGAGTCCAGGCATTTGTCTTCTTGATAGATTCTTTTAATAAGTTGAGTCTACTCAGATACAAGCTGGGCAGAGGACAGGGCAGAGTTGTCCTAGCTCAAGCTAAGTTCTGTGCCACCCAGAGCTGTGTACCTGTGTGTGTGTGTGTGTGTGTGTGTGTTTGTGTGTGTGTGTGTGTGTGTGTGTTTGCATCTGTACTGTACTTTTTTTTCCAACAGGTAACAGGAACTGAGGTTCCCATCTTACTTCACGACAATGACCTTCCACAATGGTCTCTTCTCAAAGTAACATCTGAAGCACTTAGCACAACACCTAACATATGATAGATGTTCAAAAGGGGGCAGTTCCCCCATCCCTCCACCTTGGGCAATATCTCCTACTTCCTGGTAGTTCCCAGGGAAATTTCTACAGCTCCCTGAATCAAACCCCTCTATTTCAAACAAAGATTCTTGCTTCTGCCCTGAGGCTGCAGAATTGCTTTAGAAAATGTGGCCAGTTGCTGACACTGTCTGAAAGCTGCCCTGTTGGAAGCCCCTTCTCTCAGAGTCTTCCCATACCCAGTTTCATGTTCCCATCTTGTGACGCACTAGAGATACTTGTGGCTATGCTCTAAGCTCCATTGTAGAGCAAGTGTCTGCTTTCTGGCTTGCATTCATATTTCCTGGGGATGACATTAGAAACAAGGATGTCTTTACCCTGTTATTTTAAATGTAGACAGAAAGTGGCATGCTGCCTGACAGGGACAGGGGGAAGAGGATTATGGAGTTGGGTTCCGAACTCAGCTTAAGAAGGTGGCAAAATTCTGGGATAGTTGGTGGTGATGGCACACAACCATGAAAATGTACTTAATTCCCCTGAACCATGTGCTGAAAATTTGTAAATTGTTATGTGTATTTAAAAGAAGGTCAAAATCAACAGGTAGATGATAGATAACATGGATAGAGAGATGGACACAGCCCTGGCCTTCAGGATTCCTTGGAGCCATTGGTATGCCATCCTGAAAAGTGGTTCCTGCCACCTCACTAAGTAGTTCTGTGATGATCCTTCTCCCCCTTGAGCCTCAACATCTCCACCACTAAAAGAGAGGATAGGACTATGGTCTCCAGGTTATCTGATATTCCAGGATTTGGTGACCTTGTTGACATTGCATCCTAAAATAGCCATAAGTACAACAAAATTGTTATCCCAACACCCAGGATTTTTCACACTGCTTCTCACAAGCATGGAAAGCTTTATGTTTACACAGTCTCGCCCAAGTGAGAAGCAGCAGAGTTTGGGAAATACATTCAGGTGTGAGCCAAGGTTGCCTGTAGTCCATGCGGTCATGGCTGCCCGCACCAGGGCTGCAAATCATGTAGCGAGTTCCCAGTAGGCCTTAACCTCAAGTGGCCAACACCATCTCAGGAGAAGTTAGAGTAGCTTAATTTTCAAAAGAATGTAGCCCTTGGCTGCGCTATGAAGACAGCCAGACCAGGACTTTGAAATACCGAGAATGACAGTGTCCCAGGAGCCCATAAACATGTCAAAGAGAGAGGCTTAAATCCCTGTTTTATTACCCTGGAACTCACAATGTGGAGCTGGGATAAAGGATGAGTCTGGGAGTTTGGTTTTAAAATGACCGAACTTGTGCTAATTTACATCACTTTTTGGCCTAAGCACTTGGCTTTGACATTTGGTTTTATTTCTGTTCTGCTAACCCCTTCCCAAATGCCTTTGCTCTCTGATCACAAATAGATTTTTATTAGCATTTTGGAAAAGAAAAAGGAGGAAAGAAGGGAGGTGAGGGGCCCCTCCTTCCTTTTGCTTGGCTTTAGAAGGTCATCACTCACTGAAATTTAAAGTAAATAGTTAATCATCTAGAACATGAAGAAATTGGAAAGGATGGTGTTGGTGGAGTGGGCCTTGGACACCAATTCTGCCTGTCCCTACCCCGCCCCACATGCTCTGTGCACAAAAACAAGGGGTTCTCCATGGGGAACTCTCCCCCACCCAACAGCACCCCCTGGTCGTGACTGCTCTGGGGGTCTTTATATTCCACCATCATTTCTCTTTGACATTGGCTCCATGCTGGTTTCACTTCTGAAGTGAAATGATGTGAGTCCCCACCACCCTGCAGACCCTCTGCTGCTCCCATTGAGAGACAGCAGGCCGGGGTCCATTTCTCCTCCTGCCTCTAGCGAATCTGGTGGTATTCCCAGATCCCACAGCCTCGGCTTTCACAGTCATCAAAAGGGAATCATTCACAGCTACTCAGTGCAAGGTGCTGGTGTTGGAGAGCTAAATGCAATCACCCATGAGTGAACACAGAAAAACCATGAGCCCCTCCTCTCTAAGCCACTCAAAAGGCTACTGTAGCTCTCCTATTCATTTACAGCACTTTTGTCACTGGGGAGGTACACATTAGTGGAATCTCTGAGTCATCCTCTTCCACACACCTGCTAAAGAAGAGTCTGTCCACCAGCTACCTTCCCAACTTCTTCTCCCACACACCTGCCACCCCAGAATGCTCTCTGAGCACAGGCTTGGAGAGAAACTGTGCTCTATATCTGAAACTCCTCCTTCCTCTGATCTCACAGCATCTGTCTTATGCTCCAGGGTCCTCATGTTCACTTCCTGCTGCACTACAGATTACCATGACTCCTGGGGCTTAAAACAAAGCCAATGGGTCAGCAATCAGTGCTCTAGGGCAGAAGCACCAGAGGCTCAACTGGGACCGCTGCTTAGGGAGTCATGAGGCAATACCAAACTGTCCACCGCATGGGGCTCTGGGAAAAATCCACCTTCCGGCTCACTGAGGCTGTGGGCCAGGGTGGTCAATTGTATGTGTCAACAAGGCTGGGCCACAGGGTGCCCAGATATCTGGTCCAAAAGACTTTTAAGTATTTCTGTGTAAGGATGTTTTTTTATGATGTTATCTTTAAAGTGGGAAAATTCTGAGTTAAGAAGTTGTCCTCCCTAATGTAGGTGGTCCTCATCCAACCTGTTGGAGGTTTTAAGAGAATAATAATAATAAAAAAGACCTTCCTCCAGCAAGAAAAAAATCTCCCCAGAAGATGACCTCAAACTTCATCTGCAACATCGGCTTTTTCTGATTCTAGGAAAGATGACCTCTGAACTGGAAGTGCCCTGTCACCTTTCCTGATCTCTGGCCTCCTTTCTTTCCTTCTGTATAGTGGGGATGTAGGTAGGTAGATAAGATAGATGATAGGTATGATGGACAGATGATAGAGATAGGCAATGAGTAAGATAGACAAATGATAGATGATCAATACTATTGACAAGTAATATATTAAATATTGATATGTAATAGAGATGATTGATATGAGATAGGAGATAGAGATTGATGAGAAATAAAGATATGAGAGATAGATGGGACCCTAGGTGCGAGGTCTTTCTCTCCGTGTCAACTGTGCCGACTGCTGGCCAGGGGGGCACTGTCTATTCTAGAGGCTGCTTTCATTCCTTGGCATGAGACCCTCCATCTTCAAAATCAGCAATGACACCTGAAGTCCTCTTTCCTCTTCAAATTGCTTTTATTTCCTTTCATGCCACCAAACAATAGAAAAATCTCTCGGACAAATTGGTCAGGCCAACTGCACAATCCCCCTTTTGTCCTCCACAACAAAATACTCACAGATGTGAAATCCCACCACATTTAATCCCCGAGATTAGAACAGGCACATGTGGGTTGACTTTAGAATTCCGCCATCGTTTTTTAACCCTGTTGGGAGGCCTAACTCCTCTCTGCTCCCTGGGGCTCCCTAGACTTTTGAAGGAGGCCCAGGTGTGGCTGTTCCTTGCCTCCTGCCCTTTCTCCTAGGGAAGGAATCCCCCAACAGATGGCCAGTCCCAGTGCCTCAGTGAACTTGCTTGCCAGGCCACCCGTGTCTCCACCCACAGCCTTCTCTGTGCCACATCCTCATGCTGGCTCTTGTCTCCCTGACTTGTGCTCTGTGTGCAAGCTTGGTGGATTGCAGCCCATTTGACACCTACCTCTTGCAGCTAAAGATGAGTCAGCTGTGCCTGGGGTGTGGGGAGAAGAGGCTGATTCAATGAGAAACAGGAGTTGCCATTAAGAGAAGGTAAGGGGACTGTGCACTGAAGCTGGAGTGTCCACTGTGGTGCAGAGGGCAGGCTCACAACACAGGCGCTGCACCAGCCTTGCTAGGGCCAGGAGCTCCCAGAAGCATGGTTGTTTGCAAGGACATCTTCAGGAGACTGAAGTCTAACTTTATGGGAGAGGGTAGGAATAAAGCCATCAAAAACACATAGGACCTCGTGAGTGCCTGTCTTGGGACACAGTGGTGACTCCTGGCCCTCTGGGGGTGTGGATGCCCTTCAAGGAGGTGCACAGGACTCGGTAGTGGTGGGCCCCGTTTCACATTCTCCAAGGTCTCGCCTGTGTCCCAAGACAGACAAGAACCACACCAAATGAGCTCAGGCTGAAAATGAGGTGTCTCTCCAGGACATGAGCCAGCAGTAAGAAATGTCACTCGACCTCTCCTGGGCGATTTTTTTCTTTTCATAATTTTGTCTGAGAGCCCCTCCTCCATACCTGACAATGGGACGTGGCTCTTGGCATCCTTCACATTGATATGAATATTCTGAGAAAATTCACCTGAATAGAGAGCTGAATCAACAATATTCTTAAACTTAACCTTTTGTGCAAGTCATAGGACCATTCTTCAGCTGCACCATGACACTTTAAATTTAAAAGGCATACTAAAGCATTAAAGTATATTCTTAAGGATCATTACTTGAGAAAGTGTGGATCTGTATGAAAAAAGCAACAGGACATTTTTTTTTCTGCAATTTCCATGTAAATTTGCATTAATCATGATTCTCTTGTTTGTTGTTACTAGTTAAATTAGTTGTTGATGGAGAGAAGTGAAAAATGGAAGATGTGTACCTGTGTGTGTTCCCGTGTCTCTGTGTGTGCATCTGTGACTCTGTGTGTTTGTGTGTTTCTATATTTAAGAATGCAGGTGACTACCAAAGAGAGAACTTTAATAAGCCTATATTCTTCCTGGAGTCTTTGTTCCCTGACATCTTATGGCCTCTTAGTGTAACCCACTTGATCACAATCTGGCTTGCCATGTGCTGTGTTTCCTTCCTCCTTAGTAAGTAATCCCCAGAGACCTCTTGAAGACAGGTCATGCTATTTTGGTACACACTGGTGAGGTAAAACCTGGTAAACTAGCAGTGTTGAATCCAGAATGCCCCTGTAAGATCATTTTTCCATCTTCTGGTAAGCTGACCTGTATGAGTTGCCCATTCTCTTGAATCTGTTCCCAAGATGGATGGATTTCCAAGGCTCTGAGCAAATGGCAGGCACTTGGGACCCAGGAAGGCCTTTATGTGCCCCAAATCCTATCACACACTGTTTGCTGGACACCTTGGAGCATCCTTGAATCTCACAGGAAGAAAACATGAACTTGAGGGCACACTTAGACATTTGCTCACTCTCAGGCAAGAACTGTTTGGGAAAGACTAATGTTTACGTAGAAGCTTGGCACCATCTAAAGCAGATGTTGGACTTGGGCTGACTGAAGAGCTTAGACTCAGTTTTGAAGGGCTCAGATATGAGAGGTAAATCCTCTCTTTAGGAGAGAAATTAAAATCTTCACCTTTGTCGGTTTTCAATTCTCTGCAAACCTGACCCTGACACATAGGATCCATCATTTCCAGCCCGCGGTGTTTCCAATTGCATTTTGAAACTATGGAATAAATTAAAGACTCCCAAAGAATGTTGAAAATTTTTCAATACCTTTTTAGTTGGTGGATCTGGTCAGCCCTGGAAAGGGATCAGTTACAGTATGGATTTTAGATGTCTTTCAATGACCCATGTGTCAAAGGCTTGGTCCTCAGCTTATGGGGTTTTGGGAATGTGGCAGAAGCTTTATGAGGTGGGGCCCTGGGGAAGTGAGTTATGTCCTTTTGGGTGTGCCTTTGAAGGGATATCTAAACTCTTCCTCTCTGTCTCCTTTTGCTTCCTAGCCACCATATGGATAGCGGCTTCTCCAATACCTGCTCCTTGCCATGATTTCTGCCTCCCCACAAGCCCAAAAGCAAGGAAGCCAACTGACTATGGACTGAAATCTCTGAAACTGTGAGCCAAAAAAACTTTTCTTCCTTTAAGTTGATTTTTCTTCGGCATGTTGTCACAGCAACAGAAAGCTGACTACTACAGCTCTTCTACAACATTATGAAGACAGCAAAGCCACAATATCTGGAAGAGTATGCAGCTGTCAAAGGGGAGTCTGACAAGCTTCCATCCATCAGAGTCTGATTTACCTGAAGACACATGTGTGCGTGACTAAAACAAAGATCTCTGAGAGGTAGCACTGGGCTCATCTTGCTCCACTCTGGACTACCCTTAGGTTTGGTTTGCTCACAGATTAGATCTGTTGGGGTTGCAGCCCACTTGAATGAAATTGGAAGTGAGTGGTCCCTAACACCGACTTTTTTCTACCACTACTGAATCATAGCCATCAATAATGTTTGAAGGACAAGAAGAGAGAAAGAAATACTGAATTACAAATTCTCAAGAGCTCTAAGTGTAGACTCAGACCTCATAGTGCCCAAGCCAGAGCTGTGTCATACTGTCTTAGGGCTTGGAATTATTCCTGGCACCTAATGAGGCCGGATAGTGCCAGGAAAAAAAAAAAAAGAAAAGAAAGAAAGTGGGTAAAACACACCTAGCCACCACTATAATACAAATCCTCAGGAGAACAGCCATAAATTCCACCCAAAGCCAAAGGAAACATTGTGGTTGATAGTACGTAACATAAATTATGTAAAACGCTTGCTGGCAATGCAAAAAGAACCTGCATTTTGGGTTTCTTCTTAAGCCACTTCAGAGAGCTCTGAGCAAGTTCCCTGGCGAGTCTCCCCTTGATGTTTAATCGACATTGGCCACTAGAGGGCAGAGCATGCCACCGGTTCTGGATGCCTCCAGCCTGCAGATTGAGCAGCAGCTATGCAGAGCCAGAAGAAAGGGGGCCTCCCAAGGGACTCCCATGAGACTACCCTGGGAGCTGTTATACCCAAGGAGGAGGGTCTGAGTTTTACTGTCCTGCAGGCTAACTAATGGGCCTTAAAGCTGGCAGAAGGCATGAGACACCTGGATCAGAGAACAACTTTATTACCCACAGAATTTGGAATCAACAGAGCATCCGTATTTGGGGGTACTAGTTTCTCAAGCTCCACATGATGACCCAAAGACTGGCTGGCACCCGTGTGTTGCAAGTTGTTACAGAAGGGAAGCGGTAACCCTGACCTTGGAGAACCTGTGTCTTTTATAGTAGGCAGGAGGCACTGCCTAGCCTCACTTCTAAGGCTGTTCCCAAACATCCTGGAAAAGATAATTCAGAACAAAGGTCAACGGAGCCCCTGGCCATAGATGAGCAAAATGGTAGACAGAGGCAGGACTGATTTCAGACAGCAGCTGTGTTAAGAAACAAAGACCTCAGGATAGTGAGCCAGGTGCTTTATAAAAGCAGCTAAAGGCTCAGACATCAGGAGCCAAAGGGGGGCCCAACGTGTAATTCATGCATTCATTCAGCAAATACTAATTAAGTACTCGATATGTACCAGGCACAGAGCACTGGTTATTCTCAGAATTCTCATTTCATGCCTTTGATTACTGCACTACAGTTATCTTGTATAGTTCCTCCAATGCTCCAAAGATATTGTTTTAATGCCATAGGTCTCTTTGAAAAGTCTAAGCAGCTCATCTAGAATACTATTTTTTAAATGATTAAAACAAGTTCAGTGGCAGAACTCTTGCCTAGCAAGCACTACCTACCCACACCTTTTGAGGCTGTTCACTGCCCAAACATCCTGGAAAAGATAGTCCAGAACAAAGGCCAACAGAGTCCCTACCGTGAGGAACTGGGTTCAATCCTTAGCATCACACAAAGATAAGCAAATAAAATAAAGGCATTCTGTCCCTCCACAACTACAAAACAAACAAAAAAAATTAAAAACACTAGGAAACCAAAACACCAAAATTAAACAAAATACACAAGAAAATGAAAAAAGAAAATACCTAAAACAATAAAGGAACTATTGTTACAATCATTGAAAACCAGTTGTTAAATATTTTTAAAAATACAAAACAGGTCTATAAAATTAAAAACATGCTTAGGACTAATGCATATGCTTCTCTGAGCATTAAATAACATGAGCTAGCACTGAGTCTGATAAATACTATACTTTCAATGTAGTGATGAACCTAAGCAGTAGTTAAAAGTCTGTGAAGCTGTTTGACTTCTTGGCTCTCCACTCGAACTCCACATTCTGGAACAATGCCACTGTTTTAGACAAATTATCCCACTTTGGCTTAAGAAAGGAAGAACAGTGTGCATGTAGAATCCAGGACCAAGGCAGAGCTCAGCTGTGACAGTGTGGCACAGTGACAAAGGCACATGCTGGAGGTGGCATTAAGAGACCCCCCCCCCTGCAGAATACTTAAGCTCAGGCTCCAAGGACACGCAAGGGGGTAATAGGCAAAGCAGGTATAATGGGTAGGCACAACCCCAAAAGCAAAAATCACACCACTTTAGCCCTTGGGACACAACAACCTGCTCCAAGTTTCTGGGTAGAAACTGGAGGCTGAAAATGTGGTTCTTATGTTCATAGACCAATGCAATTATGGGGAAAACAGTGCATCAGCCTGAAAGGTGACTTTACAAATGGACCCGTCCCCTGAAGGAAACAGAATTGTGTGATACACACCTGACCAGGTGTGCTTTGTCTTCATGGACATTCTTAGTGCTCCAGGCTGATTCCCTGGCAAAGCACTTACATTCTATTTCCAAGTTTACTGGACATTGTCCATGTTACTTCAGAAAAGTCTAATATGATAATAGTAGCTATCATTTATCCAGCATTCATTATATGTCTTGCACTTAGCTACATACTTCCATTTAATTTCACAATAATTAAAGATATAATTTTTTTGCAAATGATGAAACAGATTTAAAAAGGGGAAAATACATGCTCAAAGTCCCAGGGCTAATAATCTGTTGATCCAAGCCCAGGTCTGTCCCCTCTGGCTCTTGGATATATCACCCCCCTGTCCCAAACAATATCATTGGTTCAAACACAGGTTGTGCCTGATATAACCAGCCCATAAACAAGAATCTCAAAAAATGTATGATGGGAAGGGCAATTTAGGGGGCCTATATAAACAGTTCTGCAAATACTTGAAGAGATAATACTCATTAGTGACATTATGTCACAAACAAGCAGTTAGAGATTTATAATTTTTTTTTACTTGATTGAAGAAAGCCGTCTCAAGTTTAATCCATGTACCATATAAATTTCTCTTTAGGTCGGTATATCTGCATGAGGGTGGTACAGGCCATCCAAAGCATGTTTTCATAAATGCAAACATAGAATATATTTGTGGGGTTGGAGTTGTATATCCTTCTTCATAAGCAAAATTTAGAATATTTTTTTTCTCTTTAGTGCTTGAAACAAGCTTGAAATGCAAGTTAATGGGAATGAAAGTATCTCTGTGTCAGGTTATTAAAGGCAATCTTCTTTAATTATCATAATCAGAGGAAAATAATATACTTCGGAAGCCAAAAAAATAGGCATATCTTAGATCAAAGTTTTTTCCTAGTGATTGTGTTTGATTATCTTTTAAAAACATGCATCATAGGAGTTTCTAGAATGTAATCATTTGATTTGGGCTTTATTTACTTTGCATGCTACTAATTCTGACTTTGAAAGAGGATGACAATTGGTGTGTCTTCTTACAACATTTATAATGTTTGGTAATCTAGAGGGGAAAACTGTATATTTTTGAGATTATTTAATGAATTCAATTATTTCTAGAGGTAATTGCTTTTAAAAAATATGAACACTGAGAGCAAAGCATGCTACTGACTGGTTGCCCTTGTTTCTGGTATGTTCCCAGACCATCTGACAGAATAAAATGAAAAGTCCTAGGTGTCTGCTTAGACACCTTAGACACATTGGTTGTATGTATATATTTTGTGGAACAGTAAAAGCTCACAAAGACTTTGCATATCATATATTGGAGATGTGCTAAGTGACAGTTTGGTATAGGTGGTTCAGAGCAGATGCCTGTTAAAACATGCTCACCAGTGGTTGGCATGAGCCCAGCCTGTGATCACCTAGTAGTTGATGCTACTGCTGCTAACAGAGCACCCACATTTACACATGTCCACTTCTCAGGACAACCATCTCTCATCTACAAGAGCACGGAGCTTGAAAGAAGACAAGATGGAGGAGTTGAGACATATTTGTGGTCCCTGGCGGGGGGTTCGGGAGAATTGGGGTCTGAAGAATAGTCGATAGGCTGGTATAAGAGGTTTTATGTTTGGGACCGGGGATTGCCTAGAAGACAAACTAATGAACTAGTAAGTTCAGCAAGGTTGTTCCACGACCTGCAATGATTTGCTTGATTTTAAGCCAGGAAAACAGGGGGCTGCCCTAACAAAATATCATAGGCCAGGTGGTAAGCAAAAACTGTCCTCTCACCGTTCTGGAGGCCAGAGCCCATGGTCAAGGTGTCTGTGGGTTGGTTTCTGGTGCACACTCTCTTCCTGGGTTGCAGATGGCCACCTTCTCACAGTATGTTCATATGGCATGAAGATCCTTCTCTTCCTATTAGGTCAGCAGCCCTATCAAGTTAGGACCCCACTCTCCTGAACTCATGTCAGTTTAGTCTTCTCTTTTAAAACTCCATCTCCAGCCAGGGGTAGTGGCAAACGCCTGTAATCCCAGAAGCTCAGAAGGCTGAGGCAGGAGGATCTCAAGTTCAAAGATAGCCTCAGCAAAAGCCAGGCACTAAGCAACTCAGTGAAACCCTGTCTTTAAATAAAATCCAAAATAGGGGCTGGGAATGTGCCTCAGGAGTTGAGTGCCCCTGAGTTCAATCCCTGGTATCCAAAACAAACAAACAAACAAACAAACAAAAAAACCTCCATCTCCAAATACAGACACGTTGATGTTGGGGCATCAGCATATGATTCTGGAGGGCCACAATCAAATCCATGACTGGGAGCCAGGAGTTACAGCCACTCACACACCAAATGCATTGCTCTCCAACTCTCTTCTTACTCCCCAGGCTTAGGGAGTAGGGAGATGAACTTAGGACACCTTCCATCCCTCCTAACACCTTGAATCTCATAGAAAACCAATCCATAAAACATTGTTCATTCTAAATGATAGCTTTTTTTTTTAAGTGAGGGGATGATTGGCCCTTTCTACATCTAAATATGTGAAGTAAACACATCTAAATATGTGAAGAGCTCAGACAGAACAGACGGGAGTCTCAGCATCTTGTGCATCTGTGCCCTGAATTGTCACTCAGTCTTCAACCAGCTCATCAGAGTTGGGAAGCAGCTTCAGAAAGATGATAAATAGTCTCGCCTTTGACACTAAATTTTAGGGAGAAAATCTGTCAAATGCTGCTCTATAGCAGCAGAACCTGTAAAGTGCAGAGGTTGTTCACATACTAATCTTGTACACAGAGACTACTTAATTATTAATAATGTAAATTAAAGACAGGAGACCCTAAAGATAAATAACTAGGAAAATTATGCAGTCACAGACTGTTGACGTTGGAGGGACTCAATACAACCTTCATGAAGCAGGTGCCCTGAGGAAAAAAGTTAGCTTATCCATGGCACCCACTTCATTAGTGTGGGCAAGGACCACTCTCCAAGCCGTGGACTCCTTCCAGTCAAGTAGGAGACCAGGGTGAGCTTCAGAAAAATCCATGGAACTTCTGCTCCTTGCATCTCAGGGAACAGCAAACCAGCAGGGACCCAAAGTAAAGTGATCAAGAAGAAGCAGACTTGCAGAGACCAGGGACTAGGGTTAGGACATACCAGCCTGAAAGAATGGAATGATGGGAAAGCATTTGAATGAACACCTTGAATGGATCAGAGCGTAAACTTGGTGAAACAGGGAGTTTTAGATTTAAATACTGGTTGGGAGAATACATTTCAATGCCATAGAAAAATGGCAACATTCATTATTCCAGACATAATGCAAGCTAAAAATACAGATGTTTTTAAAGCATGTTTGTGTATAATAATGAAAGATTACTCCATAACAGGTTGTTATGATGATGTATAGGATTTGGAGAATGGAGCAGAAAGCAACCATAATGTACAGTGGGCTAGACTGTCGCTTGATTTGTT
The DNA here is from genome assembly GCF_048772815.1 of Callospermophilus lateralis. Classification (NCBI taxonomy): domain Eukaryota; kingdom Metazoa; phylum Chordata; class Mammalia; order Rodentia; family Sciuridae; genus Callospermophilus; species Callospermophilus lateralis. The sequence goes on along the minus strand of NC_135317.1, from coordinate 20,737,649 downwards.
GCCCCTTTAGGATCACAGCAGAGAACAAGCCAGTTAAATCGCAGCGTTGTATCTAATAACACAGTAAGAGGTGGGCAAATAGTAGCACGTAAAATGCATAATCACCCATGCAGGACACATATAAAGAATGGCTTCCAAATCTGACCTGATGCACATGACAGATGTGGACTTATGACTGATTTGGAATTTATTGAACACTTCTTCCATAGTATTTTTTTTTCCCTTCTTCCTCATTTAGCCTCTCTCAGTATCTTCATTCATTTTTGCCTTGGAAATTTCCATCTTCTTTCAAAGATGTTCTAATATTTCCTTTTCCATTTTTATAATATTTTAATAGAACATGAACACAGACTTGAAGGCAAGCCATTTGACCTTCTTCTTGGAAAAATATGGACCTATCACACTTATAATCCCAGTGACTCAGGAGGCTGAGGCAGGAGGACTCCAAGTTCAAAGTCAGCCTGATTTTTTTTTTTTTTTTTGTACCTGGGATTGAATGGAGGGGCACATCCTCACGCCCCCCCCCCACCTTTTTTTAAATTTTGCAACAAGGTCTTGCTAAATTGCTTAAGGCTTTGCTAAGTTGCTGAGGCTGGCTTTGAACTTGGAGTCCTCCTGCCTCAGCCTCCTGAGTCACTGGGATTATAAGTGTGAGCCACCATGCCTGGCTACAGTTAATTTTAAAACATTTCAAGTCCACTGAAGTTTGGCCAGTTCTTGAGATTTCCACTTTGAAATAAATTTCCATACCCCACAAAAATCTTGTGAAAATTTTTTTCTAAGTTTTTTTGAGGACTAAGAGTTGGATGCAAGAAACTGATTTCCACCCAGTAATATACCCTCAGTCCCAACACTGTCTGGGAGGTGGAAGAGCCAGGTCACTGCTAAGAATCACATCTGTGAGCCATAATAAATATGGAAACATTGACTGTGTTCGCTGGAGCATATGGCAAGCTGCTCACAGCCCTTGCAACATGTTGGCTGACATTGCTGTCCCAGGAAAGTAGGTGTTCTGTTTCTTACCCCAAATCTCATGGCTACAGAAGCAAGTCTTCTATTTATGCCCTTATAATATACTTAAGTTGGGAGGGAAAAAAAAATCACTGGAGAGAAATTGTCATTAACTAGCTGGGATTTTGAAAGTGGCTGTCCTGAGAAGTCTTGACCATGAATAATATCCTAATCTAATTTACTTGCCAGGATCCTGATAAAGATTAGGACTCTGTATTTTTTTAAAGACCAGAGCTTCATTTAATAATACATTTGTTTTTAATAAAACTCAGTAAAATATAACTATCTCAGCATCTCCCTAAGATGTTACTTCATAATTTGCTACATTTGGTTTCTTCGTGTTCTTTTTATGGACTGGATGGATAGGGGGGAAATCATTTAAAAGCAGAGAGAAAATCAGACATCCAATTATCTCCTTCCTGGAGGATTTGTCTGTCTGTCCCATTCCTCACTCTGTGTCCTTGTCCTTGAGCACTGCTCTGGGATTCAGGCCGGACCTTGGTCGTGACATGAGTGGCTGTATCTTCTCAAGGTTTTCACTGTGGTCAGAGATTCCCCATCCTCTATTGCTAGTACCCAAAAGAAAATTCCCATTATCACATATAACTTGGAACCCAGAAAAAAATGAAGAATTTTTAGAAAAGGAGAAATCTAGGAGTTATTCAGTTTTTAATAATTTTGTTTTGCAAAGTTTTTAGTGGCCATTCTAGGAAGTGGACTCTACCAGATGACAGGGAAAAAAAAAAAAAAAACACTTAAGAGAAGGAAATAAGGCATCTTGGGCAAGTAGAGTGTGGCTACCCGGGGAGTCAGTGCCCCTCAACGGATCCTGCATCCTCCTGTCTCTGTGATTGTCTCCAAGTACTGAGGCGATCACTCCAGCTGCTTACTTGGGATCCTTCAAAAATAAAGCATCATTGCATTTCAGATTTTGTGTCAAATATTTTCAAAACTAATGAATAGGTGACTGTGCTAAAATATCAGATATTTAGTTCACACATAATAGCTGGAAAAGAATGACGTGAGGAGTAGTGTGTCTAGGGTGCTTAAAAATTAGGGTATAGTATTTGTATATTTATATAAATATATACTATATATTTATATAGTATTTATATAGTATATATATCCCTGTATAGTCGCATCTCTGACTTTCTCTGAGAGGCTGCTGGGTTCCTTCCAGGGAGCAGTGTAGACTGTGCCTCCTCTGGAAGTGTGTCTGGTGTATTCTGCACTGAATTACACTCATCCACACAACCAGTAGTTTCTTCTCATTTGCACCTTCTGCAGAAGCTTGCGCTTGGAGCTCTCTGTGCTTGGGTCCCAGCCTCCTGTCGTTCCTACAGCACTTTACATATCCTCTGAAGTAGCGGCAGAATTTCCAAACTATTTTCCCTTTTGTAAGCACCTTTTCCTCTTCTGCTAGCTCCTAAGATACTTCAGAGAAGGAAATTAGTAGCTAATTCTCAGATCCTAGTGCGTGGGCTGTTCCTACTCTGTGCCCTAAGTAAATATTCCCTGAAAGAATGAATAAATAAATTCAATGTAAATGATTTATTGTGTTTCAAAAATATACCAATATACCTGCCATGGGCGTGTTATTTAAGTTTTAGAGTCAAGAACTTTTATTAAGACAGTTTACATTTTCCTACTTGCTGCAAAATGTGATTTAATTCATCAGACTTAAACTTGACATCTATGCACCTGCCCTTAAGGACTCATCACCCCACAAGGTGTCTGTTTGGCTTCCTTGCTTATTTATTTATTTGAATGTCTTTATGAAGCTGTGTCTCCCTTATGGCCCCTGCCCTCCTCCTCCCTCCCCTAGTCTGTGACCACTGACGGGCACCAGCTGTGACTTGGAAGTCATGTTGGGAAAACTAAACAAACTCACTCACACTGAGCTGTTGACTGCTGGCCTTGACCTTCACAACTGAGTGATGCAAATATTCTCAACATAGTCACAGGCTTCAGTTGACCATTGCCATTACCAGAAATGTCTGCAGCCTGCAATCCCACCCTCTCTCTGAATTCAGGTTTCAAATGCAATCACTTAGCACAAGCCCTTCAGAAAGGAAGTCCCACTTGATGACGTGAAGGGAACTGTAGGGTAATAACAAAACCAAGATTCCCAAATCACAGCTCCTCCACACAAACAGCTTCTCCAGTCCAACCTAGCATGGTTGAGCACACCCATGCTTCATGGATCAGAGGACAACTCATCCTCATTTAGCTTCCCCTGTGCCTAAGTGCTGGGTTGAAACTGGAATTCCACAGCCTAAGGGCCCATCCTAATGTTTTCATCTTAATCGATTCACACACATCGTTTCCATGATTAGAATTCTTTGAACCATTTCTTTCATTCTTCATCAAATATATGCCAAAATTGTCTGTTATGTGCTCAGTACTATAAGAAGCAGACAAGATGCTACTTTTAGTCAGCTTTTTTGCTGCTGTAACTAAAAGACCTGACCAGAACAATTTTAGAAGGGGAAAAGTTACTTAGGGGCTCACAATTTCAGAGGTCTCGGTCCATAGAAGGCCAGCTCCATTCCTTGGGGCTTCCAGTAAGGCTGAATATCACGATGGGAGAGTATGGTGGAGGGAAGCAGCTCACATGATAATCAGCAGGCAGAGAGAGAGCCGCCACTCACCAGATGTAAAATGTATGCCCCAAAGGCATGCCCCCAACGCCCTACCTCCACCAGCCACACCCTACCTGCCTCCTGCTCCCACTCATTAATCCCATCATGGGATCAATTCACTGATTGAGTAATTCACTGATTCTCATAACCCAGTCATTTCACCTCTAAGCTTTCCTCCCTCGTCTCACACATGAGATTTGGGGGGACACCTCACATCTATAACAATAGTTTTCCCCAAAATTTCTGGGAAATTTCAATCTAATGAGAGAAAGCTCACAAGAAACTGGTACCTCCGGCAGACAGTGGCTGAGTGCTGACAAGGACTCTCCTCCCTGGTCAGGACCATCTGTGCTGAACAGAGCCAGCAGAGCCAGCTGTAGCTCAGGCCCTACCATGATCCAGGCCATTCTGACTCCCATGGAAAGGCGGGTTTTATGCCTTAGCAATCCAGATGGGGGCCCCTGCCCAGCCAACTATCTGGGGACCCCTTCCTCCAAAAAATTAAAACTCTAATGGCTGATGAGGGATGTCTTATTCACACTTGAACGTGCAGCCCCTGATTGACTCTGACACACAGTACATACTCAGGGGATTTGGGTGGCATGGTGGCAAGGGGTTTTGTTCTATTATGTTTTTGTTTTCCAGATTTGAAAGCATCACTTAATGATCAAATGGGACAGGACACCAAGCAAAGGCCTCATTGGTGGGATGACAATCTTGAGGCCAGTTGTGAATCTCCAGTGCTGGGCCCCAACTACTGGGACCGTCCCTCCTGGAGGACTGGTGTTTCCAGTTGGCCATTACACAGTGGTAGTACAGGCAAGAGATGAGCTACAAAAGGCACCGGGCCAGACTTTCCATCTGCTAGGAACAGATCTCAAGGCTCCACAAGAACTAAACAGGGTGCAGAAGAGCCAAAGGGACTCCAGCCTTCTCCCCACCACCACATGTCCACCTTTGCCCAGGCAGTCTCTCTACTGCTTTGTCACAGAGGAATCCATGCCCACAAGTGACTTAGTTTGCTCAAACTATCCTAGCAAAGCACCACCATGCAGGGAGCTTTAAACAACAGAAACTATCCTTCAGTTCCAGGGGGCTGGGAGTCCCAGAACTGGGCATCAGCAGGACAAGTTTACCCTGCGGCCAATCTCCTTGGCTTGTCAATAGCCATCGTCTCACTGAGTCCTCATATGGTCATTATTGTGTGTGTTCAAGTCCTAGACCCGTCTTCTGATAAGAAGGCCAGAAAACTTGAATTAGAGCCCATTCTAATGTCTTCATCTTAATCACCTCACTTAAAAATACTACCTCCAACCCCAGACCCATTCTGAGCTCCTAAGTGTTAGAATTTCAACATATAACTTGTGTGGAGACACGGTATAACTCATAACATGACTTTTCTGTTCCCCTTTGGTCTGGAATAAATGTTTATGTTCCTCCCTCCTAATTTCACATGTCAAAACCCTAATGTGATGATATTTGGAGGTTGGGACCTTCAGGAGACCATTAGGGTTAGATGAGGTCATGGGGCGAGGCCTTCATGAAGGGATTAGTGTTCTGATGAAGGAGGAAGAGCTCTGTGTGCAGCATGTGAGGTCAAGGACACAGCAACAGGGCAGCCCTCTACAAACCAGGAAGCAGCCCTCAGCAGGAACTAAATCTGCTGTGGCCTTGATTTTGGGCTTCCCAGCTTCCAGAACTGAGAGAAATTCATGTCTGATGTTTAAGTTACCAGTTTCTGGTGTTTTGTAATTGCAGCCCAAGCTGATTGAGACAACCATTCTTCCTAAGGAATATTTTTCACAGATAAAATGGACACTTCTTGAAGCCCAGCCTGGCCCTAAACATGTTTTGTCTGAAAATTTATTAATCCATTCCCAAATAATAGAGAATAGACTGTACTTTAGGTTGTACTTAAATGCCAAAGAATAAACAAAAGGAAAGACAATGTTCAAAAGGAAAGTCAAAATCATACTGATAACTCACATGTGTCCAATTGACTGGATTTTCACATATTCAGATAAATGTTTTACTGTATAAGCTCACAATGGAAACTGTCTTACTACAGATATTTCGAGAGTTGTATAAAACTGAAGACAATTTTATGAGGCCTCTTTAACAACACTGGATTTAGACTCTGTCTCACAATTAGGCAATTTAACACCCAAGTGCTGAGGCATAGTGTGAACGGCCTCCATCAAAACGACTTGAAAGTGAGCTAATTCTCAAAACTATTTTACTGCCTATTTTTTGCCAGTGACAACAAAGCCCAGATCTTTGTCCCTAGTAACCTTGTTAGTCACTATGACTTAACGCAAAGAAATCCTCAAACAGAAGAATACCACTTAAATTAACGCATCTTTTAGAAGATCACAACAAAAATTCCAAACCACAGTTGCTCTGAGACTTAATGGAGTATCTCTTCCAGAACTTTCTGAAGTAAGGAGGCGATTAGCGTCTAACCCTCCCTGGCAGGAGGAAAGCACCCTGGTTTTCCCTCTGGGTTAAAACAGAGATCTGAGAAATTCCCAGGGTTTCCCTAGAGGGCCTAGCAGTCAGCTGGACCTCTGCTGCCACCCAGTGTCTCATGAAAGGAAGGTCCCAGAGGTATCTACTGCTAAAGACAAAGAATTACTAGGCTACTGCTAGTGAAGGAGCTGGGGCATCCCTAGGGTTCAGAGGATGAAAGCAAATGACTTCACCTGTGAGTTTCCCTTCTCCCAACTCTTCTCCTCCTCGGTCAAATCCATAGGGAATGGACAGAAAGAGTACGCATTATCCCTTTGTTCTTCACTGTATGCCCCTTTCCTGCCCATGGACATCTCTGTGTGACCTTCTAGCCTGATAACACATCAAAGGGTGCTCTCATCGGGGGCCCACAGCTGGTGTCTATATGCAGTTCCCAGCAGAGTTAGGATGGATACAAAGCACCAGTGGCCTAAGAGAGTACGAAGGTTCCCAGTGGTGGACTGCTGGCGTAACTGGACAAAAGTGTCCTGACGTTGGCTGGGATGGTCTTTGGGAGACCACCAGAAAGTGGGAGAATGTCACAGAGACCATACTGAGTTTGGAATCCTGTGCTCCTGTTTCACTAAACTGAAGAAATGAAAGAGGAACTTGAAACAGAACCAAGAGCAATAGTTACACCTTCTTTAGACGTCACCCGCTGGAATTTGAAACTCAGTCCGACCGAAGGGCAAACAATCTCGGAAGAAATTCAAGGTCCATCTCTGGAGGGAATAAAAGTTCAAGGGGAGGAGATCAGAGCTGAGCTCTCCCCCTGCCTTTCCCAGGCAAGGCCACTCCAGCAGGCTTTCGACACAGGACACCAGGCTGGCCTCTTCCCCAGAGTGGGGGACCCTCGGGGTGATGTACTGGGGATGAGAGCCATCACAAAGCCTGGCTGGTGGGAATGCCATCCATACACTTAAAAAGTGTGACCTTAAGACATAAAATATCAATACCAGGAAACCTTACTACCCCGTATTTATGTGTTCAACTTATAATCTGGTTTTGGATAAATTGGCATCAAAGAAACAATAAACCCATAAATTTAGCAAATTGATTTTTGGCTAGCTGGGCATTCTAAAAAGCAGTCATTCTGTGAATGGATTTATTTAGCAGTTGGCCTGCTTCTGGATTTGTTACCTAGGCGGTGATCAGATCAGCCATGTCCATGTCTCAGTAACAACTAAAATAATCAGTTCAAAGCGACAAGTGCCAGGAGCAACAGAGAAGGCTAGTACAGACCAGAAACCTTCATGCAGGGGAATGGGGCCACTCACAGTCAGGAAGGTGTGAGCAGGGAAGGGAAGGAGGTGCTTCCTCGGTAACAAAGGAGCCCTCGGGGCGGCTGCTGACTTTACCCAGGACAGAAGGGAAAAGAGGTTCCTCGGGAAACCACCATGAATCAGGATAATATGCCTAGTAACAAGCATTTATATCATAGTTACTCTGCGATATACTTGATATGTATTTACTCCTGAATCGTCATAGCAATGCAGAGTTGGAAACTCTTATCATCACCCTGGGTTTGTAGAAGGATACTGAATAACAAAGGGTAAAGTGACTTGCTAAGGTCCTGTAGCCCCAACTGGTAGAACTAGGTTCAGGTAATCCATGACAAATCGCCACCTCTCTGTCTGCCTCACTAATCAAGCTCTGACCTGAAAGTCCAGAGCCTCCTTCGAAAGATGGAAGCAAGGCAGGTGCTTCCTGGGCCATAGACCCTACACAATCCTTCAGTGAGTGAAGAAAGATTGCTTCCCAGTCCAATCGGGGTTCCTCCAAAGCCCATGTGGAAACACAATGTGTGGAATGCTGGGCCACCTCTGGATTTAGAAGGCGGGTTCTCTCCTGCAAAATATTATTTTTTAAATTTAATCTGTATTGAACATGACAATTATTATTTTTTGGTGGGACCTGGGGGCCTGCAACAAGCTCAAACCCTGGGTATGATCTGCTTGCTCCTCTTTCCCAAGCAAGGGTCTGTGCACCCAGAAAGGCCCCATCTCCACCAGCTCGACTTACCAGGGCCTCTAGAAGAAAGAAACAGGGAGGATCCATACCCCAAAGAGGAAAAGTCTCTGGGTAGATCATTGACAGTTTGACATTTCTCCTTAGGGATTAATTATATTGGTCCAAGAAGATTTGTAACAAGATGTAAATTTCTAACATGAAGTGTTCCCTACCCCCAAGAAGGGCCTATCTGTCCAGATTGGCACCTGGGTCTCTGGCAGAAAATCCAGAAGCAAGGAAAGATGAAGAGGACATAAAAGGAACGTGTGGTGGGCGTGGGGAGGATGGAGTTGATTCGTTTTGCTTGTATTTTTGTTTTTGCTTTGAGAAAAGAGGCCCATGAGCAACTTCATTGTGTGTGGGCATTGGATGGCAGGGTTCTGGAAAGGGGGGGCATTAGATAAATATTGCCAGAGACTGTTGATGGTTTGAATAGAGATTTAGAAACCAAGATAGAGTTTGAATTAATTTTCTAATTATCATGACTGGATGGAATTCATTTGGTTGAGCATAATTCCACTGTAGTACTCAAAAAAGGGATTGTGGCTTCAAATTTTTTTGAATCTTTGTGTTTTTCAAAGGAAAAAAAATGACCTAATGGAAGTCAGTCATAATTTGATATCCATAGGGGTTGCAAGACAGATCCCAAAGACACCAAAATCCACAGATGTCAAGTCTCCCATATAAAATGGCACAGTATTGGCATATGACCTACACAAATTCTTCTGCATACTTTAGATCATATCTAAATGACTTACAATACCTAATACAATATAAGTGATATGTAAATAGGTGTTATACTGAATTGTTTAAGCACTAATGACAAAGGGGGAAAACTGTAATGTTCAGTACAGATTAAATTTTAAAAATAATATTTTTGATCCAAGGTTGATTGAATCCATGATGCAGACCCAGCTGGCACACAGGGCTGACTGAGTGCCCAGATCTCCTGGCTCAGCCAGGCACCTCTCAGTAGCTGGTGTTAAATACAGATGTTCTCCTGGAGAGAATCCATGCAACACTAGCCATTAAATATGGCCCTGCATCCTCTTCCATTTCCTCTGCCCCAGTTAGTAGTAAGTTATTACAGTTACCAGAGGTCTTTAGCCAGGCTCCTTGAACCTAAGAGAATTGTAACAGTTTATTACATGACAGGATCTCAAAGTACAGGCTGCAAAACAAGTAGAGTTTGGTCCAGCTGGTCAGAACATGCTACCCAACCTTCTGTCTGAACACATTGGTCATCCATCTTTGAACATTTTAGCCACAGTCTTATACTTTTTTTTTTTTTTTTTTTTGGTACCAGGGATTGAACCCAGGGGCACTTAACTACTGAGCCATATACCCAGTTCCTTTTCATTTGTTTATTTTTTTTTAATTTTGAGACAGGGTCTCACTAAGTTGCCTAGGCCCTCTCTAAATTGCTGAGGCTGGCCTTGAATTTGCAATCCTCCTGCCTCAGCCTCCTGAGCCACTGGGATTACAGGTATATACCACAGTGCCCCACTGTAGTCCTATACTTTTTAAACAAACATTTCCCTAAACCCTCAGTTCAAATCTCTTTTCAAATGTTTACCTGCATTTTAAATGAGTTACCTGTTGCTTTTTTTGGTCAATATTGCTGTTGCCTTTCTTTCTTTCTTTCTTTCTTTCTTTTTTTTTTTAATGTGTGTGTGTATCTCTAATCCTTGAATTAGGCAATATTTCATTTAGAAAAACAGGAAATGCATAGAAAGGATGCAATACTGGTTTTCCCAGATGTTATCATTTACCTAGATAAACTTAAAGCAATCCATAGATATTTGAAGAAAACCTACCACATGCACAGAACTATACACAATGTTAGACAGGATCTTACTATAGTAGAAGCTCATTAAATAATTGTCAAATTAGTTAGAGTCAGAGTCCAATAAATGTCCCTACATTTTGTAAAGGAAAAATGTGGTCATTTTAGATATTTTAAAAAACCTATAAACTAATGAATAACATAAAGTATAAACTAATAAATTAATTTCTATCTGGAAAAAGCAAATTGAATATTTTTGTTCCTGAATATATTCCCTGTTCTGAGGTACCTGGAATAAAATTTGGTTTAGAAATGGAGGTCATGTAATAATGGATCTCTGTGGATTTTAGTGGAAAGGGTGGTCTTGTGATAAGGGAGTTGATTTAAAAATAAATATAATTGAGGAGAAATGAGACAATAGTAGTAAGGGGATAATAGAAATTGAAAGAGATGATACAGATTCCATTTTCCATTATAATAATGACAAAAACCTGAAAAATGGAAATTACCAAATTGCTTTCATTAATAGGAAACACTTTAATATGAAAATATTGACTCTATTGAAATTTAATTACCTAATATTCGCTTCTAGTTATAGTCTTTCTCCAAACAAATCTCCCACGAGGGGTTTTCTACCTTTGATTTTTGTAAAGCAGTTCACAATTTACCAAAATATCCAACACAAAATCCAAGCTCATATTAATTTAAGTGCCTGAGTTGGATTACCCAGGACAGATGGGGAAATGACCAGAGAAATGATCCCACTCTCCTGATCAACAGAATGTCTGGGCTGCCAGCCACTTGCACCAGGGAGAGGACCCTGGGCCGAGGTGGCAGGGTACCACTTCTGTCTGCAGGTGTGTCCAGCTAGTGACAAAAATCCACTCCCTGTGTGATTCCCTGTCAGAACAGTTTTTCCCCAAACTGATTGCAATCTGAGGTACTCTTTCCTAAAATGAAATATATTTTTAAAAGCTAGTGAGAGCTTCTGAGACGAACTTAGGGCTGTCTTAAATATTCAGTCACCCTCTGAAGATCTGGATGAAGGTGTCCTAAGAGAAGAACTGGTATACGGGAATCTGCATGGTGAGAACAGAAAGCAGAGGCTGGGTTAGAAAGGGGAGAGTTTGATTATAGGCTGGAGCATTGTGCTGACATTAAAAATTAGGATGTTGAAGAATATATAAAAGCACAGAAAGTACAATGGGTAAAATGCAGATCTGAGAAGATATTAAGTATAACCATGTCTTTATAAACATTTGCGTAGAATTAGTTCATAAGTGTAAGCATCAGACATTGGCAGGGGCTATCTCTGGATGTCAAGAAAATAGAGGGATTGTGGATACCATAGGCCCTCCACCACAAAAGTACTAGAAATGGGCTCTCGTTGCCATGTCTGGCATCACTGTTCATCTCTTAACCAGTTCCCAAAGGGGAATGAAATGCTCTCATTTGCCAGGTCTAAAGTGGAGATGAGTCACCTGCTCCAAATCCCATGATTGGAAGTGTGTGCAATGGGGGAGGGGAGGCATCAGGCCCAGAGTGTGGGTGGGTCAGCACCATCATGGCAAAGTCAAACCCTGTCCCTTCCAGACTCTGCACACACTGCGTTCCCACTAGCACCAGGCCTGGACACCCAGACTGTCAAAGACCAAGCAATAAAGCCCCACACAAGACCCAGGTCACTGGAGAACCCTCCTTGCCTTTCCATTTATCTACCACGACATTGGCTTTGTTTGATTTATCCCTTTTTTAAAAAAGACCAACCTACCAGAATACGGCGGTTGTAAGTTTGAATAATTGTCAGAAAAGCAATTTTAGTAAAATAAATAAGCCACATAAAGGCCATATTTACTCAAAAGCAGAATCCTTGTCAAGGAAATTATAAAAGCAGCCATCTAGTGACATATCCTTTTATATTGTTGCTAAGAGTAAGTTAATGGATTTGGAAATACAATTTTACTTGTGTGAAAATCATTTTATCAGTGAGAGGAAATCAAATGACTTAAGAATATACATTATTTGTTCCTTTAATAAAAGACAAGACCTACCTGGAAATTCATGGATGGGATAATAATGCAGAAACATTTTCATTTCCTCTCTTAGGCCTGTGTTGTACTCAACCTTGCTCCTGGCTCACTACCTCACCCTGCAATTTCTATATATCAGTGGCAACATTTTCTACTACTGGATTTCACTAATTTTAGTATGTGTGTTTATTCACATTGCAGTGACCCAATAATACCACTACTAGTCTCCATCCAACCAGGTGAATACATCTTAATTATGGAATATTAAGTGCAAAAAGCACCTTCCAATAATTTGCTTCCCATATCATATTGTTTAATCAACTAAAGGTTAAATCAATAAAATAAGAAATATGTATGCTTTAATGCGATGGACACATGTAATAAACATATGTGAAATGTGAAGCAAGAGAACAGCTATCTTGGATCAGAGAAGGAGGAGATCGTTTTGGGGAACAAATATGCCATTGTCCAGATTTCAAAATAAGACAAAATGTATAAATATATAAAATATACTTACCATGTATTAGTTCAGATACAGAAATTTGTATTCCATCATCGAGTGCATTTCCAGCAGAATTTTTGTCATATCTGATGTTAAGTCAAGTTTAAACAGCGGCAGGAGAGAACCTGGCCCAGAGGGGCAAGGCAGGAAGATGGGGTTACAGGGCATTTATTCCCTAATAAATGCTAATGGTTACAAGTTTCAAAGAAAAGAAGTGGTGTTTATAAGTTGCTGTTCTTTCCTGATATATTCATTACTGTATAATTAATTCATGGAATAACAGAATTGTTAGAACAGAAAGGGACTTTAGAGGTATGCTTGGAGCTCTTTATTTTTTGCAGAAAAGAAAACAGCAAAGAGTAGTGACACACACCTATAATCAAAGTGACTTGGGAGATTGAGTCAGCAGATCTCAAATTCCAACAATTTAGCAAGACCTTATCTCAAAATAAATAATAAAAAGGACTGGGGGCATAGCTCAGTGATAACGCACCCCTGGGTTCAATCTCCAGTACCAAAATAAATAAATAAATAAGCAAATAAATGGAAAAGGAAAACAAAATGGAAAGGAAATGGAATCCAAGAGAAATTTTGTGAATTTCCAGAGCCACACAGCTTGGTCAGAAGAGCACACAGAGTTGAACTCTCAGCCCAAAATGGGCATTGAAATGAATGTTATTGCTACCTTTCAACAATTATTTAGGACTGGAATTATGTGCATGACCTTGTTGGTATTGCTTTGTCAACATTCAAATGACACATGTAAAATGCCTGCTAAAATTCTAAGAAGAGTTTATTTCTGAAATCACAGATGAGACAGATGCTATTTGTAATACAAATTTTTTTCTATTATTTTCTGAAACTAGAAGGAATTTATGGCTCATGAACAAACTACTTTTCTTTTTTTTTTTTTTTTTGAGAGAGAGAGAGAGAGAATTTTTAATATTTATTTTTTAGTTTTCGGCAGACACAACATCTTTATTTATATGTAGTTCTGAGGATCGAACCCAGCGCCACACGCATGCCAGGCGAGCACACTACAGCTTGAGCCACATCCCCACCCGGGAGACTGCTTTTTCATATTAAAATTTTCATCAAAATATTCCCACATGCAGATGTATTAATGTTAGATTGTTAGATTTTTACATAAGTTGTTATTTATTAACAATAAAATAATATGATAAATATTCATTATTAAACATCAGCAAAAATATCTCTTCAGAAAAAAAGATGAATCAGCCTATCAAATTTAGTATTCATAGGAAATAAAATAATATCACCCTGAACATAAGAGACCATGTAATACGTGATCAATATCAATACAGACCTGTCATTTACATTTTTAAAAGACACTGAAATGAATATTTTGCTATAAAAGGAATGCAAGGATTTCATAAAGCAGAAAGTATTGATGACATTCCTTGCTTTTGTCTGGAAAATCCTCCAACATCTTTCACTCAAAATGAGGATGATTTAAGCTCTGAGTAGCCTCCCTCATTCAGCACAGGCCATGGACAGTTGGTTCCATTTTTCTAAGCAGAATTCAGGAAGTGGAGAGCCATTCAGCTCTATAGCTGATGGACAAGGGGTCCATCAGAAGCTAGCGTGTGAGGGAATGGAGAGAGTGAACCTCAGGAACATTTTTAACAATCACAGGAGGGCCACCACCCTGTGCTTCCACGGTGGCCCTGAGGGTCCATAAAGAGGAACCAGAGGTCTCTGCTATTATTGGAATGCAGGTTCTGTATAGTCCAACACCTGTTTCCTCATTTCCTGTGCTTAGTCTTTGATTTCTATTAGAAATTACTGGAGAGGGTTTCTGATTGGCTCAACTAGTAAGTATTGATGAAGATTTAAGATTGTTTGGGCAGAGTCTGTGGCATCAAGTTATATCATGGACCTCAGTTATCAGACATCAGTGACTCAGGTGCATATTTCTAAATCAGTTGGAGTCACTTCCTCCGTCACATATTGTTGCTGCCTCACACTGGCCGCCCCAGAAGGGACTGTCGGATGGGCATATTCCGGGTAAGGTGCTGTGGATACCTTAGATGAAATGTCTCATTTGTCTAATATATGCAGTACTTTAAGAAAATATTCTCTCTCTCTCTCTCTCTCTCTCTCTCTCTCTCTCTCTCTCTGCTGGGGATGTGGCTCAAGCAGTAGCACACTCACCTGGCATGTGTGCAGCCCAGGTTCGATCCTCAGCCCCACATACAAACAAAGATGTTGTGTCCACCAGAAAAAAAAAAAAAAAAATATATATATATATATATATATATTAAAATTCTCTCTCTCTCTCTTAAAAAAAAAAAAAGAAAATATATTTTGTAGGTTTTTTGTAAATGTAGAATAAGCTTTGTTAAGTAGCATCCGGGAAAGAGCATTGCTGCTCTGATCTTTTTGCTCTGAGAAATGGTAGGGTAGTTGTATTGTTTAGTTAATATCTTTGAAGTTCAAAAACACTTCTATCATAAAACTTTAAAGTATGTGCAGGAAAGAACTAAGGTAGCCTAAAGAGAGTTCTTGCCTTTGCCCTTACCTCCTGGAAGGCCATCTCTAAGGCTTAAGCCTTTGGAATGTCCTGATAGGAATGCCCGGGGGTCATTCAGATTATCTAATGAAGTAATTCAGGAAGAGCTTTTGCCAGGGTTTGAATGGCAGTGTCTGGTCCAAAATTCAAAATCATTATTTTTTGCCTATCAGTCTCTTTGTCTGCAGTTGACTAGGATGGTTAGCATGATTTTTAGGGGTGGCTGGAGCAGCTTATCTGGGGTTCAAAAGCTACTATCAATATCTCTGCTTTCTGGAACTTCACTTGGTCACTGAAAGTCACCTACAATGGTAGCATTTACATCAAGGGAATCTGCAAATGCTACAGAGAGGGGATTTCCCTTCCCCACCCCTTTGGAGGGCCCACTGTTAAACATTTGCCTACTTAACACATGTTTGTAAGAACACTATTTCCATATTTGTTGGCTGAGTTTTGTCATGAACTCAAAATGTTTAGGTAAAATTGCCTCCTTGACCAGAATGCTTGTCTCTGTCCAAACATTTTCCATCAGGTCTTAGTGTTTTTATGTTCCCAGTTGCACCTCTGGGATCACACTATGTGGGAAGGGATTAGTAGCCCCTGTCTAACAACTTCCTGAGTGGCAGACACCATGGAGTGTGGGATAGGGCAAGGAACACACTGAAAAAGAGTCCCTCATTGTACAAACAACATGCCTCTAAATCAGGGCTTCCCAAAGTATATCTGTGATGAAGGGACATCTTGTTTTGTTTGAATTTCCAATTCCGGTGGTCTGATATTTCTAAAAATACAATGAAGATTATTAGGAAAATAAAATAAATATAAAATCACAAGCACACACTTTAAATCTTGGATTTAAATTAATGACATTTTTGTTAAAGGATAATGAAAGTTTCTAAACTTTATAAATTCAATTCAACTTTCTAAATTCTACCCTTGATTTCTCAATTTCTAAACTCTTAGCTTTACTATTTAAAAATTTTCTTAGTTCTAAGGTTTTGAATTTTCATCATTTTATACCAGAAAACTATTGTGCAGCACAGATCTGCGATACCTCTGTACAATGACACAAGCAGGCTTCTTGAGTGTGAGATTTACTGTGTAACTCTGGCATGAAGGTTTCCCATTTGTATTCCATGTCACTAGACACCAGAGCTACTGAATGAAAATAAATTAAAATATTAAACCTGGTTTGATTTCACGTAGTGACTGATCATGGACCAGCCTTTGAATCCTAACAAGGTTTTCCAATTAAGTAAACTTATCTATAAATCCATTGCATACTGATTTGGAAGCTAAATCTCTGACAAGCAATGGATGAACTCTGTTGGAATTACTTTAGAAGAACACTGTCCTTATGTGGCAATTAATCAACTCACCCACTAGATTGTTCAAATCAACTCTTATGACAACCCAGGCAGCACAACCAGGCTCATTGATGACATACATATTTTCTCTGAATATTAGGTTTAATGTTCTTCTTTATAACTTTCTTATAACTCAAATATTCAAAATGCCTCCAAAACACCAGGAGCCATGTTTAAAATAGTTTATGTATAATTTCTGCTAGGAAAGAAAAACTTGAATGAGATCTATCAATTCAATGGGTAGATACAGGAACACAAGGGAATACACAAGTGTACGAAACTGAGCACCATGATTCATTTGTGAAAATTTGGTGGTGTTCATCACAATGGGCAGTATATTTATTCCAAAAGAGACTTTTGAGAAAGTATTCCTAGAATCTGGTTAATACTGATACTGCAGTATCTTACTGCTCATATGATCATCTTAACTGAAGTGGCAGAAAAGAAGCCAGAAGCTTTGGTCACCTTAAAGAAGCTGAAGTGCTGGAGGGAAGGACCAGAGCAGTTAGCTCCAGGCAGCCTGAGCTCAGGGTCATCTCAGGGGCTGATTGCACAGCCCTGACCAGCACCTCCCATGTTATCTGCTCAATTTCAGCAACACCCTATGAGATGAGCACTGGATTATTAGCCCCCATTTCATATTACAAGCAAGAGTCATTTCATGGGACGTGGATTAAAGATTGAATTGCTGTATTCTAAAAAGCATATAAAAGTCTACTATTTGGGTTAATTGAAACTACCACAAAACTATTAATTTCGAATTTAGCATTGCCAAGGGAAAATATTTTAATCATGTATTAATACTGTGAAGAGAGGTCAGATTATAAATTGTTATGTGCTGTGCACATGCATTTTAAGATGACTTTTTTTTTTTTTTTAACCAAGAAGTAAACCTGTTAGGTCCCTAGGCCAAAGTAACTCATTTTGAATGTCAAAACCTGCTCACCCAGGCATGACCTTTCCATTAGGCTAGTCCCAGAAGAGTCCATAGCTATCTAAACCACAACAAAGATGTCAAATAACTACAGGACCCGATGGGTTATTCTTTAACTACTCCATTGGACATGACTATATAGTTAAGAAGTTTACACCAGATGCTGCTGTGCCTTGTAGAAGGGCAGCCTGGCAGATATTCTCTATCAATAAACCTTTGCTTGAACTCACAGCTGGATATTTGGGTCAGCTACCCTAACAAAACTAAGAAACCTGTTTGAAGTGGGAAGATTGTTGAAATGATAATTATAATCCTTAAGGTCATAAAGAGACGGGGGCAAAGGACAGGTAACTGATTATCAAAGAAAAGGAAATGGGTAGATAGCCCTTCCTCATCAACTAGTTGCTAACACCTCTGGGGGAGGGGATGGATAGAACTTTCCAACACAAGCTATTACCCCCTTGGGCTACTCTTTCCTGCCTTTTGGGCAAGTTCCCAGGGAAGAAAGAGGTGGGAATTCATAAAAATGCAAGACACCCCCACTCTTGGCACCACACCAGCTCTGGATCCCCAACTCCTCTCCAGAGGAGTCATGTCTCTCCCTCTCCTTCGTCCTCTCTCTATCTCCCTTCCCTTCCCCCCCTCCCCTCTCCAGTTTCTTAAATAAAATTTGCTTTCTGCTCTCACATCAGTGTTTCTCTGATGTTTAATCTTCAGCTCTGGGGGAATAAAGGACCTGATTCTGATTTTCAAGACTGGTATCAATACTTGTTAGTATTAGTTTTAATTAGGGTTAGGGTTAGGGTTAGTGTAGTAAAGGATACTATACTAAACATTTTATGTATTTTCTGAGATAGGTTATATTATCCCTATTTTAGAGAAAACTAAACTTAAAGAATTTAGGCAAAGTATTTAAGGTTAAATAGCCCAAAAGTATTAAAACTGAAATCTAAACTCAAATCTTTCTGACTATAAAATTTCCTTTGATATAACTGCTTTGGCTCACTTTAGAGGAGAATCCTAAGCAATTTGATATAAATTATATTTTTATGCCTATTGTATAAAAAGTAGGAGAGCAGATGAAGAAACTTTACAGGAATAAAGGCCAATTGAAAGATTTTAGTCAGGAGGATGCAGGACTTTCCCATAGCTTTTCTGTCTTGAAGGAAGGAAGAGAGGAGAAAAAAGAAGAAAGAGAAAGAGAAGGGGAAGGAGAAGGATAGAGGAGGAAGAGAAGGAGGAGGAGAGGAAGAAAAATAAAGAAGTGGAAAAGTAAAAGAAGAATTATCTTTTCCAAGTGTATAAGGGAGGAGATTGATCTGAGCTTAAGTTATCTTTTCAGGAATTAACAAGCAGGTCAACAGTAACAGACACTAAATTTTTTCTGCACTTCAAAAGGATATAGGAATGGATGGCATGAATGTGAATGACATGTGGCCCTACCTTCCAGGAATTCTCAAACAAATGTATGAATATTTATGAATATGGCTCCTTCCCAGGAAAATGAACACCAAAATACAGAACCTGTGAACAGCACATCTTAATTTCACCCAAGAAAGGAGCTATGTAGAGACCTAAGGGCTTTCTGTTTTCATGTTTCTATTAATCTATTGCAAAGCAGTATATAAAAGTCTACAGAAATTCCACTCATGCTTATTTTTGATATTCAAGTAATACATACCCATGGGGGGGAAATAACCATTTCAAAAGACTGAAAGGTGAAAAGTCAATGTCTTCTATCTCCCCATTCCATTTCTAACTCTTTGAAAATAATGATTAGTAGTAGTTTACATGCTCCCAGATACGCTACACTTTTATGACAGCTATATCTATATCATACTTTAAAATTTTTTTATTTAATACAGCATCGCACAGGTGGTTCTTTACAAAATTAAATTTTGTAAATTTTACCAGACGATCTATCAAATCCACTTCTAGGTAGGTATACACCCAAAAGCAGGGTCTCAAAGAGATATTTTTATACTCATGTTCATAGGTGTAGTGTTCACAGAAAATCAAAGGTGGAAGCAACTATGGGATCACCAATGAATGGATGGATCTGCAAACTGTGGTCTCTCCATATAGTGGGATAGTGTTCAGCCTTTCTAATGAAAGAAGCTCTGGCACAGGCCACACATGCATGGACCTTGGGACATCATGCTGTATAAAATAAGCCAGTCACAAAGAGACAAACGCTGTACAATTCCACTTATATGAGGCACCTAGAGTAGTCATTTGCAGAGACAGAGAATAGATCGGTGTTTGCCAAGGGCTAGAGGGAGGGAGGAATGGGGTGTTACCATTTAATGAGTATGAAATTTCAGCTTGGGTCAATGGGAAAAGTTCTGGAGAATGGGGACACAACAAAATGCATGTGCTTACATTGCAGAACATTAAAAAAAAATTGGTTAAGACAGTAACGTTTAAGTAATGTGGCCCTTATTATCACAATTAAATTTTTAAAAAATGTATTCAAGGATGCTATTTACACTGATTGGGTTTTCCCACAACACTATAGATTGGCCATTGGTAGGTACTACGGGCACTTGGAGTGGCCACATTGTGAGAGAGTATTGAATAAGTTTCCTAGTTCTTCTTAAAAGCTGTTCAAAGAAGGGAAGGACAAGGTGAGAAGAGGTTGACTACTGTATCAGAGAGCATGTCCCATGTCTGGAGGTCCTAGGGGAGATTTTAGAGATGTCCTACTCTCTCTTTCATGTATGATTTAGCACAGCCCCCAGCCAGTGAGTCCCCCAGCCAGCAAAGTCTGAGATGGCTAGGAAGTCCTTCCCAGCCCTTGGGTATGAGTGGATTGGGGAGGAAGGAAGGCTATGAATTTAAGTCATAACCTGGAGTAAGAAGGATTGGATTGCACTATTGTAAAACCTAAAAAGACTGGAAAGCATGGCTTCTCTGAAAAATGGGGTTCAGAGATGGAGCACTTGGAAGACACTTCATGATTGAGCTTCACTGAGCTCAGGCTGCTCAGTCCACCAGGCACAGTGTTTAGGATGGTGTGCTCTTCCAGTAAAACTCTCTTTAGATGAGTATACAATAATCTGTCAGTTGACATTTATGTTTGTCTGTAGTTACAACTAGGCTGTACATAAAATTTTTGCAGCCTTTTGTGAATGTATGGGTATTGAAAACATTGAGAGGCAAGATGTCTGTTTTCAGGAACATGTATTATTTTACTTTCTGATTAATACAGTCATCTAATGCTCCAAAATATTTGTAGTAATTAATATTTCCATCAACTGTATAAAGGAGGAGCTTCTCTTGACACTAATAATTTCAAACATTTAAATCTTATCCAATTGGATTAACTAAGAATGGTGTCACTCATCATTACAAGATTAAATTCCCTTTGAATTTGGAATTCATATTTGCATTTAGGTCTTCTTACTTTTGTATCTTCACTCAGATCTCTCTAAGAACACTGAAATTGGAAGTAGGACCACTCTTCTCCTTCTTATTCAGCCTACCTATGGAGAGAAAATAAAGCCGCATCCTTGCCCACTGGGACCCATTCTTTGGCACAAATTTGTTTGACTCCTAACCTAAAAGACATTTACTCTTTCCCTCAAAGGGCATTTCAATGTTATCAATAATGAAGTAATTTTAATGATTACTGTGTTGAGAGGAGCGTTGAAGTGAATCTTCCTTAATGATGATGTTGTCTGAATCAAAAAAGAATCATTTGAGAAATTTTAAAAAAAAAAGGTTTTTCTCTTACTGAACTTTATGTTCTATAAACATGTTTTCGCCTCTGGCTTGTTTTCACTAAAAAGACGTTTCACTAATGAATATTTATTTCACTGCCACAAACACTAATGCAGAAAATGATGTATAAATGCTATCATGGGTAATGTTTCCCTTCCTCCATCCTCTGGTACATACCCATTCATTCTTTCTAGAACAGACAGGTATTTGTTTGAAAGCTCCAAAAAGTGATGTCTAAAAATTAAATTACAAGATTCGTTTCCTTCTTTCTAGGTCTAGCATATCAAAATCCTTCCTTCATACATATTTCATGCAAAGTTAGAGTATTGTAGAAGGTTTTGCTGAAGATACCAAGAATTTGCAATAGACTCTTCACGTTGCACCTGTAAAATAATGATTCTGAACACTAAATAAAATTGAAGGAAGAAGCTTGGGGGAAAAATGCAAAAAAAATGAATTGGTATCAATCAACTATCATATTTTAGAAATGTAAATCTGACCAATGTAGTCTGAAATAACAACAGATTAATAAAATGTTAATTTTGTTTCACAAACAACCAAATAATTTTTAAAGTTCTTGTACTTCATAAGGAGGTTTTGTTTTAACTTTGTGGCAGGCAGAATAATGACCCCCAAATATATCCTTATCCTACTCCCTAGAACCTATGAATAGGTAATGAAAAGTGGCAATGTGGAATTGAGATTGCAGGTGGAAATTAAAGTTGCTGTGCAGATGACCTTGATATTTTTTGGGTGGACCCACTATAATTGTAGGGTCCTTAACTGAGGAAGAGAGATCAGAACATCAGATCCAGAGATACAGTATCAGGAGGAAGTCTTGACCACTGCTACCTGTGAAGTTGGAGGAAGAGACCCCTCCAGCTGAAGACTTCTTGGGAGAGAAAGGATTCTCCCCTAGAGGTTCCAGAAGGGAGCATAGTCCTGCTTCTAACTTGACTTTAAACCAGTGAGTTCCAAAGTAGACTTCTGACTTATAAGATAATAAATTTGTGTTGTTTTAAGCTGCTAGCTTTATGGTAATTTGTTATAGCAGCAATAGGAAGTACACAAAACTTTTGTTTCCCATTAAAGTTTTGAAGCATCAGTAAATACATGTCAAGAAGAACAGATGAGCAGAAAGTCCTTTCTGTCTGTACTGCATTCTGAACATTCTACTTTGAGTTGAGAATTCAAGCTAATGACTTATTCAGAGGTCACTTATGTCTTGAAAAAATCTTTTTCCTATTGCAAGAATCAGAAACAAAGTTTAAACCATGTATATTCAAAGCATGTGTGACAACAGTGAAATTTTATAATCCTTAATATAATATTACTATGGCCTTATGGTTAGGTGGAAGGTGATTTAAAAAAATTTTTTTCCATACAAACTACAACATGAATTGAATCTGTTCTCGAGTAAGTTATCTCTGCCATTCTTCCTGTCTGTGCATATGAATGTGTCTCCTTGTAGGACTAGGTCTACTCTGGCCTTCTGTATTCTGCTTTTAGCTTCTATATGGTTTGGATTGGGAATGGCCCCCATGGCTCATGTGTTCAGGTTTGGTCCTTCACGCAGCAATATTCAGACGTGGGGCTTTTCATAAAGTGATTGGAATCATGAGAGTTCTGATGGCACCAATGGGTAATCAACTGATAGGTTCATAATTGAACGAATTATTGGGAGGTGGTGGAAACTGAAGGTGGGGTCTAGTTGGAGGAAGTAGGTCAGTGAGGCCACACTCTGGAACAGGTATTTCTTGTCCCTGGTCACTTCATTCTTGCTTTCTGCTTCGTGGTTGCCATGAGATGAGCAGCTTTGCTCTGCACACCTCTGCTGCCACCACAAACCCACAGCAACGGGCCGGGTATCTGTGGACTGGAATCTCTGTAACTGCAAGCCAAAATATACCTTTCCTTCTTTAAGTATTTTTTTCCCCTAGGTATTCTGTCACAGAGATAGAAACCTGACTAACACAGGCCCTTTGCCTATCTCTGTGCCAATGCTACCCTGTCTTATTTACTATAGCTTTATCTATTAGTCTGTTTTCTGTTGCTCTAACAAAATCCTCGTAGCTTGGCTAAGCACTTTAAAGAGAGACTGGTGTAGCTCACATTTTTAAAGTTCAAGATTGAGCAGCCTCGTCTATTCTTCCCATTGCTGAGAGTCTCCCTGGCTATATCATGACATGGAGAGGGGCAGAAAAGAAAACTGACATATTCAGAAAGGGTCACAGGGTTAGACAGGAAGCCAGAGAGTGGGAAGGACCAGTCTTGCTTTTTAATAGCAATTCTGCTCTCATAAGAACTCACTCCATGACATCAGCATGAATCCCTTCCAAGGGCAGGGACCTCAATGACCTAATTTGCCTCCCAGAGGCCCGATCTCTTAAGGTTCCACCACCTCTCAACATCCCCACACCAAGGACCAAGCTTCCAGCAGGTGTGCCAGTGGAGCGGGACATGCACTCAAAACCAACACACCTCAGAAGATTTAATAAGTCTGTAAGAAGCAGCCCTTAAAAAGAAGGGATTATTATAATAGCTGGCAAAAATAAGCCTTCCACATTTTTCTTCTTCAAAGCTGACACCTGTTTTTTTTTTCTTTTCTTCTTTTTTTTTTCTTTAGTTGTAGATGGACATAATTCCTTTATTTTCTTTTTTTTATGTGGTGCTAAGGATCCAACCCAGTGCCCCATGCATGCTAGCTAGGCAAGCTCTCTACCACTGAGCTACAACCCCAGCCCCTGACATCTGTTTTTAAATCTTTCTCCTTCATATTATATTTTAGGATCATTTTGTGTCACTATTCTATTGGGAGTTTTACTGCAATTGCATTGTGTATTTGGAGAGAATTGAGAACTTTATCAAACTGGGTTTCCCATCTGTGAACATGGAATGTTTTGCCATTCATTTATATTTTCATAAATACCTTTCATCACATTATTATATAGTAGGGTCATGGGTTAAAATCTCATTTGGATTCTTTCCAGTTAAAACAGAGAATGTTTTCGAATTCAAGCAAGAGCTTCATCTTGCATCTGGTATCTATCTAGCCGCTGCTGATTTTTGCTTACTATTTTGTAATATGTCTGTGAAAAATTATATAGGCACACATATTTATCACTGATTTTAGTATCTTCATAGTATTTAGTTACATGTATGTGTTATATTTTATTCAGGAAAACTCATAATAAACTTTTCTGTTGTTCTGTGTTTCTTGTAGTCAAAAAAGGAAATGCTGCCGGGAACATCTTTATTTATCCATCAAGTGCTCTTGTGAAACTCCAGCTGGAGGATGAATTTCATGAGGTGAAATTTCCAGTGACAACATACACATTTAAATTCATACAAATATACTAAAATGCTTCACGAAAGACAAGAAATGTATAGCTCTGAATATACTCAGAATATGAAAATACCTGATGCCCATACCGCCACAAACCTCACTACCCTTAAGTTTTATCAAACTGTTACATCTGCTAGATAAAAGAATAAATGTCACATGGTTACTGTACTTTCTGTTTATGAATAATCCTGGCATTTTTTCGTATCAATTTGTAAAGTTTTTAAAATTATCAAGGGAATTAGCCAAGAAGAAATTCAAAATTAAGTTTTCTTAAACAAGTATTTTCAACATTAAATTTAAATTAATTCAGGAGAAGAGATGATCTCCATCAAAGGAAGATATGAGGGACCATAATTTGAATCAGAAAGAAAATCAAAAGCAGCCAAATTAATTTTATTTTCTTAATGGATCATTTTAAACAGGCAGAAAATAAAACTGAAGGCTAAAGCCAATTCTATCATCAATGCTTCAGTAAGACCTGGGATAAAATATCTATAGAATTTTAGAGTAGAGCTGGCTGCATTGGTGTTTGCCTATAATCCCAGCAACTTGGGCAGCTGAGACAAGAAAATAGCAAATTTGAAGCTACTCTCAGCCATTTCGTGAGACTCTTAGCAACTTAGTGAGACCCCGTCTCAAAACAAAAAATTAAAAAAGTTGAGGATATTTGAGCTCAGTAGTAAAGCATGCTGGGTTAGATTCTTAGTATTAAAAAAAAAAAGAATTTTATAGTTGAAAAGAGAATTCAAGAAAATCTGGTCTCCTCTCCTTTTACAGTAAGCCCATTTTTTACAAGTTCAACAGAAAGAAGAAATATTTTATGTAAACTTACCAGTAACAAAGTTGGCAAATAGTGACATTTGATAATATCTGTTGAGTGATAAAAAGATGAATAGATGATTGAAGGTGTGTAGGTTTTTCTGGCAGTATGGAGCTTTCTCCTTATATTGTGTGGTCTGTACTAAGTTTGTGGACTGACATTCCTTGTCTTGCAGAAACTTCATCCTGATTTTTGTTTTTATATTCACATTGCGTTTTCCTTGTGTATGCCTGTCTCTGCATGCAAATTTCTCCATTTTCTAAGAGCACCAATCATACTGGAGTGACATCCACCCCCAAAGACCTCACTTTAGCTTGATGACCTCCATACAAGCCCTATCTCCAAATGTAGTCACATTTTGAAGTATTGGCATGTTTGGAGAGACTCAATTCTATATACCTAACACTCAATATTCACTTGATTATCCTTCTAAGATTTTGACAGGGCACAGTCTATTCTATTAAAAAAGCTTACTCAATAATCTTACTAAAGCAATGATTTTCACTATACCATAGGATCTGTTTTTGTAACATAGAAAATTGCATACATAATTTTTACTTCTACATTGTAATTACTTATATTAATATTTATTTAGATTACATTTAAGTCTTAAAATTAGGTCAGGTATTACTCAAGATAACTATTTATAAATTCTTGTTGTGTACATATATCTAGGTTATCCATCAGTGAGGTTGTGTCCTATGGGAACATACTAGCAGGTGGTAATTACTGGATTTATATAGCATCTATTCTAGAGAGTGAGAAAAATACTATAACCCCCCCCCAGTGCCTCAGTTTTCTATACATTCACAATAGGGTTAATAATACCCAACTATCTCCCCCAAGATCACAGAGATGTTGTGATGACTCAAGTACTCCCTAGAGCAGATCATGTTTGTAGGGAGAACTTCTTATTATCGCCTTTGTTCTGGTTCATTCGAGTTCATCAGTAAGAAAGTACTTGGTTAACTGCAGAATCCCTTGCACTATAGACATTTTGTGGCTTTTCCTCACTGTATTACCCTCTACATTACCGCCAAAAGGAAAGTAGAGGAAGATTTGGAGTCTGCATTAGTGGGCTCAGGGAGAGGAGAGAGAAGAATGCAGGGAAGAGACAAAGTCTCTTGAGACCCTGAGGTCAGTCTAGTCTGTAGATGTTTTCAAGTTCCATTTAAGCACGTTCCAGGTGTCGTTAATTCCAAATATCCCTACCAACCCACAGCGGCAGGGCTGACCCCACTCTGTTTCCAAGAAGGGCCCGTGGGTACTTCGGGAATCTTAGAACACAGAGGTGCAATCTTCCTACACACGAAATGCAGAGGGGGAGGTGGGAAGCCATGGACCACAGAGCGCGCGGGAGCTCTGAGCGTCCAGCGGGGTGCTGGGGAAATCCTGCCTAACACTGTGGCGTCGTGGCCCTGGGAACCGGCCACGGCAGCCCGTGGGCCACATCCGGAAGCCACGCAGTCCCGCAGGTTAAGGACCTGCCCAGGGCCCGGCGGAGCATCCTTTACTCTCACCCTACCCCTGCTAGCGGGCGAGCGAGCACGCAGAAAGCAGGCTCACCAGCCTCAGCCACGTCGGGTGGGACCCAACCGCGAGTCCCAGCCCGCAGGCCGCCAGGCCACCAAGCCGCGGAGTCCCTCACCGCCTTGCTCTGAGTCCGTCACCGCACCTCGCTACCCTGCGCCCCGCCTCGTCGGAGCCCCGCCCAGCATCTGTTATAGCCACGCCCTCAACCACGCCCCCACTCGGGATAGGCACCAGCTCAGCCCCCTCTAGGACCTGCCCCGCGCCCCGCCCTCAAGGCTGGCCCCGCAGCAGGGGAACCGCCCTTTTCCTCCTTAGCCTATCGGAGAGTACGTTGCCGTAAGCGTCGACCAATGAGAGTTGCGGCAGTCACGCCCCCACTGCGCCGTGCGTCGGGTTAAGAGCAGAGTATCCGCTGTCCCGCCGTTAGTCACACGCCATGTGGCGCTGCGGCGGTCGGCGGGTGCAAGAAGCACTGCAGCGGCTGAGGGGCTGGTGAGACCCTTGGGGTGGTGGGGACGCTGAGACTGGGGAGGAAACTTGCGGGGCGGCGGGGACACTGGGACCAGGGAAGGGGCGGTGGCGCGTGCGCGGGAGGCGTCAGATTCTCTGCCATCCCAGAACCTGGGGTGACAGCTTCTGATTCTGCAGGCACCTGCACCTGCAGCCTCTTGTCTGGGCTTCTGCACCCGAAACTTCTTGTCTAGAGTTCCTGAACTCCGAAACGCCTCCTGTAAGGTCCCAAACCCAGATACCCCAAGTCCAGAGGGAGTGCCCCTACGGGACTGCCAATAAATCTTTTTAGCTTCTGGGAATGGCAGAGCGTTTCCTCCCAGGAGTTTCTGTCCCAGCTACCAGGGCTGGGGTGATGTATCCGGGAAGTCTATGGTCTAAGGGGGAACCAGGCCCAGGAAATCATCTGAGATCATTCCTTTCCTGACCTCAGGTGATCCCAGGGTGGGTGGCCCTGTGTGTGGGTTGTCAGGACTTTTTGAAGTGGAGTTGGTCATTGATGTAGATCTTAACATGTGTAAAAAAAGTAACTGGCAGTTTATAGTTCTCATTAATAGATTCACTCCCATTTAATTTTTGTTATGAGGCAGAGTACTTTAAAGGCCTGAGGGTTCCACAAGCTATACTTTAAGCTGCTATATAAAATTGTAGCCTGGAATTGAACTTCTTTTTTTTTTTAATGACTCGATTTTCAGAAAAATAAAGATGATTTAAAAAGTGTTTAACTTTCACACTAATCCACAAAATCTAAATTAATTTATGGTGCAGTCTAGGTACTTTTGGCCCGTTTAGGGAAACATGGGGGTATCAGTGATTGGGAGGCCTCTATGGGCTGTTCAAATTTGGCAACAGGAACTTGATTCTTGTAGGTAATAGATTACAATGTATGTAGTAGGTTACCAGAAAGTATAAAGGGGGAACAACCTTAGTTTGGTCTCTCCGGGTTTTCATACATATTGTGCTTTTGGTAAGAAACAATTTATTAAAATTCTTCTCTAACTCATAATCTAAAATTTACTAAATTAGTAAGGAAATGTGGATTCATTTTATTGTATCTCCCTAATATTGCCAATGACTAGTGATTTCCTTTTCCTGTGTATATAACCTTTAAAACAAATATCTCGGAATATGGTGTTAATGTAGAATATCTTATAAAACATGTTTGAGAGAGTAATTATTAAAAAAAAAAAAGTTGTGTCACTGTTACTAGGCTTGATTTTACCCTGATTATAACCCTCTACTTCCTTTCCAGGTAATAATTCTCCTGAATTATAATTACTTCCTTGCTTCTTCTTTATATTTTTCCCAGCTGAATACATTCCTACAATAGTGTTACCTGTTTGAATAATACCTGCTTAGAATAAAATTGTTTTTTTTAATCTTGTAATTTTTTTTGTTTAACATTATGTGACCCACATCTTTTTAAACGTTGCAGTCCTTTTATTTTTATTGCTATATTTTATTGAATGAATAATCCACAGCTTTTATCCATTCTCTGTTGATGGGCGTCTGAGTTAGTTGAGATTGGGATTGTTAGGATTAGTGCCACCATTCTGTGTGTGTGTGTGTGTGTGTGTGTGTGTTGTGTTGTGTTTAAGCACAAGTTTTCAAGGCTATAGAAAGAGGTGAAGGACTTGTTGAACTCCAATTTTTCTAAATACAGTGACACCACAAGGTTTTCCAAAATTATTCCAGTTTACACCCCTAGTCTCAGTGTATGAGGGTTCATGGTAATATTAAGCTTTTAAATTTTCATCAACTTGGTAAATAAGTTATGGGATTTTATTGTAGTTATTACTTTACTGTGAAGTATTATTGAGTTATTACTTTACTGTGAAGGCCTCTGAGAATTCTGTCATGGAAAGAAACCATTTCAACATAAGAATTCTTTGTATTCAATTAAGGAAAACTTGTATATTGTAGTTATTTGTTAGCATGTAAAAATAAAGTTTTCAACATTTCATTGATAATTGTCATTATGAAATTTATCTGAATTGAGATATAAGGTTACAATATAAAGAACTGTACTAGAAATTAATTTACTGACATGTTCAAGATTTTGGAAGTGTGAAATGTAATTTTTCTTTAGTTAATCATCTTTATCACAGCAGTATTTTCAACATATTGCTGAATTATGTTAACCAAACAATTTTCCTAAGTTGTTTTCCTGACTTTGATGATGTTTCAATGCAGCAGTACACAGCCCAGAGTATGGAGGGGGATGAGTAACCCAGCTTATGAGAGAGCGCTGCAGTATAAGGTGGGAGAAAAGATCCACGGCTTCACCGTAAACCAGGTACAGTCTGTGTTCATTTGCTCTTTCTAAAGTGAGGCAGGTCATGTACACAACTTCTGCTGGCATTTGAGATTCTTCAGAGCCAAGACTGAAGATCTTATTCTTGTGTTCCCAGACCCTGAAGACCAACTGTGCAAATGAAATGGTCCCAGTCCCTTACTTGTGTCCCTTCAAGCCTGACACCTTTTCAGATTTTAGAAAGTGACATTCTTAGTAGTTTATTAATCAAACACTAATGTTCTTGTAGCCAAATCTGGTGCTTCTCTTGGAGTGTGATCAATTAAAACTCAGTTTCCTATATCTGTCCAGTCAAGTTTTGGCATCAAATAGATTCCTCTAAACTTGCATTTAAACTTGTTTTCTGAGCCATCTGGGTCTCAAAATTTTGGAGAAGAGATTGTAGACCAGTATTTACTCAATGTATCTTAAAATGGATTTTGTTGATTTTTGGTTTTTGTTTGTTGTTTAAACCTTTTGTATTGATTTTTTTTTATTTAATGTAAGTTGAAAAGTATATATTTAAATATTTGGTGGTTGGCTTTGTGCTGCGTTATAAATTAAAAAGAAAAAAAGCTTGTAAGATAAGGCATGGCTTGATGAGCAGTGTGCAGAGGTGCTATGGGCCAGGGGAGAAGGAAAGCTGATGGCAGGAGAGGGAAAAGCTTATGATGAGGGTGATATTTAAGAAAGAAAGCCTGTGACTCTGGGCAGGCCAGTGACACAGGGGAGTTCCAGGCAAGTCTAGGAACGATAAGTCATGAAAACAGGGTCAGTGCATTAAGTCCCTTGAAGGCCATGCAAAGAAGTTTGGATTTATAGTACAAGTTACCATTTAAAAAGATCTTATTCAGAATGGTAGAGTCCTTTATTTTTAAATTAAAAAAAAAATAACTTACTTTACGATAAACCACAATTCCTATTTGAGAAATAGTTACCCTGAAAGCTGTTATTAGGATAACTCACCATGTCTACAGATTTTGAGTATATTAATCACCTATGTTAAAGTATAATAAACTTGAGAACATAAGTAATAACTTATGTGTAAATTATGCAGGAATCAACAGACTAGTTTATGTGTGTCATGTATGTGACAGGGCTCCTCATCAGATTCCAGTTCTGATTGCAGTTCTGTCAGTAACATCCTTTTTAATAATGGACAGGTAACTTTGATGGGCATTGAAAAAAGGGGATGGTAAGTGATGTGGCTACCATAACAATATGGCCTTTGATTAAAGGAAAGAGGGCTGGCATAGTTGAAAGACAGGATACTTTCTTTAAGATCAAGAACTCTGGAGACGTATGTGGAGGCTTACCTAAAGTAAGATATGATTGCCCGCTCTTTTGCTATCCCCCTTCCCTGTGGAGTAAAGTTTCATTCATTTTCATTGAGGACATTTATACCCTCCTGGTTCTTATCAGGAGGTCCTGGTTAAAGGTCCTGCTTATGTGCATGATCATCCTTCCAGGAGGGATCAGCAGCTGGTAATAACCCCTGCTTGCCTCAGAGAACTCATCCTAAATTAGAACAAGCAAAGTTTATTTCTAGGAGAATCCTTCTACTTTCACACGCTCAGGGCCATTTCTACATTTACCTTTCCTATAGGACAGTATTTAGCATTAAATAGAACATATGTGCAAAAGCCAGAGATGCACAGTAAACATGCAGAAATTGAGCCACTGGTATTTAGATGTGACATGGAATAATGGGGAAGAGCAGAGACACCAGGGAATCCTGGCTATGTGGCCTGGGCTGCTTTTTCATCACTCTGAGCCATGAGTTTTTCATCTACAAAAGGGGATGAGAAAAATCTCCTTCACAGGTTACATATGACATGTTTAGAAAATGCTTAACCAAATGCTTAACTTAAAAAGGTAAGTGCTTAAGGAAAACAGAAACAGAAACATCAGCCTTTCTTCAGGTCTTAATTTTCTTGTTTGCAGGATCAGGGATTTGGACAAGATGGCCTCTGCGTCTAGCTTTCAAGTGCTGGCTTCCTGGCACTGTCTAATTTAAAACAGAGCAGCCTGTTCGGTCCATGTGTTGAAGATAACCATTTCTCCCATGTTTTCCACTCATGTTGCCTTTTCTTACCTCAGGTAACATCTATTCCTGAACTCTTTCTAACTGCAGTGAAGCTCAGCCATGACAACACAGGAGCCAGATATTTGCACCTGGCAAGAGAAGACACAAATAATGTGTTCAGGTGTGTGATGCACTGTACCAACATATTTTTTCTCTTTAAAGCATCTACTGTACATTAAGTAATTTAAAATGATATCACATGGATATTTTACTTTTATAGACAGAAAAACCTGAAAACATAAGGAAAAGATTACATGAATTTCTATCCTTATTTCAGAAATACGTTAAAATCTTACAGTCTGACTCAGTGATTTCAACATTATCAGAAATGATAATGCTGAAAGACTGTGATGTTAGAATGATTCTTTTTAATAATTGGGGTGATCCCATGTTTAGGATTTCTATTGGACAGTATTAAGCTTAACCTTTCCCGATTTGTTTATCCTTTTTTTTCTTAGTGTGCAATTTCGTACTACCCCAATGGACAGTACTGGTGTTCCACATGTTCTCGAGCATACAGTCCTGTGTGGCTCTCAGAAATATCCATGTAGAGATCCTTTCTTCAAAATGTTGAACAGGTCATTATCCACTTTCATGAATGCCTTCACAGGTAAGACTAATCCTGAACCATAATCACTATTGGGTTTGCCAGGTGCAAACACTGACATTCAGTTAGTGTCTATGAGGAAAGAGAGTTGTTGGCCATTAATAAATATTTTAGAATAAATCACTGATCTCTAATCTAGTGGAAAGATGTTAGAAATTTATTCCTTTAGGATAGCCACATCATGGTTAGATCATAAAAACTGGAGTTTTAGAAGAAAGATATGTGAGCATTTTCTGAAAAAGTTCAGAGTAGTTTTTTTCAGGGAATATGGCTATATTAGGTGCCTATAGCGTTATGGTTAGTGTTAGTGTTGTTTTGAGTTTACTCAAGAATGTGAATAGGCTGGTGTGCCCAAGTATTCTAGGAAGGAGTGAGATTAAAGTGTAAATTAAAGCAGTGCCTACGCAGAATTAAGACTGCCTTTCCAGGAATATGAAAATCTCTCTAAAGGAATTTGAACTACATAAAAATCTACTGAAAATTAGTGCTCATGTCTATTAAGGGAAAACCTTGAATCTGGTAGGTCTCAGCAAGTTGGGGTGACAGCCAAGGGTGGAAGTGAAGCGTGGATCGGAGCTTGGGTTTTCTGGCTTCTGTTCCTCTGACAGTTCACACTCACTGTTATGGTGAGGTGAGGCTTGAAAACAACTTCTGCAGAAATTTCTTGTATTTTAAAATCTTACTTTTCATTGGCCAAATGTTATTGTTATGTTGTGCACATGTATGAATATGTAACAATAAATCCCATCAATATGTACGTTTATGATGCACCAATAAAAATGAGGAAATTAAGAAGGAAATTAATATGAAAGAAAAAAAGTTAAAAAAATAAAATCTTACTTTTTATTTGTACCCAGCTAGTGATTTTACTCAGTATCCGTTTTCCACACAAAATCACAAGGATTTTCAGAATCTCCTCTCAGTATATTTGGATGCAACTTTTTTTCCATGCTTGCGGGAACTAGATTTCTGGTATGTACAGATTAACTGATGGTTAACTTAGATTTTAGTATTAGAATCACTATTTTATTTATTCATTCATTCATTTATTCATTTTATTTATTTATTTATGATTTAGGCAGGAAGGATGGAGACTAGAACATGAGGATCCAAGTGATCCCCAGACGCCTTTGATCTTCAAAGGAGTTGTCTTTAATGAAATGAAGGGAGCATTTGTAAGTATTTTTTCTTTTATCTATTGAGTTAAAATCATTTTACCTGTATAACATTTTGAAATATAGAACTGCTTGAAGGTAGTTAACATTTAGTTGTGTCACATTCTTATCTTAAATAATAACATTGTATTAGCTGGGTCAGTGCTGTGACCAGAAATGACCCTTGGTTGAAGGGCCAGGCATCATTGTGTGTCCTCTTGGCTTGGAAGATAAGCCTTGTCTGTCCTAGTCTCTGTAGGGCATGGTAAGGCTTGTGTGTTCCATGTCACTTCTTGGTTCTTGGGGCCTCTTTCATCTGGCTAATGTATCCTTTCATGCCCCACTTGGTGTCATGTCTTCCAAGACACCTTCTCGTCCTCAGGTCCTTATGGCTAGTGGACGGAAGGATCCTACACAGCCGTTGTCTTGACGTTAGTGGTGCAGCCTTTCCCCCAGAGTATATTGAAAAGCCAATTGCTCTTCTCTTCCCATAGAGCCAGTTGTTGGATCCAGTGCACAGATAATGAGTAAATTAAATGTAACATTAAATCATAACTGCACGGATATCATTGATTACCTTTAGAACAGTTTTATTTGCCATGTGATATAGAGATATGGTCCAGAGTATGATTAATTTGTTGCATTGTAACATAATAGTGTGTTTTATAGTCATATATCACTTAGTGCTGAGAAAAGTATTAGTAAGTGATTTTGTTGTTTTGTGAATGTCGGAGTATGTGCCCACAAACCTAGATGGCACATCCTACTACTCATCTAGGCCATATTGAAATATTATGGGACACCATTGCACTTGTGATTCATCATTGACAGAAATGTGGTTATGCAATGCCTGACTGTATTTTGCATATGAATTATTATTATTTTTTTAAATTTCAAGACAGATAATGAGAGGATATTCTCCCAGCACCTTCAGAACAAAATTCTTCCTGACCACACTTACTCAGTGATCTCCGGAGGTGATCCACTGTGCATCCCAGAGCTCACATGGGAGCAGCTTAAACAGTTTCATGCTACTCACTACCACCCAAGTAATGCCAGGTAATATTTTGTTTCATTTTTTATTCATTTTTCATAGTTTTGTTTATTTTATTTATTTATTTTTTAAACCAACAGAAGCCTCATGATTTCAACTTATTTATTTATTTATTTTGGAGGGTTTTTTCCAAGCAGATGACTATTCTTGAGCCCTTGGTGTCTCTGAATATCATTTTCAACTCACATACTTGTTTTTAGCACTCTTTAACATGGTGTTTTAAAGGACTAATGGTAAATTAAGAATTGATTTGTTTGTCTTCTTACACTAAATGACATGGCTTCCCTCACATTTAGCAAAGAAATGTTTGCTTAAGAAGTAGGTAAGGCATGGGAAGATGATTTGTTTAAGTTTCCTGCCTAACTTATTTTGATGTTCATTCTGAACATGTGTGGTGATAATGGTCATTGGCACACAACATGGTCATTCCAAGCAGCCTTTGAAGTCACCTTGATGGAGAGTTCCAGTGCTTCTCTTTGGCCTCTGTAACAGCTTCATTACTTGTAAAATGGGAATGCTTGTGATGGCATCCACTTTGTAGGGCTAATTTTCACAGTACCTGGAAAGCTGAAGCTTTCCCTTGGCACATTAAAGGGGCAGATGTAGTAATTGTTGCTGGCTTAATGTATCACTAACAATTCTATTTACAAATAAATATTAGCGTAAAATCATACTTAACAAGATTGTTCTGTAAAAAAATAAAATTTAGTTATGGAAAGTTTCAAGTATATATAAAAGTAGAATCCCCATACACTTATTATGCAGATAATTTTTAAGTTTTTTAAATTAAATTATAGACATCACAATTGTCCACCTCTAAATAGTTTGTGACCCCAAAACACAAGAATGTTTTTTTGCATAACATTTTTACACTTAACAAAACAAAGCATCCTTTCTTTAAGCCATGTATTTCTTATTCCATATTCAAACTCTCCATATCCCCCAAAATGTGTTTTCAGTCCAAATGAGGCCCACATATGGCATTTTGTTATTCAGCATGTACTGGGTACCTTCTCAAGGAGGACAGTGGGAGATCAGGCCCGGCTTCCTCTAGACTTTTTCTACTTTCTGAGTTGTTCCACTGCTTCTTCGTGGTGTTTGTTGACTTTTCAAGAACTGAAACGGATTTCAGGACTTGATTAGAGGCAGGTGAAGCCTTTTTATGGGGAGTCTTTCAGGCTGATGCTCATGTCACCTGCTGCATTCCAGTCAGACACTCTGATGCCTGTTGATGCTCCACAGGCCTGCTGAAGTCAGCCTGTAGGAGGGCGACACCCAGCCTTTATGCGGTGAGGTTTGCTTCTCTCCACACAATCACAGGCCATCTGGCAGGTGGAGGTTCTGATACTCCATGAAAATTACTGTAGTTCCTTTTCACCTTATTGATAACTATTGCATTAATCAACTACTTTATTAAAGTTTGCTGAGTCTTTCCATTTTGTAATTACTTCTACATCTATTAGCTGGACTTACACAAAGAAGAGCTCTTCCTTATCTGTTGGGACTCTTGCGTTACCCTGAAATATGCTCTGGTGGGATGAGAACTGCTTTTTTTCCAACTTTAGTGGGACAGATGGTTACATGTTGAAAGAGGCTTATTTCCTATCTTTCCTGCCCTTCAGCCATCTTTGTTTTGCTCTGTTTTTTAAATAACACTATGATCTTATGAAAGTATTTAAATATATATATATATATATATATATATATATATTTTTTTTTTTTTTTTGAGATTGTGTGATCAGATGAAATCTGTATATTTTCATGTTCAGAATGTCCCAGCTGTGAGCCTTAGTAGTTTATTTCTAACACTTTCTTAGCTTTCATTGAGCATCCCCATGCATATCCAGGCGCTTGTGCTCTGAATCTTCCGCTAGTCCTTTATCCACTGGATTCTATGACTGAATGGCAAAGGTATTGAGAGATCAGTGTCTCTAGGGATGTTGATTGCTAGTGGATTATCCAAGTCCTTGTCTGTACAATTTATTTCTAAACTCTTCAGCATAAAAGTTTTTAAGGAATCTTTAGGCTAATCCCCAAATCTTAACTATAGCTCAGACAGCTTTATAGTAAAGAAAATGATCAACTCTGGCATTATAAGACTTCTCTAGTTTATATCTATACTCTGAAATTTGCAGCCTAAAATTGAATTTTATGAAATTACTTGTTTTTATCAATATTAGATCAATTATTGTAGTACTGTAGCTAGGGTGGTAAAATATTTAACAAATAACTCATTTGTTTTTGTAATTTCTTTATACTAGATTTAATACAAAAAAATATTTTTTGCTGCATTTGCATTTAATTAAGCCCTCTTATGGTTTGTGTTTTGTTTGAGCCACCTATCTTATTAAAATGACAAAAGAGTCTATCAGTGTTTGCATTTAAACTAAGCAAAACAATATATTGGTTGCAAAGTTTACTTAAACATGGAGAGGGTTGTTAGTTGCTATAATACTGCATATCCTCTGTTTCATGCAAAAAAAAATCACTGCCGATTTTTTAAATTCTACTTAGTTATACATGACAGCAGAATGCATTTTGATTCATTGTACACAAATGGAGCACAACTTTTCATTTCTCTGGTCATACACAATGTTAGACTCACACCATATGTGCAGTCATACATGTACCTGGGGTAATGATGTTCATCTCATTCCACTATCTTTCCTGCCCCCATGCCCCTTCCTTCCCTACCCTCCCCAAAGTTCCTCCATACCCCCACTACCCACCATGGATCAGCATCCACTTATCAGAGAGAACATTCAACTTGGGTTTTGGGGGATTGGCTTACTTCACTTAGCATGATATTCTCCAGCTCCATCTATTTATCTGCAAGTGCCATAATTTTATTCTCTTTCATTGCTGAATAGTATTCCATTGTGTATATATACCACAGTTTTCTTTATCCATTCATCTATTAAAGGGTAGGTTGGTTCCACAGTTTAGCTGTTGTGAATTGAGGTGCTATGAACATTGATGTGGCTGTTTCACTATAGTGTGCTGATTTTAAGTCCTTTGGGTGTAGACCGAGGAGTGGGATAGCTGAGTCAAATAGTAGTTCTATTCCAGGTTTCCTAAGGAATCTCCATACTGCTTTCCTGAGTGGTTGCACCAATTTGCAGTGCCACCAGCAATGTATGAGTGTATCTTTTTCCCCACATCCTTACCATACTTATTATTGCTTGTATTCTTGATAATTGCCATTCTGACTGAAATGAGATGAAATCTTAGAGTAGTGTTGATTTGCATTTTTCTAGTTACTAGAGAAGTGAACATTTTTTCATATATTTAGTGATTGATAGTATATCTTCTTCTGAGAAGTGTCTGTTCAATTCCTTAGCCCATTTATTAATTTTTTGGTGTTAAGATTTTTGAGTTCTTTATGTATCTGGGATGTGCATCTGTCTGATGTGCATGTAGTAAAGGTGTTCTCCCACTCTATGGGCTCTCTCTTCATATTATTGATTATTTGCTGAGAAGAATCTTTTTAGTTTGAGTCCATCCCATTTGTTGATTCTTGATATTATTTCTTATATTTTAGGAGTGTGTTAAGGAAGTCAGGACCTAATCCAACATGATGAAGGTTTGGGCCTACTTTTTCTTCTACTAGGTGTAGGGTCTGTGTTCTAATTCCTAGGACCTTGGTCCACTCTTCAGTTGAGTTTTGTGCATGATGAGATAGTGGTTTAATTTCATTTTTGTCACATGTAGATTTCCAGTTTTCCCAGCACCATTTATTGAAGAGGCCATTTTTTTTGCCAATGTATGTTTTTGGCGCCTTTGTCTAGTATGAGATAACTGTATTTATGTGGATTTGTCTCCTTGTCTTCTATTCTTACATCACTGTTGATTTCTAATCATTTAAACTAAAACAGACCAACATATTCCTTCAAAATTTTAGGTTCTTCACTTATGGTAATTTTCAATTAGAACAGCATCTGAGACAAATTCATGAAGAAGCACTGAGTAAATTTCAGAAAATTGAACCAAATACTGCAGTGCCAGCTCAGAAGCACTGGGATAAGCCAGTAAGTGCCTCATCCAGTTTTTGTTACTGTTTTATCTTACCCATTAACTACGTTGAAATGAGGATGAACTGTGTACTAATAGTTATATTCTAAAATGCAGTGGTCATTACAATATGCATAAGAACTTTTTAAGACTAGGGAATTGTTATTTGTTTAGAAAGAAACTTAGTGAAAAGCTTGTCTTGGAGCATTTTATATATCCACACATAACCCTGTTTAAGTTACCACCATTCAGATTCTCTTCCCACTAACTCAATACATCACATCATTTTGCAGAGGGAATTCCAGATAACATGTGGCCCACATTCGCTTGCTGCAGACACCTCTAAACAAACAATGGTCAGCGTTAGCTTCCTCTTGCCAGAGTAAGTATTACATTGCTAAATATTTTACTAGCTGAAAACAGGAAAATACCCAGCATAGAACATTAGGAGGAGAATTTGAAAGTCAATTATAAATCAACATACAGCTGGGATTCAAGAGTCAAGCAGGTTTTAAGAATGAGAACAAAATGTCAAGAATATTTTTAATAGCATTGAAAATGGTTATGTGGTTTAATTTCATGGGAAAACCGTTTTTGTTAGCTGTCCAGCAGAAAAGTGATTTACTTCCTTCTATTTTAAAGCTGTAATCCTCCAGAGGAAAAACTGCCTTAGAACTTCTAGCAATTGTTTATATTTGTATGGTCAAAGGTCCCTTTGATTGTGAGAATACTGTGATAACTTGCATGGTAAAATATACCACGTACAAAACTTTGTAATTCTAAAGACTGTGGAGACCAGGCGAGAACTGGTGCTTTGAGTATTGAGGACAGGGAGGACACCAGCTCAGTCCCACCTGTGGCTCCATGTAGTATAGCAGCTGCACAGTGGGGACTCTTTGTGCCCTCTCACCAGTCGTTTATTGTGTTGCTGCAATGTTGTACCTGTAATTGAAATAATGTATGTGAAAGTACTTGGCAAACTGACAAGTGATGAGCATTCAATATACATTTAGAATACGAGGTTTGGAGTTAAAAATAAAAAAGCAGCCTGATATATTAAAAAAATTTTCTCTTTTGTTCATATAATGATTAAAACAAATGTGAAACACAAGAATTTCTAAAAGAACTTCAGTTTGTTTGGACATAAAAGTGTTATTTTAGTAGTGTTTTTTAAATGACTTAAGAAACGTTCATAATTGCTAAAGATTTTCCCTTTTGCCTATCCCCATCCCTTTTTTCCCACAAAGTATCACTGACACATTTGAAGCCTTCACATTAAGTCTTCTGTCTTCACTCTTGGTTGCTGGGCCCAATTCCCCCTTTTACAAAGCTTTAATTGAATCTGGACTTGGCACAGACTTTTCTCCTGATGTTGGGTAAGTTTTATTATTGGCAATTTTGTACTGCCCCACCCTGGAACATTTAACACTGTCAGGGACATTTTTGTTGTTGTAACTGGAGGGAATGTTGTTTGTGTTTAGTGGGTAGAGGCCAAGGATGCTACTCAGTGTCGCGCCATGCTCAGGACATCCCCCCTTCCTAACAGGGACCTCTGAATTAGGTTATGGATCCAGAGACCTTTGGCCAAGTTGGAAAAAAAATAGCATTTTCGAATTCTTAGAATATCATACTGATGCCTGTTTTAAAAGTCACATCATGAAGAAGTCTTGGAAATCTTAAAAAGTTTTTCTAAAACTCAGCAGTTCTCCATTTCTAGATTTTGCCATAGTTCAAAAATTCTATACTGATTTTTATAAGTATTTGAAAAGACATAAATATACTTTTGGCCAATTGTTATCTGAGAAGCGAGTATCTGAGAACATGGCTTTCATGAGCTTTCTTTAATAGAACCTGCAGTTGAAAGTTCTTAGTTCTCATTTTTAAAGCGTGTTGCGACGTAATGATGAGAGTATGTGGGTTCTAACACACTTCCTGTTTCTGTTTTCTAGATATAATGGAAACACAAAGGAGGCGTATTTCAGCGTGGGCCTCCAGGGGATTGCAGAGAAAGATATTCAGAAGGTCAGGGACCTTGTGGATAGCACGTTTGATGAAGTAGTTGAGTAAGTGTGGTCTTTTGTAATGATTTTTTTTCTTCTTTCATTCAAGAGTTCTCTTCCTGGAAGGACTGTGGCTTCTCCATATTTTAGCCTTCTCTATATGGAACAAAACATGTTTTAGTAGTTGATGCTACCTGTAATGCTTGAACTTTTTCTTTTCACCATCTCCTTTCTTTAGGAAAGGATTTGAAGATGATCAAATAGAAGCTTTACTTCATAAAATTGAAATTCAAATGAAGCATCAGTCAACCAGTTTTGGACGTGCCCTGATATCGGTATGATTTCTCAACTATCTGGGTTTTGGCATTGGTTTGGTTTGGTTTTGCTTATTTATTTGTGTGATTAGTGGTTCTTGATGGCATTGAAAACAGATTTATACTGATAGTGCTTTTCATTTGAACCTTGGAAGTTAGGCTATTTTGGAATCAGATATAAAATTAATTTAGTTTTATAGTAAATTTTTATCTTTTTACTAACTTACTTAATTGGCTTCTTGATATTTTATGTTTTAATGTGGAATAAATTTACATATAACTTTAAATGTTTATGATATCTAGCAAATTCTTGGTTACAATTGTATTTTCTAAAAGTAATTTAAACCTGTGCTTTTAATTTTTTAGAACAAAACAAGGTTAAAATGAGTTTTCTTCCTTTTCAATGAACTAAAGACTTATTTTTTTTTTGTTATAAACAATCATCCATATTATTTTTAAATATAGAAACTAGGATTTTAGTAAAATATCATACCTTCCACATTTACCGAGTAGTACAGTGTTTATGGGATAGTACAGTGTTGGTGGTATGCTATGTATAATTTAAAGTTTTTCGTTCTAGTATGTAGCTTCCTGCTGGAATCATGATGGAGACCCTGTGGAACTCTTGCAGTTGGGAAATCAGTTGACTAAATTTAGGCAGTGCCTTAAGGAAAATCCTAAATTTTTGCAAGAAAAAGTGAAACAATATTTTATGGTAAGAAAATTGGAGAATTTATTTCTTTAATTTTTAAGTTGGATTTCAAAATATTAGAAGGAATATTAGGGGAACATAATGTGTATATTTATGTAAGTCAGTTTCTAATAATGTATAGATGTATAATGTCTTAATTTCTAGATAAAAATGTAAATGCTTACACTAACTTATTGTTTGCCAGGTTTTAATGCAAGTTGATCTTTTTCATACTAATATCTGTGTCCATTTTTATATATATGTATGTATTAACAAAATGTGTACATTTTCCTATTTTGTTAATGGAAGAGTAATATAAACTATAAGAACAGTTAAGTACACTGAATACTCTCTATTTTTATGACTGAGTTCTTTTAATGTTTGCTTGCATTCCTGGATTTCTAGGCATTTATACTTGGCTTTATTCTTGCTCTAGGTACTCATTAAACTTTTTAAAAGCTATGACTGGTGGGTCAGACTATTGCCTGTTTTGGAGGGTAACTTTTAATATGTACCATTGTTTCAGACATAGAACATGATTTGATAACTTGACCTGCAATTTCTCTTTATTATAGGTTTTCATTATACTCTAATTCTTTTACTTTTCTTAATAGTATTACAAATGAGCATTTTGTACTTATTTTTTAGATTATTAAAATAATTGGAGAAACTCAGTTACCCAACATTTATTTTTATATTAAATTAACATCTAATGTCCTAATAATATGCAAAGTATTGAATCAAAACTTGTTCCAGCCTTTCAGAAGTTAATAGGATAATGAATATTAAACAGAAATTGTTAGAATTCTATTATTTTTAATTTAAACTGACATCCAAGATTTATAATACTAAAGAGTGCAAACAGTTTTTTGGTGTGTATGTGGTTGAAGTTGAACCCAGAGCCTTGTGCATGCCAGGCAAGCACTCTACCAACTGAACTATATCCCCAGCCCCAAATACAAAATTTAAAGGAAGTGTTGAATTTTTTTTTTTTTTACAACCAAATTTTTTTTTACAACCAAAATTTAAAGGAAGTGTTGAATTTTTTTACAGTTGTGAATAAGACAAAATGACTAAAATAATAATTCTAAAAAGAGTAACAGCTTATGTTAGTTAATATGTTCTACATGACAGGTCTGGTTTTAAGGATTTTATGTGGCTTACATTGATTTGTAAAGCAACCCTTGAGTTAAGTTTTATTATCATTGTTTTAAAAATGGATGAATTGCAGAACCAAGGACATGTGATACTGGTTTAGTAGGTCAGGCATTATTAACAAAATCCCATTTTAACTTTTTTGCTATTGTGGTTGTTGCAGAATAATCAGCATAAACTGACTTTATCAATGAAGCCAGATGACAAGTATTATGAGAAACAAACACAAATAGAAACAGAAAAACTGAAGCAAAAGGTCGATTCTCTCTCTCCGGA
Source organism: Callospermophilus lateralis (assembly GCF_048772815.1). Taxonomy (NCBI): domain Eukaryota; kingdom Metazoa; phylum Chordata; class Mammalia; order Rodentia; family Sciuridae; genus Callospermophilus; species Callospermophilus lateralis. Next base: position 20,694,753 of record NC_135317.1, on the reverse strand, counting down.
AGACAAGCAACAGATCTATGAAAAAGGTCAGACTTTCCATTGCTTGGTAATTCCCTTTCCTTCATGCAGACCTAGTGAACTGTTTATTAGCTAGATAATAGTTGAAGGCCAGTATTATTATTAGCTAGATAATAGTTGAAAGCAACAAATAATCATTGGGCACCTACAGAATTCCTACTGATGCACTGGACTCAACTTTGAGATTCAACCCTAAATGAAAATTTATGTGATTCACCAGGAAAAGCAGGAGTAATTGAAAGTAGCTTTATGAAATTTACTCATTTTACAGATTTTATAAGTACTTTCTGTTTAGCAGATACTGTAAAATGTCAACAAAGTTTTTCTTATTGTCACATTATTTAATTAATTGCCAAATGAACAGTATAGATAATATAAGCTGTAATGTGTTCAGAGAGGCAGGTTGCAGTGTGGGCACAAAGGACTGTGCTAGCCATGTGGCACCATGAGGGTGTGTGTAGGTTAGACTTGGTCAAGACACAGAAGAGGCTGTACTTTTCACTGGCTTCCTAATTCTTGTGATTTAATAAAGACGCACACAGGCACTCATCAGCTTCTATTCAAGGCCCTCCTCCATTTGGTTTCCACTTGCTTCCCCTTCCTTTCTGTCTGCCCAACACTCTCCTCCACCCTACCTGCTTGCTTAGTAAGAAAATGCAAATTACAATCCCCAAATTCTATCATTATACACCTGGTACAATAGGTAAAAATTTTAAATGCTTCAATTATGAAGTGTAATCAGCATGTGAAACAAGTGGAACTCTTGCACATTTCTAATGGCAAAGCAAAATGGTACAGCCACTTAAGAAAACAGTTTTATAATTTCTTACAGTGCTTCACAGTGCTGAAGTTCAGCAGTCTTAGTGCTAGGAATTAACTACAAAGGGCTAAGGACATTTCAAAACTTGAAACATTACAGATTTCCATCAACATATATATTCATATTAAAAAAATATGACTCAATCATAATTTTACTCCGTTTTATGGCTAACTCAACATGGATGAATCTCATAAGCATTACACTAAGTGAAGTACATCAGGCACAAGAGAATACATACTGCAAGCTGGCTGTGGTAGCACGCACCTGTAATCCTAGCAGCTCAGGAGGCTGAGGCAGGAGGATCGTGAGTTCAAAGCCAGCCTCAGCAAAAGCAAGGTGTTAAGCAACTCAGTGAGACCCTGTCTCTAAATAAAATACAAAATAGGACTGGGGATGTGGCTCAGTGGTCAAATACCCCTGAGTTCCATCCTTATATACCCACCGCCCTAGTGTGTGCAAAAAAAAAAAAAAAAAAAAAGAATACATATTGTAGAGTTCATTTGTATGATGCCCTTAGAAAAGGAAAGCTATAGAGACAGAGCAGATTAATAATTGTTTAGTAAAGCCTATTAAAACTTTTACAACATACACACATATTCCCCCCTCCAACACACATACACACAAAAGAAAGCAGCTTTGGCTGGGATTATGGGAGCAATTATTTGGCTCATTAGGAAGTATAAGTGATTCTGGAAAATAATCCCATTTTGATTATGGTAAGATTGCATTTATATAATCTAGTAAAGGAAAACTTAATGGCAACTCTTAACCTTTTTTCTTGACACTTGAGTTCTTGTTTAGACACAGCTATTTTAAGCAGTTTGATGATGCTGATTGACAGGTTCTGAGCTTTCACTTTTAATTAAAGCCATAGTAAGTCCATAAAGTAAGTCCATGCTTAAGCAACAGAATATATGTTTTCTAAATTGCTAACATAATTATGGGCTGGCCTTTAAGGTCTGCTTTGTTTGAAGAAAGTTTAGTATACTATAGTCCATCCAGTACATTGTAAATGATGCTAATATTACTAAAGTATGTTTTTCCCTTACCAATTCACTGCCAAGTTCCTTTTAGGTAGGACACAGTGCAGCTAGTAGTGTATTTAATAGTTATTTCAGGTCAGTATGTCTTAAAATATGGACTTCAGTTCCGTGAATTAAAGTTTAATCCATAAATTAACACTAATGGAAAAAAGATGAATGAGAAATAAGTTTATTAAAAACTTTCATCTTGAAAAATATTAGTTTCTCTGTGTAATGTATTAAGTGCTATGAAGGGGTAAAATTCTTACTGCCACAGAGCTTTGATTTGCTGGGAAAAAAGAAAAATTGAATGTTTTTGACACTGAGTACACTCAAAGAAGGAGCAATTGGGTTGTCAGAGTAGTTGCAGAATGTTCTAGAGGAGGTGGGTCTTAGACTATTGGTGAGACTTGGGAAGGAAAGAGGTAAGAGAAGGCTTTTTCATATCATAGACACAGTTAGAAATGGAGTAGCATAAGATTGGGAAACTCAACTTGGTCAGGCGAGGGAAGGTCCTAAGGACTGAACTAACAGGGAACCTGGGCTCCTGACACCTCAAGGAGCAGAGATTGTCTGCTCCAGATCACAGGCCTGAGGAGTGGGGAGTAGAGTGTACGTGCAACTCTTACTTTAGTTTGGGCCCAGCCTGTAGAGTGATTAGTGCATGAGACGCTCACCTGCTCCCAGGTGCCATGCCTGAGTGGACTGTCAGGTAATCCCGTGCTCTCACAGAGGATGAGGGCAGCTGTGTTGTTCCTCTGGAGGTCAGCTCACCAGTCATCCGGAGTATTCTATATTGTGATGTTGAGTTAAACTGTTAGCTCAGCACAGCTATATCCTACAAACCATGTTTGTGAACAAATTCATTTGTATGCTTGTGTGACAGAAAAAAATTCTGGATTTTGTAGATTTTTTCTTCTCTTGGATGCTGTGGTTCTGTGGCGTAATTCCCCAGGGAGAGAATTCCCTCTGATTAGATGCATGGATCATCAGGCCTACGGAGTGTATTTTTAAATACTGCTGTCATTTGTGAAATTTATGTGATTATATAAACGTTTTACTAATAGAAGTGAAAATTTAAAAGGAGAACACAAGTATTAAAGTTATTACTTTCAGTTCAGCAAAAAGTGGTTATAAAATAAGTTCATTCTATCCAATATAAAATTTTTAGTTTCAGAGGAGAACTTATTGAGCAAAAAAAAAAAAACACTTCCCAATTAAATTTTGTTTTCAAAATAGTTGAGGAATGAGATTTAGAACAAACACCACTTACAAAGCAGATTTAATGCCTGTGAAATGTTCGCTTGGATATGCGAACTGCACGGTAGTTGCTCACATACTCAGCACTTGGCCTGGGGTTGCTAATTTTGAATGTCAGATAATGAAAAGCAGAGAGGAGATCAGTTGGGTAAAATCTGTGAATTGTATTCCTGAGTGTTTCATTTTCCCTTTTCTTTTTCTTTTTAGGTTTAGAATTACGGAGTCAGCAAAGTAAACCTCAAGATGCCTCCTGTCTTCCAGCACTGAAAGTCTCAGACATTGAGCCCTCCATGCCTTTCACAAGCCTGGACGTGGCCTTGACAGGTCTCGCTCAACACTCATGTCACTCATGTTTAGGGTGTATGAGTTTCTTGATTACATTAAACATCAGTTTCCATAGGAGAAGCAGGGTCACATTTTAGATGTTTTCCAGAAAACATGTGACTGTCTTGCTCTTCATATGTCTTGTAAATTGTTCCTTATCTTCAATGGCAATGGACTTGTTTACTCAGTAGCAACCTGTGTTTTTTTTCCTATGAGCAGGTTAGAAGTGGCTCTGTAATTTGCTGTTTCTGGAAACAGATAAGGATTTGGGTTATGCTGTGGGTATTAAGTGTTTTTTAAAGGATATAGGCACCCTTTTGAGTCCTTGGCCAAACTGTCTCTTCAGCTGAACTGTCAGTGTAGGAGAGAAGTGGAGGGATGAAGAAATGCTGCAGAAAGTGTAGGATTGACTGACTGGAAAGAGAGTTGAAGGCTGCTGGTAGCCTCCTGTCTCATCTAAGTGTTTTGCTCTGTGGTCTGGCAGAGCAATTTTACTTTGGCTTCTGGTTGGTAGCTTATGAGACATGTGTCTCTGGAATAACATTACTCTGGAAGGTATGGACGTCAAACTTAGCAATGGGCATGGTTGGAGCTTACTGATCGGATGCCAGTGTTATGCATTAACTTGTAACTGAGAATAGGAGTTTAGACTACATGCACATGTTGTTTTCTTGAAACAACTCAAACCTGCCTCTTATTTTTTAATAGCGCTTGTCGTGTTTATCATGTCTGATATATTTGTATGTGTGCTTATGCATGTGCATGTTGGCATAAGTTCCTTTATTCTGGGGAGTGGGGCTCTTGTCCCACTGATGTTTTAATTCCCATGGTCTTTACTTACCAGTGAACCTCATTAGGTATTCATTAAAAGAATTAGCAAAGACCAGTCAGTTATCAGTAAAGGCTTTAGTCCCTCTTCTGGTTTCAGGTGTTGTGCTAGGTAGGAATGCACAAAATGGAATCCACAGCTCCTACTCACCAGAGACTTGGAGGTGTCCCAGACCACAGTGTCCTAAGAGCTCACAGAATGTACTGGGAGATACATAGGGGTACCACAGAAAGAGTCACAGCTAAGGACCAGTACAACCACTGGGGGAAGATGAGCAGCATTTAAAGTCTGTGAAACAGTTGGGTCAGATGTTGCTGGAATGACCTAGTCAAGTCACTGTGAATGAAGGGTAGGTTTTAGTGAGCAGCGGGCACTGGAATGCTGGATGCTGGCATAGTTACCTAATTAGATGAGCATAGCTGTTCTTCCATTCTGATTCCTCAAAAATTAGTGTCTGCTTTAGTGTCAAAGATCATTTCTGGGTTTTTGTTTGTTTTTGTTTTTTATCATAATGAAAGTACAAAAGGGAACATCATGTAAACTGGAATGAGTGAATAGTATTTTTTTTGTTACTAAGTTTTAGACCTCCATTCTTGAAAAGCATAGCATTATTTCTTAAATATTAAAAATGATTAAAATTTTACTGGTTAAAAATGATTACTCACTTTGTTTTTCTAGCTGGAGAGATCCCCGTGCAGTACTGTGCGCAGCCCACCAATGGCCTGGTGTACTTCCGAGCCTTCTCTAGTTTGAACACACTTCCCGAGGAGCTGAGGCCGTATGTGCCCCTCTTTTGCAGCGTCCTTACCAAGTGAGTCTCAGACTTGTAACAGGCACAAATTTATATAACTCAACACATCTTTGTGTGTTTTATAAATGTGTATGTTCTGTGTGTTTATATTGTCTTAATAGTAACTACCTTTCAGTGACTCATTTTTCAAAGCTTACAATGTTATGGTATACTTTAGAATTTGTTTTCTTATGGAAATTACATTTTCTTATTATAATATATAGCATTAAAAGTTTATAAATCTATAGAGAATTAGGTAATACTTACAAATGGATCATATCAGTGCTGTTTATCTATTAAGAGTTTAAAAAGGAACAGTTGTGTTTAATCAGGAAATATAAGCAGTTCAGTGCAGGACTTAGGCCTAGGTCTGACTTGCGAGAGCATGGTGTGCCTCCTGCTCCTGTGGTTTGCTTCTCTGCTGAGCTGACTTTGCAGATCACTTCACTGTCCTCTGTAAGCAGGTGTCTGAATAGATTGGGAAACACTCAGGAGTACACATACACTGCTTGCTCCTTTTCTCTGTGCATGTCAGAGGCTGAAGGTGGCAGGATAAGCAGTAGACAGAGCCTTCCTTTGCTGTTCCAGGAAGACAGAGAGAACCTAATCACTGAAGCAGACTGTACTTTGTGGAGGTACAGACGCTTGCATGTGCAGAACACTGTGTGGCTGTGGGCACTGCACCCTGACTGTGCGTTAGGTCACGTGAAAAGGGGCCTCCACCTTTTGAAAGTGTCAGCCTTCCTAAGAGCTCCCACTGCTTGTCTTGTAACATTTTTAGATAATACCTCAGAGTTGTCCTCTTGGCTCAGATTATTTCTTGCCTTAGGAGCATTGGTGAGAATGTTTCTTTTAGAAGCATCAATGCAAAGAGTAATACTGTTTTTCTTTAAAAGTAAAAAGATTTATTTGGGGGATTTCTCCCCTTAAGACCATCATATATTTGAATAAATGAAATGTTTCAGAATGTCTTAGGAGAAAATAGAGAGCACTTATCAACTATTTCCAATCTTAGGGCTGGTAGAGCACATGCGATTCAGACTTTTATCTTCAGTGCTAGACACTGGCTGCCAGAGTGTCTAGTGGCCTGGATCCTGGAAACGAGTTTCCTGAATAAGAGGAACTGGTTTCCACTCTAGAGAGAAGGCACATGAGCAGTCTAGAGAGTGTTAATGCCAAAATGCATCTGGGCTCTATAACCTCTGACATGTAGAAAGAGGTTTGGAAAGCCATGTTGTGAGTTAGTATAAGAAACTTGTAATTCAAGATGCACAATTTTAAAAGCGATGCAGTGCAGATGCCTTGGTAATTGAGAAAATGCTGCTTTGCCATGACAGGCTGGGCTGTGGCACTCTCAACTACAGAGAACAGGCTCAGCAATTGGAGCTGAAGACGGGAGACATGACCGTGTCTCCCCATGTGCTCCCTGACGATTCTGACCCCGACACGTACGAGCAGGTATGTACGAGCAGGTAGCATTCCACTTCAGGATCATAGCTGTCCTCAAAGGTTTGATTCTAAAGTGTATTTTTTTTCTTTTAAATTATGCTATAAGTTCTTACTTGTTTTTTTTTTCTTTTATGATATAGGGTGTGCTATTTTCATCTTTCTGCCTGAATCGAAATCTTCCAGACATGATGCACCTGTGGAGTGAAATATTTAACAAGTAACTTTATTTGCAAAAGATGTTAATGCTTCAGATGTATCAGAAATGTAACACTGAAATGTTCTAAGAGTAGACTTCACTCAGGGTGTCCTTGTTGGGTTTCCTAGCCTGTTTTTACTTGTTATTCCTATGGACCAGTAAAATGCCCGAAGATGCTGAAATAGTCTGAAAACTTATACATAATAAAGGTTTCTATGATATTGAAGGGGGCACAGATGGATCTTCAGGAATTTATTTTGGTTTTCTTTCTCCATAGCCCATCCTTTGAAGAAGACGAACACTTCAAAGTGTTAGTTAAGATGACAGCTCAGGAGCTCTCCAATGGGATCCCAGACTCCGGACATTTCTACGCAACCCTCAGAGCTAGCAGGACCCTCACGCCTGCAGGGGACTTACAAGAGACCTTCAGTGGCATGAATCAGGTGGGACTTGGGAAGGGATGCTTGTTACTCTGGCTTAGCCACATCTTCCAGAGTTGCTGATTCTTTCTGGTATTAAGTTACTTATGTCAGAAGCACTAACTTTATAATTACCAAATCTCATGGGGAATAATTGTTTAACTCATTTTCCTCCTTGTGCAACCTCTATTTCAACACCACCCCACCTCAGCTGTCGATTACCACACACAAGCACAACATTAGGATGTGTCTCCTACAGGCTTCTGATATTGAGGGTTTTGCTTTTCAGACTGGGGCTCTGTCTGTGTCTTGATAATTCTTGTGCTTGATTCCTTTGGTTCAGGTGAGGTTGATGAAGAGAATTGCTGAAATGACAGACATCAAACCAATCCTGAGAAAGTTCCCACGGATCAAGAAACATGTTTTAAACTGTGATAATATGAGGTAGGTTCCTGAATTCTTATTCATTCTATTTTATTGAGTGTGGTTTTTAGATATTTTTCACTTGAAATTATATAAATTTATCTTCAAGGAAGAAATACTATTTGTATAAGTTATAGAATTGATTCTAGACTTAACATTCTAATGAGCTAAAATCATTTGCTATGGAAATGAAAAGAATTTTGTTTTAAGTTCAATAAAAGTTGTGGGAGATGGAGAAGAAAGCAAGCTAATTTGATTCTAGAATTGCGAAGTAGATTTAAGGCAAAGATTTAAAGTTATATGTTTCCAAAAGCAATGTTCCTTAAATAAGGAGAATGTGAAGCTGGATAAAGGTTAATTTGCTCAAGACCAGAGTAAAAGTGCAGTTTCTTATAAAAACAAAATTATATTATGGCCAGCTTACTCATGCGCATAAAGTTGGCCTTATGCCTTCAGGTTTGAGCATAATTAAATTTTTAAATCCTTAGCAGTTCATTTGCAGCATCTTATTACAGTGACCCTGACTTTGTACTCACTGGTCCCTGGTGTGAAAATGTTCAAGTCCTTGGTTTCACAGTCCTGGCACCTTTCACCAGTGGTTCCTGGCAATCAGTGAGCAGTTTCTGGGGTCGTACTGTGGGTAGCAGGAGATGAGCCTGGCAGTCAAGGCTCTGGCTTGGAGTCCGGCAGGTCTGTCGCAGATTCTGGCCCAGTGCTCAAGCGTACACCATGGCCATCCTGGGTGGCTTAACCACTCGGGTCTTCTGCCTCCTCCTCCATAAAACCCTACTTTGCAGGCTTATCATAAGGAACAAAAGAACTAATCTATCCAATTCCATTAGTTAAGTGCCTAAATGTTGTATTAATTTAATTATACCAGCCTTTTAGTTAAAATGGAAAATATATTCTACCAACATACTGTGGAGTTCAACTAAATTTTATACATTAGTATTTGTGAATTTTTAGAATTTGGAAAGTTGTATAAAAGTATTTTTTGGAAGCATAGTAATTTTTGGCATCTTATAATTTTTTACTTTAGCAACCAATTTATATTTTCAAATTGATCTCTCTTCTGGATAAGAATTTTTAAAGTTTTGAGTCTTCTGATTACATAAGTCTGAAGGCAGTACTGGCAGATATTAATGTTCTTTGTATTCTCTTTGCTCTTAAGAGCACAGAATTTAGAGTCAACAACTTTTTCTTTACATCTTAATGACTATTTAGAAGATATAACACATTAAAATAAATATGTGAAAGTCTGACATCTTGAAAACACTGTAGAGAAGTAAGATGGCTGTGTTATTTTCACATTTGGATAGTATTTCTTTTTAACATTTAGAATATTGTCTTATACAAAAACATTGTTATTCACTTCATCTTTGTGTGATTTATACAAAATGTGAAGAATCAGTCAAAGTGTTTTATTTTTTATAATAATGGTTTACTATACATAATTTTTTAATCAGATGTTCAGTGAATGCTACTCCTCAGCAGATGTCTCAGGCAGAAAAAGAGGTAGAAAAGTTCATCAGAAGTCTTGGTCGAAGCAAAAAGGAACGGAAGCCTGTCCGCCCACACGTGGTTGAGGTAACACCCTGGTCATAAAGCTGGTGGTCACTAGGCACCTGGCAGGCACCAGGGGTCAGTCTCAGTTTTTATATATATTAATCATTTAACTCTAAAACCATTCGATGTGAGGAAACTGAAGAGGTATCCATAGATTTTCTAGCACTGGCCGAGTTAAAGGAATTCATGCCCTGTTGTCTGCCCTCCATCCTGTGCTCATCTGCTGTTCCTGTGTCTTGCAGTGAACAGTCCCCTGATAAGGAAAGGCAGAATCTGGTTTGGAATATGGCCATAAAAATAGCTGAAAACAATTATCTGATGAAGTCTCTCCCATTGTTAGGCTTTGGAAGACAAAGATAGTAAAAAAATTCTTTTGCTGTGACTCATTAGTTCATGGATTTTTATCTAAAGCAATATCAGTCATTAATAACCTGATCAACCTGATCAATTTACAAAGGTGGTTTCAGTCTGATTCACCATGATCAGTGAGAGGCCTTACTTTACACTGCAGGGTGTTGAGAATTGGAGGATTTTGCAGGAATGATTTCCAAGGTCCTCTCTGTCTGTTAATGTTTACATCCCTTCTTCCATTTGTGCCCTGGTTCCCTGGCTGCCCCTTGTCTCACTAGTTTCTCTTCCTCACCTATGGGAGACGGTGTGGGGGCAGCTTCCTGTTGCTTTGTGACTCTGCACACAGCCCATTCGTGTTATATACTCTCTTGTTCTGGATGCAGTTTTATGACTAGAAAATGCAAAAAGAAGAAAAGAAATCTGAAAATATTTTTCATTGTGATGTACAACAAGGACTTTTTTCATTGACTATCTGAAAAAATTCTGTAAGTTCACTTCTTTTAAATGTCTAAATATTTGTTATTTAAGAGTTAAAAATAGATCTCCCTGGATCCTTATCAGGTCTGTGAGTTTTACACAGTCTCTACCATATCTCTTTTGTGTGAGTTTTGGGTTTTTCTCATTTCTACTGGAAATGTTTTACTTTCAGAAACCTGCACACAGTGGGTCTGGTGAATGTGCACATGGAAATGGCTCCCAGATCATAAGAAGGTTGATCACAGTAAGTGGCCACAAGCCCTTGACTCCAGAGCGAACCCTGCTGGTTGCTTTGCAAGGGTGTCCTTTTACCTTCAGAGTGGGAGTGCTCCTCTGGGCCTCATCTGTATCCTGCTGGGCTGGGCTGTGTCCTTAGAATTGTTAGTTGTATTTGGTCACTACTACTCTGAGCCTTGTCCCTTAGAGACTGCCCAGTGAGGGCCCTGTTCCTGGGTAGAGGTGTGACTAGGAGGACACAGGCTCCTCCCTTTCCTCACAGTTTCCTGTAGCTCATGGTGCTTGATCAGCAGTCTGCCCTTAGTTAGGAGGTCCCATTGACCCCTCCTACCCACTCAGCTTTTGCAGTGAAGCCATTGGGCTTTGCTCATCACAAGATGACAGTTTAACATGCTCCCAAAGAATCAGCTGTGATAGAAATGATGTGCAATGGAGTATTTAGTTTAGTGGTGACACTGTATTTTAAATCATCACAACAAGTGTGGAATATTTCATGTTAGTTTTAAAGCCAGAGGTTGTGTGGAGTGAAGTAATTGTGGTGCCTTGCTCTTAAGTAGGAGCATGCCATGAGTGACTCCCTCAGGGAGGTTGTAGTGCCTGTGGGCCGTGTTAGCTGCTGCAGCCTGGTGTGACCCAGCTCCTTTGTCCCTCAGGACCCCACTTTCAAACCCTGCCAGATGAAGACGCATTTCCAGCTGCCGTTCCCAGTCTATTATGTGGGTGAGTGTATCAGGACTGTCCCCTACGTGCATCCAGATCACGCCAGGTAGGTGCACCTTGAGTTCTGTGCTTTAAGAACAGCACTTTTTGAGTATATTAGAAAGAAGAAAGGCCTGTCTTGTCAAGCTCAGTTTTCATACTGACTTTGAGCACTGCCACATGAGGGAATCTGTCTGCTGACTGTGCCCACTAGGCAAGAACTCCTGTGGAAAAAATGCAAAGTGTGCACCTTGAGGGGTCTGTGCACAGCCCAACAATATGCCTAGTGTTAAAGAAAACATTATATTTATTAATGAAAGTATATTATAATTAGGCATAATAGTGCAACTGATTTTGCTGTATCCCTATATGCCCATGATATGATTTGCTCAGTCTCATTCCCAGTATCTCTGCTTTCCCTCTGCTCCTTCCTCTTCCTCATCCCCTTGCTCTACTCTACTGGTCTCCCTTCTATTATTATTATTATTTTTTGCAATTAGTGCATTGTAATTGTATATAAAAGTGGGATTCATTATATTCATACAAGAAAATTGCATAATTTGAATTCTTTCCTCAGTGTTTTCCCTATCCCTTCCTCCCTCCCTTTGCGTCTCATTCCTCTGCTCTCTTGTCTCCCTTCTGTTTTTGTCAGATCTCATTTTTATGCCGTTTTTCTTTTCTTTTCCCTAGTTTCCACTTACAAGAGAAAACATTATTTAACTCTGGTTTATTTCACTTAGCTTGATGTTCTCTAGTTCATCCATTTACCAGCAAATAACATAACTTTATTCTGTGTAGTCCCATTGTATATACATGTATGTATACATTATTTTCTTTATCCATTCATCAGTTGACAGATACCTAGACTGGTTCTATAACTTGGCTATTGTAAATTGTGCTGCTGTAAACATTGGTACACATGTATTACTATAGGATGCTGATTTTAGTTCTTTAGGATAAATAAAAGGAGTGGGATAGCTGGGCCATACACTGGCTCTATTCCTAGTGTTTTGAGCAATCTCCATACTGCTTTCCAGAGTGGTGGTACTCATCTGCAGTCCTTCCAGTAATTTCAGTAATTTGCAAATGCATCTTTTCCCCACATCCTCATCAGCATTTGTTATTTGTATTCTCCATGGCTGCCATGCTAATTGGAGTGAGATGAACAGCTCAGTGTAGTTTTGATTTCTATTTCCCCAGTTGCTAGAGATGTTAAGCATTTTTGCATGTTCTGTTGCCCATTTGTATTTCTTTTTCTGAGAAATGTCTGTTTAGATCATTTGTCCATTTACTGATTGGGTTATTTTCTTTTTGATGTTAGTTTTTTGAGTTCATCATATATTCTGGATATTAATCCCCTCTTAGAATAGCAGGTAAAAAATTTCTCCCATTCTGTGGGCTCTCTCTGTATTCTCTTGTTTCCTTTGCTGTGCAGGAGTCTTTTAATTGGATGCCATCCCACTTATTGATTCTTGGTTTTATTTCTTGAGCTCTAGGAGCTGACATTTAGTGCTGCTACGATGGAGTGGTGAGCCTATGTTCTCTTTTAGCAGTCACAGTGCTTCTGGTCTAATTCCTGGGTCTTTGATAACTTTGAGTTGACTTTTATGCAGAATAAGAGAGAGAGAGAGATCTAGCCTCATTCTTCTACATATGAATACCCAGTTTTCCTAGCACCATTCGTTAAAAAGGCGATCTTTTCTTCACTGTGTGTTTTTGGCGCTTTTGACAAGGGTCAGGTGACTGTATCTATGTAGATCTGTGTCTGTGTCTTCTATTCCATTGGTCTTCATGTCTGTTTGATGTCAGTGCCATGCTGCTTTTGTGCTATAGTAGTATATATTTGAAGTCAGGTATTATGATGCCTCCAGCATTACTTCTTGCTCTGAATTGCTTTGGCTACTCTGTGAGGAATGTCATTGGTGTCTTGATGCGGATTACATTGAATCTTTAGATTGCTTTTGGCATCATAGCCATTTTGACACTACCCAAGAATACGGAAGGTCTTTCCATCTTCTGTGGTCTTCTCTAATTTCATTTTTCAGTGTTCTGTATTTTCATTGTAGAAGTCTTTTACTGCCTTAGTTAGATTTATTTCCAGGTTTTTGTTTGTTTGTTTGTTTTTTTTTTTTTTTGAGATTATTGTGAATGGAATTGTTTTTCTGTTTTCTTTTTCATCAGGGTCATTATTGCAATACAGAAAAGCTATTGGTTTTTGTATGCTGATCTTGTAGCCTGTTACTTGGCTGACTATATAAGCTCTAGAAGTCATCTGGTCGAGTGTTCTGGGTCTTTCAAGTATAGGATCGTGACATCAACAAACACAATTTGAAGACTTCTTTTCCTGTTTGTATGCATTTAACTTCCTTCTCTTTCCTAATTGTTATGATTGGAATTTCAAGAGCTACAATGAATAGGAGTATTGAGAGTGGATATTCTTGTGTTGTTCCTAATTCTTTAGAGGAAGTACTTTCTGTTTTTCCCTGTTCAGTATGATGCCTATTTTTGTATACAATTTATATCCTTCAGTATTCCTGTAAAAATGCTAACATTTATAGATCTAAATGAACTCCTTTCAAAATGCCCAACTTAGTCTCCTTATCTGTAGGTAAAAATTGGATAAGTGAAGGCTTGAAGCTTTAGGGTAAATGTGGCAGATGGAACCTGTGCGTTTATATTTGAACCCTCTAGTAACTCTGCAAAGTGTCAACAGAGTCTTAAAAAGCATAAAGCCACAAGGTAGAAGGCATGGAGATGAGGTGGCAGACAGCATGCAGGGGCTTCAGGAAAACTTAGAAAGCAGGAATGCGGAGGAGCAGGGAGCCTGTGACTCAGGGAAGCTGCAGAGGGCGAGGGCAAGGAAAAAGCCAATTGCCCAGCAGAGCAGAGAGGGCAGTAAACACACACCCCCTCAAGTAGGCTGCGGGATGATGGAAGCAGGGTTGCATATTTCTGGGTCCCTCTGGGTAGTTAGACTCCCTGCTCTGCCCGCCCAAGTGGAAAGCTTAGGGCCGGCCCAGCGACAAGTGACCAGGTGGACAGGAGGGAGTGCGTTCCGTGGAGGTGTCAGTGACAGGTACATGGGAGCCCAGCAGATGAATGAGCTTCTGGAGGCTGAGAAAAGAACAGGGAAAGGGTTTAAGGTAAAAATGCCTTGTTCATCTCAACTGTGTTTTTAGTGTTTACATGTTAGTAGAAAATGAATATTTCCGTAGGCTGTATATGATATATGTTTCTACTATTCAGCAGGAAAATGTAAATTTAAAACACTTAAATGTTGTAAGAAGCTAGTTTTTGTATTTTATAATTTTCAACAAGTGAACATATGTTTTTACCTAATAGTAAATAATTGAATATCTCAGGAAAAGATAATACAGAGATGGATAAAAACTGTAGCCTTGATGTCAGGGAAGAAGCTCTGTTCTCCAGGGCCTGCCTGTCCTACCTGTTAAAAAAGTGATAAGATTAGGAGAGGATTTTTCACAAAAACTACCATGATCATATATTAAAATATTAAACACAGTCCTAGCTCAGTCAGGGGACAAGCTGGCACTGGCGCTGAGTGGTACAACCCCTCACACACCAGATCTCCTGATGGACTCAGGAGATACTAGGTGACGTCTCCATCAGTCTTTCAGGAATGGGATCATGTCCACTCCTTCATTTTTCATCTGGCCTGTTTCATCCTCAGTGTTCTAGAAGACCACAGTCAGTGGTAGTAGGGATCAGGGACCTAGTGTCACCACAGTGTAAGTAACAGACCTGGGCTGTTGCCACTGGACTTCCCAGTTGTGGCTCCCTTCCACAACATCATTGTTCCCTTTGATCTTTTGCTATGTTAATATGCTGTCTAAAATCTTTTCCTCTCTCAGGGGGCCAACTGTTGTCATTCACAGTGGAAGCTATCAGGAAGTTAGTCTTTATTAAAAAATGTGCTCTATTGGAATATGCATATTTTCTTAGATAGAGATGCCTATGTAAATCTAACCAGTTTTCCATATTGTGATGTGGGACATTTAATTAAAAGATCATTTGTACATTTGCCTTTACAATAATCACTCATTATTATTCTGTGCTCCACCCATCAATTTTGAAAGCTTTGGCTGTAAAGTAATGACCTTTTTTCTTTTTTATAAATTTTATTGCATCTCCAATTGGTATGGAGAACTAAGGTTTTTCCCCCATATTTTAAGTAAATTACATTCTTCCCTTTTATTTTTTATGCTGAGTATATAATTTTCCTTTTTTTAATGTGGACATATTTGAATGATTTGGGACTGTGTTTAATATTTTAATATATGATGATGGTAGTTTTTGTGAAAAACCCTATCCTAATCTTAACACTTTTTTAACTTATTTTTTTGGCCATTGTCTTATTATGATTTTTCTTTAACTCTTACATATTTTAGTTTATATAATCTAATCATTTTCTGGAAGTCTGCAAAAAAACAATCAAAAAATAAATAAAATTGGTAAAAAAAAAAAAGAATAGCTTCTTTCTACTATATGAGACTTTTAAAATACCACATATGTATATAATAAGTTAAGCTATGTAGAAGTCTTTTGAAGAAAAGTTTATTCCATCTCTACAATCTCTCTGGTCCAAACTCTGTGATCCAAGGGAGCTATTTGAAAATTGTTTTTCCTCACATTCTTACTTTTTGTTCATTACATAAAAGAAAAAAAAAAAAAAGTGGGACCATAATGTGGACATGTCGTTGGAGTTTGGTTCCAGGAGTCCCTGCAGATACCATATATGGATGCTCACATTCATTGCATGAAGTAGTGTAGTATTTTGCTTACAACTCTTCCTTTATACTTTAAATGATGTCTCAATTACTTAGAATACTTAATACAATGTGAATGCTGTTCAGATAGCTGCTCCACTGTAGTGTTTGGGGAATAATGATTAGAAAAACATGAACTGCGTGTTTATTGCAGATACTTTTTTTGCTGCTGTTAATTATTTCTGATCTGTGGAGCTGGGGTTGTGGCTCAGTGGTAGAGCACTTGCCTTCCATGTGTGAGGCACTGGATTCCATCTTCACCACATAAAAATAAATAAGTAAATAAAATAAAGATACTGTGTACATCCACAACTAAAAAAAGATTCAAAAAAATATTTCTGAACTGTGCTTGATTGAACCCTCTGTGGATGCTACAGAGAGCCAACTGTATGTTACTTAGTTTTCTTTTCACTTAATATACTCTTGACATCTCTTCAGATTACATTACATGTAGTACTTCCTGTCAGCCATGTTGTTTTTAACTTGCATTGTTTAATACATTAATTCCAGCCTGAAGATCCTTGCACGTGTGATGACGGCTAAATTCTTGCATACAGAAATTCGAGAAAAAGGGGGTGCTTATGGTGGAGGTGCCAAACTCAACTATAATGGAATTTTCACTTTTTACTCTTACAGGTGAGTTGTCTTTTCACTACATCTCATGTGTGAACACACACACTTCGTTTTACTTCTAGTACTTGGCTGTATTAATTACTAGTGTAATTATATATCATCTTATATATAGGAGTGACTGTCACCTAACCACACCCAACAGTAGTACCCTTGGTGTTGCAAGGACCATGAATAGGATTGTAACATTGTATTACTTATTTTTAAGTAAATCCTCATTTGCTAATTGTCACATTAGTGACCTAAGAGCCTTCTGAGCCCCTGTCTGTGGTAGAGACCTAAGGGAGATCTGTTTTAGGTTTTCAGAGACCTGCTCTGTGCCCAGGCCGTACCTAGATGAGGGGTGAAAACAGCCCATAGATCCTCCCCTCACGATCCCCAGAAGTTGCCTTCAGAACCGTGATGGTGGGCAGAAAGAACTGGAAGTCTTTCCACTCAGATACAAGGAAATATCTCAATAATTATTCAACCTTTGGGCAAATTCTAGACTATTCTGAGTTTATCTTGTGGACTTATTTTTGTTTAACCTTGAACTTTTCCACTGTAATGTCACTGATTCTGACATTACTTTTCCTGTAATGTCACTGATTCTGACTTCCCTTCATCCATGTGTTTTTCTCTCCTGATAGAATCACAAAAGAGCATTTTAAAATAATTTGTCAATAAAATTAGGCAGGTAGACCATGTCACCAAATATAAGGAGTTTGTCATGAGGTTGTTGTGGTCAAATTTAACCTTCTGCAGAGTATAATTGCTCTGTCAGTGTGGTGTTTAGAATACGACATGTTAAAAGTAGAGCTGTTAACAAATAGAAAATGTCGATGAACTCTTAGTCAACATGTGATTTTCATTACTTTTTCCATTGGTAAAATCCTTCAGTATTTAACTGTGGTTTTCCAGGGATCCAAATTCAATAGAAACACTCCAGTCTTTTGAGAAGGCTATTGACTGGGCTAAATCTGGAAAATTCACAGAGCAGGACATTGATGAAGCCAAACTCTCTGTTTTCTCTGCTGTAGATGCTCCTGTTGCTCCTTCAGACAAAGGTAATTTGAGTAAATAATGAAATCCTTGATGTGTGTTATTGCCAGCTAAAACTCGAGTTTTCTGAGTACTTGCTTCTTGGCATGTGGGGACTACAGGCAGCAATTCCGTCTTGTTTTTTTTCCCCATCTCTGTCCTTTTTCCATTGTGATATGGTTTTCGTATTTAACAACTTAAACAGTGACCTTGAAGTCATGCTTCCTGACAGCAAGTCAAGAACATGTTGATGTTTTACTTCAAATGAGTGGAATCATACAGCGAGGTCGAATTGCTGACCCAGTAAAACACCTTGCATTAGAGTTGAATATTTTTGACTCGGCATGAGAACAGCCATGTCATCATGTAGCACCATTTTGTTCACAGTATTACCAGTCAGTCATAGGTGACCCTTACCAACTCTTTATCCACACTCCAAAAGTGGGACTCTGTAGCACAGGTGAGCATGGCTCTGTGGTAAGTGGAGGTCAAAGTTTGACCTCTCTGGGCCATGCAGACTTCTGTTTGAAATACATCAATAAAGTAACCTCAGTGTCCCTGCCTGGTTGTGAGCACAGCGGCCCCTACTTGAGCCATACCCAGATAGCTCCTCCATCTGTACCTGTGATTTTCCTTTCAGGACTGGACCACTTCTTGTTGGGTCTTTCAGATGAGATGAAACAGGCACACAGGGAGCAGCTCTTTGCCGTCAGCCATGATAAGCTGACTGCCGTGAGCAATGAGTGAGTATGCGCGCTGTGGTGTGACGTGTCCAGTTAGTGAAATTCAGAAATGTGAAGACTATCTGTTGACTTGGAGAATGTGTGTAATGTAAAAAATAGTCCAGATTTACTGTCTTCCTTTCAGGTACCTTGGTATTGGGAAGAGCACACATGGATTGGCTATACTTGGACCAGAGATTGCAAAAATTGCTAAGGACCCCTCGTGGATAATAAGATAACTGGTCTCAAGTATTTTTGACTGGACTCTGGAACTCATTTGAACCTACATGTGTATAGACTCTTAAAACTGAAGCCTCTGAGCCAGAGTTAACTTGGAAGATCAGAAATGTTACCACTTTTCCCAAAAATCATGTTGTTTTTAAAATTTGGCCAAAAGTACTGACTGGCAAGTTGAAGTATGAGGGAAGTCTGGTCATCATGAAGAAATTGAAGTGATTATATAAATGAGAATTTTGAAACTTATTAATCCTAAAACATTTATTTTAAAAATAAAAGGCAACTTTGACCTACCTGTTTGTCATTATTTTAAATGACATTTTGCTAAAATTGAACATTGTAAACCTTCATTACAAATTGATAAATAAGTGACAAGGGTATTCCAGCATCTGTCTGCTTGTTGCGATCACACCATGGACCAGCGGAAAAGTCAGCCCCACAGATGTGAGTCAAACAGGGCAGCCCGAGGGGAGTCCAGCTCAAGAACAAGGCATGTTCTATTAAGAAGTATTAAACTGAGTTTTTCCCACTGTCTTTACTGGGACAGAACACTTCTCAGGACCAGCTCACCTCTATTGTTTTATCCGCAGATTTTGTAAACAGAACTTACTAAATTGCTCCTTCCCTTCCCTCTGTGAACTCTTTCCCCCATTATCTGGAGTAATGTATTTTCTCAGTAGTTGGGTGGGCAGAGCTCGGTTTTTTATCTGGTGCTCATACGTTGCCTTCTGCAGACTAGACCCATATGTGGACTGAAGAGGAGGCAGAAATGCTTTTTCCTAGTGACTTATCAGTTCAGTGGGATTATCCCCATGCCTGTGGACTGACCGTCCAGCAGCCCTTCAGAACCCTCTGAAGAGTTCCAACCTAGGCCCACCCAGAAGCATGGCTATTGTAGTCTGCAGGACATACTGGGAATCAGATTCTTTGTAACAATTCCCTTTGTGGTTTTAATGTGCAACTGGGATTCAAATAGAGTATATGATAGCTTATACTTAAGGCATTTGTTCACATATTATTTTTTTTCTTTCTTTTTTTTTTCTTTTTAATTCTGTACCTTTTCTCACTTTGAAGAGAGACTAAGAGCTTGGAGTTAACCTATCCACCACATGGTGTATCAGAGCCAGGCCCAGGCTGATTTCAGCATGGGTTAAAGGGCAATTCCATGTTTATTAATGACACAGTTGCGGTTTGGATGACTTTGTGCTTATGTATTTCAATGATTCTCTATATTTTGCTAATTTCTACCCAGAAAACTGCTGAGGAATCCTTTAGTGGCCACCCACAGATCTTGTTTTAAATTCAAGAAAATAAACAGTGCTCTTAAGGGTTTCAGCCATATGTTTAATTCCATTAGACAGACACATTTTGAAGCATGAGATAGAATACAAGGGGGAGGAGACAACTCACTGGAATGGGTAGGGATTCAGGTCGCAGATGATTGGAATAAGATGACACTGGTAACTGATGCTTTCTGATTAGCTGTTACTGCCAACAATACTTGCGTAAAGTGCCGATAAATAACTTAATTGTTACAAAAAGATGGTCCCGGTAAGTTCCAGGCCTCACTGGACACGTCATTTTGATGGTCAGCACAGCACTCAGATGGCCGCAGGTTCCCCTTGAGTATTCTGGTCTTGCACGGGCTCCAGCTGACCAGAGTCAGACACGTCGAAGCTTGCCTTGTACTTGGCCAAGATCTTCATAAGAGGCCGCAGTTTCAGCCACCATTGTTCTTTGGGAATCCTGTGCCTAGGAAGGAAGACAAGACAGTGCCACCTTCCCTGCTGGAAGACAATTTCCAGTTGCCTCTGGCTGCAGCCAGGCCAAAGGAGACTTGTCAAAAAAGGTGGGTTTATGGAGTCACCTGACTAAACTTTGGATGATAAAGCCAATTTTCACAGATCAAATGAAAATATCATTTTTGTATTTCTAAAAGTTCTGCCCTGTTTCTCAATGTCTACTATTCTTTAACCTTGCTCTAGAAGAGCCCATGTGTTCCTTCAAACACTGCCATGCATTACCTACAATGACTAAGGTTGTGGTGTCCCTTTGTCCTCATGACTCCTATTATTCATTCTTGCTAACAGCTATGACATTTACTCATACAGTGTTTAACTGACTTACTCAAAATCTGTTTCCTTCTTTAGATCTGCCACAGGTTGGAAAAGGACGTTTCTTTTGCTTATTCCCAGCACACAGATGTAGTCGTCAGAAACACATTTCTTTCCTATGAGAGTTAAAAAAAAAAAAAAAAGAAAGAAAGAAATTAGGAACTACTAACGCATCATGTTGATAAAATGTCATGTGACGGTGAGGTAAGAGTTGGATGCCTCAGAGCCACCTTGGGGTGGATGCAGGGAATTCCAGTTTTGACCAGTAATCTTGGAAATCCTGATGTGTGCCATGGATTACATTTGATAATCAGCTGTCTATCCAGTGGGGACAGCCAGTGCACAGTGTGACAGTGTCCTTTGAGACTTTCCCAGAGTTTCCTCCAGGCCCTTCAGGACTGGTGAGGAGGAAGGCCTAGGTTGTGGTGAGGCCTCCCTCCCTTATTCCACACAGCTTGAAAGAGGCTGTTCACTTGCCACTTACCAGAACAGCGGCCACCACAGATAGAGGGAGGGATTTATGCAAAGAACGTTTTTAACAATGAATAAATATTTCACTAACTAGTGGAGTAAGGAAAAGTGAACTTAAATTGCAGAAAGGCAGACACTGAAAGTTAATGAGAGGAGTGTCCACAAATGAAATCTAAGAAGTAGAAAGATATATCAAAGTATAAATTGCTGTTAAAAAACTATCAAAGTAGAAGGAATTAAAGCCAACATCAGTTCTTCAATACTAAAATTAGGTTGGAACTGCTTATATCACCATTTTTACATAAGCTGTGTTTTTGTAAGCCAGACTAGAAATTGTATAAAAACACACATCTGAGATGACTGGCCCAGAAACATGTAGGGCAGGGGTGGCATTGACAAAAATTGGCACAAAAAGCCCATCTCAGGATTAAATGAAGACTAAATGTGCTGCAGGCACTGAAAGAAGAATGTTATGGGAAGTTCAGTGACAATTTTTTTTTTTTTTTTTAGAATTTTAAATGAATTGAAAGTTTCCTAGAAGATGAAATTTACAAAAATGATTCAAGTAAAAAGAAAAAAACACAAGTGTTTCTATAAATGTGAGAGAAATTCAGCTGTCAAATCTTTCTACAAAGAAAACTGGGTATTTTGATGGATGATTTCACTAGAAGATGCTACCAAATATTCAAAAGCAAAACAAAGCAAAACTCCCATCCTCTACATACTTTGAGGGAATTCCTCCTTCAAACTTGACCCCAACCCTTGACAAGGACAGTAACAGAGAGGACATTGCTAACATGTTCACAATCACTGACACAAAAAGCCTGCACATAAGAACTACAAGTTGAATCCAGCAGTAAATAAAAAAGAACATTGTGACCAAGTTAATTCTGAAATTTAAGGCTGGTCAGTTTAATTTGTCACACTAACAGATGAAAAACAGTTATCTCATGATATATAACATGATAAATAACCTTTAATAATTGAAAAAATGCCTAGCAAATAATGAAAATATATCAAAGACTAATAGTAAATATGAAATCACAAAGACTTGAGTTAAATACTAATGATAACTCTTAGGAAATGCTAAAGGCATTCTTGGTTCCCATCACATTAGAGAAGGGCAGGAGCTCAAATGTCACTATACCCAGTGAAGCCAGAGCTGACTGGGGAAGAGAGTTGGTGACATCACAAATGTCTCAAAAAAAGAGGGTGGTATGTAGATGATGTGATTGTACATGTAAAAGTGAATTTATAAATTCTTACATCAGGATTCAGAGCATAGAAAAGTTAATTTCTACAAACCAGCACAAAATATTTAAGTACCATTTATAACACTTTTTAAAAATTAAGACTCTAGGAATAAATATAAAAGATATGTGAGGTCTTATGAAGAAAAACAAAGGTTTGGGCTGGGATCGTAGCTTAGGGGCACAGTGCTTGCCTAACATGTGGGAAGCACTGGGTTTGTCCTCAGCACCACATAAAAATAAATAAAAAGGTATCGTGTCCATCTACAAATAAAAAGAAAATATTATATTAAAAAAAAGGCTTAGTTGGCTGGGGTTGTGGCTCAGAGGTAGAGTGCTCACCTAGCATGCATGAGGCACTGGGTTCAATCCTCAGCACCACATAAAAATAAAGATTTTGTGTCCACCTATGATAGATTAAAAAAAAAATGAAAAAAAAAAAAAAGGTTTAAGTTACTACCTGGCCTATGATTATAAAGTGGGGGAAAAATGAGATTTTTAATCCATAAATGGCACCCAAATAACTGATTACCCATACCACACAGGAAAAAATAAACTCAGATCTTAAGCTTCACATTAAGCAGATTAAATTACAAATAAAAGAACATTCTAGTAACAGAAAAACCATAAAGGGAAAGGTGGGTGATATTCCAATAATATAGTAGCTTTGCCTCTACTAACCAGAAAATGCTGTGTACATGTTGGACTCTTAGCAACTAGCCAACAGAAAAACAGGCAAAACACAGAGAAACAAGAATGTCATGCAACCTGCCATTTTCCTCTTTACCTGTTGAGTCCACCTCTCCAAGCCACAGTGAAACACCAAATAAAGGTCAGGGTAAGAGATGTAAGCCAGATGGCAGTGACAGGACACTGCATGCCAGCAGGTGAGCATGGGGACTGGTAAACTAATTTGAAGACCTTACAGTCCAGCAGAAACTAGGCATACAATTGAGCCAGTTCCCAGGGACCTGGGCACTACCATACTGTGTGGGATACTCAAGTGCCAGGACCAGAATGGTCAGCTGGCCTGGAGCAGCAGAGATGATGGATCTGCACAAGCACAGGTCATCACAAAAATTCTAAAATACTGAAGGACACACTTGGGTTCTGAAGAAGAAACATGATGTGGACACCACCTGTCTTCTGTTGTGGGATTCTGTACTCTTAAAAGTTGTGAATGAAGCAACTAGTAAGTCCTAAGTACCTTAAGTAAAAGCTAATTCAAAGTGATTCCCATCAATAAAACAAGCCCATTTTACAGTCTTGTTAAAAGTCTAACATAAGTGCAGCAGTTTCTGCCTAACAGATATAAAGCTACTAAATTACTGGAATATCATCCACCACTAAAAGCAGGAGTAAAGTATTTTATTTTATTAATAGGATTTATATTTATTTTAATCTTGCAAGTCATATAGCAATGCTAAGACTAGCAAAAGCTAAACAAAAAAGCATGACCTTCCCATGACCTCCTACCTTTGCCGTAGGACTCTTTCAGCTTAGTGGTAATCCATTGCATGGCTCTGGCAGAGATTTTGGTTCCAAAGTTTCTATCAAATGGAGAAGGTGCTCCACCCTGTTTGTGGTTAAGTTATTAGTTACAAAGCAAGCAGAAATGACAGTTTCTGTAGTTGAACAAGATTCACATTTTTAAGAGATGTGAACCTGCAAATATGGCATGGTTTGGCCTGTTTCTGTCTTGTTGGATTTGGTTGGGTCACAAACCCAAACTCTGATGGCTCACCTAGTTGGCAAGCCTTCCTTCTCACAGGGCAGGATTCTAATCAACTGGACCATCACCGACGAGTCCCCTCAGTATTGCAGAGTCTCACATCAGGGTTTCTTGAACTTATTTTGGGGTAAGGAGAGATGTCAGTTTCCTTTAAGAATCTAATAAACTGTGGATTTTTGTTTTTCCCCCCAAAATACACACTTGCCTATTTCATCATATGATTTAAGGACTCATGAACCTTTTGAAATAAATCAGTGGACCCTTCTTTAAAAGTTCTCTAAAATATAAGGAATAGGAGTAATGATGCAAACAGCAGAGACCTTCAAACTGGGAAACCTGGGACTACCTACTTGCCAGCTGAGCTCCAGTTGTTATTTGGGGGCACACTCAGAAGTCGTAAAATTAAAGCTTACCCTACAGTTCTTTTCCAATTCATTCTGATTTTTTATAAATATCAAGTATCATTGGTCCAATATTCTACTTTAAATCTTATTAAACCCTGTATTTAAGAAAATACTTGCTAGGCATGGTGGCACATGTCTGTAATCCCAGTGGGTTGGAAGGCTGAGGCAGGAGGGTTGGAAGTTCAAAGATAGCCTCAGCAACTTAGATAAAAATTAAAAGGGCTGGGGATGTGGCTCAATGGTTAAGTGACTCTGGATTCAATTACAGACACCAAAAAAAAAAAAAAAAAAAAATTTTTTTTTTTAATTTGTATACTATTTCCAAATGAACCAATGTCATTATTTACATGAAAGGTATTTCTTAAAATCTCCATACACTGTAATAATTATAAACGAGAACAAATTCTAAAGCTAGTGAGATTGCTAAGATGGAATAATTCAGCTGCTGTTTCTAGTCACCCTAGAATTTACTTCTGAATACATATTTTTCCAAAAATGGCCATAATGAGGCATTAGTTGGAAGACAGCTCTTCTTCGTCTTGAGGAGCACAGGGGCCTCCGTGTGACCTGGGCCTCCAGCCCTACCTGCTGCATGTGGCCCAGCACGTTCTTCCTGCAGTCAAACACCCCTTTGCCTTCCTCTGAGTAGAGCTGGTAAATGAAGTCCGTGGT
Organism: Callospermophilus lateralis; assembly: GCF_048772815.1. Lineage (NCBI taxonomy): Eukaryota > Metazoa > Chordata > Mammalia > Rodentia > Sciuridae > Callospermophilus > Callospermophilus lateralis. The sequence continues at coordinate 20,669,834 of NC_135317.1, read as the reverse complement.
GTAGTTCTCACTGCAGCTCTCATTCCTGCCATGAACGGAAACAGCTGAGGTTATTCACCAGGCAAAGGCAAGCAGGGGTCTCCCGGGAAGCGCTCTACCCCAGCAGCCCAGGATGCACAGCCACCTGTCAAGTGGGCCGCTTGGTCCTTCATCCCTACCCGGACTAGGTATTTTCCCCTTTCTTCATAAAGGTCAAGGGGCTTAATGAAAGATATGATTGAGAGATATCATGGGGAAAAGAAAAAGACGAGAGAGCAAAATTAAATTTGAAAATTGCCCTTCATTGCTTTATTTTTTTAACACTGGCTCGGAATAATGCTCTAATCAACAAAACTATGGTTTAAGTGAGGGCAAGTGAATATCAGCCTTGCCAGAAAATCACCCATTATTTAAATGCAAGTATATTTTTAACAGCATGCAATTGCCGTATTTCTGTGTTCCTTCAGCATTTATAGTGAGAATCAGAGTGGCAAAGGAGTAATGAGTGCACCTTAGGTTTCAGATCACAAGATAGATTCTAAGAACCTAGGTCTAAAAAGGAAGTAAGATTAGAAATACTGTTTCATTACCTGAGCACAAGACCCCTCTGGATGGAGGTCTTCATTTTCTCTGTCAGGTGTTCCACGTTGGACTAGAAAGAGTATTTTGTTCATCAGACAATCAAATTATTAGGCACCTACTATATGCCTACTCTAAGATCCTAAGTGCTAGAATATAAGAGCAATTGAGAGAGATGGCAGATGCTTTTATAGCTTACATTTATTTTATTTATTTGTGGGAGACTACAGTAGACAAATAAAAATATATTAGTGATATATGTATAGTAGTGATAAATGCACCAGTAACAATAATCAAGATAATAATACATAGGGTGGCAACAGGGCTGAGTTATTGGGCATATTTATTTAGTGAATGGAAATCATAACTTCCACAAGAAATGCTTTCCAAAATAAATGGATTTCCCTCTTACAGTATTTATTTTATTCTGTGCATTTGCCTAATGTTTATACAATTATCTATTGTTCCTCATCTGTTTTCATGAGTGTATTTCTTAGAGCTCTCAGAAAATAACTACCTGTTGCCTGATTTTATATAGAATCTCATACAAATGCTTAATAAACATTTTCTGACCAAGGAAAAATTTTATAGGCTCATGCATACATAAATTCTCTTAAAAAAATCGGTCTTGAAAGAATGTGCAAAAACATTTCAGTCTAGCAAGGAAGATTACTAAAGGGCAGTAATTTCCTAATGACTCATTCTAAAAAATGAGTAGTTGAATTTGTCATAATTACATTTCTTAACCATCTACCATGTGCCAGGAGCCATAAGTGCCAATAAGGCACTGTCTTTAGAGAGACCTCGAGTATTAACAGTTCAATATTGTGAATAAATTCATGCAATGTCCATGTCACCAAACATCTCATTACTTGATTTAGTTCAGAAACATACTTGCTTAAAAACAGTTGCTCAACTTGTCTCATCAGTCCATGTTTATCCTTTTTCAAGGTAGAGTGGTCCACGCCTAGGCCTAGCCCTACAGTCTGAGCAGACACTGTGGCCCTCATGGGCCTGCTCTTGCCTCCCCACACAATCCGTGACCACCTGCTGCGGGTAGTACTGAGGCTGCCACCAGCTCTGCCAGATGCCCACAGGTCCTTCCTCCAATCCAGCAGCCTGGTTCTGGCCAGGCCGGAGCCAGTCAGGGAAGAGCCTGGAAGGACTGGCTGAACCAGCCATTGGCCTGAACAAACTGAAGGAAATGGGAAGCTTTAGGCCTCCTTCATCAGTCATCACAGATCTTAGGAGTTTAAAAGAGCTGCAGCAATGAGTGAGTCCTTGTGTCAATCAGGACTGGGTGCCATGATGTGCAATGTAGGTCCATCAACGGGTACATCCCCAGCACCGCAGGGCAAAGACCACTCTCCAGTTACCACAAACTCCCCACCCTTGGATCCACAAAGATTCCAGAGGCCTGGGACTGAGGTCATACATAATAGGCCTGCTCAACATATTGGATCCCATTAAACAAGTATCACCTTTCAGTAACTTATGACACACATGAGAAAAAACATAAAAGAGATGAAATCTCTATACAAGCCTGTTTTCACACACAGGAATAAAAGGTGACCTCAACCCTGTCTATTCACCCATCAAAAGAGCTCCTAATACTAAAGTCACAGAATCTGAATAAAACAAGGCAATGACTGAAGGGCATACAGCTTGGGATATTTTACATCACCATCTCCATCCCCTAAAAACGCAATCAGTGACAAATATGATTATTAACTCAGCGGTACCACATGGATTCTAAACTAAACAGTGCTCATGGGGGCCTGACCCTTTTACATACCTGTAGATCTCTGATGTCAAATGGCTCTTCAAAAATGTAGGCAGCATCAGCTCCAGCTGCGAGGCCCCCCATGTTGGCCAGGTAGCCACAGTAGCCCCCCATGGTCTCGATGATGAACACTCGACGCTTGGTCCCGCTGGCTGACTGTTTGATTCTGTCACATGTCTGGTCACAGAAAAGGAGATCAGTCATTCCAACCCAGGACACTGGCTAGTGACAGATGTGCACCAGCCTAGAGCCTTGCGCCCCTCAAGAGGTATAGCAAGTCCCTCCACCAAGCCCGAGTGAGCAGTCATGAGCATTGGACATAGTGAGGAACAGTATGCGCAGCTGCCTGGACCCTGCCTCAGTAACCTGAGCCAGCCTCTGCATTTATTTACCAGGGCCAGCTAGAAGCTATGATCACCCATGGTGGAGGCCTGGCCACTGTCCTTCTCCTGGGTGCCTTAGGAGGTGATGGGGAAAATGGTCACTCAAGACAGTTCACCTTTGCTTTTTTTCCTTGTTTTGATACTGGGGATTAAACCCAGGGACACTTAAACCGAGAGCCACATCCTAGCCCTTTCTTTATATTTTGAGACAGGGTCTCCCTGAGTTGCCGAGGCTGGCATTGAAATCACAATCTTCCTATCCCAGCCTCCCAAGCTGATGGGATTATAGGTGTATGCCACCACACCGAGCTCATCTGTGATTTTTCGATGTGCCCTTGCTAGTGCAAATCTAGATTTTATGCAAATGCCAACTATCCAGCTTAGTTGATGGAAATCACTACACTATGTTTGAAAAGCTCTGTCTGTGCCATTGAGGTTTTGTTCACCTTTAGTTCCGGCATGCATGCTACATCATGCTTGGGGGTACCTCTAGTCAGAGACAGACAGTAGTTTCTTAGACACAGTCATCCAGAGAAGTCTTCCAGACACATGGGCACCTGGTCTCAAAATGAAACATCTATCATCCAACCTCCAGGCTCCTGGCAAGCAATTCAGGAACATCCAACTGTTGCCTCCTACCTGGGGCACAGGTCTAGGCGCCATTTATTTCCTCAGTACTCTGCTAACGCTTCTAACCCCAGCCCCAGCACCCAATCTATTCACACAAAACTGAGATCCAAATCTGATCAACTTCTTGCCTTACTCAAAATCTTCCACTAAGTACTTCAAGTACAGCTCAAAACCTTGAGATGGAACCCCTGGCCTGCCAGTTCCCATGGCCAGATCCGCTCCTGGTTCCAGCCCCCGTCCTGATTTGCAGACATGCTGCACTTGGATTGTCTTGGTGGTCTTCATACACTCTGGGCATGTGGTGGGCTGCAAAGAAGCTCCCAGAGGTATCCTGACCCTAATCCTAGAATCTATAAACTACGCTAAGGATTATCCAGGTAACCTGTAAATGCCATTACATGTGTCCTTACAAGAGGAGATGGGACACAGCAGCGGCAGACCAGTAAGCACTGAGCAATATACCTCATGCTGGCTTGGAGGAAGGAGGAAAGGCCACAGGCCAAGGCACCCAGCGCCTGCACCTTGACGTCAGCTTCCTGACTTCTGCCTTCAGAGAATAGCAAGTCCTTCTTGAGAGCACACTGGCGCATGCACAGTAACTACAACCACAGGAAACTCACAGACATTTTCTTCCCTCCTTACCTCTGACCCAGTTCAACGTCATTTCTTCAAGAAAACTCTCTAGGACTCTCCAGTTCTGTCTTGTAGGGGCTCTTGTGACACTGGGTGCTTTCCTGATAGAAACCCCCCCAGGACGAGGTCCTGCAGTTACTTATGAAGGTATTTGATTTGGGTGTCTCTTCCTCACTAGATTCCACAAGGGCAGGCATCTTGGGCTGGGCTTACCCACTATAGCACAGAATGAAATAGATGCACATACCCCTCGCCCATCCATCAGCCAGTCCAGAGCCCATCATATAGGATTCCCTAAACTAGTCTCCAGGGCACTTAATGGAGAGTGAAGTCACTAGAGGACAGAGCCCTGGGGAAAACTTCTGGGAAAATTTGTACTAGAAGAAAAAACACAAGCTATAGTTTAAATACCCTTAATATTTTACACTGGGTTTTCAAAACTATAAATGAAAGGTGAAAAGATAAGGAAGGGTTTACTACAGTGTTAAGACAGAAGGAAAGACAGTGGGCTGTACTGTGGGGACACAGTCTTGCTCTGCTAACAAGCTAGGAAGTCATATTTTCCTGACTACGGGATTCCCCCAAGGCAGCTGGCTGACTGCTGAACTCCAAGGACCAGTGATGGGGTAGGAGCAGCGGCTGTGCAGGGGCAGGAGGGGCCAGTGCCACTGTCTGCTGGCAGGGAGCCAGCAAGTCTCATTTCCAGTCAGTTCTGTGCTACTTGCAATTTGAGCAGTCTAAACTAGCCCAGGTGTTCAAGGTGAGTAAGGCCCAGGCACTGTCCTGGGCCCTAACAGAGTTCAGTGATGGGGAGCTATTTTACTGATTTATCTGTGCTCTTATTTAACATGCAAAGAAACAGAACTCCAAGAAGGATAAGTGGGATATAAGGGAGCCTTGACCCTGGTGGTTATGAGCTGGGGCCTCTGGAGGCACAAGAACCAGTGCCAGAAGGCAATAATGAAGATGTTTTCATAGGTTCAAGAGTCAAATGCTAGGATTCTAATGGAGATTTGGGACACTTGGCCCAAGTGTGTGTGTGTGTGTGTGTGTGTGTGTGTGTGTGTGTGTGTGTGGTGGTGGTGGTGGTTGGGGAGGTCGTCTCCTTTTCCTGCATTTTATTCAACCCAGATAAACTGCTATTTTCTGAAGTTCTGTACCGAGTTGAGCTAAGGAAACTCTCCAACACCCATGACTTTTCATTGCAAACTCTGGAACTAACTCAGACATGAATGTCTAAGAGGCCCACAGGACACGCTGAGTCAGAAGTTACCAACGTGGTTGGCCACCATCCTTTTTCTGGTTTGGTGAGGAACAGTCTAGGCAGCAAAGGCCTTTGGAGCTACCAGATATTCTCAGGTCTAATGTACAGGAGTCACAGGCCATGAAGGCCTAGCACGTCACACATGCTGCACCTGCTGGATTAGTCCCTACCCACAGGGTGCAGCAGTCAGTGAGCTCCTAGGGAGCCTCTTCATCTCTCTAGGAAGACTATGCTTCCAGGCAGTGGAATCCCACTTTTGTGCAGATGAGCACTGCTTCACTTTGGAGTCCTCATACTTACCAGGTACCTAAGCCCCCTTTTCGCACGCTCCCATGACTTGTTCTGTGACGCTCCGCTAAAGTCACACCTCTAGCTATTCAACTTCAGGCAGGAGCAGCAGGCCTCGCCAGAAGGATGCCCACAGCTCACCTTGTTTAGGTGGTGCAGAAACATTATGCAAAGGGCTTTATGTCTCACTTTGGTCAATACAAACAGGCTCTCCCTGTGAGAAACTAGGAAAAATTACCTTATTACAGAAAACGTGACATAAAGCCAATCTCATAGGAAACAAAAAAATGATAATAAATTTGGCCCAATCATCCTAAGAGACTGAGTGGATGGGTTTCCCCTTTTAATGTCCACTTGGGGGAAGGCAGGGGGTGAAGGGAAACTGAGAACTGGAAATGAGAGCTGGACCTCATGGCAATGTTCTTAAGGCAGAAGCATCAAATTGTTAAAGCAAACTCAACAAAGCAAAAGCAGACAGAGTTCTCTTACCTCAACCACTGCATCCAGGGCAGTGTCAGAGCCAATACTTATATCTGTGCCTGGGACATTGTTGCTAATGGTAGCAGGCAGAACGCACACAGGGATGCAAAACTCCTCATGGCTGTCGCGAGCATTAGCCATCATGATCGCGCTGGAGTAAGCCTGAAGCAGCAGGGCCACAGCAGTTAGCAGGCAAAGGCTCGTCACCTGCCAGTCACTGGGTGTGGGCTGTGGCTCCAGGGATGTGACAGGGAGGGGCCTGAGTCGCCAGTGGAAAGCGGCTTCATGCAGGGCTACAGAGCCCACGGGGCCCAGATGAGCACTGCAGGAGCAGAGCAAGCTCCAACAACACGGGGCCACAGGGTGCAGCCTGTCCTCCTCCCCCGCGTCCCGCAGCAGAGGCCACAAGCAGTGGAGTCTGGTGGTGCAAGGCAGCAGCAAAGTAGGCACGAAGCAAAGCAGGGGTGGAGGCGGCACGAGTGTGTTAGTCAGACGGACAGCAGCTCATTTCTTGGCATCTCAGAGCAAGACGGAGAGCCAATTAGGCTGGGATACCTAAGCGCAACACCAATCCTGTAACTTCTGCAGGGAGGGGTAGGGAGAGCACAGGGCTGTGAGGTCGACATCAAATGACTGGCATCACAGATGCAGAGCAGGGTCACCTGCAGGCAGGCACTGCGGCGCCACGGAGGGCAGAAGCGGAAGAAGGCGTGCAGATACATTACCCGCAGCCTTGGCTCTGGGGCATAATTGCTGTTTGGGGAATCCACTTCCCTCTGGAGGGAGCCTCCCTTTCAGGGGCCTCGGGAGAGCTTACATTAAGCAGGATAGATCAGCCAGAGTCAGATCAACTGCTCTGGAATTCCAATGGAAACTGGCTTTGATGTCAAAAGGTGAGCTATTCAGCCCCTAGTCAGAGGTTGAACTCTCTGCCTCAGGGAGGTAACCAAGTTAGTAGTAGGATACAGGTCCACTTACCCATAGTTCCTAAATCCATGCAGCCTCCAACAGAACAAGGCATTTTTATGAAACATTTGCTGCAAATCTGACCCAGTTATAGTCTTTTTTGGTCCTACTTAACACATCTTCTTAGCATGCTGCAGAAACTTCTATGATAAATGGCATGTGCTCTGAATTGCCTGTTTTTGTCAGTGCTGGGGATGAACCCGGAACCTTGTGCATGCTACCAAGTGCTCTGTCACTGAGCCACTGCCCCTGTCCTTCTGTATTGCCTTTCTGTAACCCAAAATGTGCACAGCCTGAGGATTCTGAACAGTGGGCCGTGGACCTGTGCAGGTTAGTCCTTGGAGCAGTCAGTTTGGAGGTGACATGGGGCCATCTGCACTGGGTGACGATGAACGCAACAGGAGCAGGGTGCCCCCACGTGGCCCCCCCTCAGCCCTGGTCCTCTGCCTCCATCCGAGCTGGGCCCATGGCTAGTCTCTGTGTGGCCTCTGTCTTTCCAGATTTGGTGTGGCAGTTAGTACAGCACTTGTTCATCTGGGGGAACCCACGGGCCAGTACCCATACTCTTTTTATGGGCTCCTCAGCACTTTCTAGCTCAGGATCAGTTGAGGACAGGCTGTGGGGAAAGCAGTTGTCTCTCTGAGAAAGCTGTTGCTGGAAGTCAAAGGAACACAGGCCATGGCCTCGGACAGAGTGCTCCCCGTGGGCCAGCTGGGGTGGTGGGGTGGAGGAGGCGGCAGGTGAGCAGCAGGGTTAGTGACTTTGTTTCTCATGAAACCACTGATGGCGGTGGTACTGCTGTAGCACTTCCTACCTTCTGTTTCCCATTGCTCCTTTTGATTCCTTCAATCTCCAAGCAAATGAGAGGAAAACTTTGGACAGGGCAGCCCCCTGCCCAGGAAGGCAGGACATACAAGCAAGTCTTGCCTGCAGATCCTGAGTGAGCACCAGTGACTTGCCCTGCTCAGGGCTCCAGGGCGGACACTTTGAGACACCATCAAGCTACCCTGGATAGAGCTACCCACACCGAGAGCAGAGATGGGGCACAGTCATGGAAGAAGCCAATGACACGTTCAGGTTTGGTTTTCACCCCTTTAGGATATGTGGAAGGACTCTTGGCTGTTTTCTCACCCCTCACCGGGCTCCAGGGCCCAGAGCAATCAGATAGGGACCTAGTCATGGTTTTCAATTTCATGGTCACATCACTGACCAGGGATATTGGCAGGGCTGTAGTCACTGCCACCTTTGTGGCATCAACGGCAGCTTGCGCTCAGCTTTCTTTGTTTGTATTGTTGCCTGGAACAAAGTGCTGTACAATTGTGGAGGAATAAAAAGTAAGTTCAACAGAAAAGCCTACAGCTACCTCAGGAAAGTTTTCTAAATGCCTGCTCTGAGGTACTATGTGGGTTTTGCTCTACCCAGAAGACCCACTGACACTGCAGCTACAGAGATCCCCTTGAAGGGCTGCATCTGCAAGCTGAGCATCACTGCTACCAAGTGGGAAAGGATCAGCGAAGACAATGATCAGATATCCAAAGACAATGATATCTGTATCACATAAGACTGGCTTAGGGTTTGTCAGCCTCAACAGGGTTGACATCCTGAGCCAGATCACTCCCCGTGGTAGAGACTGTCCTGTACCTCCCAGGACACTGAGCAGCATCTCTGGTCTTGGCCAATGAGATGCCAGAAGCAGTCTCTCTCCCGGCTGCAGCAATCCAAAATACCTTTCAATGCTCAAAATGCCCCTTGGTGCAAAAATATCCACAGCCGAGAATCACCAAGCTTCCTGAACAAAAGGAGTGATTTGGTATTGGAGATGCCCGTGGATTCTAAACGAGAAGGCCATCCCGGGCCAAGCAGGCAGCTCACACCAGTAGAAACAGAGCACCTAGATGTGAACGTGCAGGGAGCTCCTGGGACCTGTGTAGGACACCGGCTTTATGCTACCAATAAGGTGAGTAAGCTGATACTAACTTGCTTTGGGCCCTGACCCACCAGAACAGTGGCAGGAGGGACCCCGGGTGACCTGTGTAGAGTGCTGCATGCCCCATTGCCTGCAGAGGATTCGTGGTTATGACCAGCCTAGCCTAGTTTAACCCCAAATCAAAATGACTGGAATTGACTTCATTTTGCCCAAAAAACATATCTCTGGAAGAAGCCAATGACACATTCAGGTTTGGTCTTCACCCCTTTAGGACTTGTGGAAGGACTCTTAGCTGTTTTCTCACCCCTCACCGGGCTCCAGGCCCCAGAGCAATCAGAGCAGTCACTGGCCCGGCCTTGGCCACCTACCTTGAGATGGCAGAACCAAGAGGACTTAGCTCCTTGGAGCCTCAGAAACAGCACATGAGGAAGACCACACACATCCCTTGCCATGTGATCATGCCTGAGGCTCTCAGGAATGATCAACTACCTGCTCCTTCTTTTTCTTTCTCAGACATCATTGTTCCTTAACCTAGCTTTGAGAAACTCAAATAAATAAAAGACCCAATTTAAGAAAAGTCACAAAAACTCCCTCTAAGGGAAGTAGGATAGACGGTTTGGGTTTTGTCCTCCAATTTATTTTGTTTTTCAAATTTTCAACTATGTATTTATTCTCTTTCAACAATCTGGGAAGAAACAGTTCTTTATAGCAGAGAAGCTCAGAATCATAAGATAGGAGACTCTTTCTTTGGTGCCTAAGAGTGTGTATCAAGGGGACAAAAGCCTTGTCTGGCACCTGCAGAAGCTCCTACCCACAGCAAAGGACAGCCTCCAGGTCCCCACCCATCCCCCCCCCCCAGGTGAGCTTTAACTATGTGACAATGAGTAAACAACTCAAGTCCAACTGCTTCTCTGAGGAACTCAGTCTACAGAGACCCCCAATCTAGGCAGGGCAGGCGAGAGAGAAAGAAAAAGAAAATTCATTTTGTGGTAGACGCAGATCTTTACATTCACAAAGATCCATCCAGAGCCCAAATCAGTTGAAAGCAACAAAAACAGTAACAATCACCAAGAAGCACATGCAAGATCTAATCAAAAGATTAGTGACTGCAAACACACAAACACCACATTCAGCAGACAGGATCACACTGCTACAGTAACAAAGCGGAAAGAAGTTTAAGCACTTGAGAAAAGCAAGAAATAAGTGCTAATCATTACTTACCCTTGAGATCTTATCTTAAAAGCTTTTTGGCTTTTATTTACCAGCACTAGAAATAGGTTTTTTGGTGATAAGAGTTTCAAAAAAAAAAAAAACTCCAAAACTTTCATAAGAACTAGATCTCACAAGGAAAATATAAACCAGAGACTTACTGAAATATTTGACAACAAATTAAATCAAATGTATTCTGATTTAGATACTGATCTTCAAACTCCCATATGAATAATCAAGGCTAACTACAAATATGATACATAGAATGTACTTCTATGTTTCCTTATTGCAGCATCAATATTTTTGGATTATAATTTAGAACTGCCAATTAAGAGGGAAATGACATTGACAGCATAATGAAAAACACAACAAATGCAAACAGAGAATTCAATAATCAATGAATAAAATTACCAAATATTGAATTTCCATCCTTAGACATCAAGGCAAAGAACCATGGTCCAGGTTTTATCACAGTAAGATTTACAGATTGGAAGTAAATGAGGCTCAGCCCAAACAAACAAAAATCTTAATAGTTATCAAAACTCAGAGCTACGGTGCCAACACCATTCAATGGCCTTGGCAGTGATAGTGCCTCAGCTATACAGAAGAGGCTGCAAAACTTCGAGGAGCTAGATCAATTTTTTCAGAGGCAAAAGGACTTTTGAATATACCTTAGGGGGAAAAAAAAAAAAAAGAAAAGAAAAAGACAAAAGAGAAAGATTTCTTTGAGCCCATGCAGGCACTGCCCAGCTGCCTGGGGCCTATTTCTAGTGCACTGGTAGATAAAAGGGGCAGGCCTGAGGTTAGCAGCAGCGTGCCTGCTTTGCTGGCACGCGCACTTACGTCGGTGATAGTGTTCAGAGCTGTGTCTGACCCGATGCTGAAATCGGAACCGGGCACATTGTTGGAGACAGTGGCAGGAACCATAACCATGGGGATACAGAGCTCCTCGTATTTCTCCCGGGCCGCTGACAGCTCTAGGAGTCCCAGGTAGGCCTGTCAGACAAGTGTGTGTGATTGTGGGGCCAGGAAGCTGGGAGGGGCGCAGCGGGCACAGAGGGTATCGCTGGGAGTGCAAGCACAGGAGAGCATCAGGGAGCCACTTCCAGCACAGCACACGAGGTACATATTGGGATACCACAGAACTACATTCAGTCCAAGGGTGAGAGAGTACAGAGGAGAAAGCAGGTCATTATCACATAGAACACTAACTCTTATTGGTGAGAGGCTGATTACTTGAGGTTCTTACATTTCTTCAAAGTAAATCAAAAGATTATCACAGGACTGATCTTTATCCAAAAGTACATAATTAAGGACTGTAGTCCAACACGTGACTCTGAAGAAACTGAAAAAGAAAATCTAACCGTGTGACTACCTTCCTCTGTAAAGAGTCAATGGGCTTCACATTGAAGAGATGGAATGATTTCTATAGACAGGCATCAAAACAGATCTCACCAAATAGGTGAGTCTCAGATAAGAAGTCAAGCTTTGGCTTCCACATTAGGTGTCTTTACTGGAACTGGGTCAATCTTAGGCCACCTGCTATTCTTCTGCATTACAAACAAGCCAGTGGCAACGAGCCTCAGAATCCATAACCCAAGTTCCTGAAGAGCAGCCAACAAGTTTTGTGCTTGTGTGAAAACAGGGTCGATAGTCACATGTCCAAAACTATCAAGCAGGTTAACAGACGATGACTTACCTCAAATCCACCAATGATCAAGAGGGCATTGATACTATGAGCACGTATCTGCTCGGCAATCTCTTCCAAGAACTTCCCGGGCAGGGCACTAGAAACAAATGAACCAAAGAGATGAGGTCAGGCACTGTCCAGCTGTACTCAGTCCCCCATATGCATCACGCCTGCAGCCCCTCGGCAACCCCTCCGCCCCAGGTCTTGCCTCCCACTTCCCATCGTGGCCACATTCTTCGGCACTGTTGCAGAGACAGCAGCAGAGTCTCAGGGAATGGACACCCAAGGCAACAGTGGCCATAAGTCACATCTTGAGAGAGTATTTTCCACAAATATTTGGGAAGAAGCACTTCAGCTAATCCTGCACCTGAAAAGCCTCCTTCTGCCTTATTTGAAAACAATAAACCAAAGCAGCTTGTAATTATTAACAGTAATTGTCTAAATAGAAATTTGTAGCTTCCCAAGAACATTTTTATTAAAAAAAAAAAAAAAAATTTTTTTTTTTTTTTTTTTTTTTTTTTGTACCAGGGATTAAACCCAGGGGCACTTAACCACTAAACCACATCCCTATCCCATTTTTATATTTTACTTCGAGACAGGGTCTCGTTAAGTTGCTGAGGCTGGCTTTGAACTCGAGATCCTCCTGCCTCAGGCTTCTGAATCGTTGGGATTACAGGCATGTGCCGCTGCACCCAGCTTATAATTTAATCTCATACACCCACACTTGCTATCCAGGCTTACTTTGCTCGTACCCTTCTGTGTTATTGCCTACTTCAAATGACATGATCAACAGTGTAACACCAGGCAAACGATACTGTGCTCTATGCTCTGCCCAAGGTTCCACCCAACACCTAACCCTTGGTCTTTCTTTCTGTGTTTTTTGTTTTGTGTGTGTGTGTGTGTGTGTGGTGCTGGGGATTGAATGCAGGGCTTTATGCATATGAAGCAAGCACTCTACCAACTGAGCTCTATCCCCAGCCACATCCCTTGTCTTCCTTTCATGCTTATGTGAGTTTATAAAGTACTCATATTTTTGATAGATTTATAAAAATTTGTAGGGCAAAAATACTCAAACCCAAGCAAAAGAGTGTTTGTGACTAACTGCAAAGTCCCTCCTAGCCTTCTGATGCAGATTTTGAAACATCGTCAGAATCTGTCCAAAGCCCCCAACCTGTTCTGCCTGACTCAAGAGCAACGCCCAGCACACCAATGCTGGAAGTGTCTTGGCCAGTCTGCTGAAGCCTGGAAGTACCTAAAGATACATCTCCTTCCACTAGAGCTTTCCAGGAAACCAACCCCAGGGCACATGGTCAGACTGGAAGACTGAACACAGGCAGATCTGAAGAACTAATCCAGCCCTGTGGGACCCTGCTAGCAGCAGGGGATCTTGGAAGTCCTAGTTTTAAAGCAGAACAAAGAGTTGAGATAATTTTCTAGGGACAATAAGCCACTATCAGATGGAACCCTATATAACATTTACCTAAAAATTGCTTTCTTTCCATATCAAAATATAAACTATAATAATGACTGGCATTAATATTGCACCCCTGGGATAATCAAAGATGAAAAGGACTTTCATTTAATATTAAATAATACACCTCATTAGACTATCCTCCCCCCAGCAATGGGGAAACACTGAAGCATACTAAAATTCAGATAAACACATCAAAATTACTCATGTTATTTTTTCAAGTGTGGAAATGAGCCCCGAGCCACTATGGGGTTCCCTTGTGTCATTCCCGACACCACAAACCTGCTCCAGCAAGATTTTAGTGCTTGTTCACACAGCAGGTTACTACAGCCCAGTGACGATTACCTCTCTTGAAACCTCCAATGAGTTGTGCGGTTTTGCTCTTCTGAAGTATGGAATGAAGAACTGATTGGACAAGAGTGTCCAAAAGCTACCTTCTCTCTCTTTCCAAGCCTGGGACTCACCCCCAGTTCCCAAACATAATCGGGTTCCCAGAGTGAGGATAGGTAGGTGCCCCAATGCCTCTTTCTTTAGGAATTTTTCTTTTCTTCAGGAATTCCAAGATATCAGAAGAGGCACCCACATCCAGCCACTCTTCTAGAACGTGCCTGTTTCTTCTTCTTTGGGAGCAGGTTGAGAGTTAAGATTTGGAAATTACCGTTTTGTCCCAAGAATGGACCCTCCTTGGCCAGTCCAACCTCCAACATCTGACCAGCCGATTTCTTTGATCTGATAGGCAAACACAAACAGCAAAGTGAGAGATAAAAGGGACTAGGGACACTTTAAATAGGAGCTCAGATTCCTGTACCTTCAATAGGCTGCATTCCTATTTTTTTTTGAAGCATTACAAAACCATGCTCTCAGAGTGTTGCCGAAGGAGTGAAGGCCAGGACACCCAGCTTCTGCCATGTGCCTGGGTATGTCAACTCCCCGGGGGGCCTCTAACATGTGCTGTGAGGGCTCCTGCCAACGTATATTTGAAATAAAGATATCATCCCACTCCAGTGTGACTATCCAGGCCCATATGCATGAATAAACGTGTGTGTGTGTGTGTGTGTGTGTGTGTGTGTGTGTGTGAGAGAGAGAGAGAGAGAGAGAGAGAGAGACAGAGTATGTGTGACAGAGACAGAGAAAAAGACTGTGGTGGGGGGGATCCAACATAATGCTGCTGAGAGCCACAAGTTGGAAGTTATAACTGCCAGTTTTGAGGGGAGTAATTCTTTTTTAAAAATTTGTTCCTAATGAGTTATACATGACAGTAGAATACATTTTGACACATCATACATAAATAGAATATAACTTCTGATTCTTCTGGTTGTATATGGGGTAGTTACAGGAGTTGGGTGATCATATACGCACACAGGGTAACAATGCCTGATTCATTTTACTGTCATTCCTACCCCCACAACCCCTCCCCTCCCTTCATTCCCCTCTGTCTAATCCAAAGTACCTCTATTCTCCCTAGCCCTGCTCCCAGCCCCTTACTGTGAATTAGCATCTGCTTATCAGAGAAAACATTTGGCATTTGGTTCTTTGGGATTGGCTTAATTATTTACATAAAGCAAAGAACAGCTTAATACTAGTAAGTCTCCCAAAGCCTCAGCAGGAACAATGGCAGAGCAAGATGCCCTGAGGATGGCAGGGTTCCTAGTCCCCTCTCTGCTACTCAGAGTAGGACAGAGGGACCCTGTCTTACTGGGTGCTGTCCTTCAGCTGCCCAAGGTGGAAAGGAACTGTGGGGTGCTCCCCAGGGCTGCCAATTAGGTGACTGCACCCCATCTCTCCGCCGCTCCTGCCTCCTGGGCTGGCGCTGGCTCCTCTGGCTCTTTTCTTTCAACAAGGCCCCAGACTGTGCTCCTGCTCTTGTCCTACCTCCTCTCCACTGGGGAAATGCCAAGTTTGTTAAGTCTATCATCTTGATGCTAAAGCCTCCCAGCTCACATTTTAGGCCACACCTCTGGTGACACCTGGCCCCAGTGTCCACCTGCTTCCTGGACATCTTTCATGAGCCTTGTTAAACCTCAGCTCCTTGTATTTCCTTGCAAGCTGGCAACCCCAGGCTTTCTCCTGCAGCTAACTGCATTACTGCAGTTCTACCCCTTCCATCGGCTCAGGCCTGAGGGGAGTAACCCTCCCTCCCTTTTGTTTTCTTTCCCCACAGCTGCATATTAAATGAACAAATACCATCAACCCTGTCCTGAAAGTACATTCAGACCTTTGGACAATGCCACCTTCACTTCTTGCTCCCCTCCCCACAGTTAGTCTTGGTGCTACTGCTGTGGCCTTTGAAGAACACCCAGGGATCCTGGCAAAGCCCAGCAGTTTGAACCACTCTCCTGCTGAGAACCATCCCATTTTAGCATAAAAGCTCAGCATAAAAGCCAAGCTTCTTACTCCCCAATGTCTACCAATGATGTGACCCTAGCTTCCTTTCTGCCCATCCCTTCCTGCCACCCTCTCATTCCCCTGCCCGGGCAGGATGGCCACCATCACCCTAGAACAGCAACACCTTACCTTAGGGCCTTTGCACTTCCTTTCCTCTGCCCAGGATGAGCACAACAGGCTCATAGGAGTTACCTGCCTATTCCAGACCTTTGGTCTAAAATCCAGTTCCCAGCAGCAGCTGGGCAGGACCTTTATGCAAACCCTGCTGGGCTCCATCACCCTCTTGACCCCAGTGTCTTTTCAGCACAGCTCCTAGAATAAGAACCTAGATGGTTTACTGGATCTCTTCCTACTGTCACCTCTCTCTCAGAGGTCTGCCCTACCCCCTGTTTAACTCCGCAGTGTAAGAATTTAACAAACAAAACAATTTGCTAGCTAGTGTCAGCAAGCATGGCTCCTGGCTGAGGTGCCTGCTCTGCAGTCCTCCCGCCCTGCTTCAGTCCCACACCAGAAAACTGGGTTGAGTCAGTCAATGGCTCTGTGCCTTAGGTTCCTCAGTGAGATCAGGACAACATCTTAGATTTAGATGAATGCGGAAATGAGCTAATATATGTAAATCCTGAGGAATGCGGGCCAGTGCCAGCAGGTGAGAAGGGCACATTGTTCTTCTCATCTCACCGAGGGCTTGGCACAGCAGAGACCGTGCACCCTGCCTGCCGGGGCCCAGTGCAGACCTGACAAATGCCTGTGATGTCACCACCACTGCCATCACCCAGAACCTTTTCAGGAAACTTGAAAACATGTCACGTGTTGGGCTTAACTTGAAGGCCCAGACTCTTAACTCAGGGAAGGAGTCTCAAGCAGAAGTGACCTCTGAAGTGAAAACCTACGGTCATCCCAGTGTCACAGAATCCTGGATGACAAACGTTGGAAGGCACCGGGAGCCTGGCCTCCCCACGTGCAGAGACAGTGTCACGTGCCTTGGGACTCTGGGGAGACTCACCTGGCCCTTGGCAAAGCCATCAAAGCCATCATAGATAGCCAGCATCTTGTGGCCGTCTGCGATCCCCACTCGCACGGCGGAGCGCACAGCCGCGTTCATCCCAGCAGCAGGTGCCCCCACGTTGATGACAGCCACGTTGCAGTTGCTCTACAGGAGAGGGCAGGCCCAGGTCATTAGGTATGCTGCACACCTTACACCTGGCCCACACCCCGCCGGGCTGCGCTGCAGGTGACCACATTCCACAGTATCGTAAAGGTCACAGTGGGAAGGCCAGCCACAGAGCTCAAGGATAATTCCCCAGAAGCCAGCATTTAAGCTGGGGCCTGTGTGCACGAGGGCCGGGGCACCGGAGGTCAGTCACCTACCTTTGTGATCTGATCATCAGGCAACTTGATGGCCAATCGCTTATAGATGTTCAGGTTGCCCTCAAAGCTCCTGAAAAGAAAGGTTTTTGCTAAGTGAGGGCCAAGAACACTGGACACAGCAGGAAGGAGCTCACTTGAGGGGCAGGGCCCCACAGAATAATCCTACCAGATACCCTGCAAATGCCCAAGTGGCCACTTAGGGAGAGCAAGGCCCTGATGTTACACATGTCCTACAGGGAGCTTGAGAGGGCCTATGAGGCTGTCTTTTTCTACTTCAGAAACAGGCTAAGGAAAAATGGCACTCTTGGGTTCCTCTTAAGTTTCCTTTCAAAATGCAGGCAGCATGTCTCCTTGTACCTTGATCTCACTAGGGTCTGAACAACCCCTGCTAAAAACATAACAAAAAACAACTTATTTTTCTCCACCTTGTTATCTAGGTCTTTTGGGAAAGGATGAGCACAAGCTCTAAGCACAGTCTAGAGGACCAAGCCCAAGGAATATAAATTCCTCATGAAGTAGAATGTTCTTCAAAATATCTCACCTTCCTCGGAGTCGTACAGCATCTTTAAATCTCCTCTCATCCATCGCCTTTTGTACATCCTGGGTCTTTTAAAAGAAATAAGAAAAAAAAATAAGGATGTGCCAAGAGTTACTATGTCCCTGGGTAGGGATTGCTGGGCGGAAAGGGTCAATGCCTCCCCAGCTGGACCCTCTCAGTCTCACTTTGGATGACCAGCAGCTCCAAGATTAGGTGGCCAGGAGTCCAATACTGTGGTTAGCAGTGGGACTGTCGGTGCCTGGCTGCGAGCTCAGAGCCCTGACCCACCCAGCCCAGACTGCTTCCCAGAAAGAGGAGGAGGAGTGGGATCTGTTGTTCATGGCCTCCAATGCACCAGGATTTCACTCCACAAGAGCAAAGTTAGAGGAAACCAATCTCTTAGGGAAGGTTCTGAAAATTCCTCAATTTAATTCTGACAGGGAGAAGAAAAACATAGTCCCCAGCCTCTCTGGGGGCCTGTGTCCGGGACCTGAGCGTGCTCACAGCAGGCCGAGGGGACAGAGGGGCTGGGGCCACACCAGTACAAAGGGTGTGACAGGAATGACAGGCTCCAGTGATCCCAGTTAACTTTAGGACCCTGGGCAAGTTACCCATTTCCCAACTTCAATCTCCTCGACTGTAAGATAAGAGGAAAAACCCAACCCCTCTCCAAAACTGTCTAAGGTTATTAAAAACAGACGGTTAGGAAAACACCAGACAAACTGCAGGGAACCAGCAAATGGCTTACTGTGACTTTCAGTAACAAAACCTTAATATGATGGTTTCAAGAAGGAGCCAAGTTTTATGTGCCACCCTGGTTTCTAGAACAGACACGAGACATGAGAAACAGGCTCAAAATCAACGAGCTGTGGCCTTTTAAGCCCATCACCCCTTACACACTTCCAGACACTTCCTGTCCTCCCGTTCCCAAGGACATGGACATGAACACGCTTGCACAAGATGCCCACACACATTCACACATGACCACACATTTGCACATACATACACGTGACCACACACATATACAGACTTTCTTCCCTCCTGATGGCTTCAGGAAGTATATTTTTAAGGTGTATTAGGGTTACTGTGCCTAAGCCCCTTGACTTAATTACTTATCCACTTCTCCATATCATGAAAGGCATCCACTTCAGGGTCACTGGAAAGACCAAAGTTACAGACACCAAAATATTTGGAAAAATAGAAGAGCAATTTCTAATGCAACTAACTTCACTGCCACCTCGTCCTACTGAACAAAGGTTGAAAACTTATAACTCATTTTTCCTCCATCCTGTTTCAGACATTCCTGTGGACCAAAGGGGATGGTGCTTCCCAGAATGTCACCGGAAGCTCTTCCAGTGTCCCACCACAGATCTGAATGTCCTGTGGGACAAACGGACAGACAGGGAGTGACTGAAAGTGGAGAAATGCACCATGCCACGCCTTCTCCCTGGGAAGCGCTACACTACACATTCCCAGCAGGACCATTTGCCTGCTCTTGTCTTCCCAGCAGACTCTGGTGCCACCTGATCCTTTCTCTTGTAGGAGACACTCAAAGCCCCCCAGAGCACACTGGTTCTTGACTGCAGACTCATCTTTGGGGATGTTAACACTGGAGTGCCACTGGGATGGCAACTTATAAACAAGAGAGTAGAGACTGCACTGGTCATAGATGGGCAGCCCCTCTCCATGTCCACCCACTGGCCACACTTACCATCTGCACACACTCCACCAGGGGCAGGCGCACAGCTTGGTTTCCACTCAGCGACACCACGCAGGCCGGGGTCTCGGGGGTGGCCTCCAGCAGGGCGACGACCGCCTCCACTCCCATGCGACTAGCCTGGAAATGAGAGTGGGGACAAAGATGGCCCACCATCCTCTTCCACATCCTCAGCAGGAGGCACCGGTGGCCCACAGAGATCATGGCAAGGCTTTCTGCCATTTCTGTGCTCACCTCCCACCCTGCTTCCTCACCTCCAGTCCACCTCCCCGTAACGACTCCAGAGAGAACTGGCAAGAGGGCAGCAGGACAAGGCGAGGGAGCAGAGAGTATTAAGACCTGAGGGTCTGGACTCGGGGTTCCCGCTGTCCCCTCGGGCCAGCGTGTGGAAACCTACACTCAGAACACTGCATTTCTGCCTCTTGGGTTCTACTGTCCTGGTCCTTTCTGAAATGGCACACTGACTTCCCCATCAACTGAGGTGATTTTAAACTGGGAAATCCCTCTAGGAGAGCAAGTCTCAAAGGATCTTTAACCTTAGGATGCAGACTGCTGGCATCTCAAGGGATGGGCTGCCCCTCAGCATTGATGACAAACAGGTTCCTTTAAATGTCCACAAATATTTCCTTCCCAGAGACCTTGTGATTGGCACCTGCCATCCTCACTCACCAAAATCCTGTCAAATGCTGAAGGGGTCCCTCCTCTTTGCACATGTCCAAGAATAGTCACTCGAGTGTCGAATCCCAGCTGCTTCACCACAAGCTAAAGGGAAAGACTTCCATTAGAAGGTACCAAACTGTGATGTGGCACATCAACTCAGCTGTGGAGACAGTCACTGTGCTGAGGAGAGATTTCTCTACTCTTTCTTCAGAACTAAAGGCACAGATGATTGTTCCTACCGAAGGTTCAGTGGAACAGCTAACAGATATTTTTTGAAATAACACTTTTATTATCAAATACAACATATCTCCCAACTAGCTAATGAACATAACATTTATTTTCCAAAAAGCGCTGTGTTTCAAGTAGCTTCTATTTCAGGTATTTATATTTTTTGAAAATGTAAGCAATTCCTCAGTCACCTTCAACTTGCACAGCTGTCATCTGAATGACATCACCCAGGATTGTCAGCCCTGCACCCAAAGGAATGCCAGCTTTTGACGTGCAGAGACAAAATTCTCTAGGACTCAAGAATCTTCCTCTCTACCAACAGCAGGGCTGGCTGCCTTGTGTCCATGGTCCCTTTTTGGCATAGTATTCCATGATTTAATCTCAGTTAAGGGAGAAGGAAAATCTTTGCCTTGGTTTTATGGATCACTTTTCGTAAACATTGGCAGATGTCTTTGATAGGTATGGGTCAGTGATTGAATATGGATGTGCAGTGCTGGGACTGAAATCAGTGAGAGAAATGTACTGAGCCAGCCTCATGCCAGCATCCTGCCAGACCCTGCCTTTCTTCATGGCCATAAAGACACAATGACTCATGGCCAATGAGGCAGCTTGTTGAGAATGTGCTCAGCTGATGCTCCGGGTTGGGGGAGGGACTTCTGCTGCTGCAAACAGAGAAGCCCAGGTCAGCTGCCATGTGGTTAGTCCTGCTCGCCCTCAGAGCAATTGATGCTCAATAGCTGAAACTTCCTAACCAAAAGAACATGCTTGGTCACCATATGTCTCTCCCTATTTCTGCTGGAGCCACATAGCCTTGAGGAATATCACAAGAGCGAACAGAAGAAGTGCCAGCCTGGGAGCTGTATGTTCCCCAGGCCATTGAAGTTACGAGTCATTAGGAAAAAAATTCTAAACTATCATGGACCAAAAAAAAAAAAAATTGGTACTATGAAGTGTTCTAGATCCAAACCCTGTCAATCATGCTAACAGCTCCTGTTTCTAGGTACACAACAGAGTAAAAATGAGAAATTATACAAACTTACATCCTTGATTTTCTCAGAGGAAATGGGTTGATTTTGGGTATCAATTGCTCCTTCAGCCACGATGATAATATTCAGTCTTTTTTTCCGGGCACGGTTCTAAAGAAACAGAAAATGAAAACATTCGCATTCTTAACCTGTTTTTGACAATAACAACAAAACCACAGAAGTTTGTCCCAAAGTAAACTGGCCTATTTGTAGGCAGAAATCCTTTCAAGAAGTGCTTCCTGATGACACTGAAGGAACAAGGTAGCCTGGGTGACAGCAGGGAGGGCTGAGGGTCTCTGTGGGACTTAATGGCTTAGGTGTCATTGCAAATACTGGTCAGAATTGAACCCCCAGCCAGCCAAGGCAGGGGTAGAGTGCCAACTTGCTGATAGGCCACAACAGGGAGGTGGGTCCCACACAGGCTGGACCCCCAGAGCTGTGTCTCCCTGCAAACCACGTCTGGTCCCCTTTACACTTGGGGCTTCCTGCTACTCTCCAAGAGCCCCACCCCCAACACAGCCCACTCCTATGTTGGGCCAGGAATCTGCTGCCACTCAGACTGTGCACATGCAGAGAAGTGGATGGGTGGGGCACGATAAGAAGGCGGGAAAGGACCCTGTGACAGTCTACATCTGTAATGTCCCAAAGTTCCATGTGTTGAAGGCCTGCTCCCACCCCAAAACACCACTGGGATGTGGTGGGACATTTAAAGAGAGGCCAAGGGAGAGAAACAGGTCAATGGGGGTGGGCCATGGAAGGGACACTGGGACCCTATCCCCTCCTCTGCCAGGCAGTCCTGACCATGGACTGAGACCTCTGAAACCATGAGCCAAAAATCAACCTTTCCTCCTTTAAAGTTGATTTCTTCAGGTAATTTGTCACAACAACAGAAACCTGAATAATGCAGATCCATAGCCCAGACAGAGAGTTTGGGCAGCGGTACCTTAGTGGTCAGTCATGCTGTCTGGACTCTCTAGTTGGTACTGTTGGGGGCACTATCTTAGATACTTACAGAAGTATCCGGGAGCCTATAATGAACCATAACATGTAGCAACCACTGCATGAGGGAGATTAACTCATTCTTAAGGATACATTTCTTTAAGGTCCCAAATTAAAGACCATTCTGTAGAAAGTGTCAGTGGTGGTTGTGAGGACCCTGGCCATGACTGAAGCCAACCCTGCCAGAACCAGGGTAAGACGGGTTGTTCTGACATGGCTCACTCTGATAACATCAGTGTTAAACTCATATTCTGTTTTCATTCTTGATGGATATGAAATGTGCGATGCTTTGAAGAATTTGCTATGCAGAAGCAACTTCTTATGGGTTCAAAGTACAGAGTGATAACTTCAGCCTTGCTTAAAAGAGAAAAAGCAGAGATAATAACAATATCCATAAATAACTGGTTGGCTAAACAACTATCAAACACACCACTCTGGACTGATTACAAACCATAGTACTCAGGACATTGAGGTGGGAAGACAGCCCCCTTGCCTCTGTCATTTATGGATCACCTCCTTGTTCTGTACCTGGATTGGACAAATGCATTCACTGACTCTTTGCAAAATCACTAAGGATTTTGCAAATTACAGCAGAGAAACTGGATGCAGGAAGGTGAGGTTACTTTTCCTAAACTACCCGTTGAGTGGTAGAGCCAAGGTTTCAACCTAGGAATTCTGATGTCTCAGAAAGGTCTAATAAATTTTATATTAAAATACATACAGCTTGGAGACATTTGAGGGTTTGTTTCCTAGGCTAATTTATTTCCCAAAATATTGGAAAAAATTCTTGCAGTGGGGCATTGATGATCAATGAAGAATAAATGACAGAATGATATCAAGTGTTTCCACATATGGATTACTTCAGACCACCAGTCCTGCCTCTGCCAAAGCCTAAGGGGGATGCCAGTGTCCCTCCTCTGGTCATACCTGACAGTGCAGGGTATAAGTGTGGAATTCAATTAGATTTGTTGATGAGACAACACAGTTTAATCACCTGCAAATATGAGGGAAGTATCTAGAAAACAAATGACTGAACCAATCTTATTGCAGACTTTCTTTCTAACCAGCCTCCCAGAGTCTTCCTTGAAGGGCTGTCATTGGACCTGTGGCCTACAATGTCACTGAGGATCAGACCAGATACCTGACTGGCCAAGCTCACTGAGCACAGAGATCTCAGAAGAAAAGTCCTGTATAATTCACTGCATATTCCCCAGGGCCCAGTGAACATGCCTGTTAAAAGGAGTAGGACCTACATCTCATGATATCCAAGCCCAATGCTGCTTACGTCCCCTGGGTCAGAACCAGGGACCAGGGAACCTCTTCCTCAAATGGCAGTATTTGTACTATGTCAACTAACAGCTTGAACTTCAAAAGGACGCATGATTTCCCCTAGCTACAGTTCAGCTTTACTCAATAGTTTTTAATGTAGGCTCTTGTGTCAAAGCCTTACTGAACACGTGACCATTCTCACAGGCACTATGTATGCACTTGCTGAATACAACTAAATTTGGTCTGTGACACGGTGCTTGCACAATTTACCTTTTGAACAATTAATAATGATTATAAAAATAAGAGAAGGAAGGCAGGCATTGTGGCACACACCTATAATCTCAATGACTCAGGAGGCTGAGGAAGGAGAATTGCAAGTTCGAGGCCAGGTTCAGGAACTTAGCAAGACACTGTTTCAAAATAAAATAAAGGGCTGGGAGTGTAGCTCAGTAATAGAGGGCCCCTGGACTCAATCCCTAGTACTACAAAATAGGGTGGGGGATTAACCCACATATTGAGATGCTATCCTAAAAGCTAATCATGGTCTTAAGTGAGACCTCTAATACCCTAAGTATTAAGCCTTCTTGGAGGCAAACAAGCCACACTAATAGCCACAGTATGAGAGACAAATGTGCAGCTCACTTTAGACAGAGGAAGAAAGAAGCCTGGCTCATGTCAATCAGCAAACAGGCAAACCTCCAGATCCCATACCTTGGAGAAGGAAATGCCACAATACCTGACTCCTAGTGTTCTGGGGAAACTAAAACTGGAGAGGTGAACAAGGGTCTCTTCACGCTTGGGCACACGGAGGTAGCAGAGCCAACAAACAGATTCTCTTTCCAAATCTGGTTTCCTTTAATAGTCATAATCCCATGGAATTCACTTCTCAAACTAGGATCACTACCTTGAATGAAAAGCAACCAAGTGCTATGCTAGTTGCTCCCTCCTGGCACTTCAGGAGGAGACAGACACGTGGACAGCCCACAGAGGAGGCTCCTCCGCAACAGGCTTTGCTTTGTTTTACTATCAGCAAGTTTTCACTTGTTTAAAGAGCTGTCCAATTTGGCAATTCCAAAGGCCATTACAGATCCGAACTAAAGCAACAGCCAGAATCCCCCGGCCACGCATGGCAAAATCACCAATTACCTCTGAGAGTTTGACGCACATGTTTTCCTCCCAGCCCTCTTCTGGTGGAGACTCTGGGAGGAACACCCAGTCTGCTCCGCAGGCCAAGGCACTCACCAAGGCCAAGTACCTACATAAAACAAAATGACAGGATGAATACGCAGAGCAGGAACCTTCCAGCCGGCCTACCACAGGCACCCAAGCACAACAACAAGCCAGGTCAGATGTCACACTGGACTTGAACCAGGAGATGCTGGCTTCTCTGGGAGCCACACAATATGGGGTGCAGGATGCTGAAGGAGACAAATGAAAAGTCCTTTCCACTCAAATCGTGTCTGTAGATACGTACCCACAGTGTCTCCCCATCACTTCTAGAACGAAGGTCCTCTGGTGGCTGGAAAGATATAAAGGGAAAATCCAGTTATCACCAGTAGGAACAGTATGGAAAGTGAACAGAAAAGTGCTCTTCCAGCCAGGTGAGACAAAGTCTGCTGCCTAATGATGGCAGGTACCCAAGCTTCCAAAAAATGACTCATTTTCTACAAAAGCAAATGCCACTATATCAGTATTTCAGATTCTTATGAGCAGAAGGGCATTAGCAGCAATTGCAGGTTCTAGGCACGTACTCTACACCTGCTGCTTGAGCCTAAGACTAACTTGCACATTTATTCTATGCTCTTTCAAAGGTGATGATGTGCTGGGCAAAGGCAGGTGCTTCTGTCAAGAACCATAGCTGGATACATCCCATGTAAAGACATGAGTGCCACAGATCAGCTCCATGAACACCCAATGAAAACTGTCTCTCCAAGGAATGCAAGAGCCAACTGCTCTAAGCAATCCCTCCAAACCTGAGGAGATGAAGTGGTTTCCTAGGTGTCTACCACATTCACACCTGGTCTGCAACAGAGGCAAACGGGACAGATACGTGAGGACTTGGGAGGCTCTACCCTCTGGGTACTTTTCCAAAATTCCAAGTCCCAAGCTTCTCATCTCAAAATGGGTGGCACTTGCCCTATTTCCTATTCCACATGATTTTTATGAATAGTGCTTCAGGAAATCTCAGCCGCCCTGAAGTGACGGGTAATGCTCTGCCATGAGTCTGGGCGGGCTAGGCTAAGTTGATGTGGCTCCGTCTATATTCCTGTCAACTGCAGGTTGGAATCCCAGCACAAGGCAATGCCTCCTTGCTCTCCAACAAGCTCATTCGCTCCATCCCTTTAACCTGCAAGCTATTCCTTCAAGGAAATTTTGGGCAAGGCTTTGGATAATTTAATTTTGTTGTCCAATTTTTCTCCCACAAGTGCACTTCCTTCTATGATCATATTTTTTTTTAAAAAAAGCAATATTTTAAAATTTAAAGTGAAAAGTAAACCACAGAATAACTCTCTGTGCTAGGAACTGCACCATATTGACAGCCCTCCACAGCACCTTGGGCACAGCCAGCAGTTGTGTGTGAGCGCTGGCACATCACGTGCCTACCTACAGTCAGCACCCCTGGTTCCTGCGGAGAATTTTACCTCTGGGCAGTGGTCATGATGGCGTCAATGACTTCCATAATCCTGTGCAAGGCAGAGTCCGTGCCGATGGTCATGTCTGTGCCACAGAAGTCGTTGTCGATGGAACCCACCATGCCCACCACGTTAAGGTGAGAGTACTTCGTCACGGCTTCCTCGCTGATCTTACCTGCATTAGAAACAAGCAACACAGTTAAGAGCTGCTCAGGGACTAGGCAGACGGCCACAGGTAAAGAGAGCAAGGATTCTACACTTTTCTCTTCATTGTTTCCTCAGAAATATATGCAGCCTGCATCTGTAGACTTAAGGAAAGAAAAGCCAGGCACAGTCAGAAGTCGTCACAGAAGCGTGAGTGGGCACAGGGCACTTAACTAGAGCACCGAATTACAGAAATGAAAAGACCCACATGTTGCAATCAGTACATATGAACCTCTACTTTACCTAGCAACACCTTTGGAGAATGACATCACTACAAACAAGGTGACACTACAATCTCATAATTAAGTACTGAGACACAAATGCCAGTTTCACGTTCCTTTCTCATGGCTCCACAGGGAGCTAGCGAGTTGGTGGGTATCCACCTACCTAGCGCTCTCTGGACAGACTCACCTGGATCAGGCAGTTCTGCAAAAAAAAATAAATTAGAATGGCCAAAGGAGCAGGGACAGGCTTTGGCCTGGACTCATGGTCACTATTCCTACTCTGTGCCACCAACAGATCTGTGTTAGATCAGACAAGGTGGACGGCAGGATGCGGGAGGCCCTCGCCACCTCTGGCCTGGTGGTAATGCTCCATTCCTAAGTACAAACCTGAGCACAAATGCGTGAGCTCACCTTCACATCTTTCATATCACACATCATATCAAACAAAACCAACTGTGAAAGAGAGAAAGCTACAGGATACACAGGGTTCTCCAAAGTCCTTTCCTAGGTGGCATCAAAGGTGACTGAGGATGACAAGATGGCAGATCGTCATCGTCTAAACTCCTGCAACAACTCAGGTTTAAGTGACCCCAGCAGAGCCAGTGGAATGTACCACGGTGGCTCAAAGGGTGGAAGCTGGTGTCTGAGGGCTGGCGTGAGTCCCAGCCACTCCCACAGCTGTGCGCTTCCCCTGTCACCTCTGACTCCTCATCTGTAAAATTGAGATAAGGTAAAAACCTATCTCAGATGATTGCTGTGGGAATTCCACAGGACTATCTATGTAAATGGCTGACTGCTTCCCAGCACACAGTAGGGCTTACCATCATCACTGCTATTATTTGAGAAACACAATTTAAATCCTGAAATGACAAGCTGTAAGAACCGCCACAATGATGCCCAATCTACTTGGCTACAGTTAAGAGGCTCACACAGTAAAAAGGACCCATAAATGTGCACAATTGCTATTTGTCCGTCATATACAAAATAAAACTTTTACAAAGGCAAAATGTTTGCATTTCAAATCTCACTGAAGGCCAGGGAAGATGAATGGGGAAAACAGAAGCTCCAGAGACCAGCATGAGCAGACAGGGAAATGTACCATTCTTGGCCAACTCCTCCAGCAGTTCGCTCCACTCCTTCCGGAAGATGTTGGCCCCTGTGAGGCTTCCGTCCCCACCGATCACGCACAGGTTGGTAATGCCCCACTGGACCAAGTTACCAGCAGCCTGTAAGCGACCTTCTCGAGTGTGAAAGGCTTTGCAACGGGCACTGCCAATAATCGTCCCACCCTGGAAAAGATAAAATCATGTGTATTGATCTCCTTTCAACTGGAAAGAAGGCCAGATGGATCAGCACACGCAGACTGATGAGTAAACACGGGACTTTCAATTTACACTTTCCTCGTTGGCATGTCTCGTCAGCCCACTGTGAAAGTTGGCGATTTTCTCATTTTTAGTCCCATATTGGAATTCTGTGGTGAAGGACACAGATGTCATGCCCAGAGTGGCCAAGAAGGTGTGGAGCTGAGGACAAAGGCAGCCATGGACCAAGTATGCAGAGCACTTGAAAGTCTGTGGTGTCACCACAGCTGTCCAGCAGGCCTGCATGGAAGCTGTACCCACAGCAGGTGAGCGTGACCAGGTGCACACAGAGTGGCATGCGGCCACCACGTGGTCATCAGCCGTGACCCCAGAAGCAACTTGTGCTGCTGCTTCCAGGTGACCAAGGCTCCTTCCCTGAGTCAGGTTGCACCACAGGTTCGAGCAACACCAACGGGGAACCCAAGAAACATCCCTCCACCCTTTTCAGAGGCTAAATCTTGAGGAAACTGAAACCTGATCCCTCAAACTTCCAAGAGATGAATCATGACTTCTCATACTTAGCTGTTTAAAAAACTGAGGATGGTTTGTTTGTAGCATTTAGAGAAATGCAAGACTCCTTTAAATAACAAATACAATTATAAGAACTCCAGTTTGGACCAGCTGTCTCAAGTGTCTGCTGGTGCTTAGGAATAGTGTCATCTCCGGACTGCGCAGACTTCTACTGGGACATGGCTTCCTGAAGTCCTGGCGCTCACATGCTGGTATCACGTCTGGACACCAAAAGTGCACTGTATAACTCACGTCGTTTATGAAGACCCATTTTAAACCACACAAATGCATGTTCTTTTTACATTAAAATCGCCACCATTTAATTGGCCAAAGCATTATGAGAAAGTTCCCAATTTTGAAACTCATATTTACTAACAGCACCAAGAGTGTTCCTGGTCTCACAATGCTAGTTCCAAGTGTGACTGCGACAGTATACAACCTGGCTCACTCAGGGGCAGGCCTTGGGTGGGAGGGGCAGAGGTCAGAGCAGGGTATGCTGGCTCTCTGGACTTTCACTTGACAGAGAGCAGCTGGAGGATCCTGTGACTTTTTAGACCTGGAAGAAGAGTTAAATACCCAGAAATACCAAGGTTGGAAGATAAGATGGACAGAGCCATTCCGACCCTCACCCGCACCCGCACCCTCCAAACCAGTAAGCACCTCCTATTAGCCTATCTCAATCACAATGGCAGAATGGAAAGTTCTTCTCTGTGGAATTCAGCCGACACAGCCTGAAGTCTTACAAGTATTGTTCTATCTAATTACTGATGGAAGTTCCTTTACTTTCTGTCCGGGGACAGCAGAGCTAGGTGCAGACTGAGTCATTGGCCAGCATTACAACGCACATTCCACCAGCATCTTCTGAGCCAATGTGCTAGAGTTTGATTTCTAATAAAAAGTATTCAAAATGAGTCACAGCATTAGTCTACACATTGTAAAAAACCAAACCACAAGTTACAAGCATTTCATGAAGTCTATTCTTTTCCACTTTTCAACTTGGAGACTTCGCTGAGCTGAAATGTTCCAGGAAGGTATTAGGTTTAATCTCAGAGTAAACAACCGTTCCCCCCGCTGCAGTGGAGATCACCTCTTCCTGTGCACTACACAGAAATCAGCTCTGCCTGATCTACAACAGTGATGCAGGCTCCCCATTAAAGCTGTGGCTCCCAGGATTTGTTACATCCAGTGCCAAGAGACATGCAAAAACCTAATGAGTACAGAGATTTGCCACTGAACACACAGCACCAACACACAAAGTCACCTCAACTGTAGTCTTATCTAAAAAGAAAACAAAAATCCAGTCGTAGGGCCACAGGAAAACAGGCAATGACACACTCTGGATCACAGATACTTCCTGGGTTTACATTACGGAGAACTTCTTATTTTTTAAAATTTAATTAAATGGCAAATTAATAATGTTTTCATTCGATGCAAGCGGTAAGGAAATAACTAACGGAAGTCAGCACATAAATGTGTTTTCAGTGTTACTGAAGCCCAAGTAAAAAAGGTTTCAAACTAAAACAGTTTCTCAGAGAGACATCGTGGTACCTACCACTTGTAGGATGCTGGATACGCTCTCCCATTTGGCTTCCACAATGTTAGAGCCTCCATCCACCATGCCTTGGTAGCCCTGGGCGAGAAAATACAGGAGGTCTTAAAAATGGGTTGAACTTTGCAGTGACATTAATTTATCCCCAAATTACACAAAATGGAATCACAAATGGCCACAAATACAGCTTCCCCCACACATAAAGGTTAGAAGACAGCACGATACTTGGACTGGATGATAGTATTACACTGTAATGAAGCCGCTGAAGTTACCCTTTAATAATGGAAGCTTTTTCCCAGACTCATCCAAACAGAAAATCTGGGAATAAAGTATTTGCCTACTATGCCCTAGTTCTTAGGAAAAGGGACACATTCATTGTGAGTGTTCATAACTTGACACAAACTCACACACAAACTGTTCACCAACACATTGCACATGTCAAAGCATCTTGTCAGGGTCCCAACTTGACAAGGCACTGCAGGCTTATTAGGGATCTATTAAAGTTTTTTTTTTTAAAGCACAGGTGAATAAGAATTCAACCTGTCTGATCTTGCCATTAGTGAAAATTATACTGCTTACATCCCCAAACATAGCATGACACACATTTTAAAAAGTGACATATTTTCCAAAAATAATCTGATTATTTTACATAAAGAAAACAATTAAAAAGTAAAAAAGAATGACTCAATGGGCAATTAGCATAGCATTCAAAGGTCTCTTCATTGTACACATGTGGTAAGTTGCTAGGAAATGACTCATTCTTCAATTTGCAAAGTCATCACAGATGTAACATTTGAAAAGTAACTAACTGCTAACTGCAGTTTTAAACTGTCTTTAGGAATAAGGAGATGTCACCAAATTGTAGGTCTAATTTTACCCAAATGTATTATAATGTATAAATTCAGATGAGTTCTTTCGTAATGAAATCTCCCTGGAAGGCTACATACTTATTTTAACATAGCAAAATATTTTCTACAACTTTTGGAATTTGTTTGCCAAGTCGGTTCTATGACTCATGTAAGACAAACAAACCACAATACCTTTAAGACTATACGTAGCTTTTGACCGATAAACAAAAACATTATCTGTCTTGTGGACCCTAGTTCATAAGTGGAATCTAAGAGACCCGCACGGGCAGTGCCCAACCCACTGTCGTGCAGAAGTTTTAATGCAAGTCACTTGCTCACATCTAAGAACACGTCGCAGACTCCGAAGTCATTTCAATTTCTTGTTTGAAATCCTTTGGAGCAATTTCAGAATAAACATTAGTAATCGTCTAACTGATCACTTAGGAGACACTGCTTTCTTTCTTCTTCTTTTTCTTACATATATATCTTTTAGTTGTAAATGGACACAATACCTTTATTTTATTTATATGTGGTGCTGAGGATTGAACCCAGTGCCTCACACATGCTAGGCAAGCACTCTACCCACTGAGCCACAACCCCAGCCCAGACACTGCTTTCTTTAGAAATAGTTTGGGCCAGTATTTTCAGGCATTTGTTGAATCTGCCATAAATAGAAAAAGAACTACTCCAGCTGTAGGTGGCTTTCTCTTCTAAGAAGCATTTTTTTTTTTTTTAAAAGACTCAGAGGGAATTTATGGGCTGGTGTTATAGCAAAATACCTCTTCTTCCAGAAATTTTGTTCAGTGCATCCGTGCATCTTAATTGGATGGAGCTTGTTTTTCCAATCTGATTTCCTGAATTCTTCAGTCAATAACTGTTTGAACAACAAACATTCCAGCCATAACTGAAAAACAAGCTGCTGAAAATGATGCACTTTGAAAGCATTTTTCTAGATGCTGTTACAACTGACTTCCTGTGAATGTAGTTATTGCATTCAAAGATTTATCCATGGGCTTTGATGCTTCCATGTGTATACATTTTCTGTGAGTTTGCCAGCACTAGGACTCCCCTAGTTTATATCTGAATAAACCAAAGCATTTCACTTACAGAACTTGAGAGTGAGCACACAGGGCCTCTGAATGGCTATGTGGGCTGCATAATGGCTCCGCAGTCTTAACCTTGTTCAAGACTAGGCACTCAATAAAAGGAGGCAACAGAAAGTTCTCTGTCAGTGATTTTCAAAGTTGAGGGCCATGACTTTCTTTTTTCCCTAGGGAATGCATATGTAGAACCTGAGATTGGAGAGTCCCTCCCCAACGTGCTCACCTTTCCACTAGGGAACTAAAGAAATGCTCTTGTCCAGAGACCTGAACAGTCATCCCATAAAAGTGGGCATGTTGATTTAATTATTGCATGGAAAATTCCAACAGAGAAAGAAGTCTTAGGAGATGTCCTTGGTAAGACTTAGCTCTAAAGTAGGCTGAACACAGCAAACCATTATGTAGTCCTGTACTTGGCACTTTGGAAAAAAATAATATGGTAACACGGTTAATTTAGCCCTCTGGCATTATTAAAGTCCTTTAAGTCAAAGCTAACAGTACACAACCTCAGTGGTCACACCAACAGAACAGCAGGAAGACACAGGTCACCTTCCTCCCAGAGAGAGGCTATCTCACAACTCAAAGGGGGCTCCCCCAGCCCCACAGTGACAAAGGTGGCAGTGGAAGTGGCAGAGGCAGGGGAAGGAGCTCATGATCATTTGCAATTTAATAATGCTAACTGTGATGAAACTGGCTGAAGCTCCCAGCAACATGGAGCAAGACATGGCTGGCTGTTGAGAACATGTCACCAGAGACAAATCACACTTGAAGAATTTACCCTAAG
Source organism: Callospermophilus lateralis (assembly GCF_048772815.1). Lineage (NCBI taxonomy): Eukaryota > Metazoa > Chordata > Mammalia > Rodentia > Sciuridae > Callospermophilus > Callospermophilus lateralis. The sequence continues at coordinate 20,637,150 of NC_135317.1, read as the reverse complement.
AGCTGGCATGCAGTGAACATTTAATAAAAGAAAAGAAAATGCTCATTCCTGTAATTATGACTATGTCCCAGGACGTGTATTGGCCTGTGTTCCAGTGGAAAGGTAATAAGGCATGCAGCAGAGACCTAGGTCACACACATGGGCTTTTTGTGAATCGATTTAAGCAACTTAAGCAATGCGGTCACCATGCCCGCGTGTTAGTGGGGGGACAGCCCCCCCACCCCACCCCACCCCTCTGACAGTGGTGGGAAGCAGCAGCACAGGCAGCAATACAGAGGGACACACTCAACCGGGACAGTCGTTTTCCAGCAGACACAGTGGCTAAGCAGCTTCAGCTTCAATGAAGTTAAAAGAAACACAGTTACATTTAAAACATCAAAGAGACATGCCCGAGTGACACACCAGAGGAATTTTCAACATTGCTGGGGGAAGGTGGAGGTCAGCATCAGGAATGGGAGGGGTGAGATGGGGCACAGACATGTCCCTACAAGGTCAGCCCAGTCAAGGCCTGGCGTCTTGTTTCACCAGCGACCCCTGCACACATATTCCAAGAGCACAGGTGTTATCTGGATTCCAGCATGTCTACAGAGAAGTCACCTCATGGCCCCTCCTCCAGTGGCTGGCATGCTGAGGCTGGAGAGGGGGCAGCAGCACTTCTGAGCAAAGCAGGGGGCAGGTGCATGAGAGAGACTTTTGTGAGCCTGTCTCAGGGTGCCATTTCTTGCTTTTAAACACTGGAGAGCAGGGTGGTGCTTCCTATCCCCGATGACAGACAGTGTTTCCTCTGGCAAGGAGGGGGCTCCATTAGGAAAAGAAAATGATACCAATCTATTAATTAAAACTTCTTTATTAGTGTATTAAGTCACAATGCTCAGGCCCGAACAAGGAACACTACATTTACATGCCGATAATTCAGATGGCCAGTTGGGGTGAACCTGGGCCTTCAGAGAGAAAGCTGGAAGCTGCGATGGAAGGGGGAACCCTGAGCCCTGAGGCCACAGGGAGGGGAAAAGGTGCTACCACAGCAGCTCTGGAGACCACAGGATTACCTGCCCATGCCGTTCTATTAGCCCTTATTCCTTTACTGTAAGAAGGGTTTACACAGACACATTTAGAATCTGCTCTTTTTAATAACAGTAAGATTAAGCAGTTAAAGTGATGGGATTACTCCTAGTTTTTATTTCAGGGTGTGCAAGAGGAGAGATGAACACTGATGATATTTACAAATGCCTGTTTATGAGTAGCATCAAACTAGTTTCTTTTTAAAATGAGAGACTTTTTGGTCATATTTAACGGTTCTTTTAAATCTGCAAAATAGCTTTTGACAACAGGATATTAAACCCACATATCAAATTAAACTCAAGGAGACAGCCCTCTTCTGCAGGGTCTTCTTGCAGTCACAGCAGCTATCTGGGGGGCAGCTAAGAGACACTTCCTACTCAGTGTGACCCATCCTAACCACGGCAGTTGGCTGGACACAGCCTTGGCCACAAACCATTGTTCTTGCATCGCCAAGAAGCTAAAGGCTTTCATGTCTTTAAGGAAAAACTCTAGCTTAAGGAGAACAAGAAGGAGTCAATAATCAGCCAGACTAGGTAGAAAAGAACGGGTTAATCCACCATCCCTCCCCAGCTCTCTGGCACGTAAGCCAAGGGCTTCGCATGCACCACACGTAGGCCTGCCCCAGATTTACAGGTCTGCAAGCCACAGCCAGATAGAACAGCTCAGGCTAATATGGTGCCAGACTTTTACCAGAAACATCAGCACCTTCCAATGAATACACTTTCACACACCCTCTACCAGAGAGAAAAAAAGAACCTTCAATTCCCCCTCTTTCATACTAACCTGCTTAACTGCTTTAGTCTGATGGTAACCTCCAAAGCTCTGGCAAAACACAGAAACTAAACTAAAAAAAAAAAAATTACAAATGCAATAAAATACTAAATGGCACCATCTTCTAAATTTGAGCCCACATATGTCAAGAATTGTGGTCCCCAATGAGGGTTGTTCTGCCAAGGGAACATTTTACCAATGTCTGGCAACATTTTTGACTGTCATGACTGAAGGGTGGGGGTGCTCCTGGCATCTCATTGGTAAGGACAGGATGCTGCTGGATATCCTGCAGTGTGCAGGACTCTGCTCCCTTCCCAGAATTCCCCAGCTCTGAATGTCATAGTGCTGAGGTCAAGAAAGAAGCTCCAAAATGTGGGCACAGTCTCAAGAGCTCAGGGAGAAGGCACCCACAATTTCCAGCAGGTCTATAAACAAACCAGCGTCAGACTCTGACGCTGTGTCTGGTCATAAACAGCCCCCTTGTGCTAGTGTAGGGAGGCCTCTGCACTGGACAGAGGAAGACACAGGAATACGGGTTAATTTATTCATTTTGCCACCAAGATGTTTGCTATAGGTCCACAATCCTTTACCCAAACTCTCTGAGTGAGAGGCAGACCAAAATTCAAAAGACACTTGCTTGGATTTTAGCAAGCAGTATAAACATTACTGCTGTGTAACCTGAGGCTCTCAGGAGCATGCACCACCTCAAACCCACCCCTACAGATGTACAAATACACTGGGTGGGTGAGCCAGGATTTATAGGTAACCTTACAGGCCAGCCAGGATGCTATTGCTGAGTAAGTTAGAAAAATCTTGCAGATTTTAGAATTTTTTTTAATTTCAGAATTACAGATAAAAATTTTTAAATCTATAGTAGAGAGGAAATGATTCTCCAAACCGATCAAGTAGATAACATTTATTGCTACTGAGCAAAGAGCCTGCTGCTTGCACAAAGGCCCTCTGGTCTCAGGTGGTCTGAGAATCTGCTTCCAGTGAGCCCAACCAAGGTAAGGTAGATATTGAGGACTATCCTCCTGTAAGGATCTGAAGAAGAGTTCTGCCACTAAGATTACCTTTTGCGGGGAGATGGACAGGGGTATCATGAGAAGCACCTCATCATCTTTGGATGGGCAATTTCAATTCAAAAGAGTTCATCTTTTGGGTGTTTCCATTACACTCCACTAAGATAGAATTTTAAAATCCAGGTACTACTACATTCAGATATGAGACAGCCTCTATCTAAGGTGCCCACTCCTAGTAAAATAGTTACCATGTCTTTAAACAACATCGCACACAGGATTCTCTTTGGCAACATCTCAATGGAAGAACTGTGGAGGTTCCTAAAGGAAATGGGAGCTGCCCAGAGCCAGGACTCCTCATTCCCCCTCCAGGAAAGGATAGGAAGAGGAGCCCACACCAGCCAAAATTTCCCTTAGCCACCGCTTCAGAGAGGAAAGGACAAACGCAGCCCCTACAGAGACCACTGGGTTCAGGCACCTTCGCTGCCTGCCAGGCAGTGTGGACCTCAGAGCCCCAACTTTTCTAGTTGATAACTGTGACGGCTGATTTTGGGTGCTAGCTTGGCTGGATGGACGGCTGCTAGAGCCTTCCAGAGCACACTTCTATGAGGGTGTTTCAGGGAAGGCTGGTGTGTGGGTCTCTGAACTGAGGAAGATCTACCCTGAACGTGGCACCATCCAACAGGGTGGGGCCTGATGGAAGAAAAAGCAGCAGGAAGAGACAGCTTGCAGTCCTGCTGTGCCCTGCTGAAGAGTGCGTGTTTCTGTTGCCCATGGACCTCAGAGTCTGGTTTCTTAAGTCTCTGAATGCAGAACTATACCCAGTGGCCCTCTAGGCAGCTGTGGGCCTTCAGCCTGTGGCTGGGGGCTGCATCTCTCACACTGAGCTTTCCAGCTTCTTGCAGTGAGCAACTACTGATTTCCTTGGACTGCAGATGGCCATAGTGAGGCTTTTCAACCTCCGAACTTATGGACCCGTCTAACAAATCCCCAGCTATAACTTTAATGAATACAATGATGTAGAGAATAAATCTGGTTTACCTCAAAAGACAGACCACATGTTCCCAGTTACAGGCCCTTGAGATGTGTTCCGTACCAATTCCTTAATTTTAAAATGTGCCTAGTCTCGTAGACATAGGTCTGAATATCACCAGAACACAGGTGGACAACCACAGTGCACAGTGGCCAATAAAAACAGATACACAAGGGCCAGGAAGATAAAACCATTAAATCCAATCAAGTTGACCAGTTACTATTTCAAAGATGAAACCCTTGTATATCCATCAGCCTTACCAGGTCCCCCTTCTACCAATATCCAAACCCAGTGCAGAGTTGACCCCTGGTTTAAGGAAGGGCTGCTCAGCCTCTGTACTGCTCACATTTGAGGCCAGCTGGGCCTCAGTGGTGGGGGCTACACAGTCCATTTTAGAGTGCTGGATGGCATCCCTGGCCTTACCCACTAGGTGCCACCACCAAGAACCCTTCCAAGAATGAGGTAACGAAAAGTCTCAAACATTAGCAAGTGTCCTTGGGGTCAATCAGTCCCCTGACCCTGGGCTGGGAGCCTGAGAAGTCAACACACCTTCCTAGCCCTAAAAATGAGGCCTAGTGACCCAGAGAAAATAAACTGTCTAGGATGGATCAGCTCCTTTCACTATGAAATAACAGAAATAACTTCCTTCCTCACAACCTGCACCCACAAAGTCACCACGAAGATCCAGTCAGTCGCTGTTGTGAAGGCATTTGTAAAACAGGAGCATTAACAGAGGCCAGGGATTGTAGCAGCCATTGAAATCACAAGGTTTCCTGGGAAAACCTCCTGTACTTTGTTGAACTTGAACATGTTTTGCTAATTTCGACAGAAAAACCTCATCTGAGGCTGCTCCAATTCCAAAGAGCTCATTCACTTATTAGGAACAGCTTCCAGGCCAGAACACCAAATTGTCCCTCCAGGTCTAAGGCAGAGAGCATACCTCACCTCTTAAAAGAAATAAAAAGAAAAGAGAAAGTCAAGGCTGCGGAAACCACTCAGGGTGCACAGGTATGCTCTGCAGCAGGAGAAGGAAAAGGCAGCCAGTGGGTGTAGGTGAGAGACTTGGAGACTGAATGCAAACTGGAAGGTAGTGGGGTGGAAGGAAGGATGGTGCCCGTGGCACCGACACTAATGTGCTCATTCCAAGTCAATAAGCAGGGGAAAGCAGCCATCAGAGCCTGGCCAAAGCCCAGGAATGGAAATTCACAAGGGCAATTTGACCTTAAACCAATCCAAACACAAAATGATAAAACAGTGTCTAGAAACACGGAGGTTAAACCCATCATTTTAAAATTGCCCCAACCAGATAAGTACATACAAAAACCACATAGCACTTCAAAAAAAGCAAACCAAAACACAGGAAAATCCTCTTTTCAGCAAATGATAAATAAATGGTTCTATAGACAAATGAGAGAAGAATGGGAACAGACATTTCACAAAAGGGAAAAATGAGTTAGTAGATGTGCAGGGGAATCTCGCCAGCTCCCGGGGAATCGCATGAATGCAGCCACACACGTATCTGGCAAGCATGGGTGGCACAGTGCTGGGTGGGGGTGGGCCTCAGGCTGGGGTTAGAAATTTTTGAAATCACTTTGGCCAGACATTGGCATTAAAAGGACCATGAGTTTGGACTCAGTCAATGCCAGGTCTTGGCAGGTAGTGATACAAAAACCCTAGATGGTTTTAAATATTATATAGATCTTGCAGTGCTATGGTGAATCAGGAATCATGGAAGTGAGGGCCAAGTACACAATGGGCCATCAATCCGGATACAGCATTTTGGATCATTTAAAGCAAGAGTTGGGCCAGGAGTAGTGGCACATTCCTGTAAGCCCCAGCAAATGGGGAAGCTGAGGCAGAAGCATTGCAAGTTAGAGGCCAGCCTCAGCAACTTAGTGACACCCTGTTTCAAAAAATACAAAGGACTGGGGATGTGGCTGGTGTGGGGAGGGGGGGACATCCCTGGGTTCAATCCCCAGTACCAAAAATAAATAAATAAAGGAAGAGTTGGAATCAATATACCAAACAGAAAACAGTCATAATGGCAGGTATAAAATACAGCATATAAATATATATTTGCTATACTTTTCAAGATGTACATATTTCCTTCTATTCTTTTATATATACAATGCTGGGAGGAATCATACTCACTAATGGTCATCTTAAGAAAAATTCAATCTTAAAAATAAACATTCTCCTCTTCCCAGTTTTTTGAAGCTTTGACTTATAGATGTAAAAATTAAAGGTAAAATTTTCCAAATAGTTCTTAAAATAAATAATGTGGTTTAATCTCTATTAGCACCTTTCATCCAACTATTACTGATTCTGAAGTTGCCAAGACCTCAAAAGTCAAAGACTAGGCGCCATCCCTGCTATTTGGTCACAGATTCTTCATTCTGAAACTAAAGCCTGAACTGACACTAGGGAGGTGGCCTGGGTTTCATATGAATAATGAAAAGCTCAAAGTGGCTGTTTTACCCCATTTCTCAGAGTGCTTGGTCAAACTCAGCCCACCTTGGAAAGGACTATATCACTTGTACATGAATAAGAGCTGCAGAAATACCACCATTTGAGATTACTGATCCTCCAAATCAAGAAAAGGAAGTTGACAGCAAAATGACGTGTGCTCAGTCTTATCTCCTTTCTTCCCTCACTTCCTGTGCTCAGCTTTGGGAGACAAGTGGGAGACAGGCCTGCAATGGCAGAGCTCTGAGCAGGTAGGAGGCACAGATAAACAATAAATGGGAAGCAAACACTGACCTCATATATAAAGTATACTTTGGCCCCCACGTATATTCCCATGCGCACCACAGCACGGACAGCAGCGTTCATACCTGAGAAAGAACAGGAACAATTGTTACTCAAGAGCCTGTGGCCCAATAACGGGCTTCTGCCATTAATTAACTGAGACTACAGGTAAATTGTGCAACCTCTCCTACGTTCCTTTTCCCCTATGTGAGAAGTGAGGGATTAGTGTAAGGATTAAGAGAAACAGGGAATGTAAAGCAAGGTCACCCATCCATGGGTACCGTGGGTATGGGAGACACAGCCATAACAGAATCCAGAGCACTTTCAGTTCAGAACATCGGTGCCTGGGCTTGGTGTGAGTTCCCAAGAAGCTCCACATGCGGCAGGACAGCAGAGAAGACAGAGTCTTCTTAGAGTTAGCCACAGTCAAAGAAATCAATACTGAAAAGAGCAACTAGTCTGTGAGTTGAGGAGCTGAAAAACTGGTTACTTCATTACCAGCTATTAGTATAATAAACAATTAGGTGATGGCTTTAAGTGCAATATAAGTCATGCAATTCTATTAGAAGATAAAAACCTGCCTACTGTTAATATTAAACCTAACCAGGATAACTCAAGGGCATCTTTCACATTTAAAAGAAACTAAGAGCAGCAAAATGCAACGTGGAATCATACTAGTCCACTGGACTTGAATCTGCGTTGCTTTCCCTTTAAGTCCCATTTCTGCAGAGGGACAACTGACTGGAATCGCCCCCCACAGGCATGGAACCTGAACAGTCCTGCATCACTGCTCTGGCTACAGAAGGACTGAGGACCAGGTCCAGAAAGATGCCTTCATAAGGGGGGACACCCAAGCGAAATTTCAGTCAAATTGCTACCACTCAACCACTCCCAATCTGCCTCCTCCACGTATTTACATTTTGGAAATAAATGTTAGAACTAGAGATGTCACAGAATATATTGACAATATCTTTTGGTAAGTAAATGCCCCATAAAAATGAGCTGTGGCTCTTCAAAAGTATACTGTGACTCATGAGGGGACTAAACTTGAGTGTATTTATATGGTGAATTGGCTCAGAAGATGGTTTAAAAAATCCTCAATTATGCTAAGCCAGTTCTGCAATTCTGGAATAAGTTCATTACCACTTTTGAATGACACTATCCCTTTAGCTGAAAAGCCTTGGGATTGTGTCTTAGAAACAAATGTATGTGATATACATCTGATGTCTATGTACATGTGTATATTGAGTACCCTTATTACTTCATATTAAAAGCCAGTTTACTGTAAAGAAATTTTAACAACCTGCTGAATTAACTGGGGCCATCTCTCAAGAATATCAAACTTGTTGGCATGGTGGGTGGCACGCACCTGTAATCCCAGCAGCTCAGGAGGCTGAGGCAGGAGGATGGTGAGTACAAAGCCAGCCTCAGCAACAGTGAGGTGCTAAGCAACTCAGTGAGACTCTGTCTCAAAATAAAATTTAAAAAAAGGGCTAGGGATGTGGCTCAGTGCTTGCCTGGCCATGCGTGAGACACTGGGTTGGATTCTCAGCACCACATATAAATAAATGAATAATAACAAAAAGAAAAAGTTTTTTTAAAAAATTTCTAAATACAATGAACTCTTTTATCCTGGTAATTTTCTCTTTCCCCTGTACTCACTCTTGCTCAGCACAACAATTTTCTTCTGTGCCATTCAAACCAATACCTCCAATAGCTCCTGCCTATAAAAATGACATCTTTTCCTAAACCGTCTCCCTGAATCATTATCCACACCAGAAATTGGCCACAATGACTGAAGCAATTTCTTTTTTTGTGTTTTTGCAAATAACTTATCAATACATTCTGTTAACTTAATTACAGATAAAGTAACAGACACATAAGCCTCCCCCGCTTCTTGAAAACTCCATCAGATGCTGTATGGCTATCTTCCTGAATATAGTTCCATACTTCTTTCCTGTACACGATTTTTACACTTTTTGTACTCAACATCAGCACAAATGTTTTGTTTTAAACCATTCCAGTGCCATGCTCCACCCACCCCCTCCCCATGACTCCTGGGCCTGCAAGAAGAAAACTCTTCAGGGGGACTCTGAGGCCTTGCTCTGGGGACTCTTCCTTCCTGCCTGGGGGCTGCAGGAAGTGCCTGTCAGCATCCCCTGCCAACACTCCTCTTTGGAAGCTCTCCCTCAGCCTCCCAGCTCCTGCACCTCCAAGAGACTCCCTGGCCTCCCCCTCATCTGTCTCTCCTTATCCCCTGCAGGGAGAAGCACCTGCCTCTTGGCACTCACACCTGTGGCAGGCATCTTGCCTTACGCTTAGGGATAAAAGCAGCAATTTCCAAATCCTTCCAACAGACTGTGTTGTTCTAGGACTTAATGCTACAGACACTAAGAACAGGTAGATTAGCCACCAAAGATATACCTGTGTAGATAGATACTGGGTGGCACCAGGGGATAAACTGTACCACAAGAGCCCTTTTCCCTTTGACTCCCCTTTACTCCCCTCTTCTCTGAAGACCACAGTTGCCCAGGGCCTTTCATAAAGGCCTGTAAATGAACAATCATGGGGATTGAGAAATGTCCAAGGAAAAGAAATAGCAAGAGGACTGAAATTTTTAAAAGCTGGACACAAAAGACAAGGTGAGCCCCCAGGGCCTCCTCCAGGAGCCTCCCCATCCCCCACCTGGGGGAGAAAACTGGTTTCCCTGGAGGCAGCTCTCCTAAGCCTGCAGCAGCCCCAGCAGGTCCTGCTCAAACCCCCTGGGGCAGGTGGTTAGGCCTTTGTTGGCATTTTCTAACAGGCTCCCAGCTGTTGTGGGAACCACATTGCAAGAAGCTCAGCTCTAAGCCCTGGGGGGGGGGGGGGGTTCACTTGCAAGTTACCCTAATGGAGAAAGCCAGCTGGCCTTTTTCACTCCTGCAGCTCAGGAGTTAGGAGCAGCCTGTTTGGGACCAGGCAGGAAGCCTGCTAAGATCCTGCCACCCTCCAGAAGTCCCTGAGAAAGCTGGGCTCTGAGGGGATACATTGATTTGCCCAAGGTAACAAAATCAATAAATGGTGAAGTGGCAATTTAATCCTTCCTTTTTTTTTTTTTTAACTTAAAAGGCTCTCCAGTTTCACCTATTACAAAGACCAAGTGTAGGAATCACCAAAGAAGGCTTCAGAAGGAGGCTTCAGGATAAGAATGCCTTCAGGGGCCAGATTCTCATTTCATCGCTTAGGGGTGGGGCCTGATACGATTGAAAGCTCCCTGCTTTGGGGTGTGATCTACACTGCAAAGGGCTGCCTCCCCAGAGTGCTGTAGGTAGAGGCCTGAGGAAGGAAAACCTCAAAAAGTGTTCTAGGAGGGGTCACAGCAGGGAGCCAAAGTCTGAAGAACTGAAGGCAAGGCGGGAAGAAATAAGCAGGAGAACAATCCCTTGCAAATCCATCCGACTGGTTTTACAGCCTAGTGGGTCAACATTCCCGGTTTCCTCATTTTGCTTAGGGCTGTTCTTGGGCTCAGCCACCAGGCCTTTTGGGACAAAGGGCCATTTCAGGGTTCTCCACTCAACACTCAAGCTACTGTTTTTAGAGACAGCCCAGTCCCAGTAGGGTTCATTCATTCTGTTTGGGTTTGGGTAGCCAAGCCAGGGACACAATAATGTTCATCAGCATTTCCGTGGGAAAATGTAATCCCCCTACTGAGCAGGAATCCTGGTATTGGGAAAGTAACCTCTTCATAATTTGCCAAAATCTAATCCTCAGTCCTCAGGGAACACAGAATCCAGGTATGGGAACCATAGACAAAAACAGACCTTGAGACAGCTAGTTAAGTGGAAAATAAGTGATAATTCAATGCAACAGAAAGGCCCAGATTATTATTTTCTTGATATTACACATTTTCAACAGGTCAAGTGCAACTAACAGGGATCAGGTTATTTCTTCCCTGAAGTCCAGAGTCTTGCATGTGCCACCAGCAGGGCCTGGCAAGAAAGTAGGAGGTCAGTCCTCATTTGTGAGCTACTCTGAGGTGGCCTCACAGTTTCCAAATGCTTGAGAATAAAATTTATATTGTGCATCATTACAAATGATACTTTTTGAGGATATGGAAGGCTAACTACACTGATCCGATCATTATATAGCATATACACGCATCAGATTGCAACACTGTACCCCACAAATTGGGCTAATTAAAAATAAAACTTACTAAAAATGAGAAAAATATTGATTTAATAAAATACTTGGGACCCATCCTTATACTTCCTTTTTTATCCAAATAGTGGAATAAATTTCCTCGCTTGATCTTTGACAGCATTGAGCCACTTTTCTTGAATATTTCACAGTACTTGCCATCATTCACTTCACGAATCTCAGTAATTTATAAATTCCTTTTTGAAAAATAAAGTCAGGTTGCTGGCTTCTCTTATAAAAGACAAATTTAAAATATGCCCTATCTTACTCTTGCTACTAAAGTTCTCCCTAAAGCTTTCTCTTTGGATAACTTAGGCAGGTGGGAATCCCAGGGGGAATCCTGTTGGGATGCTGACTCCCTCATAGTTCAAAGTCATCAAGCCAGGATAGCCTCTCTTTCTGGCCTCCTGGACTGCCCAACTGCTGCTGCACCATGGCTTAACTCAGGGAGGGGATAACTGCAGACACATCTGTGAGGAGGCCTTCATCCATTCCACCATCTACAGAGTCACATGGATTGTAGTCTCCTGCTTGTCAGATACTGCTGGGATTCAACATTGACAAAACAGACCTTGTTGCAGCTTGTTACAGTCAGGGGAGACCAATAAACATGACAGACAAATAAACTATATCCACTGGTAAAAGGGCACAAGTGCTAAGGAGAAAAATAAGCAGATGAGGACAGAGGCTACCTAGGGTGTAGAGGGTGCCAGAGAGGCTGCAAAAGTCAGGTAAGAATTGGAGAAGGCATCCCTGAAAACCTGGTGTTTGAGGAAAGATCTGAAGAAGGTGAAAGTTAGCCAGTGGGCATCTAGAGAAGAACATGCCAGGCCAGCAAAGGCCTAAAAGAGCATGCTGGAAGTGTGCAACCTTCAGGGTCCTCTGCAGAAGTCAGGACCATTATCAGCTGTTCCCCTGCCTTCCTCAAACCTCTCACATAAAACTCATGGGGATCTTTTAACTACAGGTGGTAACATACCCATGTCTCTCTCACCACACTGTCCAGAGAAACATGCATCTTGCCCAGATTGGGATGTGCGGTAGGTACCAGCACACGATGGATTTCAAAGACTTGGTGTGGAAATAATCTAAGTATCTTGTTAATACCCAAAATCAATAACTATGTTCTGAAACAGTGGGTTAAAGAAAATAAATGTTTTTATGTGAAATATAATTTCATTATTTTAATTTACTGTGAATAATGTGGCAACCATATCAATTGAAATTACCTATAAAACACCAACTACCTATGCAAGCTTCATTCCCACTGGACAGAGGTGGTCCTGAGTGCTTAATCCCTGATGCATTGTGCACATCTCGCCACACTGATGACACAAAACTCTTCAAAGCGGTGAATGGCCCATTTCAGGAACACCCATGGAATTTTAATTTCCTGTGGGTGGTTTTTCACAATCCCTCCCCCCCCCCAACTTTTTTTCCCTGCTATTATGAACACTGCTATAAAAAAAAAAATACCCTTTAGCCATCCTACCTGTATCAACCTCTGCTCACATACCCCAGACCCACCACCCCCTCAAGCCTCCATTAGTGGCTTGATCCTGTTCCTAACAACTCTCTAACCTCAGGCTCTCTCAGGCTCCCTGCCCACTCCCTGCTCCACTCCAGAAAGCCACCTTTATCAGAGGTAGCCAGTAACCTTCACACAGCTTCCAGGTCACACAAGGTAAATCCAAAGTCCTCACCTGGTCTACCAGTGGCCAGGACCCACCCAGGACCATTTCCTCCCACTAGCCCCAGGGCTCCCGCTTCCTGCTGGGGTATGTGAGCAGAGGTTGATACAGGTAGGATGGCTAAAGGGTATTTTTTTTTTTTTTTAAACAGCAGTGTTCATAATAGCAGGGGGGAAAAAAAAGTTGGCGGAGGTATTGTGAAAAACCACCCACAGGAAATTAAAATTCCATGGGTGTTCCTGGACTAGGCCATTCACCGCTTTGAAGGGTTTGTGTCATCAGTGTGGCGATGAGCACAGCAGCTTTCCTCCTCCATCTGCATAATATTAGCCCAGACCCAAAACCCTGAGAAGGAATGACAGCTGACTGAGCCTGAGGTGACTGTATGTCACTCTTTTAGTCATTTTTCTAAACAGGAAACTTGTGGTTGAGTCCCTTATCTATACATTTTTAAACAATGTATGTTAGAAAAAAAAAAAGTCTCAAAATGTGGGTCAAGGTCAGAAATCCATCACAGGGAACTCCTGGGATGGTATCCTCTGGAAAAACCTCAGAGGAGCCTAGTCTCAAGGACCTGAGCACCAGTGGCCTCGAAGTGCGAGGCTCAGGCCTCACCTAACCCCTACACTCAGCACCCACTTCTACTCAGGATCCTCAGGTGGCTGCAAGAGGATAATAAGCACTGGGGAAAACATTGACAGGGGCCCAGAGCTGTCCTGCATTGTTTCTTTGACACTTCCTATTTTGCCTGAGACTCTCATTAATGATAAGGGTTGGGGGAGGAAAGGGAGGCAGGGAGAGAAGACTGAGTGATTTTCAATGTCTTCATGCAGTAAATGCAAAAAAAAAAAAAAAAAACACCTAAAACAAAAACCAGGACCCTATCTCACTACTGGTAGATAGCAAAGCCAGGAATCAGGATCTATAAATAAGTCTCTTGAGTTTCATGTACACTGTTCTGCCATGTTTTGCTTCTTTCTTCTAAACAAGCAGTTACTGTAATTACAAAGAAAGTCCATGATGGCAAAGTTACAAAGAATAGAGCACTAGTGAAGAGGAACTGCAGCCTCCCGCAGATGTAACCCATAAAAATAAACCACCAGATAAAGCTTGATTTAAAAAAAAAAAAAAAAAGTAACTCAAAAAGTGACTCAATCATTTCCTTAACATAGAAGCATCTGTTCTTTATCCATATATGCATTTTAACATCATCACAACGGTAGTGGATGCACAGTTTTATAAACTGATGTTTGCCCTTTAACATGCTGTTAACTTGGTTTTCGTATTCTAATTTTAATGGCTTCTGACAGCCCCTAGATTGGTAGCGCTTATTTAAATAGCCCCAATTCTGCCTGCCAGAAGGTCTGAGTTCTCTACCAAAAGCTTTCAGCAACTGGAACTAAGGAGGAAAATATGCATTTTTGTGAAAGACAACAAGATGTCTTCCCTTAGGGTCATCTGCATATGGCCCACAAAAAATATCTGAATTCATAGAAAAGGATGCATTTACACAGATCCACCACTCTCCTACAGAATTGGGCTATGCTACAATTCTCAAGCACTGCTTCCTAGGCCCACTAATTTTTGCTAAATTAATCATTACATTTTAAACTAAAATAATCCCATTAAAGAATAGGTACACAGAATTCCAGGATACTGAAGGGCCCCAGAGCTGTGTGAGACAGAATGCTAGTATTCTCAATGTGCATTTTACTAGGCTCATAAGCAAGCTCTGGGCACCAAAGAGACCCAAGCAGGATGCTAATTGGGTGCTCAATAAATGCAGCTGTCTCTTGGTATCTTCCAGGGATAGGTTCCAAGAATCCTCTCAGATATCAAAAACATCAAAAACCTTGAATGTTTCAAGTCCCTTCTACAAAATGATGTAATGCAGAATTTTAATATAATCTACACAATCCTCCCATGCACTTTAAATCATGTCCAAATTACTTGTGATATTTAATACAATGTAAATATTAAAATATTTTTTAAAATATTTTTCAATCTGAGGTCGGTTGAATCTGTAAATGCAGAAGGCATAAATTGGAGGACAGACACTGAAGAACCAACTAGCACTCTGGTCAAGTCTATATGTTCCTGCTCTGAGGATTAAAGAGAACTTTTGAGTCATTTACTTGGAAGACCTCATGACAAAGGAAATGACCTGGAACCCTAATCACCTGCCACTTCCTCAGGGGTGACTCCAGGTAGGGAACAATCAACAAACATCTGAGTATTTGCCACCGGTGCTGGGTGCTGGAAATACAGTCTCGTGAACAGACACAGGTGTACTCAGTCTGGCACCTTTTCACTGCAGCCATAAGGCCAGGCACTAATACTCAGCTCTGCAAACTCTGGAATGCCAGTTCATCTCAGGTTTCAAGTGCGTGTGTATAAAACAGGAATAAGTCAGAACCTGGGGGCAGCAAGCATGCTACATAACACTAACTCAATGTTGGCTATTCTGTGATAAGACTTATGCTATATGTACTGTCCATAAATTTGGCTTTAATGTTCTCCTTGCCTTAGGCAAAAAAGGTGCCTTTACATTCCTTATTGTCCTCTATTTAACCAAAGGATGGACTTTGACTCCTGAGCCCTTCTACCCACCCTAAAGATGCATGTTGACTCCTGAGCATCTTTCACCTCCCCTAAGAATGTACTTTGACTCCTAAGCATTCATTCTCAGCCCCACCATATACAAAGCCTTGCAAACACTACAGCCTGTGTCTAAAATCATGGATAATTTTTGGTGTGTGAAACAATATTGTTTGAGGGTAGGTACTAGGTCATGGTAAACCTGTCTATACAGCAGAGATTAATTTTAGATGAAAGTGAAATCAATTTAATATTGCAGATATACTGTAAAACTTAAGAAGATGAAAAAAATTGCCTTAAAATACTCTTTCTTAACGTGGGGACTAAAGGAGTCAGGAATACAGCTGGGGGACTTTTAGTTTTACTTCATGCTATATAAACTCCATTGGGAATAAAAGTGCTCAGTTACTTTGATATCAAGTGTGATGGTACATCATTTTAGCCACCTTGATTGTCATTACTATAAAAAGGCATTTTCCATTCCACCAGAAAAAGCTGTCCAAAGGCTTACTCTGCATAATTTAGAGAGATGGGCTCTGCTCACATTTGAGCATGATTGGATCACAAGATCTCACTGAGAAAACCCCCCTAAGAACACGGTTTAATGGAGAGTATGGGTGGGGGTAAGATTTCAAAGCTTAGTTTAAATCTTGCCAAACTATCTGGAGCCTCATGGCTTTGCCTAAATTACTCATCTTTCTGTGGGGAGAAAAACCCCATGCCAAAATTAAGAAATACATATCCTGGGGCTACAGGATTAGACCCAGAGAAAGAAATTGTAAAGCTCTTAGTACATAAAATACACACACAAAAAAATAGTTCCTATAACCATCTCAATATGAAATTTTACTGTAATTATATACCTGATTAGAAAATGACCCTAAAAAGGAGACCAAATTTTTTTTTTTTTTTTTATCCTTGCTCTCTAGCTATTGTGCAAAAACCTTCTCAGGGAAAATCAAGTACTAATACAGTCAAGACAAAATGGTGAAAGCATGGGAATATAATAGTTACCATCTCCAGAATAACCTCCTCTAAGGATTGGTTAACCTGTTACTGCCAAGGCCAAAGCTTCTGAGCATATATCTTGAGGCCAGTTTTCTAAGAAAGCAACGTGGCAACTCTCCAAGAAAACACAACAAGACTCGGTGGTTTCATGGAGCCTCAGGAAAATGAATAATGGCTTCATCCTCTAGCAAGGGAGACTACGGTTGGTTTCTCCAGTGAGAGCCCAGAGCTGAAAAAGCACCACGCCATTTTCCATGCCACCTGCTAAACTAAGAGCAGCCATCTCCCACTAACCAAGTACGAAGTTCTCAAACAATTTTCATTTTCTAGGTATCTTTTCTGCTGAAAGGGGAGAGATGGACATGTTAGTATCACATAAGCTAATAAGTATTTATTACTTCTCACAAATGGCAGATTCCGGATAAGCAACAGAAAACTGATTCTGCAAATTGCAGCAGTTATCTCATAGGTTTGTACACCAATCACCAAGTATTTTGGCAAACACTGGGGCAAGTATTTTGACAAACACTTATCAATCAATACAGCATCTTCATCCTAAAGTAATCTTGATGTGCAGCCCAGATGGCTTGGGGACTAGTTCCTCTTCCTGTGGCTATGGCTTCTTCTTCAGCAGCCCAGGATAAGATTCAAAGTGCTTCCTAACTTGACCTAGCACCAGGTCTCTGGAAAAAATGCAGATGCTTTTGAAGCCCTTGGACTGGGGAGCCACTCAGGTCACAAGACAGACCTCCAGGCTGCCCTACACAAGCACATCTTTAGGCGTTTATTTAAATAACTCAGGCGATGTTATCTCCTATTTCAGTCTCTTGTTTTTCCAACCCCAGCCTTTGCTATCTCACAACATTTTCCTTCCCTAGGAAAGCAGCCCTTCATAAAGAATGTTTATACTGGGGCTCTCCTTACTATAATACTAATACTAGAGCAATCCTTTCTCGGACTGAGGAAGGCGGGCCTCCGAGGTGCAGCGCTAACAAACTTAAAAGCAATCAGGATTGACTCATTGGGAACCCCCACCCCGCAGCGCGGGCTTCCTCTGCTGACCCACTTGACGCTAGGCTCCGGGGATGCTGCCCCTGTGTCCCTCGTGTCCCGGCCAAGGCGCAGGGGCGGCGACGGGCTGGGCATCACGTAGGCTCCCGCAGCGGGCGGGGCGGTGCTCAGGACTCCCCAACCTGCCGCCCCCGCGCCAGCTAGGCCCGGCCCCGCCTCGCTCAAGGGCGAAGGGAAGGTCACCCTCAAGGTGGGCAGAAGGCGTGGGTACTGGGCTCATGCTCTGAGCATCCCTCCTCGATGTGTAGCCTCAAAACGGGAGGAATGAGGCATCAGTGCCTTCATACTCATTTAGGAGAAAGGGGGGGGGGGGGGAAATAAAACCAAAACCCAGTTCAGGGAACATGTGTCCAGCCCGCGTGATTTAGAAGGCTCCAAGGGTGTGTTCACCTGAGACGCGCAGATCCACTTTATAGTGGTTGGTTTACCCTCACTAGGGATTTACATGGACCGGGGAACCCCACCGTCAGGGAACCCCGGCGCCCCACGTGCACCCCGGGCTAAAGGCCTTGTGTCTGACCACTCTCCAAGTCGAAGGGTCCCAGGCTTGGGTCCCTTCCGCCTTGAAACCAGTCTTCACGTAGGGGTAAAGGGCAGCCCGGAGTCCGCGCCCCGAGTGCTGGTGACGTCCCGGAGTCCCCGCTTCCTGGTCTTTCCCGTCCAGGGGAGGCTGGCAGGGAGGGCCTAGTGACCCATTTTTGTTTTCACTTTTGTCATAAGCCGGAAGACGACAGGAGGTCAGAGCAGAGAAACCTTTTTTAAAATCTCCCGGCGGAAACGTCGGGCGCAGCGGGTTAGCCGAGGCAGCACAGAGGAGGGACCCCCTGCGCGACCCTCGCCGCGTCCCGCAATGCAGCAGAGGGGACTACGCCAGCGCCGCGCGGGGGGCGCGAGTCGGCAGGAGGCGCGGTGGGGGGGGGAGCTGTTTTTCCTACAATTGGGGGGCTGGGAAGATCCCCAAAGGGTGGGTACTGTGGCATCTGGGGAGTCGTGCGGTACTCAAGCTCTGGCAGGGATGCCTGGCTCCATTCTATGACTCAAATACAGAACGACCTCCAAGGGTGGTTCCACCCCATTGCCAGTATTGCTAAAATAGAGCTGGAGGTGGAAAATTAAATTATCTTCCCGATGAAGAATACTACCGCCATATTCTCCGTCCTCCGCACCCCGCCCTGCAACGAAGTCCCATCCCCGTCTCCCGTCGCCCCCAGAAACCCCAGATGGCTCTAGGTAACAGGGTTTCTCCCCGCCCTACACCATAGCTTCTCCGCGGTTCTCCCCTGTCACTTTCCCCATCTCTTTTCCCGGGCACTCCAGCCCCCATCCCTTCTCCTCGGTTCCCTCCCCATCCATTCTCCCCAGCCATCCTCCAGCAACGTTTCTCTCAAGTTCTTCCCATCCCCCTCCCCCCCGTTCCAGTAACCCCTTCCGCCGCCCTCCTCTCCCGCCCGGGTTCGGGAAGCGGGCGGGCGCGCACCTTGGGCATCCCCGCCGCTGGTTAGCACACCGATGGCTTTGCCGGACCCGGAGAGGTGCTCCAGGTACCTCGGGAAGGACCCCCTGGGGGTCGGTGGGACGTTGCTGGCCATGGCGAGGAGGCCGGAGGCCGCCGGTTCGCTCGGGTGCGCAGCAAGCAGTGAGGACCTGGCCCACACTCGCGGGCCTCGGAACCGCCGCCCCGCCCGCACCGGGCAGGAACCGCCTCCGCCCGCCCGAGGGCCAATGGGCGTTGGCGGGCGGGGCCGGCGCGCGGGCGGGGCTTGCGGGCGCGCTGCCATCTGGGCGTGGGGTAGGAGGAGCCCGGCAGGTGGGGGTCTGCAGCGCCCCCGGATTTTGTAGGTCGGGGGAGGTGCAGCCGCGGCGGGGAGGGCTTACGAGGAGCATCCCGGGGTGGGGAGACCCCAGGCTGAGAGGCCCGGGGTGGGGATGCCGCAGGTGGGCGGAGCGCAGCAGGTGGGCGAGAATTTCGCCAGCCGAGCGTCGCCGCGTTGGGTAGGAACCGCTCTGGTGGGGCTCAGAGGTTCCGGGCGAGCCCGGGTCGCCCTGTGGTTGGGGTCCCAGTCGTCACAGAGACGCATGCACTGCTTCCCACTGGATTATTCCAGGAGAAGCGCCTGGAACAGTGGGGTGCCCCAACGTTTTTCTCTGAGACCCCACAGGTTTCACCTCCTTCTGAGATCAGGGAGGAAGAACTTGTGAGCGGATCTTCAAGTTGATGGGAAAACGTGGGCTTGAGGACTAAGTGATGACAAAGCTGTCATTTCTCGGGTCGTCTTTAGAGCGTTGGTGCTTCTGGGTCCTCCAGCCCTGGACTGGCAGAAACAGAAGGAATGAGACTAGGAGGACTTATGGACGCCACCCTCTGAGACATCCTCGCCTCCAGGCCTGGTCTGGAGAATCCACATGGAGCAGGAGAAGGCGTGACCAGGAAGCCAAGGGGCTGGAGAATAGGACAGCTGCTCCTATCTGAGGAGACCCAGAAAGGCATTGCCTGCCAGATAGCTGCTCTACTGGAAACTGCAACTTCTGAAATGTCTGTAGTCAAAGTCTTGTGCGATTGATGAGCAGTAAGTTAATTTTTATGGAGCTTCACCTAGTGCTGTGGTGGAGATGTCTGCCTCCGGAAACAGTCTCTTGAGATACACATCTCCTTCAGTGGTAATCCCAAGAGTTTCATAAAAGAACCCACACCGTGGTGGCAGTCTGCGAGCCTTCTTTCTGCACA
Source organism: Callospermophilus lateralis (assembly GCF_048772815.1). NCBI lineage: Eukaryota > Metazoa > Chordata > Mammalia > Rodentia > Sciuridae > Callospermophilus > Callospermophilus lateralis. Next base: position 20,617,248 of record NC_135317.1, on the reverse strand, counting down.
ATAAATGTCTGTTGAACGGTAAAGAAAATAAAGAGACTGAACAAAGGCTGCAAAAACAACGCAAACTAGTTTTTTACGTTAAGTCAACTCTAGACAAAAGATGGTGGTATGAGAATTTACATGGGTTTTGCCTCCTGCTCTGACTCGTCTCTCTGAGCATCAAAAAATAATAAATCACAGTGGTGGTGCCTGCATGGTCTGATCTCTGCTTAGGCTAGAATTGGTGGAGTGGTTCCTAAGCCCCAAGATCATCAGAATCACCTGGCCTCTCCACATCCCTGAAGTCCAATTTGTAGGAATGCACTCAGGGAATACACATTTTTAACAAGCTCCTTAGGTTACTCTGATGAATGCATAATTTGAGAGCTGTTGCTCTAATGAATTAGCATAAACACTATTATCCTATTAATGAGGAGAATCACCGTTTTTTGTTGTTTTCCTTTTTTAAAATTTGTTCTTTCTAGTTATACAAAACAGTAGAATTTATTTTGACATATAGAGACATGGAGTATAAATTCCCATGTTTGTGGTTGTGCATGATGTAGAGTTACATTGGTCGTGTATTCATATATGAACATAGGAAAGTTATGTCTGATCCATTCTACTCTTTCCCATTCCAATGCCCCCTCCCTTCCCTCTATTCTGCCCTCCCCAATAGAGTGAATAGATGGGCTTATTTCACTTAGCATGATAGTCTCCGATTCCATTAATTTACTGGCAAATGTCATAATTTCATTCTTCTTTATGACTAATATCCCATTGTGTATATGTACCACATTTTCTTTATCCATTCATCTGTTGAAGGGTACCTAGTTTTATGGCTTAGCTATTGTGAATTGAATAACAGGTGTTTGAAGTTGGCAGTGGCAGTGCCACTTATCTTGTTAAGACAGGAGGTTCCAGGCTCTAAGCACCCTCACCCACAGAGGTTTCTGTAGCCCAGGGCCTAGGATCTGTGCTGTAGGAATGTCAATCATTCATTCCTTTCTAGAGCAAATAATATTTTAAAACATGGTCCACACTGAATTTTTAGTCCATTGCCCTTTATCTTCTCATGAAATTATTTTTATTACATAAAATTAAAGAACTGGTCATTGGTTATCAAATTGTCTGAAACATAGAAAATGATAGGTACAACCTCAGGTTAAACATAATAATGAGTTAAATTATGGCAAAAATGTAAACTGGAATAAGAATCAAGTACTGTTTTAGTTAGAAAGATATATTCACATGAAAATACACCCAGGATATATAAATAAGTGAAGAGGCAGGCTTAGAAGCAGTGTGAGCCTCTGTGTGTACACAAGCCTAGGTATTTTTAGTTCAGTTCTCTTGTTTGTTCTGAATATTGTCTTCCCCCCACACTTAAAAAAAAAAAAGTATGGGTTTTAGAACAAAAATAGTGAATTTAAAACAATAGCTGGGCCTGGTGGTGCATGCCTGTAAACCCAGTGAAGTTCAGGCAAGAGGATTGCATACTCAAGACCAGCCTCAGCAACTTAGTGAAAACCTGTCTCAAAAGAAAAAATAAAAAGGGCTGGAATGCGGCTCAGTGGTAGAGTACCCCTGAGTTCAATCCCTAGTACCCAGTGAAGAAGCAGTGTGATTTAGAGTTGTCTGCTCCTCAAAGTTACGTATATTTTTCAGAAGCTTGAGTTTACGTTATGAAGAGTTGTGGCTCAAGTACACAATTGATCATTCAGCCATGGTCATGAGGAGCTCTAGCCCCATGCTCAGTTGATTAAGATATTAATAAATGACAAGAGTTAATAGTTAAAAATAGCCATCACTTATTTTTTTCTTTCTTTTTGCATTACAGTATTTTAATAGTTCTTTAACTGGAGGATATTTTTAAAATTTGGGCCTTAGGAAAGAATCCTCTACTTCAGGAGGGGACCTTGCGTCTCTCCTAACTTGTGTAGCTTACACCAGCGGGAGGTGGCGGGTGTGTTTTACTTCTGCCTAACACATTACCCCAAGCTCTGTGGCTCAAACCAACACAGTAGTTTTGTGGGCCAGGTCCTCAGGCAGGCTTCACTTGGTCATTTGCTTCTGGGTCTCCCTGAGGCTGTTACAGGTGTCAGTCCCTGTCTGAAGTGGTGCCCAGAAACTCAAAAAGGGAAGGAACAGTTTCCAAGATCACCACCATGGCTGTGGATAGGATTCAGATTCACTCTGGCCACAGGCTGACCTCAGCCCTTGCTAGGCTGAGTCTATCATAGGAGTATGTGACAAGAACCAGTGAGACTGGGCACCATGAGTAACTCACATGAGTAACTACCTAGCCTCAGGGGAGACCTGCTGTCTTTTTGACTTGTTAGTTGGGGCACTGAGTCCAGCCTTCCAGTGGTGTGAACACTGGGGACCAGAGACCACTGGAAGTCATTCTTGGGGCTGCCAAGGGCAAGGGGAAGTACAGCACAGGCTGGAAGTGGATGCCTTTCTTGCTCTTCTCTGCATGGACTATGAAGCAGCATCCTGCCCCGAGTTCTGAGCTTCTGGAAAGGGGAGCATTTCACCAGGTCAGCAAGCAGACTGAATACTGCCAGGAGGGAACCCCACTTCAGGATGCCTGGGGTATGTTGGGATGCCATCCTTGCTGGTCTGATATCATTAAGCTGGGGCCTCTCCCCTGCCCACAGTGGTCTCCCAGTGTCTGGGATATTGGTATCTCACCCCTGCAGGGACCGTCAATGAACTCCAGTCTCTGTACCCCCAGTCTTCCTCGCTTCCGTTTCTGGTGACTTCATCTTCTCAGCTGCTCAGGCTGAAACCTTAGGACACTTGCCAGCCTCTGACATCTGAAAGCCACTGGAAAATCCTGCAGGCATACTCTCCTGGGCTGCGCAGTACCTCTGGTACCACCTGTGTCTAGGCCACTGTCCCTGACCTGGACCAAGTGACAGCTTCCTCTCTGCTCCGCTCCACTCCCCTTACTGTGGATGTCAACACAGAAGCCAAAGTGGGATGACTAAAATGTCATTCAGGGCCCTGTCCCTTCTCCAGTGACCCCCATTCACTCAGGGCAAAGGCCATCGTCTCTGCCTGTAGAACATCCGGCTCCTTCCTGTGCCCTGTTCCCCCAGAAGCTTCTCTGATCCCACCAGCCCTGCTCTGCCCCAGGTCTGTCCAGGCGGATGAAGGTCTCAGAGCCTCTGCACCTGCTCTTTCCTCAGCCTCAGGCACTGGCTTCTCACACTCGCCCCGTCAGCTTGCTCAGTCATTGAGCAAGGTCTCTTTCATGGAGCACCCTGTTAGAAACTGCAGCCTCCACACACCCTCCTCCCCTTCTCGCTCTCCTCCAGAGGTGTGGCTCACTACTGTCACCCGCACTGCGGGCTTACCTGGTTTCCCCTGTTTACTTGGTTCCTTGGCAGGTTTCCCCCACTGGACTCCAAGTGCCGTGAATACAGAAGTCTTTGCTTATTCACAGAGGCAGTCCCAGGTCCTCCAACAGGGCCTGGCATACACGGAGCTGTGTTAGCTTTTTGTTGCTGCGACCAAAATACCAACAAGAGCAACTTAGAGGAGGGAAAGGGTTTTTTTTTTTGTTTTTTGTTTTTTTTTTGGCTCAAGAGTTCCGGAGGTTTAGTCATCCCTCTGACTCTAGAGCTCTGGGTCTAAGGTGAGGCAAAATATCATTGTGGAAGGACTTGGAGCAGCCCTGCTTCCCTCATGGCAATTAGGAAGCAGAGAGGGGGAGAAGGGGCTTCAGGGAAGATGCATCCTTCCAGGGCAAGCCCTCAGTGACCCTCTACTCCAGCCATGCCCCACCTGCCTACACTCACCATCCAGTCCGTTCAATGGGGTAGACTGATTAGGTTTCAACTCTCACAGTGTAATCATGTCACCTCCAAACATGCTGCCTTCACACAGGAGTATCTGGGGGACACTTCATGTCCAAACCATACAGGAGCACTCCATCAGTACTTACTGAATGAGTACATGAATGGGTGGGTGGATGAAAAGTGAGGGGATTTCTCACAGAAGAAATTTCTCACAGAAGAATTTCACCATCCTTGCTCCTTCTCATTGGGATGGCCCAGGACAGCTTGGTCAGTGTCATCAAACTTAAATAAAAATGTAAGCAGCTTAGGATACTCTACCTGCTGCAGTCGCCATGGCTGAGGATAGAGCCTGTGGGCCGTGCTGGACTCAGTACCTGGCCCCCAGCATGCCCCATCTTCACTCAACCTAAGGTAACCTTAACACCCCTGGAGTGTCCCCTTAGCATTATTAGAAACAGTTTTTTCAGTAATTAATATATTCAGGCTCATTTGTTACTTTCCTTTTAAATGCCCAACATCTTTCAGTCTTGGAATCCTCCACTCCTGCTCCCACAGCACTGTATTCCCCTCTTTGGGAATTCCTGCTGTGTAATAAAATACTTCCAGGGTTGTAGGAAGTCAAGAACAGTGAGATCAGGTGAGGCTGTGAAACCCCGTGCCTCTCCTCACTGCCTCCGCCATCCTTGCTCCTTCTTACTGGGATGGCCCAGGACAGCTTGGCTCAGTGTCATCAAAATTGAATAAAAACATAAGCAGCTTAGGAGACTGTGGGTGCTCAGGGTGAATCGCTGGGCTCCAGCACTGTCCTTGGTCAGTGTCATCAAACTTAAATAAAAATGTAAGCAGCTTAGGATACTCTACCTGCTGCAGTCGCCATGGCTGAGGACAGAGCCTGTGGGCGGTGCTGGACTTGCCACTGTGCACGCAGACTCTCCGGGATCCAGACTCTGACTCTGCCCTGCCTTGGCCACTCCCTTCTGTCCCTACTCCTGGGCTGCCTCTGGGCTAATGTGCAACCACAGCTGCCTGACATCCTCTCTGTCCTGTGCCTACTCCACCCTCCTTCTCACCTGCCTCTCCTTCCTGAGATTGGGTAAATTCAGGAGGAAGTGAAGCCATCTGCTGGACTAGGAGATCCTCAACCCTTGCCTCTCCCTCCAGCTGCAGGTCAGATTGCCTGTCCTTTAAACTAACTTAGCTCTCCATCTGGCAGTTAAACTTTAAATGATTTAGGAAACAGTTGGATGTTTCCTAATACTTCGAAGCAGGATCATGCTATCCTGAAACAATATCTAGAAACTGGAAAAAGAAAAAAGGAAAAATGTTTCATTTCTGTAAAGTATGAGGCCATTAAGAATTTTGACTTCTCTGGGCCATTTCATCAACGAGTAAGTACACTAAAGCTTTTTTTCCACAGAATAACTTTATTTCCTTCTTAGTGTTTTGGTATGAGTTGATTAATGGAAACGTCCTCATCTTCCAACACTCAATGGAACAGGAAAGCAAGAATAATCATGGTGTTAAATAAAGTAGACAATAAATGACTTGCTTTTTCAGGAACATCACTAGGCATTTCCATAGTTACTTAAGCAAATTGAGAATGAGAGATTGGTCTCCACTGGAAAATGAGTTACATACAAATTTTCCAATTAGAAAAAGAAATCAGGATTCTAGCAGCATTACTGTCAGGTTAAATACGTTCCATGCTTCAGTTATGAAATGCTACATCTGAATATTTATTCGCATATATTACACATGGACCTGTGTCCTCTGTTTGTGCTTATGAATTTGAATTTGTAATTACTAGTTCTCAAAGCTCCCTGGTAAGAGGGACCTTGGTACACTGTTGGTGGAAAAGTAAATCAGTACAGCCATCATGGAAAACACTATGGAAGTTCCTCAAGTAATTAAAATAGAACTACCATGTGATCCAGCAGCTCCACTACTGGGTATGTATCAAAGGAGATGAAATCCGCATGTTGGAGACATCTTCGCTGCTGTGTTCCTGCAGCCTTATTCACAAAAGCTGAGACAGGGAGTCAGCCCAAGTGCTCATTGAAGACAATGGGTAAGGAGAAGTCCCCCCCACACACACACATACAATGGAATACCACTCTACCTTAAAAAACAAACAAACAACAACGACAACAACAACAACAAAAACAAAACAACAACAACAACAAAAAAAAACAAAGAAAACCTTGTCATTTGTGAAAACATAGATGAAGCTGGAGGACACCATACTAAGGGAAATAAGCCAGTCATGGAAAAATACATGAACTCACATACATGTGGAAACTGCAAAAACAAATTAGTAGAGAATAGAATGGTGATAACCAGAGCCTGGAGAGGGAAGGAAATAATGGGGAGATGTTTGTTAAATGTCACAGAGATAAATAAGAGGAGTAATTTCAGGAGGTCTGCTGAACAGGGTGTAGAATATAGTAATAATATATCAAGTACTTGAAAATGACCAAGAGGGTAGATTTTTAAATGTTCTTTCCATAGAAAGTTAAGTACCAGAGGTGATAGATATGCAATTAGTTAATCACTTCATAATGTACATATATATCAATATATTACATCATATATCATAAAAATGTATAAATTTGTCAAACATTTTTCTAAATAAATAAAACTGTTCTCATTGTGGAAAAAAATTTTTAAGAAAAAAAAAATAAAGCTCTCTTAGTTCCAACTCAGAACTGAAGTGGTTCAAGTCTGGGCATTCAAGGACAAGCTAGCATTCCTGAAACCAAAGCTATAAAAATTATACTTTTCAGTTTGCAGATGTGCATGGCCAGGCCACACCCCTGTCAGTGGCACATGGCCAGCATCCAGCTGGAGTCTTCACTTAAGCCACGGACCTCTTCCTGTACCCAAATGCACCTGCACACCTACCCCACGTCACTTCAAAGCTCCAGCTATTTTTATGGGTTGAGAGATAGCCATTTGAACACTCCTTGGGGACAGCTGATTCTCTTTCTAAAAAGCTTTCTACAGTAACAGGCCATTCCTCCAGGGCTGTGCAACATCAGAGCTGAGCTTCTGCTACTAATGAGCAGACACAGATAACTTTTGTCACTTAATGTGCTCTGCCAGGGCCACCTCCTTCCTGTGAACTGTTCCTCCCTCACTTGCCTGAGGTCCTCAGCGCATGGACTGACCACTTAGGGAGATGGCTGGCTCCCTCTGCCCAGGCCATGGGAGGAACATGATTCAGGCTGGTTCAGCAGGCACCTGTTGATCCCTCCCAGAGCTGATGGGGAGATCCATTTCTGGGGTCATCCTCTCATCAGGTGGAGAGAGCCTGTGTGGTGAAGCCAAAGACGACTACGAGAGAGAAGAGATGAGGGGAGGGGGCAGAGAGAAGCACAGGAAGACAGAGACAGAAAAAAGAGACAGGGTAAGAAAATACATAGTGTTCTTTAAATTTGCTTCTCGCTACGGAACAACAACAGATGAGGTAGAGAGGGAAGATGGGAGGGGAGAGGAGGGGGGATAGTAGGGGATAGGAAAGACAGCAGAATACAACAGTCACTAATATGGCATTATGTAAACATTGTGAATGTATAACTGATGTGATTCTGCAATTTGTATTTGGGGTAAAAATGGAAAAGCATAACCCACATGAATCAAATGTATGAAAGATGAAAAAAAAATTTTTGCTTCTCGCTAAAGTTACCATCTAGGAAATCAACCCCCGTCAATCAGGTGGCTGAGGGAATGGTAGAAGCTTGGCTCTCTGGGAGTCTTGTGGATCCTCATGACGGCTGAGGCTTGCCTGCCTTCAGGGTCCTTTAGATGGAAGCATAGATCTGTACCTGTGGAAGCATTTTACCTCCAGTCCCATTTTGTATGTGGTGGAACATGATCCCATACCCTACTTACATTTCACTTTAACTTTTTAGGTATTGGTGTTTTTCCAGCCAACAGAAAGCTGGAAGGGGCTGTTGGGATCATGCAGTTCAGCCTCCTCACTTGATTAAAGAGGGCAAAAGCAGGAAGCAGGGGGCATGTGTTGATGGAAGCCACATCACAACTATATCTAGAGAGAGGGTCCTTTTTACACACTCAAGTAAGAAAATTGTTGTTCAGACCTTGAATTTTATTATTCGTTCGACTTATATCTCTTAATCCCTTATTACCATTTGGAATTGATTATGGAAGACTGAAATGTGTCCATTCCAAAGGGCTGCCAACATTGCCCAGAGAAAGAAGTCTGTCCCATCACCTTCACCTGTAGATGTGGATCTGTTTTAGTCAGGTGTGTTTGTGTGTGTGTGTGTGTGTGTGTGTGTGTGTGGTATTTTTTGGTCCCTGTGAACAAAAACCCTGACAAGAACAATATAGACTAGGAAAAGTTTATTTTGTCTCCTGGTTTCAGAAGTCAGGCTATGGCTGGCAGAGTCCACACCTCTGAGCCCAAGATGAGGCAGAATGTCATGGTGGCAGGGTGCTGCAGAAGAGAGCAGCTCAGGACATGGCAACCAGGGAACCAAGAGAGAACTCAGAGGGACAAAATATAAACCCCTAAGGCATGCCCCTAGTGACCTACTCCCCAGCCACACCCTACATGACTAGAGTTACCATGAGTTAATCCATACCTATGGATTAATCCACATCTGTGGGTTAATCCACTGATTAGGTTACAATGCTCATAATCTAATCATCTCAACTCTGAAGATGCTTGCATTATCTCACACATGAACTTTTGGGGGCATCTCATATCTAAATGATAACATTCCACCTCTGGCCCCCAGATAATAAATGATTAGATTATGGGAGGTCTGACCTAACCAGGAGATTAATCCACTGATATGGATTAACTGTGGGCAGGTAGGGTGTGACCAAAGGAGATGGGTTTATATTTTGTCTGGTGTGTAGAGCTCTCTGCTTTCTAGTTGACATATCTGGAGCTACTTTTCAATGCCACACCCTTCTGTCATGATGTTCTGCATCACCTTGGGCCCAGACCTATGGAATTAACAGACCATGGACTGAATTTCTGAAACCATGAGCCAAAATAAACTTTTCCTCCTCTACATAGTTCTTCTCAGTTCTTTTGATCACAGTGACAAAAAAGTTCACTATAACAGGTAATGTTGGGAACACACAGCCTTGGCCTGAAGGTGGGTATCTGGAAGTGGGATTCTTCCCCACCAACGTCTTCTGAGATGGTTTTCATGAGAAGTGATCTTTCTCTTCTCCAAACTCCTTGACATCTTGTAGTCATTATTTCATGCTAAACATCACATTCTGACCCATACAACAATTATGGATTCACCTGAGTGTCCTGTGTCCTGCTCAGTTCTGATCTGGTCACCATGCCCAGGCGCAGCAGGTGGCACAGAATCACTAATGGATGCAAGGTTCTTTGGCAAGTGAGTGCCCCAGAAATGTGAAAATCACCTGAGACCTGGTGCCATGCTCCTACGAAGTCACTTGGAAGAGTAACCCAGTTCCCTAAATCACCGTCATTAAGTAAAGTTACATTCACTCTCATCTCAGTTTTTGCCAGCAACTTTGTGCCTTTAGTGTTTAAGAATAAAATTCTAGGGATTTTCTTTTTAAAAAATCTGGTTTTGTTATTTTTATTATCTATCACCTTAGTTCTTTGTCATTTTATTATTATGTTTTTGTCAAGAGCCTCAGAAAGACGCGAAGATGTCCCTGCTGCACTGCAGCTACAGAGAAGGAACATTCTTTGTGAAGGGGGCTGGCAGAGATGGGTCTGAGAAGTGCTGCATGGAGGCAGTTGGGCACAAGGACCCACAACTGGGTCCTAAGCAGGGTTCCAATGCCCACAAGTGTCACGTGGTTCTCTTTTCCCTTCAGATCAAGCTCCGCATGGAAATGTAACTTGGACAAAGCCTATTTAAACATCTTGGCCTCTCTCCTATTTATTAGTTTATTGGTGGTGCTGAGGATCAAACCCAGTGCCTCATCTGTGCTAGGCAAGTGCTGTACCACTGAGCTGCCTCCCAGCCCCATCCTAATACTTTATTTCCTTACTGCCTGGACACACTTTCTTGCCCATGAAGGAAGGAACCCTTCCTCCAGGTCTCTCCCTCTGTGTCAGGGAGCTGTCCTGGGCCCAGGAGACCCTTAGGGCTGCCTCCCCTACCCTCTGTCTGAGCCAGGACATATTGCTGCCTGGCCCCCAATTCTGCTGCTTCTCCCTCACCCCAGTATCTGAATCTCCTCCTGGCAGATGCGCTTGTTAAATAGAAGCCAACTCTGGACAGGGTCCGCAGTAGCCTCTGGGACTGCTTCCTGCCTGTGGTGGTGGAGTCGCCATGACCAGTGGGTGCCCCTTTCTTCTCTGCTCACACCAATTCTTGTTGATTTAGTAGTAAAACATGAAATGCTTTTAAAATTTTTTTATTTGTTCTAATTTGTTATTCATGATAGTAGAATGTATTTTGATACATCATATACAGTGGAGTATAATTTCTCATTCTTCTGGTTGTACATGATATAGAATCACACTGGTCGTGTAGTTGTATATACACATAGGGTAATAATGTTCAATTCATTCTAATATCTTCTTACTCCAATACCACCCCTCCCTTAACTCCCCTCTACCTGATCTAAAGTATCTCTATTCTTCCCTAGCCCCTCACCCTTACTGTGAGTTAGCATCTTCATATCAGAGAAAACATTCAGCTTTTGTTTTGGGGGGATTGATTTATTTCACTTAGCATCATATTCTCCAGCTCCATCCATTTGCTGGCAAATGCCATGATTTCATTCTTCTTTAAGGCTGAGCAATATTCCATTGTGCATATATACCATATTTTCTTCATCCATTCATCTGTTGAATGACACCTTGGTTGGTTCCATAGTTTATCTATTGTGAATTGAGCTGCTATGAACATTGATGTGGCTGCATCACTATAGTTATGCTGATTTTAAGTCCTTTGGGTATAAACTGAGAGGTGGGATAGCTGGGTCAAATGGTGGTTCCATTCCAATTTTTCTGAGGACTCTCCATATTGCTTTCCATAATGGTTGCACCAATTTGCAGTCCCATCAGCAATGTATGAATGTACCCTTTCCCCACATCCTCACAATATTTGTTGTTGTTTGTATTCTTGACAATTGCCATTCTGACTGGGGTGAGATAAAATCTTAGAGTGGTTTTAATTTGCATTTCTGTAATTGCTAAAGATGTTGAACATTTTTTCATATAAGCTCATTAGTTGCCAGGGGAAAGACCCAGGCTTTTGATATTAAGAGCTGAAAACGAAGTTTTGCTCTGGGCTGTCTGATCCAGGAGAAGGAGGTGCATTTTACATCCTTTTCTTTTCTCATTTATATATTAAAAAACATAATAATACCTGTTCTCCCTGGCTCTGGAGAATAAAATTGTATTAATCAGCTCAGGCTGCCATAATGAAATACTGCGGGCTGAGTGGTGGGAACAGCAACCATTTATCTCATCCTTCTGGAGGCTGGAAGCCTCAGATCAGGGTGCTGGCAAATGCAGAATCTGGGAAGGGCCTCGTCCTGCTTTGCAGATGGCCTCTTCTCACTGTCAGAGAAAGTGGGCAGGGTAGGGGGGAGAATCTTATACAGACATAACAGCCTACTGGAGTAGAAGCCCACATTCTTTAACCTAAATTATCAGCTTGAAATCTTAGTTCTAAAACTATCACATTGGGATCAGGGGTTTAAAACTTCAGCATGAATTTAAGGTTGAGGGTGGGGCACACAAATCCGTACATGGTAAGGAATAAATGCCTCCATGATTTATGAAGTGTTTCCACTAGATCCATTGGTGAGGACAGGACTGAGAGACCCGGATAGTTCTCACTGCACCTGCTGTGAGTGGCAGGTCTGAGGTGGCAGGAAGCCCATGAAGGCTACATGGGGATTTGCAACCTGCACTGCTATGGCAGTGGTCCAGAAAGGGCACCTACAGGGGACACCAGCTGCAGAGACAGGGGGGCTCTATACATTAATTTGTTTTCTGTTGCCAATTACACAACTACACAGAGTTAGCCAGCTCTAAAGAAAAGGGGACTTATGGTTCTGGAGGTGCATGGTCCAGGGGCTGATTGGTGATGAGTTTCTCATTGGCAGAGTCCTGAGAGGGCACAGGGCATCAATTGGCAAAGAACAGGGAGCATGCATGAGTTTCTTCTGGTCCCTTTCCCTCTTTGGACAGTGCCACTAGGATCCAATCATGGGGCTCCACTCCAAAGAGTCCATTGAATTCCAATCACCTCCCCAAAATCCCACTCGTAAACACCAGGGTGAGATTAAGTTTCCAACCTGTCAGTACCTCATTGGGTGAATGGAATTTCAACACACAAACCTTGGGGAACACGAATCTCAGATTCCTCAATGCCTAAGGACCTTTGAGAATTATTTTTGAAAAACTAGAGTCAAGAGAGGAGAGGTCTGTCTGCTGCACAGGTGGGGCTCCCTACGGTGACACTTACAGACCTTAGTTAGGGAACACCACCCCTTCCCTCTTCTCCACACTGGACTACTAAGCGGTGAAGATCAGCCAGGGAAACGGTGGTCAGACATCTTTAAAGATTCCCCAGTTGTAATCTCGAAGGTCATTACTAACCAAGGGGCAACTTGGAAGGATTCTAATACCATGTCTGAAATGGCACTTGTCCCTGTTATCCTAAAAAGCCACCCCTCCTCTCTCAAGCCTGTCAGAGGCTGAGCAAGGACAAGGCGATGCTGTTCCTGGCCAGAGGCCAGGCTGATGTTTTCCCTGTGTGCAAGAGTGTAGACATGGGTCTTTCTTTCATTTAATAGGGCGAGGAGAGCCATTGCCAGCAGCCATGACACCATCTTACATTAACAGAGATGCCTTACATCCAATGAGGTCAGGAGACAGACCAAAGAAGCCTAACCGTTGACATGGATGACAGAATAATTCCGGGGGCAATCCATGATTTTTTTTTTTTTTTTTTTTTTTTTTTTTTTTTTAGAAATATTAAGGTAATTGCAAGAGCTGTTAGAATTGATGAGATTAAGTTAAGTGCCAATATCCAAACTAGCTGACTTTTGTAAGCTAGCAGAACCAGACTAAAGGAAAAAGGTCCCTGTCCCAATTACCCTGTCTGCAGAGATAGGGGAGAAATCCAGCCAGCTCTGCTAGGGCTGGGCTGTCACATTCCCCTGTGACAGTCTCAGAGATCCTGGTCCTCCCTCCTTTCCCATGGCCTCAAACCCAGTCCCAGAGCCTGGGCGAGGAACCAGTCCAAGTTGTGTCTCTTCCTCCCTCGACCTCTGTCCCCTTGGCCCAAGCTCATGAGCGGCACTGAGAACTGCCCCCCTCCCTGAGGATTCAAGGCTCGGTGATCCAGTGACCACCATAGGGAAAATGCAATAGCATCTTGTGGACCAGAGGGCAGGTGTGTGGGAGGAGGAAAGGCGTGTTGGACAGTTTGGAGGGGGATTTCTACTAAAGCATCAGGGGGTAACATGGAGAGAGTGAGAGAGAGAGGGGGGGGAGGGAAGAGCTACTGACCACCCTGTCCAAGGCACCAAGTCAACGGCCCAGTGTCTGTGTGCCCTGGCCCCAAAGCACTGCACAGAGCATAGCATTTTGGCTGTCGGGACTTTACAGTTCTCTTCCAGAATGTGCCCGTTCTCCTCTTCTTCTGGTCTTTCCTCTCCATTTTTAAAAATAAGATCTATTTTTAAATAGACTTGCTTTCTTGTCTCCCAAGCTGTATCCTGATGACATTCCAGGAACGACTTCCATTTGCTTGGCGACAGGTCCTCCAATTTCCTCCGCTGAAGCACTTCTGGAACTCTTCCCTGGAGATGGCTCATTCCGGATGGATCCTGTTTACGAATTCCTGGGATTCTCAAAGCGCATTATTTTCCCCCTGGCTTTTACTCATTCCTCGTGGCCATGCTTCTCAGGTGTGCAGCCTTGTTGCCCTGCCTGATTGTTCCTGCGTGACTGGGGGTCCTGTCGAGCGGACCTGTGCTTGTGAATGTATGTGCACACACTGCACAGCTAGGCACAGAAGCCTACCTCGCTTGTACTCCTTGCTTTTGAAACTGAACCTGCAGCAGGCAGGGAAGCCAAGGGAGGGGATGGCCTATGTGGCCCTTCAGTGACTCTGGCCTCCCAGCCTCTGGCCAGCCTATCTTCCAGAATAGAGGACATTTTTGGACTCCCAACCTGCTTCCCAGGCCTTGGGCCCTGCTCCATGCACTCATCTCTTGCATCTCCAAGACACCATCTCTACCCAGGGCCCACTCCAATCAGCTCAAGGGCAGCAGTGGCCTAAAGTCCCTGGGATTAGGGAGGAATGATAAACACACAGACAACTGGAAAAAACAGCTGTCCAGCAGAGGTGACCAGGTCCTCTGGAGGCATGTTTGAGGGACCCGAGTGAGATGAAAGCTGGCTTCCTGGAGAAGGTGACCTGAAGGACAGACTAGTAGGAGTTGGAAATGAGGCACTGGCTCTTAAAAGAGCCTTGAGAAGGTGGGGAGAGGGCAGAGTTATGTGGGGTGCTGGGCAGTGCTGGGCAGTACCCAGGAAAGATCTGGTTGAGTTCAGGTGGCAGGGGACAACCAGGACAGGCAGAGAGAAGGACTGGAGGAGCAGGTAAAGGGAACCGGTGGAGACAGCAGTTGGGCAGGCACCCCAACAGGACGGACTTGGTGATTTTCAGTATGGAGCCACAGAGGATGGAGTTAGACACAGGGAGTCGGGGGCTTCTCCATTAGGAAAGCAAGGTCAGGTGCCCTGTTGTCTACCCCGGGGGGGGGGGGGGGCAGGCAAGACCTGCCCTCTCACTTTGCGGGACTGAGACTTGGATATTGATTCTCAGTGTGTGTCCACTTCTGCTTCTCTGACCTGGGAGCTGACATCACTCCTTGTCAGGAGAGCAGACACCAAGTGCTCATTAGTGGAGATGGGTGGCTTTTAAGTGAAGAACACTAATAAGGGAATCGTGGGACGGTGTCTGGCAGTGAGGCCAGATGCTGCCCCTTGAGCCCTCCCTCTCCATTAGGTCAGTAGCTTAGTCATCCTGGTGGGGATTTGGACTTCCTTGTATGGCCAGAGAAGTGGAGCCAAGGGGTGGTGCCTGGCCTTCGACCCCACCCCTGGACTTCTCCAGTGTCTGTCTGGACCTCATTGGGCAGATTCCAAAGAGCAGGCTGGAGAGAGAGAGAGACAGAGAGAGAGAGAGAGAGAGAGAGAGAGAGAGAGAGAGAGAGAGAGAGAAGCACTTAAAATAGCTCAGGCTGCTTTCCTTTAGCTGCAGAAGCTGAGACTATGATAGCAAGCTGGGTGGGGCTGGGGACAAGTCAGTGTGGGGCTGGGGACAAGTCAGTGTGGGGCTGGGGACAAGTCAGTGTGGGGCTGGAAGTGCCCCTCTGTTTGTGGGCAGTGTGATTAGCCTATTAGGTCGGTGGGGAGCAGTAGCTTTTGCATAATTCAATGAAATAGAATTAAACACACACACACACACACACATGCCTCATATTTAGTAAGCTGGCAAAGTTTAATTTAGCTGTGTGTGGGTAACATAAATTTCACTTCTCTGTGTGATTTGTGTTTTTTAAAAACATAATTTCAGTAAATGGTATTTTAATAAAAACGTTAAAATATTTTGAAAGTTTCTTACTGATTTAGGAAACGGTGCATCTGTTTCTCTCTCTCTCTCCTCTCTGAGCTCTTGATGTTTCTGTTATCCCTGCCCCTCTCCCTGTCCCCTCCTCCTATGGTTTTCCTGCCAGGATGCCTCCTCATTACTTTTTAAGGACAGGGACCTGGTTGCCAAAGGCCCACATTGCATGAGAAACAGCAAGATGAAGGGGCGTGGTATTCATTGGGAAAATGCCAGATTCATTTATGGGGCATGCATTTCAAATGGACTTTACCCCACAACCATGATAAATATTTGAAGATAGGTTTTGCATTTTTTTTTTTTTTTTTTGCATAATGACCAATAGAGACTCCCCATCTCATGTCTTGCTTCAAACATGGAATGTTTTCCACCAGGCGAACTGACCTGTATGTGCACTTCCATTTTTGTTTTACAGAAACTAACTGGACCCCACCCACTTTGTCTTTGCTATAATCCCTAGTTAAATTTGGAATCCAGAAAATACTTGCATATGTACATGTATGGAAAGCCATTTCAAAAAGTAAGTTTTATATGAGTGTTATAATTACTGGATTATTGAGAAAGCAAAATCCTGTCCAAGCTGACTGGGATTTCATCAACTGGTGGCATCTGCTGCACAAGCCAACCGGTTCCAGCTGAGAACCTTCAGAGTCTCTCCATCCATCCACACTGGATGCCTCCAGCCCTTCTCACACTTCAAAGGCTTGAGTTTTTCATTGCAATCTGAAAAACTATGTGTGTGTATGTTTGTGGTATTGAATTATTCTTTAGACTTAGCTCAATGTATCAAAATCCACTCTTAGGAATTCATTTCCATTTCTTTTATCGTTCTCTAAGACCTTGATACTCAGAGCATGGTCTGTGGTTTGCATCTACCATCCTCAGATGATGAGTGATAATAGTCTAAATCCTGCCCCCAGACCCTGGATCATATGGTACATTTAAATAGGACTTCTGGGCAATTCTTATGCATAGTAAAATTTGAAAAACTCTTTAATCACTTCTATATTATTTATTATGAATCTAGCAAAGTTTTTAGAGAATAATCTTCAGGTTATTTAGAGAATAATTATTTAGAGAATAATCTTCTAATCCCTAACCCTAACCCTAACCCTAACCCTAACCCTAACCCTAACCCTAACCACAGACACAAGGATGTATGCCTCTGACAATTATGTTCTGCCTTATCACCACGAGATGGCGCCAGAGCCCTACCAACTGTGAAAGAGGCAGGCAGGAAGGAGCGTTGTCAGCCGTCATGCTGAGTCTCTGATTAGGAGAGAATGAATCACAGATGGAGATGTTTTCCCAGGAATTTTGTTTCCCACACCTGTAGGAGTTTACCGGTCCCCGACAGGTAAAGTGTCTTTTTGCCCCTTTCAATAAAATGTTTTTGATTTTTTTCCCATCTGGAGTACAGACTTAAAATAGTTTGTAACTAAGTTATTATAGGAATTTATTCTCCTTTAGAACATCAAGATTTATGGAACCATCTCTGAACTCAAGTGTTTTAGAGTGACTCTGTCTACTTTAAAATTCAGAAAGTCTACTTCTTGTTGCATAGTTTTCAGGCCCAAATAACAACAAAAAAGTTTGAATTTTGTTTGTTTGTTTTATTAGTATTTTCCCCTTGACTTGCAGCTTTATTGAGGCATAATCAATGCACAGTAAACTGCACATATTTAAAACCTTCAAACTGCCGAATTCTGACATATGATTACACCAAGGAAACTTAGACCACAAAAGAAAATGAAACTGTTGCTCTCCACCCCCCAAAGTGGCCCTGTGCCCTCTCCCTGTACCTCCTCACCAGAAAGACCTGCTTGTTGTCACTATAGATTTGCTTGTATTTTCCAGAACTTTATAAAATGAAATAATATACTGTATGCTCTTATTTATTTATTTATTCTGGTCAGCTTTTCTCACCATAGAAGATGGTTTTGAGATTCAGTTTTGGTCATGCCGCATGTATCAAGAGTCCATTCTCTTCTGCTGCCCACCAGCATTCCACTGTGTGGATAGCTTGTAACCACTTTACTCACTTGTTGATAGATATTTGGATGTTTCCAGGTGGTAGTGGCTGCAAATAAAGCTTCAGTGGATATTAGTGTACAAGTCTGTATCTGGGGAAGAAATGCTAGGGTTATATTGATGGTATTTGTTTACATTTTTAGAAAAACTGTGAACTGGTTTCTAAAATGGCAGTACCACTGAATGTTTCCGTCAGCAGTATGAGAGTTCCAGATGTTCTCTGTACTCACCAACACACAGTAGGGTCAATTTTTAAGATTTTAGTTTATGTGTAGTGGTATCTTGTTTTAAATTGCATATCCTTATCAATTCATAAGCTTCAGGATCTTTGCATGGGCTTATTTGGACATCTGCCATCTCCTTTAGAAAAAAGTCTATCTATCTGAATCTTTTGTCTATTTTAAAGTTGGGTTCTTTGGTTCTTTATTATTGAGTTGCAAGAATAGTTATAAGTTAACCATATGAATCTTTCACCAGACATGTTTTACAAAATAATCACCACCAGTTTTTAATTGAAGATTAAAATAAAATTTCAGTTTTGATAGAAATCCAGTGTATCATTTCAAAAAATTATGTTCATGCATTGTGTGTCATATCTGAGAAATATTTGCCTAGCTCAGATTTCCAGTTAATTTTTGTCTATGATGTGAGGTAGGGTCTGATCATTATTGTATACAAAATATATATGTTTCATTATTCCAGAAACATATTTTGAAAAGATACTTCTGTTTTCATTGATTGCCTTTATGCCTTTATTTTTTGGAAATCATTTGGCCCCATAAGTCTGAGTCTATTTTTGTACCTTGTTACTATACCACTCATGTGTGTCCATTCTTTTTCTAATACCACATTCTGTTATTTTAGCATTTAGAAATAAGATGGTATGCATCTACCAACTTTCTCTTTTTCACTGATTCATACCCTTTTTAGAACTTGCCACAATAATTGCTTTCTGAGGAAATTTGGCTGCAGTTCAAGTTCACTTTTTATGTTCTTCTCCATTGGCTTTGTTCATTTATGGGAGTAAAACTGCTTTCCACCAAGTGGGAAGCTGAATCTTGTGTCCTGACAAGAGAAAATTTACATTTAGACACAAAAGCCAAGCAAGAGAATTTTGTTCTAAGTGAAAGTGAGGCTCAAGCAAAGAACACTCTCAAAAGAGCAAGAGACTGGATCGTCTCTGAGCAGAGAATGGCAAAGGGAACTTAACGCTACTCTCAAATTTATCACAGATTTATGTTTGCTGTGGGAACTGGGGCCAACTTCTGGAGTCTTCCCCAATCTGAAGCTTAACTCCTCCTCCATGTCAGGCAGGGAGTGTTTGACCCTGGCTGGTCCTTTTCATCCCTGTCCCGGTAACAATTCTATTGAGGGGCTTCATCTACAAGTCAATCCTGTGTTCATGCAGGTGCTGGGGTCAATGACCAGGCAAACCTTGTCTTAATGCAACTGTACTACTAATGAAATTTCCCTTCTGAGCATGGGGGAAACCTATGCCATAAATCCTAACTGTACAATGATGCCAGTAGACCCTGGCAGGAGCCAGCCCCATTGATCTGCCTTAGAAACATGTTCAGAAGACAGGTTTCTCAATGGATCCTCTTGTTTTCAGCTGTTTATTCTCAGGGTTAGTGCACTGACTGTTTTCCTATAAGCTACTCGAGTATTCATTGGTCTTAAAGGTAAACTAAAGAAACCCCTGGCCCCAGCTGTGCTATTAGTTTGCATTCCAGGTTCACCACGAACTGCTACCTAACATTTCCTTTTCAAAGACTGGAGACCTTGAATCACATACAGGGAGAGCGGTGATGGAATTAAATCATTTCTACTTCCGTCTCTTTAGGGATATGGGCCTATAAGGTAGGTCCTTGCTAGTTGTCACTCAAATGCTTTGATTATGAGTAAGGCCAATCGAACCTCTGATTCAGTAGAAAGAGACAAACACCATCTGGGGGAAGGGTGCCCTATGAGAGAAGCAGGAAGGCAAGAATATGGGTACAAGATTCAGACGATAATAGACACAGAACACCCCAATACACCACTGAGCATAATAACAGCAATTTCTCCCATCTGAAAGTTCTGGAAAACCAAAATGTCCACAGGATAGGGCAATGAGGACATAGCGTGTGCATGGGAGTGCAGATCTCTGAGGACTTAAGTCCCATCTTTGGATTTGCCGGGAATGGGCTCGAAACATCCCATCTGGCAATGGTGCAAGGGCCTCCCTGGGCTACCATGAGGACGTCTGGAGACATTTGTTTTTGTAAAATGGCTTTTCTCGAACGTCACCTTGATGTTAAGGAGAGAAAGACCTATCTCCGTTTCATGGAGAGCTCTTTGAGTACAGCTGGTCACAGCTTCCATTAGCTGTAATGTATCCTCTAGACCAAGGTGTGCGATGAAGAGAGAAGCTAAATGGTCAGATCAATGAAAATCACCCCTTTCTATGCTGGGACCCTGGGGGAGGTTTGCAGGTTGTCCTGTTCTTTGTGTCCACCTCCCTTGCATCCATGGGTACCTGACAGTGAGCCTTCAAAATCAGCCTGAAGGAAGCCAGGGCCATAAATTGGCTCCACATGCTGTCTAATTCTGGACCTGAAGAACCCATCATTCCCAAGCCAACCATCAGCCTTTAAAATCACAATATGTTGACACTGATATCTTGGGGTCTGTCAGAACTCTCAGGTGTAATTAGGTCATTTGTCACAAGTGTGGCTACATTTCTCCCAATAGACTTGGGCTCTCTGGTTTAGATGTCCTGTGGTGGGTGTAAGCCGTATGTATTCATCCCAAATGTGATAGTAACCATCCTTATGTCTGAGTCTTTCTGGTATTAACTGTGGGAAATGAGGAGCAGATGCACTCAAGTCAACTTGGAAGTTAGTTTGCTGTAAAGGGAAGCTTTTCCTGGGACCAGGTGTAACAGAGTTGCAGTTGTAGGCCACAGTGTAACATCTGCATGGGTGGTGACTGGTGACCAGCACATCTCTTCCTTTTTTCCTAGCATTATGGACTGTGGTTTTCCCTAGTTGTTTCCTGGTAGGGAGACTCCCACCAAGGGAGCATCGGCCTATTGTTCTCACTGTGCACCCACTGATGGCATCAAAAGGAAAGAATGGAGGTTCCTCCAGTGGAAAACAGACCAGCTGTTGTCTATTAACACATCTCCAATGACAATGAGCTGGACACTCAGTCTTCCAGTAAGGATGGGTGAGCCACAGAGTTCCTGGGTCTCTTGAGCACATCATCTCCTCTTGGGTGGTTTTCTTTTCACAACCGTAGGAGCAAAAGGTGATACCATTCCTGCATCTGTATCTGCACACACACGCACACACACAACCTATAGAAACATTATATGTGTTTGTGGAAGTGCCCACTATGATGGTTGTACAGTGACAGAATGATGTTTCTCAGTTGCTATCCCCATCATTAAGTGACATTTGGCTGTATATACAATATATTTTCCTTTAGCAGGGAATGACTGTCACAGCCATGACCTTATTGTATTAAATGCATAGGAACAGGCATTTGTACATGGACAGCAAAGTCTTATGTTTCATACATGCTCAAAAATCCCTCCGGGGGCTAGGGATGTGGCGCAAGCGGTAGTGCGCTCACCTGGCATGCGTGCAGCCCGGGTTCGAATCTCAGCACCACATACAAACAAAGATGTTGTGTCCGCCAATAACTGAAAAATAAATATTAAAAATTATAAAAAAAAATCCCTCCGGTCCAGAAATGGACCACTTCTCAGCACAGATGGTGTTGAACTATTAAATTAAGAGGAGTTATCAATCATGGTGTAGGTTGAAGCTTTCCTTTATAACGCTGGCACGAATGCTACGGTGCCCATTATACATCTGGTCAGCCAGGACATAAAGATAATCATGAAGTCTAGATGCTTCATAATCACGTCTAACCCACATGACATTGAGAATAGAGTGTCTGAACAGGAATAGTCCTGGTAAATGTGGTGAGAATGTTTCTATGAAAGAGAATGAGAGAGAGAGAGAGAGTCAGCGAGAGAGAGAGAGAGAGAGAGAGAGAGAGAGAGAGAGAGAAACAGTCTAATGCTATTACAAATGGCCAGTCATGGTGCTGCTCCAGTGAATGACTCATTTTCAGTTCCTGTTCTAGGTGGGAAGTGAGTTCCTGGAAATAGTGAGCCTTCAACCCCACCCTCATTGCCATGGTAGAGAGATGAAAGCAAATCCCCTAAAGGGAACACAGAGGGAGTGTCCTCAGCCTGGAAGGATAACTTGTATAAGCCTCATCCAAAATGTTCTACAACACACAGGAGAGAGGATCAATTCAGCATAAATTACTACATATGCAGATTATATTTTGAATAAGTTTAGGAGCAAAGATGAAACTTTAAATAGAAATCTTCTCAGTGTGGATGAGAATTAAGCAGAGGAAATAGCCTGCATGGGCACGAGCCTTCCTGCTGCCATGTTGGATGGAGGCTTCACCCATGCTTCCTTGAGAGTCAGGGCAGGGACCCAGCATCCAGTTAGCATCCTCATCGTTCCTATATTATATTCAGGTCTATAAAGAATTTGTTCTTTTTTTGTTGTTGTTTCATAAAACTTCACTTAAATGAATTGCTTTATATGTACTGAGTTGGCATTAACTGGTGGTGAAGAATCTGCTGCCAGAGAATATCAAATCAAGTTCAGAGGCCCTGCAAGAATTTCATCTTTAAGAAGGTAATTTCTGATAAAGGATGCAGGTAATACTTTATTTTTCATAACCATCATTACTCAGTTCTAAGTGTTTCTCTGTCCTAATGAAGACAATGTGTACTTTTGTGAGATGAATTAATTATTACTCTGAGCTCTTTGAACAGATTCTTTTAAGAAGATGTTGCTTCATGAGGACTATCTTTGGTATTAAGAGTTCCCTGTGGACATGTAGTCTCAATGTTTATAGACAATTTGGTCCATTATGGTGGAGGGAAAGGAAAAGTCACTAAAATATTAATGAAAAAATTATTTGGCTCAAGCTTACAAAATACAAAATCTTCGGAATTATTAGTGTAACTGCTAAAGGAGTGATCAGGCTTCAATGTGTCATTAAGAACACTGGGAATGCTGCTATTTATTAATTTTAAGTTATCTTACTTGTTTAGAAGGAGAAGTTGAGAGTCTTAGCATAGAAAGCTCATGTTGTCAGTGTGAGCCATTTTAATCACAGTGAAGAAATGGAATTCTGTGTTGAACCAAAACGATTAGGGCAAAATCATCTTCACTGTTTTCCCTGAAAGATGAGTTTCCTAATCTGCAGAGTGACAGGGTCATTTTGAATCATTCAATCCCTTCAGGTTCTTTAAATTCTTTTAAACAAAGCTATTTTAAAATTATATAGCAATAAAGAGGAAATTCCAACTGTACTTGTTTGCTGTATCTCAGCTACCACTTTTTTGAACATCTTTAATATTTGACCTTTAGATAATTGAGACTCCTTCTAAAACCTGTCATACTCACTTGATCCAGAAAAGATTTATATCCTTAGTATCTCTTTTCATAAGACATCCACAAGAACATTGAGAAACACTGTTATTATAGAAGGTAAAATCAGATTCATGAGCAACCTTTTTTCTCTGAGAGTTATGTTTACAAATTACAACTCATACATACTATGCAGATCCCAACATGATCTTTTTTTTGAGAAAAATATTGGTCAGTTCGGGATCTTATGTTAAAGAAGCTCATCACTGGCGCATATTAGATCCCGGTCATAGGATCTCACTTTGGGTATGGTCTTTGGTCTTTTGTATTCAACTTTATTAAATCATTTTTCTGTGAGTGCTGCACTATGTGCTGGCATTAGGCTAAGTCCTTCCAGCATTTCTAAGTCACATAATCTTCCTAATGACCTCATGAGTTAAGTCCTGTTAGGGTTCCTGTTGACCCGGCCAGGACGCTGAGCCTTGGATCATCTGGTGACTTGCCCAGGACCTCACGTCCAGGGAGGGGCAGGGCCCCCTGCAGTCTGGACTCCCAGGCTGTGATCCAGCCCATGCTCTTCTACAGGCCTTGAGGACCTGCTGATATGAACTGGTTCTGTATTTTCAAATGTTATAGGAAGTAATTTCTAGATATAAAGCTTTGGCAGCAGAGTTTGGTTTGAATCCGATTCAGCTGCTCAGTGAACTTTAGGAATGTATTTACTTTCCCTTGTCTCTCTGTCTTCTTATCTATGACAGGAAGGTAAGTCAACCTGTAGGAATGCAGAGATAACCAGAGAAGTAAGCACCCAGCCTGTCACTGATTTGTGTCAGCACTTGGAGTGGGAGCTCTTAATAACAATTGATTGAATGTTAGCCATAAGGCAACAGGGCAGAACAAGTGTGGCTAAAAGTAAGGGATTTGGAGATCACCCCCCCCACACACACACACCCACAAATAACCAGAAAAGTGCTTTGTTCTCTAAGCCTACCAACTCCAGTAAAATGCAGATGGCAACATCTCAGAGAGCATCGGACTCAATACACTTTTTACTGTGTTTGCTTTTCTCCTCGGAACACATAATTGTTCTCTTATTTTCTAGCACAGATCATGTTCAAAATGCCTTTCAAAGCATTTGTGAAATAAAAAACTGTCATGGCAGAACTATCTCTTTACTCTTCTATGTGTTCAAAGGAAAGAGCTCTGCTTCCCAGTCCCTCTGAAGTCAGCTCCCTCTCCCCATTCCAGATCAAAGTGAACTTTAAATTTTCTCTCTCTCTTTTTTTGATGCTGGGATAGAACCCAGGGCCTCACACATGCTACGCACACACTCTGCCACTGAGTTACACCCTCAGCCCCCAAATCTCCTTTTCACTCTCACCTGGTGCTGGGGATGGAACCCAGGACCAAGGGGCAGCAAAGCCCCCACTGCCACTAAGGTGCACCCACAACATGTTTTTCTTTATTTTCCTTGATGGATATTTAGGTTGTTTCTGCTTTTTTACTGCCATAAGCAATGCTCCACAGAAGAACTTTACATACTGCTCCTTGAACTTTTTTTTCTGACATGCGCGTTGGGATGGGAATTGCTGAGTCAATGGATCTAAAGATCCATACACAATACATTGCAGTCTACAGATTTTTCTGGTAGAGCCCACAGTCATTAAAATAATGATTTAATCTGGATGTCTCTTTTTCTGAATCCCCCCCACTTCAGCCTAAATTTACAATTTTTCTAGGGACGCACCCCAAATGTGTACTTACAGAGAATCTAGGTGAAGTAGTGTATGTGTGTGTGTGTGTAGGGAGAAGAGGAAAATGTTGATGAAAAGACAAAACAGCTGGGCAGAGGGTGCATGAGAAAGCTGCACATGATCCCTAAGAAAATGGAACATTACACCCAGGAAGGAAAAGTAAAACTGGGAGAAAGAAACTAGCAGCTCTCACAGAGCTGAGAGACTTGAACATGAAACCCAGCAGCTGGGGGACAAAAGAGAAATGGCGACATCGTGGGTTTTAAGTTGAGGATGCGCAATGTTCCACCTCCGGAGAGAGCCGCAATCTTGGAACAAAGCATGGGAAGCTGGCAAACAAGATTTCACTTTATCGTAGTGTGTTCTGCACTTCCAGGCGAATGTGCTATTTGAAGGTGTACGCTGCCGTGACCTCTGGAAGTCACCTAAGCCTGCCTGTCCCTCAATTTCTGCACTTGCCCTGTTTGGAAGATTGCCTGGGTCCCCGGGAAGCCTCGCTGGCCGGGCTGCCCCTACTTTTCTAGGTCTTTTTAGCAGGTGCGCATGCTTCTCGAGCACACGACGGCGCCCAGGGTGCGATAAACACCGCGTCCATCCTCGCAGTCACTCTTGGCAATGAATTAGCTTCACTTTGCTGCTAGGTGTAATCATGACTGGCCTCGTGGCTGGACTTAAACGGGAGCAGGCCGTTCATAGTGGCGACCTAAACGGCAGCACTCTTGCCTCAAAATGGCACGCTAGCTTGTCACTTTTCCATGTTTTTAGTTTCCCACAAGCTTTGACTGATGGGATGCACCACTGAACTGTCATCCAACATTATCCCAACTTATTTACTACTATTTCATTCAAAAGATTAAAGTCCCATATCTGGTATTGAAAGCTCTGTCCTTGTCCCTGATGCTGATCCAATAATGAGGACAAGGTTTTGAGGAAAAGATATTAGAAGTTTTATTGCTTTGCTAGGAAAGAGAAACGCAGGGACTCCTGTCCTAGAGGTGGTGATTCTAACTGTCAGAGGGGAACAGCAGGCTTTGAAGAGGGGACATAAAGGCCACACTCTAGCTGTGCCGGGTCAGGAGTCATCATTCATTTGCAGCCTTGAGAGAGCAGTTTTTTTTTTGGATCTGCAGCTGCCAGCCCTGGAGCCTGGATTCCTTCAGTCCTGTGGTCCATGAGCTGAAGGACAGATAACGTGGCCTAGGATGGGATAAGGTTAATCTCATTCCCCACCATGGCTAGGGAGGGGGAGAGGGAGAAGAGGAAGGGGAGGGGGAAAAAAAAGCCAATTTTAAACTAAGTCTCAGTGGCAAAGCAACAAAAGTTATATTCAAAGCCTGAGTGAACTCCCACTTCAAGTCCTACTAAGTGCAGTGTCTTCTCTTTAATAGTTGTTCCTTCCCCATCTGAGGCTGGGCAGGAGACTGAATTTCATCTTCTGTACCTGTGTTGGTGCTTATGGTGTCAGGGTGGGGGCAGCTGTGCAGAAGCACCATCCAGGAGGTCGAAGCATGCCTCAAGGTCAATGATTAGCAGAATTTATGTACTCTATGGATTGGTCCTGGGGAGAATTAGGGTAGCGGACCCCAAAGAACAAGGCTCTGGTTACAAACAGGGGAACTGGCTGACCTGTTGCAGTGGTCTCGCAAATTGCCGCTGTAAGAACCCGGTAATGTCAAGGAATGGGATCTTAATGGGTTCACAGAACTAAACAGCAGTGGTTGTAACCAGAGTTCTTTTTCCCCTGGGAGAATTAGAAAATTCTAAGGCAAAAAAGGGAAGAGATTGAATATGCTGACTAAAACCTTTATGTCCCAGCCCCTGTGCTGCTGTGGTTCCAACTTCAAGTGGAAAAGAGAGCACGTGCCAGACAGGGTGTGAAGGTCACCCAGGGAGTAACATCATGGAACAGCTGTGAGTACGCTAAGCTATGGACTGCTTGCATGCTTTGTGGGGTGGGATGTACAATTAATTTGAGAATTTTGCATAGGTTATAAAGACCCTATCAGTATATTTTCTAAAAATAACTTTAATGTAAAATAAGACATAGAC
Organism: Callospermophilus lateralis; assembly: GCF_048772815.1. Lineage (NCBI taxonomy): Eukaryota > Metazoa > Chordata > Mammalia > Rodentia > Sciuridae > Callospermophilus > Callospermophilus lateralis. The sequence goes on along the minus strand of NC_135317.1, from coordinate 20,590,549 downwards.
ACACACACAAAACCAAAAAAAACTACGCAAAATGAACGTGTGGACTACTGAATGACCTTAGGGCAGGAAGCTGATGTCAGGAGCAGGAATGTGGCCAAAGAAAAATGCTAGGAACAGATTGCTAAGAGACGTAGGCTGTCCTCTCTGAGAGCCTCTACTTCTGAGACCAGTTGAAAATAAGAATTTTAAAGTGTAACAAATAAATAAGATCAGACATCAAAAAAAAAAAAAAGTTCTAGTAGCCCAAGGTGCATCTTGAGACACTAGTTTTAGACTTGCCTCCCTTCCCACCACCATTTTTAAAAAGGCTTGATTATTATCGAGTCTCTTCTACCCTACAGTGCCTGCTCCATCCCTTTCATTTCCTTACAGATTAATTCTTGGAGTGCCAGGGTGGACTGGCCTAGAGTCTCTCAATCTGGATTTTGATGATGTAATACTCATGGTTCAGCTCACATGGTTCGCTATCAGCTGTGTTTCTGCAAACTGGCAGAAGGATCCAGAAGCTCGGTTAGACCCAGGGTTCCATCACTTCCAAAGGTTGTGGACAGTGTTCTCTGTCATTAGTAACTGCAGAATGCCCAGTCATCTCCTGTTGTGATGTTAGGCTCTATCAATGTTCTATTTCGACTTCTGGATCAGTTAATTTGTTGGGAATGCAAAATAGTGCCATTCCCATTCTATTATTCCCTTTATGTAGTAAAGGAAATGATTTAATGATGCAATATTTTCCCATATCTACTCTTTGATTTCCCAGTAAGGACCCCTGATATACCAAAGCTTCATCCACTCTTAAGTAACTAGTTCTCAACACAAGGAACTAGTGCTCTATGGTTTGAGTTTGGATGTCCTCAAACTGTCATGTATTGAAGACTTGGTCCCCAGCTGATGGTGCTTTTGGAAAATGGTGGGACCTTTAAGAGGTGGGGCCTAGTAAAAGGAAGTTAGGTCCGGGGGCGTGTCCTTGGGAGGAATATTAGGACCCCAGCTCCTTCCTTTTTCTCCCTTTGGGTCTTGGCTACCACAGGGTGACCAGTGTTGCTATACTATGCACGTTCTGCCACAATGTGCTGACTCACAAAAGGCCCCCAAACAGCAGAACCACCTGTTCATGGTTGAAACTTCTGAAAGTGTGAGCCAAAATAAAACGTTCTTCTTTGTGACTTGATAATCTCAGGTATTTGGTCGTAGCATTGGAAAGCTAACCAGCATGTCTGTCATCCTTTAAAGATAACCTGTTAGTTTTTACTTAATATCAATGGGAACTAATGAACATGAACATATTTTAAGGATTTTGATCATTTGGATTATTATCCTTTTTGAAGTTCAAATGTCCCATCTCTGCCCCGTGGGAGCATATTCATATTGGCCTTTTTTGCAGGGAGTATTGGGGATTGAACTCAAGGGTGCTCAACCCCTGAGCCACATCCCCAGCCCTATTTTTGTATTTTTATTTAGAGACAGTGCCTCACTGATTTGCTTAGCACCTCACTTTTGCTGAGGCAGGCTTTGAACTTGTGATTCTCCTGCCTCAGTCTCCCTAGCTGCTGTGATTCCAGGCGTGTGCTACCATATCTGGCTCATGTTGACTTTTGAGTCACCCTGATTAGATCTTAGTAAATGGATTGCTTCCTCACCATCACAGATAATGAGGAATGTAGGTTCATGTGTTCCCACTCTGTCCTTGATGGACTTTCACTCATTCACTCTCTCCCCTGTTGAAGGCACAACCCCCTCAGAATGAGAGTCCTGAGACCACCACCTCATGACTGAAGGCAGAACAGCACCATGCTTCTTCTTTGGTGACATTCACCACATCACAATGGTCATGCCTGTGACATGATGGACATCTTCCTTGTTGGGAGTAAATTCAGGGCAGGCTCCACGTCTCTCCTGCTCATCACTGGATCTCCTGGGATGGTCTAGTGCTTTGCACACAGCTGAAAGCTTGATAAAATAGAGTTGGACAGAAACAGTCCAGGACAGAGTGACCCAGCCTTTCTCTGTCTGCTTACTCCACTGTTTTCAACCTCCATTCCCATAGTCACCTCTCAGCCCCACAATAATTGCTCCTGGTTCAGCTGCCTTCTTGCCCACAGGAAGAAAAAGTTAAAAAAGTGGAGTCCAGGGTGGGCTAAGCTCCCTTTAAGGAGAGTTACAGAAAGCTGCCACTTCACCTGTGTCCCACTGGCCTGAACTCAGTCTGGTCACACCAAACTGCAAGGGAGGCTACAAAAGGTAGGAATTATTCAGAGTAGCTGGTATCCAGGAAAGCAGGGGCAAGCAGGTATTTGGGAATAACTAGCAGTCACTAAATTAAACTAAAAAACATTTATAGAATTATAGAATTATAGTGTAAATGGTGGCAGGAAAATAAGGTTGGAGACTTCTTCAGGGCTGAGAAGTAAAGTTCACACCTTTATCTCTCTTTGCAGCAATGATTGCAGCTGGCAGGTAGATTGGGGCCTCCAAGGGGAAGACTATAGAGAAATAATGAGACAAAGGATAACCTAGGAGTGGCGCTCCTTACCAAAAAGGAGGCGGCATGGATGATTGATGAGGGGGGGAATGAGGAGAAAACCTCAAGAGCACAGAGCTTCAGAGAACCACAGCTCAGGGTGAAATAAGGTTGGTGCAGGGGTGGGGGGTGCAGGTGCTTAAGGTAGTCCTTTCTCCTGCTGGAGCTTGGCAGCGTCTCCTCCAGAATCTAGCCTCTAACTCACACCTTTAGTTAAGTCAGCGTGGTCCCCAGTTGTCCCCGGGTTCATGCAGATCTGATCCCCACTGAGGGCTGTCACTCCATCTGGCGCTCTGTCTCCAGGGCTGTGGCTCCCAAGCTTTCTCTGCACCAGACTCGCCTGAGGGACTTGTTCACTCACACACAAGTGGGCCCTGGCTAGAGCCTCCTTCAGGACGTCTGCGGATGGGGCAGATTTTCCATCTCTAACCTGTTTGCTGGTCCTGGGATGACTCTGAGAACCCCTGTTCTAGGCTCTAGATCCAGAGTTTGGATGTTCAGGATCAAGGTGCCACAGACTCAGTGAATGGTGAGATCCTGCTTTCTGGATTACAAAGGACACCTGCTCTCTGGGTTCCTCCATGGTAGAAGGGGTCAGACGCTCTCTTGGACATCTTTGGTAAGCACACTGACCCCAGTCTTGAGGACTCTACCTCCATGAGCTAATCCCTAGAGAACAGCTCCACCTTTCAGTACCACCACCTTGGGACTAAGCACTTTGGTATGGGTTGGGCTCATCCAGACCTCATCAATAAACAAGTCCCCAACCGAATGGGATATTTAAGAATGAACAGGTACCAAAAATCTCAGTGAATTGGTCCCCTTCAATCTGATGTCAAATCAGCTCTGACAAATGTGGGACCACCTGTCAGCCCTACCTGTGAAAGTCAGAGATGCCATTGAATAAAGGTGGGTAGATAAACACTTTGAAAATTAGCTAGATTGTCTATAACACTTGGCTCTCTAAATTGTACAACTATTTCTAATTGATTTGAAAGTTGTCAAACAAGTTCTGTCTGCAGTGTCTTGAGTTCCAGATAGTTCAGGTTTGGTAGTTCGGGTTTCTTTCCGCGCAACCTAATCCTGGAATTTTGTGGATGTGTCCGCCATGCCCATCATCAGCCCTGATGAACTAGTGTAAAACCAGGACTCTTCCACTTAGCCGTGGATTATATTCTGCACTTCGTTTGTGCCCTTGTCAAATGTTCAAGGTGATTAGGCTGAGCCCCTGCAGATGATGGTCTGTGCTTGAATTCAAGCGTAACGGGACTTCACTCAGCCTGCCAATAAAATGGGAACAATAGTAGTGTCCATGTCATGTAGAGCTTCAGGACATTAAATGAGGAGACAGATGTAAGGCTATAAATAGTGCTCAATCTAGGGAAAATACTAGGACCAATCACAGAGAGTGTCTCATTGATCTAAGTTGAAACACACATGTATAAAAATGGATAATTATAACCTGATTGACATGATTCATGTCAACCTTTACAAGGCCTTGAAATAATGCAAACCCTGCCCGTTCATCTCAGCGGCAGATACCTTTAAGAGGGATACAATGACCTTCCAAACCATTTTAAGTGACTTCAGGAGCAAAAGCAACAAAGCAGACACAATTGTTTGCTTAGTGGATTTCTTCTTGTGTCAAATGTTGTTCCAGAAAGAACAACTTGGAGTCATTTTTCTTTCCATATTTCATTCTGACAGTCTCTTCACACAAACATGCATAAATCCAGGAGGCCACCAGAGGGAGGCATAGTGCTTTGTGAGCCCAGGCACCCGCCCTCCTTTGATTAGTCCCTGTGTCCTTAGCAGGAAGATGACCCTGTCTCAGCTCTGGCATCCCCAGGCAGTGTCAGTGTGAAGGGCTAATAACAAAAATACAAATGACAGGTAGAAAAAAAAAAAAAAAAACCACAGTTTTATAAGGCCTGTAGCTTACCTTGAGGCTGACACATAACAGGAGTACAAATATTGTTGGGCGAGGGAGAGTTTATTTTGCCTTGTTAAGTGAGAGACAAGGACAAAACCTTTCCTCTTCCCGTGGGAGCAACATAATAAACACCAAAAAGTTATGATTTAAATATAAACCATTTTCAACAAATGGCCACTGGAGTATTGCTGTACCTGTTTCTCCAGGATTGCAGAAAGAGAATAGTACATATTGGTGCTTTCTGCTGGGGACACATGCTCTTCTTACTTCCCTTTGCATGAGAATCTATGCATTGATGTACACATTGTTCTCCTCAAGTAGGAAAATTTAAAGACCTGAGACTTTTCAACTACCTTCCTTTACCTCCTGCTAGCTAGTCCAGGGCAGGTGGCTTCTGTTTCACAGACTGCACAGTTCACCCTCTCACCCTGGCTTCTCTACTCTGTTCTGATACAGGTTCTCTGAGCATAGTAAGCTCTTTCACAGTTCTGGGCTGTCACCCTGCATGGTGCATACACAACGGGAATCAGAATCATTTTGATTACTTGATGGACATTTCTAATTCTCACGATGAGCCAGGAGGTGTTCAGAGCATCTTACACCCATCAACTCACACCACCGCATGAGAATCAGAAAGTGTAAACACCAAATCCTATTTTGAGGACGAGAAAACTGAGGCACAGAGAAGTTGAGCATGGTGTTTGGTGTCACACGATGTGGAAGCGACTCAACTTATGTGAGAGAGGATATGGATTTAAAGCCCTGCTCTGTGACTCCTGCTTGTGAAGTCTTCATGAATTGATACTATTAAAATAATTTTTATTGAAAGATTCCCTCTTGGCATGTTTCGGGGATGAACTCATGTGACTTATATGGACCCAGCATACATCAGGCCTGAGATACCAACGGTGGCTGCTACATGCCTGTCACATAAATAAATACTTGTAGCCAGAGCTGTCCTCTAAATGGTTGTCTTCTGTCTCTCCACTCTGTCTTCTGCCACTTCAGGTCCTGTGCCTTGGGTTCTGGCCACAGGTGTCTCATGGATGTCTCTCACCCGGCAGAGGTTCTCACCTTGACACAAAGGCTGGCCACTCAAAGCTAAAGGATGACTGCAAAGCCCTTGCTTCCCAGTCCTTTCCTGGTACCTCCAACAGACCTGGAGTCCCCTTTCTGTGAGCTCCTGTGGGTACTCTGCCTCTCCCTTGCTCTAAGTCACCTTCTTCTCTGTGCCTTGTTCTTCTTTATGTCTTATACTCAGTTCTTTTGGGAACTGTAAACGCTTTGACAGTCAGGGGTCCTCTTTCACTAGTCTTTGCTGATGGTTAATAGATAATTTTACTTTTGCTAGAAAGAAATTAGATACTTTCTTTTCTTCAGAAGGGGAAATGTGCTGGTGGTTTTCGCATACCATGCATCACAGTGCAGTGAAAAGGGCTTTGTGCTGCCAGTCAGGGGATATGAGATCTAGAAGAGGCTCATTTATTTGCTGTGTCACTTTGGGGCTTTTCCTTATTGAGAGCCTCTGTACCTTCATCTATAAAACGGAAACAATAATGGCTGCTCTATTTATCTCGGAGTTGTGATATAAACTGAAATAGCACACAATAAAGCCCCTTGGAATGCATCAGGCAACATTCCAGGCAGTTGCAAACCACACATTATTAATGTGGCCTATTGGGATCAGGTGATTTCCCTTTAAAGATCAATAAGTGGGTCTGGAGATTTTGAGCCACCTGTTTGAGTCTACCCAGCTAGCACTTGGGAGCTAGAAATAGGTTCAAGTGTAACTGAGGTTTTTACTATCATTTTATGCTCTGTTCACCTACCTGTGTGAAATACAGTAATTTTCTTCAGAGTGAGCAAAAAACAGGTAACTTATTCTTCCTACATGTGCATATGCCTATTTTTTTCTTTTGGTACTAATATGAGGTATTGAACCCAACCCAGAGGCACTTAACCACTGAGCAACATCCCCAGCCCTTTTTATTTATTTATTTATTTTTGTTTTGAGACAGGGTCTTGCTAAGTTGATTAGGTCCTCTCTAATTTGCTGAAATGGGCTTTGAACTTAAATTCTCCTTTCTTAGCCTCCCAAGTTGCTGGGATTACAGGTGTTTACCACCACAGCTAACACCTACACTTTATATATACACATTACACGAGTTTCTACACCCTCATGAGTTAATGTAAATAAATAGTGCACATCCTGGTATACATTTGGCAAGAAAGATATTGTTATAAAAGTGTATGACCACTATTGAAGATTAGCAGTTGACCAGTGAAGTAGTTGGACCACACATTGTCAGGATTAGTTAATACACCCCAGAACATGGGAATGGGGAAGAGAGAAGGAGAGTTTATCTTTTCGCCTCTGATTGTCTTATTGGAGCAATTTGGATGTGTTAATGGAGGCATGTAGATCTCCAATATACAATGGTTGTACTGAGTCTTTTCCTCCTAAGGAATCAGGAAGGATCCCCTCCACTGGAACAAATACTGCAAGAAGGTGATTATGCCGTTACATTGATTATTATATAGTGTGCAATTAGAGCAGCCAAGGCCGAAGAATGTCCAGTTCATACATCAGACACTTCAATGTGTCCTGAGGAAGTAACACACCCTTCAAAGTCCATTAATCTTCAGGATTTTTTTTTCTTTTGGGAAGTGGGCTGAATATGAATTAGGAATTTGCTATGTGAGAAAATCAGGAAAAATAGGAGAGATTCAAAGACAGCAGAACAGTGGACTTTTAGAAGTTGATTCAAGAAAGAGAGGGGGAGTACCACCAAGCATAAAACAGCGAACACAGCCACAGCAACAGCATGAGGTTTTAGAGCCACAGTTCATTCCCATTTGCTGAAAAAACTGCATGGGGTTTGCACGTCTTTTCACCTTAATGTTGACTTACTGCAATTCTTAATAATTAGCGTGGGTACTGTTATTAGTAGACTGGGACTATTAGAAATAGGGGTTTGTGGGAGCCAAAGGAGAGAGTTACTATCTTGATTTTTATTTTTTATTTTTTGCATTGGTGATTGATCCCAGGGGCACTTTACCACTGAGCCACATCCTCAGCCCTTTTTAATTAATTAATTAATTAATTAATTATTATTTTTTAACTTTGAGACAGGGTTTTGCTAAGTTGCTTAGGGCCTCCCTAAATTGCAGAGATTGACCTCAAACTTGCGATCCACATGCCTCAGCATCCCGAACTCGGGGGATTACAAGCATGACTCACCACACCCAACGATTATCTTGATTTTGATGATGAGGTGTGTTCAAGCAAGGGAGGCACTTAGCTGCAGATGTGGCCCTTGGGTAGATGTGTAGACCTTCATTTGGACAATAAGTAGTCCTATATCTCTCAGAGGGTAGCATTTGTTTTCCGAAAGGTGATTATTTTTACAAAAAAAAAAAAAAAGAGCTGAAAATGAAATAGAGATACTAAGTATCAGAAATCTATAAAACATTTCTGGGGATGGGAGGACTCCTGGACTTCTAGGGAAGGATTACACTAGAGCTCAGCCCATGTGGCCCACAGATGGACTGATGAGGATGGAAGGTGAGACGCGCATCATCACGGCAGGTTGAGCTGTGTTGCTGGCTCAGGCCTGGGCTGCACAATGGAAGAGATACATCATTTCCCTTATGACCAGTGTCAGAAAGGCCACCTTACTTGTGGTGTCAAGATGGCGCCATGGCACATTTGAGACTGAGATCCAGTACCAAGGAGATTTGAATAGGCTGATGTTTGACCACAGGTGCTCATTGGTTTATGACAATGGGGACACATCATGATGAACCCATCATAAGATAGAAATATTTAAATTGAAAAGGCACTCACTGCATTTAACCAATTAAACTCAATAGCTCAACCTGTTAGCTTCACACTTACTCAAAACACTTGGTTGGATAAAATCCCCTAACAGAAAGCTCATCTTATATCAAAGCGTTGGCCATCTCATGTGAGTGTTGGTTGTTTGCCCTCCTGACTGCCTGGCTAACTGGGAGCTGTGAGTCACTGTCCTGGCTCAGGAACACAGGGAAGCATCACACAGCATATTCCTGGCCTGGGAAAAGATCAGAATTCAAAACAGGAAGCACAGGTTCCATTGAATGCATGTCACACACCATCATGACATCAAAAAATTGTAAGTCACTCCTTGTAAGGCCAACCAGATCAAGCCATTGTGTTTAATTGGTTAAGGTCACACCACTGTAAGTGAGGGACTATCTGTGTCTTTTTTTTTTCTGGTGTTAGAGACTGTGGTTTGGATCTTGATTGCTGCCCTTGGATTGAAATGTATCAGGAGGTTAATTCCCAGAAAACTGGTCCTGACTGTGTAGGGACTATGTCTCCCAGAGCAGGATAAATCCTGCAGTACCACAGAGCAGGCATTTCAACAGAGGGAAGAACAAGAAATAGAGGAGAAAACCCAGACAGAGCTGCTATGCCCCAGCAGACTGGGGAATTTGCCCTGTGAACAGCGGGTGAAAGAGAGGCAGGTGAGGCTGGTTCATAAGCCACTGAAAGGGTAAAACAGAAATTCCCTTCACAGTCTTGTGCCTTGATTTCAGATAAGTAGAAAAATAGTTTCCTCAGCTACAAAAGTAGGATAAAAATAACCCCTGCCTCTGAGCATTAAAATGAGGATTAAAGGAGTTCATATCGGGAATGCACTTAAAACAATGCTTGGTGCCCAAGGAGCACAAAAGAAAAGTTTATTTGCTAGATAAAAGTAAATGGCCTAAGCCAGGCCCAGTGGTGCATGCCTGTAATCCCAGCAGCTTGGGAGGCTGAAGCAGGAGGATCACGAATTCAAAGCCAGCCTCAGCAATGTTGAGGCATTAAGCAACTCAGTGAGACCCTGTCTCTAAGTAAAATACAATATAGGACTGGGAAGTATCAATGGCTGAGTGCCCCTGAGTTTAATCCCTGGTAGCCCTCTGCCCGCCTCAAAAGTAAGTGACTTATATGTAGAAAAACCTAAGGAATCTGTGACAAACCCCTTAGAACTAATAATCTAGGTCAGAAAGTTTGTGGGCTCAATATACAAAAATAAATCATGTTTCTATATATATTTTCAATAAACAATTTGAAAATGAAATTAAGAAAATGATTCCATTCAAATAGCATCAAACAGAATAAAGTGCTTAGGGATGAATTTAGCAGAAGAAATACAAAACTTATATTCTGGACACTTAATAACATTGTTGAAGCAAATTTTAAAAAATCGAAATAAATTTTAAAAAGACTCCAGGGCCTTGGATTATGACTGCTTAGATGGTGATATTCCTGGAGCTGATGGGCAAATTCAACACAGTCCCCATCAGAATCCCATCTCTGTCCTGTGGAAAAACTGATAAGCTGGTCCTAAAGTCAAGTGGAATTGCAAGGCACTCAAAACAGCCTAAACAATCCTGCAAAAGAAGAACAAGGTGGAGGACTCACAAGTTCCTGTTTCACTACAAAGCAACATAATCAAGACAATGTGGTATTTACACGAAAATAGATACCTCACATGGAGCCAACTGATTTCCAACAAAGATGATAAGAACATACAATGGGGGAAAGAATAGTCTTTTCAGAAAATGGCCCATTAAATATAAGTTTCTGTGTAGAGATATATTCCATTTTTTTCCCTTGGGTCTTTATACCTATGGGTGCAACTACGGGGTCATAGGTAACTCTATGACCATTCATTTACCATTTTATATTGCTAGAGTAGTACATGAGGGCTCCAGTTTTACCACATCCTCCCCAACATCTGCTGCTGACATTTTTAGTATAGGCATACTAAAGAATGTCTCAAATCCAGCTTTTCATCAGAGAAGAACAATCCAAACAAGTCAATAAAACAGATAGATGACTTAAACACTGTAAATGGAAAAATTGAAGAACGGAATTTTTACAGCATCATAAAACACTGCTCCATAAACTACTTGTTAATTACCAATAGCAAAAACATTTAAAGAAAACACCACTTCAACCACAGTCAGAGATGGTATCACCAACAACAGGACACAAAGAAATTTCATACTTCTGGTTGTAACACAAGTAGAAACACAATTATGTGTTGAGGATTCATACAAAGGCAATCAATGTGAGTTTAACCATGAAAATGACAATCAGGCAAATCCAAACTGTGGATCATTCTGCATGGAATCAACCCAGACTCTTTCAATATATTAATGTAATGGAAATCAGAAAAAAAGGTGAGACAATTTCTATTGATGTGTGTGTGTGTGTGTGTGTGTGTGTGTGTGTGTGTGTGTATGACCTATAGGTATAAAAACAAAATGCAATGAATGAGCACTGATTTGATTCTCTGTTTTTAAAAATATTATAAAAATGTTATAAAAATGCTTCTAAGACATCTGGGGGACTTCTGAATACAGACTGTGTATTACATAATATTCTTATGTCAATAGTAAATTTCCTTATCTTCTGTCTGACTTATTTCACTTAGCATAGTGTTTTTAAGATTCATCTATATTGTAGCATAGGTTAATACTTCCTTTTGTTGTCAAATTATATATGTATTTTTTCAAATTATATTCTTATATACACATGCAGAAGAACATTCAATGTTCTTATTTTTATTTTAAGGGAGCATAGGAAACAGGAAATCACTCAAGAGATTTAAAAAATAAAATTCCTAGCTTTCAAAGGCACATATGTTTGGCAAATGATAAAATACCAAGTCCTTTAAAATAGACTCTAAAGAGCTTCAGATGATTGACAATGTACTTCAGGAATGGAAAACTTGTTTCAGTCCAGTAATAGATATGTTCTCTGCTACTAGAATTGTAACAATGCAATGTGTCTGTAACCATTTTGCAGTCTAGAGAGCTAGGAAATCATGAAGAGCCTCCTATGCAAAGGGGAAATTTATGAATGGTCCCGTCTATTCTCTAAAGCAAGCCTGTATGACATATGAAATAATATTTTATGATGCCACAAAGCAGTGCTTTTGAATCTGAGGCCACATAGATTTTAGAAAGCACCAGTGAGCATTCTTTATACCGAATGGCTTGCCTGCCTGGTAAAAGACTGTGATCTCAAATAAACCTTAGTGTTTCCTTAAATGCAATTTCCTAGAATGAGATTACACTCCTTATATTGCTTCTGATTTCTTTGGGGAAATAAGCAAGCCAGGGGAAAAGATATCTTACCACATTCTCTTAGACCACAGGAAAGTAAATGAGAATTTTTTTTTTTTTTTTTTTTCCTGAGCAGAGATTTGTTTTGGCTGGCATGCATATGAATGTACTGGTTAGAAAATACTGAAAATAAAATAAGTTTCTTTTTGTAAAATGTTTATTTATAAAAATAAAAATAAGTTTGTTTTATGTTTGGTAATGTTGTTCAGTATATTTTGTATTTTACTTGTGATAATTGTGCTTTTATAAAGATGCACTTCTCTAGGTTATTAATTCTCTGTGTTTATGGTTTGCCAATTTGAAGTGAAATTGTAAAGACAAAACACCCTATTTTTTTAAAAAAATCAGGTATTAATTTTGAAATTGCACAGATTTATAAATAAAGCATCACATATAATCTGTTCCTTATGTTGTATACTTATTTTTCAGAGGAAATAAGCTAGTGATGGATGTAAAAATAATTAAAATGTTTTATATATCTGTCTTACATAAAATATGTTTAAATATTTGTGAGTATTTTATTTTATGGTTATTATTATTATGAAGATTAAACTTAGAGGCACTTTACCTCTGAGTTACATCTCCAGTCCTTTAAAAAAATTTTTTTTGTATTTTTTTTTTATTGGTTGTTCAAAATATTACAAAGCTCTTGACATATCATATTTCATACATTAGATTCAAGTGGATTATGAACTCCCATTTTTACCCCAAATACAGATTGCAGAATCACATTGGTTACACATCCACATTTTTACATAATACCCTATTAGTAACTGTTGTATTCTGCTACCTTTCCTATCCTCTACTATCCTCCCTCCCCTCCCCTCCCCTCCCATCTTCTCTCTCTACCCCATCTACTGTAATTCATTTCCCTCCTTGTTTATGTTCCCCTTCCCCTCACAACCTCTTATATGTAATTTTGTATAACATTGAGGGTCTCCCTCCATTTCCATGCAATTTCCCTTTTCTCTCCCTTTCCCTCCCACCTCATGTCTCTGTTTAATGTTAATCTTTTCTTCCTGCTCTTTCTCCCTGCTCTGTTCTTAGTTGTTCTCATTATATCAAAGAAGACATTTGGCATTTGTTTTTTAGGGATTGGCTAGCTTCACTTAGCATAATCTGCTCTAGTGCCATCCATTTCCCTGCAAATTCCATGATTTTGTCATTTTTTAGTGCTGCGTAATACTCCATGGTGTATAAATGCCACATTTTTTTTTTATCCATTCATCTATTGAAGGGCATCTGGATTGGTTCCACAGTCTAGCAATTGTGAATCGTGCTGCTATGAACATCGATGTGGCAGTATCTCTGTAGTATGCTCTTTTAAGGTCTTCAGGGAATAGTCCAAGAAGGGCAATGGCTGGGTCAAATGGTGGTTCCATTCCCAGCTTTCCCAGGAATCTCCATACTGCTTTCCAAATTGGCTGCACCAGTTTGCAGTCCCACCAGCAATGTACAAGTGTACCCTTTTCCCCACATCCTCGCCAGCACTTGTTGTTGTTTGACTTCAGAATGGCTGCCAATCTTACTGGACCTTTTAAAAAATTTTTGATGTTTATTTTAAGACATAGTTTCATTAAGTGGCTGAGACTGCCCTTGAACTTGAAATCCTCCTGCCTCTGTTCTCTGCATTGCTGGGATTTCAGTTGTATGCCACCATTCCTGGCTATGAGTATTTTCTTTTAAAGCACAATGATAAGAAGCTTGGGATAACTTGATAACATGTGCAAGAGATTTCTCCATATGTGAAACATGACACAGACTGTCACCATCAGAAAAACACCAGGAAGGAGAGAGAAAGGGTGAGAAGTCTGGGCCCCACAGTAAAAGCTCTCTTTACTAAAAATCAGAGAAGCACAGTGACCACTAGAGCATTAGGAGTTCATTATCTGTTTATATCTTGGCTCACAGGAGTGGGAAGTCCAGCGTGGTCCTGAGGGGAGCTGGACTGGGTCTGGGGGCAGTGTGTGTCTATCCTGACCTCCCCTCCAGTCTGGGGGCTCTTTTGCTCTGTTCTTGCCTTAGGCTTGTATGGCTTCCTTTACTTGATGGGAAGGACAGGGAGGGTTGCAGTGAGTGTGCATCATATGCCAATATCCTTCAAAGTTGCAACCCCAGAGAACAGCGTTCATTCCTGGCACTTTTAACCTCAAAGGTCAAAGCCGATTATTACTAGTCCTGTGTGGGTCATTTGTCCCTCCCTAAACTCCACCAAGAGAATGGGTACAGCTGGCAGCCAGATGCAGAACCCCCGTCCACCTGTGCTTTCTGAGTGGGTGGATGCGGGGTATTGAAGCAGGCCCTTTCCAAATAGTAGTAGGCTGCTCACAGGCAAAAGAGTTTATCTCTAAAAGATGGAAATGAGGGAGATTGGGGACCAACGCCACAGACACCCACCCAAACTGCCTTTCTGCAAGTTCGTTCCAATCTATATGGAGGATGGGAGTTTCATTCACCCATTAGAGTTTCACAGAGTAATATATATCTTTTATACTAAGGATGATACTTACTGGTGCTCCATATTTCAAAACTCACGCCAATCAATCCTTTTGTACTGACAGGTGCAAGAAGTCGGCTGGCAGGTGTGATGTGTTGAGCCTCAGGTGTGAGCAGGAAGGATTTGTGAGTTTGCTTTATAGGGGAAGAAGCAACATCATGTTGCTTGAAATCATTGGTAGGAGGTGTTTCATATTTTTAAGAGAGGAAATGTATTGATCAAATATTCATGGTGATACATCACAATGATTGAGGTTGGGAGCATTTCTCTGGTTCTTATTCTCTGGGTGCTTTTAAGCCAAGAATTCTCCTTCCAATCACCTTTGACTCTTTCTAGGTCAGGTCTTCCACTGTTTCCTTGCCCACTCCCCAGCAGGATTGGGGAACCATAATTATAATCCAAGAGATTAATGAAAATACCTCCTAAGCATCTGTCTGGCATATTATTGCTTCTTTTTAGGGAACTGCCTAATATTCCCAATAGCCATGATTGTCTGGAGTTCTGGTCACAGTGGTCAAAGACCAGGAAAGATCCACTTATATCTTATTCCTAAATTTGAAATATGAAGAATTGGGGAGTCCTGCTCTTCACTGAGGTCCCAGTGGTGTGAAGTGTCTATTTCCTTACTTCTGTTTCTGTTCCATTTGGACATGGCGGTAAATAAACATTTTGTAATTTCAAAAATCCATATTCCCACTAAATTTATAGGCAAATACATTTAAATCTGAGATATATGAGACTCAAAAATAATTTCCTATGTTGGTGCTGGGTGGAATTGAGTACTGGAATTGAGAGTGATTTCACTTTTATAAGAATCATTTCATAGATGTTTTTAAGTGAAAAAAAATCAACATTACCTAATTTTACTGTTAAAGTATTATAGTCATTGATTTTGAACTGGTAATCATCTTGTAGTTTTTTATTTGTCTCAGACATTTCAAAAGAAAAATAAGATTTTTGAGAAAAATACTTGAAAAATAAATTCTTATGTTTTCATATATTTACTAGGACATAACATTTTGATGAGAAATTAATTGTTTCTATACTTTGAATGTAAATGCTTTCTCTGTATTTTTATGGGTGAAGTATAATTATACATAATGATGGGATTTGTTGACATATATTTGTCTGTGCACCTGAAATGCCAATACAATTTGGCCAGTACCATTCCCCAGTTCCTCCCCTTACCTCTCACTCCTTCCTCCCTCATCTCTTTCCTATACTCTAAGGTTCTCTCTGCAAACTTCGTGTGATCTCCCCCTGCCATCTTTCTTTTCTTTTTCCTCTCTAGTTTCCACATATGAGATAAAACATAACCCTTCATTTTGGCTTATTTCTCTTAACATAATGCTCCCAAGTCCCACCCATTTTATTGCAAATAACATAATTTGATTTTTATTTATGATGGAATAAAACTTCCATGTGCATTTACACCACATTTTCTTTATCCATTCATTCATTGATGGACACCTAGTCTGGTTCCATAGTTTGGCTGTTTTGAATTGTGCTGATCTAAACATGGGTATGCATATATCACTATAGTATGCTGACTTTAATTCTTTAGGATAAATACCAAGGATGGTATAGCTGGGTCATGTGGTATTTCCATTCCTAGATTTTTGGAACCTCCACACTTATCTATATAGTGGTTGAACTAATTTACAATCCTACCAAGAGTGTAAAAGTGTTCCTTTTTCTACACATTCTCTCCAGCATTTATTATTGTTTGTAAGTTTAATGGCTGTATTCTAACTGGAGTGAGATTAAATCTCAGAGTAGTTTTAATTTGCATTTCTCTAATTGCTAATGATCTTGAACATTTTTTTGTAAATTAGTTGACCATTTGTATTTCTATTAAGAAGTGTCTGTTTAGTTCATTTGCCCAATTAACAAATGGGCAAAATTAACAAAATTAACAAATGGGCAAATGAACTAAACAGATACTTCTTAATTCTTAATTATTATTATAATATTTATTGATATTGACTATTTATTATTTGATGTTAGGATTTTTGAGTTTTTATATATTCTGAATATTAATCCTCTGTCAGAAAAGTAGCTAGCAAAGATTTTCTCCCATTTTTTTTGTGTGTTGTATTCTGTTCTGTTGGTCTATGTGTCTATTTTTATGCCTGTATCATACAGTTGTTTTTTTTTTACTATATCTCTGTGTATAATTTGAAATCTGGTATTGTGGTACCACCAACATTGCTTTTTTTTTTTTTTTTTTTTAGCTTACAATTGCTTTGGCTTTTCTGGGTCTTTTATTTTGAAATAAATTTCAGGACCCTTTTTTTCTAGTTTTGTGAAGAATGTCATTGGTATTTTGACAGGGATTGCACTGAATTTTTATATTGCTTTTGGTAGTATGGCCTTTTAACAATTTAATTTTGCCTATCCATGAACATGAGAGGTCTTCTCATCTTCTTGTTTCTTCTTCAGTTTCTTCCTTCAGTGTTCTATAATTCTATAGAGGTCTTTCACCTCCTGGGTTAGATTAATTCCTAGGTATTTTCTTTTTCAGACTATTGTTAATGGGATTATTTTCCTGATTTCTTTCTCAGTAGATTTATTATTGGTATATAAGGAAAGCGATTGCTTTTTGAATGTTGTGTTGAAACCTGATACTTTGGTGAATTTGTACATTAGTTCTAGCAGTCTTCTGGTGGAACTTTTTGAATGTTCCAAGAATAGGCTCATATCATCTGCAAACAGTTATAATTTGTCTTCTTCTTTTCCTGTTTTTATCCCTTTTATTTTCTACTTTGCCTAATTATTCTGGCTATAATTTCTAGCACTATATTGAATAAGGGTGGTAAGAGCAGACATCCTTGTCTTTTTCTAGATTTCAAGGAAATACTCTCAGTTTTTCCCCATTCACTATGATGTTCGATTTGAATTTGTCATACACAGCCTTTGTAATATTGAAATAATTTCTTTGTATCACTAGTTTCTTCATTGTTTTTATGACAAATGAGTGCTGAATTTTGTCGAAGGCTTTCTCTGTTTCTATTGAGAAGATTATATGATTTTTTTCCTTAATTCTGTTTAACTGGTGAATTATATTTATTGATTTGCATTGTTAAACTATCCTTGCAACTGTGGAATAAATCAACTTGGTTGTGATGTGCAAGCTTCTTAACATGTTGTTGAATATGCTTTGCTAGATTTTATTAAAATTTTTTTGCATCTAAGTTCATCAGGGATATTTGTCTGTAGTTTTCTTTTCTTGATGTGTCCTATCTGGTTTGGGTGAGTGTGATACAGGTTTCATGGAGTGAATTTGAAAGTGTTCCATCACTATCTATTTCATGGAATAATTTGATGAACATTGGAATTAGTTCTTTTTTGAAGTTCTAGTAGAATTCATCTGATCCTGAGCTTTTCTTTATTATAAGGCTGTGTATTACTGTTTCTATCTCACTGCTGGTTTTTGGCCTGTTTGGGTTGTCCAATTTTTTTGAATCTCTTGATTCAATTTTCATATGTGTGGAGAAATGTGTAAATTTCCTCTAGTTCAAGTTTTCAAAGTATAATTTTTCAAAATAGTCCCTAATGATCCTGGACTTCTGTATTGTCTATGATAATTTCTCCTTTTTCATCTCTAATTTTATTATCTTGGGTCTTCTCTCTTTTTATTTTGGTTAGTTTGGTTACTGGTTAATTAATATTGTTTATTTTTTCAAAGAACCAACTCTTTTTTCTCTGATTCTTTCTATTTTTTTTATCTCTATTTCAGTGATTTTATCCCTGATTTAATTAATTCCCTCCTTCTATTGTTTTTGGAATTGGTTTGTTCTTGTTCTCCAAGGGCCTTTAGACACATTATTAGGTTGTTTATTTGGAATGATTCCTGATTTTCTTATGTAGGCACTCATAGCTATAACTTTCCTCCTAGCACCACCTTTATAATGTCCCAGAGGTTCTAGTGTAGTATTTCACTATTCTCATTTTATTCTAAAAATTTTTTAATTTCTCCACGTTTTCTTTTACCACTAATAATCCTTAAAAAACATATTCTTTAATCTCCACATGTTTATATAGTTTCTGTAGGGTTTTAATGTTGATTTCTAATTTAATTCCATTATCTTGATTACATGCAAGGAATTGTATCTTTTTTTTTTTATTTTTGCTAAGAGATGCTTTGTAGCCTAAAATATGGTCTATTTTAGAAAAAATTCCATAAACCAGTGACTGAGAAGAAAGTGAATTTAGCTGTTATTGAATTAAGTATTCTATAGATGTCTCTTAAGTCCATTTGATATATTATATTTCATATGTCCGAAGAGTTTTTACTGAGTTTATATCTGGATGATCTATCTGATGGTGAGACAGATGTGTTGAAAACACCCAGTATTATTATACTGGAGTCTATCTGAGTCTTTAAATTGAGTAATTTTTTTAATGCAATTAGGTGCAACAACATTTGGGGCATAAACATTTACTTTTATTCTTTTTGTTGGATTGTTCCCCTTTCCAGTATGAAGTAACTATCTTTGTATCTTCTGATTAGTTTTGGGTTGAAGTCTGCTTTGTCAGATATGAAAGTAGCTACTCCTGCTTATTTTGGAACTCCATTTGCATATATATCTCTATTTCCACCCTTTCACTTTGAGCTTCTGTATTTTTGCATGTAAGGTGAGTCTCTTGCAAACAACATATAGTTGGGTCTTTTTTTTTTTTTTTTAAAATCCATCCTGCCAGCTCTTTCTTATTTATTTATTTATTTGTGTGTGTGTGTGTGTGTGTGTGTGTGTGTGTGTGGTGCTGGGGATTGGACCCAGGGCCTTGTGCATGTGGGGCAAGCACTCTACCAACTGAGCTATATCCCAAGTCTATGTATTTTAATTGGAGAATTGAGACTATTTATATCTGATATTATTATAGAGAGATGTTTATTAATTTCTGCCATTTTGATTAATTTGTAATGTTTAATTTGGTCCTTTGTCTCATTTGGTTAGCTACTCTTCAAATGACATTTGCCCACTGTTGAGCCCTGAATTTGTTTTGATTTCTTCTGTGTGTAGTATTTCATTAAGTATTTTCTGTAGTGCCAGCTTAGTAGTCATGAATTCTTTTGGTTTCTGCTTATCTTGGAAGGTCTTTATACTTCTTCAATTCTGAGTAATAATTTTTCTAGACATAGCAATCTTGGATTACAGTTATTCTTTCAGGTTTGGAATACATTATTCAAAGTCCTCTTGAATTTTAGAGTTTGTGCTAAAAAATCAGAAGTAATCCTGATTGGCATGACTCTGTATGTGATCTAACATTTTTTTCTTTTAAGACTATTGAAAATCTGTCCTGTTCTTTATGTTAGGTCGTTTTATTTTATTTTTACTAGGGACTGAAACCAGGGGTGCTTTACCATTGAGTTACATTCCCAGCCCCTTTCTTTTAAAATAAAATTTTAACTTTAGATAGGCTCTTGCTAAGATACATATGGCCTTGTTAACTTGCTGAGGCTGGCTTTAAACTAGTGACCCTCCTGCATCAGACTCCTGAGTCACTGGAACTACAAGCACATGCCACTTGCCAAGCTATTTGTTAGACCTTTTAAGTGTAATGTGTTAGGAGAGGTTCTTTTTGATCTTCACTATTTGGGGTTCTGAACCCTCCCTGTATTTGGCTGCACATCTTACTTAAAGGTTTGGAACATCTTCTTTTATTATTTCCTTGAAGCAGTCATCCATTCCCCTAGTCTGCTTCTCATAACCCTCTTTGACTCCAGTGATTCTTAAATTTGGTCTCTTAATGTTGTCCCAAAGGTCTTGCATATTCTGATCAGGGCAACTGTTTTTTTTTTCTTTTCTTTTCTTTAGTACTGTCTGAATGTCCAAGACTGGGCTCTTTATCTTCCAGCTCTGAGATTCTGTCTTCAGAATGATCTACTCTGAGTCTTTAACCTGAACATTTAATTTGATTTATTGGGTTTTTCATTTTCCGGTTTGGTTCTTTTTCAATAACTCTCTTTATTGAACTTCTCATTCATAATCTGTCCTGATTTCCTCAGTTCATACAGTTTTTCTGCATCCTTTTAAACTCATTGATCAGTTTTATAATCATTCTTTTGAATTCATTATCTGGTATTTAATTCATTTCAATATTTTTGGTGTCCCTTGCTGGTGAATTATGAACTTTAAGAATTGGATTGCTACCTACTTTTTCATACTTCTCATATTTTGGGGTTGGGTTTTATGCATCTATTTGGATAATTTTTTTCCCATTCTTGTGTGTGGGTCTTTGAAGAGTACAGCCTTCTCTTGTGAAATTGTTCTGGGATATCAGATTATTGTAAATTTGTTAATATATTTTCAAATGGGCTCTGTATTATAATTTCCCTGCTAGTCCTTTGGTGATGATCAGCACAATTTGATATGGTATATATATTGTGTCAGAGGATGAGGATTTTACTTTCCCTATAGGTCTCAAGAATGGGATTCTTCTTGTAGATTTGACAATTGTATTGTATACAGCAGGATATGTGGGGTACACCCTCTGTGATTACTCTTTTTCACTTAACTCTTTATATTCTAAAGGGGTATGGAAGTGATCTAGATTGAGACCCCTCAAAAGCCCATAGTCTTTGTGTCAATTCTCTCTGTTTTTGCTGTAGGAGTGGATGTCCATGTGTGTACCTGAGGGCCCATTTTAACTGTTCTTACTTGGAATAGCCGTCCAGGGTGGACATATTTCGGCAAATGTGCTTCTGGAAGCCAGTCACAGGAGTTGAGTGGCAGTTTCTCCCAATGATGTTAATTTATTGAGCTTCTGAAAGTCTCCAATCCTGGAATTCCATGGTGCCCCAAATCACTATATAAATCAATACTTACTCTCTTTAGAGACTCTGACCTGCCAGAATGACTGTGATAGGCAATAAATGCATCTCTGTGCCTTTATTTCAGATGTTGTGTGGTAGCCTCATCACCTGTGACCAGGGAGGGCTGTCCCTGCCTCCACTTATTTCAACATCTTCTGCTTGCTTCCCCAGGAAACACGAGCTCCAGATCTTCTGGCTGCTCAGGACAAACTTTAGGACTGAAACAAGAAGGCACTTAATGTTTGCTGATGTGAGGCTGATGTGTTATGGATGTAACCATGAGCAAGGGAGACCCAGCCCTCCACCTCAGAAGGCCTGTGTCTGGCCTAAGTGGACAGATGACCTTCAGAGTGTGGCCATGCAATCTGAGTGCTCAGCAGGGACCCTGAAAAAATCATATGGAGCCTGGTGGGAAGCTCTCCACAGGAAATGGTGTTAAGGTTAGAACCTGAATGTTACACAAAATGCTGCCAGGCAAAGGGGACCTGGGATCCCAAGAGAAAGGTCTGGATGGAGGGTGACATAGGATGATTTTATGACATCCCAGTGAATGTCCCCTCTTAAGTCATGCCTTTGTGTGGGCCCCTCCCTCACAGAACAAGAGCTGGTCTGTATGGCCAACAGAATAGCAGAAATCATGCTGAATCAGCTCTGGGAGGAGAGGGTGAGAAGACTGGCACCCACAGGCTATGTGAGAGTGCTTGCTCTTCTTCCTTTCCTTCTCTCTCTGCGATCCTTTGTCTCCCTCTCTGTGTCTTGTGGACACAGATGTCCACCTCTGTCTCAGTCTCTTTCTCTCTCTTCCTCACTTTTTCGTCTTTCATTCTGTTGCAATGTCTGTCTCACTGCCCCTCCCTCTCTCTGCCTCCCTCCCTGCTCCTCCTCACCTCCTCTCCTCCTCACCATTTGCTCTGGGGAGAGCTCTCTGCTCTGCTCAGCATCTTATAGAGAAGCTGGAGTGGATTCCCCCGCTTCTCCTTTTTCCCTCTCTAGGGCTTGGTTCTTGCCTCTTTCTCCCGGAGCCATGAGTTTATGACTTGATCTATGACGAATTGCAGTTCCCAAGGGATACCCTAAGGCACTGGCTGTGCAAGCTGGCACTGGAGGGAACACAGTGGGATACAAGTCTGGACTTAGGAGTCCTTAGCCTATGGGCCATGCTGGTGTGTACAGAAGGATGAGGCAGAAGAGACACACGTTTCCCTGAGCAGGGCCCTCTGCCCTGCATGGCCTGAACTTGGGCACAGGAGTCTGGTGAGGGTTTTGACTGAATTCCTTCCTCAGGAGGGCTGTCAGGCTGGAAGCTTGGTGTCAAATAAGCAGGAAAATCTCCATAAAAATAAAATGCTAACAATCTGCCACAAAGTACTAAGGGGAAGGTGAGGGAATAGCAGTGTATTCTAGGATGACTGCAGGGGAGGGAAAACAACATCTCCAGAAGAATTTCCTTTCTTCTTCCACTGATGAGCCTGTTGCCAGATGAGAAGGGAGCAGGTGGGGTGAAGCTCACATCAAAGTGCGACAGAGAAGGCTCAGCAGGGGCATGAATAGAGCAAGGACAAGTGGAACGAGAGGCCAACAAATCCATAAAAAAGAAAAGAGGGGTGCCTGGTGGGGGAGCCCAGAGGGAGTGTTCTGTTGGATTCTGCTGACACTGGGTGTGTGGGGGTCTGAGAGCCAGGAGAGACGGGGTCTGCAAAGTGCACCAGTGTCCCTGAGTCAGTGACAGTCTGTCCTGTACCAAAGGCATCAAGGACCCCACGAGTTGCACAGAAAACCAAACCAAACCAAAGCCAAGAAAAAACAAGAAGAAAGAAAAAAAAAAAAGGTAGGAAAGGGAGGGAGGGAGGAGGAGGGAAGCACAGAACAACACCCTTCTCCCTCAGACCCTTCTACCTTCTCTACTGCTCTTCAACCTTCTCAGAACAGTGACCTCCTCACCCAGAGGGAGCCACACGTTTGAATCCAGTTGCTGATTGTTGGAGATGATCACACAAGAATCTGGGAATGGAAAGGCTGGGAGGAGAGCACTCAGGGTGTGATGGACAAATACACGGAATGATAGGGCTCACCGAGGAATTTCCCATGTTGGGTCCCTGTTATCTGTAGAATTACAGAAATGGAAGAGTTCATCCTGCTCAGGATCCTTCTGTGCATAGAAAAACTGAACTCCTGTTTAGCCAACCATCTGTCTTTCTGGAATAAAGGAATTTATCTTTGAAACTGCAGACCAGCTTCACAGGAGGGGACAGGAGGCTGTGTACCTGAGGAGAGCAAGACTGCATACAGACTCGGAGGAAGAGCAACACCACGGCCACAGTGTCCAGGGACCTGAGCTTTCCATGGACAGTTTGCATTTCCCCATAGTGAACCGGATAGGAGAAATCAAAGTCAAGATTGAAGCCTGGAGACAAATGTGAGGGTGTCTGGGGAGGCTGTTCATGATGTCACAGGGTCTAGTAACCTGCTTCCTCTCTCATATTTCAATTCCATTCAAAAAGTAAGTTTTATTTTATCACTTTCCTGTAGAAACTTATAATCATGTGCACAACGTGCTTCCTATTTATTTATTTATTTGATTTTTAGGCACAGTATAAGGCCCCTGCAATAATGAATGACAACATGAAGATTTTGTTGGGGTGATGATTTTAATTGTTGCTACTCATTTCAATAACTACTGCGACAAGACTCATTTTTAAGGGGAGGTGAACATAGTGCAAATTGAATGTTAGACACCAGGAAGGAATGGAAGAAGTGGACATTTAGATAGTGTCTGAGTTTTCCAACTCTAGGGGTTGAAATATCATATCCAGGAAGGATGGGGACAGAAGCCAAGAGAACGGAGGGAGGGTGGAGTGGAGCCAGTCTCCTTGCTGTCTGCAGGTGGACTGGGGTGGAACTTGGCCACATCCAGAGGAAGAAGTGGGATTCCAGAATGACAGCCCCGAGACGATGCTTTGTGAAACAACAGACATCGTTCACATAGTGGATATCTAGTGATCGCCATTACCAGCCCTGACCCAGGGTGGCTCATTGACCCTCACAGCCTTATGAGGTAGGTATTATTCATCTGCCCATCTTACAGATGAGAAAATGGAGGCAGGGAAAGGTTAGCCCCGGGTGTCTCAGGTCGCATATATGGTAGGTAGTAGAGGCAGATTTTGTTGGGTACTCAAGTCATCCATAGTTTTAACTACATGTGGTCCTTAGACTTAAAAGGTCAGATGTTTTCTTGCCTTAAGTGGTAGACTCTTCTACTTCAATTTCCTCATCTGCAAAATGAGGACGGTAGAGCTTGAATTCTTGGGGTAGTGAAAGGATAGAAATGAGCTACTTTGCTCCTTTATGGGGATTGTCAGTAAGCCTGGCACATGGCAAGTACTAGACAGATCACAGATGTGTACCCATGAGGGCTGATGTAAGACAGCTTCTGGCAGGCTCTGCTTGTCGGGACATCACGGTGACACCAGGTAGGCTCACGAAGGTACCTGGCATGATGGGCCAGCCATTTGCCTAAGGACATCCAGTTACGTTCACCCAGCTCAAGGAACGTTGGCAGTACCTTGATGGAGCTTTGGGTACTTGAGTAGAGTCTGGTTCCAGGTTTCAAAGCTGGTTATTGACCCTCTCTGTGCCTCAGTTTTCTCATGTATGAATGGGAGAAAGGAATTCACGCTTCCCAGAGTTCTTGGAAAGAGAAAAAGAGATAATATGTGTAAAACAGGCATAAAAGAAACTCAACTGTTCATTAGCTTTGTCTTCCTTGTGGAGTTATTGTTTAGGCTGATGTCCAGAGGTGGAATGGATCCCACTGAGGCAGGGCGTGTCCATAGTCCTGGGTTTCACAGGGCCAAGTCTGACTTGAATGGCCACAATCTGGCTGAATTATGTGTGGAGGGAGCTGTCCTCGGAAGGGCTCTCTGTGGCCCTTTTAGTGGTCATGATGTGTGGGCTATGACAACTGTCAATGCTCATTTAGAGGAATGGGTAGCATAGTTCTTATTAAAAAAACAAACAAACAAAAAACTCCAAATGTCCTTTTCCTGAACCCACCCCATCCTGTAGTTGAGCAGTGGCACCACACACTTGGTTTGCTCTCAACACCTGTTCTGGACACCCGGAGCCTTCTGTTAACTCTCTACTGCTCAATGGAAATCCTGATAATGGAGTCTTGAGAAAACACTCACAAGGCTTCTTTCCCATCTGGTGACCCCAGAGCTGAGCACCATAGGAATTAGAATCCCTGATTTGTGTGAAGAAGAATGACTAGAGGACCCATCCTCTTGGGCTCCAGTGGCCTCAGGCGACTCTCAATGGAAGACCACCCGGGGCCCACTCCTCCTGAAATGGGGTCCTCATTCCATGAGCACCTCTGATTCAAAGTCCATCCATTAAAACACATCCCTTCACTTTAGACAGAGTGCCATAACACAGGCACCATCCAGGGGGCTTGTATTCCGACACTACAAGAAGCTGCGAAATTACACAGCAATAAATAATAAAGTCCTAGGCTTAGAATCTCTGATCATCATTCCCCAATTGATTTTAAAAATAATGAGGGGTATTATTTATAGAATGATTAGGGGAAAACTTAAAATTCATTAAATGTCTCTCTAAGTCTTTTATTTTCTTCAATGGAATTTTCAAGTACTTGGATATGTTCTCTGTTATCAAAACATGTAGACGGAGGGAATATACTTAAAGCTAAATGCATTGCTTTGTCCTGCATCCTCGTGGGCACTTCACAGCATCCATGGCTCATGTCCTCGTGTAGTTATGAACCTTAGTGTAGGTAGCTGACAAAAGCCAGTTGTCCTACAGCTTTCATCTACTGAAATTCAGAATCAACATTGCTAACATTTATTTTGTGCATGGAGGTTCGACTCTAGTATTTTGAGTCCCCGGATGATCTGAGAAATTTAGTGGATAGAAGATGTATCAATTGTTAACTACTTGAATGACAACCCTGTCTCTAAACACTTTGCCTCTTTCTATCTTTAAAGAGCATCCAGCTGATATTTCTTCCATTAAACAATAAGAGTATATGCAGGATTATTAACCTTAGTTACTTACATAAAACTTTATGGACAATAATAAGGCAAAACTACCAGTGATATGGTACCCCTTGTGTCCCAGAGGATTGGATTATATTTTCATTTTTTGGTACTGGGAATTGAATCTAGGAGGTGTTTAACCCCTGAGCCACATCCCCAGCACTTTTTTTTTTTTTTTTTATTGTGATACAGGGTCTCTCTGAGTTGCTTAGGGCCTCCCTAAATTGTTGAGGCTGGATTTGAATTCAAAATCCTCCTGCCTCAACCTCCTGAGCTGCTGGGATTAGAGGCATGCACCACCACACCCAGCAGCAGACTGTTTTTAAATCAGTGGGTTGGAGTCACCGTAACAATAGTTCCCCATGGCCCATGGAGTCCATGGCTGGAGGTCCATTTTCCCCCTGTCTGTTTCCACCTGTTGGATTGATTATTGAAAAGTAGTTTGGCCTCAGATCTGTGCCTTCTGTATTTGTTAGTGAAAATTGGCAAGTTAACTGAGTATTAGGTACACCCATGAAATGCAAGGTCAAAAGGAAATGCTGAGATGTGCTGTTTCTATGAAGTTAATTAAATGCTTTGGAAAGAATAAAAGAATGAGTAACAAAAACACGTGGTTGAACCAGATGAGAGTGAGGCAGCTGCAGATGACTGAGAGACTGAAACACATTGGATAGATTATTAAGTGTCTTTAGAGATCATTTAAGCTCTTGACCTTTTTTTTTTTTTTTAACTTGTTCTAATTAGTTATACATGACAGCAGAATGCATTTCGATTCATTGTACACAAATGAAGCACAACTTTTCATTTCTCTGGTTGCATGCAATGTAGAATCACACCATTCATGCAAGCAGACGTGGTGTACCAGCAGGGATTTTTGGCAGGCAGGGTGTGGATTCAGGAAGGAGGAGGACCTGCATGGGCTGAGCTCACAGGAAAGGCCTGGTGTTTCATGAAAGGATTGGAACAACTCACATGTTTTAAAACTTAGACAAGTAGAGAAAAAAAAAGTTTTAAACACAGTTTGGGGTTTATAGCATGATCAAGCAGTAATTAACATATCTCAGGTACCTTCCCACCCCCTCTCTGGTCTCCCTGACTATCCACACCCCCACCTCCGCCCCTGAGTGGCACTTTTATTACCATGAATGAATCCACATCCCTGACATGTCCTGATCACCCAGAGCCCAGAGTTTGCATTGGAGTTCAGCGGGTGCTTGTTACTTGTGGGGGAACCTAACCTACCTTGAACATTCTGGACATGAAGATTGAAATTTTTCTTAACCGAATTTTAAAACTTAACCAACCTCTTACTAATACCACTTCTATTAAGTAAAAGCTTTGCAAGGTAAAAAAAATGAAGCAATTCCCCTTAAAAAGGAAGAGTAAAATGCTGAGGCTCAGGATGAAATTGCTTTTCACGTGAATTTCTGGATGGGAGAAACCGAGAGCATTGGAGGCCACAGTTGGAATAACCATTCTCTGCCCTCTGAGTTGCCTTGTGCAGCTCGACCAAGCAGACCCTGCAGATGGAGGTGGTTATGACAACCGTGATGGGGTAGCCATCATATCTACATGGAACCTTCCACCTGTCAGACTCCAGAGGAATCGAGCTCACCCAGAGCTGATCCCTTTCGGCAAAGGTTTCCATGCACACTGTGCTGTGCTCCTCTGGAGCTCAGGAAGGGAACAAGAATCAGAACAATTTCTCACTTGTCACCCGCTGGTCCCCTTGGGAAGAATGTAACCACAGGCAGGGTCCAGTTGTGTTTTGTGTTTCTTAGTTTAACCTAATGCAACTATGGGATCATTTTCTTTAGGTTGGCAAACTATTTAAATATATAAACACTCCCCCTCCCCATTCTTGTTTCAGATCTTATTTAAAGACTGAAGTCTGTTCATTGCTCCATCAGATAAATTTTACTGCAGGATTTTGGGGGTGAAAAAATTGAATCAGATTAATGAACAGGACCGAACAAGTAGCTATGTTAATAAATAGTAAATATATTGGTGGAGGGGAAATACTTCTTTATTTTTTATTTTTATTTTTATTTATTTATTTTATTAGAGCTTTATAGTTATACATAGTAGTTGGGTTCATCCCAACAAACTCGTATATTTTAGTTCATGATCCCCCCACTTTTCTCTCTCCCTTTTCCTTCCCATCTTTCCTTACCTCCCCCAATCTCTTTCCTGTACTCTACTAGACTTCCTTTCACTCATCCATTTATCTATATTTGATTGGTTCTTTCTACCTATGCATAAAGACGAAGTTCCTGTGGTATAGTTATATATACACTTAACATGATTTTTTTTTATTGGTTGTTCAAAACATTACAAAGCTCATGACATATCATCTTTCATACATTTGATTCAAGTGGGTTAAGAACTCCCATTATCACCCCAAATACAAGTTGCAGAATCACATCGGTTACACATCCACATTTTTACATATTACCATATTAATGACTGTTGTATTCTGCTGCCTTTCCTATCCCCTACTATCCCCCCTCTCCTCCCCTCTCATCTTCCCTCTCTACCCCATTTGCTGTTGCTTAATTCTCTCCCTTGTTTTTTTTCCCCTTTCCCCTCACAAACTCTTATATGTAATTTTGTGTAACAATGAGGGTCTCCTTCCATTTCCATACAGTTTCCCTTCTCTCTCCCTTTCTCTCCCCCCACTCGTCTCTGTTTAATGTTAGTCTTTTCCTCATGCTCTTCTTCCCTGTTCTGTTCTTAGTTGCTCTCTTTATATCAAAGAAGACATTTGGCATTTGTTTTTTAAGGATTGGCTAGCTTCACTTAGCATAATCTGCTCTAATGCCATCCATTTCCCTGCAAAATCCATGATTTTGTCGTTTTTTAGTGCTGCGTAATATTCCATTGTGTATAAATGCCACAGTTTTTTAATCCATTCATCTATTGAAGGGCATCTAGGTTGATTCCAGAGTCTAGCTATTGTGAATTGTGCTGCTATGATCATTGATGTGGCAGTATCCCTATAGTATGCTCTTTTAAGGTCCTCAGGAAATAGACCGAGAAGGGTGATTGCTGGGTCAAATGGTGGTTCCATTCCCAGCTTTCAAGGGGAAATATTTCTTTAAATAAGAAGTAAATAAGTTAATAAAAAGAAGATTAACAGCATAGTACAGTGATGCAGTCACATCACTGTTTATAGCAGCTCAATTCACAATAGATAAGCTATGGAACTAACCTAGGTGCACTTCAACAGATGAATGGATGAAGAAAACATGGTATATATACACAATGGAATATTACTCAGCCATAAAGAAGAATGAAATTATGGCATTTGCCAGTAAATGGAAAGAACTGGAGAATATTGTACTAAGAGAAATAAGCCAACCCCTAAAAACCAAAGGCCAAATGTTCTCTCTGATAATATGGATGCTGACTCACAACAAGGGAGGGGCAGGAGAGGAAGAATAGAAGTTCATTGGATTAGACAAAGGGGAATGAAGGGAAGGGAGGGGGATGGGAAAGGGAAAGACCATAGAATGAACGGGACACAACATTCCTATGTTCATATGTGAATACATGACGGTTGTACATCCACAGGATGTACAACCACAAGAATGGGAAGTTATATGGCATGTATGTATGTTGTGTTGATTATACTCTACTGTCATGCATATCAAAAAGAACAAATAAAATTGGTTGTTTTATGAAATAAAAAGTAGATAACGTTTTCCCAAGTTACTGTTTTTGTACAGGTGTATTTTTAGTCCTCCTAGGAACACCCTGCATATGGCTCACTGGCTGTGTGTAACTAGACTGCCATTCTACCTCTCTGGGCTGCAGTTCCCTCCCTGTGTAAGGGGAACCTGACAGTACAGGTAGTGTCGCTTGTTGCAAAGATTAAATCAGGGAAAATATGTGATGAAGTTAAAACAGTCCCTGGCTCACAGTAAGAGTCTAGCACAAGCACTGGTTTCTCAGCTTTCCTTGAAGGTAGAAGATAAGCTCTGATATTTGGCCAGTGTCTTGCTCTACAACAGACTTTTCACAAAGTAAAGGACACGGGGGAACACTTTCCTGCATTTTCAACACCATGTATACGATACAGTTAAAATTTTGAGTAGCTTTGTGTGCCATTTCTGCTACAAACGATTAAAGGACTCCAGCAACTTAGGCCAAATTGCAGCTCAAAGAGTTTTCCACTGAGAAGGAAGTGGGATCAAGAACATCTGGACACTTGGACACATCCAGCCATCACCCAGCTCCTAGGCCTGTGTGTGCTCCCCTCTCAGCCTGCTGGCCTTGCTCAGGCCTCCTTTGGATATGACTCTTCTCCTAACAGTGAATTTAACCCTGCAGCATGTGTATTTTCTCCTTGTTGTCATGTGCGATGTTTATCACAAAGCTACTGATTGTGGTGGCTTTGTTTAATAACATGGATGTTTCTGAAACATAAATCAGCTTCATATTGACACACAGAAACGCCTGAAGTGGTTTAGTATTTACTGTGTTTTATTGCTTTCAAGTTGCACTCTTACTTTTAATTATTCCGTAGACAGTAACAACAAGGCTTTACCACTCATGGGTCAAAATGAGAAGTGAAAATTCCAGCTAAGAATGTGTATAGCAAGCAAGCACATAAAACCTAAACCCCTACAAAAACAAGAAATAAAAACCCCCTTCAAACACCCCAAAACAAAACAATCAATTTACCAAATTAAAAAAACAGAGTCAAGGGGGAAAGGAAGGACAGCAGAATAAAATAGACATTATTATTGCTGTATGTATATAGGTGACTGCATGACCAATGTGATTCTGCAACCTGTACACTCAGAAAAATGAGAAATTATACCCCATCTGATTCAAATGTATGATATGTCAAGATCATTGTACTGTCATGTGTAACTAATAAAAAAAAAAAAACCGAGTCAAGTCTTTATGTTGAAATTTTTCAGAAAAGCATATCAGTATATATAGTGGCCAGTCTTTACACTGACATTTTTTGAAAATATATCCATGTACTCAAATGTAAGCTGACTTGCTTAGATTTGTGAACAGTTTCTTCACCTACTTCTCAACGAATACTGGAATTTAAATCACTCTGAAATAAAAACAGTCCACAATTTGTAAGAATGTAATCTAAGCTGAAAAATTGTCCACTTTTGTGATTTTTTTTTGTTGTTATCATTAAAATTAAAGTTGGTTGGGTTTTGGAGCTGCCATAGAACTGAATTTATGAACATTTTTTTTTCCATAGAATAAATCTGTGTTCAGCATTTCAGACACTAGAGGGAAGCACTCAATAGAGTGGAGATTTCTCTCTCTCTCTCTCTCTCTCTCTCTCTCTCTCTCTCTGTGTGTGTGTGTGTGTGTGTGAGAGAGAGAGAGAGAGAGAGAGAGAGAGAGAGAGAGAGAGCAAATACCTTCCTGTTTGGGTTGTTTTTTCCCCCATATTTCTCTCTCTTTTCTTTCCCTTTCTTTCTTCAACTTCCTCTCACCACTTCTTCTTCTTTATTGTTATAATGGTAATCTTCTTAAATGTCCAGAAGAAAATAAGTATTTTATGTTTTTAGAGAACAAAGAGACCATGACCTCTTTTCTCATAACAACGGGCCCCAGCGATGGTTTGGGCGCAGCTCCTGGTCTGGGCTCTTGAACAGCGCTCCAAACGCACGTTAGGCTGGTTGCAGGAAAGTCTTCACAGAAGTCCGTTTCCTTTCTGCTCTTCTTCTTCTTTGTTTTTCCAGTGAAATGTTTCCCTCGGAAGTTGTGGGAAAGCACAAGCAGGCCTGAAACCCAGCCCTTGGAAGCCACCCTACAAAATTCCTGATGGAAGTGCAAGTCCCAGGTCTTCTCGCAAGACTTCCGGATGACAGTGGCTGCGCAGGGGCCTAGGGTCATGAAGAGGTGTGTGGGTTCCTATGTCCCTTCGTGGTCGATGGTCACTTGGCTACCTTGTCGCTCGGGGTAGAGACGCAGAATCAACCACACAGACTCCGGGAGCTGGTGAGAGAACTGGCTGGAGACCCGCCTCAGGTCATTGTCCAGTAGCTCAGTTTATTTTTGGAATGCATACAGCGGTTACAGGGTTCAGGTAGGGCGTGCCTGCCAATCACACATAAGCATCTTAACATCTATAAGCCAATCATTTTATGCCTAATGTAACCGCACTATGAGGAAGAACTATATATTGCTGTCGTGGTGGAAGGCAGTCTGGAAGGGTCTTTGTCCTTAAGAGAGGGGGGGCCTTATGAGTTGGGGGTTTCATGTCAGGAAGCACCTGACTCTCAGACTCCTGACCTGGTAGTCTGGTAGCTTGGCAACACTAACCACAAGTACTGAGGATGTGGTTTCACAGACGGCTCGCCAGAGCAGAGCATTCCACCCTGCAGGTGTTCCTGTCAGGCCTGTACAAGCATAAGTTTTCCTAGCATTCTGAGCAGCTCGTAGCTACTAGCTGTGAGCCAAAAGTTATTCCAACAAAGAGTTGCTCCATGTGCACACACTGGGAGGCCAGGGCTTGATGTGGCCTCCACTGCTTCCTGGCAGTGCAACCCTAAGCAAGATATTTAGTTTTCCAAATCTCATTTTTAAACTTTCAAATAGAATTAATAATACAACTTATTTCATAGTGCTTAGGGGTTATATGATCATGCTATCTGATATATAGGGAATGTTCAAAGTTATTATTATTAATTTTGGTTATTTCTGGATCTTTCTTATTAAAAGCAGGTTGGTGGGCTACGATTGTGGCTTAGTGGTAGAGCGCTCGTCTAGCACATGTGAGGTTCAATCCTCAGCACCACATAAAAATAAATGAATAAAGGTATAAAAAAAAAACAGGTTGGAGTTATTGCACTAGTAAGGCTCCAATTCTTTCTCTCTAATTATGTAATTCCTAAATGATGAAAACTATGAAATTTGTTTAGCATACAGGAAGATCACCTAATCAAGATATTTAAGAGATAGGCCTTTTAAGATAAACTTTTATTCAACTTAAAATAATGTTTCCTCTCCTTTAATTGGCAATAAGACAGTGTTGTAGCATGGAATGTATTTTATAATCAAATTCTAATTTAGAGTATTAGATTTTTGAAAACTCATAAGACGAGATATTCTAATTCTGGGCTGTTTGGTGAGACAGCACCTGACCACATGGGGCCACCAAGCAGTCGAAATGTGCTGTGTCCACATTGAGTCCAGCTGTAAGTGGCAAAAAAATCACTAGGTTTTAAGACTTAATATGACAAAAAGAATATATGTATCTTATTAATATTTTTGTGTCAATCGCAAATTGCCATATTTTAGGTATAGCAGGTTGAAATATATAATTGAAATTCTTTTCATTTAACTGTTTAAGTGTTTGAAAACTTTGAAATCACACATGTGGCTTGTATTGTATTTCTTTTAGATTGTGATCTTCCAATTTTATAGGATTGGGAAATTCAAAGTATCATTTCTTCTATCCTATTTTTAAAAATAAAGCACACATCTGGAGAAAAATCGGTGGGGGTATTTAAAAGACGCTCGTGAGCAATTCAAGCATTCTTTCTCAAGTGCTTTTCCGGTCAGTTTGGTGACCTCTGGATAATCTGTCTTTACTGGAAGGTGACAAGTAAAGCCTTTTTCCTCTTCTTCTTTGCTTTCTTGGAAAGCCCGAGACTAGATGTGAATTCTCAGTAAATCTATCAGCCTTGGACAAAGGTGGGGGCCAGATTCTATTTTCAAGATTTCCCGGGTCTGATTTCCTGGTGCTGCTCAGGTCAGTGTGTGGTTGTGAGCTCAGGTTAAGGACACCCAGTGGCTGTTTATGGTCCACTTGTTTCAAGGTGAGTTCCTTGAGAGCCATCTCCCTGAAAACTTCTGGAGTTTACCACTTAAATAAATAAATTGCTTGGCTGATGAATACCTTGCATAGTTTTTTTTTTTCTTCCATTAAAATATTAGAAACTTTATGTGGTTCCTAAAAAAAAATCCATTCTCGTCAAAAAGTTTTCCCCTTCATTCTCAGGGTGAGGGCATCAGTGGCGACAGATGATAGATCCTATTGTTTCTCATACACACATTTATATTTTAATTAGATTTATTGCCACATCTTCTTCAGTCTATTCAAGATCACTTGCCACCATCAACCCAGAAGCCCGGCTGCCTTCCTTGGCTACTTACCCACCGACATTTGCCTGTGATTCTGATCTTAAAATTCTTTTCCTCATTTCCTTCCTGTCATGCTGGGTTTTGTTGGATTGTAGGAAGCACTTTATAATACACAGAGTAGGAAAGGCATAATTTCTAATACATGGTCGTTACTTGCCTTTAATTTATAAATCATTTTACTTGGAAGGATTTTGCTTCTATGCACCTGATGAATTTTCAATTCTGTTAAACACATTCCCTGCCTTCTCTTATACTTTCTTTAGATTTACATAATGCCAATGTTTTCGTAATAAATAATAACATTATTTTTGTCATGTGTTTCAGTCAGCTTTTTCACTGCTGTGACTGAAGGATCTGACCAGAACAACTATAGAGGAGGAAAAGTTTATTTGAGGGTTCCCGATTTCAGAGGTCTTAGTCCACAGAAGGCTGGCTCCATTTCTCGGGGCTTGAGATGAAGCTGAACATCAATCATGACGTGACAGAGGGAGGCAGCTCACAGCATGGTGATCAGGAAGCAGAGAGAGACTCTGCTCTCCAGATACAAATAGATACACCAAAGCCACACCCTAATTCCCACCTCCTCCAGCCACACTCTATTACTTCAGTTACCACTCAGTCTTTATCAGGGGATTAAATCACTGATTGGGTTAAGACTCTCACCACCCAATCATTTCTTTTCTGAACCTTCTGTAGTGTCTCACACGTGAACTTTTGGAGGACACCTCACATCCTAACCATAACATCACGTGTGTCTGTACACCCAACAAATCCATTCTTAGCCTGGGTCTGTATTATATTGCCTGTAACATGGTCAATTAATCTTGGAGGTCTGTTAAGCGTTGGTTTATTCTATTGTTTATTAGTTCCAAATTGTCCATGAAAATGACTAAAATAACTCAGTGATGGTGCCACCTTAAGGTTATGTGACACAGTTTTGATCTGAAAAGTACAATAACTTTTGTTTTAAACCAGATGGAGAGCCTAGACCTGCTAACGGTCCCAGAATTAAAGGGATTGGCCCTGAGGTGCTGGGTGATGTCCTAGGTGACCTGAGCTTGGAACCCAGACCTCTGGCTCTCTCCTGGCCTCCTTGACCTTGGCCATTTTACTCAGAGATCCTGAGTCTCAGTTTCCTCACATGTAAAATGGGAGTAATAGAAGTACTTATGGAGGGGAGGGTCACCAGCATTTCACACAGTGGCATTGGGAAGCTCTACCTCATTATTGGTACCGCCTCACATTACATTGTCTTACTTTTATTATTTGCATTGTTTACAAATAGTATAGACCTTACACCTAGTCATTCTTCCATGACATCTCATCAGGAACATTTCAGCTTTGTTAGGAAATGGATTGGTAGAAGTGCCCAGGTAGAGGCACATACCTGGAATATTTCTCTTTCTGGTTCCTACAAGGGTATGACTTTGACAAATTTTAAAATGACATCCAAATTTTTCATGGCCAGCAACGAAATGCTAACGTGTGTATTTGTCAAATTGAGAATTGCATGGTAGAGACTTGGCTACCACAGAGTGGTCTATTTCCATGCAGACGGTTCCTCCAGCCACTGAAGGATTTGCTTGTGAGTGACTGTCCTGGGTGGGTGAGGGACTAGGGGAGGGTTGCCAAGGGGGCTCAGTGTGGTTCTCAGACACTTTGGGAGGAGCAGGGTGCCTGAGTCCTGGGGCTGCTCGGGCTCCTGCTCGGTGGGTAACTTGGACTTTCTCAGCCTCAGGCTTCTCATCTTCTGTTACCCACTGTGGGGACTCCAGAGATTCTACATCCACTTCCTTCTCAAGCCAAGAGAAGCAAAACCTTCCAGCTTAAAGCAAGTCACAATCACACTGCAAAATAAAAAGGCCCAGTTTGATTTTGAATCAAATGTAAGGACATTCATTAATAATTTGGCATAGTTTTAAAAATAGACTTGATGTTTTAGAGCAGAAAGAGGCAGGTATAGACAACTCCCATGCTCCCTGCCCCCCCACATGCCATCTCCTCCCCTACCAACACCCACATCTGAGCAGTGTGTCCCCACTATCACACAGAGCTCTAGGCTGGCATTAGGGCTCACTCTTGGTGCTCTGTGTTCTGTGAGTTTGGGCAAATGCACCGTGATATATACCCATTATTGCAGTATCTGTGTATTTTTATAACCTAAAAGTCCTCTGTTTGCTCACTCACCCTTCCATTATTTGTTACAGAATATTTTTCTCATCCTAAATCTTATTACTTTGACACTTTTCTTACTGAAAACTTTAGGTGTTTCTGCGGCAGTAACTTTGTTCTCATGATCATTGTCAGCCAATGAGTTCAAGTTCTGCGACTAAATTTTAGAACATTGCATTTGAACACAGCCATTCTTTGAAGAAGTCAGCAGGGCACGGCTCAGCAGATACATTCTGATAAAACCTTTCCTGTTGAGGCGTAAGGTTTCTGTGAGAGGGTTGGTGGAATTTCAGAAGCAATTTTGAAGGGTCTGGAACTGTAAGTTGTACAGTTTGATCTTATATTAAATTCTACTTTTCAGAAATAGAAAGAAATATCATCCAGCCACATGTGGCACTTAGAGTTGTCATTATGAAATCAGCTCTGGGAACTCCTGGCCCTGCCCAGGAGATGGGGGACCTCAACTCCTTGAGTCCTGCCTGAATGTCATACCCAGTGCCTCTTGCAGACTAGTGGCTTTAATCATTGTGGCTTTGGATTCCAAGGGGAAAAATACATAAACAATTAACATTTTTATTGTACAGGCGACTGTTTGGAGCAGGCTTTTGATTACCTCCTCCCTATAGTACACAGTAGCCCCCTTCAGAGGATCTTAGAACCCCTCCCCACCACCAGCTTTCTTTCTGTCTTCAAATAAATTAAAAGTACTGATTTATTTCCAAGGCCTTTATAAAAAGCTCCCTGAAAAGCAAATACTATTTGTAGTGGTGACAGGCAATTAGCGAGGCATTTAGATTTATTATAAAGCACGAGTGAAAATGGTGTTTTATTTTTCTTTTACAGGAGTTTTAAAAATTCACTTCAGATAATGGGATGAGATTGTGTCTTTCCCAAGGACCGGTCCTCGGCAGAGGGGTGAAATTATAAGTTTTTGCAGTGTCTAATCACGAGTGACTGCAGGTTCTTCTCTAATAAAATCACTTTAAAAATTTCCCCTTTGACTTCATTTACTCCCCTCCTAATTTCCTCCAGTGTAGAACATCCATTTCTAATAACAGTCTGTGTTGAACACCGGACCAGTAATGGGGCTCCTGCAGTATTTCTGCATCTTAGGGAACAAGACTCTGGGAGGAAGTAGATCCACCATGCACATAGGGATGGGGAGGAGGCAGCTCAGGCTGGCCCAGGTGCTGGCTAGAGGCTGGGGTGACTAGATTCCCTGAGGTGCTGTGTGTCCACCCTCTTTCCTAGGTAACTTACTTCTCTGTTCCCAGTTGGCTTCTTTTCTGCTGGTGAAGTAAATTTTTTCTTATTCTCTTCCAATTATTCTTCCCCTTCCCTATTTATATCTTTCTCTAAAACATGACTTATGATGATAACTAATTCTCAGAGCATTTACGGTTAAAGCAATCTCATTCTGCTCCATGGAAATTTCTTGTATTTGTTGCCCCAGATTGACTTATAATCAATATTTAAATAAAACTCCAATTTTCTTCCCCAATCATCACCTCCTGAGTTAAAAAATACTCTTGCATTTTTTTCAAAACTAGTTTTTCTAAGAATCTACTTGATACACACACAGACACAAGTATATATGTATACATAGACATGCACACACACATACGAAAATAAACAAGTATATTTGAGTCTTGAAAATGCAAATGGCCTTCTATTTTCTATATAACACCATTAATAAAAGGTATTGATAGTACTAGTAATATAGTATATTACATAGCATAGCATCCATAGTCCTCCCTTTATATCCACAGGGGCTTGGTTCCAGGACCCCCCTTGGGTAAAATTTATGGATGCTTGATCCCTTACATAAAGTGGTGAAGTAATTGCATCTGCTCTGTGCTTAGCCTCCCCTGTACTTTAAATCAGCTCTAGATTTTTCTAATAATACATAATACAATGAAAATAGCTGTTAAACAACATTGTTTATGTACTAGTGAGAAGAAAAGTCTGTACATGTTCAGTACAGACACAGTCTTTTATTGTTTTGAATATATTTGATCCGCAGTTGATTGAGTCCTCAGAGGCAGACTTGGGGGATAAGAATTGGCTAGATAGCTATTCACAGTAGCCATCTTGACTAATTATCTTCTTCTTCTTCTTCTTCTTCTTCTTCTTCTTCTTTTAAATATCTTTTTGGTTGTTGATGAAGCTTTATTTATTTATATGTGGTGCTGAGAATTGAACCCAGTGCCTCACACATGCTAGCTAGACAGGTGTATTTACCCCTGAGCTACAGCCTCAGCCTGTTGGCTAACTATATATTTATAACTGTGCTATAATAAAGCACATATCATTCTAATTATGGCATTCCAATAACTGCAGTGTATTGCAGTGTATCATATGTATCAAGTATGTTGTTAATAATCACGATGCTTAATTGACTGGGACCGTTCTGCACCCAGCACTGTGTGAACCCACCACGTGTGCCATTTATAGGAGCTCCCTGAGGACGGCAGGAAAACCCTTTCCAGGTGAGGAGTTTGAGTCCTGACACAACCCTGGACTCGGAGCCAGAGTGAACAAGGGAGGCAATTCCTGTGGCTGAAGGGTGCCTGCCACCTCCCACACTGACACCTCTACTCCACATGTGGGGTGCTTTTCTTCTTTCTGTGTTATACCTCAGATCTGAAGGCCCATATGTTGAAGGCATGGTTCCCTGATGGGAGGTGGTGAGACCTCTAAGAGGTCAGGTCTATGCTAGACAGGTGTCAGGAAGTCAGGTCATTGGGGGGGGTGCCCTTGAAGGGGACATTGAGACCCCAGCCCTTTCCTGTCTCTCTTTGCTTCTTGAGGTGAGAGGTTTGCTCCACTGTATACTCTCTTGCCATGATGTTCTGCCTCCTCACAGGCCCCCAAACAGTGAGGCCAACTGACCCTGGTATGAAAACTCTTCAACTATAAGCCAAACAGCTTATCTCAGGGGTGTTATTGCAGTGATTCAAAGCTGACGAACACACTGGGGTAATCTAGCTCTTATTCCATCTTATTCTGATAATTCCAATTCCTCCCATGACGACTTTTTTCCAGAACTCCTATTTCCTTTGGCAGGTAGGACATGAAGTGGTTTGTGAATACCACTTGCAATGTGCTATGATGAAGTGATCAGACATTCCCAAATATCAGGGAAAAATCTGTTTATATTATGTGGCTGGCCCTGCCTTCCTCAAGAACAACTAAAAATGCCACAAGTCCCAATGTTTTGGCATCTAATCAATAGATTCCTAAGTTATCTCTCATAGTAAGAAACAATACATAAACTTTTAGTCATATGTGTTCTGGTATAGTTTTTAAATTTGTTCTACTTAGTTATACATGGCAGTGGAATGCATTTTGACACATCGTACCTAAATGGAGTATAATTTCTCATTCTTCTGGTTACACATGATGTAGAATTTTAATATAGCAATTGTGTAGAATTCGGCCCAAGTATTTTGGTGGTTGAGAAAGAAAATTAAAAATCTAATTGTAAAACATGCTACTGATAGATGAAATGCACTGCAGATATTCATGTTTTTAGGATTTAAAAGGAATTTTACAGAGTATTTAATGGCATTGGGACATATGGAGTGTGTAAGAAATTAACCAGGAGGATACTCAATTTGTAAGTAGCACACTCTCAAATATGTTAGAATATGAAAACTTTCTTTAAAAAAGAATTTAAAAAATACCAATATGATAATAGCCATTTAAAAGCTATTATCTCTGGGTCTTGAGATCCTAAAATGATTATTATCTTCTCTTTTATACTTTGGTGCATTTTAAAAATTTTCTACCATAAGCATGCGTTTCTTTTATAATTAAAAAATATATTTTTTAAAAACTAAAAACGGTCACAAAGATTATTAAGTAAATTTTACCACATACATCTTATCTGTAGGGATGTTCTGGAAGGTGCTGTGGCCTCAATTAAAGTCCTTTCATGTTGATATTTGTACTCACTGCCTTGCAAACCTTTTTTTAAGAAACCCTGTAGCATTACTGGCTGCAGCCTTATCAAAAATCTCTGCTGTCTATTTCAATTCTGGTTTAGAACCATTGTTAAGAAAGACACTTGCAGGGAATTTGTTCTTAAGGTACTTTTTTTTCCCCCCACGAACATTAATTTTCCACTTGCCTCAAATTTTCCTTTGACTTCAGGAAATTTGATTTTTATTGTCCTCCAAGGAAGTCTGAGGGCATAGGGCCTTAATACCCTAGCATTTCCCCTGTAGAATCTTATTTAAATTTAGATTATGACCACATGAAAAATTTGTTGGGAAAGTCATCAATAGGGCCATATGTTAGAGTTTCAAAAATCCCCCTAATTTCCATTTAACTCACATCATAAAAATCACCCTCCCATTCAATCAGACTATTATAAGGTGTTTTAGATGAGTGATGGATGAATGCCTGCAAGAGGCGAGCTAATCAGAAGGCCTTGATCTTCCTGAGAGCTATTAATCTTTGTCTTTCACGTGCTTCTTTTTCTCTTCCACACACGCTCTCACACATGCTCTGCCTAAAGCAAAACCATAAAGAAGAAAGCTCTTAAGAGTCCATAAAAGTGTGAATAAGACTTTAAATTTTATTTTTATTTACTAGACATGGATGGAGCAGGTGCCGAGGCTCCGTGGTGATTCACAGCTGCATGCCGTTTCTGCCTCCTGCCCTGCCCAGGGCTCTGACAAGCTGTCGTTCTGTATGGACTAACCCTCCCCACGAAAGAACTGGAGCTTGCTGGGAGAGCACGGGAGCTCTCAGTCATGTCCGACGATCATCAACCAACATGCATTTCAATGGCTTTCATTTCTAATGGGTTCTGTCATTATATTTAACAACTCTTTATATGACCCACCCAGGTCAGTTAAAGGATGCTTCATTGCTAGTTAGATAATTATGAGATGCAATTCATTTAACATGCCCAATGAGTCATGTGCAATTTTAATATCACATGCAGGTTTGAGTGACCTGTGTATGGCATTGTGGTGTTTTTAAAAGGATAGCTCATTGCACGGCAGGCATGCATTTAGAATCTGGTTTCAACCAGCCCACTACTTCCCACCTCGATGCTGCATAACTGAGTCTACTGGGTAGATAGGGCTCCTCTCATAGA
Source organism: Callospermophilus lateralis (assembly GCF_048772815.1). Taxonomy (NCBI): domain Eukaryota; kingdom Metazoa; phylum Chordata; class Mammalia; order Rodentia; family Sciuridae; genus Callospermophilus; species Callospermophilus lateralis. Next base: position 20,549,151 of record NC_135317.1, on the reverse strand, counting down.
CATCTGATTCATACTAGAATGAGCAGCTCTCTGGTTTCCATTACCCCTGCTAAACGACAGTGGTCATGATACAGCCTGATTGTTTCTAACAGGTTTAAAGAAAGCAAGTGAAGGGTGCTTCTGTTTACTGCCAAAGGCTGTGTATTATGTATAAATATTCTCTGATAATTCAACAACATTTGCAGTTGGGCACTAAGTGTATTTTACCTGTTATGCTAATCATTCTGATGAAAAATGATCAAAGGTTTGAAAATCTATCACTCTGGAAGAATACATTAACAAATATTTTAAATTTTCCAATATTGTTTTCTTGATTTTCACTATTAAACATTCTTCTTTGACTTTGGGAAATTACGTATCTACTAGGTGTCAGTTTATACTTAACCTGAAGAAAGGATTCTATTTTAAATAGGAATTTTTTAGAAGCTGTCTTTCAGGATCTACTTTTCAATGGTTTGATATTAATTTTCTGTTAACAAGTGAGCTTCCAGAAGAGCAAAGATGGTTCTGTCCCCACACCTATGGACATGTTGGGTTACAGTTGAGTCCTGCCAGGGAGACCTTGTTGTTAGCAGAGCAATCCACATTCTGAATTGAACATGGATTTTCAAGGGAATTAAGAAACTCAACTGTGAATCTTCCTTGGAATTTCATGGTGTGTATATTGGTATCTACTACCACCTCTGCAAACAAAGATGGCGCAGGCTGAGATGTGGCTATGGAGAGCAGGATAGCCCTCATCCAGGTAGGGTGGGACAAAAGGGCTCTCTTTCAGTCTTACACTCACTTATAATATTTCTCATGTGGATGCTTAGATGGGCTTGAACTATGCTTGGACTTGGGCTTGGACTATTTTCATTTTTCTTTCAAATTCAGATAGAACCTAGACACTCGCCCTAGAAATTACAATGGGAAATTTGGCTGTCTGTGGAACACAGGGATATGTTTATGTATATATATCCCCCAAACTATGCAGCATTTATTGCTATAATTATTACTTGCAGAAAACATAGGGGAATACTCATTTCAGTAAGATAAAAATGTTTCAATTGTTTTATTTCTTTTCAAGGGATATCCTACTGAGTTCTAAAGTTAAAATTTATTACTGAGAAAAGCCTTTGGTTTTAAATAAAGGAAAGCTATTTCTTTTTCTTTCAGAGCATTAGAAAATATTTCAAAACCTACAAAGATCAATTAGGGATTTGTGGAAGATATGTCTGTCCCTTATTGCAAATCTCATTTGTGTACATGCTCTGTAGCAACATTAAAATAAATTGCAAGCATGTTCTTCTTTCACTAGTCATTTGCTACATTCACAGCTCCACATGAAATTGTGGTATTATTATTTTCCCTTTAAGATTGCCAAAATAATGGTGCATTCAGGGAGAGTATGAAGTGTTCTGGGATTTACATGATATTGCTGTCTTTGAGTTCTGAATAAAATACAAATTTAGATAAAAACAGTCCTGGAACATCTTTCAATCCAACTAGCCAGTAGTACACCAGCCTACCATTAACACACTTTGAAAACCCTCGACATACATTTTTTTTTTTTTGCCACCTAATGTTTTACTAATATGTAGAAATACTCTCACAGTAGGAATTTGCAAATGTTCTCCACAGAACGTGGGTAAACGGTATTAGCATAATTCCCAATCTGATTGTTTTTATGTGGCAAAGGATAGAAAGCCATTTTGCTTTTGCAGTCGTGAATTTGAAAAGGCAAAAAGAGCATTGAGGGAATCCATGAAGGTATTTAAAAAATAATGACAGTTTTGCAGGTGCAGTTGTTCTCAGTGTGGAATCCTCTGGCTGCAGTTCACAGAGTGTGCACAATGTCTAAGTAATACCTTTTACAAATTACCCCAGACAGACAAGAGTATAGCACACCCTTGCATATCCATCATCGGATTTCAACAAATACCACTTTTTTTTTTTGCTATCTATGCTTCATTTTCTTATGGAAGCAATCGAATGCAAGTTTCATGAAAGATCATTTCACCCTCTGCACTTATCTATACATCTTTAAACATATTGTTGATAGTTTTCAACACCATCATCATACCTAACATAATTAAGGCTGCTTTTTGGTATTACTAAAATCTGATTCATAGTCAAATTTCTTCAGCTCTCTCAATGATATCATTTCTTTGAGTCAAGAGGTAAATAAGACCACCTGTTGGAAAGTGTTCTGGGAACGTGTTGCCCTTTGGCTCCAAGCTGAACATCCAGTGCTGCTGTTGGGTTTTCCCACTCCCACACCATCCAGCTCATCTCTCTTTAGCCAACTTGGTGGAAAGTGCTGTGCTTAGCTCCCTCTCCTCAATCCTGTCTTTTTTTTCTTTGCCACTCTCTTAAATAACTGCTCCTGTGACTGTCAATCTTATGTGTGGACTTGGCTGAACCACAGTGAGCGGATATTTGGTCAACCTTCGATCTAGATGTTTCTATGAGGTTGTTTTGGATATGACTAACATTTAAATTTGTACACTTTGAGTAAGCAGATTGTCCTCCCTCATAAATATTGACTGTCAGTTGAAGTCCTGAGTAGAAAAAATACTGACTCCCCTGAGCAAGAAGTCCAAAGCAGATGACTTTGGACTCTGAAACAACAGTTTTTCTCTGGGTCCCCGATCTGGTGTCCCACAATGAAGAGTTTAGACTTGCCAGCTTCTATCAATGTGGGAGCCAATTTGTTATGTTAAAATAAATTTCTTCCTCTGTTCATATACATGTCCTTGGTTTTGTTTCTATAGAGAATCCTACTGCACCCTGAATCTGGATATTCCTTTTGCTTATTTGTGGTGTCTTTTTGTGAGTTCTCGGCCACCTGATATTCAGCACTGTGCTGTCTGACCCGGTGGGCACCTTCCAACTGCACCTCAAGTGCTCATTAGCTTCACCTGCCTGGGGCCTGCTCTGTTGAAGCCATGGGTGTGGGAGGTTTGTATGGCCAGAGAGTTCTGTTGGATGGAGCTTTCTTGGGAGCATGGTGTAGTCAGGCCTGATGTTTTCGTAAGGAGCTCTTATAGGTGGTGCATGAATCGGCCTTTAATGTTTTTCTGTGTCTCCCTGTCCTTCTTTCTCTCATAAACCTTGCTTGAGCTCCAGCCTCTGCCAAGAAGCCCCCTCTAAATCCAGGTAGGGTGCAGTCTCACGTGGGTATGTTTGTCATTACACATCACCTATGACCCATGTCTCTTCCATGTTGGCCCTGGCATTTCTTGGAGTAGTACCATTACTCTCTCAGTCTCCCATGCTTCAAACCCAGACTCACTGCAGATTCTTTTCCTCTGTCACTATGTGTATATCTGATCTCTTTGTCTGCTTTGAATATTCTTTCCTGACTACATGTTGACATCCAGAGGGAAGAGTTCACAAAGAGGGAATGTGTTGCCCTTTGGCTCCAAGCTGAACATCCAGTGCTGCTGTTGGGTTTTCCCACTCCCACACCATCCGACCCATCTCTCTTTAGCCAACTTGGTGGAAAGTGCTGTGCTTAGCTGCTAAAGTTGCAAGAAATTGCACAATATGGGCCTACCTTCAGGAAATTATAACCTGGTGAGAAAAGTGTTGCTGATGGCTTCCTTCCTGTTGCACACACATCTCTTTCTCCTGTGATCTAGTTGATCCTTGTTCCCCAACGACATAAATAGAAACAGAATTAACCTTCAACTAAAACCAATCTAGTTTCCACTCTGTACTTCTGAAACTCCTAAATCCCATTTTCTGGTCTACGATTGTTTTCCTGCTTTCAAAAATTTAATTCAGATACTATTTTCTGCAGAAAGCTTTGCCCAGCAGTTTTGCTTCCCTTAGTTTCAGTTTTTGGGTCCTACTGTAACAAATCAATAAACACTGGGGGCTGAAGACGTTAGAAATTTATTCTCTTACAATTCTGGAGACCTCAACTTCAAAAGCAGGGTGTGGGCAAGGTTGGCCCCTTCTGCAGGTTGTGAGGGAGGGTGGTTCCACACCTTTCTTCCAGTTCTTAGATGCCTTGGTGTATAAACTCACTACTGCTGCCTCTGTCCTTCTCACCACCTGGCCTTCTCTCTCTGTACAGGTCTGTCTTTGTTCCCATTTTATCTTGTAAAGGCTGCAGTCATATTAGAAGTGCTGGTTATTTTTGTTTCACTCTGACTGCAGATAGCTGGAGAGACTTTATTTCTAGGTGTTTCTGGAAAAGATTAGCAGGATAAATGCCGTCTTTCTAGTTGAGCTGGGACAACATCTCCCCCATCTTCAGATCTTTCCACAGACCTATAAGGCTATTAATTCAGAAACCATTGAGGGACAATGGGGGATGGAGAAAAGACAAACAGACACACAAAGAAAGAGAAAACTTCAAAACCATGAGCCAAAAATTACCTTCCTTTATAACCCATTCAGTGTGTGGTATTGTTACTCCACAACAGAAAATGGGCTAATCCAAGTGCTCTAAGCTCCCTTGTATATTAACAGATTTAATCCTCATAATAAATCTATTAATAGGTACTATCATTAGCATCCCTATTTTATAGATGAGGAAATTGAGTCTCCATGAGGTTATGCCAGTGGCCTAGGGTTACACAGCTCTGAGACAAGCTGACTGTGTTGTTGGTGGCCCTAACCTCTACACTGTTGAACGTCTATTAGCCAATGATTTAGGTTCTACCTGTGCTGACTGCAACGTCACTGGGATCCTTTCTTCTGTGACCAACTGCCCAATTGAATTGCCCAGTGGCAGGCTCACAGACAAGATGTCCCTTGCACCCAGAATGGTGCCCTACACATCTGATCCAGAGGAGCCAGCTGAGAAGTGCTCACGTGACCCCTCCTACCTCTGTGCCTCAAAGTTGAAAGCAGGAGGGTGGACATAAGGGTGGCAAAATCTCTCTCTTTATCACAGCAGGCACAAAACCAAGGGAGGACTCCATTTTGACTCAGTGGTATTGTCCCATCTCCATTATTTTTCAGACAATTTGATCTTTGGAATTCGTGTCAGTGTCATCGGAATTGGTGGTGGTGTCATAGAAGTTGGTGGCGCTGTCAATCACTTGGTGGATAATTTCCTATTGCATGTGTATAGCTCTAAGTCCACTCAGGGGAAGCAGCACACTGTCTGAGGTGGCTTGCCAATTGCCCAGTGTAGTCATTTCTATTTATGTCCCAAATGGGACAGGAGGTCCTTTATGCTCACAGTACACATTTGGGCTTTAAAACCACGTGACTGTGTACTGACTTGGCCTCGTTCCTCTGTGCCATAGTTATCAGTGCTTGTGGCTCACAGCTTAGCTATTTTTTTTACCTAAAGGCATCTTCTACCACCTAGAGGCCTTGTTGCTCTCTAAGCGATGTAAGTGCCTCCTTGGTGCAGACCTGAGGACTAGAACTGGGCCATTATTACTTAGATAGAAAGCATTAGAGTTGACAATGCCCTACTGCAGCAAGGGAGCAGAGGAGGGGATGAGCTCAGAGGGTGGAGATGCAGGCCAACTCTGCTAGGTGTGGACTGAACTCCCCATGTACCTTAGCAGGGCATCACTGCTGTTTAACCTGGGACAAGGAAGACACAGACTTTTGTGATACGTGTGAACATCTGACTTCTGACACCTGGTAGTCAAGAATCTGCTCAGGAGAAGACAGCTTGTCACTTGCAAAGCTGTGTCTGTGGTCTTGCCTCTGGTCTCCCAGATGTGTCCTCTGGGGTGCAGAGAGTGTGGGGATAGAGCAAGGTGTCTTGTGACCATTTCAGAAGAATTGCTAATAGAAGTTTCTCAGTCACACAGCAAATATATAAACTTATGTGCTAAAATGAGCTGGGTCTTCATTCTGGGTAATCACCTTACGAAACTTTCATATGTTGCCCTATAATCATGACTGAAATTGGGTTCTTACTAACTACATTTTTTTTTTTAATTACTGGTGCCCTTTGGGGCAATCCCAGGAAAGTAATGAAGCCCTAGAAGGATGTCTAGAAGAACTGAGGGCTGACTGGGCCCTTGGCCAGAAAGTTGAGGAAGGAGCTGAGCTGGTGGTGGATTGGTGGTTTCCTGTCAAAGGGTTTTCCCCATGGTGATCACTCCTCCTTTATGTCCTAACCAACATCCAGCAGGGTCCCTGTCCGTGGCTGGACCTTCTGCCTCCACCTTGTAACGTCTCTTCATGGCTTGACGATGGGGATGGAAGAGGAAGCCTGCTGCAGTCAGATCCCTTCAAGGATTGGTATGAATCATTCCGGCTTCCAGACTCGGTTGTCAAACACAGTGGGATGACTGGTAGCCCCCAGAGGATATGTCCATCAGAACCTCAGAATCCAACTTTATGTGGAATAAATGTCTTTGCAGATGTAACTGAGGTAAGGATGTTAAAATGAGCTCATGCCAGATCAGGGTGGATGATAAATCTAATGACAGATGTTCTTAAAACAGAAAAATGTAGAACAGGATGCCCAGGGAGGATGGATGGAGAGATTGGAATGCTGCATCTGAAAGTCAAGGAACAGAGTCTTTCTGGAGGTTTCCAGAAGGAAGCCTTGAGTTTGGACTTCCAGACTCCAGAACTGTGTGAGGCTAAATGCCTGTGGTTTTGAGGCTTCAGCATATGGCGATTTGTTGCAGCATCTCTAGGGAAACTAATCCAGGAACTTGAGCTGTGTTTTTTCTGGCCCTCACCATAGCCAGACCTTCCCCCCACCCAGATCATTCAATATCTTTTCCCTTCATTAATTCAGAAAGGATTAGACTCAAGAAATGGTCCAGTAAGCTTCTTTTTCCCTCACGGGTCATGAGGCATGAAACTACACCATTAGAGATTCATTCTGTGGTTATTATTCATTCCTTCAGATTTGAAAAACCATTACTTCTACCCAGGAGGGACAATATATCAATTCTCTACACTGTAGGGAGAATTAGATCCAATGAAAGTATTTTACATTACAAAAGCCCAGGGTGTCCAGGGACAGTAGAGACTGTTGAGTAGAACATGATGAGGAGTGACTGTGCAGTAAGAGCAGCCTTCTGTGGGTCTCCTCTGCTCCCACCTGTCCTTCTGGACACTTCTAGGATCTGGCCACGCTGTTCTCAAGGCCATGTTTCTGCAGCTACTCATTCTGAGAGATGTGGTAATGTCTCCCCCTTGTGCCTAGAAAATGACAGACTTGCTTACTACCTGCTATAAAAACAGTGGATTCCCAGTCTCAGGGTCCCAGCTGTGATTCAGCATCTGCTCCACCTGTGTCACCCATGGGACTTGGCAAGGGGCCTCCACAGATATGCCTACACATGGCCCTGCTTGCAGCATGATCAATGATGTCTCTTGTCCCTGATAGAGGCGTCTGCTGCCTTCTGGCAGCACCTGTGAAGCAATAAGTGGCCTTCCACCAGCCAGTGAGAAGGCTGAGACGGCCTCAACCTAGGTGGGTGCAGCTGAGACTGACAGGTGTGTGAAGCCACCGGAGTATCTCCTGCCTGCAGTTGTACCCATAATGGCAAGAATGGGTCAAGTTGCACAGGGCTTATATGTACTAGGAACTTGTTTAAATTGTTTTCCTTTACTCCTCAGAGCAACCCTGTGAGGCAGGGGTTTTGTTTTTATTTTTATTTTTTAATGATGTGAAAACTAGGGCACCAAAGATCTGAGGGAAATAAAGTGGTAGAACTGGAACCGGAGGCCAGGAGGCTGACTCTGAAGTCCAGGACCAGCATCTCATAAGACAGGATGACTTCCTTTTAAAGGAAAGGCAGGAGTTTACACCTCCTCTCTCCTCTCATCACTCTCTCCTCACTACTCTGCAATTTGAAGGATGGAGGGTGGAGAGGGAGAGAAGAAGAGAAAAGCAGAGAAGAGAAAGACCAGATTCGAGCCGCTGGGACACTCTATCATGGCTGCAGAGAAGAGGGGCATTTGGTTTATGTACCACAAGCTCAGCCTTCACCCAGGAAACAGAAGCTTCAATCCCCAGAGCCAAGGTCTGTGTATGTCACTAATGATGGCTGGGGCACCTTGAAGATCCATACTATAGCCTGAGTCAATAGGAAAGGTGGGTTCTTCCATATGAGTCGACTCCTCATCTGTCCTTTCAACCAATCACAGATCAAAATTATTTACTCCTCACCAAAATATATCTGTCCTGAAAGGCATGAACTTTTTTTCTTGAAATTGTTTCCTAAATAATATAGCTTAAATGTTCACATATTATTTACACCGTATCAGATATTTTAAGTAATCTTGATATGATTTAATGCATACGGAGGATGTGCATAGGTCTTATACAAATACTGAAGTACTGCAGCATTTCATATAAATGACATGAGCTTCGGTGGAATTCGGGGGACAGGGCAGGTACTGGAACCAATCCCTGAGATACACATGGCCAATTGTACCTTGTCAATGTAGTTTTCAATAGTTAGTTCTTTTTTTTTTTTTTTTCATAACATTAAAGCGGGGGAACAAAAATTGAAAATTAAAAAGCTTACAACATTCCTTTGGAAAAAAAATCTTATACCTACATCAGAATTTATTATAACTCTTCCTTCTTGCCTTTAGAGGAAGCAAAGTTATCAAAAATATTTCTGAATTTGGCTTCTTTCCATCTTTACCTTGCTTTTAACTGAGCCTATGCATTAAAGCAAATGGGAGAAAGTACCTTTGAAATTATGTTGGATGGATTCAAAGCATTAGCAAAAAACATGAATATTCCTCATGAATTTGAAAATGAATGAAAAGGAAAGGTAAAGAAAATGGAAATGTTTGAATCATTGGATGAGAGTATTAATTACTATGTGAAAAGTGGATATAGAAGAGAAATTCAGGAGATTATAAATGTTCTAATTTAATATTTGAAATGGAGAAATGTAAAATCAAACAACTGTCTTCAAATTTTGAATTTTTAACCAAAAAACATTATTCTGCATGAATACACCTGATTTTCAAAAAGCAGCCACTGACTAAGCTCTGAAATGTTCTGATGATTTACGTTCTGGACAGATTTCATTTAAAATAGTTGGTTTTAAGCAGCCTACAATCTCATAATTGGTTAGATACAATCCACATCTTTCTTGCTTCCCATAGTGATGGTTGAGCTTTTCTTAGTGACATTTCATCCCAATCTAGAAGTGGCCTTGAGGATACTTTTTAACAATCTGAGTCACAGTAGTATCCTTAGAAGATATTCATTAAATTAATGTTAATTAAACATTTCATGATTGCTACTGGATCCAGAGAAATTGTCGGACATGGCAATGATGTAACAAAATAAGTAGATTTAAAAAAAATATTTTGATGAGTTTGTTTTCATCAAGATCAGAAAATAATATTATAATAAGCTTTGGTTTGATGTAAATGAACATTTGAACTGGAAAAAACACTGAGTTTCACACACCTATTTTTAAATTTTTCAGTATTGTTCAATGAGCTTAACATTACAGAAAAAAAATTAACTATTAAACAATTCATAAAAGCATGTGTTTAGGGAGCACATTACTTTTGTCATAGCCCCCAATTTGGCTCAGCACAGAATCATTGGGTTATTTTTTGAAAAATTTGACTTTTTAAATCATATTTTTTTTGCATTAGCTTTGATTTTAAATAATAATGCATGAAAATATAATTCATCATGATGACAGTGCTCTTTTGGAGCCACCAGGCTAGGCCTCATTTGCCTTACCCTGAATCCATGGACAGTCATCCATGTGGGTGGACTCTGACATTCCCCAGACTCTCTTATCAGCCTCCCTCTTGTAGAGACTGCCCTTCAGTTCAGCATGTCTCCAGCATGTTCTAGGAGGCCAAGGCCACATTTGGAAAGCTTGAAGTGAACGAGGAGTTGGAAAATTGGGTTTCAACGTGGCTTGGAGTCCTCTCTCCTCTGTCTTACAGTTCCTTTTCTTCAGACACAGGTTACGTAAAATCTTACGATGTCTATCCACAAATCCTTCCCTCTTTCAAAACTTTCTCAGGGAGCATGCTAAGCCTTTGGGCTCCAGAGAGCAAATCACAAACAATACTCCTGAGCTGCTGGAAGGTGGGGAGGTGGGGCTTGGTGTAGATGGATTTTTCCTTCCAAGGTCATGGGACCATCTGAGGATCAAGAGCAAGCAGAAGCCATATCAGTATGAACACTTTTCCCCAGGCTGGCCTGCCTGCCTGCCCTCCTTCCTCCTCCCTCCTTTCCTCACACCCCCATTCTTCTTTTCTTACTTCTTCCTTTTTATAATATACTCTTGTAAGGCGCCGTGTCGGGGGAGTTTACATGGTGGCTGAGGGGTAGAAATCATTAAATTCTCTATGGGATTAAAGACAGTTCACAGTTTCTCCACTTTCTTCTTCACCTGATGAGAGCCATAGCCAAGTAGGAATGATGCATGGCAATTTCCTTGTCAGCCTACCCCATGTTGCTTAGAGGGAGGACTCTCCATTGTGGAAATGGGCTTGCCTTGGACCCAGGTCATTTGCAGTGACATTGCATGAATGTTTGAGAGTTTTGGTTGAAAGGTGACCCTGCTCAGGGATTAGGGTGGATCTGGGTTTAGGGTGGTTCCAGGTTTAGGGTGGATCCTGCTGGGAGTAGGGCGTATCCTGCTGCCTCAGGCGCCCGCCCGCTCCTTGAGTTCCCGTTGAGTTCTCGTGGGATTCAGAGGGTATTTGGTACCAGAGCCCAGTGGAGGGTGTATTTTTTCCCAGAACGTGCGTGTAGAGTGCCGGTGAGAGTCCAGGAATAAAGAATTGCTGTTTGAATCTACAAGGCTGTGAGTGGCTCGTGATTTTGTGCCCAGCCAGACTGTGGCATTCACCCTCCACCTCTGCTAATGGGATGTTCCAGAGGGAGGATTTACTATCAGATTTTTGGGTCTTTGTCCCATCCAGGAGGCACGTGCTTCTGTAGGGTTCTCTTTACTCTTTCCCCTGTGGGGTCATCTACCATGCTCACCCCAAGCTGAGAACCTCTGATCAATTTGGCTTTCTACTGAATAATATGAAATTTGAAAAAATAAGAAGAGATGTGCAAAACAGAACTTTTTTTCAGGTTCTTATTTCAATCACATTCTCTTAAAGAAAAACACTGTTCTATGTTAGTGAAAGTGACAATCCCAACAAGGACACAATTTCTCTAAGTTGTACTAGGAGAGAACAAGGACTATGTAGGCAATTTGCCTGAATTTGAGGAAGCTCACAGTACATACTTCATATTCACACCTAACATTTGTTCTGCTTTATTGGTCTTATGAAAAAATAATCTTACCCCATGTTCTTAGTCTAAAATCTAGAGTTGAATAATCGTTTCCTTTCTCACCTCTGATCTACCAGGGCTTGTCTCCAGAGGGAAAGATGGAGGACTCCTAGAAATAAGAATGTTCCTGATATATTCTCGATGCATAAGTAAAGATGATAATGGAAGGGGTCCTTAGACCAGTAGGGGATTATCTAAGAAGCAGCCTCAATTGAAATCAGAAAGTATGTTTGTTAACATAGACAGATGTTTTTTTTCTTTTCTTTCATATGACACATAGTAACACAATTAAGCTAGGTTTAACTGAATCTCATGATAACTTTGAAGGTATGAAATGTCGGGGTGAGCTGTATTTCCTCATTAGACAGAAGCAGCCTCTGAACTCAATCTAGGTTGCAAAACTCTTTAAAAAGGATTCAGTCCACTGTCAACCTCGTGAAACTTGTTGTTATTGTTACAATTTCAATAAGAGTCTGACCTCATTTTTCATTGTCTGGTAGGAAATGTGGGAAATTGACCAAGGAGAATTCATGCTGTTACCCTAGATTCTTTATAAAAATGTGATTTCTCTTTTATAGTCACTTGCTATTTTATGTTTTTTTTCTTTTCTAAAAGGGAAGTGCAGAAAAATTACAGCTAATAAATGATTCTAGTCCAGGGTGTTTTACACTCCTTACATTGAATTTCCATCTCACATTCTTCTTTTTTCTTCTTTAGCTGATGTTTGAACAGTTACAAATAGTTTGCAAAGCATCTTCATTTATATTTAATTTGATCCTCATAGAAAGCCTTGGGGGAAAGAACAGAGTGGCATTATTGACAGATTCAGAGGTATTAGCTGATGTATCTAAGATGACACAGCTGATGGGCTATAAAGGCGAAACGCATGTGCGCCTCCCACCCCCCGCCTTAATATACTGAAGTCCTGTCCCCTCCCAATGTGGCTATATTTGTAGTAAGGAAGTAATTAGGGCTAAATCAAGTCATAGAAAGGGGATCTAGTCTGACTGCATTAGTGCTTTTATAAGAAGAGAGATCTGAGAGCTGTAGTCCTTTCTATACCATGTGAGGATACAGCAAGAAGATGACCATTTGTAAACCTGAAACTGACCATGCCAGTACACTGACCTTGGCCTTTTAAATCTACTTCCATAGCTTTAAAAACATAAATGTTTGTTTATTTAGCAACCCAATGGTAGACTGAGCAGACTAATACAAATTTTGGTACTGGGATATCGGGCTCTGCTGTAAAAAAATACCTTAAAATGTGAAAGCAGCTTTGAAGTTGGGTAATGGGTAGAGGTTGGAAACGTTTTGAGGTACTGCTGCAAAAGGTCTAGACTGCTGTGAAGGGATTCCTTGTAGAAATACAGATGTTAAAAGCAATTTGGGTGAAGGCTTAGAAAGAAAAAAACTTCCATCTGTTAATGAATGCATATATTTCTATGAACATTATGTTGGCAGAAATGGGGTCTCAGAAGAAATGTGGTTATTGGAAACTGTAGGAGTGGCTATCTAGTGACAAAGAAGTTGTTTCAAGCATGTTCTCGTGTGTGTGGAAGGTAGAACTTTTGAAGGATGAACTTGGAGATTTAGCTAAAGAGACCTCTAAGTAAAGAGTAGAAGGAATGGCTGGGTTTCTCCTTACCATTCCATGAGAAAGGAAAGAGAACTTGAAGGGATTGTTGAGCAGAAAGGAAAAAGAACATGAAGATTTGAAAAGTTCTCAGCGTATTCATATAGGAAAAAGTGAAAAAATTTGTTCTTCAGAACACATGAAGGGTATGGCTGTGCCTTTATTTTGCTTACTCATTGGGGGAAATTAAACTAAAATATTAAGTTAACCACATTTTTCGTAAGTAAAACTAGCCAAATTCCTCTCTTTGTTATCTGTAGTTAAGACACATTTAAGCACTCTGTTAAACTCTAATTCCTTAATACCAATAGGATCAATAGAAGACGTACTACATTTAAAAGCCTATTAACATGCAAAGTTTTTTTAAAATCTAAAAACAACTCAGATTTTCCTCAATTTGAATGAGATACAGAACAATTTCTGTTATTTTTTTGGGGGGGGGGCGTTTTCTCTTTTTAGGTGCACATGAACACATGCATTGTATTTTTCACAGGAAGTAAGAGAATCAGGGAAGGATGAGGCATGGCTTAAATATGTAGACAATGGCTCCCTTCAAGGAAAACCAGGCAATGGTCACTTTCTTCATCAACTTTTTGTCACTGTGACCAAAATACCCAACTTAGAGGAGGAAAAGCATTTTGGGCTCAGGGTTTCAGAGGTGTAGTCCATGGTCAGCTGGCTCCATTGCTCTGGGCCTGAGGCGAGGAAGAACATCATGGCGGAAGGGCCTGGCAGAGGAAAGCAGAGAGGAACAGGGACAAGATGTAATCTCCAGGGCACCTCCCCAGTGAGCCACTTTCTCCAGCTATGCCCACCTGTCTGCAATTACTACCGAGAAATCCACTGAAATTCCTAATCTGCCAGCTTTTATAATTTAATAATCTCACCTCTGAACATTCTTGCATCACTTAACATGAGCTTTTTTGGAGGACACCTCAAATCCAAACCATAGCAGTTACTTTTCCTTAAAAGTCATAAAATATGTGAAAATATGCATAACTCAGCAAAGATGAAAATACAAATGGTGCAATCTTTTTATTTTAAAAATTCAAATAGAAAGGAATTTAAATATCTATTCCATACTATTCTGGTTGCAGGCAGGAGTAAGAAAGTTTGCCCACACATATGGTAGACATTGGGCCTTGACATGGGCATTCTGCATGTGTTCCTGGTAGGGATTCATGCCTGTGTACATAGGTGGTCCATGAATGGATTTGGAACCTCACTCCTTTGTAATAAAATTGCTGCTATCATGTTCTAGCTTATTTTTTTTTTTCAGACAGATTACTAGACTCTCTGCCATGATGAGAAGATGGTTCTGAATGCTTCCTTTAAATCCAGTGGCCACCCAGATTTATAGTGAAAGCTACTCTGTTTTCCAGCCTCTGTTGCTTGTCTTGACAGATGTTGACCATGAGTTGTGTAGAGTGTAATGCCAGCTATAGAATGCTGGGCCATATTCTGCTATTAGATGGAAACGTAGATTCGCATTTTCATTAGCCTCTTTCAGGCTTGTTATTATTATAGAGACAGGTCTGGCTGATTTTAGTATATTCCATTCAGCCTTCTGTAGAGAAACAGTCTAAACTGCAAAGTAACATTGATCATTGACTGTCACAGCTAGATGCTGAGTTTGGGATTAATATTGTGAAAAGACAGTGGAGGGAGAAGAGCAGGGAGACATGACCATGAAGCCTGAACAAACCTCAGCTCACTCATGGGGAATCATGGGTGATGCTGCCAGGCAGTGTTCCCAGTGTTTGGCCAGGATGCTGGTCACTGTTGTGGCTTCCCTGGATATTCCAATGGAGCTCATCACTAAAGGGATTGCCCGGCACCCCCTCCCCCTTTACAGCCAGACAGGAGTCCTTCCTTTAAGGGACTTGGAAGTCACCAAACATGACACCTCTCCATGGCAGCCAGTGGTCTCAAATCATTTATTATAGCACCCTACCTGGGCATATGGTCGTTAGCAACAGGACACGATCTGAATCGCTAGGGATATCTTGCCACCAGCCAGGACCTCCCATCAGAGGAATTCCTATGGCAAGATGTTCTGCCAGGTTACTCTGTGAAGTTATTTTCCTTCCAGGTAACTGCTTTTGCTTTTGGAGGCCTTACTATTGCTCAAACTGATCATGACGAGTCTAGGTTTTGTTGTAGGCAAGCCTTTCCTGTCTCACATTAGAGCTCAGGGATACTCACCACCTGTGTCCCTGATGATGCCGACCTCAGGTGAAGTACCAGGTGTACTAAAGAGCATAGGAGGTGAGAGGGACGAAGTCAGGGAGTTGGAGTTTTCATGATTAGGAGATGCATCGTGAATTTGTGTTTGATCCTCTGACTCTTTGGTTCATAAGCAGAACTACTTTTCAAAGAGGGAAAGTATCGTAATTAACATTTATTTAGTGTAGATCATTCTTATAGGGAAACAGTCAAAACTGTTGTTTTGTTTGTGCCTTATAAAATCCCAATTAATCTAGACAAAAAGACGAGATAAGGGAAACTTTCTGAGAATCAGTGGTTTAAATCCAGGTTTGCTGGACACTTACATCTGTGTTGTTTCCTTTACTCTGTATCACTTAGCAGGCATGGCCTCTAGGAAGGTTGTATATGAGTGGATGGTTAAGATGCTTTACTTCTCTGACATGTCATGCCTTACACCTACCTTCAGCCTCAGGGGCTTTCTCTTCCTTTATCCATCAGATTTATCCACTTTGATTTCATGAGTGGTAGTTTCCTTTTCCTTTCATAGCATATAAAAGCTCAATTCTTTGTAATTTTCTTCTCATTCCCTTACTTCTCCAATGACTGGGGGAGCTTTGAGGACGCTGAAGATGGTAGGTGCAATCAGCGTCACAATTAGACAGCGATTCACATTATGTAAAAGATTCATCATGCCGATTGATGCAAAGTGACATGCATTCCGCTCAGCAGTGATTGCCGGATCCTTCAGGCTCCTTGGTTTGGTTGTAATCACTTTTAGGCAAATGCCCTTCCAAGGTATCATTATGGGCAATCTGACAAGGGGTGCATGTGTGTTGTTGTGACAGAATTTAAACCCCTCCATGCACTGATGTTAGTGGAGAATCACACATCCGCCTGCTTGATTTGATTTGAGAGTTCTAGCCAATTTTAATCCAGGTCTGAGGGACATTTTTACATGGATACCTGGTCCTGGTGGCCAGCTCATTCCCACAGGCACAGTGAACAGAGGCTCCTATGCTTGTTTGGCTCGTCTGTCTTCCTGCCCCGACAGAATGCACTGCCCTGACCTCCCTCCCTCTGTGCTGAGTTGGGAGGCTCATGAGGCATGACTTGTCTCACAGGCAGAAAGTTCTGGCCTTGAAACTGGCTTTGTAACTTGCTGATGAAATATACAGGACCATCATTTACAGATTCAAACTGTAAAGCCAGCTTCTCATCTCAGACATTGAACATGCCCATAACTGCATTTTCAGTAGATTTGGCAATTGTCCTGCAGGACTTTTGGGAAACTGCCGACTATCCGTTCCTTCTTCCCTGGGTTCCTCATTTTTTCCTTCCTTCCTTTTTCTTTTTAAACTGAATTACAGCCAAATACACTTAATTTCAGAGATTAGCGTTCAGTTTTTGCAACTTCAGATAAAGCAAAAAACTCTATTGCTTAAGAGTATGGGAAACTATTTTCATCAGAGAAAAACATCCCCATTTACTATATAAACGGGTAGCAATCCTAGCAGGGATTGTGTTGAGCTGTATAGATTGAAAGGAGTGTTAAAGGTGGAAAATGAAGTAAGAGAAAGCAATGTAAGTGAGGAACAAATGTTTTTAGTAATGTTTCCTTTGAAATCATACATTTTGGATAAAGAAGACAATGTTGTGAAGTTTTACATCCTTAAGCTGTATACAGCGCTTCTAAGGCGTCAAAATGAGCTAAGACTCATTCCATAGCATGAAGGTTTATGCATATGCATATCCAAATTATTGCATAAATGGGACTAATGGGGTGAAAACAGAAAGTCCCTGTCTGCTATGCTTTTAATCTTGATTTAGTGAGCAAAAGTTTCTTAAAATAAATTTTAGTCTTGGAATCAAGTGAAAACTGAGATTAGTTGATGGATCAACTTATCATCCATCTATTTTTTCTCTATTTCCCCCCCGAGATTTAAGTGTTAAAATGGCATCATATTTTCATATGTTTAGAAGGGTGATTTTTCTGAAATTTCTGTGTGTTTAAATAAGAGGCTTGGATCCCTAAGGTGTAAGCTTATTCTGTAGGCACCAGCTGAGGGCTCATTCTGAAAAGACTAAATGTAGCTTTTCTTTCTCTCAGTGAGGTTATGGGTCCCTAGTGCTGAGTTAACACAAATGAACAATTTAGCTTTTCTTCTAGAATGTGAATCTTACTAATTGTGGGTATGAAAATGAAATCTGAGCTCTGAACCATTGCACAGAGGAAGGAGAAGGTGGACATTTTCATGCACTGAGATAGAAGCCCAAACTAGAGGTACACCTGAGGAAATTTGGAGAGTGCTTGCTAATGCTCATATACTCAGTGACATCCAATGAAACCTTATGATATCTGTAACCCATCAAGTGCTTTCTTTACTTATTTAAATGAAGTATGAGCAAGTATTAGCAATTAATAGACTGTATATTGGAATGTCAAACCACTCACTTTTTAAAAGACAGCTTCCATTTACTTGTTTAACAAACATGACAAATAATTATTAACCCCTGTGTAGTAGGCATTGAGTTTGGGCTTCCTGGTGACAAATTACACATGGTCCCTGCTTCATAGTTTATAGTAGGAAAGACTTTGTGTCAACCAAATTAACTAAGAAACAAATAAGCAGAAATATGTAGGTAATATAAAGGAATCAGAGACCCTCAGTGGTTGAAATAGAGGGAATATAAGCACCTCTATTGGAAAGCTAGGGGAGTTTGCTCTTTGGATGAAACTACAAGAGGGAATTGGGCTAAGAGTCAGAACACACACTATGGCTGAAAAAAAGAACTTTAGTCTAGATATGTAGCACCCCAGACCAAAACTTGTCATGCAACAGAAGGGACAAGCTGAAAATGAATTATTGTTCAAGAGTTAAGTATGTAGCCGTCTATGCTACAGGGTTTCTGGAATCTTCCTCTGCTTCCTCACATCCTGCAAGTGTCTGCTCATGTCTGTGTGGGTCTTTCTTAGACCACCAGCTCCCTCTCTAATAAGCAGTCACATTCAAGTCTTGCAGGGGTCATCTAAAGCACTATCAGGAAGATGAAAATCAGCAAATAAAATTTCTGAGCACCTAAGATGGTGAGTTACCTTTGCTGGGCTGCCATACCAGGTACCATAGTTTGGGGTTCAAAGAACAGAGACTCATTGTCTCACAGTTCTGGAGGCTGAGATCAAGGTATGAATAGGGTTGTTCTTTTCCTGAGGCCTCTCTCCTGGGCTTGGAGATGGCTGTCTTCTCCCTGTGTCTTTACATGATCTTCCTTTGTGTGTTCTGTGTCCTAATCTTCTTTTCTCAAAAAGAGACTGTCATATTGGATTGGACCCAGTGCAGTCACATTCTGATTTTCTGGGTGTTAGAACTTCAACATAGGGATTTGGGAGACAGCTCACAGAAGATGAGTTCTCACAACCCACATCACCGAGGCTCATGCCAGTTCCTTAGGAGAGAGTTCTTAGCTCTTTCTTGAAGCTGGTTGCCATCTCGGATGGGGTACAGAGTTCTAATTGGCATTTATTGTTCCTGCTTGTAATACAGTCATTGTGAAAAAGGAGTGGAGTGATGAAAATCAGGAAGTGGTCATGATGATTTGACAGCAGAGAAAGCAACAGAAATCAGGGAGGCGACACCAGGCCCTGCAGGCTGGTGGGCTGAGGGACCTTACAGACCAGGCCCACTCTACCCCACTGTAATCCCTGACCTCAGTCCTGAGCACTGCAAAGGATGAAATCACGTGCAAGGATCTGGTGGAGGAGATACAGGTTCCCTGAATGTGTTTTCTGATATTTCTATCAAAATTCTTCCAGTGAACTGTGTTTTGAAGCTGGATAGGGGACAAGCCACTTCTTGGAGTATAATGTGTTTTCCTGGTCCCTGGACCTGGGAGACTACCTGGCTGCCTTGCCTATGGCTGTGGTTGGGGTTACTCACAAGTGGGTGGTGAGGGGTGGAGGGTAGTGTCAGTGACTCTTTTTAATGGCCTCTATGTGGGGCACTGTGAGTGGCACTGGCATAGCCTAATTATCTCTATAACTAGTTAAAATGCCATGGTTAATTTACACTGATGTTGAACACATGAGTTATACAGCAACTTTCAAACTCGTCTGATAAGCATTCCACTTACAGATGAGGAAACTGAGATTCAGAGAAGGGCTTGCTCCACATAAGCAGGAAACCAAGTCAAGATTTAACCCAGGTGCTTACAGGAGCACCCTCAATCCTTCCATAAAAGGAAGGCCCACCCCTCATGACTCACCTGCTCCCACTCCTCCTCATCCTCCAAAACAACTGTCAGGAATAAGCCTTTGTGCAATCACAAGACTACTCCAGGCATCTGGAAGAGCAAGTCATTTCTAGCTCGGTCTTTTCGTGTTGCCCACATTTTCCCGATATGATGACTTGGAAGTTGAATGGGTAATGTAGTTGAAGTTCCTCCCCAGAATCCCAGGGGCCATTTACACACAAAAATACATTCTGCTCAGTCGACTTTGATGGATGCAAATTTATTCTAAATGAGCCTGACGTTCATTAGCATGTAAACATATGTTGCTGGTGGCTGCTCAAACAGTACGTGCCAGATCTCACGGGTTGATCCCCACTGGACAGCCCCAGACTGCCTAGGCCTATGTTGCCTCTGGCGATGGCTCCAGATGTTGTTTTTCTTGCACCATGAAGTCTACATTTTAGCTAAGGGTCATTTTCTTTCACAAAGGAAGCAAAGGCAAATGTGTGGAAAGAACTTGGGCTTCTGTGTTGGTCTTCCAAAGGGAGCCTCTGAGAACACTGAGTGCTCATTCAACTGCTCTGGCTCACCGGCAGCTCTTTCCTGGGCTCAGAGACTCCATGGGCTGAATCACAGTTCTGATCAATGTCTTCCTGAAAGTTGTACTGTTGATATCTCTGCTGCCTTTAGAGATAATTTACTGTAAGAAAAGCCCAGAAAACAGAATAAGCTGCCCCCAAACATTTCGTGCTAAAGGCAATCAAGAAGAAGCAGATACAGGAAGATCTTTCTGGCCTCTTTTTATTTGCCAAGAAGCAGGCATAGACTCTTGAAGGTAAAGGTGGCCTTCCTCCACTCTCCACCATGCAGGACATGGGTTGATCCCTGACCACAGCTCTCATCTTTATCCATCTCAGAGACAGCACCTGAGGAGTCCACATAAGGAACACCCATTTACTAGCCTTTCCTCCGTTTGCTGGCCCACAGTCCTTCTGTGCCAATGCTGAGCCTTCAGCTCTCTCACTTTCTCTTTTCGTTCTTTTCCTACTCTGTGTGGTCTGTTATGCAGACGTTGTCTATTTTCATTCTTCAAATTCCAGTTTTCTGCTTTGGATTGCTAACTGCAGAACCATTTGTTCACTCATTCATTCATTCAGAAAATATTTTCTAAGTACATTTGTAGGCACCGAGAATGTCACGGTCAGCCAAAGTGAACTTGGGAATGGGATTCTCATGAGCTGGTAGTAAGATGGGGACAATGGATACTAATCCAATAATCACCCTACTGAGTTTCTATTTATGAATTGAAAAAAAGTACACCAAAGAGAGCAAAAGTGGGTTCTAGAGTGTTATGCTGTAAAATAATCCATTAGACTTTGGGAAGAAGTGTTAAAAAAATGAGCCATGGAAGGGATAATCCAAGTAAAGTCCGAATAAAAAGTAGAGGCTAATTTTGGAAGGGAGCAGAGCTTGAGTGTGCAATGATGTAAACAGAGGGGAGTGTGTGCAAGATACCTCCGTCAGGAGGAAGCACCATACCATACACCAAGGATATGAGCATAGAGATAGCGGTGCAAGGTGATTAAGCAGGAAGCCAGCAGAGGCCTGAAGGGTATATTAGATACTTTATTGTTTACCCCTAATAGCAATGAGGAGGCTACTGGAAGTTCACAAGGGGGTTGGGATGTGTACAAGATGTAATATTTCAAAATGAAAATGTTGTCTTATAAAACTGGTTACATGCTTAACATACGGTGCAGAAATTTTACTCTTTGTTATTTACCCAAAAGACTTGAGAATCATGTCCACATTAAAACTTGCACACAGATTTTTATAGCAGCCACTTTCGTAATTGTTAAAGTTTGAAAGCAACAAAGGTGTCTTCAGCAGTCGAATGGATAAAGTGTGATACATCCTGATAGTGGAATGTTATCGGTATTCAAAACAGTGAGTTATCAGGTCATAAAAAGACATGGAGGAACCCTAAACATATACTATCAATTGCAAGAAGGCAATCTGAGAAAATGCATGACATTCTGGAGAAGGCAAATCTGGGAGATGGTGAAAAGATAGATAAGAGATTAGGGGGTGGGAGGGTGAACAGAAAGAGCATAGAGGTTGTTTAGGGCCATGAAACTGCTCTGTATGAAACTATGATAGAGGTCACATGGCATTATATTTTCCCAAACTGTAGAATGCACAACACCAAGGGAGAACTCTAATGTAAACTATGGACTCTAGGTAATGATGTATTGATGGAGGTTCATAAATGTTCTCATCTCCCACTTCAGTGGCATGTGGCATATGAAAAATCTTTGTACCTCTACTCAGTTTTTTTTTTTTTTTGTGTGTGTGTGAATCTAAAAATGGTCTAAAATAACATCTTTTAAAAAAATTTAAAGGGGGAGAAATAAAACAAAGCTCCCACAAACAAAATGATCACATTGGGTCAAAATGATCACATTGGGTGCTTTAGGCCAAGATGGAGGAACAAGGACTGGATTTACTGTCCCATCAGAAACAAGTAAATGAATGACAAAAATAAAGGAGTCAATGATACTCACTTCTCTGCACATGAGGCAGGACACTGGTTTCTAAAAGAAAGCACACTGTGTTGAATCCCACAGCTGCACACATTTACTGGCGTCAGTGGGCTTCCTGGTGGTGGTGCAGGGAGAGGGGAGCTGGGGGGAGTCTAGGAAGCCCCTTGGATGAAGAGGCAAAGCTTAGAGCACAGAGAGGCTGAGACAGTGAATCAACAACAGGCAGAGCCCTGGAGAGAGTGGAGCCACACCATTGGTGAGCTCTGGCCCCCTCCACAGGTCCCTTTGAGTATTCAGTTGCGTACTGATAGGACACTGTGAGGACACTATCTGAGCCAGGGGAAACCCTGCCTGAGGGGCTAGTGGTCTCATAGGTCTCTAGAGATAGTGCTTGCCCCTACTAACTAGTAGAAAGACTCAATTTTCCCTTCAGTGGAAGACAAAATTGACCCTACAATTAATACTGCCTGGCTTCTCCTTAGCATATTTCAAAAGTAAGGCATGAAAAGATTAAGCATTTCTAAGCAACGTAATTAAGAATATTCATTGAATACAAAAGTATCCAGCATCCAACAAAACAAAATATCACCATGTGGGACACCTTTAAGAAAATTGCCAGGAGTACAGAGAAATGGGAAAATCAAACTAAAACCACAAGGAGAGGCCACCAATCAAGACTGTCCCAGAATGGACCACCCAATCAGCAGACAAAGACACTACAACAGCTGCTGCAGTTGGGTTCCATGCATTCAGAAAGCTAGAAGAAGGATTGAACAGGTTTTGCAAAACTTTGGAAGATGTAAAAAAGACCCAAATTTACCCAAATTATCCCCCCCAAAAGCAAAACAAATGTTATGGTTTAGATGTGGTGTCCCCCAAAACTGAAGTGTGAGACAATGCAAGAAGATTTAGAGGAGAAATGATTGAATAATAGCCTTAACCTAATCAGTGAATTAATCCCTGATAGGGATTAACTGAGTGGTAACTGAATGGTAGAGTGTGGCTGAAGGAGGTGGGAGTCAGGGTGTGGCTTTGGAGTGTAGATTTGTATCTGGTAGGTGGAGACCTCTGTCTTCACTTCTTGATCATCATGTGAGCTGTTCCCCTCTACCACACTCTTCCACCATGATGCTCTGCCTCACCTTGAGCCTCGAGGAATGGAGCTGGCTGTCTATGGACTGAGACCTCTGAACCTTGACCTCCAAATAAACTTTTCCTCCTCTGCAGTTGTTCTGGTCAGATCCTTTAGTCACAGCAGCAAAAAAAAGCTAACTAAAACAACAAATGAAGAAACACTCCTAGATTTCTTCCCATTATTGGTATCATTCATGTAAGTTACAGTTTGCACGTGTATAAACTGAACCAGTTTTTCCCTTTCTCCAGATTCACTACATGGAATCCCTTGGGAGACTGTTTTTGAATGACTTTTAGATATTACTGGTGTAGGAAGTTAAACCTTGGGTTCCACATTTTTCCACCTTTTACCACTTCTAATCAGTATCTTATTTCTATGAATCCTAATTTCAAAATACTCTAAGTAAAATCTCATTTCCTTTTATGTTCACATGAAATTAATTTTAGTTCAGGGTTTTATGTCATTTTTGTGTTCTTGGAGATGGAACCCAGGGTCGTGTATATGCTAGGGAAGCACTCTACTACCAAGCTACAGCCCTAGCCCTAGGCCCAGGTTCTTATGACCCCATTTCGTCTAAGCTTCAGCTACCTGCAATCCTTCTTCATGATGCTACAGAGCTGCCCTCTAAACATATAGGAGTCAGCTTAGAATCAAGGATCTCAACAGCAGATAAAACCTTAGAGGTTGCCTAGACCAATCCTTTACAGCACAAAGGAACCTCTTTAGAAAACTTTATTTTGGAACTCAAAAGATTTGTATGTCTACAGAATAACAAGCATTGCTTGTTAGGCTATTTGAGTCCCTCCCCTACAGGAATCCGGTTGTACTTTTCTATCCATCTTTCTCATTACCAGCACTACCATTTCTCACTCACTTTGCCAGATACTTCATTCACATCAGATTGTTCTCACATGCTCAAGTTTTGCTGACACTGTCTTATATGACATTGCTCCCTCTGCTGGAGCATTTCCCAAGATCCACCTATATAATTTGCATATATTCTTTAAGAACAACTCAAATATCTATTCTGCCAAATGTGCCCCAAAGTCCATCACGTTATTTCCCCCCCTGTGACCACCTGGAGATGGTCTGCTCTCAGCCAACAGCATTTATCAGGTCTTCACTTATGTTAGTATTAGTTTAGCAGGGGATGAGCTCACGTGAGTAATAAAGTAGTCCTAGAAGGGTGATCTCTGGTGATCTCCAGGAAGGGATAAGCTGAGGCCCGTGAAGTACAGAGCTATTGCCTCTCCCACCCTGTGCCCTACTCTGACTTCATCATATCTTTTCTACTCCATATCTGTTGTGAGTAGGTTTATTGGAATTCTGGAAAACAAGATTGGATTCCACAATCAGGTTAATGCAAGCCGCAAAGGTCCCCAAGGAATAAGTAGAAAAAGTGCTATGTGAAAGCAGAAACTTGGCTGAAGTCCACCTCCCCAAACAAAATCCAGCAGAGTCTTCCTCACAGGGGATGGGAGATTTCAGCTCATCTTGTTCAAATCTCAAAGAACAAGGCCATGCTCATCCCTTGAATTGGATCAGTTATAATATCTTCCACTGACAGGGTAATTATAAAGTTATATACCTCTACTGTCTTGAATCATCATAATTAAGTCACGATTAGTATATTTATTTCTATTTCCTTGGTGGAGAATCTGATGCTTATGGAGATGATTTGCTCAAGGTCTCATGGATGCCAAACTGGTGTAAAAACTGCATTCTTAGCTGACTTCCTTTCTGTAGGACCACATCACCTTCTGAACTGTAATCTGTCTGAAGGGAGGAATGATACGATCATAACATCAGTGAGCAGGCTTTTCTTTGAGTAACATTGAATATGTTGTTGAATTATGATGAGAGAGAAGCCAAAGACATAAACCCCACTGTCACAGTAAATATTCAAGCAGCAGAGACAGACATGGTGTCAGCTACATAATCAAATCCGTGCTAATATGCACTTTTACTCTTCACGTGGGGAGCAAGACACCAAATGTGGTTTGAAAAAAATGAACCAAGTGTAAAGCATTTATCACAAAGAGATGGATTTAGACAGGAGAGCTGCAAAACAGGTTCTGAAAAATGCCCAACATGATCCATCTTAATGAATTATTAGCTGAAACATACAATGCATTTAGGATTTCTAGGAGAAGTATACACATATTTGATGTTTTCTTCACCTATTCTTTCTGCAGGGATGCATTCATTGTCGGCCAATGGCCTTTAAGGGAAGACAGCAGCGTAGTCCACATCTTCCCCAAATTCTTCAGACTGTTTCTATTTTTGTAATTTTCCATTATCAACAAATCCGGCAGATTCACTTGACCAATGTGACAGTCATTGTCCAGAGTTAAAATTTCTGATTCTAAGGATTCTGATATTTGCCTTCCACTATTGAGTATTGATCAATGTGGCTTTTTAGTGGGTACATCTTTGCTTAACTAGAGAATGGAGTATTAAGGCTTTTGAATGGGGCACTTTCTTGGTCATCTCTTTGCTGCTTCTGTTTACCATGAGCAGACACTTCTCAGCTCCTCACATTTGTAAACTCAATTAATTTTTATATAGCCTTTTCAGACAGATACTTGCTATTGTTCCCATTTTACAGATGAGGAAACCGAGGGCAGAGAGGTTGGGTCACTTTTGAAAATTACAGAGCTAATGGTGGAGTTGGAATTGAAACCAGCCAGTCTGGCTCCAGAGTTCAGACTCCTTTGGTCTTTTTTTTTTTTTTTTTTTTTACTGTAAAGCAAGCATAACATACAGTCACGGAGCAAACATGTACACATAGCCAGTACTTGAACTCAAATGTACACAACTTAAGCATGGAGGCCGATTTGTTTTAATTCTGGTTTTACTTCATAGGACCCTATAGTCATGGTCACAGGTTGGATGACCTACAAGGCATATTCAAGAGGCATTGGTTCCATATCTGTGATTTTCCATGGGCCCCATTTTTTTTTCCCACTCAGAAAATACAGAATACTGCTGAGCAACTGGTCACAGTCAAAAGTGGGTGAGTGGTGAGGCTTCTCAGCAGCTGGACTCAAGTACAGACACTCCTGGTTCTTGAATGGCTCCTGGCTGCTTTTCCTTGACAAGACCTTGGCTTCCTTTACTGTCCAGTGCAAGCCCTCCATCAGCTGGAGTTGGAGAGCATCATGGTTGCTCTGCCTGGGCAGCTCTGCCCCTCCTGGTCCCCACTGCTCCTTTTGTGATCAGACTCCCTGACTCCCTGGGAGTTTGTAATCTGAAGATTGATCTTTGCAAGACCAGAGGCTCTTTCTTGGGAGTCTGATAGCTGGAGACTGGCAGAGATGCTGACAGTGAGGAGCATTAGGGACCGAAGAGGTGGCTATGGAGTGGAGAGGAGCAGGCAGGTAAATCTCAGCAGGTGGGCTTGCGCCCCATCACAGTGTGGATGGATGAGGAGGTCTATGCACACCTGTGTGACTGAAGACTGAGGCCTGTCATCAGTGGAATGTATCTAAGTAGGACTTGGGGCTGTCCCTTACCAGGATTTGGCTCAGTCAGCTTCAGAACATCATCCCTGGATCATCTCTACAGCCCCTGTGTATCCTGCAGTGCCTGGAACACGGTCTTCTTGCAGTTTCTACTGGGGAATGAACCCACCAATCTTCCTCATTCTGCTGACTCTGCCAAAAGAAGCCAGAAAAGAACCTGTATTACTTCTTTAATCTTATTATTTATTACATTATGGTGTGAGTACATCTCCTCCAAGTTTGAGTGCCCTTGCCCAAGGGCGTGCTGATCCTTGCAGGAGGAGAGGCTGAAAGCAAGGCTGACTCTCTCTCTGTCTCTGTTGTATGCTTCATGTCTTCGTTTCTGTATCTCTGTCTCTGCTGCACTCTGTTCTTCCCTGTCTTTGCTTCTGTCCTTCTGCCATTCTTTCCTTTCTCTTCTATTCCTCTCTCATTTCCCCCTTTCCTATTGCTACAAAGAACATCCTTGGTCAAAATATTTTCTTCTTGTCTATATCTTTCCCTTCTGTTAGGATACATTCATAAAAGTGGATTAATTGAGCTGAGCACAGTGGCGTAATCCTGTAATCCCAGCAATTTGGGAGGCTGAGGCGGGAGGATTGTAAGTTTGAAGCCAGCCTTAGCAACTTAGCAAGACCCTGTCACAAAAAATAATAAAAATAAAACTAAAAACTAAAAATAATAAATAGGTTAATTGTGAGAAGCAGCATGCCTTTAGATACTTGTCAATTCGTCTTTCATAGAGTGTGTCTCATTTTATGTTTTTACCAAAAATGTGACTTGATGACTTCTCATACTTTTAATTAAATTCTACATGGTTTTATGGTTTGAATATAAATTGTCACCCCCAAAACTCATGTGTTAATCAATGCAGAAATATTCAAAACTGAAATGATTAAATTGTGAGAGTTATATTCTCATCAATGGGATAATCCATTTGATGGATTAAAAATATGAATGGACTGCTGGGTGGGAACTGCAGGTAGGTAGGGTGTGGCTGGAGGAAGAAGGTTAGGGGAGGCATGCCCTTGGGAATTACATATTGTCCCTGGATCCTTCCATTCTCTCTGTGTGCCTCTTGGGTGCCAGGAGCTCAACAGTATTCCTTTGCCCTGCCCTTCCGCCATGATGTTCTGTGTCACTTCAGGTCCTGAGCAATGGAGTCTGCCAATCTGCCAACCATGACTGAGACTATGAAACCATGAACACAAGCTACCTTTTCCTCCTTTAAGTTGTCTTCGTCAGGTATTTTGATTACAGCAAGGAAAAA
Source organism: Callospermophilus lateralis (assembly GCF_048772815.1). Classification (NCBI taxonomy): domain Eukaryota; kingdom Metazoa; phylum Chordata; class Mammalia; order Rodentia; family Sciuridae; genus Callospermophilus; species Callospermophilus lateralis. Next base: position 20,521,417 of record NC_135317.1, on the reverse strand, counting down.
AGCTGACTTGCACACGTAGTTTGAGAAGAGGTGGAGCCAGCCCAGAGGCTCATGGCAGGTCTGAGAAGGCCAGATCAAAAGCTGCCTGGTAGTAGGGAGCAGAGTGGTGGCTGAAGATATGCAGGGAATGTGACAGTCAGGCTCACTCGTGGGAACCGTGGAAGTCTTCTGTGGGAGACTTTCTTTGGGATGGGCAGTTCTAGTAAGAAAGTGGATTATGGTTTAAAAACATATTTTAAACTCAATTTATGATACAGGTTGGAAAAGTGTACAAAGCTGTTCTCTAGACCCGGGGATGGCTGGCATCAGGGTGGGGCATAAATCCAACAATAGCCCTGTTAGCTGAGAAGAAGGGCAAGGGACAGGGATCATACAGGAGGCAAAGCAGCTGTGCCAGGCCAGTCTGCCAACCTCCAGTGGCCAATTAGACCAGATCCTGGTGACAGACCATGGGGTTGACAGGGCGGGGCAGAGAGGGAGCTGCAGTTACTGCAGAGAAGGTGTGCTGGGGACATAGGTGCTGTGGCCGTCCTCCTTTTGAAGTCCAGGTCACATCTGCTGTTGGCTGCACAACTTTCCTGACTCTTGGTTTGTGAAGGTGTCAGGCCACAGGGAGACCTTGAAAGCAGACCTGCTCTATTTTAACCTAACTCCACCTATACTTCAGTCTGTTGGTCTTGAAATCACCAGGGCTCTGGCCAGCCACTTACTTACACTTTGTGGATTATGATCTGTGTGTAAAGGCTCAGGGCTCTAATTCACTGCCACTTCCAGGAACACGCACCCTTGAAATAGTTGAGGAAAAACAGCAGCTCTTAAAATGACATCTATACTGTCATTTATACTGTGTCATTTCAAATGGGTGGCACCTAAGTAGGGGATAGGTTTGGGGATGTGGGGATTGACTAATGTATGGTGATTCTCTGCTTCTGGGCCTCCTTAAACAACTTTGGGAGAATTAATTGGGGGTGAGTCTCGTGGGTAGCATTTTATTCTAAGTGTGAAAATATATTGTCTTTTTTTTTTTTTTTTGGTAAACTTTTGTTAAAATTCCTGTCACAATGTTGGTTGTGGTTGTCTTTTACGATCCAGCGGGGGATGTGACTATTCTTTTGTGTCCCCTGCAGCACTGGGACCTGTTTCTCTTGAAGTGATTAAGTGCCCTGCCATCCTTTTCTGCTTTCACTGCAGTTTTTCAGAAAAGTATGTCATTTTCTCTGTTATCCCCATTAGTCTCTTCAATAAAACACCTTTAAGCATTCCATAAACTGTATTTAAGGGTGTCAGGGGGACTTTCTGATGTCCATCCATCTTTTCTCTTTTTCGAAATGAGTGGTGAGTGGCCATGGTGCAATGATCACCTCTCTTTCATCTTTTCCCAAACTGAGAGGAAAACCTTCTCTCCCATCTCCGAGAGGCTGGAAGTTCTGCATATTTTCTGGGGGTCCCGCCTGTCTTGGGAATGCATCCCTTTTCATAAGCATTTAGCATATTTTCTGTCTTTCTAAAAGTTCCCTTTGCTTCCCAAACCTTCTTTCTTGGAAGTTATGCTTTGGGAAAGACCTGCAGGTTTTCATTCATTTCCTTTCTCAGAACCATTTGAGACCCTGTCCCTCCCCTTTTAATTTTTAATCGTTTGTTCAGTTTTGCATTTCAAAGTTCTCACAACATCGCCTCTCCTCTAGCTGCAGGTCAAATTTTCTATATTTTAAATCAGACAAGATTTTTTGCTAACTCTTTCCTTTCCTACCCTATTATATTTGTGTGCTCAATTAACGAATGTGATTCAGCATACGTTTTTCCTTCTTCTTAGAGCTCCTCTCCAGAATTTTTCTGCTGCAAGTTTTTCATAAGCATCTCCATAGTTCAGATTGACACTTTTTTTTTTTTTTGTTGTTGTTATTCTACTGTGTAACTTGGTGAGTTTTGTGAGTTTGTCCTTCTCGCCACATGCTGAAGTTTTCCTGATGAACTGCAGGATTCCTGAGCATTTGGAAGGATTCCACTGAATTTCCATGAAAAATGCTGTCTCTGCTGATGGGCAAAGGTCTGGTAGGGATTTACTGTGGGGGAGGAGGTGCCAGCACTCAGGAGGTCTGTGTGCCTGTGTTAACAGTATGGCCTGCCAAATAGTGTAGAGCACCAGCTAATGCCTAATAAAGTAGGATGCTGGACCCCAAGGCCAGAGCTGATCAGGGTCAGCAATCACCTGGGAAGGTTGGTGTGGATTAAGGACACAAGATTCAAGAGAGGTCCTAGGATTAAGTGAGCTTGGCTAAATCCCTTGCTTTGGTCTTCTTGCTGTGTCTGTCTTTTCCTGTTGAACATACATTGTGACATTGTTGGACACAAATAATAAAATATGAAAATAGGAGAAATTTTATGTATAAAATGAGATATTATATGTACATTAATCTTCATGACTATAAAATATTATAACAAAAAAGTAACAAAAATATAACATGCATTTTTTTAGGAAGGCAATTTGTATGTGTAATGTGTATGCTGTTAAGATATTTATAATTTATGATAAGTTTTAAGGGCATGAGGTTTGTAGTAATATTTTTGAGAATAATAGTTGAGGCTATTTTTGTTTTACTGATTTAGAGATGGACACTTGAGTTCATATTTCTGAGTTAAGGAGTTTTTTTTTTTCAGTGTAGTTTTAGAACATACTTAAATATATTAATGACATAGTCCTAAGTATTCTATAGATCCAACATCTGTCCTGCAGTAATTTATGGTATCAGACAGAGAAAATAAACCTCCCATGATAGATTCTGCACTGTTTTCAACTATTTGGTATCCTCCCCTACGGAAACCGTGTATCCTGGGCTCCCAATGACTTCTTTTGAGGAGAGATATATTCCCATCCCATTGACGAGGGTGTGTATGTTCATCCCTTGATTCCTAAACCACAGGCCACGTGACTTCTTTGACTAATGGAACCTGGTGGATTATGACTTTTCTATTGGAATGTTTAAAGCCCTATTGTTTCAATCTTCTCCTGAGCCAATGCAGGAGACAATTCTTCAGTTAGGTCTTTAACGGAGAATTTAAAGACCAGAGATGAAACTAACACAAAAATCCAATGAAGAAATGAGTGTTTATCATAAGCCACATCAGTTTTGAATTTGCATTTGTTTACTTAAGCCAATAATTCTAGATAGTAGCAATAACAAGAACCACCAACATTAGTGATTTTGTGGGGAGGAGGTACTGGGGATTGAACAGAGAGAGGGTCTTGTGTATGCCAGGAAAATTCTGTACCACTCAGCTACATCTGAGCCCCAAATTAGTAACTTAAAGGTTTAAAGATTTCTCTCATTAATCACGGATTTAATAAGCAAACTAGAACTGACACTTCATATGCCCTGTTAGCTGGCATATCGGCCAACTCACAGGCCATGTTTCCCTGGGTCCTATGGGATTCACCTCACTAGCATGGCCCCTGCCCCCAAGCAGATGAAGACAGAGCTGGGACATGGCAATTTGTTCCAATAACTTAATTGCAACTGATTTAAGAAGCAACATAATTAAATAGTAAAATGTTTGGGATAAATTATAAATGCCGACTCTTGAGTTTATTCCCTTTTGGCATTTGCAATTATCTTAGTGGCTTACACTTGTACTTATGGTGTGGCCCAAAGCCCTCCAGTGAAGCCATGAAGACTTGCCTGCCTTCCAGGGCAGGGGCTCTATCCTCCCCATTCTTCCTCCAGTGTTGTATAACACAGCCTGGCACCTGGTAGATGGTCATTCAGTTTCTGTTGTCTCATTGACTTTGTGGTCCTAGAGAAGCTGTGGAAATGCTGGTAACAGGAAGTGTTGAATGATCTGTATTGTGTTTCTGTGCTCAGAATAGCTGAGCAGTAAAACCCATAGGCACCAAAAGCATTTTTGATACTTTCTTTAGTAAATATGGATGCATAGTCTTTTCATTCTCCCCATGAAAGTACCTTTGACCTGGTTCTGCCAAATAACTCTTCCCAAATCTCCTATCTCAGCTTCTTTCTCATCTGATATGGAAACGTAATTCTAATGCCAAGATATAGTTTGGTTTAGGTTCTCTATCCTGCACAAAAACTATATTAAAAAAATATAAGACACTTGCTATAGTTCTGTTTTACACCTTTGCTCCATTTTCTATTTCCTGTGTCTAACTATGTCTGAATAAAACTCTTACTAACACTGTAAAACATAAGAGGAAAGCAAGATCAACGAACACTTATCTGGTAAGAGAATTAATGACAAAGGGATCAAACCTGAATGACCAGTGGAATCTGAAAACATTGAGATGACAAGAAGGAATTCCATGCATGAGGAGCAAGCCAAATGAGGGTCCTTAACTGCCAATAGGCAAAAATGGATTTGATCCTATGTGTGGCAATATACGCCAGATAAATGAGTCTCACGTTTGGAGTTGTAGGCCTTGCCCTCTGGACCGATGACTTCTTCAGCCAGTGGCCTTGCTTCCCAGATGCTAGTTTCGAGACAGCAGGATGTGGAGGGTGGGGGCAAGTCAGGGACAAAATATATAATACACAAAACATATCCCTGGTGATCCTCATCCTCCAGCCACGCCCTGCCTGCCTATAGTTACCACCCAGTAATCCATTCAAACCATCAACCCAACAAATGGATTAATCCATGGATTAGATTACAGCTCATGTGATCTAATCATTCTACTTTTTGTATTAATTCAGGAGATTTTGGAGGACACCTTGCAACCAAACCATGATACCTCCTTTGGTCTTTCTCCTTTGTTCTTCCTCTTAGTCACCTGTCATCCCTTAGTGCAGAGATGAGCTAGAAGCCCTAGAGAGACAATTTGAACTTCCTGTGACCTTGGGTGCAATGATTTTCTTTAGACAACTAGAATTCTCCTGGACATTTGCTATATGATGTTAGGAAAAAACAGTGCTCACTTCTGTTCAACCGAAGCCTAGAAATGTCAGCTTGAGGCAGCCTCATTTTTCCTACCTTTGGAGCACATTGATTTGGCAGTTAGACCAGCCTGTATGCTGGGGTAGGGGCCAAAGAGATCAAGGAAAGTGACATAAATACAGATGCACAGATTTACACTTGCCCTCTCTTTTCAGGCTGCTTATGTTGTACTTGTGTCATTAACACATATTCTAATATACCAGGCTCCACCTGATGAGATGTGACATTTTAAATTACATCTTTGATCCTGGGTTACATTAAAGAGCAAGTAGAATTAACCTATATGAAATCAGTTTTGTAAAGGACAAATGCTAATAGCTTCTATTACGTAAAAAGTCATTATTATTGGTAATTATTATTAGTTGAAAACCACACTTTTGTTTTATAAGGAGAGTAGTAAAGTCATTGATTACAGAAAATCAAGGATGATGAATTTACTTTTAATGTAGTGAAGAACATGTAAGGTTTTCAGAGAAAAAGTACAAAAAATGAAAGTCTGTGTAAAGGTTATTAATATGGCCTAAATATACAGAACTGAATATAAGGGGGAAAGGAAGTGGGTTGGGAAAGATAGTAGAATAAATGGGACATAACTTTCCTATGTTCATATATGAATATACCACCAGTGAAACTCCACCTCTCGTACAGCTACAAGAATGGGATCCTAATTAGAAGTTATACTTCACATATGTATCATAGGTCAAAATACACTCTACTGTCACATATATCTAAAAATAACAACAACAAAAAAATAGAGTGGACACGGATGGGAAGGATGAGGCAACCAGAAGGGCCTTCTTCTACTGGAACTTCTAGGGAAAACTGGAGAATCCTGAGGACAATATAACACCAGGTTCAGAGCTAATAGCATCAAAAATGTTTGTTATAGTAGATGGGACCATTTCTAGGAATTTCTGGGAGAAAGAAAACATCATGAATGAGGAGAACTGCTTTTTGGAGTAGGAGGGCATGGTCTTGTTTCAGGCAAGAGAATTAAAATATGCATGTCCAAATCATTTTCTCCATACTGGGGACACATACAAGTCAATTCATGCTACCTGGGAACTAGGCCATGGGGTAATACCTGGCATATCTTAATTATCCAAACTTTGTGTTTGGCCTTAGGTCAAAATGGCTATACACAAACTGGGTAAACTCTTATTGATATCTCTACTGACATATTCATGTATATTTTCAGCCTTTATATGGCAACCAGAATATGCTCTTCTGATAATTTTTAAATCATCAATATTAATGATGTTCCTTATTTGCCTGTTTGTCAGACTAAATTTCCTGAATGTATTAAAAGAAAGAAAAAGTAAAAAAGAAAGCTATCTGATGAAAACCTGGTACTATGACGCACTGAGGCCCAGGGTGAGCTGGTGGCAGTGGTGAGGAGAATGAGAACATGTGACATATTCAAGGAGAACTACTGAAGGCTGAACAGAGGAACAGCTTATTCCGTTAGCTCTCTGTGCGCTGCCTAACAAATGACCCTCTATTCATGGTATAGCACAGAAAGCATATAATATCTCACCCAGCTTCTGAGGGTCAGGGAGATCCTTTGAGTAAGTCAGGGAGTGGTTCTGGCTCAGGATCATTCAGGATATTGCAGGTAAACTTCTGTCATCTGAAGGCTCAAAAGGGGCTTGATGATCCACCTCCAACTTCTCCTGTGGGCTGTGGGCAGACCTGAGTTCCTCAGCCTGTGGGCCTCCTCACAGGGCTCCCCAAACCTGACTTCCTCCACAGTGAGGGATGAGAGAGAAAGGATGCATGTGAATAAGAATGTCCCCTTTCCCAGCTAGCATTGGAAATATTGTACCAATCTTCTGCTGCATTGTCTTGGAAAGTGGGAAGCTACACAGGGTATGAGTTCCAGGAGGCAGGGAGGACCAATGGGGCCCTTTTGGAAGCTCCCACCTCACTCATGAAGTTTTCAAGTAGATGGGATTGAGAAAGAGTCTGTTGTTGAAACAAAGCCTGGGGTGGGGTGGGTTTACAGGAAGATGGTGATTTGGGCTACTCTAGTTGAGGGGCTCAGGAGAATAGCCTGCTGGAGGCTGGAGAGGTGGAAGTTTGCTTTCAGGGCAGAGCTGATTAAACATCCACTGTAGAAAGTGTCCATACTCTGAACCAGGTTTCAGTATCATCCTACAAATCCAGGAGCACAAACTGGGATATGCACTATCATAAATAGAGTGAGAGCATAAAACTTACCTGGAAAGAACGCCATTTATTGAAATGTGGAATGAACTTCAGAGAGAAGAAATAAGAGTGGGGTATGGGTTACCGCTCTTTCTGAGTAGATATTTTGAGGAGTTAGTTTGGGGATCCATATGAACCAATACAATCAGTTACAATAGCCAAAATATTAGCTTTATTTTACATACACATATAATATTGGCATTATTCTTCTGTAGTTAGAAACTATCTTTGTTTTTTCTCTGTGTCCTTTTGTATCTTGTTTTCCTTTAAAAATATTTTTTTTTTAAAAAAAGAAAGGTGTTCTGTATATTCATTCAAAAACACACATTCATATACCTACCTGCAATATAGTGTTTTGCAAACAATGAACCAACATATTAATTCTAGAGGTTTCTTCTTTATATTTCAATTAATGTCAGCACTAATTTATTTCAAATTAGTGAATTCAGTGGAAAATATGACTGAAAAGAGGAAATGTGTTGTGAATATCAGGGGCAAATAAGATTCCCCAAATGGATCATTCAATATTCTTGTTTCCAGTATTTCAGATGGTTATTACTTTTTATGTACAGTGGACGCTAACATTTTGGAGATATTATTCATTTTTGAGAAGCTGAACTTTTTCTTTCCAGATTTTTTTTTTGGGGGAAAGACAATATAATGTTCTTATTTTTTTTTTTGTTGTTGTTGCATTACAACCATATGTAATAGTGGGATTCATCATACCCTGTTTGTCCATGCAGATGACATAATCTGACCAATCTCATTCCCAAGTACCTCCCATTTCCCTCCCATCTTCCCTCCCCTGACCCTCTTGCTCTACTCTACAGGTATCTCTCTTATTATTGTTATTTTAATTTGCACATTACAATTATATGTAAAGGAGTAATCCATTGTGGTACATTCATACATGGACATGGCATAATTTGGCAGATTTCATTCCCCTGTACTTCCCTGTCTCTCCTCCTTTCTTGGGATCCTCCTCCTCCGGACTATGGGTCTCTCTTCCATTGTTTTAACTAAGGAGTTTGTTTCATCCTCCTGGACTGAAAGTCCCTGCTCCCTCCCTTCTGTAGCCTCCACATAATCAGGCAGCCCAGGGTAAATGGAGCCAGAGCTGTAAATGAGGTCTCACACAGAGAGGGAATGATTTTCATGGGCTAATTTGAGATACCTCCATTTATGCTTGACAAGATGGCATTTTATCCTGTCTATTCAAGATTCTTTCTAACAGTATACCAACTTTGAGATATTTTTTACTTTATCCAGCATCTCTTCACCCACTTTTTTTTAAAGAAAATATATTTTTACTGTGAGTTTGAATTTGTGATAGATATGTATTTATTTGTGTATACATATACATTTATATGGACAGATAAATGATTTACTTGTATACAAAATATATGCAAAATTCACTGAATTTCTCACCTGTGTTCCATGGAATTTGATTCCCTTCAAATTGGGTGTTGTATAGAAGACTTGGCCTTTCAGGGATGCAAAATTCATGAGGATAGTTTTCCATCAGCTTTCAGGACTGAAAAAGAAGACAGTGTCCAGGAAAGCTGGGCCCAGCTGGAGATTTATGCTGGTAAATACCAATTCAGACCTCTAAACTGCTGTCAACTGCCTCCCTGAGAATCAGCAGGTTGTCCAAATGGACTTTGCATATCTACACGTGTAATTAATCCATTGTTCAATGCCATGCTAATGCATCCGGATGATTTTTTTTTTTTTTTTTAATTTCAGCAAACAGTCACATTAAGTGGGCAGGTGGGAATACCTTCAAAATTGTCTGGTTAGTTTTTGCAACATAATTGCTTTAGGCTAATCCCATTTTAAAGACACTTGGAAAGCTTGTCAGGCTTGAGAATTCAATCCAATTCTGTGCTTCCACTAGGAGGACCACCCTGGCCTACTGTATGCCTGGGGCTGGTCTGGGAGCCCCCTCCCCTTCTTGTCCCCTTGTCTGCTCTTAAGCCACAAGACACACCTTGTCCTGCCCTGTCCAAATCAAACCCTTCTCAGAATAGCCCTCTGGAAGGTCTCTGATCTTAAATTTGCCTCTGATTGTTTAATCCCCAGTCCCGAGTTAAGAGGTCTGAGAGATGTGCTTCCCAGTCATTTTATGATTTGATTTTTATTCACTCTCACATCTCCACTTTTAGGTTTCGGACACCACGGAAACAATCGAAATTTTGCAAATGATTTAAATTTGACGGAAATGTTAGTGTTAATTCAAGTGTGATGAACATTACCAATTTGCAACATCATTTCTTTCAGCAAAACCGAATTAAAGATATGCCCAGAATTAACTATTAATGGTTTCTCTAGCAAGACTTGTGGAATCGTGGAAGACAGAAGACTAAAATGATACATACCTCCCTTCCTCCCTCCCTCCCTCTCTCTTTTCCATTACTCTTTCTAAAGTGGACATGTTTTATATTTCTTATCAGAACAAAAGGAGGTACCCAGGTCGTGGCTGAAAAAGTGTCTTTCACAGAGCTAGGTGCTAGGTGGTTTCTTGGAACATCTTTCTCATCATTTGAGTGTTCGAAGGTGTCTGAAGAATACCTTTTTCTCTTAGCAGCAGAATTTCCATGGATGAGCTGGATTGGGCCATATACATTTCAGTCCAGGGAAGAAAAATTTTAACTGATTAATGTTTCTCCATGTAAATTCTAGGATGGTTGATCCAAATCTGAGATAAATGCCAAGCCACTGTTGGTCGAAATCTCTGTTCACCCTCTTCAGAGAACTTCACAAGTCCAAGGGCTTTTATGTGTGCAGAGTCCTTGCAGCTCAGATCACATGTGAATTCTGAGTCATGGATGTTTCTGCTTTTTTTTGCTCCTTGAAATTTAGGTAGCCAAAATGCCACCTGGCCACGCTCTTCTTTATTGCCCACAAGATATTAGTCCACTTTTTTTTTCCTTTCTACTAAACAAATCCTGTGTTTTATACTTTACCCCCAAGCTACTACATAATTCTCTTTTATTTTCATAGGCTAAGAGATAATTTTGCAAGAATGTAGTAATCATTTCAGCTAGCAAGTTCAGCGTTGGGATGGCTGGTCCCATCATGAATTTTAGATCACGTTTCCACTGGATAAGCTGGGCTCTAGAATTCCATTGCTTAGATTCTTTTTCAAGAATACTGTGAACTGCTCCAGTCAGGAATTGTCATTCTCCAACATGTTTATGGGTAAGAGGGTTGGCTGAGGGTCCTTTCAGTGGTGTGCTGAGGGGAGGGGTCTTCCAGGAACGTTCATTCTATGGGTGCTGTTTTCACTGACTTCCTGGTGACCAGCCTATTTTACAAATGCACAAGCATAGAAGTTAATAGACAGAAAACTGATAGCAATGCAAATGGGTTTTGTCTGTAGCAATACAAATGAATTTTGTCTGGTAGAGATACAATTGATTTTCTTTCTATAGAACGTATAACCATGGCCATTATTTTTTTTAATTGGTCAATAGGACTTTTCAAAGTTTTCTACCTATTAGCAAATTCATTCAGAATTCTATATGTATTTCAGTTGTTAGCATTTTTTAGTTGTTGAATAAGTCAATATTTTATTCTTTCCCTCATTTATTAAGGAGTTAAATACATTCTTTGACATGTAATTTTATTTTTACATAACTATGATATTCCTAGCCTTAGAAAATGGTACTTTATCACAAACTTAAGGCACACATAAGGTCATATATTCTTTGTTTTTTCAATTAATCTCTTGTGCTCCCATGTGCATCAACAGCAAAAAGCGAATTATCTTCTTTCAGAGACTCCCATTCTGTATTCATTAGGGTTTCCCAAACAGAACTGAGAGGAAGACAGGTAAGTTTAGGTAGATAGGAGAAATTTATTAAGAGGAATCAGCTTGCAGGATGACAGAGACTAAGAAGTCCTAGAAAGTGAAGTTTGCATATTGGAGAACTGGAGAAGCTGATGCTATAAGTCCCAATATGAAGCACAATCAGGAGCATGAGTCTCTAAGGGCAGGAGAAGATGGGTGTCTCAGCCCAGGCAGAGAGGAAATTGACCCTTCTTCCAAGTTTTGTTCTACTCAGGTACTCTGCAGACTGGATGATGGCCGCCTCCATGGGTGAGGGTAGATTATCTTTACAGAGTCTACTGATTTGAATTATACCCCTTCCAGGAGCACCCACTCAGATCCCCTCACACATTATGTTTTGCCAGCTCTCTAAGCATTGCTTAGCTTGGTCTTCTTGACATAAAACATTAACCATCACAACTCCCCTTACGATGACTGCCCCGAGATACTATGGGTTTATGCACAAGCCAAGGGAGTATTAGTGCCCTTTGATCAATGCAGGATGCTTACTAAGGTTGTTCCACACAGTCCTTGGGTTATTGTCAATCTGGCAGCTCCAGTGAGTTTCTTGGATTCTGGATGCACATCCCTAGGAGGTTTGATCTAACTCCACCAGGTTTGCATGGTTGGCGGCCAGCAAGGCTGTTGTTCCTGGCCTCTGTTCTAGAAGAGTTGGCTTGTTGCATCTCACTGGGTCACATCCACTTACAATTGTGTTTTCTTTTCCATTCTGATAATCTTCAAGGAACATGATAGGTTTTCTTTTACTTTTCCAAAGGCAATTTTTTTCCCCTTTTTCTAGATAATTTGGGCTATTGTCGAATAGTTGTATATTGTTTTCCCTAAGGAGTGACAACAACTATGCTGTTTCCAAGGTGATTTTTCCATTGAAGATAAAAATGAAATGGTTGCCATTTTGGTCACTAAAATAGAAAAAAAAAGCCCCAAATTTAAACTTTATTGGTCACTCTTAATCTTGAGGGTGCCCTGATAAATGATTTTATGTAGACTATCAAATAAGAAGGTTAATTCCAATGACTCAGATGGATTCCAAAGCATTTCGGGAAGCCAGGAAGCAGCTCAGGCTTTGAATTTGTGACTTCAGAAACGCATGATGCAAATACTGATGGCTGCATTCTGGGGTTCTGCTTCTGAACAAAGAGCACATGCCTCTGTAGACTGGGATGAACTCTTCAGTGCACAGAAAGGAAACTGAGACTCAGAAAATCCATGACTCACTTACCGAGAGCATCAGGCACACAGCCAGGGCAAGATGCTCATTTCTTTGAGTCTTTTTATCACTGTTCAGAGCTAATATTCCTTTGAAAATTTCAACATCTGCCAACTGTGGGACTTTCCTATAAATAGGAATGTGAGCTCAGGATGGGCATTTCCCCACGAGAACTTCAAGCTGGGTTTGCTTCCAAGTCTTGCTGGGAGTTCAGATACCATGGTGGCCAGAGCTGAAGAGCTCTCCTAATGATCTTACTTGGGAAGGAGTGAACTCCCCATTTCGATGTCACAGTATTCTCTTCTGTTGTGAGCCATCCATGGGGTTTGTGTGTGAACTATGTACATTTGAGCGTATGGGAGGACTGGACTATCATTGCGTGCTATTTGGGCTGTGCGACGCACATATACCCTTTCTTCTCACTCTGCCTATGTTCCCACATGGCACGTGAGATGGGTGTGACTTGCCAAGATGTTAGTCAATCTACTGACCACAAGACATCATGAAGCTAGACTCAACCCCTTGAAACCTGACTCTTGTCTTATTTGGAAAGAACATTCTATCAAACCTCCTTTTGTGTGTTACCCCCATAAAAATAAAGAGAATCCAGGTGCACGCTCTCTTTCCAGAGAGCCCCAGAGGTCTCAGAGTCATCCCTAATTCCCGCAAAAGGAATTTCTGTGTATTGCATGCTTTCTTCACTGTTTTCTTATTTATTGATGTAGCCAGTTCTTGTGAACCCAGCACAGGTCGCCAGTTTGGTTAGTTTGTGATACTGTTCCATACTTTGTCAAATTATGAGCTCCAATTTACATTTAAAGAAACTCAACTTTGGAATCAGCAACCCAAAGTCTACCAGAGAGGAAGGGGTCCAGATGTCACATCATCATAGAAGGATGCTGAGTTCACGGACTTTTAATATTTTTAAAGTTCTTAGTACATGGGGGTTTGGAGTGTAATCCACTTTACACTCAGTGCTTAGGGCTTCCAAGGACTCATCTTTAACAAGATCTCTCTTCCTACAAGCCAGGTGTGAACAGTTTGTGTGACTAAGCAGTATATTATATCAGAACCCTATGGGAATCCTTAAAACTAATGCTTCTGTGCTAATACAGCTGAAGAAACAACACCGACTTGGGATTTGGGGTATTTGACTCTTATTTTAGGTATTATGAGAATTCTTTGAATGAACCATGACCAGTTAGTCAGCTTCTCTGGACGGTGGCATCCTTGTATATAAAATATGCTATTGAGTCTAAGACTTCTTCTAGCCCAGAACCCTCCTGTGATTCTTCCATAAGATAAGCCTGCTTTGAAAGTGTCCTTCTAATGTATGAAATATGATATGTCAAGAGCTTTGTAATGTTTTGAACAACCAATAAAAAAAAAAAAATAAAAAGAAAGTGTCCTTCAGGGATTCCTGCTGCTTCTGGAACTAGGATTATGAGTTGGGAAGCCTAACTTCTGGTCGATTTTGCTTCTATATGGTCTTGTTGCTGAGTTTCAAAAGTTTCATAAGATAAGGATCATTTTTGAGCCTCTATCAGATTTAAAAATGTAAAATCCAAAAGAATGCACTATTCAAAGAGATTTCAACACATAGTCCTTAGGTACTTTGGGATCCTCAAGTCCATGCCTCTGATGGTCTCAGGTGACACTTTCAACACAACTGCAGCTTATGAAGTCCATGCGTTGGGTTTCTCTGATTTACAGTTTTATCAGAAGCCATCAGCTTAGAAAGGACAAATGTATCAATTAGTTGCTGATGGGAAACCTCAAGATTATCCAGAAAGGGGTCTTCATTTTTCCAGAAGTAGCAGCTATGTTTCCATCTTAAATTTGAGAAAATTAAGCACAAGGATGACTTCAATCAGAGAATAACTGTCAGAACGAAGTGAAGCCCAGCACAACTAGCTGCCTGGCTGGACACACAAGAACTGTAATGTGGTAATGATCCTCACATATCTAATCACGTGCACACAGCACAGTATTAGGCGGAATAAACACAACTCAGCAACTGTGTGTTAACTGATGGCTGCACTGTGAGTCAGTACAAATATAGCTACTGACTACTTCTGTTTCTTGCACCTGTTCAATTAGAAAACCCTTTAAACAAAGACAGTGCAAATTACTGCAGGAACAGAATAACACAAGGGGAAATTGAAGACTCCTTGGAAAACCCTACTTTTAATCAAGGCTGTAAGTCAGGATGCCATGTAATACAATCGTTTAAAGAGGCAAAACCATCTATGCTGAAAGGCTCAGGGTATCAATTTCACTCCCTAGCAAAAGACATGATTGCAAGATGCCTGTATATGAAACCTATAAAGCAGTCTCACAAGCAATTTGCCTGTGCCTTTTCAATTAAAAAAATCAGCTGTAGTGACTTTCCCCATTGAATGAATTATCTGGTTTAACAAATTTTGAAGCTGCATAGATACTTTCTTATGCTCATTTTACTAGTGAAGTCTATGACTTTTCACAGCTTGTTCTTTTCCATTTTATTTTTACACAAACTTGGGGTCAATTGCAGTATGAGCAGGTAGGGAAGATGCATAGAAAAGTCATAGGGTTGGCTAGAGCAGTGTACTTGCTTAAAACATAGACTTCTGGGTCTCACAAATCTAGGTTCAAAATATGACTTTTCAGTTTGCTAATGCTATGACTCTGAAGATGCTTGGAATAGGCAGATTTTTGGATGCGGGCAAACTCTGGGTGGATTTAGGCAGGCCTGCTATCTTTAGCTTTGGGAAAGATGCTCCAACTTTTAACCATCATGGGTTCAGGGGAAGCAGGAATGATGGTGGAAATCATAACATTGCAGAGAAGGTGACATGTGAAAATGCTTACCTACTGAGTGCTTCACTGTTAAGCATAAAATAATTGTTTTAAGTGACATCTTGTCCACCGAGGCACTGGTCTGGCTTCTTCCACAAATACATCAAAATGCAGAGGAGTTCTTTGCACAAGGTGGTGGGAGCATGGTAATGCATCAGGCACTTTGGGTTTTAAATGCTTCTGATTCCATTCTTCAAGATGTCTGAGGACCAAACAGCTAAAAAGAACAAGTGAGATTTTGTGGCTAAAGTTTCTTACTTCCTATGGTAGAATTTCTAAAATGTGCAAGGAGAACAGTAGTTGTAAAGCTTTATTTTTCAGAAAAAAACCTCCAAGAACTCTGATGCCTGGATCTAAATTCTTGAGGGTCACCTGGGTAAAGTAGGAAAGGAAAATCAGAGCTGCTGTGCATGCCTGTCCTTCCGAGAGCCAGTGATTAAAATGAATCTGAGAAACTTCCAAGTCTGGGAGTCACTTGAGATGCTGTGATTTTGACCCGCACTTCGTCTTGACTTGGAATGCCTCAAAGCTTCTTAGTGAACAAACAAATCAGCAGAGCCCTGGTAATTAAAAGTTGCTAATGTCTCCTTTCCTTTTTCTCATAAATTAAATTGATTTGACGTAGGAAGAAGAGAAGACAGAATTTAGTTATTTTTGGTAATTGCAGTGTCAAATTGATAATTTGCTCAATTTTCTTGCAAAATTGCCTAATTGAGAACAACCAAGCAGATGGTTCTTTGTTTTTGCCGAGCTCCCTCACTAACCCCGTAGCCAGCCCTAGTTCACTTCCATCCCCAAACAGCACTGGCATCAGGACTAGACTGACTCAGACAAGGGGAGCCTTCCCCGCAAACAAGCCTGCTCCAAGAAAGTCCTTGGGCGATGCCGGCTACTTCCAGAAGAGGGTGCTCAGGACATGTACAAGAAATAAAGGCTCATTTTATAAAGCTGGAGATCATAAAGCGTTGGCAGAAACCAGTTTAGCTTCAGGCTTCTAAACTATTTTTCTTTCATAATTGCCAGGTAAAACTCCTTGTTACTTAAAACTTGTCCTTTAATTTTTTTCCTCTTTAAAAAAAATAATTCCCTTATATGTTGAGACAAAAGAAAGCTGATGAACAGCGCTTAGGAGGTTGTTGCTTTTGGGTTGTTCATACAGTGCAGGGCTCAGCAGTCACCACGAAGCCCACGGTGCTTATGCTTATAGGGTCTCTGGTTCACGTGGCAATTCCTGGTTGAGTCACCTATGTGTGATCCCTGAGAGACACACAAGCATGTGCTCCCCATAGGGCATAGTGGGGTTGACCCATCAGGAGCAGAGAGGGCTGTGCAGGCATGCTGGTGCTTGCCACACCCCCCTTGCTTCTGCCAGTTTACACCAGGTGCTCCTTATTGTCTTTGCAATGCCCATGAACTTCAAATTCTTCATATAATGGACCTCCTGGCAATTTTTAAGGCTAAGCATCTTTAAACTCTGTCAGGTATGCGCCTGGAAAGCCAGGGCGGCAGGTACCATTGTTCTTTGATCCTACCCACACGTCACAATTGTCTGTGCATGTTAAAAATACAGATGGCACGGTCCCCCATGGAGTTCTATTTTAATAGGCATGCTGTAGGGTTTGTGCACACATGCCCACACACTCAAGCTTTCGAGGTGATATTGACATGAATTTTTGAGAATCATTATTCTACTTTGCTGTTGTAAAAATTAAGATAGGTTTGGTCCTGACCATTATCTTTATTATCCAGTTCTTTCTTCCATGAACATCCCAGGGCAGAGGGTATTGGGGGTGTGCAGAAATTGTGAGGAAGCTGGAATAAATGAGGATCCAGTCCAAATGTCCACAAAATGATAAGGGACATCCCAGTACCTTTTCCTGTCTTTGGAGAGGGACTCTCTGCCCTGGGCTCCTGGATACAATTTCTGTGTTTTTTTGCTCTACTAGCTCCGTCTATTCCATAGCTCCTTAAGCTTTCAGCTGTTCTCATTCTCATATTCCCCCGGGAAGCTTATCTGCACACCATTTATCTTTGGAAGACATTCACCTTGATGAAAATAAAGCTCTTATTCCGGAGTGGGGTCCCATTCCTCTCCTGGATGATTTTGTTGTCAAGAAAAATAAAATTTCCCCTAAAAACATGCTCTTTCCCCCTTCTTCAGCTCTACTGGGGCCCTTGTTAGATGGGTTATTTTTCTCCATCGCACACAGTCATGTTGTGGATACTGACAGCTTAGGTGAAGCTAGTAAAAATGTCCTGAGAAGTTGTCAAAGAATGCCTCACTGACTTCCTTTTGGGAAATATGATTTCTACTCAGAATAGAATGAGAGTTAAAAATGTAACTGAAAAAAAAATAAGTTGTTGAAATACTTATTATGTGTTTATAATGGTGTCTGGGACTGTGTGGTCATCATGAACCAGGGCTCCTGGTGGCTTCTGATCCAGTGCTGTCTCTACAGTGGCCTGTCTTACTTGCACGTTCTCATGTCCAGATGGAGTATTAACATGCGTGTTTCTAGCCGGGAGGGTGTGCTCACAAGTGTATATGTCAGACAAGTGGACTTGTTGGGGGGGGGACATGGTAGGATATGGATAGGTAGGGAGCCAGCAAAAGTGGAAAAGACTAAGGCAGATTAGAACAGGTAAGGGTCAGTCAGCATGCTCCTTAAATGCTTTCCAGGACCCCTGGATAGCATGATAGGGTTATGTGAGTTTTGAGGGCCCTGATTTGCAGAATGGAGGCCATTTGCAGTATGAAAGTTTCTTGTCATCTTAAGAAATGAATGATTCCTTCCTTGGAAGAGCAAACATTTTCCAGATGAAAAGTATTGTGGACCTTCAATCACTTTACCTCAGAGTTGTTTTGTATTTTAAGGCTGTTTCACTCTTATACTTTTTAAAATAACATGAGGTCAGAGTCTTGTATTATAAATCAAAATAGAAGCAGCTTAATTCAGTGACAGCTGCGAGAGATTTCGCTCTTTACTGAGCTCCCGAACGCCGACCTGGAGGCAGTGTGTCCGCCCACCACACGCCAACTTGCTTCTGAAAAGCGACCTCAGAGGAGTGACCTTTGGGTGTGTGGGTGGGATGTCACATAGGTGTCCTTTTGTCTCTTGCTGTACATGTGAACACAACTGTTTATTTCTCAAAATGAAGTTTTCCCCTTTCTCAATAGTTAAGGGAGAGATATGTATATTTGACCAACTCCCAAATCTTGAAAATGTGGGTAAAGACTTTTTTTAAGTATGTCAAAGATCTTCGCATTAATGATGTTTAAACTGTTAATTCTGATTATTTTTATTCTCATGTGTTTTCTGCAAGATGATAGTTTCTATTTGTTCGTCCTTCCACATGCCCCCTCTACTCTTTTGTCCTATATAGCTTGTTAAAGAATTCCAGTTTTTTTTTTTTCTATGAAAAAGCCTGGAATGAAGACTTCTTTGGAGAATTGTTGTTAAATTGTTCTCATGGTATTTAATAGCATCCACCTTCAAGAAGTCACTTGTGTTGTGTGGAAAGGAAGACAATCTGACTTAAAACGGTCACATTGGGGACTGATCCTGCAGAAGCACACAAATCCCCATAAGAGGAAGGCAGTGGGGTGTAGAATTTTAGACATGTGCTTGGAAGTCAGACTGCTTAAATTCAAATTCTAAACTCATCAATTACCAACTTGGTGTCTGGACAGGAATATCACCTATCTGGGTTCAGTTTCCTCATGTTCAATGTAGTAATAGTGACATGGGAATTCTGATACAGTGTTTGTACCAGGCTTAGAAAAATACTTGAAGGCATAGTGACACTTGACACTATGTGTTTTCAATTGTTCTGACAAAACCCAGTTTCTTTTCTCTTATGACTTCATAGAGAAAGAGATCTCTTTTGAATGTGCCTTGTGGCACCAGGTGACCGTGGGGATTTACTTGTAAACCTCGGAGACCTTTCGTTGTATAAACAAATCTAGGGAATGTAGTAGTGCATCCTTTTAAAAACATCCTCATCTTTATGCTATTGTCTGACCTTAAATGGTTTCCCGAGGATAAGGAGAATTTCACCAAGTTTCCATCTGGATAACAATCTCAGCATAATTTTCACAGCATATTTCTCTTGCAATATTCCATTTTGGTCACTGAAAGTTCACATTTTTTCTTATCTCAGGAAGTTCAGGTCAGTTTTATGAAAATATTGCTACAGCGAAGTAAATGATTTGGAAGGAAAAATTCTAACCTCTTTGGCTTTCCACTTAGAATGGTCACGATAAAAAATAATTGCTACTGGATGCTTTTGGCTCTTGATGTCCAGCCCATCAACTGGTGATCTTTTTGACGAAAGAAACCATCAGGAACATTGATCTCAAACCCATCTTTCTGTTACAGATGAGGAAACTGAGGCTCACTGAGATTGACATTCGGTTTAAATTAAAAGTAGAATCAAACTTTTGACTTGGGACCTCTGATGCCTAAATACTTAGAACAAGTTATTCCTTTCAGATTGAAGAAAAGCTCAGCTCTAAGGTACACAGCCATGTATGTTTTCAAATTATCAATATGATGAATTTCAGAATGAAACATGAGCTTTTTGAGAACAATCTTTTCTCTTATAAAATTTAAAATAAAGTTCCACTAGGGAACGTTTGAAAGTCACTAAGTGCTCAGAGCATCTGAGCATCTAGAGATTATTGAAGAGGTTACTCGGAGTTTGGCCGCTGAGGATTTCTTTTGTAGATATAGAAATGTTGTTTTCTTCTTCGAAATTAATTAACTCCAATGAAGCAATCACTTGAGAGTAGAGATAAACTCACTTTTCTTTGTCTTTCTGCAAATTTTCTAGAAAAAGGCAGGTGAGGGTCCAATTGACTGCCCATCTCAAATTTTTATGTCACTTATATTGTTCTAAGCAAAAATATCCCAATCTAAATGATTATTACATTTTTGTCACTAAAAGACGAGGACTGGAAGATCTATTGCCAGATTCTTCAAAATTAGACTATAAAATGGGTTAGCTGAGTGTAGTGCTTTGGTGATTCACCAGGGTTCAGACACCTAGAAAAGAGAATAATGTTGAAAGAGGTTTCAGAAGAACTGGGTCAGAAGTAACTGAATCAAAAGGAGAGGGGCTGTCCAATCACCCCAGGTGAGGGAATGGTCTGAGAGTTTCTTTTGACATAGCAAGTGTTTAAAGAAGAAGAAAAAAAAGGCTCATGGTGACAATCAGGGTTAGAATAAAAATCTCCAGGGATGTCAGCATTTCTGCACCAAACTGTTAGCTTAAAAAAAAAGAAAGAAAGAAAGAAAAACCTGCCATATTGTGGTGTAAGAAAAAAAAAAAACATTTGTTTTTCACTTTGTTCCTGGAACTCTTGCATTTTCCTGAGAGATGGGAGGATAAGAGCAAGAGCTTATAAGATGCTTGGAATCTGGAGGGACACTTGTCCTCTGTGTGCCGTGAGATGACTAGGGCCAGGGGCTTCTGATGGGAGTTGGTCACCAGAAAAGTCAGGAATGACTACGTGGTTGGAACTTTCAGCCCAAACCCCTCACCTCTGGGGAGGGTGGACAGGCTGGAGATGGAGTTAATCAGCAGTGGCCAATGATTTAATCAGCAATGTCTACGTGATGAAGCCTCCATGTGGGTCCCTGAGCCACCGCGCTCAGCAAGCTTCTGGGTTGGTGAAGACACTGATGGTCCATGGTGAAAGGCCCTGATTCCAAAGAGACCAAGCATCCTGCAGTCTCCACCTGTGATGTCCATCCTCACTTCAGAACTGAATTGAATGTAGGATACCCAGCTGGTCTCCAGAGGGGTGAAGGACTCGTCCACGGGAGAAAACCTCCACAAATTTGGTGCTGGAAACAGATCATGGATGACGCAGTCTGGCTGGGCACAATTCAGGAGCCACTTGTCAAAAGAAACGAACTTTATTTTTAGAACCACATGCCAAACAAAACAGCTCCTCAGGAAAAAACCCTCAGAGCCCAACTACCACCACCAGCTTCCCACAAGCCTCTCTCCCAACCACAAGCCTCCCCACCTCCCACAATCCTCCTGCTCTTGAGGCCATTGGCTGGGTCGCGTGGGCGGAGCCAAAAAAGTCTCCCAATGAGAAGCTCCGTGGCCTGAAAGGGCAGGGAAACAGCCCAATGAGCATCACCGCAGAGGAGCCAATCAGCTAGATGTTGCTGGGCCGCTGTGAGCCAATCATCAGCTGGCAGTCTGAAAGTTTGCTGGGGCCCCTTCAGCTGTGGCTCGCAGCAAAATCTTCATGTGTTGAGATTGTAAAACTTAATTTGCATGGGATGGTACAATTTTTTTTTTTATTATTAGGCCGATGTATAACTTTGAGAAGGCTTAGAATTAAGACTAGAGGGCATAAAATAAAGCAAACCCATAGTATGAATACTTTTTGGTTGTTAGGAACAATCTGTTTATCTTTCATTTTTTTTTAAAGTCATTGTAATATTTAAGAGAATCTGACACATAGAGTATCCAAGGGATTTGACTTATGGTTCCAAATTAAAATGTGTAACTGCATAGTTAAATTTAGACTTGTTATGATAAATTGAAAGGTATAAGATAATTTAGTAACACTTGTACATAGGACTAGAATGTTTAAGAGAACTTGAGAATCGCTGTATTTACAAGTTTAGTTTATTACATTTACTTGAGTTGTTAAATATGTGAGAAGTTTTTGTTTATAAGTGAGACCATTGAAGTCAATATAAGGTAACCTTAAAAATTGAATTTATGAATACAGTTTGAAATATTTATAAGTATTTAATTAATTGAGTTTTGAAAGTTCTCCTAACTACTAAAACTTCCACTTATCTATAGAATGAAATATCATAAATCCAAAAAACTAAGGAACAAAATTTTTGTATTTGATAATTTTAAATTGAATGCTAATAAAATAATAAAATCAAGAAAGATCAAACAGTCCGTATCCATATATTTTTCCCAAGATCACTGAGAAGTTCTTTGTGACATTAACTAAGATTGCTTAAAATGCAAACCTGCACATACTTATTTTTGTTAAAAAGGAATATTTTGTTATTTAATAGTAAAAGAGTATTGTAAGTTCCCATTTCAGAGATAGAACATGTACATGGGGGAACAGAATCCAACATGCGAGGTTTCAGTAGGATTATACATATTTATTGTGCCTCTATATGTCCACAAGTTGTCTCAGATACTGAAAACTGCCACCATTGTCCTGTTTTTCTGGTTCTTGCATCATAAGCTTAAAGTCTGGCCAGGGAGGCCAATGTGTGTCAATTCATCACATGAATGAATAACCACAAGTGGAGATCAGAGATAGGTATCTCTTCTAGCAGGGCAACTATGGAAAGCTTTCCTGAGCAAATAATGATTACACTGAGCTGTGACAGAAGGGTGTTTGCCAAGCAGGTGGCGGACCAGCATAAGGGAAGGTCCTTGAGCCACACAAAGGGAGGAGATGTGTCTATTTTACTCACTGGTTCCTCCTCAAGTAGAGCAACAGTTAAGTGCTTAATGCACACTTGCTCAAAGAAGGAATGGGGGACATGCGGAGAAAGCATGACATTGGGAAACTTACAGACCCCCAGAACAAGAGGGAGAAGGTGTGAGCAGAGCTGGAGAGCCAGTGCTGGGAGGTGTCCAAGGTCACAAAGCTGCTATATACTTAGGTCTCCATCATCTGTGGCCCTAACCAGTAGGTTGGCTTTTCTTACCAACCTTCCAAACACCCACATTTACTAGTTAGCTTAGGATCCCAACACACAAGAACTACAGGAGGGAGCATTTCTGCAGGCTGGGGATTTGGGACCCAGCACAGCTTGTGAGTTTATGATTTTTTAGGAAAGAGTGCTGTCAGCTCAGAATACCAGCAGTTACACTCCCTGCTTCTCCTCTGGAAGGAATTCCAACTTTGCTTTGTTGTGAGAAAATACGGGTGGATGACAGGTAAGAGAGCACACAAAGAGAGAGGTGGTGGGAATTCTTTCTCATTTTTTGAAGAGCCATCCCTAGCCTGGAACACTGAGTTAATCCAAGGAGCTGCAAGCAGGAATGGATGGGTTCATAATACAGCACTCTCCACTAACAACAGCTAGAGTTACGGTTACCTGTTTTCACGTAAGGTGTGTTCTCTCACTTATTTCCTTGTCCTTACTAGGAATTGATGTGGATAGGTAGGCAGCTGTTTCCATTGTTAGCTTCACTTTGCTGATTGAGAAATAGTTGAGTGGTTTCCCCATGAGAGTGATATTTCATCTCCTTCTTGAGAGACACCAACTCCCGTTGTTCTTCCGACAGTGCTGGTACATGGTGCCCTATAAATGCTTGTTCATGTGGAGTGAATACGGATGACCACTGCACAACAGGGCTCACTAATCTGAAATAATGTGAAGGAAGACTGGTTGGAGTTAACAAGCCCTGCTTTGTTTATTATTTATTTATTTATTTTTTTTATTTTTGAGGCGGGGGGAAGAGAGAGAGAGAGAGAGTTTTTAATATTTATTTTTTAGTTTTCGGTGGACACAACATCTTTATTTTCTTTTTATGTGGTGCTGAGGCTTGAACCCAGTGCTACTGCTTGAGCCACATCCCCAGCCCCCTGCTTTGTTTATTTTTGAACTGGCTTATTATTTTTAGGTGCATGTTCACATCTGAGAAGAAATTTACACAGTGTGGTCCAGTAAAGTAGGGATTCAAGGGTCTGCTTTGATAGGTTGATAAGACTAGTTTAATAATGTTATCAAAGACAACTGTTTAATTAAAATCAATTCTTTCATGATACTTGCAAATCTTTTTCTCTTAAATTATTTAAATCTTTGATGAAATTTCATTGCTTATTTATTTAGGCTTACTATGAAACAAAGTTAAGGCTAAGAAAGACCCAATTCAGCAGAATTCTAAAATGAAACAAACTAATGACTTCCAGATAAATGAAGTATTATTGTGCTTCTGGAATAAGTGACCCTGTACAAAATGGGAATAGAAGAAAGAATATGTGATTTCTAGCCTGAATGTTTTCCCTCTAGCCTGACTTTTAAATGACTTTCAAATAAGAAAACTATTGCACACTGGCCAATCCCTATTAGCAAGCCACAGTGATAGCAATAGCAATGGCATTACATAATGTTCACTTACTCTTTGGACTTTTGGTTATCCTTCACCTTCATGGCCTTCAGCCAAGAATGGCTAAAGACACCTATGACTAAAAAACACCTTTGCTTTCTGACCATTCATAATTTTATATTCTGGTTGGGCATTACATGGCTAACCGGGAAGAAAGGGGGTTAGTTTCAATTTTATTTCTTTAGTCAGAAAAAACACAAATTGGAAAATTTAAAGTCTTTTGTTAAGGCTTAGATATGAGGTGTGCCCTCAAAAGTTGATTTGTTAGACAATCCAGGAATTATCAGAGGTGAAGTGATTGATTTTGAGAGCATTAACCTAATCAATGGATTAAGCCACTGATAGGGATTACCTGGGCAGTCACTGTAGGCAGGTAGGGTATAGCTGGAGGAGGTGGGTCATTGAGGCATGCCTATGGGGTATACATTTTGTCCCAGGTGAGCAAGCTCTCTCTGCCTCCTTCTTGCCATGTCCTGAGCTGTGTTCTTTCACCACACCTTTCCGCCATGATGTTCTGACCCACCTAAGGCTCAGAGCAATGGAATCCGCCACCTATGGACTGAGACCTCTGAAGCCATGATTGCCAAGTAAACTTTCCCTCCTCTAATTGTTCTTTTTGATCACAGCAATGAAAAATTGGACTAAAAATCTCTTTTTGTTAAGAAACTATGATACTTGTGGACTTTCATTACTAACAGTTAACACTTGTTTCTTTCTACACTTTTGGATTCTTTCTTTGCAGCGTAAGCCTCATGCATGGTGTGTCTCTATCAAAATTGTGACAAAACATAACGTGTACTGCAGATAGGCATTTTACTTTTTTAGTTAATTTTTAATCTCTTAATTGGAAATTTCTCCTCAGGACTGAGTACCGACAATGGTGTTTTATGGTATTTTGACTCAAAAGAAGCTGCCAGGTTGCTCTTCATTTTCTTTCTACTCCATGTTCCTCCAACAGAGCTGTGCTTTTCCTGGTCAAGCGTGGGGTCTGCAGAACCTGTCATGGAGACTGAATGGGTCAACTTGCATGTGACTGTCCCCTGCTGTGTGGCTCAGGTCATTGCTTGAAGAGCAGCGAGCCTCTGGGAATGCTATTACATTATTATAACCCCAGAGGAAGAGGCACCTAATTATAAAATATCACATGGCCAATTTCATATCACATGAGCTGTGGGGAGTTTCCTTCTACCCACTCTTCATTTTTCCTTCCTTTTCTATTCACCCCACCCTATCCCTTCTATGTGTGTGGTTGCTGGGCTGATGTGACTCTGCCGCACCTGCTGCTGTTGCAGGTTATGTTCAGGGCCATCCCCTAGTCCTCCCCACCTTGCTGTGTTATGGCAGGAAGCTATGCTCTCCTGGAGCCTTAGCCACTGAACTTCTATAGGACTTGGAAAGGGTGATTTTTTTTCTGCCTTCTTCCTCTGCTTTGGGCAGTGTCTCCTTCTTGCCCAGGTTGTGACCCATGGTACCCTCTGTGATCCCAGCCCCCTTTGGGAAGGTTGACTAAGGTAGAGAGGCTCTTGTTTCTCATAATGCCTCTGTCTCCTGGTGGCCCCCTCCATCTGTAGGGTGGTAAAGGCATAGTGACTTTGGTAATGTCGGGATTATCTCACTGTTGTTGGGTTTCTCCGCATCTTCACCAACTAGGTAGCCAATGCCTTGCGTTAAATTCTCTCTGGAGATACCCTGAATGGATTCTGTTTGCTGAATGGATTCTCACTGATGTGCCCTGCATTCTGTAGAAGGGACTCCCCAGTGCAAATCTCTCTCTTGTTGACCATCTATTCTCACACCTGTGATACACCCGTGAGACTACTTGATCCTCTCTTCCTCAGGAGTGAGGATGAAATGGTGTCTGGGGTCAGGCCAAAATGGAATGGGCAAGACGAAGAGGAGGAAGGACAAGAATTGTGTCTTTTGATGTTTTAGGCAGAATAAATGAGGTTGAGGGGATGAAGAAATGTATGGGATAAATATTTTTCCGGACATTGGAGATGTAGCTATGAACAACACAAAGCTCACAAGTGTAAGAGGGATACAGATAGAGTCTGTTGAAAGCTTCTAAGGAGTAATAAATTCTATGAAGAATGATAGAGTGTCAGGAGAGGGGTTAGGAAGTGCTACCGTTTGGATTTGGAGTGTCCCCCAAAGACCTGTGTGGTGAAGGCTGGTTCCTCACATGGTGCTATCGGGAGGTGATAGGACCCTTGAGAGGTGGGGCCTGGTGGGAGGAGGTTAGGTCACTGGGGTCATGTCTTTGAAAGGAATATTGGGACTCTCTCCCTTCCTTTTTCCTTTGCTTTCCAGCTATGATGAGGTCAGCAGCTTCCTCTTCCATATGCTCCCACCATGGTGTTCTCCCTTTCCACAGGCCCACAAGTACTGGGGCCAAGTGACCATGGATTGAAACTTCTGATACTGTGAGCTAAAATAAACCTTTCCTCTTTTTAAGTTCATTTACCTCAGGTGTTTGCTACAGTAATGGAAACCTGACTAACACAGGAAGGTCTGTGGAGGCTCTTTTCCAGCTTCTTTTAAGAAGTGAATTTGAGGAGAGGCTTAAATAATTCACTGGCCCATTGGCTTCTTCCCGCTCTGATTCCATATCAAATCACACAGAAGAGAATGAGCCACGTGACGAGGGTGGGTCGCTCACCTCTCTATTATCAGTATAAAAGCACAGTCTTAAATCAGCCATTTCCAGACATTAGTTTATTCTATTTACAGAAACTTTTAAGAACCAGATTCAACCTATCTCCTCCCCAGCCTCCATGGTTTCCAAACTGAGAGCTAGGGGGTGGATGTGTATTAATGTGAAAGTTTTCTGGGTAATCTGGCCTAATATAATGTGAGTATCCTTGGAAGATGGAGCAGGATGATTCCTACATACGTGAAAGACTGTGAACTTCAATTTTACAAAGCAAAACTTCACAAGTGAGCAAAGGCATGACATTAAGAAGATGTACAGGGGTCGATTAATTTCAGATTGTCAGTGTGAGTCATTTTGGCCTAGATTCTTATCTCATAAATTTGCCTTTTCCCAGAGAGTGTTGTTTTAGAATATGATTTGTGAATTGATATAAAAATGTATCAAAAGGCATTATAAATCAGAAAAAAAAACAAGTGGCAAAGGAAGCTATTCAGATCATTGGAGCCAGTTTATTTGGAAATCATTTCAGACACATATTGGAGGAATGAGATTCTTCTGGCCTATGGAAGGAAGTTGCTTGAACATGTAGTTCATACTCAGAATGAAGTAATGTGAGAGTCAGGCCCTTTGCTACGGAGTTTATATCTACTGTTCCATTGATGCTCCCCAAAGTCCTGGGGTTTTTCTTGCTTCAGAGATTTGGTAGACTTGAGGCATGGGGAAGTTAAGTCAGTGGACCAAGGTTCTTCCAAGTCAGCCTGCTAACTAACCACTTGCTTGGCATACGGGCACTTGACTATATGAGAAATAATCTGTGTCCTCCAGAGACACCATGATGATGCCTGATGGCCATATGCAAGTGACCCCCAGACAGATGGCGGCACCCGTGGGAGAATGTGAAGAACTACATGGCTGCAAGTTTTCAAGAACTTGTGCTTTTCAAGTGGGTGATGGTGGTATTCACAGTCCAGGATACAACATTCTAGAAGTTCACTTAAAACAGCAACTTAAAGGATTCAGAATTAAAATCTTTCAAAAAAGACAGAAGCAAACCTTAGAAATTATTATTTTCTGGATATTGAAATATCCACTGCCCAGAGAATTTTATCCCCCAGAAAGTCCTCTTTGTCTTTTGCTTTGCTCTTTCAGGCTGTCCTGGGAGTTGAGTATTGGTAGGGTCCACGTGCCCCATTTCCTTCCACATAAGGAAGAGTCATTTTGTGTCTTCCTATAAATAATATAAGAGCGCTCACTCCTAAAAGCCTAGCGCCAGGCTCTTCTGGGTTGCATGTCTTCTTAAATTTCAGGACTGCACGGTAGCTTTCTGCAGAGCCTTATCTCCCTCGCCAAAGAGAGGCGCAGACTCTCAATAGCGGCTGCTCTTCTCATCCGCCCGCGCACGCTGAGCCCGGAAAGTTCAGCCATCACGCTTCAAATGGTGGCTTTCAAAGGCATTAAAAAAGTAAAGGGAAGAAAAGGAAACAAATATCAAGCTATTACAAAGAGTTTTTAAGCAAGACATGTTTATTAAGCGGACTTTATTCTCTCCCGCACGTTCAAAGACATCTGATTAAACCATGCCAGGAAAATTGACAAAGCTTTTTTCCATCTGTGCAGGACAGATAAACTGCTTCTTGGCAGATTTTATCATCTCTTAGGCTCTGTACCCAGGGAGAAACTCTGACAGTGTGTCATGTGAAGCAGGAGTGCCAAAGAGATCAGAATAGTCTCTGCTGGCACAAGGAAGTGCTTGGGACGATTTGGGCTGGTGCCAGGGACAAATCATAGGACAGTCAATGAATAATTAGAGAAAGGGGCACAACTTTCTAAGTAAGCATGGTCCTAGGGCTTTTCTAGAAATACAGTGTGGTGTGGACTGAGGCAGTGCCAGGTGTTCAGGCAGAGCAGTCGGGCAGGGTGTCACCCACCTCTGCCTGTGTTGTTTTAGGGGCTAACACTAGGATCAGGACCAATGCAGCCGGATTCTGATAAACACACTGTTTTCTGTCATTCAGCAGTCACGCTGTGGATGGGGCCACCTCTCCCTGACACTGTAATAATGCATAGGATTAAGACAGGGCTTCTTCTCCTGAAGGGTCAACTGACTTCCGCAGATATGATCTTTCAAGTTTTGACAGGTTTCTGATACTGTTGATTAGATGGACCCTTTTTGGGGAAAAGCAAGTAAAGAAAATCCCAGGAATTAGAGTCCATATTCACAGCATTGGATTCTTCACACTTTATCCATTTAAAAAAAAATAAAAATAAATATTCTCATCAGATTCCCATTGTCTTTGCTTGTTCTTTTCTTCCGTTTTTTTTTTTTTTTTTTTTAAATCATTTTTAGTTTGGTTTTACTGATTCTAACAAGCACCTTTGTTACTCTCTCCAAACGACAGAGCCAGGGGATGGGACTGGGCGCCCCCCACCCCAGCAATCCAGGGTGATGGTCCCATCTCAAGGTCCCTGACTTCGTCACATCTGCAGAGCCCCTTTTCCTCATAAGGAAACGATCACTGGTTCCAAGGATTAGGATGGGGACATCTCTGGAGGCCATTATTCAAACATCACAAAAGACTTCAGAGTGGAAGCAAAGCCCCCTGATGTGGGTGCTGGGTAGATTTACAAAATGGGTTGAAAAAGTTCTGTTGAGAAACCAAGCGAGTGTCCCAGGAAGGTGAGGTATGATTGAGGTTCCTGGGGGTTCCTGAAACCAAAAGGGGAGGGAGGGACAGGCAGTTGAGCATTCTGTGGAGATAAGTGGGAACAGCGAGAGGCTGTGGTGGGGAACTGGTGTGATTCAGGGTGCTTGCAGATTCTGGGAGTCAACTGAAATATCCACACCAAGGACAGACTGCTCACTCTGGAATCTCTCCAGGCCCAGGAGTTTTGACAAAGTACTGAAGGTTGTTTCAGTTTCAGTTCTTGGAACAGTTTTCGTACAGCAACTTTCCTCTGTCAGCAAAACTCTAAGGCTAACCAAGGGATTTTTTTTCTTTTTTTTGCTTGCTCTTGGACTATTCTATAGCCATTTGGTCTTATATTTTAACAAACCCCAACGAACACTTCAATTACTACTATTTTGTGTATGAGGAACAGAGGCATAGAAATGCCGATTATATTGCCCAAGTCTCCACAGCTAGATTTTCAACCCAGATAGTTGTCATTCAGTGTGGTGTAGACTGAGACAGTGCCAGGCATTCGGGCAGAGCAGTCGGGCAGGGCGTCACCCACTTCTGCCTGTGCTGATTTAGGGGCTATCACTAGGACCAGGACCAGTGTGGCCATAAACACATTTATTTAGAATCACTGCTCTATACTGTAATGATAAAATATATATCATACATATTTGAAAAGTTGGAATTGAGTTGTTGTACAATGAGTCTGCACAACACTAACTCTAGAGAGGAAATGTCATATCACACTCTTTCTCCAATATCTGAAACACAATCATGCAAAATATCCTCTTATTTGATCCAGCCTTCTTACTTCTTGGCATATATCCAAAGGAATTACAATTGGTATGTTGAAGAACTATTGACCACCCTATGTTCTTTGCAGCATTAATCACAAGAACCAAGATATGGAAGTAAACTAAGTGTCCGTAAGTGAATGAATGGACAAAGAAAGTATGCTAGAGATGTACAATGAAATAGTATACAGCCTTCAAAACAGGAACTTCTGTCATCTGCCACAATGTGGATGGGGCTGGAAGATATTATGTTAAGTGAAGTAAGCCAGATGCTGAAAGACAAACACCACATGATCTCACATGTGGAATCTAAAGCATCCAGTCTCAGAGAAACAGGATAGAAATGTAGTTTCCAGAGGCTGGGGGAGGAGGTGAGATGGGGAAAGGGAAGATATACACTGAAAGGTGCAGAGCAGTAAGATTCAGAGATCTATTACATTGCATGGTAACCATACTTAATGTATTGCTATTTTCTGTTACTCAAATAGATTTTTAACATCCTCACCACAAAATAATAATAAATATGTGAGATGAGATGTATATTAATTGGTGTCATTTAATTTTTTATAAGGTATGTGTAATTCAGAACATCACACTATACACCATTGATAAATATGTCTATTGCTTGTTAATTAAAAATAAAGCAAGTAAAACAATTCTCCTTTCAGAAAGCTCTCACCAACAGATCTGATTATTTTGGTGATTTCTCCCCCTGTATTTCCCATCTATCAATTAATTTATTGGAGTCCTTTTTATTTCCTAGCTGTTGTTCAGCTAAAAGCCTTTTGTGGTGAGCTGGAGTTGTTGGTCTGGGTGCAGAAGGCTCTTGTGTTCAGCTCAGTGATGTCCAGGTTGTAGACTGACATTTGTCACTCTAGGAGTAACCACACCATGGAAATTAGAGCTGTTCTTATTTATTTATTTTTTTAGTAGAGAACTGATTGTTAAACATCCACCAACATATGAATCTTTATTTTCTTACTTCCTCCTACTCTATACACAAACAGCATAGTTTTCTTGAACTTGAACCTTGAGTGATCATGATACTCATCCTTCAAAACACTTCAGCATGTTTAAAAAATTCATGAAGAATTATCTCGAGACTTACTCTGCATAGTCTGGATGCAATGGTGAGAACTGAGCTCTGAGAGTTTCTGCCACGGTAGAATGCATGAGCGAGCCAATGAACACCAGAGTTGGAGATGGGACTTTTGGTCTTAATTCTTAGACCACTGTGCACTCACTTGACTATTTCCTAGGAAGAATCCGGTCTTCTCTTATAAGTTATTTTTATGTATTTCTTTTTTTTCTCACTGGAATAAAGCCTTTTGCTTAATGGGGATAATATTAAAAAGCAACTATATCTAATCCTGGAAGGCTTCCAGTCTTTAGCTTTTAGGTACATGAGCTGTGTGTTATATCATAAATATCTTTGAACAAATGCCACCTCTTATGTTTAGGAAGCAAAAGAAAATCTTCACCATGTATACATTCCATTGTGGAGAAACTGAATGCAGAAGACTGAGAACTCACTGTGATACTTCCCGCTAACCCACAAGTGAGAGTA
Source organism: Callospermophilus lateralis (assembly GCF_048772815.1). Classification (NCBI taxonomy): domain Eukaryota; kingdom Metazoa; phylum Chordata; class Mammalia; order Rodentia; family Sciuridae; genus Callospermophilus; species Callospermophilus lateralis. Next base: position 20,489,549 of record NC_135317.1, on the reverse strand, counting down.
AAGCTGTAGAAACAGTTACTTAAACAGACTCTAAGTGCTAGATATTCAGATTGGTTGACAATTACATTTTACTAAGTCCCATGGGAAATATTACACGATGGGCTAAAATAATTTAGGCTATTGATCCTTGACTTTTATCTACAGATTGGCCATTTGTGATGAAATTATTTCAAGAATGATTGTACTACCTTCTTTTGGAGCAAATCAACAGAAAGCTACCTTAGTTTTCAGAGCAGCATTACTCAGTAATAAGCTGCCATTTGAGAGAATAACGATGGTTCTTAGCTGGGCTACAGAGAGGGGATCCATCCACAAACCTGTAAATAACATCCAAGTAATATTAATCAGGTTTCCAGATTCCTTATATATCAGTGGCACTTTTTACCATAATTTTTTAAAAAGTGCTAGGTAGTAACTAAGCATTCAAAAGTATTGTCATTATTTACCAATTACAGTATATCTTTGTTTCAGGGAAAAAAAACATTTAAAAATAACTTAAAATAGAATAAATAAAGTACTACTTGGATAAATAATTGTTCTTTGAATTTTTATAACATCACAAGGTGGTTTACTTGGGTGCCATACACTGAATGTTTGCATTCCCCACCCTAATTCATTTTGAGATCCTAACTCCAAGTGGAGTGATATTTGGAGATAGGGACCTTGGAAAGTGGTCCCTATCTATTTTGTAGGTAGAGTGCTCATGAATCTCCTTATACAAGGGACCCCAGAGAGCTGCCTTGCCCCCCTCACATGTGATGACACGGGAGGAGGTAGGAAGGTCTGTGTCAATGGGAGGCGTCTGAAGTAATGGGACTTTCTCTAGCACATTTCATCTCTGATTCAGTATGCCTCACCTGGGAAGGAAATCCTCCAAGGCGAATACTCTAAGGGGTGTGGTTGAGTTTGAAATGGGCATGCCCATAGCTATTGTTTCCATGATATAAAGTACAAGAATTAAACTCAGAAGAGGATTTCTGGAATGCCAGTGATTTTTCCTATTAAGAGTAGGTTTTATGGCATCCATAATTAGGAAATCCTATTTTTAGGAGATTATTCCAAATCCTGGTCTACTCATCAGTCTGTCTTGATGATCCTTTTAAATGTATCCTACTGCTCAAAATTCGGGGTCCCCACTGGGCCTTAGAAAAGCAGGTTCTGTAGGATCTGTTTTCTTATTTGCCTGAGATAAAGACAAGGGGCAGTGTCATTACAGAACACCTAACCAGGAAGGTACCACCAAGGTGATATTACACCTAATAATTGTAAAGACACTTCTATCCCTATAAAGGACATGTGTGAGCTTTGTCTTGTAATGTTGATTAGACTGAGGACATGTGAGTAATATTTTCTTCTTATTTTTTTTCTACTTAACCTAAGTGTATTGTAGAAATATATGTAAACTTTAGTAAAACCAAGGGTCCTCTGGGGGCTCCTTTAACTCTAAAAAGTAGACTAAAACTAAGAATGGGCCATGGAAATTAAAAAAAAAAAAAAGCAAAGTTGGCAATTTATAACAATGTACAGAGAATATCAGGCCTCTGGTGTTTTGCTACTTTGATGGTTGTTTATTCAATAATCAAGTCAGTTGGGAACTCAAAAATCAGTATAGCCTGGTTGTAAACAGGTAGCTGGTGGCCAGCATCTGGGGAGGGGTCCTAGATTATATGGAAGGATTCACAACAGCAGCAATGACACTAATATTGCTTCTTTCTGAATCTTCAGTGCCCTGTGGTTGGCTGCATGGGGACAGAATAAATGAATCTATCACACTAGCCTGATCCTGATTCTGGTCTATGTAGACAAGCTTCAAAACAGGTCATTAAAACAGGGTCACCATAAACTATACTGAATCCCCAAAGAAAGGGGAAGGGGCCCTTGTCTTGACTTCCCACTTCTCTCTCTTGCCTGGCAGCTTCTCTGTCTTCTTTCAGTCCCTTAACTAAGGTCAGTTGAGTAGGGACTCTTCATGGCGAATTGCATTCTTTTTCCAGCATTGGAGAAGATACCCCGGTGAATTGTGCTTGTCATGTTAGAGGATTCTTGACCAATGACCTTCACCATCATTTGCCAGAAGAGATTTACATGTCTTAGAATCTTGCAATTGAGATGAATTGACTAGGATTATTCCATAACTTGGTATCTCCCAGGACAACCTGAGCCTTTTAGCGTCTAATTAGTAATGCACCCAACTTCCTTTTCACCTCTCTTGATAATTGCAGTGTTTATGATAAAATGGAGTTTTAAATGATGATGCTTAGACACTGTATTAGAAGGGGATTGGAGAAGAATATTCAATTAGTTCCTTAGCTATAGTGTTTAATACCTTAAAAATCTAATTATTGTGCCATTTACTGCCTGGAGGACTAGGGACTGAATGAATGGAATTAAACATGGTAGAAAAAAATTGTATAGACTATTAAAGAGTAATAAATTCTTTATGGACAAAACCAGAACTGGGCATTGGAGTGAAAGAGAAGGTTTCCCTTGTGCCAAAGTTTTATTTTTAAAGCTCATGGTCAGGCAGTGTATCATTGAATTGGTTACAGAGAGCAAAGACTTGAAGGCAATCAGTACTGGTCAAGAGAGGTCTAAAGAGGAATGGGCAAGAAGGCAATTAGAGACACCCAGTGAAGACGTGTGTTCTGAAGGTTATTGTTAAAAAGGAGAGCAAAGAAATGGGTGTGAGGAAGGTGAAGAGAGATCATTTTTTTAAAGCAACAGGCCATTACATTTTTTTCAAATACCGTTATTTTGTTTACTTATTTTTATGTGGCGCTGAGGATCAAACCCAGTGCCTCAATGTGAGAGCCAAGTGCTCTATCGCTGAGCCACAACCCCAGCCCTGAATGGAGATAACTTTTAAGATGGAAAAATAAACACCTTTATATTCAAGAAATGACCCAAGGCAGAAAAAAATTTCTGAGAAGAGGATGGGGAGAATTGCTAAGGGCTATTCTGGATGGTGAGTCAGATGGAATGCTATCCTTAGTTTGGAGAGGCACTATATTTCCAGGATTTGGGGAAGACCAGTGAGTGGGACAGGCTGGGAAGCCATGGACAGGCTCCTGTGGGCTGGACAGGTCCTCTTCCAGTGTTTCTATTCTCAGTGCAGTCGGAGGTACAGTGGTTAGCTGAGAGTGAGAGAAAGAAGAAGTTATTGAAGGAAAAGTTTTTAGGACAGAAGTCAAAGCATGAATTGGTTCCAAAGGATGGAGTGGGAGGTATTGCAAAATGAAAAGTGACATGAAGACTTTCTAGAGACAATTCATGAAGGGGTCTGGGAACAAAGACTCCCCTTGTTGCTTGGAACCAGAATATTCTCTGCCTTTTCTTCCTGAGTCTGGAACAGTGAGAAGTCATGAAAATCAGGGTGAGATGGAAGAGTAGACTCCAAAGTACAGATTTTGATTGCCTCTGTGTTGTTCCATTTCACTACCCTTGGTTTTTTAGTTGGTCCATGTTAATTATACAAAGTAGCGGGTTTTGCTGTGGCATATTTGTGCATACATGAAAACAGAATCTGATTAAGTTCACTCCCCGAAACCCACTCTAATCTTCCCTTCTCCCTCCCCTACTGGGCTCCCTTCTAATTTCATGGAAAATTTTTTTGTCTTGTTTTTTTCCTTATATCTTTCACATATGAGAAAAAACATACGATAATTTTCTCTGTGAGTCTAACTTATTTTGCTCAAAATTATGGTCTCTAGTTCCATTCATTTTCTTGCAAATGACATAATTTTGTTCTTCTTTATGGCTGAATAAAACACACTTTCTGCATCCATTTATCTGTTGATGGATACCTAGGTGCATTACATAACTTGGCCATTGTAAATTGTGCTGCTATAAACATGGGCATACATGTATCTCTGAAATATGCTGATTTTAGTTCTTTTGGCTAATATCAAGGAGAAAGGAGTGGTGTAGCTGATTTTCACAGTGGCTGTACTAATTTATAGTCCCACCAATAGTGTAGAAGGGTCCTCCCCCCACTTTTTTTTTTTTTTAACGTTTGGGGCAGAGTCTTGCTCAGTTGCTTAGGGCCTCACTAAGTTGCTGTGGCCAGCTTTGAACTTGTGATTTTCCTGCCTCGGCCTCTCAAGATGCAAGTCATCTTATTTGTATTCTTGATTGGTGCCATTCTAACTGGGGTGAGATGGAATCTCAGCACAGTTTCAATTTGCTTTCCTCTGATGGCTAAAGACGTTAACTATCTCATCCATGTAATTGCTGGCCACTTGCACTTCTCTTTTTGAGAAATGTCTGCTCAGTTCATTTGCCCATTGGTTGATTGCCTTTTTAATACTGAGTGTTTTGAGTTCTTTACTCTGGCTATTCATCCTCTGTTGGAGGAGTCAATGGCAAAGATTTTCTCCCATGCTCTCTATCGTCTCTTCATTCAGAAAGTTGCTTCCTTTGCTGGTAGGCTTGTTTGTGTGACCCACCTCAATGCTTATGGGATCAGTACGGCAGTTTCAGTGAAGGAAAGAACACAAAGGAGTGAGTCCTGATGTCTCAGCATCATAGATGACCTTGGAAAGGAAGCATTGCCAAGCTGAAGGACAGGCAGTCAGGGGCAGAGTCCTCTTCTCTGGAAGTCTAGTTCTTTGCTCCTTCTCTTCCAGCACTGGGCTTCTGAGAGTCCAGAATGGAGACCTGTCCGTTTATGTTTCCTCCTGGGCAATCAATCAGTGCAGAGGCAGGTTTTAAGGAACTGTTCCATATTTAAGTCCTACTGTACTTTGTGAGGCTAGCTGCATCTATGGGGTTTGTACAGGTGTAGACATTTTGGTTAGTGCCTTGTGCGTGAAGCTAGGGAACTGTACTTGTGCAACAGTACTGAACTGGCAGTAGCCGGTGATTAGATGGGAAATGGCTTGGTCAGAGAGGTGCTCTAGAAAGTTCATCTTGCTGAGCTCTGCAGAATGAATTGGGACTGACTGTGGGTGCTCATGTGGGATAAAAGTTGAATGAGGCTCATGTAGTAGCAATGGAGGGAAATAGGGAATCAAAGGTGTGTTGCCCATGGAAAAATCTTTTATAACAGATTTGATGGTGCGAGGGCAGAAAAGACATATCAGAGAAGTCAACGTGAATGCCAGCCTCTTGCATCTCAATGTTTAGAAAGGCAATGATAACTTAAAAGAAATAGGGTGTATAAATAAAGGTTCCAGTTGCTCGAGGACTGTAAATAATGAGAACACAAGATGTTGATGGATAGCAGGGTACAAATAAAAAGTAAGAAAAATATGAAGTTCAACTTATTCCCCCTCCAGTTATCTACCCACTACCTTTGACTTCAACCTTCTTCTCTTATTTGTTTGATCATTTTCTTTTTATGTGTTCATCACGGCTGGTATAATGGTCTCTGCTATGGAGGTTGTCCACAAACCAATTTTTTTTTTTGTACCTAAGTCTGATTCTTAATATATTAGAATTTATTTCCTGCCAGTGTGCTACCCCCTGATCCAGACACCTGGAGCATGGCCATGAACTCTCTGCTCTGCAGAAACCATGCTCTCCTGGGAGTGGCTGGAGTTCCTAAGCTCACCCCTCGCCTCTTGAGTGCTTCCTTCTCTAGTCTGAACAAGGCTCTGTTGACTGCAGAGTTCTTCATGGTCAAGTCTGGATGCCCTTGCCCTCACACCCCATCCTCCTCCACGGTCTCCACCCACACCTAGTGCTCCTGGAGCCCTTCCAGGTTCTCTGAGGTGGACTCTCCTCACCAGACTCCCCTTGTCTCTGAAAACCCCCCTTACTTTTCCCCACCCTCATCATCCCTGCCACATTTAGCTACTTGTCAATCAACTCTCTTTAAATTTTTGCATCTTAAAAACAGACATTTACATATCCTCTCCACATGCTTTAGATGATGTTTTCTTGGTAGCTAAAATGGGGTATAATTATGGCAAATACATCAGGCATGGCTGCCATGGAGTCTGTCTCCTGCCTGAGTCGAGCAGGAGTGAAGAGTTACCAAAAGAAGGCTCTTGGTGCTAATCACATTTTCCAGATTTTGTGTCCTTAATTTAGATTTGAGTCTTTATTGAGGTGGCACTTTTGCCTTCGTCTTGGGGATGCCGTGAAAATGCTCAGCTGGACCAAGTTTCTCTCCAGTGCTGGGGGCTGACTCAGGGCTGGGTTGGACTGGAGTGAGAACGTGGGCACTTGCTGGCTCTGATTCTACCCCAGGGAATCTATTCTAAGGGTCAGGATGGGACTCAAGGGGGTCTGGAGGGGACACCCTCCATAGGCCATACCACGGGAAGCACTAGATTAGATCTCAATCACTCTCTGGTCCCTGCTCATCTCCCTAAGCTAAACATGTGACCAATTTTCTGGAAAAGTGGCTTTACTTTTCAGATACACATATTAAATGTTCTAAATAACTAGTTTATTATTTAGAGGAAAAGACAGACCTTTAGAAAGAAAATATTTTTCATTGAGTGAAAATATTTTGAAAAAATATGAACTCTTTTTTTTTTTCCTCCTGGACACTAAGGTTAAGCAGAAAATTGAGACAAGGGATGCTGTATTATTTTCTATTCTTGCCAGCCCCCAACATTCTAAATCCCCCAGTGCCTGAAAATGCAGTTTAAATGACTTTTTTTTTTTTTTTTTTTTTTGGAAAGTTCTTCTCAGCTTGTAGCTTGAGCTTTAGCTCACAATGATTTTTACAGCTAAATTATAAAGCTCCAACAAAGGGGCTTAATAAAAGAAATGCAGACAGCGCTAAGCGGAGGCAGTTCTGAATGGCCACGGCAGTGATAGGAGCTCTCGCTGAGAAGGCCCAATCAGTCAGAGCCGCACGCCACCGAGGAGACATGATCAGGGAGATATTAGGCCAAACCTTATTGTAAAGACTCCTCAATTGATGCAGCTTTTTCAGAGGACAGAGTCCTGAAGCTTCCAAATATCAAAAGGGTTCAATGTCTTATGGAAGAGGTATTTAAGGAAAATTGGCCCCCAAATCACTGTGCTCTTGCCATAGGTTCTTATTCCGTTCATAGGAAGGCTAAAGTAGAAGCTATTTTTAAGGAATGGTAGAAAAGAAATCCTCTCCAGTTTCTTCATCAGGAGGTGAACTTAGCTATTCATCTTAGCTATTCATGTTTTTTTTTAGGGGTGCAATAATTTGAATTAAATGAGAACTTGGCTCTTTGGGGAAGTACAGGCAAATTCTCTCATCCTCTTGACTTTTATGTTTAGGCTACTAAGGGCCAAGGTCTTGTAGAACACCTGGCTTGCATGTCCAAGTCTTGGAAAGTCTTGAAAATGGTGAGTAAATGGGGAGAAAATGGGTACTAGGGGGAGCAACCAGAGCACCGCAGGTCTTCCTGCTAATCAGAATTCTCTGCGAAGAGCAGGGGGTGATTTCCAAGCAGGGCCCTTCTTTGGGCTACCCTGAGACCCACAGCTGTGGTCCCTACTGTCCACTGTCAGGTTTGTCTCCTCCTTGTCCTTCTCTGGTGCTAACCCTGAGTTTCTGGAGAAAGCAGGGACTTTGTGTTGCTGACTTGAGCACTTCCCCAATGGCCAGCAGAGCCCAAGGGGTTTATTGTTAGTGGATAACAGGCAAATGCTAACCTGATCAGATAACAGTGATTCAGAGCCCTTTGATTCTATGAATTGAGAGCACTCAGTTTCTAGAACTACCTGGAGATCCTCATGCGTTTCTAGAACTACCTGGAGATCCTCATGCGTGCCCCTGGACAGCTCCATGCTTTAAATCCTCAACTCTACAGGTTTCTAGAACTACCTGGAGATCCTCATGCGTGCCCCTGGACAGCTCCATACTTTAAATCCTCAACTCAACAGGTGATGGAGGCAGCAGGACTTAGGAGGGAAAACAGAGCAGACCAGCCTGTGGCCTCCAGTGACATCCTTCTGGAGAGAAACCCTTTGTTCCAAGGAACAAGTTCTTGAGGGAAGGCCTTGGGTCACCTCCGCATTTTCTTGATGCCTGGTTATTTTGTGGAGCCAGTATCTGCTCCTTAATTTCTTTTTTTCTTTTCGGGGCATAGGGATTGAACTCAGGAACACTCTCCCACTGAGCCATATCCCCAGCCCTATTTTGTATTTTATTTAGAGACAGGGTCTCTCTGAGTTGCTTAATATCTCGCTTTTGCTGAGGCTGGCTTTGAACTCACGATCCTCCTGCCTCAGCCTCTCAAGCTGCTGTGATTACAAGTGTTCACCACCACACCCAGTTCTGCTTCTTATTGACATGGAGTACAGGGTCATTGTTGAGAGTGTCCATTAAGAAGTGGTAAGGCAGTAGAGGTTTTAACTGCAAGAAGAATCTAGAATTTATTTTTTCCTTTCAGTAAAAAGAATACGTAGAGGGCAAATTACCCAGAGTTTGCATTCAGTGCTTTGAGATCCTCAGAGGGAGAGGAAGTATTTCTAGGGGCTCTCCCTGTCCCGCTGCGTGTCTCCCTCTTTAAAAAATTGATTCCATTACTGAAGAAAGAGCTGAGAGAAAGAAGTCTGGGATACGGGTTATATTTTCTGCAAAGGCTTTCAAAAGGCATTTGATAAAGTATCATATAGAAGCCTCACATGAAAGTGAGGATTTATGAATTACAGAAAAAAAGAAGTCACTTGAAAATGAGGTGGAGAAGAGAGCAGGGAGCTATGATTAGTCACTCTGACAGACAGTCGAAAAATAGGGCTTGGCGTGGCTGTTTTAGGGAGCTGTCCCTCATCAGCGGGCAGCAGGCTCTGCCCTTGTCGTAAGTCACAGAGGAGGGAGCGACACTTCTTCCCAGGGAACACCTTGACTTCTCCAGACTCTGCAGGCCAGCTGGGGTCTGGGGGGGGGGGGTGTCACAAGGAGAGGAATGGTTCCAAAGGTCCCACGCCTGGGAGAGGGCAGAGCATCTGTGCTGCCTCTACTGATGGCTGTGGCAGTAGCTGGGGGGCTGGGTCTGGTGGCCTCTACAGTTTGGGGAGCTGTGGGCAGGAAGTCAACATCTTGTGCTGGTGTTCTGTTTATCTGGGTGTGTCTAACCTTTAGGACTTGTCTCTTAGGATGCTCACTGCAGAGGGGCCACTCTCACCACTTAAAGCCTGAGCTGTTGTGAGAGTGACCAGGTAAGTTTTGTCCCAGGTGGCTTCCAACAGCCCCAGGGCCTGGGTTTTGCTGGGGGCATGATCTGCTACATTCTCAAAGGTTCAGTTAGATGGGAAACTTGGAGTGATCTCCTTATTCACATCCTCCACCTGCCCAGTGCCACAATATTCCCAGCACCCGGTTTTCCTAATTTATGCCACATGGTGTCGTTCTCTGTGCATCCTGTTTTTCTCTAGAGGCTGGAATTTGGTCAAGGGCAGAAGTCAGGTAATGATGTTCACAGCCATGGCCATGGCCTGGCATGTGACTATGTGACATTCAAAGGTTGTGTGTGGACACTTTCGTTATTACCATTGGTTCACATTTTACCTGTTAGTCTCCACGCTTTTTCTGAGCTAGATGCTCTTCCCTGGGCTGCCAAGCTCCTGGTTGCTTCTTTAGTCACCTCTGCAATGTGAAAAGGAGCTCTCCGTGGTCCTGAGTGGACAGTGGCTATGTGGACGTTGGGAGAGGGGTTCCACAGAACATATAAAACACCTTTCAACTGTAAATGCTCCCCTAGCTCATGACTATTTCTGAGTTTTTCTGCTGGTCTGTCCATTAGATAGTATTTCCAATGAGAAGTATAACTCATGGGGATAAAAAAGACCAGTATGTAGTAAAATAATTATGTGTTGCAATTGGCAACTGTAGCTAATAATGTTTTCAGGAAGATTCACTTAGCACTTGGGTTTGGCACCTTTCTCCCAAAGAGCTTTTCAGAAGAGAAAGGTAGATTCTCTCTTCTTAGTACTCTTGAGAGTTACCTGAGATTCTTGCAAAATCTAGTTCACGACTTCATTCAGTTAATAAAGACACAAAGCCTTGCCTTGCTTAAAGATTTGCAGGTCTGAACTTTGCTAGTTAGTGCTATTTCTTTACTATGCTTGAATCTAACTTTTCGGAAAGTTTTTTCCCCCTAATTATGTTGAAGATCACTGCAGCGTTTTGACCTGTGCATGGAGCTTGCTCTCTTCAGAAGGAAGCAAACCTGAGAAAACCCAGAAAACTTGGTATTTACAAACCAAATTGAAGAGTTGCTTTTGTAGACCACAGCAGTCAAGAAATTGAGGGGCAAAGGAGGACATTTGTTCAGCTGAGCCCAGCCCAACAAACATGATTTCTGCATGACACTCTTGCATCCATTTCTGATTATAATACAGGAGTGATGCTGTGCTTCTAGTCTCAGAGGAGAAGATTTACCAACCGGAAAAACCACTAATGAAAGTCCTTCAAGGAAAAATGCTCTTACAAAGAGTATGTTAGGTCAGGTGGGGTGACAGATGCTTGTGATCCCAGTGGCTCTGGAGGCTAACAAGTTTGAGGCTAGCCTCAGCAACAAAATGAGTCCATAAGCAACTTATTGAAACCTTGTCTCAACGTAAAAAGTAAAAAATAAACTGGGGATGTGGCTCAATGGTTAAGCGCCCCTGGGTTTAATCCCTTATACAAAGTGGGAGAGGGACAGGGAAAGGGAGAGGGAGAGGGAGAGAAAGTATTAGGATGTTAAAAATTGAAATATTAGAAACAATTTTGTTAGCATTAGCTGCTCCAACCTGTATCATTTGACAAATATTTCAATACTATAACATTGTTGGTAATCATTGAAAGGAATGAAATGCAAGTAACATATTTCGAAAGTAGACAAAAATCTTAAAAAGTTGAAAGTAATCAATATTTATATGGATGGTAAGTATTCTGCCAAGATAGACTTTTTTCCATGCCTAAATAATAATAATAATAATAATAATATCATGATAATCTTTAAAATTGGCTCTGAAATTAATAACTCAGAAATAACTTAATTTCCTTTGTCAAATCCATGCTGTTGGGGTCCCCACAGTATTTAAAGCTGTGAAACAGAACCAAAAGACATTCATGGAGTACTCTTTCTTGCCTCTTGTTCTCATGTCCATTGACTAGGGTATTGGGCTGTTATACTTTTTAGAAGGGATGAAAGGTGGGTAATTGGAATGTCACTGATTTGTTATTGGCACAGACTGACCCTCAGTTCTGTGCCTCTGTCCTTCTTCTATGGCCTCAGCTGCCCTCCTTGTGTAATTGCACAGTGAGAGCCCACAGCTGTTAGATGAAGTGCTACAGAGCTGTGATGGGGTACATATAGGCTGCCCCCATCATGGTCTGACCTACGAGTTTCTGACTGTATTCTGGTGCAGAAGGAATATGCATTCTGTAGAAACCATACTTTGAATTTTGATCTCTTCGTACATGTGAGATATGCAGTGTGGTGCTCCCTCATGATGCTAGGCCTCAGCCTAGATCAATGGGTAGACAACTGGTACTCTACAGTGTACTGTGTTGCAAAGCTGTGATGTTCTGGTAAGTGAGGTGTATCAAATGCATTTTCAATTTTTGATATTGTTAACTTACGTCAGACTTATCAGGACATAGCCCCAACCTGAGTCCAGGAGCACTAAACTCCAACTGCTGGCCCTTGTTGTCTCCACCATGCGAGGGAACCCATGGGCACCCAGGCATTGTTGAGCATATCCAGCCACTTCCTTTCCAGTTCTGGGGTTGAACCTTAGGTCTGCAACACAAACTCCTCCAGCCCTCTCCCCATGTGTCTTTTGAGAGTGGAGCTATGGACTCCTTAGATCTGGTTTGTTGACCTCATTTGCAAGTGACTTTTCCTAACCTAACATGAAGGAACTGCCTCATCATTTGCCAGTCTCACTGGGTACATATGTGGAGCTCCAGTGGCACCCTCTGCTTCATTTTTCAAACTCCATTGTGCAACTTCCTACCCAGGAAGTTTGAAGAGGTGAAAACTTACTGTCATTTTGGCAGCTTCTGTCCTAACTTTACCTGACTGCTCAAGAGGAACCATTAACTTATATGATTTTATTTCAAATAAGAACGTATCCTTTCTCTTATATAATTAAATTCAAACATTCATTGGTAACTGTAAAGTCACTGGTTGGGAGCATTATGGTTTAAACTGGTATTGTTCATGGTTAACTCTTAGTGAGGACTTCCTAGCTATTGACAGAGGTCCTGAGCATTCTCCATTTTTTCTGCAGCCTAGGCCTCACAAGGCTTATTTATGATTGAAGAATGAATAAATGAAACAAAACATCCTGCATTTATTTTATTTTTATAATTATACACACACACATATATATGTGATAAAATAATGGAGTAGCAATGATGATTGATCTCAGGTAATTGATTTTTTTTATCTCAGATAATTAGTAGCTAAAGTAAAATGGATAGAATGAGGAAAACCCCAGAAGGGGAGCCCAAGAAAGGGTTAGGAAAACACAATTGAAGTCAGGAGCATGTGTCTCATGAAGACCTTGGGTGTTAGGGTTCATGGCTCTGGCCACAGTGATGACCTTATTGATAATACATGTGCTGCGAGCAGAGCCCGTGCCTGATCCTTCCCTAAGAGCTTTTGTCTGAACTCTTCCAAGCCTCACAGTGGTCCTGTTGGTGGGGTTCCTTCATCTGAAGATGAGCTATCAGAGCACATCACAGATTGTGAGGGCTCCTTGTCTCTCCACGATTCTAACTAACCCCCACACATGGGAAGAAGCATGGCTCTTTCTTGACTTTTGTCTTGCAATTTTCTTAGCTCCGCTTCTGAACTTTAACCACCTTACTCTCTCTCTCTCTTTGTTTATTTCTTACTTTTCTCAACCTACAACTGAGAACGGGTAATCTCCACCCATCTCAAAAATGTCTTCAGACTCTGAAAACTAACATACTTGTAGAGAATCATCTAGCACACCCAGTGGCAAGATCTGAAAATTAGTATCCAGCTCACTGAATTTGATTTCTGCAACTTCCGCATTGGACTAACATTTCAGACCTGACTTAGAGTTCATTTCATTTTCTCAGAGACTCATTGGGCTGTCCCCATTTCTTCCACCAGCATCAGATCTTCCCATTTTAAGACATTAAACTCATCTCAGATTTGTGCTTCTCTTTACTTCTCAATTCTAGAGAATCACCTCGTTCTGTAATTCCTGAGATTTCACTTTGTATGTAATGCAGTACATTTTACAATCTCTTCCCTGAATCTCAGGTTTGAAAATCTAGAGGATATTACTCTTTGGTTTCAGCTAGTTTTCTTTTTGGCAAATACATTGAATTCAATGTAATATGGAAAACCTAATCACTCTTCATTAAATGTGCATGTGAAATGGTGAAAGTCTGTATATGTATTGCTTTAAAAACTCAATGTGTTAACCAATAACCTTTCTTGAAAATCCTAAGCAAAATTTCTTGAAAGAAATATGTTAGGAAGAATCAGTATTTTAAAGAAAATAAGTTGTTTTCTTCATACTAACAGGAACTTTGTGTGAGGTATTAGCTATTGTGATTAATGACACATAGTGGGTCTTTTTCACTGTCTTACCAATCTATAAGTATGCTCAACAGTGAGGGCAGAGTAGAAATTATTTATAGTCATTATTTTAAATTTTGCATAACAGTTGGGTTCGCAAGTCCTTGCTCTCAGGTATTATTCTGTGTGTCAGTGTAGGGTCCGAATCTGGCTTTGGCATCTTGCTTCACAAAGATGGACCCCAAACAGATGGATCCAAACATCTTCCCCCACCCAACCAAGATCTTTTAATTCATGGTTTTCATTTCTACTTTCAGATAATAAGGTTTTAATATGCTTTCAAAGAATATTTGTGATGGGATTTCCCTGTTCTAGAAAAATCATGTTATTTTCCTGTGTAAGAATGATTTGTAGACATATCTGCGCACACACTCAAGCACACATACAAATACACACGTATTCATACATGCATGCGCTTGTGCATATGTATGCATGCTTGAAGTCTATCTGCTTTCTCCTCCCTGGGGCTTCTCTGGGATTGTGGTGAACACTGTGGGGAAGAGGAGATGAAATCTTGCCTCCCTGGACTTTGCTCTATTGCAAAGGCTTATCTTATCTGACACAATCACGAAACCATAAAATTAAAAGTTAGCCCTGGAGCAGCGATCTGTTCTGTGTCCTGCCTTAGGCAGAGAGTGTCCACTGGGACATTCGACCCAGCAGCACTGTGCATCTCATCTGGGTGGTCTTCACACAGTTCACTTCCAAAACAGAATTGCTTTACTTTAGTTAAAGCCACATTTTTTTTTTAAAGCAAATCTAGTTTGCTTTATAAACCATAGTTTTAAATTTATCCATTTCTCTGTCCATAGAGTGGCTGCTTTTGGCCCTGGATCCCCATTCTCTATATTGTTAGGAAGAGGGATTTCTTTAAGCCTCAGTGTCCTTATTCGTTATGAGAAGCAAATGAATGGAGTGTTTGCTTAACCCCAGAGTCTGAAAACCCAGAGAGCTGGGTAAATGGAGCTGTTGTTGGGAGTATGAAAGGGAGGTACAGAGTTCCACTGACCTGTGTCCTGCCACCCTCTGCCTCCTTTCAATGTCCTGGTCCAGTGCTGGTCCTTGCTGCTTAGGATTTCAACCCCTTTCTGCAATCGGTCCTGTTGGAGAAGTCTTCATATTACCTGAGGAATATGAAGCCATCTCTGCACTCTGTTGGAAGCTTCCAGATTTAATCACTGATCGGGAGAATGCTGGTTCTCACTGTGTGTGTTTCTAGACTTTCCAGAACACAGGGCCAGGCTCCTGGGTACAGAGTGAGCTCTTACCCTTGTACTAGACCAGGCTGCAGTCTCCTCACCTTTTCTGTGCTGTCATAGGAGACTTATGCCTATTTATTGTCACCTTGCTGAGATGTAAGCCTGAGACTATTCCCCTCTCACGAAAAAGATGGTAGGATAACAGAAAAAGAATGGCCCCAATATTTGCAGCAGAGAGTCTGGCTGGTGGCACTGGTAAGGCTGCCTGCTACCAGCAACTCTTAGAACTCCAAGTCCTGAACCTTCACTGAAAGTAACCCTGCAGGTGAAGCAAAGAAGCTCAGGTCCTCAGTTCCCTGAGGGAGTTTCCAAGAAGGAGCCCCTTCCTGCCAGGTTGGCTTATCTCTCCTGTTCTTTACCCTGAAATGCTGGGGTGGGCTGTGCAAACATCATTCCAATCATAGTCATTTAGATGAACTACTTAGGATTGATGCCTAATTAGCATGCAGCACAGTGACAATTATGTATATCATCAAACATGTGTCAGAGAATCTTTGTTGCTCATTTTATCTGATTAAGACGCTAAATGCTGTTCACATGCACTCAGTTTTTGTAGTTTGCCTCCCCTGGAGGTTGATGCCCTTCACATTTGCGTTCTGTATGTCCCTGAATGACCACAGGAGGTCTGCATTTAGATGGTGATTCTGACCTCTCTTTGTGGGCCCCTCTGTGATGCTTTTGTTATCTTTTGCTTAGGTCTCCAAAGGTAATGGAAGGCTACTCTGATAGTCAGGGGGGGGGGGGGGATGGAGGTAGGGAGCCCTTCTTTTCTCCTTCTTTGCATTTTATAATCAATCTCTACATAGCATAACCAGGACATCCACTCGTCAGGAGAAGCAAGGTGCCCAGGAAAATTGCTGGATACCTGGGGACCATGGAGAGTACAGGAATCCCAGGTGCAGTCAGCAATTTGAGCTGCCTGGGGTTCACAACACCTAGAAGGAGTCTTTAAAATATCACTGTAAAAAGAGATAAGTTTAACAAATCAGGGGAGAGGATTGGAAGTGACTTATACCTGACTGCTAGTCTGTGATGGCCCTCAGCATGATCACAATGGCCAATCTCAAGTGATGAATAATAAGGAGTCTCTAGTATTTAATTCCAGTGCCATTTTCATGGCCCCAGTGTGGTCTGGAAAATGACCTCTTTTCCCACCAAGTGGCTTGCTCCTGGTCAGGGGACAGGCCACACAGGGTGTGTGTTTGTGTGTGAGCATAAGTAATTCAACTTGGAAAGCAATCGGCTCTTTTCATGTTAATTGAAGCTGGGTTCTCAGTCATTGTTCAAAGGTCATGTGTGGAGCGCTTGGGCTCATCCATTCCAAATCTATGAAGGGTGAAATCTCCTACCCAGTCCAGTGCATATAGGACCCTGGTTTCTTAGCTCTCAATGGCTTTCTGTTTGTACAGCTGGGACTTTGCTGTGTCCGCTCAGTGCTCTCTGCCCCAAGAGCCACTTGCAAATTGGTGCCGGAGACAAATGGTTTCCCCTTTTGCTCAGGAGCACAGTTTGCATTCCTGTGTAATATGAGCAATATTAGTAAGTCCCTCGGGCTGGCAGAGTCTGGGCTCCTATTTAACCAGTCATAGTCACAGCTGGGGACTGAAATGGGTTCACCAGGTGACAACAGGACGGCTCCTTTCTTTGTTGCCATAGCTTGAAAGGAAGCTCTTTGCAGCAGAGGGAACTCCTTATTTAGCACAGAGAAGGCCATTGACTCATGTGTTTTTAAAGTATACGTGAATAAATAAATAAGTGAAATAATAAATATAGGAATGGTCTTTTTTTGAAAGTTGTGTTATTAATAATATTATTGCATATTGGTATCATTCCCTATACTGGGATATCATGCACAGTGTTGTGTCTCTCCAAATTCATATGCTAAAGTGCTAAGCCCCAGTGCCTCCGTTTGTGACTGCTCCTGGAGACAGGCCTTTAAGTGGATGAGTAAGTAGAAATGAGGTTGTTATGGCAGGCTCTGATCCAACATGACTGAGGTCCTTACGGGGACAGAGAATAAGGGACCCAGAGTCACCAAGGATGGGCTCACAGAGGCATTGAAGCTGAATGCAAGCTAAGAGAGAAATCTCAGGAGAAACCCACCCTATTGGCTCCTTGATCTTAGACTTCTGGCCTCTAGAATTATGAGAAAGTAAATGCCTATTGTTCAAGTCATCCAGCCTATGGTATTTTGCTATGGCAGCCCTGGTGAACTAATACACACTGTAGGATAAGCAATTGATCTGCATTGTTCCACTTAATTCTTATATACCTCTGTGAAGTATGCATCACCATACCTGTGTCATTTGAGGAATCTGAAATCAGAGGGGTTAATGATCTTGCTCCAAGTTGCACAGAATGTATTTGACAGCAAGGAATTAGAAGCCAGGTTATCTTGATTCAGTGTATGTTCTTTTAACCACAATGTCATTATGAGTGTCTGGTTATGTTTAGCAATAATAGTATTTTGTATAGAGAAGTCATTGAATGTATGCAATTAAAATTAATTTCATCTCTTTTTAAATCCTAGAAAAATTTAAATGGAGTATGTTGCTCCTATTAGTTCTCTACTGGGCCAGGCTGGCAGAGGCAGATACACTTAAACTCAACACAATGTTGCAAGTTGTTACCAAGAAAGATGTGCAGCAGACTGCCCTGGGTCCCTGTTCTGGTTTCTCAGTCCAAGCCACAGTGTGTCCGGTGATGTCCCATCCTCTGGCTTTTCTCATTTACCTGAGATACCCTTGCACATAAGTGGAAACATAGATGTGGATCATGAAAGAAATACCAGAGCCCCTAATATCCCAATGACCCAGGATGTTTCCTATTGATTCTTTGTGGTATTTAAAGTTAAACGGAAAAGTTTGAAGGTGTTCAGGAACTCACAGGCAGCCAATTGGAGAAATACTTTTCTATATCATATTTCAAGGAATTTTGTGTGGAATCCAAAGACTTCTTAGGCTCCACCATCTAGTTGAGGTTAACTACTTAGGACCAAGTACCCTCTCCTGAAAAGTGGGAACTATGGTCCTACTCCCCAGGGGAAGGACAGGAAGTCAGAGTTTGAGAAGTTTTCCAGGCCACACCTGTGGCTAGTCAGTGATTCAACCCACATGTTCACCTAAGTCAGAAAAATAAATTATATATACTTAATGGTACTGGCAATTGTTTAGAAAGTATCTTTTTTTTTTAAACATTGTCATTTTCTATTATCACTTATTCAATCAGTAAACAGTCTTTTATAAAGTCACAGTTTTACCAAGTTTATATTTTCTCCTTTATCTTTGTCTAAATTCTGCCCAGTTAAATAAATTAAAATAAAATTGCTTTCCTTTTTTTTTGTGCTCTCTGATTATTTTTTTTTTTTATTATGGTAATGACCTCAGTTAGCCTTGATGGCAACATCCCTCCTCTTTGGAAGTTCCTCCTATTCCTTTTGCTCAGGCAGTAACACACCCCACAGCAAAATCCTGCATCCCTGTGCCTTTAGGCACCTATCTCTGTATATAACATACACACAAGTGTACATATTTCTATGTTATATATCCATACATGCACACTTCTTTCTGTTTACCTATACACATGTGCACATGAATATACACATTTCAGTGTGTGTACACACATGTGTACACCAATTGCACATATCTCTATGTAGTACATATACACACATGTACATGTGTGTATATATATCTCTACGTTACACATCTGCTCATGTGTATGCAAGTACCTCTCTCTGTGCATATACATACATGGACACTAGTGTACACATCTTTGTGTGTTCTATATGTACATGTGTTTAAATCATCATACATATCTAACTCTCTCTATATATTATATACTAAATTCCACTTTTGTTCCTGTGAGACCTATTCTTTCAAGTCTTCTTCGTCTTTTCAAGTTCTCTGCAGAAACTTCTTGGGGGATAAATATCATGTATGTTAGCATTGTAAAAAGGTTCTCATTCACACTTGAGTTAGAACTATAACTAATTTGGGTGCAGCATCAATGGGTCTCTTTTCTTCATAGCTCATATTCTTTCTGCTGGCATGTCCCACTATGGAGAACAGTTGGCATTTTATATCATTAGCAAATATTATTGCTTTTCTTTCTGATGTATATAAAATTATTTTTTAAAATTCTTGAAATTTAGTGTTTAAGTAGGTTTGCATGTTGATAATCATCTTGTGAATTTTATTCAGGAAATAGAGTGAACACTTGACATTTATATTCTCAGTTTTCAAAATCTGGAATATTTTCTGTGCACAGAATATCTATTCTATTTGTGCTATCTTTCTCCTTCAAGAACTGCCCCTGTCTCAGGTTTGGTTTTGCTGTCTTCTATTTTTAAATGTATCCTGAGTATTTATATATAATTTTCTCATAGTAGCTCATACCTATCTAATATATCTGAATAAATATCTGAACTAAATGTTTTTCTTCTTTCTCTCCTGTGCCTAGCACAGTGGTTCCAGCTCTGTGAAAAACTGCTGTTTTTCATAATGGTCGAGAAACTTATTTACCAATCCCCATACAATAATATAATCTTCAAATCATAATACTGTTTTGGCATTCTATATGCTTAATTCAGTGATACTATCATTGGTTTTTTTAAATCATGCTTTTCCTATGGATGAATTTTTAGTTTGTAGAATTTTGTTATTCAAAAATTTTGAAGTTGCTCTTGAGTGGTTTGCAGCTCTTTTCTCCTCACTTACCTTGTAAGCTCATGGACATGGGAACCGCCACACCTCCTCCTTTGCAAAGTCAATCTAGAGCGATTTCCAGGTTTGAGTTTTGCACTATTGCTTTATTATCCTCTGCCTGATATGAGGCAGGTTTCTAAACCTCTCTCGGTCTCAGTTCCACCTGAAAATGGAGATAATAAACCTAAGGCACTGTTTCTTTTGAGGGCAAAAGGAAGTAACTTAGCAAAGCATTTCAGCCAGGAGTTTGGATCACATTAATCCCCAGTGCATATGAAGTCATATTAAAAAAAAAATCACTGCATTGGATTGGTTTACTGTTACTTCATATGAGAAAAGTTACTTTGTTTATTTGGACTGCTTTCAAAAAATTCCATAAACTCAATGGTTAATAACCAACAGGCCCCCCCCTTTTTTTTCCCTAATGGTTCTGGAATCTGGGAAGTCTGGATGGATGAAAGCATCTGCAGATGTGGTGTTTCCTGAAGGCCTGCTTCCAACCCTAGAACACCATCCCCTGGCTGTATCCTCCATGTTGGAAAGAGTGAGTGAGGGAGTTCTCTATCTCCTTCATAAAGCCCACATCCCCATCCATGTGGGCTCCACTCTCATGACATAGTCACTTCCCAAAGCCTGCTTCCTGATACTAACACCTTGTCATTCAGATTTCAACACGTGCATTTTGAGGGGACATATTTAGTCTATAGCAGAAAGTGATGTGGAAAATCGAGAAATAAAATCTAACGTTTTTTTCCCTCAGTTTTGACCTGCCCCTGCTCCTTCCCATATCCATGCACTACTGACACCAAGACAGTAGAGACCTGGCTGGACACAGATCCATAAACTTGTTCTGCGTGGCAGGCAGGTGAGAAACCCTGGGGCCTCATCCAGGAGCTTACTGTAGCTGAACAAGCTTCACCACCCAGCCCAGGACCCCACTAGATGAGTTCCTCTCCCAGCAGGAGAGGTCTGGAATGTGCACAGCCCAGAGGCTTCTTCTAAAGGGGAATATTGCTGGAAGCTAATGAGAAGGAGAACTTTCCATTGCCTACTTAGAAATAATTATGGATATATTACACTGACATGCATAAACAGAGGAGGAAGAAGATCTGTGATTTCCAAGTACGTGTCTAAGGAAAAAAAATCTGAAGGCTCTAATGTAGGTTAAAGGATTTATTTATTTTTAAGACATGTTTTTAAATGATACTTAAATTTAATGTACTTAAAAGCTGGGGGTAAACTTCAATTTTTTCTAAAATAGATGTTGCAAATGCTCAAGTATTGTAACTAAAAATATTTCAGGAAATGGTCTTTTGGTCAACAGATTTGGTCAAATTGTTGGAGTGTAAAGTCTTAGACTACAACATGATAAATTCTGATGTATAAATACAGCTTTTCATAATCAAGGTTAGTGTTTTTTATTATCACTGTTTGTGTGCTTTCAAATGGCTGGAATGCAATTGAAATTGAGGACTACACATTATATATGTTGTTAATCAAGTTAGGACACTTACTTTCTTTTTTTAATCTAATGGTGGGTTAAAAAAGTCTGTTTTAGCTTAGCTCTTATCCTCAGTATTATGTGTTATAAAACTCTTCTTTGAATGAAATTTGATCCTACTTTAGACCAAGGAGTGTATTTCCACACCAATCACCAACTTTACTTATTTTTAACTTAAAACATATGTTTGCAAAATATGTGTTAAATAATATATTCTAAATGATAAATATTAGATGAAATTAAATATATAATAAGTTGGTGCAGAATTAATAAAACAGAGACCATTTTGTTGTTAGGAATACCAATTACAGAGATTTGAGAGACCAAAGAAAAAATTAGGGTTAATCTGGATCATATTTTAACATTTGAAGAATTTGAACGGGAAGATGGGCTCTACAACAAGGAAGGTGCCCTGGGTGTGGGGGGGGCCATGTTGGCATATCTCTGAGGCAGGTCTTTGTGGAACTGCCAAGTTTTCAAGAGAATAACTATGGCAGCCCCATCATGAATACGCAAAAATCCCAGCACAGTGGCTCGTCTTTGACATGTCAGGGAAATGTTCTTATGCAGTGAATGAAATCTCCTGGGAGGGTCATAAATCCTGCGCAACAAATTATACACTAACAGGTTCTTAGGGGAATTCAAATAAATCCTCACAACCGCTTAGCAGGTAATCTCCAGATCAGATTCCCATTTTTCTTAAGAGCAAAATAATATATGGCTTCTTATACTCTCCTAGTGAAATGCTATATATCAAAGATATGAATTTAGTCGAAATATTGATCTTAAGCCAAAGTGAAACTAAGGGAAAGTTTAATGCGTTTCACCACAAAAGAGAAGACTGAGGGGTTTGTGCATGAAATGTGCTTTATAAAGTGAGTCTCCTGGAAGAGAAGAGCACAGAAAAACCCAGAAGCTCGAGTCTTCCTGACAGCATCAAGTTAAGGAGGACTGCAGAACTGGCTGTGCAGCCATGCTCCCTCCTGCTGAGCAAGTTGTCATGGAGACTTGCCCTTGTAATTAAAGGACATAGATAGATTGCAAAGAAGGGGGATATCTTAATGTCATGTGAATCATTTTAAATGAGTTTTATTGCATTGCAGGTCACATAATTGTCATAATATTGGAGCTGCATCCAGTGTCTTTCAGGGGGAGATACGGCCTTGCAAGCCATGATTGAGAGGAGCTTGTTGGGCAAGAGTCTCAGGTGTGCCTCAGTGTGAGTTGAACAAG
Organism: Callospermophilus lateralis; assembly: GCF_048772815.1. NCBI lineage: Eukaryota > Metazoa > Chordata > Mammalia > Rodentia > Sciuridae > Callospermophilus > Callospermophilus lateralis. Next base: position 20,467,366 of record NC_135317.1, on the reverse strand, counting down.
TTCCCAAATAATTAGATGAACACAGATTGCATCAATGGGAAATATGAGTTTCTCCTCTTTCTTTTCTCCTGTAACAAAAATCAGGACAAGTACAATCAGAAACAGTATCTTCCTTGTCTGACTCCATTTTCAAAAATGAATCAACCCTTGCCAAATGTCATTTGATATATATTAAACACAAGTATCAAGGGGCAAACATTTGTTAAAAAAAAAAAAAAAAGTTCTTTTTTTTTTTTTTTTTAATAACAACAAAAAAGTTCTTTAGTTTTTCTTAAAAAGGTTTTCTTAGGGTTATTTATCATTCAAGTATCTATGTGTTGTATTGATTTATGAGTGAACAGATTTCTCAGTGCAGACAAGAAGGCAACCTCAACAGAAATTCTGTTTGGTGATATTTGCATCAAACTTACACTCTGGTAGGGTGGCTATGAGTTTTATTTGTAATGTTTGAAGCATGACAGGAGACACTGCAAACGCTGTCCCTTGGCTTGAGTTGCTAGATGTGACTTATCAGTCACTAGCAGCCAAAGACGCAGGTAAACCAAAGTAGCTTTTCCAAATAGGCTATTACTTATTTATTTGGGGGGATTTATAAAAATGTGGCCGTCACACAGAGCCTCTGGGTACATGAATAATGCAAAAGTACAAAACATTAAGAAACAGAAACAAACAGAAGCCCGACGTGTAGTTCCATTTCTCTCAACAGACAGAAACCACTTTTTTGATCAATACATTGAATTACAAAGAGGAATTGCTAAAAAATGCAAACTGGAATTTAATAGGACATAAAAGATTTAGTCATCAAACAAATGCTTTGCTGCCGTCTTCTATGTACGGATGGGTGTCTGGGGAGTGTAGGCTACTGTTTGAACAAGTGACAAAGTAGTTGACTTACAGATTTTGTAATGAAGGGCCATGAGTGAGAGAGCAGTCAGCTCATTAGCAGAGTGCAGAAAACGGTCAGACATCATTGCACAGTGGCCTGGCCACCAGAGGTTGGAACAGACTTCACAAAAGGGGCTGAGGCTCAGTGCCATCTTCTTCATGTTGTCTGAGGACCTTGCATCTTAAACCCTGGTCCCTTCTCTTGTATGGCCTTTGTCAACTTCCTGTTCTCTGGTACAGCTTGGATTTTCCCATTCCCATCACAATGTGGCTCTGCTAGGCTATTTCTGGCCATTGGTTCTGGGGACCTTCATTCTGGGAACTTTGCTGAATTTCTTTTTCTTATGGCTATTAACCTCTCATCCTGCTTGGTCTGGAGGACATGTGATTCTGTTTTGCTCGATACTTCATATGGCACATCTTTAGCTTCTTTCCCCAAATATCCATCCCACTGAAAAACCAGACTCCTCTTTTGCTTTGCAGGACAGTAGGAAGGTCAGATTCAAAGGTCCTATGGGGCTGGGGAAAGAGTGGAGAGATAGGGAGAAAATCAAATCACAGTGTATCTTTCTACTTTTTTGAAGATCCTTGCGAATGTTGGGGAGGGATAGAGGACCAAGCGGCTAAGACCTAACTATAAAAAGGGAAGTATTCAACTGAACGGTATTTGTGTAATAGCATCTATATTTCACCAAATGCAGAAGGTAATACAACACTTTTAAGCTGCACTGTAGGATGGTAAAACAGGATCCCTTGAGTTCTGGCTTGGCGTGGAGCAGTGAACCTGCAGATCTGACATTTGCGCATCAGAAAGGAGACTGATATTTATATATCTCAAACTCACTGGGACTCAGAGAAAGGAACACAGGCCAAGTCTCAGAAGGGGGTCTATGTTTTAAGATGATAATTTGAGTCCATTTTCTTTTTTCTCATAAAAATGACTGTAATTTAAAAATTAGAAAAAAAAAATTTCTAAAATCCCTAGCACATGGAAAAATGTGATCTCAAAAAGCCAGACCAGATGCTTTAAAAGAAAGGTAGCAGAATACAACAGTCACTAATATGCCATTATGTAAAAATGTGAGTGTGTAACTGATGTGATTCTGCAATTTGTATTTGGGGTAAAAATGGGAGTTCATAACCCAATTGAGTCAAATGTATGAAAGATGATATGTCATGAGCTTTGTAATGTTTTGAACAACCAATAAAAAAAAAAACCATCTGGAGAAGATAGGACAAATGAGAACAGATCATTAAAAAAACAAATCAGTGACTATCTGCAAGGCAGAGAAAAGATTCACAGAGGCATTTAGTGATTTAGAGGATGGATTTTACTCAGGGCAACCTGCTACCTTCCAACCTCAAGGCACACACATAAGAGCAAAGCCAAGGAAACTACAGAACTCTGGAAAATGAGCCTGTGGCTCCCGACCTACTCATCATTAGTGGTTGATCACACCAAACACACCTATGCAAAACTGAGGTGCGATGGGACAGTGTGGCATCTTAGCTGTGAGGTTCAGGGAAAGATGGAGAACCCCAATGGACTTCAGATGTCAATCAATATGAAAGTGAAAAATTTTGTAAGATTCTCATACAGGGGTTTTCGTTTCCTGCTTAGCCCTTCTGGTAAACTGGTTGGGTTTCCAAGTCAACTGCAGCTCCAACTTTCAGCATGCACCTGAGAGAACTCATTGTTAGAACTTTGAGAAGATTCAGTACCCCACATCAGGGAGCCAAAAATACACTGGAGGTTTCAGAAAATACTACCAGGCCCTTGCACATAGTGTGATTCAGATTCACCTCTGGAATTCATTTAGTACAGACAAGAAGTGAGGTCTTCATTTTAAAGAGATCAAAGAAAACAAGACAGAAATTAAGGTAATAGGAAGTGTGTACTACTCATATGTGGGTAAAATAATCCATTCATTAAACATATTGAAAATGGTAGTATCCAAGGCAAGAATATTTTCAATGGCAATGTGGATCTGTGGTAGGGTGCTTGCCTAGCACGCATGAGGCTCCATGGTTCAATTTCCAGCACCACACACACAAACACACACACACACACACACACACACACACACACACACAAAGAATATTTAATAACATTTATCACTAAATAGGGTAACATCAACAATAACTTTTAGAGGTAAAAAAATTTTAATCTATATTTTTATTTGTAATTGGACCCAATGCCTTTATTTTATTTATTTATTTTTATGTAGTGCTGAGGATCAAACCCAGTGCCTCACACATGCTAACCAAGCACTCTCCAGCTGAGTCACAACTCCAGCCCCAAACTCTTAAAAAGTTTCACATCAGAACCACAAAGTTTTGTTTTTTTGAGCTATCTAATAGGAAGTTGCTCTCAAAAAACAGGCCTAAAGAGCAAGTTTTCCTTTTCTGACATGTCTAGAAGATAAATATGTAAATAAAGAGTAGAGAATGTCTGTTAAGAGAATACACTTTCTTTCCAAGTAGTTTTGGAACATAAACAAATCTTAGACTTCAGAAAACAAGAATAAATACTCCAAAGTAGGAATTGTATGCAGAAAACATTCCTTAGCTATAATAAAACAAGCAATTATCAAAAAAAGGAACTGATTTGGAAAATTTTGGAAAAAACATACAAGTTCTGGTTTATTGAGAAAACAGCAATTGTAGTTGTACATAGATAGAAATATACTATAATAATATGTACAAACACTTTATTCAGCAGAATTTGTATTTCAAATAAAGCTCACATTTAGAAATGTATTTATTAAACTAGAAACAACATATGAGAATTATGCAAATTTAAAAGTATAAGTTGAATTTTTTTCTACAAGAAGCAAAAAAAATAAGGCTAGGAGAAATAAATAGGCAACTATATCATCAGAAATTAAATGAATGACTAAACGTGACATCAAAATTCATACAGAATTTTAATAGCTGATTTTTTTACATAGACACAAAGTAAGATCTCTCAAGATCAATTAAGAATCGAGGAAAGAAAAGGCATTCAAACATTAGGATCAAGAAAGGGAGCATAAAATTGGTGTAACCACTCTGAAAATCAGTATGGAGATTCCTCAGAAACTTTAAATGGAAACACCATTTGACCCAGGTATACACCCAAAGACTTAAAATCAGCATACTACAGTGATGCAGCCACATAATCTTTATAGTAGCTTAATTCACAATAGTTAAGCTTTGATACCAACCTAGCTGACCTTCAACAGATAAATGGATAAAGAAAATGTGATATATATACACAATAGAATATTACTCAGCCATAAAGAAGAATGAAATTATGGCATTTGCTCGTATATCATGGTAAGTGAAATAAGCCAGTCCCCCGAAACCAAATGCCAAATGTTCTCTCTGATATGCAGATGCCAATGCACAATAATGTGGGGTAGGAAGAATAGAAGTACATTGGATTAGACAAAGAAGATTGAAGGGAAGAGAGAGAGAGGATTCAAATACGAAAGATAGTAGAATGAATTGGACATAACTTTCCTATGTTCATATATAAGTACACGACCAGGGAAATTCCACATCACATACAACTTCAAAAATGGGAATTTGTACTCCATGTATGTATATCAAAATATATTGTACTATCATGTGTATCTAAAAGAACAACAAAAATGAAAAATAAAAAAAAGAGTTGCGTAGCAAAGATGAAGCTAGATTGTACCATTACAAGGAAAATTAAAGCAAAATGCTAGATAACAATTTTTTTACTGTCAAAGAAGAATGCTCTAAAAGGTGATTCATCAGATTGTTACACGGGGTAATTCTTTATGCTTCTTTTTTTTTAAAAAAAAATTGAAATAATCTTATTCTCTTACAAAAGTTTCACATCAGAACCACAAAGTTTTTTTTTTTTTTTTTTTAACTACCTAATAGAATGTTGCTCTCAAAAACAGGCCTAAAATTTTATACATACAAAATTTTATAAAAATATATTATACAAATTGGGACCTTTCTCCTACATGCTACTATCCACAATCAGAGATTAACACATATGTTCCTCCATCTGAAGCCCAAGTCCCATATGAGTTCTGCCCATTGTCCCAAGAGTGTCTTTTACAGCTAAAGGATCCAGTTTCGAATTTTTCATTGCATTGATTTGTCCAGTCTCTTTGTTTTCTTCAAATGTGGAGAATTTCTTCATTTCTTCTTGACTTTCATGACTTTTCAGTTTTGAAGAACACAGGGCAGTGATCCTGTAGGACAGCCCTCAGATGTTGGAGAAGGAAAGTGTCTTGTGCCTCCTTGTGGCACTATCCCAGAAGAGATGCCGTATCATGCTCATCGCCACCTACCAGGTGGCATGTGATTTCAATATCTTGTTACCCATGAGATTTACTTTGATTACCTGATGGGAGTGTTATCTCTCAGGCTCCTCCCCTGCCCTCTTTCCCTATATTCCCCCTTCGTGACATTCCATAGGTAGCTACTTTGAGACTATGGTGGATACCTTTCAGGATGGTCCCCAGTGCCCTTCATCACTGATAATGATGCTCTTATGTGGTTCCTCTTTCAACGAGCAGGGCCTCCCTGGGTGAGCAATAGCATATTGCAAAGAGGTCAGTGTGTGTCTTCCATGGCTAGTCACAAAAACATAGCAGTTTCTGCCTTGTTCTCTATTGGATCTCTCATCTCAAGGAAGCCAGGTTCGACCTGGTGGGGTTTTCCAAGCAGCCTTCTGAAGAGGTCTACATGGTGCAGACTTTGCCAATGGCCATGCGAGGGCACCATTGTGGACATAGATCCTTCAGCCCCAGTTGAGTTCTGTTTTGTAGGACTGCATCCCTGGGCAACCTCCGGACTGCATGGGAGACCCATGAGACCAAGAACAATCCAGGTAAGTGACTGCTGAATTCTTGACTCATAGAAACAGTGCAATAAAAATGTTTATTGCTGTGTTAAGCTGCTAAGTTCTCAGGTAATTTGTTATATAGCAATAGAGTGAAATTGTTTAAATACGTCTTAAGCTTTTATTTATTAGTTTATATTAGTGAAAACAAATTTGTGTTTAACTTTATCTTTAAATTGGCCCATTTCATTTTCTATATAATTCAATAAGTTAGTATTGACTATTGTCATTGTTTATGTGGATGTGGAAATTTCTCTCACAGGTCAGTGACGTCCAGTCAAACTGGCTTTGCAATGCTTTGGTAAGTCACTTCATTTTCCCAGTGCTTCTTACTTTCTGGCACACAAAATTTCCATTTCATCTTATGCTTTTCCTGTCCCTGATCTGGAATTGGGCACTTCTCAAATAAGCCACAGTTTCTTTTGGTGGAGAATTCTGTTTAGAAACTATCAGGGCATTTGCTACTGAGATGGATAAGAATATATGTCTATCTATAGAATATTTGTTACATACGGATACATATGCATCATATTTCTACTTATGCATCATCTGTTATCTATCCTCCATTTATCATCTATTTATTGCCTGTCCTATCTAATCTATGAATCTATGTATCTGTGTACTTAATGTGTTTATGTTTGAATTTATCTACAGAAACTATCGTCTGCAAAGGGCTGCATAGGATGCTGGTCCCTCCATCCCACCCCTTGTGAATGCTTAGGCTCCAAAACCCTTGTAGGGACAGCCCAATGTCCAGGCCACTCTTTTCAATCTACTCAGGTACCTGGTACCCAGTTCTCAGACGCATCCCTCCCACTGGGTGGATGCCCTGTTCACCCAGCTTGGAGTCTGATGCCCCACACTCGACACTCATCTTTTACATAAATACCCTCTTTGCTTGCTTGAGCACCTCTCACCAATTCTGCTTGGACACTTTCCCTACCCATCCCCAGTTCAGGCTCTGGCATCTCACTATGAGCACCTGGGATCTGCAGCCCCCTCCTTGCAATTACGTCCTCACCTAACAAATTTTGGATCTAATTGTTCAAGAATCAAAATGCATTCTGCTGTCATATATACCTAAGTAGAACAAATAAATAAATTTTAAAAAGAATGGAGTAAGAAGAAAATGGATAAAGAAGAAAAGTGTAAAAGCAATGAAAAGGGAAGGAAGAAGACAGATCGGAAGAGAGAAAGTTCAGTCTTAGAAGAAAATGGAAATTCTCTGGCTGTTTAAGTACTTCCACACCATGCAGAGAATGAAGAAAAGTTTCCTGATTCATGTTTAAAATAAAGGTAGCAAGAAAATCATTTAAACTTGTTGTTTTAGATCTTTCTAAAAATTGCCCCTTTATGCAAAGGAGTGGGAATAATTTCTGAGCACTGGAGGAAGATTGGTGAGTGCTCATACAGGGTTCAAATGAGCTGCGGGTTCTTTTCCCTGTTTCCCTTGGTGCACAAAATCGTAGGATGGGGAGGAACACTGATCAGGAAGCATGGATTATAGATTGTCTGATTGCCCCATGTGTAATTGTCTTGGTACCACTGCAAGTGACACTTTTCAGGTCTGCAGAAAACTGACCCCATCCAAGGATCTATACAGAACTGCCACTCCAGTGACTGTTTACGGGTGCCATGTCACCAGCCAAGCCACCTCTGATTTCCTTCCCTGTAAGACTCAGGAGGTTTGCTACTTGAATTACTAAGTAGGACTGATCAGAAGGCAGTTTTCAGGAAGGGCTAAGTGTCTTGGGATTCTGTTACGGCTGATTCATATGGTGTTTGTATTGTCACAGGCGTGCTCCTGATTAAAACCAATAAATCACAACTTGTTTAAGTGACAGTGACTGTTGGATTGTAGATTTTGCTTCAGGAAAATCTATTATGGAGAAAAATCAATTCACATTGTCTGGAAGAAGAGAAATAGTCAAACCCTGGGAGAGGGGTGGGATCTTTCAGCCGCCAGTTGATCATTAATGTCCTCGGGATGTGTCTTCATCTTGCTCTGGTGGACCCCAGCTCTTGGTTGTTGAGGACAGTCTTTATCTAGAGTCTTCCAGAGTGGTGGTCATTTTTCTCCCATGAATAACAGGAAAAGTTATTGTCTTCTTGTTTCTCAACCGAGGCTTGAGAATCGTTATCCCTCTCTCCTCTTAAAGCATCCAGTGTGGACTCTCATATCTTCACATTAAATTGCCCCTTTGGAGTTTTGAAGTACTCTCAATTCTCAAAAACTTTGTAACACATTCCAAAACCATTCTAAAAGCACTTGTGATTTAAATCTTATAGTTTCAATATACACTCATGAGATCTTAAAACCATGTTGGCGCCTCATTCCTTAAGTTCCTCCCAGTGTCTCCTCTATTCTTCTGCCACACAGGACCTCCCTCGCTGCCACATCAGCTTGTCACAATCAGCTCCTGTCTCTGCAGCTCTCTGCACTGAGTGGCCAGCACCTCCAAACTCTCACCCAGAACCTCCAACCTCTCAAACTCATGGCATCTTGGTGGGGGAGGGGTACTGGGGATTGAACTCACGGGCACTCGACACCGAGCCATATCCCCAGCCCTATTTTTTGTATTTTATTTAGAGTTAGGGTCTCACTGAGTTGTTAAGCACCTTGCTTTTTGCTGAGGCTGGCTTTGGACTTGTGATCCTCCTGTCTCAGCCTCCTGAGCCGATGGCATTACAGGTGTGTGCCACCACACCGGGGAAAACCCATGACATTTTTAATTTCTTTCCTTTCAGTGTTCTTCACCACCTCAAAGTTTCTTTTCCCTCCTCATCTTAGATTTCAAGAGCAATTCGGATCATTATTCCCTTGCTCTCCTTGTCTCTTTACTTTCTCATTGTTCCTATGCTCAACCCTCCATAGGAAGAATAATACCCAATGCCCTGTCCCCAGCTCTTCACCTGAACTATAAATGGAAAATGAGGGATGACGAATTTTCAACTGTCTCAAACATGGTCAATAACTGGTACATTTCTGTTGTAAAAAGAAAAAAAAATTGTTAGCTACAAGGGTGCCTTAGAATACTAGGCACTTAGTTGTCTCTTGGAAGCTGGGCAGAGGGATGTTAGAGCCTGTAAACAAGTCAGGATTGTGCCTGGCATTTTGCCAGAGAAATGTTAGCGTCTGTAAACAAGTCTGGATGGCGCCTGGCAAAAAGCCAGAGGGAGTGGTTTGTGAAGTAACAAAAGAGAGCCATTAAGTGTGGAGATTTCTTATTGGTTGACTGCTGTATCTATTTTATGTTAATTAAGATAAGCTGTGTGGAATGTATAAATACCTCTGTTGTCTTACAATAAACGGCTCTCACTCCTGCTGTATCAATCTACACAAGTTGCTCGTCACCCCCCGGTTAGTTTGCTGCAGCTGGACTGCGACAGAGGGAAGCATATTTGGGGTGATCTGTTAAATCCTAAGATCATTGCTGTGCTGAAAACTCAACAAGGGCTTCCTGTTTCATTTATAATCATAATTCCCATGGTGATTTTGACATAGTTTCTACACCCCTCCTACAAGTACTCACATACAAATGCATATTTGTGCAGACTGTACTGTGTGGTCAGGGTCCTCTGTCTATAATGGAAGGAACCCACAACACCTCCTATCTCTTTTCTTAAAACCCTTGAATTGATGGTGTATACGGATCACTTAGCCCTTAGAATATCTTATCCTGTGTTCTCCTTTGTCATTTATGCCTGCATAGTTTGCCCAAATCTTAGGTATGTTTATGTATATTTTTATTCCAAATATCTATCACCCAATAAACTTGTTATGATGACAAAATGTCGGAAAATATTAAGAAATCTTTTTTTTAGTGATAAAAGATCAAACACGACTTGGAAATAAAATACAATGCCACGCTTGACCTCAATTAACGTGAGTCTGTGTTATTTTTCCTTTTAAAGTCACTGAGGACTGGAATATGGAGTGCGGAGGCTGTCTGGATGGAAGGTGGGGTAGGGAGGGCTGGATTGGTGCAAAGAAGGAGGAGGCAATCCAGAGGCTAATTCACGGGGAAGATTGAGAATGCTCAGTGCAGTGAGTCTTCTGAAATACAAATGGTAGTGAGATGAATAAGTATATATTTGAGACTGCAAAGAGGCAGCCGCCGAAGCTAATGACAACATAATGATCAAAGACATCAGTGTAGTCTGAACAAGCTAACAACCCTCGTCTCTATAGTGACGGTAGCTCCCATTGCTCTGCTTACCACTGCTGAGAAATGCAGGAATTCATCTTTAAAAAAATTCTGGTTAAAAAATTGATTAAAGGAGAAAATGACTCTGCTTTCTTTTTCTTTTTTACTTTATTCCAGTTGCCAAGTTGAACAAAAAAAAATTCTTACATGTAATTCTCAATTCACACAGAAATGGGTAATGCAATTTCTTCACTTCTATGGGTGTATTGTTGGAGGGAGCAAGTCTAAAAATGCCTAATTCTTGACTGAACTTCTTTCTCAGCAGAACCACATCCTATGGTCCCACATTGAGTATAATATATCTCTGATTAGGAACCAGCATCTGGTGGATTGTTCATGATAGTTAGCAAATATTACGATGGCTAAGGCAGACCTCACCAATCAGAGCTCTCAGAGGACTCACCATTTGTACCATCTGACAATTAGTCACATACTTTCTGTGACAGCTCCAGTGTTGCGGTATTGAATAGCTTCTTCTTTTTTCCTCTCTCTCTCTTTTTTTTTAAAGCATTTTGTTTGTTTGTATCTGGCCCCTCCAGATATAAGCTCCTGCCAATCACAGCTGCTGACAGGTTTCTGTCAGATTTACCTACAATCCATATTTGGACTCACAAAATCACAGTAGTCCACTCCAGAGACGTAAGATCATCACCAAACTCTAATACATTATTCATCGAATTATCTGTGTTCAGAGTTGTAGGGTATCATTCGTACTTTCAAATCACCCTGTGGGTGCTCTGACTAGCTCTGAGCATCCTGGACTCACTTCAGTGCCCAGCACCTGCATCTTGGATGGAGGCTACCCTGGGCTTGCTGGGGTGGCCCAGTTTGCCCAGTGTGCATGGCAGAGCTAGGTTCCACTGAATTAGTGAACCTCGGTGACAGCCTGACTGTAAGGATCTGCATGTCTGTTCAACGATACCCTTAATCCTCCCTTCTTTGCTACAATTCTCAATATGCATGTCACAATTTCCCAACTGCCCTGTGAGATTAAGCCTCCACTTCCCATCATCTCAGTCATGCAACCTTTCCTACCTCAGTGGCCTCTCTCTCCTGGTGTTCCTGGATCTCCCAGATACAGTCCATGCAGCTACCTTCATCTCTGTGCCTGCTTCTGGGAAAACCCCACCAAGACAGTTGACATTGAGAATTTGGCCCCTGAGAGCTGGCCCTGGGGTTGGGTTTCCAGGTTTGGCTCTACCTTCAATAGAAGGTTGAGTGCGACTATCTGGACTTGGTTCAGGGATAAAATTACTAAGACACTTGCTGTCTTAGTTGGCTCAGGCTGCATAACAACTTCATTTATTTCTCATAGACCAGAAGCTGAAAGTCCAAGATCAAGGCACCAGGAAATTTGGTTCCTGGTGAGGTCTCTCTTCCAGTCTTATAGATGGCTGCCTTCTTGCTGCACTCTGTTATGGCTTTTCCTTGGTACATGTGCGCAGTAGATCCAAATCTGGTCCCTTTATGCGACTGTTTTGATTAAGGTGTGAGGTGTCACCCAAAAGGTTACGAGAGCCTTAACTCCATCAGTTAAGGCTGGTAGTGATTAACTGAGTGGTAATGTCCACGTAGAGTGTGGCAGGAGGAGTTGGGTCATTAGGTCTGTGCCTTTGGGATATAGTTTTTATCTCTAGTGAGTGGAGTCTGTTTCTCTTTGATTTTTGGTGGCCATGTCTTGACCTGCTTTCTTCTGCCATGCTATTCTGCCATGCTGTTCTGCCTGGAGCCCTGAGGAATGGGGCCGGCTGTCTAAGGACTGAGACCTCTGAAACTGTGAGTCCCTAAATAAACTTTTTCTTCTTCAATTGTTCTTGTCAGGTCTTTTGGTCACAGTAGTGAAGAAGCTGACAAAGAGAAAGACCACTAACCTCAAAATGGAGTCCCACTCTCTGTTCTTCATCTAAACTCTCAAAGGTCCTCCTCCAAGTACCATCACATTGGGGCTAGGTTTCAAGTCTCAGGTGAGTTTGGGGAGTACCAGATTTCTGAATAATGAGGTGACCAAAGTTTATACCAGCTCCCGCTATGATTGTGATGCTTCTCCATCAACCCTTACCCATATTTCTTTAATCAGAAAATTGAAAAGACTATGGACTGCATTCACAGATGGATTTTGTTCTAGTTCTTAAAACTGGGATCCAGCTGCCCAAAGCCCCCATTCAGGGATGGCTCTGAAAGACAGCATAAGGTAAAATTTTGGGAGAGCATTATTCAAGGAATCAATTTGTCACCAACTTATTTGAAAGGAAAGATGGTTGAAGGTAAGGATGGGATGCTATGTTGAGGTGAATGGCTTAGCTGTTTGTTAGAATTCCAGAAACATATGAAGGCAATCAGGTGATTGAGATTAATTCTTCATTGCTTAATTCCAATCAGACACTGCATCTTACATCAGTATTCCCAAGAAAACAGCCACTGCCTAGGGACACAGAATGTCTTGTCCAGTGGAGTTTCATCAACCTTTGTTCTTGGACACTTCTGCACTTTCATAAAAATCTCATGAGTGGAGTAGCCATGGTGGCCCATATTGCCACCAAGCATGGTTCCTATGGCATGGGCCTCTGTGATCCAGTCACTGCCACCATGAATGCTCTGGAGGATCTGCCAGCCTCGTGTTGCGTGTTGGTGTCGCACAGTTCTTTCTCACTGGGTGTGTTTTCTCTAGGACTGATGCATACTCTGATTATTGATTTGTACTTTCTTCTAGTTGTGACCTGAACAGCACCTTCGTGTCTGGCTTATAGATTGTTTTTTTTTTGTCTTGTCATTCTATATTTTGGATAAAGAAATTCACTGTGTTAATTTCCTGTTACTACGATAATAAATTCCTGCAAAAGAGTTAGCTTCAAGCAACCCAAATTTATCTCAGAGTTTGGAAGATCAGAAGTCTGAAGTAGATCTCACTGGGCTGAATTTGAGGTGCTTAGAGGTCTGTGTTCTCTAGAGGAGAGTCATTTGCCTTGTCTTTTCCTTGAGGCTATCTGCAGTCCTTGATGTGTGACTCTGCCTTCCATCTTCAAAGCCAGCATTACCTGGTCAGGTCCTTCTTGGGAAGCTTCCCTCTGAAGCTAACTCTCTCATGTCTCTCTTCCACTGGAGCTTTTTATCATGGCCATGCCTGTAATCCAGATTAGTCTCCCTTATTTTAAAAACTATAAAGCCACTTGGCTATAATATCCCAACAGGTCTAGAACCATTTTGAATAGGAAGAAATTGAGGTTTCAAGTGGGGACTAAATTTCCTAATTTTCCTGTCTTCTATACCCACTTCATGGTGAAAATGTAGCAAGAGCAGAGGGGCTGGGTTCTGATTACCATGAGAAGGTGAGGTTACCATTCATAACGTAGATGGAGAGTGTCTAGAGCCCAAGAGAGTCTCTGGGTTGCCTTTGATGCATCTGGTCTAGTAGTAAGTGTGAGTGTGATACACAACACACACAGCCTGACAACCAGGCACAAAAAATACTAACCCCTTCTGGTGTGATAGTATGGATTTCCTTACTGGCTATGCAGTCTACACTAGCAGACATATGGTCCATAGGTGAAGGGGTGTCTACAACAGGTGGAAGAGTGATAGAATTAACATGGACTAAGGCTTTGGGATTCATTGCAGTCATGAGGAGTTTTAGGATGTCTCACTAAAACCTTTATGAAATGGTTCTTTTTCCTTCTCTTCCCCTTCCCTTATAAGAATTGCAACTGGGCACAATCCAGAAGAAAGGCAGATAGAGTGAACTTGGCATGAGCGTGAATAGATGAAGGGCGTGCACAGTGGCACTGTGGTGGCTGTGTGTGGTGTTCTGCCTGCACTCCCCTGCACTGGCCATTTCTGGGCAAGCTGGGGGCTCCTGGGAGCCAGCACCATCATTCTACCCAGGGAGCTGCCTTCAGATGGCTGGACTTACTTTTCCTGCACATCCACATCCTCTAAGGTTCAGCACTTTTACAATGATTCATGAACATGAGGTTTTAGTTGCCTTGGCTCCTAGCTGTCATGATTCTGAGGCATGTTTTACCTCCCAGCTCAGAGCTTCCCTGCAGACCTGACGTCAATGGCTTGTTGCAGTGGTTGGATTAATAATGCGCTCATCTCAATGTTCCCTGTCCATTTCCATACTGGTGTCCCTCTTGCATGTCCAAAACAATACAGGAGGACACAGCACAGGCTCTGCTTCTGTGAGAACCCAAGTCAGATGAGACACACAGGTACTGGGATTCTGACAGTGCACCTGAAGCCAATGGATGCTCGATTCTATGGGTTTATGCTTTCAAAAACATAAACACCTTGAGTAGACAAGTGACTCCTATCTTTGTATGGAGAATTATGGGAAAAGCTAGTTTTTATTACAGTGAGCAAGAAGTATTTCTTTTCATTGTCAGGCTAATGAGAAAGATACTAGCAGGTGTTAGGCACCCACTAAGTGCTTTTAGGTAGTGTTCTAGAAAATTTAGAGGTCTTAACTCATTTGTTTCTCACGGGAAGATGAGATTGCTGATTATTCACATTTCAGGAGTAAAAACCCTGAGGCTAAGTGTAGGTGAATCTTCCACAAGATAACACAGTAGGAGGTAGAGGTAGGTCCTGAAGTTAGGTATCTCTGGTCCCCATAGTCCCTGGACTCCCATCCCACAAGATGGCTCACTATAGCTCTCAGAGTCTCATTTGCTGACTTGATCTTCTTTGTTGATAATGGATGAGGCTTTTGAGCAAATCATTGAGTCTTGAGAAATAAAAATCACCCTAGGCAAACAAATTTAAACCATTTTATCAGCTGATTATCAAGTACTGATTAAAATTAGGTAACATAACAGGGGTGCATTATTTAGCCCTTTAGCTATGTGAGGATTTTTCACATGTATGGAGTCATGTTCTCCTTTTCTATGACCCCTTGACTCAAGTCTTTGATATGTTCATTGAGCAGCTGCAATAAGGTCACAAACAGGAAAGTTTTTAAGATGTATGTCTTATAGGTCAGATTTATTTTGAAAAATAAAATTGAGTTCAGATATAATTCTTTTTTTTTTCATTTGGATTCTGACTGTAAAGAACAAGACAACTAAATCTCAAAACTAATTTATTTACATAGAAAAATTCAGATTCGTGCTGATCATTCCTCATTCTCAAATTATATAATTTCAAAGTTAATTCTCTTTTGTTTTGTATTTTTCCTGGAGCCCATATTGCCACTTTATATATTTATGGTAATATTATTGACACATATGGGTTTATTTATAATTAGATTAATAAATAAACCAATTCTATGTCCCAGGCTCTGAACTTGTCACTAATTATATTAGAATCATGAAAATAAAAAGAAAGTTCATTCTTTTGAAAGAGTTTAATAAGGGAAATGTTTAAAAAATGGTGGAAAGGTCCTGGGAAGCAAATAAAAAGAACAGGGTGAGTGACCACCCAGCTCTAGAGGTCAGGCAGCTGGGTTAAGGTAACTTGGGTCAATCAGTCCAGTCCTATGGAGGACCCATTTGTCAAGTTGGACTGCCAGCCTGCAGAGCTCTTGAGCACTGGAGAGAGTGAGCTCCAACCTCTCCCTCTTCTGTCTTCCACCCTCTGGGGCTCCCCATGCTATACACCCAGCTGGAGGCCCTGGAGACCCCATGCAGATCAGCATCTCAGAACACAGAGGAGGGAGGAGAGGGCCATGCTTTGTATGGAAGGCTAAAAGAAACCCACCATACTGCTGATAAAGAGACTAACTGTGACAGTCCAGGGATGGGGTAGACGTGCCTGCTTCAATCTAAACAGTTCTTTATTTAAGGCATGTCTAAAGAAAAGTAGACACACAGGGGAAGTTTTACCATCTTCCTGGAGAATTAGGGAAGGCAGCACTTAAACTGAAACTAAAGAATTCTATGTGCAGTACTGCTCAAGTGTGAAAAATAACTAGCCACAAGAATAACATAGAAAACTTAGTTTCCACAGATTAGCAATGTGAATTTTGAATTTACTGTCCTTTGGCATGATGAGAAAAAAAGTGTATTTATGCAAAAATAAAGTACCAGAAAAAGAAAAGTAGAAAGTTAAGATAAAATATCAGCACCAGTGCATGCTAGGAAAGGCATTCAAGTAGACTAATGTACTAGTGGTCCTGGTTGATGAATTGGCTTGTAGTATATCAGTTAAGGTAAGCCTACTGAAATAATGTTTACATAAGCCAAAATTAACAAAAATATTTAAAAGCCATGAAAATTAAGAAACTCTGAATAGGCTGATAAAATGAGCACACCAACAATAGGTAGGACAAAGCAAAGCAAAATTGACTCTATTGAAAACATCCTACAGGTTTACATTTTAGCAGCAATCTGAAGAAACAATTTAAGTGTTGTAAAAAAAAACCTAGAGGGATTTAATAAAAATACAAATGCTCTAAATGGGTTAATACTTGTTTGTAATTTATACTAAAAATATTGTCTAAGTTTTGTAAGAAAGCTCGGTAACAAGTCAATGACTGGCTATCTAGGAGCTCTACTGAAGCAAACACATCTTCATGGTGCTAGCTCACTGTGTGGGCATCTGCAGAGAAGCTGGCCGTTCCTCTGGGCTGATGCCTTTCCTCTCCTGTTAGACTTCAATTCCCTTGAAAGCAGGTTTCTAGAGTGTTCCTCTGACACAGTGATGATGGTGAATGCTCCATAAACCTGTATCAAGCCACATGGATGTTTATTGAGTATGTACTGAGAGATCAGGCTTCGTATAATACGGGCTTCTGTTGAGAAGTTAGGTGTTATCATCAAGAATCAAGAAATTCTTCCAGGTCCCACCATGGCTCTGGCAGTGGCTCAGAGGATTACGCCATCAGCCATCATGGGAACCACTTTTATGGTGATGTACTAGAAGCACCACATCCATGGCAGGATCTGATACTATTTTCAGCACATTGATGGATAAATAGGAAGAGAGGTGATGAAAAGAAATGGAAACCAGCTTGAGAGGCAACCAAAATCCATTGTATAGGCAACTGTCCATGGAAATATGGATGGATCTAATAGAGATTTGAGTACGGGTGTAAGAATGAATGGGTTCTGGCAGAGCCGCCGCCCTTGCCTGCAATGTAGGCAGACCTGCGACCTACCGGGAGTACAGGCCCAGCGGCCTGCTGGCGTGGTAGACACGTCACCCTAATTGCACGAGGGGCAGAGCAGAGCCACCGCCTGCGCCTGCAAGGGAGGCAGACCTGCGACCGACCAGCAGAACAGGCCCAGCGGCCCGCCGGCGTGGTAGACACATCACCCCAATTAGAGGAAGGGCCCAGCTGCCGCCCACAAGGTAGGCAGACCGCGCGTCCCGGAGAAGGGGCCCAGCGGCCAGCCTGCCTAGTTGAAAGATCACCCCAATTGGAGGAGGGGCACAGCCGCAGCCCACACCTGCAAGGTAGGCAGACCTGCAACCTGGATAACAGGCCCAGCAGCCTGCCAGTGTGGTAGACAGATCATCCCTATTGGAGGAGGGGCCCAGCCGTTGCCCACAAGGTAGGCAGACCACGCGACCTGGAGAAGGGGCCCAGCGGCCCGCCGGCGTGATAGACAGATCACCCCAATTGGAGGAGGAGCACAGCCGCCGCCAGCCCCTGAAAGGGAGACTTTGCAACTATACAAGAGCAATATAAATATATAGGGGGAAAATTCAATAAGACAACAGTTTCACCAAGCAGAAAGAAACACAAGCAGTATGAAAAGACAAGGAAAGAAAGGACCACAAGCAATACAGGTCAACTCAACTTTAGAAGAGGTAATAGCTGCAGCAGATGGAATGTCAGATAAAGAATTCAGGATTTACATGCTTCAGATGATCTGGAGTCTCAAGGAAGACATTAGACAGCAAAATCAGACAATGAAAGATCACTTCGACAATGAATTACATAAACAAATCCAAGAAGCAAAAGATCAACTATACAGGGAGATAGAGGTTATAAAAAAAAAAAAAAAAAGAAATCCTAGAAATGCTGGAAGCAATAAACCAACTTAAAAACTCAAATGAGAATACTACCAGCAGAGTAGAACACTTAGAAGATAGAACATCAGACAATGAAGACAAAGTATTTCAACTTGAAAAGAACATAGACAGCTCAGCAAAACTGTTAAGAAACCATGAGCAGAACATTCAAGAAATATGGGATAACATAAAGAGACCAAACTTAAGAGTCATTGGGATACAGGAAGGTATAGAGGTCCAAACCAAAGGAATGAACAATCCGTTCAACGAAGTAATACGAGAAAACTTCCCAGACTTGAAGAATGAGACAGAATCCCAAATCCTAGAAGCCTACAGGATGCCAAATGTGCAAAATTATAAGAGATCCACACCTAGACACATTATAATGAAGATGCTCAACATACAGAATAAGGAGAGAATTTTAAAAGCTACAAGAGAAAGGAAGCAGATTACATTTAGGGGTAAACCAATCAGGATAACAGCTGATCTTTCAACACAGATTCTGAAAGCTAGAAGATCCTGGAACAACATATTTCAAATGCTGAAAGAAAATGGGTTTCAACCAAGAATTGTGTATCCAGAGAAATTAAGCTTCAGGATGGAAGATGAAATTAAAACCTTTCAAGATAAACAAAAGTTAAAAGAATTTGCAGCTAGAAAACCATCTCTTCAAAACATCCTTGGCAAAACACTACAGGAAGAGGAAATGGAAAATAACAATGAAAACCAACAGTGGGAGGTAGTACAGTAAAGGGAAAAATAATCAAAGAGGAAAAACAAACCATGTTAAGTAACATAAATAAGCAAATATGGCTGGAAGAACAATCCATATCTCAATAACAACCCTAAATGTTAATGGCTTAAACTCACCAATTAAGAGACACAGGCTAGTAGAGTGGATCAAAAAAAAAAAAAAAAAGATCCAACAATATGCTGCCTATAGGAGACACATTTGATAGGAAAAGACATACATAGACTGAAGGTGAAAGATTGGGAAAAATCATATCACTCATATGGACTTCAGAAACAAGCAGGAGTGTCCATACTCATATCAAATAAAATAGATTTCAAGCCAAAGTTAATCAAAAGGGATAAAGAGGGACACTACATACTGCTCAAGGGAACCATACACCAACAAGACATAACAATCATAAATATATATGCTCCAAACAATGGTGCAGCTATGTTCATCAAACAAACTCTTCTCAAGTTCAAGAGTCTAATAGACCACCATACAATAATTATGGGAGACTTCAACACTCCTCTCTCACCACTGGACAGATCTTCCAAACAAAAGTTGAATAAAGAAACTATAGAACTCAATAATACAATTAATAACCTAGACTTAATTGACATATATAGAATATACCAACCAATATCAAGCAGTTACACTTTTTTCTCAGCAGCACATGGATCCTTCTCAAAAATAGATCATATATTATGTCACAGGGCAACTCTTAGACATTATAAAGGAGTAGAGATAATACCATGCATCTTATCTGATCATAATGGAATGAAACTGGAAATCAACGATAAAAGAAGGAAGGAAAAATCAGGCATCACTTGGAGAATGAACAATAGGTTACTGAATGATCAATGGGTTATAGAAGACATCAAGGAGGAAATTAAAAAATTCTTAGAGATAAATGAAAACACAGACACAACATATCGGAATCTATGGGACACAATGAAAGCAGTTCTAAGAGGAAAATTCATTGCCTGGAGTTCATTCCCTAAAAAAAGGAAAAACCAACAAATAAATGATCTCACACTTCATCTCAAAATCCTAGAAAAAGAAGAGCAAAACAACAGCAAAAGAAGTAGAAGGCAAGAAATAACCAAATCAGAGCTGAAATTAATGAAATCGAAACAAAAGAAACAATTGAAAAAATTGACAAAACTAAAGTTGGTTCTTTGAAAAAATAAATAAGATCGACAGACCCTTAGCCATGCTAACGAAGAGAAGAAGAGAGAGAGAACTCAAATTACTAGCATACAGGATGAAAAAGGCAATATCACAACAGACACTTCAGAAATACAGAAGGTAATTAGAAGTTATTTTGAATCCTTATACTCCAATAAAATAGAAGATAGTGAAGGCATCGACAAATTTCTTAAGTCACATGATCTACCCAGATTGAGTCAGGAGGATATAGACAACCTAAACAGACCAATATCAATTGAGGAAATAGAAGAAGCCATCAAAAGACTACCAACTAAGAAAAGCCCAGGACTGGATGGGTATAGAGCAGAGTTTTACAAAACCTTTAAATAAGAACTAATACCAATACTTTTCAAGCTATTCCAGGAAATAGAAAAAGGGGGAGAACTTCCAAATTCATTCTACGAGGCCAACATCACCCTGATTCCTAAACCAGACAAAGACAATTCAAAGAAAGAAAACTACAGACCAATATCTCTAATGAATCTAGATGCAAAAATCCTCAATAAAATTCTGGTGAATCGGATACAAAAACATGTCAAAAAAATTGTGCACCATGATCAAGTAGGATTCATCCCTGGGATGCAAGTCTGGTTCAATATATGGAAATCAATAAATGTAATTCACCACATCAATAGATTTAAAGATAAGAACCATATGATCATTTCGATAGATGCAGAAAAAGCATTTGACAAAGTACAGCATCCCTTTATGTTCAAAACTCTAGAAAAACTAGGGATAACAGGAACATACCTTAATATTGTAAAAGTTATCGATGCTAAGCCTCAGGCTAGCATCATTCTGAACGGAGAAAAATTGAAGGCATTCCCTCTAAAATCTGGAACAAGACAGGGATGCCCTCTCTCACCACTTCTGTTCAACATAGTTCTCGAAACACTGGCCAGAGCAATTAGACAGACGAAAGAAATTAAAGGCATAAATATAGGAAAAGAAGAACTTAAATTATCACTATTTGCAGATGACATGATTCTATACCTAGCAGACCCAAAAGGGTCTACAATGAAACTATTAGAGCTAATAAATGAATTCAGCAAAGTGGCAGGCTATAAGATCAACACGCATAAATCAAAGGCATTCCTGTATATCAGCGATAAATCCTCTGAAATGGAAATGAGGACAACCACTCCATTCACAATATCCTCAAAAAAAAAAAAATACTTGGGAATCAACCTAACAAAAGAGGTGAAAGACTTATACAATGAAACTACAGAACCCTAAAGAGAGAAATAGAAGAAGATCTTAGAAGATGGAAAAATATACCCTGTTCATGGATAGGCAGCACTAACATCATCAAAATGGCGATATTACCAAAAGTTCTCTATAGGTTTAATGCAATGCCAATAAAAATCCCAATGGCATTTCTTGTAGAAATAGATAAAGCAATCATGAAATTCATATGGAAAAATAAAAGACCCAGAATAGCAAAAACAACTCAGCAAGAAGTGTGAATCAGGCGGTATAGCGATACCAGACTTCAAACTATACTACAGAGCGATAGTAACAAAAACAGCATGGTACTGGTACCAAAACAGGCGGGTGGTACAGAATAGAGGACACAGAAACCAATCCACAAAATTACAACTATCTTATATTTGATAAAGGGGCTAAAAACATGCAATGGAGGAAGAATAGCATCTTCAACAAATGGTGCTGGGAAAACTGGAAATCCATATGCAACAAAATGAAACTGAATCCCTTTCTCTCGCCATGCACAAAAGTTAACTCAAAATGGATTAAGGAGCTTGATATCAAATCATAGACATGGCGTCTGATAAAAGAAAAAGTTGGCTACGATCTACATACTGTGGGGTCGGGCTCCAAATTCCTCAATAGGACACCCATAGCACAAGACTTAATAACTAGAATTAATGAATGGGACTTACTCAAACTAAAAAGTTTTTTCTCAGCAAAAGAAACAATAAGAGAGGTAAATAGGGAGCCTACATCCTGGGAACAAATCTTTACTCCTCACACTTCAGATAAAGCCCTAATATCCAGAGTATACAAAGAACTCAAAAAATTAAACAATAAGAAAACAAATAACCCAATCAACAAATAGGCCAAGGACCTGAACAGACACTTCTTAGAGGAGGACATATAATCAATCAACAAGTACATGAAAAAATGCTCACCATCTCTAGCAGTCAGAGAAATGCAAATCAAAACCACCCTAAGATATCATCTCACTCCAATAAGATTGGCAGTTATTATGAAGTCAAACAACAACAAGTGCTGGCGAGCTTGTGGGGAAAAGGGTACACTTGTACATTGCTGGTGGGACTGCAAATTGGTGTGGCCAATTTGGAAAGCAGTATGGAGATTTCTTGGAAAGCTCGGAATGGAACCACCATTTGACCCAGCTATTCCCCTTCTCGGTCTATTCCCTAAAGACCTAAAAAGAGCATACTACAGGACACTGCTACATCGATGTTCATAGCAGCACAATTTACAATAGCAAGACTGTGGAACCAACCTAGATGCCCTTCAATAGACGAATGGATAAAAAAAATGTGGCATTTATACACAATGGAGTATTACTCTGCATTAAAAAATGACAAAATCATAGAACTTGCAGGGAAACGGATGGCATTAGAGCAGATTATGCTAAGTGAAGCTAGCCAATCCCTAAAAAACAAATGCCAAATGTCTTCTTTGATATAAGGAGAGTAACTAAGAACAGAGTAGGGAGGAAGAGCATGAGAAGAAGATTAACATTAAACAGGGATTAGAGGTGGAAGGAAAAGGGAGAGAGAAGGGAAATTGCACGGAAATGGAAGGAGACCCTCAGGGTTATACAAAATTACATACAAGAGGAAGTGAGGGGAAAGGGGAAAAAAAAACAAGGGGGAGAAATGAATTACAGTAGATGGGGTAGAGAGAGAAGAGGGGAGGGGAGGGGGGGAGGGGGCATAGTAGAGGATAGGAAAGGCAGCAGAATACAACAGACACTAGTACGGCAATATGTAAATCAGTGGATATGTAACCAATGTGATTCTGCAATCTATATACGGGGTAAAAATGGGAGTTCATAACCCACTTGAATCACAGTGTGAAATATGATATATCAAGAACTATGTAATGTTTTGAAGAACCAACAATAAAAATTTAAAAAAAAGAATTTAGATTATAAAAAAAATGAAAAAAATATTGTGGATTCCTAGATCAACTGCTAATGAACTATTTTAGTAAAAAACTCTCTCTTGCTCTCTTTTCCCCCAGTTCTGGGGATTAAACCCAGGGCATCATGCATACTAAGCAAGTGCTTTACTACTGGGCTACAGCTCAAGCCCCATTACGTGACTATATTTTTAGAAAGATTTTTCACTGAAATGTACAGATTATGTGGTTTGGATTTGCCATCAAGTACTAATTCTTCATCTTTGAAATATTGATTTATTTCCTCAGTAAAATTATGGAATGTGAAAAAAAAAGAATGAATGGGTTCCTTCTGTTCTTTGTGCCATGAAGGAAAGTAAACTATTTAGCAGCTACAAGGGCGAAAATACATAAAAATCCAAGGAGAATAAAGGTGAATAAAAAAAGCTATAAAGATACAACATTAAATATTTATTATGATTTTTCTAGCTAGGAGGTAGAAAACTCATTCCAGCTAATCTATCTTCCTATTGGGTCACTGCAGCAGCCTCAAAAAGAGGGTGTAACAAAAGAGGTATAGTTATGCACAGAGATGGTCCAGATTCCTTTTTATTAATTTAGCATGCTGTATTTTTATGGCACTTTATAGTTAACAAAGTGCTTTTTCCAATGCTGCATCTAATTCTAATGATAATCCTGTGAGAAGGATGTTATATCTATTTTACAAATGAGGAAATGGAGGCTCAGGAGGGATAAATGATTCATACACCAGAATTCATTCATCTACTAAATGGCAGAACAGGATTTCAAGCCCAGGCCCTCTGACTACAAGTTTAGTATTCAGCTCACTACCCTAGAATTTGGTTCTGATGAGTATCTATGGATTGGTAAGAGCTTGCTATAAAAATAATTAGTGGTTTTGTTGATATTTCTTACAGAGATGCAGTACAGAAAAACTTTTTTTTTCTTGTACCTACATAATGTAAAATAAACTTTTTCTTTCTTTCTTTTTTTGTTTTTTAAAGAAAATAGATCAGAACCCAAGATTGTTTTTTGAGAATCTGTGTAGAATTGGAATACCTAGGAGGGCAGCATAGCATACTAGTTGAAAACATGGACATTGTTGGACCTTACCTTGTCTTCTAAAGGTACATCTGGTACCTAAATTTTTCAGTCATTGATCTAAGGGACTGAGTCTAAGTCATTGATCTGAAGAGGAGCTTTATTTAACTTACTGGGTAAATACTATTTCTGTAGACCTTTCTTCCTTCTGCAGGTCTGTGCAGTGGGTGGAGTTGGTAATAAGAAGTCCATTTGGGAGTGGATCTAAACCCTGTCCAGTAGCAATACAACAAATGCTTTCTTTTCCATGTCTATGTCTCCCATTTTTGCAGAATTTAGAATGC
The DNA here is from genome assembly GCF_048772815.1 of Callospermophilus lateralis. Taxonomy (NCBI): domain Eukaryota; kingdom Metazoa; phylum Chordata; class Mammalia; order Rodentia; family Sciuridae; genus Callospermophilus; species Callospermophilus lateralis. Next base: position 20,442,985 of record NC_135317.1, on the reverse strand, counting down.
ATAAGCATGTGATTACCAGTTTTAGAGAAATCTCAGTGGAAGGGAACATGTTTACAAAGTAAACAGAAGTATATGAATCATTATTTGTCAGTTAATAATAGTTACCAGTTATTGACCAATAACTACTATTATAACCTTTAGGTTCGTATGGTATTTCTCTTTTTATTTATTTATTTATTTATTTGAGGAAACTCCATAATGTTTTCCATGGCCGCTGTACTAATTTACATTTCCACCAGTGGTGTATAAAGGTCTCTTTTCCTCTACATCTTCACCAGCCTTTGTCATTATTATTGTTATTTGATAATAGTCATTCAAACTGGGGTAAGTTTTGTAGTTTTGATTTGTATTTTCCTGATGACTAATGATATTGAGTATATTTTCATGTATTTATTGACAATTTGTATTTCTTCCTTGAGGAGTGTATGTTACATGATGGAGTATTATTCAGTTAAAAATAAGAATGAAATCCTGTCATTTGCAGCAAAATGAATGGAACTGGAGGCCATTAGGTTAATTGAAATAAGACTGAGAAAGACAAGTACCTCGTGTTCTCTCTCATTTGTAGAAACTAAAAGAAGATTATCTGAAGCTAGAATGATGTTTTCTGGTATTGGGAAGTGTGTGTAGGAAGAGGATGGCAGTAGAAGGGTGGATGGATGTGTCAGGGGACACTGTTTGCATGCATGGAAATTTCACACTGAACTCATTAATATGAAGAATTAGCATGTGTTAATAAAAAATAGAACAAAAAAATTCTTAGGTATAGTATCTTTTCCTCAAATCTGCAAAATTAAATGGACTACTGTTCTTATTTTACAGATGAGGAAATCTTTCAGAGACTTTACTTTCTCCAGTGGCTATAAAGTTGCAGATACAGAATCCAATGTCAGAACCGCTCGACTCCACACTTAGGATTTGCCCTACAGTGTTATCTTACATTTTCTCCCACTTTACTCTCTCCCCACTTTTCTTTCTCAAGAAATCTCATAAGCAAAATTTTAGATATGGCTCATTCAAAACCACACTAGAGATGTATTTCTCTTCTCCATAGCAGTAAACACAATGTTTAACATAAAATTAGTCATCTTTGTCTGCATCGTCCAGATTAAATAGTCATATGAACACTGAAACAGCACTTTTGTGATTAGGCTGATTGGTATTTATGATCCTTAATGAGACATAATACAGTCATTTGTGCAAATCATGAGCATATCCTCAACCCAAGTTGTCATGTAGCCAAGTAGAAATTATATGGGATGGAGACAGACAGTATTGCAGCAGTATTACGTCCTATAGTAGCAGGATTTGATAGCTGCTAGAAGACTCATGGGTTCATTCATAACTGCCATTTGTTTGTATTTGAAATCCATCTAAAAATCCTTTGCAAATTTTTTATTCTACTTTGTGTCTTGAGTTAATCATAGATTCATAAGTATATGTAAGGAATAATGCAAAGACCCATGACTCCTTTACTCAGATTCCCTCAGTGATAATATTGTGAGCAGTTGTCATATAACATCACAGCCTGTGAATCCACCAGTCTTATTCAGATTTCCCCAGTTTCATTCACTGATGGGGGTGTGCCTGCCTTTAATTGTTGGAAATATGATCACAGGGATAAGTTTGTGCAGCAATGTCCACAGTGAGGATACTGGACGTCCCACTAGCACAGGGATCCTTCTGGTGGCCATTTATAAGCACCCCACTTCCTCAGCATATATGGCCGATCTAAGCACTTTCTCTTGTCTTCTACCTCAGAAACTACTAATGTGCTATTTTTTTTTTTTGTCAATTCAAGAATGTTCTATAAATGGAAGCAGAGAATATGTAGCCTTTTGGAACTGACCATTTTTCACATAGCATAACTGTCTAGAGATTTTGCTAAGTTGTGGTCTGCATGAAGAGTTCATTTGTTTTTATTGCTGAATATATGATATGCATGGAATATTTGTTTAACCATTTGCCCATCAAATAGCATTTGAGTGGTTTCTAGATTTTGCCCTTATGAATAAAAGAGATAATAAACACATTTTTTTGGATAAAATGATTGTAGTTTTCTGGGATAAATTCTCAATAATTCCTGGGCCATATGTTAATTACATGTATAGTTTTATAACAAATTGCTGAACTCCTTTCTGAAGTAGCTGTACCATTTTATAATCTTACCACCATGCCTGAGTGACACGTTTCCCCTCCCTCTCGCCAGCATTTGGTATTGTTGCTGCTCTTTAGGGCCTTTCTGATAAATGTGTAAGGTAGTGATATCTTTTTGATTTTGCTATGCATTTTTGTAATGGCAAATGAAGTTGAACATGTTTCCCTATGATCATGTATCATCTGTCTATCCTCTTTGGTAAAATATCTGCCTATGTCTTTGGCATATTTTTAATTTGATTATTTTTTTTCTTACTTTTGAGGTTGGAGACTTCATACATTCCAGATACTTGTTTTTCTTTTAATGTGGTCTAAAAATAATTTTCTCCTACTCTGTGGTTTGTGTCTTCATCCTAACGTGGTAATATTAACTTTGTAAAGTGAGTTAAGAGTGTCTTCCTCTGTGTTTTCTGGAAGAAACTGTGTAAGATTACTGTGAATTCTTATATAAATGTTTGATAAAATTCTTCAGTGAAGCCGTGTGGCCCTGAGATATACTAGGAGTATTATAGTTATAAATGTAATTTCTTCAATGATTACAGGATTAGGTTTTCTACTTTACCTTGGCCTGAGTTTTAGTAGTCTGTAGCTTTCAGGAACTGATTTTCTTGAATTGTCCAATGAAGTTTTTTTGATATCCCCTATTGTTTTTGTGATCCTCCCTATTATCCTTTGAATGGCTGGCTACAGGATCTTTAATATCCCAGGCTTCATGTCTCATCTGGATCTGTGTTTTCTCTACTACAATTAGTTTCTGCCTGGCTCTAGTTTAACTTATGTCTTCAAAGAACAAGATTCCTATTTTCTTAATTTTCTCTATTCATTTCCTGTTTTGAATTTCAGTGATTTCTGCTCTAGTTTTTATCATCCTCTCATTTTATCATATCATTTTAAAATGATCTGCTTGCTTTGGGGTTTTCTTACCTTTTCTTTTTTTTTCTCTTCAATTTTAAATTTTCAGATTTGAATTTGGCTACAGACACCATTAGCTTTACACTTGAGTTAAAACAAATCCAGTATGTTAAGTTCAGCCATGTTTCCATTAAGTAAATCTAGCAATTGAGTATTTGTTAAGCAACAATTAGTTATTTAGCATTGTTTCCGATTTGATGTGTTTTGGCCAATTGGATCCAAAGTTATAGAATGGACAGGTCTTGTAGTAGCACTAATAACTTTTTAATTAATTATTCAAATATCATTTTAAGGCATAAAATTGAATTTTATGATCTTAGGGTCATTCTTCCACAGGTTAATTAAATTTAATATTTTATACTAAAAGTAATGTGATATTAGACGATGTGTGGATTATATCACTTACAGGTCACTGACTTCCTGCAATATAGAACTAAACTGAATGGGAAAACAATGGAAAGATAGGACTCAAACATCCTGGGCCTTCTGGATTTTTCTAGGTCCTTAAATTATTTTGGTGGAATTCATCTGTGAATTAAATGCAT